>NW_024870758.1:15315000-16620000 GCF_019054845.1 Dipodomys spectabilis | reverse complement strand
TTAGTTTCGGGTGATTTATTTCCTCTTTTAGTTTTAAACTAAGGAAGGAATTTACAGAGATCCTTCAAGTTATCTGACAATTGAATCTGATGTTGCACCTCATTTAAATGTGCTCACAGTTGTCACAACTAGCATCATTAACTTCTATCTTCTCATCTGCTATAATTGGTGATTGATGATGAAGGGTTCTAATTACAGCCATGATGGGGGTCTAGTTGTACTGGAGGTCTAAGACTGCATTGTGTGCCTCCACCGTAGCTTCCTATTCCTTTGCTCATGAACGATAAAACCAGGTTCTAAAATATTCACTCATTCCTATCCATTAAATAATACTATGTCTTTATACACAAAAAACATCTACTAAAATAAATAATTCATTTACTTAATGGCTAAACCAACTAAGAAAATGCAAAATTCCAATGGAAGTTAGATCGTCAGGCATACTTGATCAACTGAGTTGGTTAAATCAGATACTGGCTTTTATGCTAAGTATACAGGCTTAAGAGATGGTCCACGTAAGATTAACAAAAATTACATAAAATTTACATAAATCAATTTCAGAAGTATTTCATTTGTAATAGCATTTTACAGAGAAAGGGGTGCTTAAATCCTAGTTTGGCAATAGGAAAAATGATTTTACTGTATAAATAAGAATTTTAAGAGCAACAAATACAATTTTGCTTATGTTAGCAGGGCAATTATAAAAAGAAAACATTACAGTTATAATAACTATGCTGGTTAAAATTAAATTACAGAGACAGACTACTTTCATAAACAGTTTGGCAGAATCCATTGGACTCACTGGAAAAAGGTTATGTAAAAACATGTGCAGACAGATGGTCGCCTAAATGATATCCACTGTTAAAATAAAACTAACATTGCTGAATTTGGAAAAACACAGGAAACTTAATGGGTGTGAACTATCTTATTGTGATTGGTGAAAACACAGGAAGTCTTCACTTAAGTGGGGTATTTCAGTTATTTTTTATTCTAAGCCAAATCAGATTAGGCTACGTCAATGAGAATTTATGAAACCTCCAACAGTATTTTCTTCTTCAATCCTCTATAACCAGTTCTACAGAGCAAAATAAATACTGTTTAATAGAATCAATTCATTTGGTATATAATAAATAAGCATATTATGAGCTCATTTGGAGGAATCCATGTGCTGTGCTTATAATTTGAACAAAACCATAGCAGTAAAGTTCATGCCTCCAGTGCCAGGGTAAAACCTTAGTAATTACCATAAGTCATCACTTACAGTCTGCCTACCCTGTGCAAAACTCGGATATAGAGACTGTAGCAGCAAAAGAAGTGTGAGCCATCATCCTTCCTATCTCTTGATTTAGTTGTAGAGATGTCAACTCACACAAGATAAGGTAATGAAACAAATCCAAACAGCATGTACTTAATAGCAAGGGTATGGTAATAATGAGGGTAACATTAACACATAAACACCGGCATTTTTTTTCACCTCTACCGCTAAACAGAAGCATTGTAAAGACTGGTTTTGGAATGGATTGGGAAAGTTTGGTTAGGAAATGACTTGAAAAGAAATGAAGATAAAGGCAAGGCCGGGAATAGACAGGAATAACAAGAAGAAAAGTAAAGACAATTAGGAGAACAAAATGAATTCAAGGTATATTTTGATGACCAATTTGGCTTCCTACTGGTTTTCTTTCTATTCAAAGATAGAGAAATGAAGTGAGAAATAGAAATAAGGCCCAGATTTTGAGACCATTTGATTGTAGGTAAGAGAAAGGGTGAGTAAAATAGCATCCATCCTCAAAACCATACCCAAAGGCAACTTTTCATCTTGTCTCTGTCTCTCTGCAGGTCTTTTCTCCTCCTCACAGTCTTAGTCTTGTGTGGTGTTCTTTGCTCTATTCTGCTTTGTTTTATAGCTACTGCATACCTTGAAACCAGTAATCAAGTGTATATATTTTGGACACGTTTCTGAGCAATTCCAAAAGATCATAACATCAAGGTAAACCACAGAGTAAATTTTTTTTTCCAATCGTGGGGCTTGAACTCTGAGCTTGGGCTCTGTCCCTCAGCTCTTCAGCTCAAGACAAGTGCTCTACCGCTTGAGCCACAATGCCACTTCTGAATTTTTCTGTTTATGTGGTGCTGAGGAATCCAACCCAGGGTCTCATGCATGCAAGGCAAACACTCTGCAACTGAGTCACCTTCCCAATCCTAGTTCACCCTTTGTCCCACTATTTCTGTGCTTCCCCTTCATTCCCCAAATCAAATAAAGTGTACAGACAAAGTGTACAGAAATAAAAAGCAGTGACAAAAGGGAATAAACTGAAGGAATAAACTGCAAACAGTACAATAAAAAAACCTCTTCTTCACATTTCTTGGAGTTGATTTTGATAAGCATCATTTCATGTGATCATATGCACATAGTTAATTAGTCCATGTGATCCACTCCTAAAAATATGCTACAGGATAAAAATTTATCATCTTTACTTGAAATAGAACTTAGGAGTGAAAGGTACTACAGGGCAAACCAAGACCACATATTCTACCATCTCTTTCCTCATAACCCAAACTTTCTGTTCTCACATATAATTCCATCAGCAGCTTTCCCTGGGATGTGATATCTAGCTGATGCAATTGACTTAGTTCTGCATCACCTTTCTCTCAACATCCATTATGGAGTCATTTAGTTATTTATACAAATGAATTGAGTACCTACTCTGTACTTAAAACAAGTTGTGAAATCTAAAGAAGACAGAAGCAAGCCCTCATACAAATATTGCACAAATGTACAGAGATCACATCATACAGAAAAAGAGAATTATAACCTATAACCTGCCCTGTAGACGATGTCGTCTCTATACAACAAACTCTGGGAGTCAGCCTGCCATAAGTCAGACTTGTAGGAAGTCAGATTGCTATCTCTAGTAATATTATAGGAATAATAATCAATGTCAAATGGTCAGGTCTTTAATTTTTGTTTCTAATGTGTGTGTGTGTGTGTGTGTGTGTGTGTGTGTGTGTGTGTGTGTGTATACGCCAGTACCAGAGTTTAAACTCAGGGTCTGGGTCCCTAAGCTTTTTCACTCAAGGCTGATACTATACTACTTGAGCCATAGCTCCACTTCTGGTGTTTTTGTGGTCAATTAGAGAAGTCTTATAGACTTTCCTGCTTGGGCTGGCTTTGAACCACAATCCACTGATCTCTGCCTCCTGGGTAGGTAGGATTACAAGCATGAGCCACCAGCACTTGGCTGTTCTCCACTTCTTAAAGCTAACCAGAAAAAGCCAAGTATGTTCCCCTATCTATTCTCAGAGGATGCCTTGATTCCAATTAACCTGCCCACAGCTTCTCTATGCCTCCAATCAATTGAACTCCTTCTTTTTCCATTGTAAACTTTTCTTACTCCTTTTCATCCTTTGACTTCTCTGCTCAAATTCATGGCTGACTCTTTTATTATAACAAGTTCTGGATAAATAGCCTTTCCTTTTCTCATTTGGTTGGTCTTTGTTTCTTTTCCTCACCAAATGCAAGAATCACTCTTGGCTTTCAGGCACTGTAGCAGAGATGGGCTGCAAATCCTAAGAAATAGAAAAATGCTATAGTAACTCTAGGATTCACACACCTAAATCCAGAGATCTTTTTCAGATTCTTAGCCAAGGAAGCTTTGGTGACTTGAGTATTGTATGAATGACTGTTAGAGAAGGACAATAACTTTATTCCTTTAATTTTACTGTTGTTGTTATGGCCAAGGTCCCTGAACTTGGAGAGTTTATGGTCTCTGTTAAACTTGCCAGTGTTGATTTTAGTTGTTGTACAAGATTAGAGTTGGAATAAAATATTTATTATCTCACTCAATTAAAAAAAAGCTATCTAGTTAGGAACTAAAAACACAGGAGGCTAAGAGCGTAATTATCATCTTCACAGTTATCAGCTTTGCTTTTCCTCATCTGGTCTTGCTTCTTCCACTTGTTTATTCTCTAGCAGGAACCGAGGCAACCTGATCCTCATAGCTCTCACCTGCCATAGGACTCGTCATCATGCCTCACAGAATGCTCTCCGGCATTTGACATGTGGGAGCAGAAATGATGGAGAGCAAATGCATGCCGGTGACCTGGGAACACTGCAGTCAAGCTTCCAGGCTCATGGTGAGGAAGCTGAATCCAGGTCTGAATATAGATCTGTGAAGCACAGGCCCTGATTTGGAAAGGCTGATATATTCCTTCTATTAAGGAAGCCATTTTAGGCTTAATGAACCACACGTTTTCTGTTGTTGTTATTCAATTGTATCCTTGAACACAGCTATAGGAAATATGTAAATGTGTAAAACTACTGATGGACACTAAAATTTGAATTTCATCTAATTCTTTATGCCCTGAAAATTTCTTCTTATTTTCATGCTTTTCAAACTTAAGATTATTAAGGCTATTCTTAGGTTATAAGCCATGCAAAAGCAAGCAATGAGAATGAGCCAAAGAAAGCCCAGGGGCCTTAAAGTTTGTAGACACCCAAACCAACCCAAACCAACAAAAAAATAATCTCAGTATGTGGTAGCCAAACAGAAGAACGAGATGAAACATTTATGGATTTGTCTCAAAAGAAGTATTTCTGAGAGGGCCAAGTATGTTATCAAAGGAGACACAAACAACCCGAGATGTAATTCTGGAAATATTGGAATGAGAGTCCCTGGACTGGTGGGAGTTGAGGTGTGTTTGATAAAGGAGTGAGGTGAGAAGAAAGCTATCCCTGGAGAGGGTTGTTTTGTCATGGAGGGACTCTTGGTTGAGGGAATGGATTGTGTTTCTGATCATGGAGGAGTAATTCAGTTTGGGTCTAGTGTATAATCAGAACAAAGACAAAAAACCAGGCAAAGGTTTAACATTATTAGTGGTGCCAGACTTTGCAGGGGTGGAGATGGTGCTGATTACAGGTTAAGGCTTCTAGTTAGACTGCCTGGGCTGCAATCTCACCAATGGCATTTTTCCATTTAGTGACCCTGGGCAAGTGGGTAAGCAATGAAGACTGAAATGCTTCCAGAATTATTGGAATCACTGGTATGAAATCAAAGCCGTGTAAAATGCTTAACATCCACATCAGACAGATTTTACTACTCCACTGCTTTTGTTACCATACTTATATTCCTCAGAAGATAAAAGAGTTTTGTTTGTTTTTCTTAAGCTGTTGTTTATGCCAAGACTTCCCAAAGCATCCATCAATGGAAAAGATCAACTGATAATGGACACTCCAAGATTCCTAGTCTCCTCTCAAAAATCCTTTCTTGTCTAGCCAAGTAAACTATGTCATGATCTTTACCCAAGCCTAATTAAGCTCTTGTTGAAAGATCTATCTTAAATCAGACTTAAGAATCCCAAAGAATATTCCAACTTTGCCCTTTCCCCTGAGGTAGTACTGTTGCTCTAAAGGCAGTGTTCTCCCTTACAGCAGTAAACAAGTATTTAGCGTTGTCTTATTAAGACTGTTTAGGTAAAGCCTTTGAGGATGAGTATTTATAAAGCTCTCATCTTTATCATCTAGTCCTGACCCTAAATACTTTATAAATTTAAACATATAGAACACCGCATTATTTACAATGGGCAAAAGGTTGAAGTAACTCTTCCAGGTATGATGGTACACACCTCTAGTATAAACATGTGGAAGGCCAAGGCAAGAGAATCATAGTTCTAAGCCAGCCTTGCACTACAGAGCAAGACCTTTTCTCCAAAGGGGAAAAATAATGGAAGTATTTCAATGAATGAATGAATGAATAGACAAAGTATGGTGTTTATACATCCAAGTTTTGACATGTGACAACATGGCTGAACCTTGAAGATCTTATGCTAAAGAACATGAACCAGTCACTAAAGGACAAACACTGTATGGTTCCAGTTATAAGGAGTACCCAGAATAGTCAACTACAGATGGGAAAGTTAAATGGTTGTTGCCAAGCCTATGTAGAGATAATATGGAGGGTTGTTTTTTAAAATCTGGAGTTTAAACATTGCATGGTAAAGAAAAATCTGGTGGTTTTGGTTGTACAACATTGTGAATGTATTTCCTGCTTCTGAATTGTATTGAATAGTAAACTTAAAAATTGTTACAGTGGTGCTCGCTTCGGCAGCACATATACTAAAACCGGATACAGAGAAGATTAGCATGGCCCGTGCGCAAGGATGACATGCAAATTCGTGAAGTGTTCCATATTTTTTTATGCCTCCATCAGAAAGAATGACATCGCCCCATTTGTTAGGAAATGGAAAGACTTGGAAAAAATTATATTAAGTGAAGTAAGCCAGGCCCAAAGAAACATAGGTCCCATGGTTTCCCTTATTTGCAATAACTAGTATATGTCTGAGTCAAGCAGAAAAAGTCAGATAAGTTGATGTTAGGGAAATGAACCCTAAGATATGTATTCAAATGTTTTTTTCTTTCATGCGATTGTTTTTAACACATTTATAAGATTATTTCTTTGTTGCTTTGTATGTCCCTCCCCCACGGCATAACCCCTGCTTTCACTGTATTTGATGTTGGTGTAATTTGTGGAGGGGAAGGGAGAAAACAAATTGTTTAACTAGGGATACAGGTGAACCTATTACAACAATGAGATATACAAGTCGTATGTCGAAAAACGAACTTTACAACTTTGGTGGGTGGTGGGGAGGAGGATTGGGTGGAAGAGGAGGGGAGGATGGGAAAGGATGGAAAGGGGAAACATAGGAGGAGGCTACAATGCTTGATAAGAAATGTACTCATTATCTTGCCCATGTAATTGTAATCCCTCTGTACAGTATTTTCACAATAAAAAAATGAAACTAAAAAATACATAACTACCTAAAATAGGGCTTTTCAACTCAAATTCTAATTTGGCATGTTATTTCTGCTAATCCTATTACTTCAGTCACCCTGGACATTTCAGAATAATCTTTTCCTTTTTGTTATTGACATCCAATATGACATATAAAACAAAAATAAATGCTATTTTTCTATCTTTATAAAAATTGTTACAGTGGTTCATGATATGTTGTATATATTTTTGTATATATATTTTGTATATTTCTTTGTTTCTCTTTCTAACTAGATATCCTAAAGGGCATAAGGATTCCCCACTGTTGCCTTCATATATACATGTCCCTTAACCCTAATTCTTCTTGCTTATTAAAAAAATAAAATCTAGATTTTCCAATAACAATGGCTCTTAATCTCCTAAACTAGCTTTCCTACAGCAAATACCTTTCCTATTAAATATAGAAGATAAAATATTCATCATTCCACCCAATAGAATAAGTTTCTTTGAAGCCATCTAGTTCTATTTATTTTCTACTAAAAGTTTATAGTAAGGTTGATTTTCTTCTACTGTTTGTGTGTGCTCATGTGTTTGTATGCATGTGGGAGAAAGAAAGAAAGAAAGGCCAAAGATCAGACACAGACTGAGACAGAGAGACAGATAAATGGAAAGCATTGATGGGGTCTGTAATATCAGTACCACATGGGGTCCCAGAACACATCTGTGGAGTGTTAATCTTTGTCCAATTGGGTGATGTGATTTAGTACGTCTTTAGGGAAAGCCAGCAATGATATCTAGGACCTTGGGTCTCAATACTGAGTTCTACTAAGTTGTACCCAGGGGTCAAAGTATTTTCACATATATTCTTTCTAGGCAGAATAGATCAGAAAGTATTATGGCCCTGATGTCAGGTGGCAGCTGGATGGAAGGAGGCAGGAAAGATAGAAGCAGAAGAATGCTTCAAGCAGAAACCATCTCAGGTTGCTTTCCTTGGAGAGCTGTAAAAAAATTAAGTCTTCTATGTTGGGATTTTGGAGAGATGTGCAGACACACTTGGCTAGGTGTCAGACTGAAGATAAAGGATCACATCATTGTATATCGGGAAAAGCCAGTATCTCAGTTAAAATGATCTTTCTGATTGCCCTAGTGATCTTAAGTCAGACACTGGTGAGGAGACTATAACTCAATACAGCTAGTTGGTGCTACATAAGAACAAATCAGAATCCCACAAAACTTTTGGTATTGGGAACACACTAACTGGCTTTAGCACTGGACTGTTTCAGGAGCTGTTTAAGACAAGACTCTGTAATGCTTATTTAGAGACAGGTCACAAGGCCTTCACTGTG
Organism: Dipodomys spectabilis; assembly: GCF_019054845.1. Taxonomy (NCBI): domain Eukaryota; kingdom Metazoa; phylum Chordata; class Mammalia; order Rodentia; family Heteromyidae; genus Dipodomys; species Dipodomys spectabilis. The sequence goes on along the minus strand of NW_024870758.1, from coordinate 16,611,887 downwards.
TCCTATGTTTGTGAAAGCCAAAGAATTACTTTTGGTCAAAAACATGATCCAATTTAAAAAAGTCGTATATTTTTTAAAAAAAAACGAATCCTAGCTTTAGTACATTTAAGTGAGAAAGAAATAAAAAAGAAAATGTATGGAGGTCTAGCATTACGGATTTATTTTAGACATAGACTCATTGCAAAAATTTTAATGGTCAAATCTGACATATTCAATTATCTAAAAAGTAACTTAGGAAGTAAACAATGTGTTGGTAATGACAGATGGGTGAGGTGGTAGAGAATCATGCTGAAGGCTGGTGCATCACTAAGTAAATGAAAAGCTTCAAGATCAAATCATATGATCATGAATCTCTTGCATAGAAATCCAGAGGGTTGTTTTTTTACATTTTTTTATTGTGAAAATACTGTACAGAGGGGTTACAATTACATGGGCAAGATAATAAGTACATTTCTTGTCAAGCATTGTAGCCTCCTCCTTTGTTTCCTCTTTCCACCCCTTCCCATCCTTCCCCTGCCCCCCAACCTGATCCTCCTCACCCCCCCACCAAAGTTGAAAAGTTCGTTTTTGACATAACGACTTGTACATCTCATTGTTGCAATGGGTCCACCTGTGTCCCTAGTTAAACCATTTGTTTTTTCTCTTCCCCTCCACGAATTATACCAACATCAAATACAGTGAAAGCAGGGGTTATACCGTGGGGGAGGGACATACAAAGCAACATAGAAATCATCTTACAAATATGTTAGAAACAATTGCATGAAAGGAAAAAAAAAACATTCGAATACTTAACTTGGAGTTCATTCCCCTAACATCACCTTATCTGACTTTTTCTGCTTGACTCGGACATATACTAGTTATTGCAAATAAGGAAAACCATGGGACCTATGTTTCTTTGGGCCTGGCTTACTTCACTTAATATAATTTTTTCCAAGCCTTTCCATTTCCTAACAAATGAGGCAATGCCATTCTTTCTGATGGAGGCATAGAATTCCATTATGTATATATAGCACATTTTCTTGATCCATTCATCTAGTGAGGGGCATCTGGATTGGTTTCATATCTTAAATAATGCTGCAATAAACATAGTCATGCTGGTAGCTTTAGTGTGGTCTTGTTTGTGATCATTTGTGTAAATGCCCAAAAGTGGGATTGCTGGGTCATAGGGGAGCTCTATGTGGAGTTTTTTGAGGAACCTCCATACTGCTTTCCAAAGTGGTTGAACAAGTTTACACTCCCACCAACAATGCAGTAAGGTTCCCTTCTGTCCACATCCCCTCCAGCGTCTGTTGTTATTAGAATTCTTGATTATAGCCATTCTAACTGGGGTGAGGTGGTATCTCAATGTTGTTTTGATTTGCATTTCTTTTATGGCTAGAGAGGTTGAGCATTTCTTCATGTGTCTATTGGCCATACTTCTTTCCTCTTCAGCGAAGTTTCTCTTTAAGTCTTTAGCCCACTTATTTATTGGGCAGTTGTTTCTTTGAAGATTTATTTTGGGGGATTTAATTTTTTGAGTTCCAGGTATATTTTAGATATGAGACCCTTGTCTGTTGTATGACTAGTGAAGATCTTCTCCCAATCCGTGGGCTTTCTATTGATCTTGTGAGCTATGTCCTTTGCCATGCAGAAGCTCTGGAGCTTCATGCAACCCCATTTGTCCAACCTTTCTTTGATTTGTTGTGTTTCTGGTTGTCTATTAAGAAAATTTCGGCCTGTGCCAAGGAGACATAGAGATTCTCCTATTCCATCCTGTAAGGTTTTTAGGGTGTCTGCTTTGACTCCAAGGTCTTTGATCCATTTGGAGTTGATTCTGGTACAGGGTGATATATAAGGATCTAGCTTTAGTTTTCTACAAGTAGTTAACCAATTTTGCCAGCACCTTTTACTGAAGAGGCTGTCTTTCTTCCATTCTATTTTTTTTAGCTCCCTTATCGAAGATTAGGTGGCTATAGGTCTTTAAGTTCATTTCTAGGAATCCAGAGGTTTTGTTTTTTAGTTTTTAAATCAAAACCTGGGTTAAAAGAAATAATCTAGTGTTACTTCCTTATATGTCCAGTTGCAGAAAGCTATCCAAGCCAGTGGCTAGCTCTTCTATTGGAGCAGTAGCTAGCCCTCATCATCTCTTGGAGAATGAGGGAAAACCTCAACAGTATCTCTGCTTTACTTTTTACAGACCAAAAATAACAGTCAATTAATGGCTAGACAGCGGACAAATTAATCATAATAGGCCAGCCTCATCCCATGCAACCGAATAGATGTTGTTCTCGATTGCATTATGCAGCATAAGAATCTCACCTATTATAACAGTAATAAATACTGGAGCAATTTGCATGCTGTTTTATGTACATCAAACCAAAATGTTTATGTCATTGCATTTCTCCCTACAGGAAACAAGACATTCTCAGATCAACTTTAAAGGTCTGTACTATTTATTTTATATTTCTACGGTCTTTATGATTGTCTCCCTTTGGGAGTGCATTCTTGCATTCTTAGGGAAGGGGGATGTGATTAAAACACTATTGTTAAGGGAGCTTCATTTGACTACCACAGGGGTTTAGGACAATGGGAGGGGAGGAATTTTGAAAACAAGCCTTTTGCAATGTTAGTTGTATGATACTTTCAGGGAAAATATATACTTTGCTGCTGTTGATTATTTTGCTAGTGTTTGTATATATTTTGGTGATGTGAACTGGCTGACTAATGAAGTTGAGTGGATTAAGCTTACTTGGGAAAATAATTTGGAGATAATAAACTGAAGATAGCTCAGAAGATGAGAATCACGGTTAAGTCAATGTATAGGCTTATAAATGTCCCTGTTTTCTCCTGCCAGCATCTTCTCTTTATTATCTTGGACAGGAATTTTGCAACTCTATCTTGGGGTGATTTCCCATCTTTCAGAGCCAAGGTATGAATGTGCCTTTACCTCCACAACTTTGGAAAGTATGGACATTTGCTTTAGACTTCTGTTTTAATATTTTATCATTTGAATGCTGCTTGGCCTTATTGTAGTTCTGTTTGTTTTCTTCATGGGATTCAAGTGTCTTCTCTACTTCTTCATATAGGCTATTGTCATTCCCAGTAGATCTATGTGGAAATTGAAGCACAAAGAAGTCTATAATGCCCAAGGGTACAGAGCTGAGAAATATAAAGTCAAGATGGTAACTCAGGCATTGTTAACTCTACTCCATGATTTTAACTATACTATGGACAGCAAGGGTAAAGCCTTGGATGTGATTTGTTGAATCATTCACTCACAAACATGATGGGCAAGCATTGTTATTACTATGAATGAAGACTACCTTGGGAAGTAGGGGACATGTTGCAGAATGCTCAAGCTCTTGCCTCTCTAAAAAGGTTTCATATCTTTTTGGGCCTTCTGTTCCCAATGATATTTGGAGTCTCTGGATCTCTTGAAGGGGAAAAAGAAATGCTTAGAACTAAGCTTGTTCCTATGAGCTTGTGAAAATTGCTGACACACCACTTCAAGTCTCTGACCCTAAACAACCCCATCTTATAGGTTTTTTTTTTGTTGATCTCTTTCAATTCAATCGGTTCCATTCATCATTTGGAGTCAACACACTGCCCATATTCTTAATTTTCCTGGAAGCAGGAAAAAATAACATTAAATGAAACATTTCTTTGAGAGTAAATGATCCATTTTTCTCCAAAGAACATTTACTACAATACTTGATTTCGATCTGCTCATAGTCTCATTTTAAACTGTAACAGTTTTGTAAATTACAAACGAATACTCTGCAAAACACCCTGTCATATTCTTCCACAATGTCTTCCTGGTGGCAATACACATAGAGTAAAAGACTAATTTTGGATCCAGACAGATGCTCTTTTGGTTCTCTGAATGACATTTTCCTAAATAAACTGCTGAGTGCTTCAGAAATGAGACCTGTGATGTCTGACACAGGTTGTTCAGAATCCACACGAAACAGATTGCTATCCTCATCAGATAAGTTTTGATGCACTCTGCTTAATAAAATGGTGTGTTTCTTTTTTATGAGATCAACTTAAGGGAGAATTGGAAAATATTTATGTTCTCTTACTTTTATCTCTACCTATGCTAAATGAATAAAATTTAATAAATACTTAAAGGTCACTAGGCTGAAAAATGTTCTGCTAACATTTTTTCCATGAGAACAATGCAGCATATATAACTAGAATAGTTGCAATAGGAGTTCTCATGATTATCTCCTCTGCCTTTATTCCACCTGGGGAAAATTCTATGTCCCAGAACTTAATTTTCAAGCCTAAGTTGCCTTGTATGTAGTGATGTGATTTAGGCCTACTCATCAATGCAAATAAATCATCTCTGGGAGTCAAATATGAGTAGCTTCTTCATCAGAGTGATACCTTATTGTCTGTCTGAGCTAATCAAAGAAAAGTAACTTTGGAAATCAATAAATCAACGAAACAAAACAAATGAAAACAGTAGATTTTGGAAATCTGAATCAACTGTAATAGAAAAATAAGGCTCCAAAACCTGTAAAATTCTTAAGGAAGAGCCAAGCAAAAAAATGGATCATATGTTTAATCTCAGGTAGTCAGGAGGCATATACCTAGAGGACTGTATGTTAAGGCCAACCCATACAAAAAAGGTAGTGAGATAGCCCTTTTCAAAAGCAACAACAAAAAGCTAAGCATGATGGCTCAAGACTAGTTACTCAGGAGCCTACATAGGAGAATTCTTATCCAAGTCAGTTCAAGCAAAAAATGGGATTTCCTACACAAAAAAGCAAAAAATGGCTGGGAGACAGGGTTTAAGTGGTTGAGTACCTGCCTAGCTAGGCCCTGAGTTTAAACCCCAATACTGCCACAAAACAAAACAGCAACAACAATAAAAACATCTTGAGTAAGAGGATGTGAGATGTGTCTAGATGACTCCAAATGGTGTGGGTTAGTTTAATTAATTAATTAAGAACTCCATATGTTCTAGGTCCTTGAGGTACATCAGTGAAGAAAACCATGGCACCTGGCCCACACTCACCTCCTCCCACAGAATGGTTGGAGCCACAACAAGGGGTTGTAGGTACATCAAATTTAGTCTTCACCTAAAGGATAGAGCAAGGACACAGAAATTCAGAGATGAGGTGATTTGTTCAAGACCACATAGCCCTGAACCATAAAGATCATGTTTTAAATCTCTTCATTGTATTGTTTAGGCACTGGGTTTAAAATGTGTGAAACATTGCCAGGTGCCAGTGACTTGAGTCAGAGGCTACCTACTCAGAGGCTGAGATCTGAGGATTGCCTTTTAAAGTCAGCCTGGGCAGAACAGAGTCCCCAGGGGACTCTCATTTCCTGTTAACCACTCAAAAACAGGAAATGGAACTGTGGCTCAAAGTGGTAGAACACTAGCCTTGAGCAAAAGAGCTCAGGGACCGTGTCCAGGCCCTGAGTTCAAGGCCCACGACTGACTCCCCATTCCTCCCCAAAAGAAAGTGTCAAACGCTAACTCTGTCATATAGATAGGAAGATTGGTTCCAGTGAGATAACCTGACTAATTTAGAGCTTGCCTGTGGTTCATGGGGCTACAGCACCTCACATGATCTTAGTGCCTACAAACCTGAACATGAGACACAATGTTCACGTTCCAGTATCAGAAACAAAATTAATAGTTGAAATTATAGGTTACAAATGTAAAACTTTCCTTGTGAGATGAACTTGATAATCCAAATAATAAAAATTTTAGAAAAATGAGTAAACAATTTATAAAAAAATTGTTTGTACCTCATTTTTTTCTCCGACACCTTTTCTAGAGAATTCATTGTCAATGTAAAAATTCTGAAATACTAGTTTTTTTTATTTTTATTTTTATTTTTTTTATTTTCCCTAACCCTAACCCTAACCCTAACCCTAACCCTAACCCTAACCCTAACCCTAACCCTTTTTTGTTTTTTTTATTTTATTTTATTTTTTTTTTTGAAATACTAGTTTTAATCTATGACATTAATAAACAGTGTTCTTTAAAAAATTTTACCTAAGCCTTTATTTTTAAGATATCCCTAAGAACTTTCAATATACATAATTATATTGAAATTGGGTATTATGCTGTTGTGGATGTAATTTCTCTTTTTAAAATTTATATATTCTAAATATTTACAGTATTTAGCTTGTTTAAAGAAAACCAGGTAAATGAAATAAGTAACTTATAAGGTGTCCGTAACATTATTAGGATGGCTGAGGACTTTAAGAAATGACCACAATATGAGAAATCCAAGTAATTCTCTTTAAATAGTTCATTATTTCACTATTCTATTACTTCTCTCTTTTCTCTTACACATAAGCTGCAAGTTAATAGAAAACAGGAGCATGGTGTGTGTGTGTGTGTGTGTGTGTGTGTGTGTGTGTGTATATGTGTGTATGAGTAGACTCAGGATATTACATTTGTGAATCCAAGGATTGATTATTTTATTCAGCTTATTTGGATTTCAGGAACTCAGGAAACATATTTAACCCTTAAGCATCATGGGAATAGGTCATATAACATAGGAACCCCTCACAACAAATTAAATAGAGCCAGGTGTGAGGGAAAATAAATTCCATATGCTTAAAAATTATTTGAGGAGATAGAATTTCACTGGAAAATGGAAATGGAATCTAGGGGTACTTTCATTAAAAGGTTTATTAAACTGTAATATGTCCACTTTGCCAGTAGATATGTGAGAAGAAAGTGTCATCGTAGCATGAAATATCACTGAAAAAAGATTCCAAGTCCCATGTTCAAAATATACCTATGCCTTTATTTGCTCAAAGTAGGTTTCTTTCCTTCCTGGATTAGAATATCCTTTGAGTCATTGTAAAATTTCTGGAACCATAGTGAATTTCCTATAAACTTCTTTAATTCAGAGAGGTTGCAAATGTGTTCAAGATCTGAGGAAGTAAATGGAATCTTACTCCATTTAAAGAATAGCATTCAGAATTTGCTTGATCCCATATGAGGGGCTTTACATGGATAAATTTTTTCCTATGGTCATAGCAAGCCTAAAAAGTGCTATTGTTGTACTCCTTGGACAGAAATGGATATGTGAAGATTTATTAATTCAATTTCCCCCAGACTCACTACCAAGATTTGAATCCAGGTCTGTTGTCACAAGGGACTCCTACTGGGTCATGCTGCCCCCTAATGGTCAGAATCATAAGGCGATGAAGCCAGTTTTGAAAGCAGTGCCCAGATAGGAAGAAGGGAAAGTTGAGTTGAAGATACATAGTGGTGAGTGCTGGGAGGTATACTGTAGATATTCAAATGAAGTTACTTAGCTATGGCCTGTTGGGTAAATTCTTTCTTGCTGCCTTGGCCGGTCCTCATCGATTGGTAGATTTAGGTCCTTTGAGCATGTATTTATATTCAAGTTTTGTAGAGAGAAAACTTGAATTGCGCAGGGATTAAGTGAAGGTCCACAGGTCAGATAGCTAGTGAATTTAAAGGCCAGTGTTGCTAACTCTAAAGGCTGTGCTTTACCTTGTGCTTTTTCCTTTTACCAGTTCTGTAAGGAAGTTGTAAAAATATCCACCTGCATGCTACAAATAAGTCATGTTCAGCAAAATATACGCAACACATTGCAATCTAATCTAAACATTTCCTTCCCAATTCTAATCAGCTCCTGATTGATTTCATTTTACTCTGCTTGAGTCTGTTGTGAGACGGTAATCAGAATGGCTTCAAGTGTCTACTCTAGGGAGCATATGCACAGGAATGGGAGGAAGGCATGGCTAGCATCAAATCTCTCCAGGCCTCTTATCTACTTTAGTTCTAGAACAACTTCTTTGAGACCCCAGGGCAAGGGAATAAGTTTGTAAACATCTTTTACAATAGGTTAACTGTTTGGATCAAAAGGATTTGCACAGTAAATATACAAAATATAATCTTAGGATAATATTGGGGACAATAAATCTCAAATAAGCACTTATTTGTCTTTCAATAATGGCATTCTGGGTTCATATTAATTTGTACCAAGTAGACAAAGAATTGCTGAGCAGGTGTTTGGCATCCCAGCTGGAGGCACTATTTTGGGGGCCTAAGTGGAGGAGTGACCCCTGACATCCTTCCCCCCCTTCTTTACCCCTCCCCCTCAAGGCCAGGGACAGGGAGAGGTGTGGCCAGGTGGGGGAAAGGTGTGGCCACACTGGATCTAGATCTGACCTCAGGACCTGGGACCCTCCTATGGTCAGATGGGCGGTGTGACCAGAGGTGGCCCAGGATGTGACCTAGCAGGAGGGGGAGGTGACTGCTTCTAGGTGTGCCAGTTACCTAGGTAACACAGATGCTGGGTGGAAACTTAGCCAAAAGGTAAGGAGATGTCTGTGCAGGGCCTACAGGGCCTGCATGGCCCAGGGTAGACCTTACACCTATCTATTTCTTATTGGCCACAGGTGAGTGGCCTATGGTTTTGTCTTACCCTAGACCCAGAATCAGTGGCTCCAGGATGCTTCTGAGTCCATGAGTCAAACTATATCCTTCCTCCCTTAAATTGTCTTTTCAGGCATTAGGTCACAGCAATGAGACACTAACTAATGGAGTCAGCAAAAAGCCAATTACCTGTGACTTTCTACATCTTTCCCCATATTGTGGTTGAGATGTGGGCTTGTACTTATCCAAAGTCATTTAGTTACTTAGCATAGACTACAGGTTAATATTGTGCTCTAGACCTAGAAGGGGTATATTTCGATGTATATGTGCTTTATTTTAAATGAATCAATAAAAGGACTAACTGAAAACACATTGAGTAGGGATAGATTCCTGCAACTTCTTCCTAGCCAGCCAAATTGTAGGTATATTCATCCTGGGGCTTGAACACAGAGCCTGGGTGCTGTCCCTGAGCTTTGTTGCTCAAGGATAGTACTCAATCACTTAACCCACAGCTCCACTTCTGGCTTTTAGTTTTGGTGGTTTATTGGAGATAAGAGTCTCAAAAGCTTTCCTGCCCAGATGTCAGCCTCCTGAATAGCTAGAATTATAGGCATATTATTTTTATGAACAGGAACCATCCTCAGTTTAAGGTGTCCTACTCTGCATCATCCATCACAACTTGGCTCAACTTCTGGTTAACTTCATTAGTAAATGATCTATGCCATTCCACCAATCCCACACAAAGGAAGGTCCTACACTTGGTTTTATACTCTGATTTAAAGAACTTGCCCTCTTAGAACTTCAAACAAAGGGTCTTTAGAGCTCTGGTTGCTCTTGCTTGGATTATCTACTTTCAAATGATCAAAAAGAAATTATTGGAAAGGCAAGAACAGAGGTGACAATCTCACAAATGCAGAAACTTATACCCTATAAATACAAATACAAGGAAAACAATTAGTGGGAGCTGATTAAGGAAGCAGGTTGCAGAATTCGTTCCCAACTTGCAAGATACATCTTTGCATTACATTAATTATTAGGTTTATAATGTGACTTACCCAAAGAAGAGAATATCATTTGACTAATATAATACCACTTGAAAAGTGATGTGCAAACTTAAATGTTGATGCTTTCTAGAGTGCTAGGTTCATGATTTCTGCTCCCTCAGAAGCAGGTTGATGGTAAACCATTGTTCAAGACATAAAGGGACCAATTATGGGTTATCACTATTCCATTGTGATGCATTACCCTTTTCTCCCCAACATCGACCCCATTTGTCAGCTGGATAACCAATACATAATAGACTATTAGGTGCCAGAATTTTTATTCACTCAAAAATATAAATAATACTTTTGTTATTTGTATCTTTAAAGAAATCTAACACACATCACATATAATTTGGAGATACATAATTTTCATCAGCAGGTATCTCTTCCTCCTTTATTTAAACCATATTATCTTTCCCTTTGATTGTTGATTAAAGCCTATCAATCTTGTTCCTGAAAGTGTCCCCAGCTGATCTATAATCCCTTTGCTCTTTTGTTCTTCAAACTTCTTGCATGAGTAATCGCTGAAGTTGATTCTTAGATGGTGTCAGATTAGTCTCTATTTGATTCAGTCTCTTCACTGGAACCCAGGTAATCCTTCTAACCCTTGAGTCAGAAAGATGGAATCATAAGGAGGGAAAATCTGAACAAACAAACTAGCCAGAATACTTTTGACACCTCTTTATTTTATTTAATTCAGTGGCTTCATTTCACATTCAGAATAAGGCCCATTTTCCTAATAATTTAAAGGCTTTTTAGACACCATTTTCAGATACCTTAACCTTAGGCCCTAGTCATATTTCATACTACTTCCTACTTACATCAGCTTTAGCAATTCCCAGGATAAGCCGTGTCCTGTCTGACTAAGAGAGTGTACAAGACACTATGTTGAAAACAAACTTTACAACTTTTTTTGGGGGGGGGAGGGAGGGAGGAGTTGGCATGGTGGGGAGGGATGGTAGGGGAAAAACAAAGGAGGAGGTAACAATGCTAGATAGGAAATGTACTCATTACCTTACTCATGTAACTGTAACCCCTCTGTACACCATTTTTACAATAAAAAAGTATTTAAAAATCTTTAAAAAAAAGAGAGTGTGCCTACTGATTTTCCTATTTAAACCGTGTTACTTTATCTTTTACCACTGGCTCACTTATAGTTGCTTTTCATATGCAGATAGGATGCTGGCTTTTCCAAGAAGACCTCCTGAACACTCCCCATACCTTGGTGGTCAAGTCACTTTTTGATGCTTGCAGAAAAAGAAATTATGCATAAATGCCATATGGTAATTATTATACAGCACTATACTTATATACTTTACCCCTACCATGACCAAAGGCTTGGCCTCTTTTATACTTGATACTCAGAGCTTGATGCCTGAGCAAGTGAAATAATGATTACATTAAGATAGTTCATTTGATGTTAAGTGAAATGAACCCCAAGATGGGGACAAAAGTGGTTTACTCTTTCTTGCTATTGTTTCTAAGGTATTTAGAAGGTACCATTGATTTTTTTTTGTTGCTTTGTATGTCCCTACCCCATGGTATTACCCCTGTTTTCACTGTATTTGATGTTGGCATAATTTGGGGGGGGGAGGGAAAAACCAGATTGTTTAAATGGGGATACAGGTGGACCCATTGCAACAATGAGATGTACAAGACATTATGTTGAAAAATGAACTTTACAATGTAGGTGGGGGTGAAGGGGGTTTAGGGGTGGGAGTGTAGTTGTGGAGGTGGGAGGGCAGGGATGGTAGGGGGAAAACAAAGGAGGAGGCAACAATGCTTGATAAGAAATGTACTCATTATCTTGCTCATGTAACTGTAACCCTTCTGTACAGTATTTTCACAATAAAAACCTTATTTAAAAAAGATAGTTCATTATCTAGAGATTTTCTAGAATTTCAAAAAATAAAAACTTTAACCTCTTTTTTTTTTCTTTCTCAAAGCTGAGGGCCAAAATCAGGGCCTTATACTTTCCAAGTGAGTGCTTCTCCACCGAGCTAAATCCTCAACCCTTTTTATCCTCTTTCGATAGATAATCTTACCTTTTTTCCCCCCAGTGCGGGGGTTTGAACATAAGGCTTGAATGCTATCCCTGACCTTCTTTTGCTCAGAGCTAATGTTCTACCACTTGAGCCATGGCTTTACTTCCAGCTTTTTTGGTGTTAGTTTATTGGAGATAAGAGTCTCACAAACTTTCCTGCCTAGGCTGGTTTCAAACTTCAGTCCTCAGATCTTAGCCTCCTGAGTAGCTAAAATGACACCTGTGAGGCACCAGCACCTGGTTGCAATCTTACTTTTGGAGTTAAGCATGCTTGGTTTTTCTTAGAGTAACTTAAATGAAAATCTTTATAACCAGGTAAAAAAATAATATCTTGTATATTAATGTTGCTTTTAGATTATGAAATTTAGGCATGGAAAAGACAATTTAAAAAACTTTAAAAAATTGATGAATTAAGTGCTTTGGGCTTTAAGGATACTTTACACTGACAGACCCAAAGAAGTGTATAGCTTTCCTGGAATGGCAGAAGTAACCATGTGAGAGGAAGAGCTAGAATACAATTTCTTCTTTCTGTTTTCCAGAAGGCTGAAAGCCTTACGGAGTGTTTGGAGAGGAAGAAAGAGAACCTAGACACAGTAGGGTAAGCAAAGGGAAGTCATACCACTTACGACTTTAAATCAAACAACATAGACTTCACAGTGGAAGACTCTTTTTTTTCCCCTCACATATTCCTCTATTTTCTCCCTTCTTTCCTGTATTTCCTATGTATCCTGTTTTATAGAACAAAGAATACACTGGAGGATTAGACAACAATTCCAGGGGTGGCTGATGAATGTGAGTAATAGAGTGGTCAAAAATTTCAGGCAAAGTAAATATTATATTCCTGTTTATTTAAAAGTCTCCACAAAATACTTCTGAAAGCCGTGAGGTCTTCACTCATAGCAGGTATTACTTTACTCGAATAAACCTGTCTCTTCTGGTTGAGACTTTTTGGAAGACTCCCTGTTGAAGCAAAATCCTCTCCTCCATGCGTATCCTCCCCTCCCCCTTTAGAATGGAATACACGCCAGCTTTCCTGACGTGATAAGATGGCAGATTTTTTTTTTTTATGTTTAATCCTTTGTACTGATGTAGAAAGGCAAAGTAACTATGACAAGAAATGTTTTTATTGTGGCTGAGCACACATACCATAAAATTCACCATCTAACCATTTTAAAAGGTCAGAGGAATTAAGTACATAGTGCAATCATTACCACCACTCATTTCCAGAATTCTTTTCTGTTTGTGAAACTGAAACTGTATACCTATTGCACAATAATGCTCCATTCTTCTACTCTCTGAGTTCAACTATTCTAGCTACTTTACAGAAGTGAAATCTTAAGGTGTTTGTCACTTTTTTTTTTGGTGCTAGTTTAATGTAATTAGCACATTGTCCTCAACATTCCTCCATGATGTGGCAGATATTATAATTTTCTTCCTTTATATTGTAATAATAGTCATTGTATTTGTGTACCATGTTTGGTTATAATTTCATCCACCAGTTGTCAATTGGGTCGCTTTTCCTCTTTGGCTGTTGTGTACAATGTGGGTGTGCAAATATCTCTTTGGGTCCCAAGTTTTAATTCTTCAGAGTATATGCCTAGAAGTAGAATGACTGGGTCATACAGAGATTTTATTTTTCATTTAATGAGTATGTTTTAAAAGGTCTTGATTCACATTTTCTCAGATAAACTTTATCAATTATGATAAGATTCCATAGAAGAGAATCTGGTGATAACTCGGCAGGTCATGCATGGAAGGGAAAATGGCAGCCACAGTGAAGTAAACTTTGGAGATGTAGATAACAGTTAGCGAGTCTGGCAGGTAAATTTTAGCAAGAAGAAGCACAGCTTATACAGTTGGACATCAAGTGGCCCTGAGTCTGTTGGACAAGCTGAAGTTGACCACCACTGTAAGTGGATAATAATGACAATATGAACTTAGCATGTCACACAGAGCACACACCAAGGAAGAGGGAACACAATTGTAGAACATTTAGCAGAAAGAGAGTTGAAAGCTAAATTGTTATCCATGGGCCCAACTATGTCCTTTTACTGCCCCAGGGAAGACTTCATGAAGGAAGGTTACAACGATTATACTAATATACTTTATTATTATTTTTGATGTTGAGGCTTGAACCCATAATTTCATACAGATGAAACATGAGCTGTACTCCTATGTTAGCCCAGAATATAGATTTATTGCATAACTGACAGTGTAAGTACAACTCCTCCTTGAAAATCTGAATTGTAGTATGACCAAATCATGATGATAATAAATAAATGACTTACAGATTCCTTAAATGCAGATAAGTCTGTGTGTGGAGAATTAAAGAAAATACAATAAACACACTGAATTAAAATACACAAATTTCAAGAATAATTCAATAATCTACAGAATTTTGCTTGTATGAGGGGACTTGGTGTGAGAGTTTTTGCCCTTCTGTACAGAAGATTTTGTGTCTGTTCTGTGAAGATCTCATTACTGTGATTATTTAGAAGGAACATGTTCCTTCTAAAGGAGAGAGAAGTATATAAATTACTGGGTTTTGCCCAATGCCATAGGCTATCATTGAGGAAAATAGCTTAATCTACTGCAAAATGGAGTTGGCTACCTCTATGAATCATGATAGTTGTAGTTATACTGACCAGATGGGAACACTCGAAGAATTATTGAAAGTGCTCAGGAAATGACCTCAGGAGGAGGCAAATGGACCAGAATGAGAAATGACCCCAAGAAGAAGTGAGAACAAAAACTTCCATATCTAGCGGAGCATGAACAATCAGAGACTTCTTTTTTCTCTTGAAGGCAACAAACAGGCCAAACTCTTTTTTTTTTTTTTTTTTTTAAATTTAATTTAATTTTATTTGTGAACATACTGTACAGAGGAGTTACAGTTACATGGGCAGGATAATGCGTACATTTCTTACCAAGCATTGCAGCCTCCTCCTTTGTTTATCCTTCACATCCCTTCCCAGCCTCCCCCCTCCCCCCCTAATCCCAATCCTTCTCCCCCCCCCCCCCCCCCTCACCAACGTTGTAAAGCTCGTTTTGGACATGACAACTTGTACTTCTCATTGTTGCAACAGGCCAAACTCTTTATGGTCAGAATATTTTTATTTCTGTGTGTGTGTGTATGTGTGTGTGTGTGTGGTACTGAGGGTTTGAATTCAGAGCCTCACACTTGTTAGGCAGTCAACTTTACCATTTGAGCTATGCCCTTTGTTCCCATGGTGTATTTTAAAAGTCTGAACTTATTCTTTATTTTAAAAATAAAAGTGTTATGTGTATAAGATGTACAATATGATGTCTTGATCTACATATGAATAATAAACTGAGTACTACCACTGATCTAATTAATATATTTGTGTCTTTTAGTCAATATATGTTCATGTGCACTGTGAATACTTAAGGTCTATTCTCAGAAGATTACCAACATATAATATGTTGTTATTAACTATAGTCATCATATGGTACATTAGATCTCTAGAATTTATATTTCAGTATGTCAAGAAACTTAATGAGTTAATGGAACAATAGTAATGTTCCTTCATTTGAATCAGTGTTTCTCAGAAATGAGGAATGATTTCTTTACTAGTTTACCTCCAATGCATCTGTATTGGTGCTGTAGAACCAGTTAGGAATAAAACTTCTATAAGTATGCTTTAAAGTTCTCATTTAGTTATTAGGGAGTAGGAGAAGCTGCTTTAAAAACAGTCTCTGGCATATTCTTCCTGTTAGGCTTACTATCTTATAATAATGAGCCTTATTATCAGTGATAAGACTATTACCAAGGACCATGTCTATTATTTGGACAATTAACATGGTAGAGAGGATTTATTTACTCAGCAAATACTTTCTGAACAGCTGTTATGGTTTATGTATTACTACAAGTCCTGGAATATAACTGGACAATCTGATATACATCTGTATTCCCAACACATGGGAAGCTGATGCAGGAAGATTGACCACTGGAGGCCAGCCTGGGCTATGTAGTGAAACTCAATCTCACAAAACAAAAACAGCCAATTCAAACCAACAACAAAAATTCTGGAATATATTGATGCCCTGAAAAAACTCCATTCTTCCTTTCTTCTGAGACTGTCCCAAGTCTCTTTTACCACATGTATGGATAAATGGAATGATAAACACTAATAAAACCGTGTCTGGCGGAATGAAGAGAGGAACAGTGGGAATGTAGCTAATAATATTCAATAAATATATGTGAAAATGGAACTTGGAGAATTGAAGGGGTAAGTAGGATTGGGAGATGGGGGAGAATGATGAAAGGGTTGACAGTGGGCAAGATGCATTGAATTCATAAACTGATGTGTTCAATTGAAACCCCTTTGTACAACTACTTAGAGATTAATGATAATGATAATGATAATGATGATGGTGAGGACGATAATGATCCAGAACATATCTGGTAACCAAGTATCATATCTTCTGGGTGGATTTCTTCATCCTTCCAAAACTCAAACTTCATTTTGTCACTAACCTAAGCTAAAGAAAAGTTTTCATCTCAGATTTAGTATTTATTGTTAAAAGTTTTGGTGCATGTGGATATATAGGCAAGTCAGTTGTAGGGAAGTGGTAGTATGAATGTCTTTGAACTGAAAGCTGTGATTTAAATTTTTCAGTGCAGGGGATTATAGAATTAGATGGGTAGAATGATTAGGACAAAGAAGTCATATCCAGAAAATGTCATATAAGCTTTTACATTTTCTGGGCAAAACAGGCAAGTCTATAGCTTCTTCTCAAGCTTAAGAATAAATAAATGAGTCCACTTTGAATCCATGTAGTATCTTCTTTGTTTTAAATGCATGCAAAATGAATCCTGCTCAGCATGTCATTTATATCTGTCAAAGTAACCACTTTGTTTATTCTGCATATACTTTTCACCATTACAAATGATACTGTACCAAGTATTATTATACACAGCAATTTGTATACTTTTCATATTGCCTTCATAGAATAGATGTTTTAATAAGTAGATGTTTGGGATCAAGGATATACACATTAAATTGTATTTGTTGAAAATTCAGCTATTATTAGGCCAAATCATACTTCCACCTATAATGTGTAAGAAAACCCATTCCCACTGCCTAATCTAGGCTAAGTGGTCAAATTAAAATAAAATAAGCTGCACTGGTTTTATTTGTATTTATTTAATTATTAAATAATTAACATTTTATATGTTTTGAACATTAGTATTTTTGCTTTTATGATTTTTAAGATGGCTTATAGTTCCATCTTTAAAATAATATTCTAACAAACACATTAAACAATCTAGCAACCCCTTTTAAACCTTATAATAGTCCTCTGAAATGGTTAAGTTTTATTGCCTTTATTTAAGAGAGAGGCTGAGCTTGTTTTCTCAAAATAAACTAATAGTGGAGGCAGTCACAAAATCCTGGTCTAACTCGCTCCCCTTTGCTTTGCCCTTTTGCCCAGCTGCCTATCAACTATCCTATATTGCTAACACCCCTTAGCCATAGCTATAATTGAACATCAAGACAATCCCGTAAAACAAAAGAAGTGACATGGGTGACTTCAAATGAAAAGCAGCTCAGTTCCTAGGGATATATGTTATGCAGATGCTGTGAAGGCTCAAAAAGGGTCATGAGACTCTTAAAATAGAATGGAAAAAAAACCTGACTTCTCCAAATGGTCTTTGGAAAGCGAGCCATCTCTCAGGTCTACCTTTCTCCACTTGTACTTTTTGGTGTCACATATGAGCTACTTAGGTAAGATTTCAAAGTCAAAGAAACAAGTGAGAAAGGTCTAAGTCATATTCACAGCATTGTAAATCTATAATAGGGCCTTTTATATGTGAGTCAGGCTGTTTAGAAAGCATTAAAGGTCCCAATTTCTAAATAATATAGTACCCAGAGTGCCCAACAATGTTCATATTTTGAAGAATTTGATGGTTATATGGAGGAGATCAGATCTAAACTGATCTAAATTACAACCCATTGAACAAGAATATTGTTGAAACAGAAAGGAGAGACACAAATACGCTTATAAAGGAAAAAGGGAGAAAAATGAGAAAGGGGTAACAAGTTTGACAAGAAATGTGCTCACTACCTTACTCATGTAACTGTAACCACTCTATACATCAACTTAATAAAATAAAAAACAAAAATCCTTATGGCTTTGTTTAGATAAAATAATTGTTTGTCAAAACCAAGGATAGTACTTCTGAATTTTTTTTACTTCCTAATTGTGTTAAAAAATATATCCTTACATGAAAATATTTTAAAAAATCCAAAAGATCTTACTATTTACAAAGTAGTTTAAATAAATAAAAAAATCCAAAAAAAATATTATAGCACTTTAGAATGATGTGTGTGTGTGTGTGTGTGTGTGTGTATGCATTAACTAGCAATAAACTTAAGGAAATTTCCTTTGGGAAAGAGGGAGTGATGCCAGAAATAATTGTTAAACACAGAGTGGTTTCAGGAAAAGATTATTACTCAAAATTGCCCTACAGACATATATAAATATTGAGGAAGTCTGAACTCTATTGGGATTTTCATTGCTTAGTCCATAGTATTAGTAAAGAAAGCTGAATCTCCCCATTAGGCTTTCGAGTAGGGGCCCAAAGGAAATCTAAACCAGATGAAGTCTGTTTCCTGAGACACAGAGCCAAAGCTATTGGTGCTGTCCCAGCACAAAAGGAATGAACACCCCACCACATTCTGAGAAGTCTACATGTTCCAAGTCTTGACATGGAGAGAAATGAGTGTTATTTACTCTGGCGACCACTTGGCTGATAAAAGATATAAGGTCAAGCAGCTGGTTTGAAAACTTAATTTACTATCTCCTAGATTCACATTGTATTTATTTGAGAAGGAAGAATAGCCAAAGGCTCTATTTATTTTGCTATGACCAAAGCTAAAAGAAGCTAAAGTGAATTTTCGAAGCATCTATTACCTACTAAATGCACATTGCCCATTAGATTGCAGAGTTGTGCTCTGGCCCCAAGTCATTTTGCTGGCAAGTCTGATTAGAGTGAAATTTATTACAGATGAAAGAGAGTGTCAATTTCCAGTGTGGTTGCCCCTCTGAAGTGATTACAAGGAAGGGAAAGAAGAAGCCTAAGAGGGAAAGTGATAATAGCAACAACATTTATGCTTAAGAATGTGTCCTTCTAAAATGATACAACTAAAAAGGGCTACTCATCAAGGATTGCCTATGCTGTGCCAGGCACTGCTTCCTATAGCTAGGGATGAGAAGGTGATTATTATGTACCAACAAGTAGCACTCCTAGTTTAGTAAGTGGTACCTTTCAGACTAAAAAGTTACATTAGTAGGCAATGATTCTAACTTGAACAGGATGAGTTGTTTGAGAAGTTAGGATAGTGAATACGAAAATGCAACCAATATTGCTTTGAAGAAGTAGAATTGGGAGATAAAGTGCTCTGTTTCTAAAGGCTAAGTTTTATCCCCTGGAAAAATGAAAGAATTCTCTGCATGCCAAAGATAGAAACTTAACAGCATCTGCCAAATAAAATGTAATGTCTATAGTAATAACAAATTGACAGAACAGATGGTGGTATAGCGGTGGGCAGAAGGGGAGCCCTTCAGGACTGAGTAACCCCTGTACTTTAGAATCTGGTTTCTCAGGAGGAATTCCACTTGCATCCCTCAGCCTAAGCAGTATGGAGAAGACAGTCATAGATGAGAGAGGCCAGCACTAACATCTATGGAGAATGTAACTGTTAGAGGTGTCATCTTGAGATGGGGTGAGAACCTGTTGGCCAGGCTGGTATGGAGAAATCAGTCATCGGAAGAGCCACAAACCACCTGGAGACTATGTTTGTCACGATAGAAATGAGACATGCAATGCTGGCTTCAAAACTGAAGTCCAGGATAATTAGTAGGGCCCAGCTTATATTTTTGATTTAGAGCTATGAGAGCAACATAGAAACAGACCTCAGAATAAACCCTGGAGGTGGCTAGGTCCAGCTTCGTTTGACAGTATTAGACATGTAGATTCAGTCACATGTTAGAATGATTAAATGTTGTGGAGTAATCCATTCAGATTTTAATGTAACTAGATACAAAAACTCAACCAAGATGATGGCAGTTGGAAGCTGCAGTTTCCATACTATTTGCTTGATATCTGATCACATTGGCTTTGGAGACATTTCAGATAGAGATTTTTCCAATAGTCAGGAGGATCTTGAGCTTAATTTCTCAGAGAGAACCTTCCTTGGTATCAGTTCAGGGCTGCTTAGCAGAGGGTTTTTTGCAGAGTGTGTAAAATCCTATGCTACATACCCACAAAGTGGCCCCTATGAAACTGGTCTGCCTAATTCCTGAAAGAACTCCTGAGTTATTTGTTCAGAGTAACCATCTGTCAGATAAACAAAAACATTCCTACTGGCCAGTGCAGGTAGAAAACTGGCCTGTGTGTCAGGATTTCCACTCTGTCAGCCTAATCCAGCTGTTTTTTAAATATCGCTACAACCTATTCACCTGATTCTGTTTTACGGATGCACATTAACCAAGGAAGAAATTAAAGTTTAGTTGGCCATATTGTCACTTAACACGTCAGTGCCTAAGCTGCTGATTGTACATAAATAATGAGATCTGTTATTACCTTATTTGGGGCAGATCTGCCTGAATGAGAATGTTGTGATACCACAGCATACCAGGGAAATCAATGGGTAACAGACCTTGAAAATGTCTACCCCCATTAGAATTTCCAGTAAGTGCAAAATCTCCTGCGGTTCTAAGTATGCAACTTAAATTCTACAAAAAACAAACTGTGCATGTATAATATTTAAGAGTACTTAGCTTTGGTAACATTGCACAAAAAAACTGGTTGGTTCTATTCATTTATTAAAAAGTAATCGAATCTGCTTGTCTATTTAGTCTGGTAGTAGTAAAATCTAAGAGAAAATGCAGTGAAGGGCTTTTACTGTTTTATAAGCTGTTGAGCAACTTTCAATCCTTTTACTATGTTATTATCTCTACATTATCACTTCCCTTTGCAAGGTATATTTCTGTTGCAGAATTTTGTTACAGGGAAATATTTAATGAGTTATCAGCAAACACTAAATCTAAAAAGGGCTTTGATTGAATTTCATAAGCTGCTTAAAAATGCCTGTGTTCTGAAATTGCAATGAATGTTTGCACTTCTCTTAATAAAATTCTATCAAGCAGATGACAGGAAGGAATTAAGAGTACCACAAAGATATCTTTTCTACAGTCCTTGAAGTAGAATCTTGTGAAGCTGGTGGGCTGAGTGTCACCTGACATGGCATATCTTCAATTCTCAGCAGGTTCTACAACCTGAGGGGGCTTGCACATTCCAACTTGGGAGAAGCAGAGGAGAGAAAATGAGTTGGTGTTTGCTGAAGCAGAGAGAAGCATATCTTTTGTTGTTCAAAGTGTTGAAAGAGTAAATGTCTATCTAAGTATAAAATATGTCAGGGCCACAAGCAGATTCCCATATACAGAATGGCTCACATGCACAAATGCTTTGTTTCTGACTGAAATAAACACTTTGCAGGTATTTCTGGTCAGCTCCAAGCCTGGGCAGGCCATCTGGATCCCAGCCATCTTCCATTATCTTATAGCCTTGTCAGGTTACCTTTAGCCTTTATCTTTTGCCAATATCTTTAGCTTTTCTTGTATTTTTTATTGTAAAGATACTATACAGAGGGGTTACAGTTACATGAGTAAGGTAATGAGTACACTTCCTATTGAGCATTGTGACCCCCCTCCTTTGTTCTTCTCTTACTATCCCTTCCCTCCCCACTTCCCCAACTCCTCTCTCCCCACTACCCCTAAAGTTGTAAAGTTTTCAACATAGTGTCATGTATGTCTCATTGTTATAACGTGTCAACCTGTATCCTTGTTTCAACATTATCTTTAGCTTTACAGGTTCACTTCTTAAAGTGCCAATCTAGAAATAGTGCTTATCACTTTTGTTTACAGAAGTCATCCATTCATTTCTTTGAATAATGTAGTCAAACTACTACAAACTATGGGAAGGTAGAAATATAATTATTGAGAGAGCAGAAGCAAATAGAATTGGTGAATATCAAGATTTGCCATAATACCTGTGCCTGATTACTACTGTAATCAAATACAATAGGCTTATCCTTTGAAGAGTACAAACTTGAACTAGCAGATAAAGAGTGAAGAAAGGTTTGCTATTTACATCAAGGAACACACTGAAGATCATTCTCAAAGCAGTGGCTCTCTACTATAGAAAGTAAAGGGCTTTATATATTAACAGAGGAAAAAGTTATGATCACCAATAAAGGTAAGCATGTCGCTGACAAAGCTCAGTAAAAAGTCACAGATCTCATGTCCAAAAACAGCGAGGATGAAAATGAAGAATTTAGTATTTTAAGGGTGAGGTTTACTGCTGGTTACCTAAAATGAGTTTTTCAAGTCAACTCCAGAGTTGTAGCTGGTTCATTGTAAATTTCTTTGGGTGGGTATTATATGAAATAACAATAAAGAATTTTGAAGGGCCTTTATCAATCCTTTTAATGGCATCCCTTACCCTTTCGAGCCCTCTGCAAGCTTGGGTTCTTAAAAGTATCTGCCTAGTGGCTAGCGTTATGAGGTGATCTGTTGATTATATGATGAATGTTATATTCAAGGGCAGCAAGCAATGAGTATAAATAAAATTTCATATATACATCATCAGAAAAAAGGGAAGATTCATTCTCATAGTCACATATGACATGATTTCCTTCCTTTGTAAATAGTGAATGATGCTACATATGCATTCATCCACTAATGATATTTTTACATTTTCTAAGGCCAACAAGCTAACTTATAATAGAAAATAGCCCTGTTGCAATGAAGAAGAGGAAGAAGAAAAGAAGAAGAAGAAGAAGAAGAAGAAGAAGAAGAAGAAGAAGAAGAAGAAGAAGAAGAAGAAGAAGAAGAAGAAGAAGAAGAAGAAGAAGAAGAAGAAGGAAGAAGAAGAAGAAGAAGAAGAAGAAGAAGAAGAAGAAGAAGAAGAAGAAGAAGAAGAAGAAGAAGAAGAAGAAGAAGAAGAAGAAGAAGCACAGTCCCAAGCTTAAGATCTTCCTTTCTTCCACCACCCCGCAAAAAAACAAGAGTTAAGACACCTGTTAATATTTTAAAATATGATTCTGTCTCTAATATACTTTGATGCAAAAAAGAAAATTTACTGTAAGTTATCTGAGTTCTGTTTCTCTCTTGCCAGCCCAACCTTTCCATAGGATCCGTCTCTTTATGAGGGCTATGATATTGATCCTGATGTGACTTGCAATATTTGTGCCCTTTCCCCAAGGCTTTCCAGATACATCTAGTCAATGAATTATCTCCCCCTGGGCAAATAATTCCTAAACAAAAATAGGGCATCAAAGCCATGTAGTTACAATGCCTTTTCCTTTCTGAAATCTCTCACTAAATTATAAAGGACGATGAGGGCAGTGGGCTGAGACTAAAGTGTCCTGATAAATGATATTTATTCCAAGTGTACATTGGAATCAGGCAAAGAGAAACTTTTTTCATGTATATATATTAAATATACGTATATATTAAGTCAATCTTTCCTTGGATTGCAGGCCATACAAGTCACAGAAGAAACTAATGATGCTATTGCTTATGTAGTCTACCTTATAGAGTTCTGTCCCTAGGAAGCACTGTGGATACCAACAGTGCACAAAGAATAAATAAATAAAACTTTGTCCAGCCAGCTTTCAATGGACTGTCCAAGCAGCACTATTAGTCTCATGGATTATCTCTTTCCAGCAGTGTTGTTTGGGTAACATTTTCCTTATGGATCTTCCCTTTTTGAAAGTTTATTTCTCCTGTTATCTTCCCTGCTAGTAAATTTCAATGTTTTATCATTTATTCCATCTCTTGGCAACCTACTTCACTGAAATAGTCTAGCTGGGTGATAGACACTACATAGGATTTTTCAGATTCATTGGATGGAATAGACGGTCCAATTAAAATCAGATCTCAGGTAAACGATGGGCAATTTTTTATAAATATAATCCAGACAGTATCTGAGATAGTTTTCTATTTTATCTGGTGTCATGTCCCATTCCTACCCATATATTTGAAGCCTAAAAGGTCTAAGTGACTCCAGGTAGATACAAGATTGGAGGCAACATATTCTGACTTCTAAGTTGCATCTTTGTTTTCCACTTCTTATTTAAATTCAGAAACACAGTACAAGATATCCTTGTTATTGTATTTTCTTTCTGGTGACTCCCTAGAACAAAATGGACAAGGGGTGAATGAAATAATATAACTGTTCATGAGTTTGCTGATTACAGTTGGGGACTCGCAGGCCCAGGGAAATGTTTAGAGAAAAGTTCTGTATAAATGAATTCCTATGGTGGTGCATAAAACTATCTGAAGATATTAGTTTAAACATGGTATCCTAAGAATACAGCTCTCCTTTGGTATCTTGGAGAGGTTGGTTCCCAGGTCTCTAATAGATACCATAATTTGTAGATGTTCCAAATAAATTATATAAAACCATGTTGAATTTTCAAATAACAGGTCTGTATACTTTAAATCATCTCTAGATTACTTCTGCTACTTAGTGCAATGTAAATGCCATGTGGATGGTTGTTATACTGTATTGACTAGGGAAAATGACAAGAAAAAGTCTGTACATGATCAATATAGACAAATTTCCATTTTTTAAGTATTTTCCATCTACTTTTGGTTACATCTGCAGATGTGGATAATGTGGATACTGAGAGTGAATTGTTTTCTATGAAAACATTAAATATTAAGGTTAGACCTGCTAAATGATAATGTAGAAGACCTTATATGTATTAACAACTTGAGATGACATTGATTAAAACATTCAGGGTTTGTTTTCCTAAAGCCAAGTGTAGTGTGTAGTACTATATCATGGAGTGAATTCAATCTTCTCTCCTCATTCTTTTTTATAGTTAAGTGACTCAATTACAGGATTTATTTTGAAAAAAAGTACATGACACATTTGAAAATAAGTGTTTAATTTTACATTTCAGATTATTTTTAATGTAGAAAAACATTAGCATATATACTGTCTCAACATAAATCACATTCATGCTTGAGGTGCAAATGGTTTGACCAAAGCAGTAATCCATTCTTTACTTTCTTTATTCTTTTAATTATGGATATGACATGTTCTCCTTATTCTTTATGACACAATCTACCATGTGTTGCAGGCACCAAAAAAATAATGAAATCACAAATAAAAATAGTTCACAGTTAGAACTAGATGTTATGTCTTCCAAATAAACTTGATCAGAGTACATAGAGGAAGGATGGGACAATGAGTCAAGCTTGGATCCTTTACAAATTCCAGAGCTGAGGGGCCCAGGAAGGGCTCCTTCCTTCCGGGGGCTTCTCAGAGAGAATCTGAGCTCCTCTTATAGAACACAGATGCCGCCTTGGTGGGAAGCATCTCAGATCAGAGTCCAGGCAACATTCAGCGTCATGAACTTAAGAGTTTAAAATATCTGTCCATGACCCCACCAGGCAGCTAGGATTTCCTGCTGACCTTGGAAATGCAAAGAATTCTAAGCTGAAATACAAGTTTGCCTCCTCCTCACACTTTAGATGTCTAACAAAGAGTTTCTAGGCTTTGAAACAGGTAGCATATATTTTGTGGTTTTGCTGTTGTTAATTAAAGACAGAGTTCAACATCCTGAATAATAGAAATAATTGAACTATCTCTCTAAATTGAAGGGAGCAACCATGAATTTATTGAGGAAGATAAATGACAGAAGTTAAAGAGGATTTAAAAAAAAATAAGAGCAGCTGTGTTATTAAAGGAAATAAGCAGCTGGACTCCATAGACCTCACTCTAGTTATTGGCCCTATATACTAAATTTTAAAGCTTATCCTAAGTGTTAGGAAATACAAAACTCACAAGCTAACTCTACTGGAAGAAGTTTGAAAAAAAAAGCAAAACAACAAAAATGAAATACTATGCTTGAGGGTTATTTTAAGAAAAAGTATCTTTAAAGCATAATGCTTTAAAAAAGATAGAATTATCAATCTCGCCAATATAAAATAAAGATGTGACACATACTTCATTTAGTGCATTAATTGAGGAAGCTAATTAATATGTGACAAATAGTTCAAATGAAACTATCTATGCTACTATGCAAGCATAGGCAAATACGTAAAGAATGCTAGGAATAAATTTAAAAAGAAATTCAGAAGTGGTTTTTGTAGTGGAGTTAGAGAGGTTGTTGGAAGAGGAAAATCTATTTTACTTCTAACTGTACAAAATTAATTTCCATGTCTGTGGAAAAGAATCATTGGCATAGCTATGAGTTGTCAGTAAATTATAGAGTTCTAAATACCTCAAAGACAATGAAAGGCAAAAACCCCCAAATCAGAAAATTTGGAAACAAATTGATTGTCAAAGAAAATCAATAATCTTGTTGTTCTATTTAAAAGTTGTTATAATTATACATATACACACATAAACATATTTTTATGTTTTTATTGTAAAAATTCTGTACAGAGGGGTTACAGTTACATGAGCAAGGTAATGAGTACATTTCCTATTGAGCATTGTTACCTCCTCCTTTGTTTTTCCCCTACCATCCCTTCCCGCCCCACCTCCCAAACATCTCCCTCCCCCTGCCAAGTTGAAAAGTTCGTTTTCAAAGTAGTGTCTTGGACATCTCATAGTTACAATGGGTCAACTTGTATCCTTATTTCAAGATTTTTTATTTCCCTTCCCCTCTCCAAATTAGAAAAATGTTTCTACAAGATGCAAGGAAGCAACATCAAATACAGGGACAACATGGCTTATACCATGGAGGAAGAACATACAAAAGAAACAAAAAAAAATCACCTAGTACATTTTAAATATGTTAAAAACAACAATAGCAAGCAAGAAAAAACTAGTTGTGTCCCTTGGGGTTCATTTCACTTAAAATAATCTTTCTTTGGGGGGAGGGTCTGGTCGTGGGGCCTGAACTCTGGGCCTGGGCGCTGTCCCTCAGCTCTACAGTTCGAGGCTAGCCCTCTACCACTTGAGCCACAGCGCCACTTCCGCCTTTTTTCTTTTTGCTTATGTGGTGCTGAGGAATCGAACCCAGGGCCTCATACATGCAAGGCAAGTGCTCTACCACTGAGCCACCTTCCCAGCCCTTAAAATAATCTTATATGGTCATATGTACAAAGCTTTTGACTTTTTCTGCTTGTCTTAGACTTACACTAGTTTCTATTGCAAATAAGGGAAACCATGGGACCTATGTTTCTTTTTTAATTTTTTAAATTTTAATCTTTTACTGTGAAAATACCATACAGAGGAGTTACAATTACATGGGCAAGATAATGAGTACATTTCTTATCAAGCATTGTTGCCTCCTCCTTTGTTTCCCCTTCCCATCCCTTCCCATCCTCCCTCCACCTCCCCCCACCCGATCCTCCCCACCCCCCCAAAGTTGTAAAGTTTGTTTTTCGACATAACGACTTGTACATCTCATTATTGCAATGGGCCCACCTATATCCATAGTTAAATGATTTGTTTTGCCCTACCCCTCCACAAATTATACCATCAAATACAGTGAAAGTAGGGGTTATACTGTGGGGGAGAGACATAAAAAGCAACATAGAAATCATCTTATAAATATGTTAGAAACAATTGCATGAAAGAAAAAAATTGAATACTTAGGGTTCATTCCCCTAATCATCAACTTATCTGACCTTTTCTGCTTGACTCAGACATATGCTAGTTATTGCAAATAAAGGAAATCATGGGACCTATGTTTCTTTGGGCCTGCCTTACTTCACTTAATATAATTTTTCCAAATCTTTCCATTTCCTAACAAATGGGCAGTGCATTCTTTCTGATGGAGGCATAGAATTCCATTGCGTATATATATTCCACATTTTCTTGATCCATTCCTCTACTGAGGGGCATCTGGGTTGGTTCCATATCTTAGGTATAGTAAATAATGCTTCAATAAACATAGTTGTGCTGGTAGCTTTAGTATGGTCTTCTTTATGATCATTTGGGTAAATGCCTAAAAGTGGGATTGCTGGGTCATAGGGGAGCTCTATGTGGAGTCTTTTGAGGAACTTCCATACTGCTTTCCAAAGTGGTTGAACAAGTTTACACTAAATTTTCTTAATAGAGACCCAGAAACACAACAAATCAAAGAAACATTGGACAAATGGGATTGCATGAAATTGCAGAGCTTCTGGCAAAGGACATAGCTAGCAAGATCAATAGAAAGCCCACAGATTGGGAGAAGTTCTTCACTAGCCATACAATTGACAAGGGTCTCATATCTAAGATATACCTGAAACTTAAAAAATTAAATCCTCCAACAATAAATCTTCAAAGAAACAACTGCCCAATAAATAAGTGGGCTAAAGACTTAAAGTGAAACTTCTCTGAAGAGGAAAGAAGGATGGCCAATAGACACATGAAGAAATGCTCAACCTCTCTAGCCATAAAAGAAATGCAAATCAAAACAACATTGAAATACCACCTCACCCCAGTTAGAATGGCTATAATCAAGAACTCTAATAACAACAGATGCTGGAGGGGATGTGGACAGAAGGGAACCTTACTGCATTGTTGGTGGGGTCTATGTTTCTTTGGGCTTACTTCACTTAATATAATTTTTTCCAAGTCTTTCATTTCCTAACAAATGTGGCAATGTTACTCTTTCTGTTGGAAGCATAGAATTCATATGCAGAAGCTCCGCAGTTTCATGCAATGCCATTTGTCCAATCTTTCTTTGATATGTTGTGTTTCTGGGTCTCTATTAAGAAAATGTTGGCCTGTGCCAAGGAGACCTAGGGTTTCTCCCATTCCTTCCTGTAATGTGTTCAAGGTGTCTGCTTTTATTTCAAAGTCTTTGATCTATTTGGAGTTGATTCTGGTGCATGGTGATGTATAAGGTTCTAGCTTTATTTTTCTATGGGTGTTTAACCAGTTTTGCCAGCACCATTTACTGAAAAGGCTGTCTTTCTTCCATTCTCTTTTTTATCTCCATTATTGAAGATTAGGTGGCTATAGGTCTGTGGGCTCACTTCTTCATCTTCAGTTCTATTCCATTGGTCCTCAGGTTTGTTCTTGTGCCAGTGCCAAGCTGTTTTGATTACTATGGCTTTGTAGTAAAGTTTGAAATTTGGTATAGATATCCTTCCAACACTGTTCTTTCTGCTAAAGATTGTTTTTGCTACTCGGGGTCTTTTATTGTTACATACAAATTTTTTGGTTGCTTCTTGTATTTCATTGAAGAATGAGGTTGGAATATTGATAGATATCACATTGAATTTGTAGAGAGCCTTCGGCAGTATTGCCATTTTCATGATGTTAATACTCCCTAAGTTCAGCTTTAATTTCCTTTTTTAGGTTTTTAAAGTTTTCATTGTAGAGATCCTTCATTTCTTTAGTTAAGTTCACTCCTAGGTATTTAATTTTTTGTGAGGCTATTACAAAAGAAGTTGTTTTCCTGATTTCAGATGTGCTCTCCTCATTGTTGGTATACAGAAAAGCCACTGATTTTTGAGGGTTAATTTTATACCCTGCTACTTTGCCAAAGTTTTGAATCAGCTTGAGTAATTTGGGAGTGGAGTCCATGGAATTCTTTAAATACAAGATCATGTCATCTGCAAAGAGGGTGAGTTTTACTTCATCTTTCCCTATTTGGATCACTTTTATGTTTGCATTTTGTCTTATCGCTGCAGCTAGGCATTCTAATACTAGATTGAAGAGAAGTGGAGAGAGTGGACATCCTCGTTTCATTCCTGAGTTAAGAGGAAATGGCTTTAGTTTTGTACCATTAAGTATAATGCTGGCTGTAGGTTTGTCATATACAGCCTTTATTGTATTGAGGAATGTTCCATGGATTCCTAATTTTTCCAGTACCTTCATCATAAAGGAGTGTTGGATCTTGTCAAATGCTTTTCTGTATCTATTGAGATAATCATGAGTTTCTTATCCTTGCTCTTGTTGATGTGATGAATTATATTAATTGATTTGCGTATATTGAACCAGCTTTGCATCCCTGAAATGAATCCTCTTTGATTGTGGTGTATGATTTTTTTGGATAAATTGTTGATGTCGATTGGCCAAAATTTTGTTGAGAAGTTTTGCATCAATGTTCATCAAAGAAATGAGTCTATAATTCTCTTTCTTTGATGAGTCCCTGCCTGGTTTTGGGATGAGGGTTATGATGGCTTCATAGAATGTGTTCGGTAGTGAACTTTCTCTTTCAATTTCATTGAAGAGTTGAAGGAGTATTGGTGTGAGCTCTGCTTTGAAGACCTTGTAGAATTCCACTATAATTCTATCTGGTTCTGGGCTTTTCTTAGATGGGAGGTCTCTTACTGATGTTTCTATTTCACTGCTTGATATGGGCCTATTAAGATGGTTTACCTCATCTTGGTTTAGGTTCGGCATATCAATATTTGCTAGGAAAAGGTCCATTTCTGCCAAGTTCTCAAACATTAGCATAAAGATTTGAGAAGTATTCCTTTATAATGTTCTGAATCTTGGTTGTTTCTGTGGTGATGTTTCCATTCTAATCTCTGAGTGTATTTATTTGGGTGTGTTCTCTTCTTTTTCTGATAAGGTTTGCTAAGGGTCTGTCAATTTTGTTAATTTTTCAAAGACCAAATCTTTGTTTTGTTGATTCTTTCTATGTTTTTTTTGGATTCTAATTCATTAAATTCTGATTTAATTTTAATTATTTGTTTCCGTCTACTGGATTGGGGTTTATCGTGCTGCTCTTTTTCAAGGTGGTTCAGATGTCTCATTAAATTGTTGGTTTCAGATCTCTCTAATTTGTTGATGTAGGAACTCAGAACTATAAACTTGCCTCTGAGTACTGCCTTTGCTGTGTCCCAGAGGAGCTGGTAATTTGTGTGTTCATTTTTGTTGAATATCATGAACATTTGAATTTCCTTTCTAATCTCTTCCATGACCCACTTATGATTCAACAGTGTGTTGTTTAGCTTCCATGTGTTACAGGACTTTCTTTGGTGGCTTTTGGTGTTGAGTTCTAATTTTATTCCCTTGTGGTCTGAGAGAATGCAGGGCATAATTTCAATGTTTCTGAATTTGGATGAATTTGCTTTGTGACCTAAAATGTGGTTGATTTTGGAGAATGTTCCATGTGCTGCTGAGAAGAATGTGTATTCTGATGCTGTTGGGTGAAATATTTGGTAATTGTCTGTTAAATCTAGTTGATCTATGCAGTTGTTTAGATCTGAGGTTTTTCTGTTGAGCTTTTGCAGGATTGATCTATCTAGTAGGTAGAGTATTAAACTCCCCAACAATTAATGTCTTTGGATCTATGTGGGATTTGAGGGAAAGTAGTGTTTCTTGGATAGATTTGGGTGCTCCATTGTTTGATGAATACATATTTAGAATTGTAATATCCTCCTGAAGGAGAGATCCCTTAATTAGACCTTCTTTATCTCTTCTGGCTAATTTTAATTTGAAGTTTATTCTTCCTGATATTAGGATTACATCTCCCTTTTGCTTATGGGGGCCATTTGCTTGGAAGAGTGTATTCCAGCCTTTTACTTTCAGAATATGTTTGTTTTTGTGAGCAAGGTATGTCTCTTGAAGGCAGCCAATAGAAGGATCTTGCTTTTTGATCCAACTAGACAGTCCATGTTGCTTAATTGGAGTGTTAAGTCCATTACTATTAAGAGTTACTACTGAGAAGTGTTTTGATAGTTCCTGCCATGTTATCCACCTTCTTGGGGGCTGTGACAACTGGGTTCTTCGTATGATTCTTTGGTTCTCTGTTTGATTCTCTGTTTCTTGGCCTTTATTATTCCCTTATTGGTTTTCTATGTATAGGACATCTTTAAGTAACTTATATAGGGCTGGCTTGGTGAAGATATATTGTTTCAGTTTTTCTTTGCTATGGAAGATTTTTATTTGACCTTCTGTTATGAAGGAGAGTTTAGCGGAGTACAGTATTCTTAGTTGATAGTTGTTTTTAGGGCATGGCATACATCATTCCAGGCTCTTCTTGCTTTAATTGTCTCTGCTGAGAAATCTGAGATTTTTCTAATTGGTTTCCCTTTATAGATGATTGATGTTTTCTCCTTGATAGCATTGGGGATCTTTTCCTTGGTTTGAATTGATCTTGTGTACATTATAATATGACAGTGGGATGTCCTGTTCTGTTCTGGTCTATTTGGGGTTCTAAAGGCTTCTTGTATGTAACTAGGCCTATCTTTTTGCACATTTGGGAAGTTCTGTGCTAGGATCTTGTTAAATAAATTTTCTAGACCCTAGACCTTCTGTCTCTAGGTCCTCCTCTACACATATTATCCTCAGATGGTGTCTTCTAAATGTTGAATAGATCTATCATATTTCTTGGATTTGTCTTGAATAGTTGTATGTTCTTTCTCCATAATATCTAGGCTGTCTTCAAATGCAGAGATCTGATCTTCTGCATGGTTTTACCTATTGTGAAGAGTTTCTACTTTGTTTTTTATTTCCTTTCCTTCTAATTGGTAGGCTTTAATGGCTTCAAATGCTTTATTGGAGTTTTGTTTTAGATCTTATATGGACTTCTTTACTTCCTTAATTTGGTTTTCAGTGTTCATTCTCAAATCCCTTAGTTGATTGGTTATGGTTTCATTGGACTTCCTTTCCTTCTGATGGGCTCCATTCAGTATTCCCTTTGTGGCCTACCTGGTTTGTTCCAGCTGTCTGTGGATTCCATGAATCTTTGTCTATTCTCATCCCGCACATGCAATTGATGTATTAATCTTTGATTAGTTTCCTCACGCTCATGAAATTCCTATATTAGTCTTTTTCTATTCTCATCCTGCTTATGCAATTCCTATGTTAATCTTTGGTTAGCTCACAAAATTCCTGTATTAATTTTTGGCTAGCCTCGTCATGCTCACAAGACTCCTGTATTAATCTTTGGTTAGCCTCATCAAGCTCACACTTTTCCATATTTTGCTTAGGTGTTTCCTTATTATGCTCACACAGAGTCCTTTGCAGGCTTTCAGTCTTTACATTCAGCATGTTTACCAGTACTGTTTATGGAGCATTTTGGGAACACGCCTCTTGATTATTGATTAACTGCTCTGTTGCCTGATTATCATGAGTGGGAGTTGAGATACCTGGACTTGCCATTTTTCTTGTGTTTTTCTGGCTTGTTCTGCCCATTTGGTATGAAAACAAAACCAATTTCATCTTAGAACACTATTTTAAAGCAATTAACCAGAACCCTGTAGTTGTACAGATTGTTTGACATAGTCAAAATGAGTACAGATACAATCTAGTTCAACAGATACAATCTAGTTGAGCAACAAACAACTACTGATTATTGGACTAAGAATGTCAAAGAAGGAGTCAGAAGACCACAAATTAATAGGTTTAGGGAAAATTGTGGGGAGAAATTAAGATTAGAGGAAGGTGAGGAGGGGAAAAGGAGAGGGAGAATTTAACCAAGATGTAAATTCAGAGAGAGGAAACAGATAGAAGGAAAGGAAGAGAGCTATAAGAGACAAGGAAAAATGAAAAAATTAAAATTAAAAATTAAACACTCAAAAATTATGTAAGTATTAAGAAATAATACTACTATTAAAGGAGTTAAGGCTGAGAGTTTGTAAATTGAATCATCGATTTCTGAATTAGGTATGCACAATGAAGGATAAAGTGTAATAATTGAAGACAGGTACATGTATGCGGATAATCAGAACAGCAATTAAGTCACGCAAAAATAACCCAAAAAGACCAAAGAGAAAAGAGTAAAAAGAGTTTAAAAATACACCACACACGAAACATAAAAATGATGGAAAAAAGAAAACAATTTTTTCAAAAATTTTAAAAATTAGGTAGAAAAAGAGTTCTTTGATCTTTTTTTTTTTTTGTGGGGGGAGGGTCTTGTTTCCCCTGTGTCCATAACCAGTCTCTTGGTGGAGTCTCTGGTTTGCTTGTGGTGTTTGGTTTTCCTGTGTCTTGATTGGTTTCTTAAGTCAGTTTGAGCAGGCAGAAAGAAGCTCTGCCTTACCTGGAACTTTATGACCCTCCTCCCAGGCTAGCTCAGTGGGAGGAAGATCTGCTTTGAGTATCACAAAAGAGGGAGATGGCTGTTTTCCCTAGCTGTGATAGGGCTAGGTTGTGGGTAGGGTTGAGGCCTGTCAACAATCAGTAGCTTTTCCCTCAGGGGCTAGCTCCTGAGACACTCACAGAGCTGAGACTTGAGCCATTCTCAAGATTTATGTTCACTGAGTTTTTGATTGTTTTTCTTTTACCCCTCCTGCTGCTAGGTCTGCTGCCTAGACTGCAGTGGGGAGGGGCAGCCTCTTGCTCTGTTCACCCAGTGAAGAAAGTCACTCCTCCATGGGTGGGGCTTTCTCTGCCTGGGAAGGGTAACTTTCCCCTGGGTGGAGCTGAGCAGGCAGGTCAGGTTCCTGTTGAATAGATCCTATCCTATTGTCTTCTTCCAAGGCCTGAGTTGCATGCTAGCTGTTCTGGCCAGGTCTTTGTCAATATCAAAGACAGAGTTCTTCTCTGGTGTTGAGGGAGGGACTACCTTCCCATCACTGCTCCATGAGGAGTGAGGAAGTCTTAGGGTACTCATATCTATCTCATTTCCAGGCTGTCCACGGTCTGTGACTGTCTGGTCAGCAGGATGAAGTTTCCTGCACCTTATCAGTTCTTTTTTTTTTTCCTGTTCGTCATGGAGCCTGAACTCTGGGACTGGGTACTGTCTCTCAGCTCTTCAGCTCAAGGCTAGTGCTCTACCACTTGAGCCATAGCACCACTTCTGGCTTTTTCTGCTTACATGGTGCTGAGGAATCGAACCCAGGGCTTCATGCATGCAAGGCAAGCACTCTACCACTGAACCACCTTACCAGCCCTCCTTGTCAGTTCTTTCGGGCCATGAGTAGAATCTGCTCACACACCACCTCTGGTGCCTTTGTCCTGGGCTTTGTTGATATGGTGGCCACAATAGCCACTGCCACTGCTGCCGCGGACCCAGCAAGTGCTCAAATCTGTTTCCTTAACCAAGCTGCCTGGATTTTTCCTCTCTGGTCAAACTCTCTGTACTATGATGGCACACTTGATGTGACTCTCTAGTCTAGGAATTTTCACTGGAACACTAAAACTGCTTTCTATAGGAGGTCTTGTTTAGCCTCCAGCTTCTCCTCCACCATCTTCCTCCCATCCTCTATAAACATATTTTGAAACTTGAAAAACTAGGTGGAATTATCTCTGCAAGTTTTTTCAACATCAGTCTTGTATAAAGGCTCTTGAAGTTGATCATTGGCCAGCAGCAGAAGTATGGCTCCAAATCAGTTTTTGGGTATCAAACCCGTCCTTTGGGTACCCCCAAATACCAGTTATTAGGTACCATCTAAATCTACTGAGTGGGATCAGAGTCTAGGAATTTGTATCAACAAGTCCTCCAGGTGATTAGGATGCACAATCAAGTATGTGAAGCTATTTTAGATGGCATAATTGCTCTGCCTTATTATGGGTTCAAGAGTCACTCAAGTTAAATGCTACCTTTTAGAAGACTGAAAAGTTATAAATGATTTTTGTGTTGCAGTTTTGAAAGGAAGTGATGAGATATAAATTATAACAGGAAAGGCTGGTTTCTCTCCCATGACTCCATTTTTTTTCATTGACTATAAATAACAACTTCTACTACTTTTGAATCCTCTATTAATGAGGAAAATAAATTCTTGGTAAGTGCTTACTAAATATTTGAGAATCATGCCTTTAACTTTATAAAATTGTGTTTTAACAAAATGCATCTCAAAGAGGAAGTGTTTTGACCTGCTAAAGGGAATTTGATGTCATAGAAGAAGAGAGGGGAGTCAAGTCAGGTTTAGTAAATAGATCTGGTTGGAACTTTCATTGAGACACTACTATAGCATGAATCAGACCCATTAAGAATATCAGTAATACAAACAGATTGAGGAGTAGAGGCAAAACTTGTTTTTTTATGATGAGATTAAGTCTCATTATCTTCCTAATTATAGGCTGATCAAAGCATGACACAAATGCATATTAATTTTTACTTATTACTGTAGGTGGAACTAAGTTTGGGATGGAGTTAGGGTATATGGATACATTCTTTCTTTGCTAACTTCCACAAAACACTGAAGGGAAACATATTTTACTTAAGACATTTTTTTCTGGGCTAGAAAATCATACCCAAAGCTTTAAGAACCTCTTTAAGGACTTTAAGACCTTCTGCTGTGCTTTAAAGTCTATCTACCAAATTATAGAATTTTCTCTTTCTTCAGATTACATTCATCATTGAGGGGTTCAATAGGGAGCAGTAGATATACTTAATGAATAAAGAATAGGAAATTCTGTGGAAAGTCTTCACAAGTGGGACTATACTGTAGAAACGTTAAGTTCAGATGTTATTCACGACAAAGATCATCTTGATAAGTAGCAATTAGCCATTAGTGATAGGGAAATAGGGGACTTGAAACAGGAGATGAGACAAGATTTCTAAGAGAAAATACTGTAATTAGATGTCCTGACCCATAGGCCACCTCTGCCCTGTAAACTGAGCCTAGGAATAGGAATTTCTCATAGGCAATCTCAAAAAGTGCTCAAACCCAAAAGGCTGATGTCATTCAGTCTATTGAAGATACACACACACACACACACACACACACACACACACACTCACACACACACACTCACACACACACTCACACACACACATTCATGTTCCATTAGATTCTTTTATTGTTACTGTAAAGGTGAGGTACAGAAGGGTTATGGTTATGTAAGTCAGGTAATGAGTACATTTCTTTTTGAACAGTGTCACCTCTTCCCTCATTTTCTTCCAGTTTTTCCCTCCCAATTACTTCCACATGCAAGTTGTGTTTTCAACATAGTGACTAGTGAGTATCACTTCTGAATTATTTCACCCTTTGTCCCACCATTTCTGTGCTCTCCTATTATCTTCCCCCAAACAGGTAAACTTATATGCAAGACTGTACAGAAATAAAAAACAACGATAAAGGGGAAAAAAGTTAAATCTCTTGCTTCCATTTCTTGGAGTTCATTTAAAAAACATCATTTTATATGATCATATCCACATAGCTATTGAACCTTTGTGATCCTCTCTTAAGAATATCCTCTAGTTTCACTGTGTGAATGTCTATAGTCCTATATAATTTATCATGTCCAAGTATGTATTTTTTTGTTCTTTACAATCCAGTGTGTTTATTTGTGGATTTATAGACACATTCTAATTTCAACAAATGAAGGACTTAAGTTTGTTTGGGTCTGGCTTAGTTCACCAATATAATTTTTCCATGTCTTTCTACTTCCTTACCAATGGTACAATATTGTTCTTTCTGATGAAGTCATAGAGTTCCATTGTGTGTATGTATGTGTGTATCACATTTCTTGATCCATTTCTCTAACAAATACTCATACTATTTCTTTCTGCCACAAATTAACTCAAAGCAAGTATTGCAAAGCCTGTATCTCCAATTACATTTTGTGTTTTAAACTGTTTTCTCCACAGTCACTTTGCAATCACCTTGAGTTCCCAGAAAGATAGGACTGGACACTATGTTGGAAATGAACTATATAACTTGTGGGGGGAACAGGGTAGGGAGGGAAAAACTGGGAGAAAATGAGGGAGAGGGTGACACTGTTCAAAAATAAATGTACTCAATACCTGACATGTAACCATAACCCCTCTGTACAACACCTTTACAATAAAAAGAAAAAAAGAAGGATAGGACTGACTGATAACATTGTCATTTTTTGATGAGTTCAAGTCAGATAAAAGACATACTTAATCCCTAACTTCCCAGCCAATGCACCAAATATATTACCAGAAACTTAGGTCAGCTAAAGTTGACCTTTGTGCTTGCATTTGGCAAGAGAAGAATTCAGGCATGATGCAAGCATAATAAAAGTGACAGGAAAGCTTATTAGAAAAGAAGTATGGTAAAGAAAGAAAGCATCTCAGACATCTTGGGGTAGCCTCAGGGCTATATTGCTTGGCCTTTAGTCAACTAAAAAAAGACTGGGGTTCTTGAAAACTGCTTTCAGATTGGTGGGTTTCCTTTTTTTTTCCAGTGGGTTTAAGATTGTGTCTTATTCTTTCATTGTTTGGTCTTTTTACTACTTTATTATTTTATAACTCTCAGCACACATTTTGTTGACCAGCAGATTTTGGTTTATTAGCTGATTTTTCTATTTGCAAATTGTGTAGACCAAAATTCCTGGAGCTGGAAAAATCATCTAATGGAAATAAGATTACTCCCCTCAAGTGATGACAGCAGTGACATCTCCTAACCTTGAGTGAACCAAAACTGAAAAAGTGGTCAGCTAGGCCATATCTATAACACAGGATGTATAAACTATGCATGCCTTTGTCCTCTGCCCCTAATTCATCCTCTATTGAAGCCTAATCTTGATGTCTGTACCTTAAAAATGTCTAAAGCTGTACTGAAGTCCTGTCATCCTGCAATACCATATCACACATCTTTCTCTGCATTTTTCTTATCACTTTCACTATGTTTCTCATCCTACCTAAATTCTTCTCTTAGCAGACACAGAGACCAAATTTGCTAAGTTTTGCTGGCTTTCCAGTAACAATTTTACTCCTAGTATAGCAGATGAAAGATGAAGAATCTTTATGGCAGATAGGAGTATGTACAACCAAACTCCATGGCTTCACATTCCGGTGAGGGAAAAGCCAAAAAGTATAAGCAAGAGATAAGAGTGGAGAAAGATTTATTGCTTACAGCTGGTAAGGAAAACACTATAGTTCTTTCCAAAGCACTGCTATTCCTGAAACAGGAAGTCCAGAAGGAATTTTATTTGGAAAACTATCTATCTATCTACCGATCTATCTATGGATTGATCTCTATATATCTTTATGTATGTATATTTTTCATATAGTAAAATACTTTGAAGGTTCTAAGGGCAGGTACCACTGACAGTTTAAAGGGTGGTTCTATGAGTATACTCAAGGCCATATTTCAGGAAGAAAGAGTGGCAGAGCTATTACTAGGTTTGGTCATCTTAGGTTCATGATGATGGCAGACATGAATGATTCTGTACACATTTAGTATTATAAATAATCCAAGTTTATTCTAGGTGCCTCATAAAATGAGGCAGAGTGTTTGGGTGGGCGGCTGGCTCTCCACAAGTTTCCTCAGCGTCTTACTGAAACTAGAGGTTTTGGCCCCAGGCCCAATCCCACACGTCAGGTCTGGCCACTCCTCCCTCCCCGAAAAGAATCATGGCAAGAGGAGATTTATTCCATGGCTGCCAAAGGAAGAGAGTACTTTAGTACATCACCAGTCATCTTAGCTATCTTTAGGGATACAGAGCTTTGCCATTAGTTATATAGGGGAATAGAGTGAAGAGTACATCATTAAGACAGTCCCAAGTTCTAGGCAGGTTCTGAGGTGATCACCTGGGGTTTCAGGTGGTCATGTAATCCACTGTCTCAGGATTGACCATGGGGGCCTTGTTACAATAATGAGAGTCATAGACACCTAGCCTAGCAAGTGGTCTGGGCCCTG
The DNA here is from genome assembly GCF_019054845.1 of Dipodomys spectabilis. Lineage (NCBI taxonomy): Eukaryota > Metazoa > Chordata > Mammalia > Rodentia > Heteromyidae > Dipodomys > Dipodomys spectabilis. Next base: position 16,572,937 of record NW_024870758.1, on the reverse strand, counting down.
CCTGGGTTTTGAGATGGCTATGAATTCACACTGAAGAGAATGGCTCAGGCCAAAGGACATGGATATAAAGTAGATAAATCTGGGTTGGCTAGCCTGTGTCTTAACCTGTTTTTACTTAAGGTGCCCAAGTCAAAAGGCAATGCTTTTCAGCAAACCAAATCAAACAAGTAGTTGTTTTTTTAAAAAAAAAATTTGTCAGTCGTGGGGCCTGAACTCTGGGCCTGGGCGCTGTCCCTCAGCTTTTCAGCTCAAGGCTAGTGCTGTACCACTTGAGCCACAGTCCCACTTCTGGATTTTTTTTCTTTTGCTTATGTGATGCTGCGGAATCGAAGGTGGCTCAGTAGTTGAGTGCTTGCCTTGCATAAATATGGCCCTGGGTTCGATTCCTCAGTACCACATAAACAAGTAGTTTTAAATGTTTAAAAACCATTTCTAAGTCTTCTGTTATCTGAAACAAAGGAGCAACTCTGAAGATGAGTTAATTCAAGAGTTTGTTCTGAAAGGTGCCTGCCTTGCCTAACATCAACATATAAATGAGGAATGGGCTTGGAGGAACCTGAGGTTCTTTGAGTGGTGGTCAAGGGGTAGGCTGTAGCAGAGGGTGGGGTCAGTGTTGGATGTTTTGTGGTGTAGATGGAAACCAACCTGAGTACCTCAAGCAAGATGGCAGAGCCAGATGATGTGACTCTGGACAGGAGGCCTCTTCAGGTGCTGCAGGTGACTGGCCTGAAGATCACACTGGAGCAGCAGTCAAGAGTAGGCAGAAGAGTACTCTGGTCAAGCAGCTCAAAGGGGGCTCATGACCAGCTGCCATCTTAGTGGAGGGATTGAGGAGTCACCATTGCCCTGAGTCCCTGCAACAGATACATCACTGTGACTGTCTGGAGACAACACCTTAATCCAAAGAAGTGACTGAAGCAGAGAACTTCATGTGTGTACCACCACAACCAGCACAAATTTTCATTGAAAGGAAAATCTGGCCACATACAATGAACTCAACAATCACTTCAACCAATCTCTGGAAGGCAGCCAATCACTCCTGTGCCAAAATAGATGTCCAAGGGCTCTGAAGGGGTAGAAGGCTGCCCCAGAACCTGGATTCTGGACACAACAGTTAGATGTGTGGCTGGGTAGTTGACCACTTAGCTAGCAGATTTGTTTTCAGTCATGTGCAAGTTATTCTTTTTGTGCTCATGTGGATTTCACATACTCATGGGTAGCAGCAGCAGCATGGACATTCTCATTTCTTCCCTGATTATCTTTCTGATTCCTCTGAGATCACCAGTCAAATTGTGTAAAATGTGTGCTGTGCTTGGCATGGCCTAGGTGAGGAGCATGGCCAGTACTTATGGAGAGAAACTCTGGACCTGTAATGTCCCTAAACCCTCCAGTTCCTCTAGGACTGGAAGAGCAAGTTATATCAAGAACATTATGAACTTCAGTGACTCCCTGATCAGAATACAAGTGTCAGCAAACATGAGTAGAACGACAGAGCTACTTCTGCATGGAATGACAACAGGTAGGCAATGGATGTGGGCAGATAGCTGTGCCACTTCCTGGAGGATGGTTGAAAGCCTGGGGGAAACTCTCGTGGCCACAGTTGTGTGAGGGAAGGCAGGTAAGGTACATGTAAAACTGCACATATCCAGCCAAAGCAAGTTCCACTCTTGCCCCCTACCAAACTGGGCAGAGTGGGATGGGGATAGGACTGCAGGAGCAGTTGTCATCATGACTCTACCCATTCTGCCTGGATCACAAGATTCTGGCCACACCCCCTATTATTACATGTTTCTTTCTGACCAATGGGATGGAAGAATTGGGGCCACACCCACATTCCATGATGCCTAGTAGCACTGGTTTTCCTTCTGTTGGCTTACACTACTACCAGCGGTTGAGGAAGGTAGAGGCAGCTAAGTGGTGAGCAAGAGAATTGAGGTGACTTTGGAGATCTAGTAGGAAATAGACATAGTTGTTAGTGATTGCAAAAGCAGAAGTGATTTCAGAGAGCCTGGGAATGTGGCCCGTCCATCTTTCCTGTAGCCACAGGAAAGAAACTACTACAAGAATACTAGCAGAGCCCAGCCCCAGTGGCTCACGCCTGTAATCCTAGTTATCAGGAGGCTGAGATCTAAGGATTGTGGTTCAAAGCCAGCCTGGACAGGAAAGACAGACTCCTAACTCCAATAAACCACCAGAAACACAGAAGTGGCATTGTAGCTCAAGTGGTAGAACACTTGCCTTGAGCTGAAGAGCTGAGGGACAGCGCCCAGGCCCAGAGTTCAGGCCCCACAACTGGACCAAAAAAAAGAAAAAAGAAAAAAAGAAGCTGAGGTCTGAGGATTGCAGTTCAAAGGCAGCTTGAGTGGGGGGGAAAAATGCATGGCACTGTTATCTACAATAAATCACAAAAACAAAAACAAAACAACAACAAAAAAGAAATGGAGCTGTAGCTCAAGTGGTAGAGCACTTGCCTTGAATACAAAAGCTGAGAGTGTCCAGGCCCAGAATTCAAATGCCATGACCAACAACAACAACAAAAAATACCAGCAAAAGAACTGTCCTGTAAAATTCAAGAAAAAGAAGAAAACAAAAAAGGTAACACTTATGACCTCATAAGAGCGAGACAATCCATTGAGGCACAGTTAAAGGTAACAGAAAAAGTTTACACTATTTATACCAGAAAGAGGGCCTGTGATTACCTTGCCCTAGAACCAAGGACAGCCTCACCCACCGAACCTCCAAGCTTCCAGTAGGCAGCCTGACTTATATTAGTTGGTCTGCAAACCACAAATTAGTCGGTCTGCAAACCTCCAAACCTCAGATCTCCAAAGTTCCAAACCTCCAAAGGGGAAGGCTTTTCCTTTTCTTCCCCTTCCTCCTCTGCAGGCCTCTCCACTCTCCGCAGGCCTGCCCTGCTCTGCTCCGGGAGGCACCTTTCCACAGGCCTCTCTAGAGGAGGTCCCGAATGGCCCCTCAAAGAGGCCCCAAATCACCTCTGGAAGAAGTCCCAAATGGCCCCTCGCGGAGGCCTCAAATGACCTCCAGATGAGGCCCCAAATGGCCTCTCAAGGAAGCCTCAAATGACCTCTGAAGGGGGCCACAAATGGCTTCTCCAGGAAGTCCCAAATGACCTCTCAAGGAGGTCCCAAATGGCCCCTCGAGGAGGCCCCAAATGGCTTCTTGAGGCTTTCCCTGTCCTCCACAGGCCTGCCCTGCTCTGGCAGGCTTTCCCCTCCTGCGACTCTCCCTCCACTCCTACCACTCCCCTTGTTGCTCTGGATTAAGGGTCTTCCCCCTAATGGTTTTCCAGCTGCCATTCATCCTCCTCCCCAAAGTTGCCCACTGCCCAATCACTTCTTGACAGCTAGCCATGTGGGGCTCGATGCCCCACCCCCTCCAGTAGCATGCCACGCCCCCTTTCGATGGCATGCCCGGCACCTTCAGCGGCATGCCCCGCCCTTTTTGGGCGGTGAAGTCAGTTTCTCTATGCCCCACCCCCTCTGGTGATGGGGTCTGTGGAACACTGAGGCTCGCCTCTTGATACCCTGTCCCCTCCAGAGGACTGGGCCACAGGACCATGCTAATTATTGGACCCTGCTGATTACCGGGGCCCCACGGGTTATTACATAATCCTAAGACAAACACCACTGGAGACTAATTCAACTGGGGGTACAGCCAAAGATCATGCTGACCCTGAGCCTCCCCTGCCTTTGGACACAGTGATAGCTGCCAGGGTCGAGTATCAGAGGTATCAATAGCACCAAGGATCTGGAGAAGTGCTACCAACACCTGGTGCTTGCCCTGGACTCCAGCAAAATAAGAAACCAACAACTTCAGTGAGATTGAACAACTGAACCAGGAAAAGAAAGGCCTGTAGGATCAACAGGAGGAATGAGAAGATAGCCCATGTACAAGAAGCACTGAAACGGAACTGGAAATCCACAAGCTGTCAATACAGATGTTGCTTGCAGAAGAATATGATTTACAATCTGCCCTGGCCCACATGCAAACAGGTAGCCAATGAAAGAGAGATGGAGCATGAAGTTCTTGCCAGTCGCCTGCCAGCATCACAGCAGCTCATTGCAGAGCCAGAGATGACATTGTCTGCAGTCACCACCACATAGAATAAGACTGAAAGAAGAACTTACAGCTCATCGAAGACCTGAATAATGTGAAACTTCAGCTCCAGGAAAAGACCAGAAACTATGATGCCTGGAGGAACTGAACACTGTTACAGGAGCAGCTGGAAGTGCCCTGGACACAGAAGATTAACATGAAGAACAGCTTTCCCAAGTTTCAACAAGCACTAGTGGAGTGGCAGTGTTGAATAGACAACTAGACAACCTGAAAAGGCTGGTGACTACATTAAAGTTGGAGAGAGACAACTTTGTGGAGGACCTGAGGGTGGAGAGGTCCACGTGGAAGGAGAAGGTCCAGCCGCTCTCAGTGCACATGAACCAACTGAGAGAAGAGAGAGAGAGCAAAGGGTGAGGCAGGTGTTGGACCTAGAGACCAACCTGGTGGAACTGAGAACGTTGGCAGAGCTGCAGCCACCTGCAGGACCATTTCAGGCTGAGCAGCAGCTGCAGGCCCAGGCCTACCAGGTGCAGAAGGAGTTCAAGAACCTGGAGCAACAACTTCACATCCAGGCACAGGAAAGCAAGAGCCTCAGTCTCCAGAACCTGGAGCAGCAGGAGCAGTTATGGATAACTGGAGAAGAAGGCTGAGGAATGGGATCAGCATGCCAAAGATATGCACAAGACCCTTGAGACTATGAGATGTACACATGTGCACAAGAGAGAGTTTGATAGATCAGCTGGCTCAGCAGCAGGATGCTTTCCACATAGTGAGTGGTGAGAAGGAGGAGCTTGCTACCAATCTGAACTCAGAGCAGCAGGTGAAGAAACATCTGCAGGAGAAGCTGGATAGTTAGAGAAGTTAGCAGAATGGAAAGACATGCCCGAGATAAAGAGCCAAGTGGCTCAGAATCTGCAAGAACTGCATGGCTAGTACCTGGCCCAGCTGCAGAAGCTCAGTGCCACCTGAGCCTCCAAAGAGCAGCTGAGTTCAATGAAGGAGGACCTGCAGCAGCACCTGCTGAGGCAGACCCAGCTGAAGCAAGAGCACGTTCAGGCCAAGTTGGGGGAGCAGATAGTGTCTCAAAAGTTACAGGATACTCTGAAGTGCCTGGAAGCAACTAGACGACAAAAGGAGCAACTGCAGGCCCAGCTGAGCTTCCTGGCTTCCTTAGGGAAAGTGAAGGCGTGAGCAATGAAGAAGAAAAGAGCGAGGAGGCAACTCCACCTGATATGACTATCCTAGAGGATGTAGACAGCCCACAAACTATGAGGGATTTTTACTTTACAGCACTATCAGTTGCTGAATCCAAAAAGGTAAAACTCAGCAAACAGCTGTAGGAGCAGCAGGCCCATTGTAGGTGCCTGGCCAAATTTGCAGCCCAGTGCCAGACAAAGCTGGAGCAACAAACCCTCTTCCCCAAGAGCTGGAACCATGGCATGTCTGGGGACATGAAACAAGGTGTAGTTACCCAAGAAGAAGCTGAAAATCTACTTCATCCATGACCTGCCTGACAGGGTGACCTTCCAGAGTCGTGGATGACCTTCTACATCGATGCAACCAGCTGTCAGAACACATCAGCACCATTGAAGAGTCCATAGTTCTTTGTAAAGGAAGTCCTGGGTGAGCTGTCTCAGGAGAAGATGGAGAAGAGGAAAGCGCTGCAGGAGCTGCTGTTGCTCCTCACAGGTGAAGGCACAGAGTGCCAGGGCAAGATGCCAGCAGACACCGAAACCCCTACTGCTGACACCACTTCAGACTTGTCATGCCCCATGAAGACTGAAGTTAGGGAGGAACAGAAAGGTTTTGAAGAAGTACAACTTAAAGACAATGTGGAACCTGTCAAGTATAGAGACTGGGGTGCCTTGCCCCCTAGAGGACTACATTACAGAGCATGTCGTGTTGCTGATGCCTGACAGCTAGCACCACCAAGACCTGTTGGACTTGGGAAATGAGCACTCTGTCCCTTTCTTCTCCAGACTGATGCAAATGATAAATTTGAGATAATGGCTATCTAAAGACTTGGTAGCCACCACTTAGAGCTGGATGGCATTCTCTCAGGCCTTGATACAATGGGTGATGAGAAGGGTTGACTGCAGGCCAATAGGGTAGAGGCTGCTGGGAGGTGGCCTACATTCTAGGGACATCAATAGTTCATTGGTTGCTAGGGAAAGGACCCATGTTATGGTTATTACAAAGAATAAATTATTTACAAAGGAAAAGCAAAACAAAACATATAAATGAAATACCTTCAGCTCCACCTGATACTTTCTAGAGGAACACTTATTTGTCCTGCCCATTAAAGAATTAAAAGGAAAGACAGAATTTAAAGCAACCCCAGCAATTTCATTTAAAAGTGAAAGGAAAGCCACAGAGGAAAGTAGTGATGCTCCTTTCTGAGAGAGGAGGAGACCCAAAGAGTCCAATGGAGTCCTCACAGAGGGCCGTTTGGTTTTTATAATACAGCGTTCCTCCAATAGCTTTTCCCCTTGGCTCTGCTTTGATTGTTTAATATCTGTGCATGCGCCATCCTAGCTATTTTCATTGGCTGAGCAGGCATGTCATCATGAGAAGAAGAAACAATTGAGCAGGGTCCAAGGTACTCTAGGAACAAGAAATACCATGATGGGCCATAAGCTTTTTGACGAGTATTACGTCTTTGCCTCATTTATAAAATTTTTCCCATATGGACTCTGGTCTGGTTCTATGGTCTCTCCTTTAGATTAAACACAGTGTTACCTGTGTATAGGTTTGTTTGGGCTACACAGTTTAAAGCAGATTTTAAATGTAGCTAATTAAGACAATCATTTAAATTTTGAATGCCTTCAAGTCTCTCTTTTAAATAAGACCTGTGTGTTGGCCATTTGTCCCATTGGCTTTTTTTTTTTCAGATCATGTTTATTCTTTTTGAGATCCTTCCAATTACGAGTCCCCGATTATTCTAAATGTCAGAAAATTGCTCATGAAGAAAAGACGAAACAGTATATGCTTCCAAGAAGAGAATGGGGGAAAATTTGATGAAAATCTTACAAAACCTATGGATGGAGAATAAGCAAAGAGGTTATCCAGCCCTCTACAAAACCAAACCTTCCCAGAAGCATGAAATTATTTCGTGTAATGATCCCCATACACAGTAACCCAAGGCTCCAGCAGATTAACTTGATTTACTTTTTGCAAAATCCGCTCTGGTGGTAATAATATAGGCAATATGACTCAATGCACAAAATCCTTTCATCTGCCTGAATCAGTTTGTAATGTAAACCAGAAGTGGTTGCTCCACTTCTCTCTGTCTCTCCCTGAGACCATAACATGCTACATAAACAAGGAAAAGGCCCCCCTCAGTGCATAACTCTCTACAGTAATGAACTTCAAAGACATTTGCGGTATTCCATTCACAAGAATTTCTAATTTGGGTTAAAAGCACATATGCAAAATGACTCAGCTGTAAGTGGCTTGTGGTATTTTCATTGTGAGGCTTTTGTGTCCCAGTACAGTTCTCCTCCTTTCCCCAGTTGTAATTTGTTTAGCAAAAGCATCTTGGGGAGAGGGGAGAGAAGGGTAGGCAGCTACACTGGGCTGCCTGGCTGGATGTGTGTGGCCTTGAGGAAAGTCTGCTTTGAATGAGAATACTGACTTTGAGTTTTCATGACCAGGGAGAATACTCCAGGGAAAGAATCTGCCTATAAATTCCTTTGCCTGGAAGTCAGGAGGTGAAGAATTTTCATAGATGCCCTACAGGATGCTGTCTCTATGCAGAACTGGCTTAGTGCTCCTTACAACACCCCCAAGTTACAAAGTGCAGTGTTTTCTTTGTCTAGTCCCATTCCTTCTGTATCAGTCTGGGGAGGGCAGGAGGCAGACTGACAAAGCAAAACATCTGGGATTAAGACCCTCATTCTATTTCTTACCTTTGACATTTAATTTTTAATGGACACTTTTCTTCTGTATGACCAAATTGTATCAATTTATTTTGTTTGGACTCAGAAAATAATGTTCCAAAGTGCCGTACTTTGGCAGGCTGAGTACTTTGAGGTAAATGACCTGGGAAAGGCAACAATAAATAGTCCAATATTTTTCTGACTTCTGCTTCCTTCACTCCCCAGTGGAGGCCATGGAAACTCAAATTGCCCTTTCCCAAAAGATCCATAGAAACTAGAACCTCTCTAAAACAGTCTAGGGCCTGTACATAACCTGTCATACGCTCATTAAAATACAAAGCACACAAATTCTCTTTTAGGAAGCCTCCAGAATCTCTGTAACGGAGGCTTGAAACTGGCTTTTCAAGAATGGGCAATCAGTGCAGAAGAAGCCGCCTTTTGAAGTCACAAGCTCGAAATCTTCCATGCAGAACATGATATTTTTTTTTCCTAAAGAAAAATCTGCACCCTGGGAGGAGGCACAATGAGACTGTGTGTGTCTATACAAAAGATCCAACACCACTTTGCTGATATCTAAGCAATAATCACCTCCCTCCCCCCAGCCTTCTCCTTCCTCCCTATTAACTCCCTCCCTTTTATTCTTGCAAAAACCCAATAGCAAAGTATTGGCTTCTTTTTGTGCTAGGGAGCCTTGCTAGATATTAACTCTCCCACCAAACCTTCCATAAACCTAATCAGGACTTTTAACTTTCCCAACCTTTTTGTGTAGGAGCTATCTGCAGACAATTTATCTGATTTACCTTTTCTGATAGTAAATCCAAGGCTCCTAAATCCAATAGGGTCCTGCCTGATGCTTTCTAAGGGTACAGATTAGTTTCCTCCTCCTATTAAAAGGCATGAAAACATTTAAGGTTAAGTTTATTTGAAAGGGAAAGGAGGAAAGATGGGAAAGAAAGTAATTAGATTCTCTAGTGATTTTCCATCCAGAGAGGGGTCTCCAAGAGGCGTCCTATGGAGTCCTCTTGCTAGGCAGTTTTATAGTGTGGTGCTCCTTCCCTATCTCCTCCCCTGGGCTTTATGCTGATTGCCTGATGGCTTGGACATGTGCTGTCCTGGGTTTTTCACTGGTTGAGCCGGCATCCAGGGTATTATGGAAAGAAGCCTTTGAGTGGTAACTCATAGCATTATGGGAAGAAGTAATTGAGCAGGAGCCCAAGGCACTATGGGAACAAAAAGTGCCATGTTGGGCCATGTGTTAAATCTGCCACTTTTTATCCCTATATACCTGAGTTCCCTTTCTTTCTCTCATGCCTTATTCCATGGAGGAAGGAATGCTGCAAATAGAGGCTGAAGAATCCAAACAGACCAGTTGTATTGGATTTCTGCAGTCCATTACATTAGAGCATATCCTTTTGCTTAACCATGTCTCTGGATGTCCATTCTTTATTAAAGCTTAGCTTAGAAGTAGACAGTTTTCCCCATCTTTGAGTATTCATTTCTGAAGGCTCTCTACTACCAAAAACTTTGTTTACAGTACTTGGCTATACTCTTGTTGATCTGTTCATTGTTGCAGGAGTGTTGGTCCTGACCCTTCTAGATGAGGAAAAATACTGACCTTTCTACTCTTTATGGTGCTATGATTTGAATTCAGGGCCTTGCATTTTTTCTAGTCAAGTCCTCTCCAATTGAGCTTCACCTCCAGGCCTTTTTACATTTCTTATTACTTACTTTTGCTTTTTGCTGTAGGGATTAACCTCAAATCAGGATCTCCCCAATATTTGCCTCCTAAGTAGCAGTAATTACAGGCAGAAGCCCCTGTGTCCAGCCTTAATTCATCTATTTCTGTCGTGTTGCTATCTTCTCACTTCAGTAATGTCTAAAATATCTAATAATTGTCCACTGGTTCCATTCTTTCCTTCCTATAATACCAGTTTTAGGTCTTTCTAAAACTTGAACCATTCAAACCACTGTTTCATTCCAACTTGACACTCATGCCCTTGGATTAATAAATATTTGAATGTCTGCTCTATTTGAATGATAGTTCTGGATTTTGAATCACTATAACTTTCTTTCAGTTCTATTTTTAAAAGGAAAAATCATATATTTTATTTTAATTTTATTGTCAAGATGTACAGACAGGTTACAGTTACATAAGTAAGGTAGTGATTACATTTCTTGTCTAACTTTTTACCCCTTCCCTCATTTTTCTCCTCCTTTCCCTCCTCCCCAATCACCTACCCCAAGTTGTACAGATCATTTCCAACATATTGTGTGTATCGCTGTTGTATAGGTTTCCCCTTTGTCCTTTGTCTCATCATTTTTGTTGTTCCCCTTTCATTCCCTAGTTCAGATAAATGTATATACAATATCCAGGGTACCAAAACCAAATACAGTGACAACAGAGGGTAAACCATAGGGGGAAAACAACAAAGGAAAACTGCTTGTGTCCATGTCTTAGAATTCATTAAGCTTAGCCTCATCTTATATGGTCATACTTACATAGCTATTGAGCTATTCTGCTCATCTGCCAAGATTATCCTATATGTATACTAATAATTAAAAATAAGGGAAAACATGGGGCCTATGTTTCTTTGGGTCTGGATTACTTCACTTTTTTTACTTCACAATTTTTTCCAGGTCCTTCCATTTCCTTACAAATGGGGTGGTATCATTCTTTCTGATGGAAGCATAGAATTATGTATATATATATATATATAATATTTTCTTGATCCATTCATCTACTTAGGGGCATCTGGGTTAGTTCCATATCTTAGCTATGGTAAATAATGCTGTGATAAACATAGTTGTGCTGGTAGCTTTACTATAGCCTTGTTTGTAATTGTTTGGGTAAATGCCCCAAAGTGGGATTTCTGGGTTATAGGGGAGCTCTATGTGGAGTCTTTGGGTCTGGTCGTGGGGCCTGAACTCTGGGCCTAGGTGCTGTCCCTCAGCACTTCAGTTCAAGGCTAGCGCTCTACCACTTGAGCCACAGCCCCACTTCCGGCTTTTTTCTTTTTGCTTATTTGGTGCTGAGGAATCGAACCCAGGGCCTCAGGCATGCAAGGCAAGCACTCTACCACTGAGCCACCTTCCCAGCCCCTCTATGTGGAGTCTTTTGAGGAACCTCCATACTGCTTTCCAAAATGGTTATGAAAGTTTATACTCCCACCAATAATGCAGTAGGGTTCCCTATTGGCCACATTCCCCTCCAGCATCTGCTGTTATTAGATTTCTTGATTATAGTCATTCTAAAGTGGGGTGAGGTGGACTCTCAATGTTGTTTTGATTTGCATTTCTTTTATGGCCAGAGATGTTGAGCATTTCTTCATGTGTCTATTGGCCATTCTTTCTTCCTCTTCAGAGAAATCTCCAAGTCTTTAGCCCACTTATTAATAGAGCAGTTGTTTCTCTGAGGATTTGTTTTTTGGGAGGTTGATATTTTGAGTTCTAAGTATATTTTAGATATGAGATCCTTGTCCATTGTATGGCTAGTGAAGATCTTCTCCCAACCCGTGGGCTTTCTATTGATCTTGCTAGCTATATCCTTTGCCATGGAAGCTCTGCAGTTTAAGGTAATCCCATTTATCCAACCTTTCTTTGATTTGTTGATTTCTTTATTAAGAAAATTTCAGCCTGTGCCTAGAGTTTCTCCTATGCCTTTCTGTAATGTTTTCAGAGTATTTATTTTGACTTTGAGGTCTTTGATCCATCTGGAGTTGATTCTGGGTGATATATAAGGATCTAGCTTTAGTTTTCTACAGATGTTTAACCAATTTTGCCAGCACCATTTACTGAAGAGTCAGTTTTCTTCCATTCTATTTTTTGTGGCTCCCTTATCGAAGATTAGGTGATTATAGGTCTGTGGGTTCATTTCTGAGTCTTCAATTTATTCCATTGGTTCTCAGACCTGTTCTTGTGCCAGTACCAAGCTCTTTTCATTACTATAGCTTTGTAATCAACTTTGATGTTTAATATTGATATTCCTCCAACATTGTTCTTTCTGCTAAGGATTGTTTTTGCTTATTGGGGTCTTTCATTATTCCACGTGAATTTTTGGATTGCTGCTTCTGTTTCATTAAAGAATGAGGTTGGAATATTGATGGGTATTGCGTTGACTTTGTAGATAGCCTTTGGCAGTATTGCCATTTTTGATGTTAGTCCTCCAATCCAGGAGCATAGGAGGTTTCAGATGTATCTATTGTATTTTACCATCAGTACATTTATTTGTTCTGTCCTAAATACCCAAGGAGTTTTTGGGTCTTAGATTTTTCTTACTACTTTATTTCCACTTGAAGTGCCTTCTCTTCTCCTTGTTACCCACTAAACTCCTATTCCTTATGGAAATTCTGATCTCATGCCAGCTCATTTGTGAAGTCTTTTCTTTTGTAACAAGGGCATCTTTGCTCCTCTCTTTCTTTTGCCCTTAGGTCCTTCTCTAGTCCTTTGACTGAAGAGAAGCTCATATAAATTGTTGGTATATTAACTACTGTTTAAAAGAGGATCAAGTTATTTTCCTACCTAACTCTATTTGATTCCTCTGATATGCTTCCTCTTTGAATTATTTTTTCTTCCCAGCTTACCTCTAATTTCAGGAATACTAAGCCTTATAGACAGACATCTCATGACAGTAACAGAACCTGCACTTAATCATCAAATCACAGCCTAACCAAGATTGCCAGCAGGCATGCTTCTTGACCCTTGCCTTGGCTCTCCTGTATAGTCATGGAGCTCTTGGCATAAGCTTGAAGTCTAGCATAGGTTACTAGTGTTGACTATATTGACAAAAATTTCTTTTTAATTTCACCATCACTTGTCTCTCTGCAGATTGTGGTGGGTGGCTGAATCTTGTCTGATGAGGCTGTTCATAGCCTAACAGAGACCAGTAACATCTTATCCAAGCTCAAAGAATGGACTCAGAGACAAGAAGTGCACTCAGAGAAAGACTTTTAAAAAAGGTTTATTATTTTAAAGATTATCTTAAGCAATCTTACAAAAGTGTTTCAATTCTATGTCACCTCTTTGAGTGTTCTTCCCCCTCCCTTGTAACCCTACCCATCTCCTCAAGTTAAAAGCAAGAGTATAATGGCAGTTTGCAAAGATTGGGAGTATGTGTGATGGGCAGGCATGCTCTCCATGATTGCACCAAGCCAATTTATACATAGCACATGGGGGTCCCTGCCCCAATTCCTCTTTGGTCCAAGTACTAAGTTACATTTCTTTCAATTGGGTAATTTAATTACATGCACTTCTGGAGGTTGGATTGAATTTTAGAAATGTGCTCTTGGTAGTCTTTATTCCCCTTTGTTTCTTTTTGGCAGGGAAGTTCTTCTGGATATGCATTTTCTGCCACATAAGCAGTTTCTACTCATTTTCCCATTTTATTGTGGTGTATTTATCCCTTTGCTAATGCCTCCTGTTTGTCTATGGGCTTTCCAGTGCATGAACTTTGTCACATCCACAAATCACTATGTAAGTAAGCTACTGATAATTTTCTGCTATGAGAATGGACCACCACTGACATTTCTAACAAGAAGTCAACCCCCCAGAAAATTGGACTTATTTATTGTTGAGCATTACCTTTTATGTATTTTTGTTTTCATCTTGTCTTCACTGTGACCATAAGTCCTGGAGAACAGAAGAATATATTTCTTATTCCTTTTGCATGTTGCAATGATTAGAATATATAGTTCTATATATTAGAATATATAGAATATTTATAGAATATATAGAATATATAGTTCTCTCTCTATATATAATATATATTAGACTATATATGATCAGTTGAAATAACATGCATTTCCTATTAAAATAATAGTCAGATATACTAATAAACTATTACTAATCCCATCAGTCACAAAACAGAAAGAAAACAAAGACCCTTTTAGCATTTAAGAGTAGTCCTAGAAGAGTGTGTAATCAGGATTGATGCCAGAGGGAATCATTCAATTGTACCAGTGGGGAGGAAAAATAGTTTTTTTTTTTACCCTGAATGATTTTTTTTAATTGTGAAAATACTGTACAGAGGGGTTACAATTACATGGGCAAGATCATGGGCAAGATAATGAGTACATTTCTTATCAAGCATTGTAGTCCCCTCCTTTGTTTCCCCTTCCCATCCCCCCCCCCCACCAATCCTCCCTGCCCCGCCCCCAACCAAAGTTGTAAAGTTCCTTTTCGACATAACTACTTGTACTTCTCATTGTTGCAATGGGTCCACCTGTATCCCTATTTAAACGACTTGTTTTTCCCCTTCCCCTCCACAAATTATACCGACATCAAGTACAGTGAAAGCATGGGTTATACTGTGGGGGAGGGACATACAAAGCAACAAAGAAATAATCTTATAAATGCGTTAGAAACAATCGCATGAAAGAAAAAAAAACATTTGAATACATATCTTAGGGTTCATTTCCCTAACATCACCTTATCTTACCTTTTCTGCTTGACTCAGACATATACTAGATATTGCAACTATGTTTATTGCAGAATTATTTACTATAGCTAAGATATGGAACCAACCCAGATGCCCCTCAGTAGATGAATGGAGCAAGAAAATGTAGTATATATACACAATGGAATTCTATGCCTCCATCAGAAAGAATGACATTGCTCCATTTGTTAGGAAATGGAAAGGCTTGGAAAAAATTATATTAAGTGAAGTAAGCCAAGCCCAAAGAAACATAGGTTCCATGGTTTCCCTTATTTGAGATACCCTGAATGATTTTTATTTGAGATAGAAACTACAACAAATGACACATTAACAAAAGAAAAAGGGAAGTTTAATATAGCTGTTTGGTATATACATAGAAGATATTCAGGGTTGATTGATGAATAATTAAAACCTCTTAAAGAGGTGGCTTTGAATAAGATCTTTAATGAAGAATAGTAACTTTTCACAGCAGTGACAAGACAAAGTTAAAAGTAAGTAAGACAGCAAATTGTGAGAACAAACATTACATTTATAAATAAGTAAATATTACAAATAAACAGTGAAGGCTACTTAGTCACTAGCTTCTTCTAGTGTCCCCTGCAAGCTAATTAGAATTTAAAATTGCCTTCAGTAACATCTTTTGTTCTTCCTGTCAGGGAGGGGAGGATATGATGGGGTTACAAGCTATATTTAAAGTAATAAGTTTGACTAGGTTAATATTCAGGTTTTACTGAATTATAATTCTGTAAATGCTATCCATCGCTATATGTGATAAAAATTCTATTTATCGTATTCCCACATGTCATATTCCTTAGTGCCTATTCTGTTAAATGTACTTACCACTAATTTATTACAGAACATTCCTAGTTCTGTGAACCTTCCAATGCATTCAGAGGCATCAAAGATTCTATTAATTTTCTTTCCCTGAAAATGTTGACATTTTCTCAAAGCCTCCTGTATAAATGTGCCAAATTATACAGGTTGTTTTCTAAGGTCATCTGGATCTCTGATGCTGAGAGATAGTTCATTATCATCTTTCTGCCTTTCTCTTTTGTTTCTCACCATTGCTCAAATCTCAACTAATTTGCTCATTTGGTTTACCTTATTGTGTGAACAAATCTTATTTCTAGTAAATTCTTTAGAAGGAATGCATTGGTAAACCATTTCTAGAAACTGCACATATTAAAAAAGTTTCTTAATCTACTTGGTTTATTAGGTAGAAAATTTCAGATTAAATGTTTTCCCTCAGGATTGGAGAGAAATGTCTAATAATCTTCTAGCTATTTGAGGTATCACATTTTATTAATTAACTTTACATTTTTGATTTTTAAACATTTATTATTTGAATGTTAGATCTTTTTTTATTTAGCCCTTTAAGTTATAATGCTTCATCCCTAATTTATATAGATTTTTATCTTATTGGTCTACTTTCTGGTAGAGGTATTCAATTTTGTCTTCCTAATTATCAATTTAACCTTTTTCCTTTTATTATCATACATTGAATCTCCAAGAGCTCTTTCATTTTTTGAACTTGTAGTAGAAGGACCCTATGAACTATTACAGTAATGAAGACTAGTCATATATCAATTAGATGTCATGCTATACATTTATAAACATTGCATGGTGCTGCTTGTGCTATTAATATTCCTAGAAAATACACTGTGATATAATTTTCTATCATGGAAAATGATCTTCATTATTAGAATATTTATTTACTATTTTATTATTTTGATTCAAAATTGTCTTCTTTCAGAAGAAAAATAAGTTTGTAGTCAAAGAAATAAAAGATCCAATCAATGATATGAGTTGTAGACATAATCTCATAATAAGAATAACTTGATTTTGGTGGTTTATGTAAATGCAGAGAGAAATTTATTTTTAGTTTTGTGGGTCATGACAAAAGGACTGAGTATTATATCATGCAAAGTGTCTGTGGTTCCCAATCCTTGTTTTATATGACCGAGTTATATTTTCCTGTGAATATATGTTTTATCTGGGAAGTTTAGAAAAGAATGGGTTAAGTTACAAAATAAAACCTACCCTTCCTTCTTTCCTTCCTTCCTTCCTTCCTTCCTTCCTTCCTTCCTTCCTTCCTTCCTTCTTTCCTTCCTTCTTTCCTTCCTTCCTTCCTTCCTTCCTTCCTTCCTTCCTTCCTTCCTTCCTTCCTTCCTTCCTTCCTTCCCTCCTTCCTTCCCTCCTTCCCTCCTTCCTTCCCTCCTTCCCTCCTTCCTTCCCTCCTTCCTTCCTTCCTTCTTTTCTTCTGTCTAAATTTTGAAACATTTTTATCTGGTTAGGCAATGAAAAGAAACCATTTTAATTCTATGTGACTTTCAAGGCTAAGTTAACATGGGTCATGAAGCTTCTTTTAGATCTCTCATAACACTTTTCTTTAGAGCTTGACACCACTGTGTAAGAATCTGTAGGCCACCATGCTGTGAGGAAGCACAAGCCTCTGTAGGAAGCCCTGTGTAAGTATTTGGGCTTATAATTCCAATGAAGGCTTTAGTAACAGTTGGTAACAATAGCCAGGCATCAGTGAAAGTATCATCAATGGTTCTGCTCCCAGTGGGTGAGTTGTTCCCAGCCTTCATTCTTTTTCAGTTGAGATTGTAAACATTGAAAATTAATGCTGCCTCAATGGAATCTTCCCCAATTGCTGACTCCAATTTCCACTAGCATAATAATCTCCTGAGCTTTGGAGTCACTTGTTGTCTGGCACTAGCTTTTGGACATAAAAGTATTATATAACTTATTTATGTTTAAAGTTTAGCCTGTTAGATCAAATAACTGCCAAAAGATTTAGTTCCTTATGAATAAACAAAATTCAGTGTGTGTTAGCTACTGAGTTTGTAAAAAGGAATAAACATTATTTAAAGCATTGTAAAATGTCACAAATTGTTAATGGAAATTTGAATATCAAGTTTAGTAAATTGATCTCAAAAGCTTAAGAAAAATATAAAGTCTTGAAAGTGTAATTAATAAAACAGAGCTACTGTGTGTGTACGTGTGTGAGAGAGAGAGCGAGAGAGAGAAAGAGAGAACATGAATCAAACGTGATATCTGATGCTTTATATTCATTGACAGGCATCCTATCATCCGAGCCATGCCTCTGGCCTTAGGCATGTTTTTTTTGTGTGTACTGGTTCTATTCATAGGGCTTGAACTAGAGCCTGGGTGCTGTATTTGAGCTTTTGTGCTCAAGGCTAGCACTCTACTACTTGGACAACATCTCTACTGCTGGCTTTTTTAGTGGTGAATTGAAGGCAAGTCTCTTTGGTTTGTTTGCCAAGCCTGGCATTGAACTATGATCCTCAGATCTCAGCCTTCTTAGTAGCTAGGATTATAGGAGTGAGCTAGAAGTACCTAGCTTGAAGCTCAGCATTTAAATCAAAAGAAATGTCTACATTGTCACTTTCAAATTAGTTTCACTCAAAAAGAATATCAGCAAACAGGGACCCCTTTTTAATTGTCTCAAATATATATATCATGTATATAGATTGAAATATGGATGTCTTGTGAACCCAGGCTGTGGTTTCCCAATAGCGCAACACAAATGGACTAAGAACTTAATACCAGAGGAGTGGGTGGGATGTTGTTATAATAAATATAAAATGTGGAAGTGGTTTGAGAATTGGGTAATAGTTGAGGCTGGAACAGTTTGAAGCCTGTTTGATCAAAAATGAAGCATTAATGACAATTCTAGAAAGAGTTCAGAAGAGAGATAAAGGGATTAGTAATTGCCTCAGTGATTGTTCAAGTGTCATGATTACAAAGTTGGTAGAGACTGAGGCTGAGGCATAGCTTAGTAATAGAACACTTGCCTAGCATGTATAAGACCATGGGTTGGATTTCTTTTTTAAAAAATTTAATTTTATTGTCAAGGTGATGTACAGAGGGGTTACAGTCACGTACATAAGGTAGTGAGTAAATTTCTTGTCAAACTTGTTACCCACTCCCTCATTTTTCTCCCACTTTCCCTCTCCCTTCTCCCTCCCCCTGAAAGTTGTATGGTTCATTTCTAACATATTGTCTTGTGAGTATAGCTGTTGCACTGGTTTGCCCTTTGTTTTGCCATTTTGTTGTTCCCCTTCCCTTCCCTAATTCAGATAAATGCATACACAGTACCTAGGATACCAAAATCAAAGACAGTGTCAACAGGAGAATAAACCATAGGGAGAAAAACTTTAGAAAAAAGAAATCACATAGTACATTAACTCCCATATTTGGAGTTCATTTGACATAGCATCATCTTATATGGTCATACGTATATAGCTATTGAGCTAGTCTGCTCATCTGATAGGACTATTCTAGAAATATACTAATTATTACAAATGAGGTAAACAATGATTTCTAACACTGCCAATTGGTAGAATATGGGAGGAAAAGATCATTCTGAGATCTTACATTTAAATGAGATCTTACTGGAAACTGGAAGGAAGGTCATATCTGTTACAAAGTGTCAAAGAACTATGATGAATTGTGTTCACATTCTAGAACTATGTGGATACCATCCCTAAGAATAACAAACTAAGATAGTAGAAGGAATTTCTATGTTGTAAAATTTTCAGAAACTGAAAACTTTAATTGCTTATAGCAAGATTCAAGAAAATCAAAACCATTTCAAGATAGAATTTGTCATTCAGAGAGAGAATTTGCAGTGTGGCATATAAAGAATAAAGTAGACGTAGGTTAGAACTAATTCTGTGAATAAATTGGGAAAAAGGAAAACAGGTGCTATTCATCAAGAGGATAGAAAAATGATCTATGAAGGCATAGGTTTGAAGAGATCAGGGCCAGGGCAGAGTCATGCCACAAAGTAGAGCTACTGCAGAATTGTTAGTAGGGCAATACTCAGCAGTGGGTAGGAACTATCACAAAGAGCTCTAGTAGGACAATGCCTACTAGATCTGGTAGAATGGGGCTATCCTGAGACCTTAGAACTGTAGAGTTAATAGCACACAGTACCAGCCTGGAAAGTCTAGAGGCATGGAATCTTAGTACATGAAAACTAAAGCATGAGCTATGTCTATGAAGATAAGGCTTTTTAAATTCTACACAAGTGAATCTGGAAGATAAACACTGGAATCAGACAACATTCTTAATTATGGTTTTGGATTTAACTTGGGACCTGCTATTTCTATCTTCTTTCTTGTTTCTCCCTTTTGTAAAAAAGTAATCCTTTAGGACTCTCTAATCATTGTGTTTTGGAAGCTGTATGAATCATCTTTTGTCACTGTGATGAAATACCTGAGAAAGTAAATTTGCCTTCAGTGGTTCCCGTCCATGGTTGGTGATGCCATTGCAATGGATGTGTGAAGAGGAAGAAAATCATGGTGGCAGGAGCATGTGACTAATGAGGCTTCTCATCTCATAATAGCTGGAAGCAGAATGTGTGTGGGGGTGGTGGGAGAGAAGCATAGAGAGAAAACAAGTGGTTAGAGACAAGATATACCTTTTAAATTTACCTCTGCCCACCGCAAATGACCTACTTCCTCTAAGCAGACCCATTTTCCAGTTTCCACATTTCCTAATATCCATTCAATTACAAATATTCGATTACAAATCCATCAGTGAAATAATAATCCATCAGGTCAGTATCTTCATGATCCAATCACTTCCCAAAGCCTCACCTCTGAACATTTGCACTAGGGATTAAGCCGTTTTGGAAGGTGCTTCATACTCAAACCATGGCACAAGCTTATAACTTATTTGGTTTCATAGGCTAATGGAAAAGGGGAATATGCCTTGAATCTTATCCATATCTGGCATAGATGAGACATTGGACAAGAGTTTAAAATTGATGCCAGAACAACTTAAGGTGGTATTTGTATTGGAATGGAATGGGTATTTATAAGAAGGACATAGAATCTGGGGGGGAGTGGTGATGCCATGGCTTGAGTGTCTTCTTCAAAATTCAGGTGTTGCCAGTGCAATATTATTGAGAGGTAAGAAACTTGGAGAGGTAGTGGATCAGTGAAGACTCTTCCTTCATGAGTAGAATTAAGTAATTGCCTGAGAGAGTTTGATATCAATGTTCTCTTTAATTCTCTACCATTTGAGGACTCAGCATTTGTCTCTCATTTCCTTTTTTCTTGTACTGTGCGAGATCTGAACCCTGAAGCCCTTACCAGATGGTGATGAGGTATCATGGCCTTGCTAGGCTGCATAACTGTGAGAAACACATTGCCAGTTTTTTTTTTTTTAATTTAAAATGTTTCTGTAGTATTCTGGTAGAACAGCACAAAAATGACCCAAATGAGTCAGTTCAGAATCTATAACTCCAGTCACTTTTTTATCTTACTTGTACACAGCTAGTCAATATTTCCACTGCCTCAAGTCATTCAAGGACAAAAGACCAGATAAATACAGAGCTTGTAGCTCAAAACCTTCCAGAAATTGTCCAAAATAGCCAACTATAAACACTATTCTGCTTAGCTTTTTCTGTGAAAACATCATTAAGGGCTATATCTTGGAATCTCCTTTTGCCTTTATTTTCTGCTCTGACTAGCATGGGTACTTGAGTGTGTGTGTGTGTGTGTGTGTGTGTGTGTGTGTGTGTGTGTGTGTGTGTGTGTGTGTGTATGTGTGTGTAGTATGCAGTGACTCTTGCTCAGAGATCTCTAAGTGTAATAAACTTCTTCCTTTCTCAGTCTCTTTTCCTTCTGTGACCACATAGGCACCAAAATACTACATCCAACAAAAGATTTTTGGATAAAACTACATAATCATTATTTTTAGTTTTTTTTTCTTTTTGTCTGTCCTGAGTTTGAACTCAAGGCCTCACACTTAATGGGAGCTCTATCACTTGAGACAGGACCCTATACATCACATAGTCTTTTTCTTCAAATTAACTTGCTCACAGTCTCTGAGTGTATTATTTGACACACTGTTTATTTGTCTGAGTTTCATTGATTGCATATGTTCAAGAAATGGGCCTCAGAAGAAGCTAAAACTCTGTAGAGGCTGAAGTTTATCAGCAAGGAGCTTTACTAGAAATAATATAAGATTTTATTTTCCAAATGAAATTTCCGTATTAATAACTTTAGTTTTCTCCAACTGAGCAGTTTAGGTGCCTTAGAAACTAAAATTCTAATGTACTGTCAGAAGAAGACCTATATGCCAGCATTTTAGGAATTGATTTTAGAAAAAGACTGGAGGTCCTTATATCAAATAATAATCCAATTTAGCACCCTTTCAGTAAAGTAAAATACATGTAGAGTTTTATCAACTGACCACCCCATCTGACCCTTTCCAGAGTCACTAGTTTGAGGTCAAGTCTAAAATCTTGAAATTTGTTAGAAGACCTCACATTAGTAATCATTCAACAGGATCTTTGACCTGATTGGAATTCCTCCCTCAGGTGACATCTATTATGATTCCTTAAATACAAATTGTATAAATTCCTATTTTGTTTTGAGACATGAATAAAAAGCATTGTATACCTATTCTCTAGATGATAAGTTCTGAAGCTTAATTCAGATACAGGTAAGTATGCAACTCAAATTGTAAAACAGTTTACATATCTTGAAGAAAACACCACATGACAAACTAAAGTACTTCTTCATTAGAAACTAACACATCACTTGTTGCTAGAATTTGATGTTGCTATTTAATTTTTTTTAAGTAAAGGATGAGAAATGTTAGCTACTGAATTTGACCTGGCTAGCATGCTGTGTCATATCTGTGAAACATGATTGGTTTCAAATACTAGAATAGTACAGGAACATTTTTTTTCTTGTTCCATTTCTTATATGAAGTGCTTGATGTTACATAAAATATCTTCTGGGAGAGTACAATTGATGGTGCTTTTATCATAATTATGATTGTTATCATCTACTCTCATCATTTGGGGCCTTCCATTTTCTGGTTATGTGAAAGGAATCACTTTGAGTCACATGGCCTTTTAAAAGAGAAGAAATTGAAAAATAAGTTGAAACTTCCATCTGTGCTGACCTTTGGCTTAGATATAACTATAGGCTTTTTAAGGATTGCCAATCTCAGTGCAATACAATATACTTAAAAAAAATTTTTTTCTTTAGCAAGCCATTTGATTAAAAAAATGAAAAGTAGTAAGTCCTAAGAAAAGCCGAAGGGCTATTGCATTTTTTTTTCTTTCTAGTTTGTTATTCAGGTGTGTCTCTTATAGAGTAGTCATGAACACTAGCTCTGTCCTGATGGGAATCTAAGGCATTTGCTCATGTATGTATATAGTTCAGAATAGTCTTTTATCTTTATGGAAGGTCTATAAGTTCATCTGCTCATGGATGTGTATAGAACAGGATAGTTCTTTGTCTTTATGGAGGTTTTAATGCTTAAGTTTTAGACCTATGACCAAGTGTCATTCTTACATAAAACTTTATACTGGCAGACATCTTGTTGCTATTGTTTGGAACTGGGTCTAGTTTTTTCCTACCAAGAGAAACTCTTTCTAAGAGGGCTTTGACCAGGAAAAATGTTAAAGTCAGATGTCAATTAAGTGAGACACAAAGTGAGCAGCAACAGAAACACAAGACATAAGAGAAGCAGTGCTTTACTTATAGAACAGTGAGAGAAGAGGGATACTAACAAGAACCAATGCATAAATCACAGGAGCACCACACTTGGCCAATGGCAGGGAGTAGAGAGTGACAGACTTGTGAGCCAAGGTCGTCACTAATCCATATGATGATGCTATGTAAGAGGTTTCCTATAGGGAGTTATAATTGGTCAGGCCAGACAATCACATGCAGGCCCTATGGATTCATGCTATGGCTGCAGAGTAGCCATCTTGGATAGTGGGGGTTAGTGAGGTAAATCTGGTAGATTGTGTCTATATTTTCTGTAGGGAGCCATTGGCATAGGAAATATATCTGTCACCTGGAAGAACTGTGAGGAGATGGAATTAGAAACTATCAAGGTGATGAAGCCTTGCTTCCAGCATGTGACAGTTAACTCCCTGCTAAAAATGCATGTTGAGATGACAAAAAATTATATATATTTACTACAAAAGCCAAGTATAATTACAGGAATGCATTCATTATGTTTGTCAAAGTTGAGGTACAACATATATATAAAACAGTAGCATAAAAGAGGTTTAAGATTTAAGTCAACCAATGTGAATAGTTCTCTTAACCCCAGGGGTAGAGATTTTTTTTTTTTTTTTACTGCAAATATAAGACTTCCCCAACTTAAGCATTATATAACCTATAAAAGCTCAATCTCAAGTACCGGTGGCTCATTCTTGTAATATTAGTTACTCAGGAGGCTGAGATCTGTAGAATATGATTCAAAGCCAATCCAGGGCAGGAAAGTCTGTGAGACTCTCAGCTCCAATGAAACATCAAAAAAGCCAGAAGTGGAGTTGTGGCTCAAGTAGTAGATTGCTAGCCTTGACCAAACAAAATTGAAAAGACTAAAGATTTTAAAAACTACTACATTTTCCTTCTTTACCCCTTTAACTCTCCAGAAATGTATAGGAATCATCACCCAAAGTTTATTTATTTATTTTGTTACTACATTTAAAGTATTTATTGAATGCTAAAGTTTGATTGTGTTCCCATTTGTTGGAAACTTATTTCCAATGTAGCAGTATGGAAAAGTGGTACCACTAAGAGGTTACTAAAAGCTCTGAAAACCAGACTAATGTCATCATTGTGTGAGAAACACTCACTTGTCTATGCCCAGAGACATGAAGGACAGGGAAAAGGAAACTTTAATGATGGTCTTGTCTACCAGACACACTACCTACAGGTCCTCAACAGATGACAAAGAGGTTATAACCAGCAATTTATTTCCTATTGTGCAAATCTTCTCCTACTCTCTCAGTTTGCCATTGGTTGAGTTCATGGGGTGTACAATCTACTGGATGTAGCCTGTTCCGTTATTGTATGCTGGGTAATTAAGATATAGGCACCTTTTGGAATTAGATGAATTTCAGAAGCACGACTTGGTTATTTCCACCCCTTTTTGGTCTTTTGTGGCAGGAAGGATTTTCTGGGTATGTGCTTTCTGCATGTATGCGGCTTTTGCTTAGTCTTTCATTTTATTGCAGATCATCATTGCCTGCTAATAGTCCTATTTGCCTATCCTGTTTTCCTAGGGGCTTCCTAGGTTAATGACCTTTGCTGTTAGGTTGTGTAAGAAAGCTCCTTAGAACTTTGCATTCAGGGTCAGATGCCTTCTCTTGAAAATGAACACTGACTTTATATTCCCAACAATTTCAGGTGTGAGTTTGTTATAAGAGAGTTCTGACTCCTGAACTGTCTCCTGTGGGGTAGCTGAAGTGGAGGGTGCTAAAGATGGCCCTCCACTGATGCCAGCCCTTTCATCCTAGACTTTAGAGCTTTCAGAACTGTGAAAATCAATCTCTTTTTTCCATAAATTACCCAGTCTTAGCCTGGGAGAATTGCTCATGTAGTAGAATTCCTGCCTAGCAAGAGCAACATCCTTGGCTAAAATCCCAGTGTTATGAAACCCTAATAAAAACTTCATTTATAAATTAGTTAATCTCATATTCTGTATAGTGGCACAATGCAGACTAAGAATATTTACAGTATTGTTTTTAAGTATGGAGCGTGGTGAATAATGCAGCTATAAACATAATAGTGCTGGTAGCTTTAGTATGGCCTTGTTTGTGATTTGGGTAAATGCCCAAAAGTGGGATTGCTGGGTCAAAGGGGAGCTCTATGTGGCATCTTTTGAAGAACCTTCATACTGCTTTCCAAAGTAGTTGAACAAGTTTATACTCCCACCAACAATGCAGTAGGGTTCCCTTTTGACCACATTCCCTCCAGCATCTGTTATTATTAGATTTCTTGATTATAGCCACTTTAAATCCAGTGAGGTGGAATCTCAATGTTGTTTTGATTTGCATTTCTTTCATGGCCAGAGATGTTGAGCATTTCTTCATGTGTCTATTGGCCATTCTTATTTTTTCTTCAGAGAAGTCTCTCTAAGTCTTTAGCCCACTTCTTAATCGGGGGGTTGTTTCTTTGAGGTTTTGTTGTTGGGGGAGTTAATATTTTGAGTTCTAAGTATATTTTCGATATGATACCCTTGTTCATTGTGTGGCTAGTGAAGATCTTCTCCCAGGCTTTCTATTGATCTTGCTAGCTATGTCCTTTGCCATGCAGATGCTCGGCAATTTCATAAAATTCCGGTTGTCCAAACTTTCTTTGACTTGTGTTTCTGGGTCTTTATTAAGAAAAATTTGGCCTATGCCAAGGAGCCCTAGAGTTCCTCCTATTCCTTCGTGTAATGTTTTCAGGGTATCTGCTTTGACTTCGAGGTCTTTGATCCATTTGGAGTTTATTCTGGTGTAAGGTGATATATGGGGATCTAGCTTTAGTTTTCTACAGATGTTTAACCAATTTTGCCAGCATCATTTACTAAGAGGCTGTCTTTCTTCCATTCTCTTTTTTTTAGCTCCCTTATTGAAAATTAGGTGGCTATAGGTCTATGGGTTTATTTCTGGTTCTTCAGTCCTATTCCATTGATCCTCAAGAACAGTCTTTTGCCAGTACCAAGCTATTTTGATTACTTTAGCTTTGTAGTAGAGTTTGAAATTTGGTATTGATATTACTCCAGCACTGTTCTTTCTGCTAAGGATTGTTTTTGCTATTTGGGGTCTTTTATTGTTCCATATGAATTTTTGGATTGTCTTCTATTTCCTTGAAGAATGAGGTTGAGATATTGATAGGTATCACATTGAATTTGTAGATAACCTTTGGCAGTATTGCCATTTTCACGATGCTAATCCTCCCAATCCATGATCATGGGAGGTTTTTCCACTTCCTTAGTTCTGCTTTAACTTCCTTTTTCAGGTTTTTAAAGTTTTTGTCATAGAAGTCCTTCATTTCTTTAGTAAACTCCTAGGTATTTATTGTGGGGCTATTACAAAAGAAGTTGCTAAAGTTCATCTCATTGTTGCAATGGGGTCCACCTTTATCCCTATTTAAACAATTTTTTTCCCTTCCCCTCCACAAATTATACCAAAATCAAATACAGTGAAAACAGAGGTCATACTGTGGGGGAGGGACATACAAAGCAACAAAGAAATATCTTATAAATATGTTAGAAACAATAGCAAGAAAGAAAAAAATTGAATACTTATCTTGGGGTTCATTTTGCCTAACATCAACTTATCTGACCTTTTCTGCATGTCTCAGACATATACTAGTTATTGCAAATAAGGAAAACCATGAGACCTATGTTTCTTTGGGCCTGGCTTACTTCACTTAATATAATTTTTTCCAAGTCTTTACATTTCCTAACAAATGGGGCAATGTCATTTTTTCTATTGGAAGCATAGAATTCCATTGTGTATATATACCACATTTTCTTGATCCATTCATCTACTGAGGGGCATCTGGGTTGATTCCATATCTTAGCTATAGTAAATAATGCTGCAATAAACGTAGTTGTGCTGGGAGCTTTAGTATGGTCTTGTTTATGATCATTCAGGTAAATGCCCCAAAGTGGGATTGCTGGGTCATAGGGGAGCTCTACATGTAGTCTTTTGAGGAACCTCCATACTACTGTCCAAAGTGATTGGACACCACAAGCAGACCAGAGACTCCACCAAGAGACTGGCTATGGACACAAGGGAAGTACAGGATCTTCCCATTCCACCCCCCAAAAAAATCAAAGAACCTTTTTTAAAATTTTTATTTTTAAAAAAATTGTTTTCTAGTAATCTTTTTTTCTTCATAATTTTTATTTTAGGTGTATATGTGTGTGTGCTTAAAAAAAATCTCTTTTGATCTTTTGGTCCTTTTTTAAAAAAAATTCTTTTCTTTTTTTTCCCTCTTTTTTGCATGACTTAATTGCTGTTCTACTCATCCCCAGATATATACCTGTCATTGATTATTAGGCCTTATCCCCCATTGTGTACATACTTAATCCAGAAATTTATTACTCAATTCACAACCTCTTAGGCTTAACATTTTTTTGGGGGGGTCCAGTCGTGGGGCCTGAAGTCTGGGCTGGGCACTGTCCCTCAGCTCTTCAGCTCAAGGCTAGTGCTCTACCACTTGAGCCACAGCGCCACTTCCGGCTTTTTTGTTTTTGCTTATGTGGTGCTGGGGAATCGAACCCAGGGCCTCAGGCATGCAAGGCAAGTGCTCTACCACTGAGCCACCTTCCCAGCCCTAGGCTTAACATTTTTAATAGTAGTATTATCTTTTTATACCTATATAATTTTCAAGTATTCCAGTTTTAAGAAATGTACTCATTATCTTGCCCATGTAATTGTAACCCCTCTCTATGGTATTTTCACAATAAAAAAAAAAAAAAAAAACTGCTTTCCTGATTTCAGATGTGCTCTTCTCATTATTGGCAAACAGAAAAGCCATTGATTTCTGAGGGTTATTATTATTTTTTTTTTATTCTGAGGGTTAATTTTATACCCTGCTACTTTACCAAATTTTCTAATCCCAGTAATTTGGGAGTAACAAGATCATGTCATCTGCAAAGAGGGAGAGTTTTACTTCATCTTTCCCTGTTTGGATCCCCTTTATGTTTGCATTTTGAGTTATTGCTCTAGCTAGGCATTCTAATATTAAATTGAAGAGAAGTGGAGAGAATAGACATCCTTGTCTCTTGTTCCTGAATTAAGAGGAGATGGCTTTAGCTTTTCACCATTAAGTGTAATGCTGGCTGTAGGTTTGACATGCACAGCCTGTATTATATTGAGGAATGTTTCATGGATTCCCAGATTTTCCAGAGCTTTCATCCTAAAGTGATAAAGGAGTGTTGGATCTTGTCAAATGCTTTTTCTGCATTTATTGAGATAATCATGTGGTTCTTATCCTTGATCTTGTTGATGTGTTGAATTATATTAATTTATTTGTGTACATTGAACCAGATTTGCATCCTTGAAATGAATCCTGTTTGATCATGGTGTATGATTTTTTTGATGAGTTGTTGAAATCAATTGGCCAAAATTTGTTGAGAAGTTTTACATCAATGTTCATCAAAGAAATGGGTCTATAGTTCTTTCTTTGATGAGTCCCTGCCTGGTTATGATGTCTTTATAGAAAGAGTTTAGCAGTGAATTTTCACCTTTAATTTCATTGAAGAGTTGGAGGAGTATTGGTGTGAGTTCTGGTTTGGAAGGCCTTGTAGAATTCAGCTGTAAATCGATCCAGTCCTGGGCTTTTCTTGGGTGGGAGGTCTCTTAAAGCTAATTCTATTTCGATGCTTGATATGAGTCTGTTAAGTTGGTTTAAATCCTCTTGGTTTAGTTTGGACATGTCAATATTTGCTAGAAAATTGTCTATTTCTTCCAGGTTCTCAGACTTATTAAGTTAGAGAAGTATTCCCTTATAATGTTCTGAATCTTGATTTTTTTCTGTGGTGATGTCAAACAAATATATATAAAGACAGGGACATTTGACAATGTGTAGACACTGTTATAGCTGGGCAGAATATACTATTGGTATTAAGTAGATAAAAACCATAGCTAAAACAATGATTTTTAAGACAAGAAAATATCTGATACCAAATTTTAATGATGACAACACAGAGAAACTCTGCCTTTAGGGAGTGTAACAAGAAGAACCAGGGAGAAATACATGCCATGGTCATGAATGATGGATTCAAAAGCTCTAAAGTAACATTTTTTTTCCAGAAATTTTAATCTGTAGATTTAGTCTGCTTCCAGTAAATATACTCACAGAGTTGTATATGGAGTTTGATAAAGATATTCTCTTGTCATATTCTTACTGGTTCTATGAATGAATTAAAAGTACTCTTCTGGTTACTCAGATTGATAAATATGAAATATATAAAGGAAATTGGGTGACCATCTCCTAATAGCATATTTTTTGAATACAGAATTTGCCTGGCATTGAATTTGCATATCATCATCTGACCTATGTGGTGGCAAGATTTCTTTTGATACAGTACATATCTGGACTTGGGAATAACTCATACAACTTTTGCAGTTTGTATAGGCCATAATGCTTATATTCAACTTTATACCATTTCCAGTTAGGTTGACAATGAATATACGAGGAATATATTAACTCTAGGAGCCATCAGTGGCCCTATGTGAGAGAGGAGCCCTCCTCAGCAGTTAATTGTTCAAATTTTGTAGCCATCCATATCATCACTAACTTTCAAAACTATCACTGTTAATGTCAGAACTGTACTTTTTAGTGTCAAATTAAAGTGATAGATAACAAAGTATCTCTTTGGTAAAATAAAAATTACTCAGGTTTGAACAATACTATTATTATTTTGGTTTTAGGAAAATGTTTCTTTATGTATACACAATATTTCTATTACTTTTCTTAAGTTGGAAATGACTTGGGCTTCAATTGCCTCCACTAGGGAGCTATAAACCTCTTCATAGAATCTTAGAGGTCTGCACTGCACTGCAAATGTGTGCTAAGTTTACTGCTTCCTAAGGCACTAATAAAGTTAGAAATAGATCTTAATTATGGTGATGAACTTGTTGACCAGCACGAGTACCATAATGTATTTGTCTTAGAGTGGTTAATTCTGACAGTTTCATTATAGTTGTGGCTGGTTGTTGTAGTAGCCAATGCATCTTTCTTCTATTTAAATTTAATGATTCTTTGAATAGAGTGCTGAATGCTGAAATTTTCCTCCATGATAATGTGCTCTGATTTTTCTAGGTTTAAATAATCTAGTGGTATAGTTACTCATTTGATTACAAGCTTAGGATCTCATCTTGCCTGAATAGGTGAAGTTTCTTCATCCTGGATTTTTTTTCTAACTTTCGTATCTGCTTGCCTCCTCTTGTAATTCCTGGATTATGCACCCCTACTAAGGGTGTCAAAGTCTCTTATAATCCTCTAGAAATAGATATTCTGCCAAAGAATGCTATTACTTCTTAGCCAAACTCAGAGATAAGTATTTTTAAATAGTAACTTAGGTAAAATGATATGTTAGTTATAAACTATTGTATAGTTTATAAACTATAGTATATACTATATATAGTTTATATACTATATATATATATATATATATATATATACTATACTATATATATATACTATATATATAGTTTATATACTATAAACTATAGTACTGGGACAGAAACATTTGGAGGGTAGATGAATATGGGACACAGGAGGAAAGAAGCTATATATCTAAACCAAGAGATGAGGTTTCAGGAGAAACTGACCTTGCTAACTTCCTGGTTTTTGAAGAATGGAGGGATGGAAGAATGCAATTCAATTATTGCAGTACTTTTTATCATCATGAATGAATAACAGAATAAGCTGTTACATTACTCTGTTTCTTGCAGAATAGTCTAAAAGTTAGGGGATACCCTGGAGACTGGAGTGATTGAATATGAATATGTTTAAAATTATCATGAGGGTAGAGATCACATAGGAAGAAGTGAGGCTAGAGGACAGATGTGGGAGAACTGAGCTTGATACCCATTGTTCCACTATATAGAGTTCAGGGCAATTAAGAGAAGCCAGAAGAAGAGGTGGAAATCTATAAGACAGGAAAGAAGAGAGGTATTCAAGAAGGCAAGTGAAATGAGAACTTCAAGGAAACAGAAGGAGACTGATTAATTGAGCTAGATAAGGACTTCAAATGGGTCATTTATATTTGGCAACTTGAAGACAATTGATGGATGATCTGAGCCATTGTGATTTCGATGAGTAGTAGGACTAAAAGACAGAATAGTGGTGTTCGAAGAGAAAAGGGAACATAAATATATGGAGATAGTAAAACCAACTCTCACTGACTAAATGAGATCATACATGTACATAAGATACTTTCTATGTCAACCACTGTTCTTACTATTTCCATTACTAATTTTACCTAGTGAAACTAGGTACAGACACATGCAGCAGGTGGGTTTAGAAGCCAAAAAAAGAAGAAATAAAGATATATTCTCTGAACAGTTAGCTAGGCAGAAGAGAGTTCCTTCATGTTTTGTCCTAACAGTGTGGCACTCCTTTTGAAATGACCTTTCAGTTTACAAAGCACTTTCACATCCATGACCTTGAATAACCTCAACAGCTCTCTGAAGATGGCATTGTAGGCTTTACTTTATAGAGAAGAAAATTAATACTCTGGTAGATTCAGAGACTTGTTTATTGTCAGGCATTCAGAAACATTCAGGCTCCTCAATTAATATTGTGCAAGACTTCCAATTCATCTGTACTTAAATTGCTGAATTTCAGTGTTAGAATTCTCTGAAATGATTATTGTCCAGTTTCTCCCCTTCCTGTTTCATTTTCTTTCTCTTTCAAAAACCATTGAAATCCTATTAGAGATTTCTTTTATTTTTTGTTTTTGTCAGTCATAGGGATTGAACTCTGGGCTTGGGTGTTATCCCTCAGCTCTTCAGCTCAAGGCGAGTACGCTACTGCTTGAGCTACAGAGCTACTTCTGGTTTTATTGGAGCTAAGAGTCTCACAGACTTTCCTGCCAGGGCTGGCTTTGAACTGTAATCCTCAGATCTCAGCCTTCTGCGTAGCTAGGATTACAGGCGTGAGCCACAGGCGCCCAGCTAGAGATTTTTTTTATTTTCACTTACATGAAATATTTATTACAGATCAAACATAATATTGCAATCAATGTTACATATTTTTGGCTCATTAGCTTATTAAGAATTCAGTAAAAAGAAAGTCATAGAAATTTAATTTTGATACAATTCCTGGAAATATTAACTCAATTAAGTAAAACAAAACAAAAATATGCTCAATTTTTGCCATTTCAACTAAGTTGATGAGATTTTGGCCCACACTCGCTGCAATTGTCTGGGGTGTTTTGTTTATGATTGGCATGGGTTTTAGGCAAATGATAAGTGGCCTGAATGATCTGAGCATCCAAGACTTTTGACTACAGCTTTGATATGTTCTAGTCACACAGATTCCAGATTATTCCTTATGTAAGTTCTTTCTCCACAAAGAAGCATTCTCAGCTATGTGGCTAAATGAGCAACAACTGAATGTAGGGGCAAGAAACATAGATATAACTTGTCTCAGGCAGTCACCAAAGGCCTGATTTCAAAAGAACAATTATGTTCAGGGAATTTTCAGTACACTGTGGGGCTGTTAAAGAAATTGTCTCCATCTATACCCATTAGCATGAAAAGACTAATCCACAATGCCCTAAGGAAGGGTGCTTTGCTCAGAAATGTGGCATTCAGTTTCTGTAAATCCAGCTCTGCACGGAAATTCCTTTTAAAGCTGTGCATTTCACAAATTGTAGTAATCGCCTAGGGGTGTAATGAATTACAAAAGATGGGGTAATCACAAAGAAAGAGCATAAAAGGAAAAGGAGATGCACAGAAACCTCGTTGTTTCCGATGATCAGCAAAATAGGTCAGACAACAAGTTCTGCTTTGATGTTTGATGTTTTTATTCTCAGGGAATTCTGGGTAATGAAGTGTAACCTTGGCAAATGGAAACTAGATTCAATAAAGAGCCAGAGAACTAACTCATTATAGAAATAGTATGGGATGAATCATTTTTATGGCATATTTGAATAGAATCTCAATTCTCATGGTTTCCATAGAACTTTTTTCTTAGTTTTCTTTTTCTTCCAGTTTATCTATTGAACGAAATGTAAAATGATACTAAATGGTACTTACATTCATGTCTTCTTTGGTAAAATTAAAGAAATCCTTATTACATGTAGTAAGTATTAGTGTTATCCCCACCTCTGGTCCTCAGCACCACCCAGACCTGTGCTCCTCCCTTCCCTAGAGTTCCCACCATATAGATGGTCACTCCATTCTTTGTTCAGATCTACCTGCTCACTTAAATTGCCACTAGCCCCAGGGCTCCTCACCATATGGGCAGACACCATATTGCTCCCTCTCTCTAGGAGATATGGCCTCTCTAATAAACCTTATAATAATCTTTCTCTGTTATACCGGAATTCGGGGACCCCCAGAAGACCACCAGGGACCACGATCAATGTAAGCAACAAAGAGTCGGTTTATTGCAAGCTCGAGCTTGGTCCTCCGCGCACATGGTAACCGATGACGCTAAGAGGCCCTGAGCATAGAATCAGCAGTTTTTATAGTATTGAACAAACAACTTTAAGGAACTTTTACATAAGCAATTACATGATTGGTTAACATTTAAAGCAAGCTAAGCTGGGCAAATATGATTAATTGACCTTTACAGAAAAATGTCCTTGGTCCGTCCATAGCTTGATGGAAAACAGCTACTAGTCATACCCAGGCCAACAGAATGCATAGCATGTCTAGCCTTGGACTCTGAAGAACCGTTTGGTCAGAAACTCTTAGTCCTAGGTGGCTGGGGGACAACACCACTTGGGGGCTAATGTCGAGAGCCCTGCAGTGAGTCTATCTGCATGATAGGCTTGACTATATCACTGGAACATCAGGAGGCTGTTCACAGAATCTGGTCTTTTCATCCTGCCCCTTACAAATACCGGTAGCTGCTAACAACCAGCTTTTCACTGCCCTAAGCAAGCATCCTGCAGCTGCTACGCCCAATGAAAAAGCTTCTTTATTCTAAGCATATAAATATCCCTGTGTGAAAAATAAAATTTGGCAGCTTGATCAGAATCCTTGTCTTGCTGTCCTTCTTCGTGTTTCTTGTCCCTTCATTCCTTCTCGCTTAGGTTCATTGCCCTGGTTGAAGTCCTGCGGGTAGGGACAACTGGCGCCCAAAGGGGGAGAAAAAACATCTGGATCTGGAGGGGCAGTGGGCCCTTGAAAGGCCGGGTTACAAAAGGGAGGGGGCGCAAAGGAGGAATGCGGAATATTTGAGGTAGAGGGTTTAGTCTGAGGTAGGGGGTGACTGAATAAGGGGGGCCAATCAGGCTGACGATATTGGGCTGCCTCCTCTTCAAGGGTGGCCTCCTCCTCGGGATTTAAATTATTCTGAGGGTAATGGGCAGCCTGGAGTACAGGATAATAATGTTCATCTACCTTTTGAGAAGGAGTTTCAAGATCTAATACAACCGATGGGCAAGCCGCGGGGGGGCCGAGAGGCATGTTGGAGAACCTCCTCTCCCATTTTTACAAGTTTTAAAATTCCACTATCAAACAGAGAACATTTTAAAATGTCATTAATCAAATTCCAATAGGAAAAGGTGGTAGCAGGAATCTTTTCCGAACCAAAGATTTCATAATAATCTGTTAAACAATCTCCTACTCTTTGCCATCTTTTTGCATCTATGATTCCTTCAAAGGAGAACCAAGGACACAATTCCTCTATGAATGAGAAAAATAGTTCTAAATCCTTTTTCTTAACCCGCGTTCCCCGTGTTTTGAAGGCCTCCCTGAGGTCTGACAGAAATAGATCATGTGACGATATTGCTTGTCCCATAGTGGGCCACTCACCATGCGCCGTCCTCACTCTCCTCCTGGATCTGTCTCTCGGTGGGGTCTGTCGAGGCGATCTCACGATCTCGGACTGTACTTGGCCAAGTTTTCCTGGAGGACGGCGTTCCTTCCTCAGTCAGAGGCTCGTGCCCCACGTTGGGCGCCAGTTGTCCCGACCCGCAGGACTTCAACCAGGGCAGTGAACCTAAGCAAGAAGGAATGAAGGGACAAGAGACACGAAGAAGGACAGCAAGACAAGGATTCTGATCAAGCTGCCAAATTTTATTTTTCACACAGGGATATTTATATGCTTAGAATAAGGAAGCTTTTTCATTGGGCGTAGCAGCTGCAGGATGCTTGCTTAGGGCAGTGAAAAGGTGGTTGTTAGCAGCTACCTGGTGTTTGTTTGGGGCAGGATGAAAAGACCAGATTCTGTGAACAGCCTCCTGATGTTCCAGTGAGATAGTCAAGCCTATCATGCAGATAGACTCCCTGCAGGGCTCTCGACGGCTAACACCTGCCTTAAGCAAACATCATCTATGGCTCCAAGAATTGTGCATGGCTTTCTGTCATAAATTCCTAGCATTGGGGCTAAAGTGGATCACGAGTCAAGTCGCAGAACTGAGATGGAGTGTTAAACAAAAATGAAGTTGCTTAGGTTTCTCAAAACATTACATTTCTTCCCTAGGCTCTTACTGCCCCAGCCTCCGGGAAGGGCGTTGCAGCTGTCTTCCCTAGGGCCTTACTGCCTGGGCCTCCAGGAGGGGCGTTGCAGCTGTGGGAATAATTCTGAGGACTTTGAGCCCTTGGTCAGGGCTGTAAACCCTTTGAAGTCTTTTACTAAGCAACTCTAGGCTCCCAGGCTGACATTCCACTACTGAGTAACTAAAACCAGTCACAGTTAAAATCATACAAAAACCATACAATCATCTAGCACAAAGCAATTCATACAGAAGAAAAAATGAGCAGTTAGTAATCATAACTTCTAATTTCTATTACATTAAGCATTAATGTTACTCCATGCCTTTTAATAAATTCATTCAGGGGGTGTTTGCCTACTTTGATGAGGGCAGTCCAGTTTTCTGCCT
The DNA here is from genome assembly GCF_019054845.1 of Dipodomys spectabilis. Lineage (NCBI taxonomy): Eukaryota > Metazoa > Chordata > Mammalia > Rodentia > Heteromyidae > Dipodomys > Dipodomys spectabilis. Next base: position 16,537,189 of record NW_024870758.1, on the reverse strand, counting down.
TTCACTCCACTTCTCAAGGTTTTAGCAGAGTTTTTAGCCAGCAAAGGTACAGAAGCGAAAATGGCTGTTAAGTGCTGTCTATATATTTTTACGTTCTTCATCTCCTGTGTCTGCTTGCCTCTGTGTGGTCACCTGGGATGGTAGTGATGGGTCCTAACAGAGGGTAACATTGAGAAGGTATTAGAAGTCAAATAAACCTGGTGCTATTACTGGCTCTATAGTCTTTCAGCTCAGTAAGTTTGGTCTTAAGCCTCAAGTTTACTACCTTTATTGGGGATGGTTACACTATGTTACACTGTTATCATAAGGATTTAAGAGAAAATGTTTGCAGCCCTTGATACATTTGAAATGAGTAGGAACCACTGTTATTATATCCTGTAGTTGTCAAATACCTGGAAGAGCCTGAATGTGTATGTATGTAGGTATATGTATGTATGTACATTTACATCATATGTGGCTTTCAGTTTACCATCACTTGTAAATCTTGAAGATATGCATAATAAATAAACTCTCTTTTAAATCTGACATGAGTTCATGGGAAAACAACTATCAAGGAATTGCAGCCTGTAGAGCTGGAAGATGGCAGGATAAGTTGCCTGACAATGAAATGGGGCCATCATCTATGAAAGAATGGGGAAGTAAAAAGAACAAAAAAATGAGGAAAGAAGGACAAGATAGCAAACTCTGCTGTCACAACTTGATGGGAAACAGAAAAGAGACCCACCAATCAAAAAGCCACCCAAAGGAGGAGGCAACGATGCTTGATAAGAAATGTACTCATTACCTTGCCCATGTAATTGTAACCCTTCTGTATGGTATTTTCACAACAAAAAATAAAAAATAAAAAAATAAAGATAGAAACTTTATAAACGATTGCTTTAGTGTAGGATTAAAGTAGAGAGAGAAGGGACCTCTTGCTACAAGTTCAGGGGTGAGAATCAAGCTAAAAAATGGTAGCCCTTGTTTCAGCATTTTGTTATTTCCCTTCCCTTCCCCAAATTAGAAAAATGTATATACAAAATGCAGAGTACCACAATCAAATACAGTGAAAACAGGGGTTATACCATGGGGGAGGAACATATGAAAGCAACAAAAGAAACCACATAATATAAGTACATTAAAATCAACAGCATCAAAGATAAAATCTCTTTGTATCTATCTCGGGGTTTGTTTCACTTAGCACCATCTTACATGATCACATGTACATAGCTTTTGACCTTTTCTATGGGTCTGGTAACATTATCCTAGATGTATACTAGTTATTGCAAATAAATGAAACCATGGGACCTATGTTTCTTTGGGTCTGGCTTACTTCACTTAGTACAGCCTGACCCATCATAACAATGAGATGTACAAGACACTATGTTATAAAAAAAACTTTACAACTTTGGGGAATGGGGAAGGGAGGAATTGGGGAGGTGGGGAGAGAAGAGATGGCTGGAGAAAAACAAAGGAGGAGTAACAATGCTCAAGTGGAAATGTACTCATTATCTTACTCATGTAAGGTAAAGTAACCCCTCTGTACAGTATCTTTAAGATACAAAACATAATTTTAAAATGGTAGCCCTTTCTTAGATTCTGTGTGCTAATAAGTGGGGAAGTACTTGATAGGGTAAAAATTAGACTTTGCCAGAGAATCATGCAGACATCCAGGTAGAGAACAAAGAAAGGTTTATTGCTGGGAAAGGGGCCAGCAAGACCCTTTCTCACAAGGGAGAAATGAGAAGAAGCATCAGCTACTGTCTGAGGTGACCTATATAACCTAGGAGGCTTAGAAGGGGTTAGAAGCGGCTGGGATGCAGAGAACCTGGTGTGGACGTGTGGGCCAGGGGCTTCATCATGGCGACTAGGATTTATGGCTGCTGTTCAAATAGTAGATAAGGGGTCCTGCAACTGCCCAGACCTGAAGATCACTCTAAGGGGCTTCTGTTTCTTTATATAGTGGTAGCTGCCCCAGAGAAGTGCCATCCCAAGGTAAATGGGGTTGAAGGCTGATTATTTACTGCCTAGTGTTGCCTAGGAAGGGAGCATGCTAAGCTGTGGAGAGGGGAAGGAGTGTACTAAGCTATGGGAAGACAGCTCATTGTGCTAACAGTACTAATTTCAAGTGCAAGTCTAACAACTCTTAGTTACTAGACAATGGTTCTGGGTGTGTTTATTTTTCTAAAACATTGGAGAATGATCCAGGTCTCTGTAAACCACAAAAACAATAGGTAAAATTTGTGGCTTCCTTTTGCCAGACATGCCTTTCATTTTTCAGTCCCTTTATCTCTTTAAGGAGTCATGCAACTTATTAGCATCTCAACATGGAAGGCAGATACACATAGAACCTGTATGTCTCCATATTATTGCAAATTAACATGTAAAAGTAGGTGATAGGAAGGGAGCTTGCTGCTCTGGATTTCAGATTTTACTTCCTGGTTCTAATGTCTTAAGTCTGACCCTTTTAATATTCATTAATTTTAATTTTCTGCCTATTTATCTATCTCTTAAATATAATCTGTCCATCCTAAGTTTAATGTGATGATCAACACTGCACACAGTTCTTGGTTAATTCACAAGTAGGTGAAAACTCTTTAGCAGTTCATAAGTAGATGAACTCACTAGTTAAAAGTGAGTGAAAAAATCTTTGCACAAGCTGCTAGTGAGACTCATTTGTCCCTTTGAATCACATCACCACCAGTCATTTACTCCTTGCTAGCAGTAGATATGCAATTTATCATCTACTTAAAAGAATAAATATTCATCAAGGAAGCAGCAATTTATCCAGGTTGACAAGGCATAGGTAAGCCCATGGGACAAGTCACTCTCTTGAGATAAACTAAAAATAGGTCTGTGATATATTCAGAACACATATACACTCATATGTATATGTATATGCAGATGGCATATGAATATTCTTTTTCATGTTTTACCTAGAGATAAAGAAATTACCTTGCTTAGTACAGAACTTAGAAGGGAAGTTTATCGATTTCTTTTTGGTTCCACATCTGCAAAGTCAAGATAAGCTCACCGCAAGCACTGATGCAGTGAAGTCTACAAGAAATTTGAAGTGAGCTCCAAATTCAATGTGCTGTGGTTCTGCTCATATTATCAATTCAAATACTACAAATGTGTGTAAATTCTCTTCACCTGCATTGGGATAATTTAATGCTTATTTAGGTAGATGGTTTAAGTGAGTCTTTTATTTTTGCATATAAAATTTAGGTATTTGTCCACAAGCCATTGCACATGCTTCTAAACTGTTCTTCAAACATTTCATCATGAAAAACTGATATGACTGTCCATTGCCTGAAGCAATTGTATGCTTTCTCTGAACTTTAATGAATACATAATGAAGAAAGAAAGGAAAGATGTAGGAGAGAGAAACAAGTCATTTTCTCTTTTAACTGTCATGAATTCTTAGCAGGGACTTCTGGAACCAAAATGTGTATTACAACAAGAGAAAAATTCAGAAGTTTGGTTACATATATGTTTATGTGTGTTTCTTGTGTATGTTGGAACTTACCCCAGAGGAGAGAATATAGGTCTAGGGAAGATCTCATAGAGTTGTTTTATAGTTAATACACAAATACTATCATACTATAAAATCAAAAAAGAAGAATGTAAGAAGTCTGGCTAAAAATATTTGGCTAGGAGAACTGCAACATAAAACAAAGGCAAAGTCTGTCTTACCAATTGAAGTAGCTGTCTTCTCCATTGATTGAATATCTAGTATTTTAGTCATACTATACTTACTTTTACAAATGGAGATTTCCTTTATAGATGGCATCATTTGGATGTTAAATGTCTTCCAATGGCCGTGTGCCAAAGGCTTGATTTCCTGCTGATGGCCCTATTGATTGGTAGATGGCGGAGCCTTTAAGAAGTGGGCTAATGTAAGTAAGTCAGGTCATTGGTAGATTTATTCTCAAAATGGCCTGTCCGCTTCCCTCCCTTGTCTTTGTTTACTGGCTGCCAAGAGGTAAACAATTTACCTCCACCAAATGCTCCTCACAATAATTTTTTGTTGTTGTTGTTTTGTTTTGTTTTACTATTGGCCCAAAGCAAAGGGACAAGCAGCCATTGACTGAAACCTCTTAACTCACAAGCCAAACTAACCCTTTTCTCATTTATACGTGATTGAAAACTGACTTACATAAGATATATAAATACATTTCTTCCTTCCATATAAGGATAACTTTTCAAATCTCTCATGTTAGTAGTTCACTTTAAAATCCAGATGAGTAAGAAGCCAACAGCTCACATATATAATCCTAACTATTCAGGAAGCTGATATCTGAGGATTGTGGTTTAGAGTTAGTCTGTACAGACAAATCTGTAAGATATTCATCTCCATTTAATCAGCAAAAGGTTGGAAGTGGAGCTGTGGCTCAAGTCATAGAATGCCTTGAACAAAAAGCGAAAGCACAGAACCAAGGCCCTGAGTTCAAGCCCCAGTACCAGTAAAAAAATTAAACAACAACAACAAAACCCCCCCAAAACAAAATTTTTTTAAAAAGAAAATCAAACAAAAACTCAGAAGATTGAAACATCTGAATGATTAGTCCATATTAAAAAAAAATCTCCTCTATATTGTATAAATATGTATAATTACTTGTTCATGAAAACAATTTTAAAATGCATAAAATAGAATTACAACTCTGATCTTTCCATATTACATACATATATTAAATAATCACACAGCAGCCTATAAACTCATGAAAATAAAATTATATATATATTATATATACATATATATATTTAATCTTGAAGTAATCTTTGTGCCAAAGAGGAAATTTGGAGTGTGCATATTCTGATCTCCTATAGCTATACTTGAGCTAGCATATCCTACACTCCATGAAAAAGAAAAGAAGTAAAGAAAGGAGACAAAGAAGTAAGCAAAGATGAAGAATAATTTGAATCAGATAAGAAATTTATTTTTTTATTTAGGACCACTGACTTATTTTTTCTCTAAGTCCATCTGCTTTTATCACAGATTCTAGGCTCATGGCCAGGACTGAGTGGACTTGGACATTGAGTGAAACTGTTGTGACAAATCTTCCATTTCCACATGGGCATTCTTCTCCTGCCAGTGAAAGCTCTCTGATCTTTCCAAAATTTGGGAACAATTCACTCATCAAACTAGTTTTCCTATGGTCCACTCTTATTTTGAATTTCTGCTATTTTCTTATCTGAATACATTCATTTTCTTTTAACTATGAATTCTTGGTAGCTATTAATAGGTAAAGTAACTTCCTCTCTATTTATTTATTTTTTCTTTTTCTTTTTTTTGCCTTAAACCAAAATAGTAATGTTAAAGTTCATATTCTAGATACACGAGTGGTGGCTACTTTACAGTATAGACTTCTGAACATAAAAGTATTGTTTGTAAGTGATTATTTTCTGCGATCAATACTCAGAGATACATGCCATAATATTTTCTATTTTATATATGAAAAATAGTCATGAGAATTAAGTGACTCACAAAAGCCAGCTTTAATATTTTTATTGGCTTTGTCCAGCTTTTTCTCCTGATATATTAAAGCAGGAAGCAAAGACTCAATGCCAATCCCCATTCACCCTTTTTCCTGAACATTACTAATCTCCTCTTAGGGAAACTGGCAGTATTTTAATCCAAAGTCTTCTTTTTTTAACACATGAAAAAGTCCTTTATGATGTATAAATATTTTGTTACACGGGGTACAAAATACGTTCACGTTGTGGGGTTGGCGGATGGTGAAGAGACGGTGACCTGGGAAGAGGCATGAAAAGATGCACACCGTGTACATGTTGGGGGGGGGGGGGACTTGGGGGAGTGGTCAAGCCTGGACTTGTTGGGGGACGGTGTGGGACCCTCAGGGTACAAGTGGCCACTGGGCTCAGGGTGGGTCTTGAGGCCGGGTGTGGAGAGGACCAGGCATGACGAACCCTGAGTGCTAGGACCTGTTGCTATGGCAACAGTGTGGGAACAGCGTGTACACTCACATATACACAAGTTTTAAGTGTCTTAAAGCTGGGCCAGAGAGCATGCAAAATTAAACGCCTCGTTCCCTGGAGGGGAGAGCTATGGAAGGGAGATTGCGTGGGAAGTCAGGCCAGGCTGGGGTCCTAGGGAGGCCTCTGAGCAGGGTTTGGGGTGTCTCAGCCAGAAGTTCCCCAATCGGCCTGGAAGGTCTTGGAGCCAGGCTTTGGGGTGGGGCGGAGCAGGGCCGAGGAAGGGGAGAGGGGTCCGCTGAGGCAGGCTTAAGATTCACAGGGCAGGGCAGCAGCAGCGGTGCACAAGGGGCGGGGAACGGAAGTCCGGGTCCTGCTGTGGCCCCACCACACAGTCCCAGAACCAACTCCCCGGTGACCAGACCAAAACCACTAACAGAACTGGCGGTACTTCCGTCCTTGCTGGGCGCTTGGGCGCTGTCAGAGGAGGGGTACCAGCGCACCTGAGCGTGGGGAGCAGCAGCGGCAGCAGGGTAGGTGAACGCTGAACGTGAGATGGCCGGGGTCAGCTCTGGGATCAAAGCAGCCCCCATCAGGTCGTAGGGGTCCCGTTGACATGTGCTCCAAGAGGGGTGGCAGGTGAACATTGGCAGGGTTTGGTGTTGCCATTAGCTTGCTCTTGGCCATCTTGGTGCTGGCTTTGGCAAACTCCAGCCTCAGGGTCTGTGAGTTCTCAGGATCAAATCGAATACCGTTCAATTCATTCTTAGCTGCTTCGGATCCTGCCCGGCTGTCAAAGATCACAAAACCAACAGGCTGTCTGGAGGTGAGCTTGATCAGAGTCCCTTCGTAACCCTTGAATGGCCGGAAAAGTAGATAAAGTTCTCTGGGCTTCATGTCCACGGGGAGGCCACTGAGGACCAGTGTCCGGACCTCTTCCTCCAGGCTGCTGCCGGAGCCCCGTGCCGGAGCCGGTGTGTGTGCCGGAGCCCCGCGCTGGGGCCAAATTCGCCATCTGGCTTCAGCTCATAGTGTCTTAATCCAAAGTCTTTAGATTTCTATTTTGGGCTAGGATCCAGCTATATAAAAACTTTTATTTTATTTTATTTTTTTTTTTGTGGATGGCGCTAGTGCCTGCTCTATTGCTTTCCATTCCACTTTTTGGGTACGTTTTGTGTAATCTGCTCTATTTTGTGGATGAATTCCAAGTTTATACAGCAACTGTTCCCATGCATGGGAGTATCCTATCTATCCTATAAGTGCAGGAAAGAGGTTCTAGGAAGTTTGCTGTTTCACTCAGTGTTTCATAGGCTTCTTAAAGCACCCGAAGGCAAAAAACTTGAAAGAAAAATTCCCATTTATGTACCTAAAAATGTATTAGAAAATAATCATTGCAAACATGGCCAAAGAAGATATGTATTTCAAAGAGCCTGAAGTCTGTGGTCAACAACGTGTGTGTGTGTGTGTGTGTATGTGTAGTGGTACTGGTACTTGAACTCAAGGCCTGGGAAGTGTTCCTTTAGTTTTTTTTCTCAAGGTTAGCTATCGCTCCATTTCCAGATTTTTGCTGGTTAATTGGAGATAAGCATCTCACAGATTTTCCTGGCTGGGCTGGCTTCTGTGATCCTCAGATCTCAGCATCCTGAGTAGTTAGCATGGCAGGTATGAGCCATGGTGCCCAGCTATGTGGCCAACAACTTGTAAAGTGTAACTGAACACTAATGGCTATGTCCAGCCATTACAGTTTAGTCCCTGAGTCAAAAGGGTTTGATGGTTAAATGTGATTCTTTGCATTGCATACTGGGTAATTTCATATGCTCCTCTCTTCCATTTGTTTCAACATTATTCAGAAATGGATTTTAAGAGGAAAGAAATTTGGGTTTTGGTGTTGGTAGAATCTCAGCATGGATTTATTGCATTACTTTCTCCATGCAAATATCCATGCCTGGGCTTGGTTGAAAGTATAGATTCCATCAGGGAACTAGTTCTTTTTTCTTCACGAAAGGTTTATAAACAAGGATTCTGCAGGCAACACACTGGTCCCCTGGGACAGCATCAAGTCCTCTAGGATAGAAATGATTTATCGCCATGTGTCCTGGAGTCCACATGTTCTGGTGAAAATTGCAAAGCTGGAAACAATACGAGTTTATAGGTAAGATGTATTACAATGTAAACATACATTAAATAACTTCAAAGACTGGAACACAGAGCAATATACTCAAAAATCACCTTTTCTTTATTGCCAAAAGTTTATGGCATTTATGAAAGGAAAGACCACTGTGGGTGGGGACTTTAGATCTACTTTATCATATAAGAGGGCCTTTCCTGTCCAGTACCTAGTTCATAATAGACACTCAAGAAGCATCTCTTGATCTGATAAGTAAGATCTACAGCTGTAGAAAGTACAAGTTGGGGCTGGGAATGTGACAGTAGTAGCATACATGAAGCCCTGGGTTCAATTTCTTCTTATCACATAATTACATTTTTATTTTTTAAATTTTATTTTTTGGTCCTGGAGCATAAACTCTGGGCCTAGGTTCTGTCCCTTAGCTCTTCAGTTCAAAGCTAATGCTCTATGACTTGAGCCACAGCACCACTTCCAGCTTTTTCTGCTTATGTGGTGTTGAGGAATCTAACCCAGGGCTTCATGCATGCAAGGCAAGCACTCTACCACTGAGCCACCTACCCAGCCCTACATTTTTTTTTTTTAAGTGAAAGTTCTAAAAATTTAACACCATACTTTGGTGTCCTATTTTCTGATGTATACCATTGCTCCCCAGACACCCCTCCACTGCCAGAGATATTGAGGACACTCTTTAAGTGAAATAATTATAGGGAAGTTATGCCAAACTACCCTGACTTTCGTCTATCAGTAAACTAGAGGTGAAGATAATGAGTTGGTTTGTCCATGTTTCTATTTGTTGAATAATTGATGTGTGTTTCTTTTGACCAGTGCCCTGTCTGGTTTTATTGTGTCTTCTTCCTTACATCCAGTCCTGCTAAACAATCAAGTGTCCGCCCAGACTGATGCTCAGTTGTTTAGGTTCCTGTGATGATATTGCCAACCATAATAAACAAAGCACAGTCATTCCAGTGAGAGACTAAGCATCTTAGAGAAGGGAATTATTCCATAAAGGGTAAGGCAGTGAGGTGGGGCTTCCCCCTGTGCCCCTCGCTCCAATGCCTTTTGATTTCCATTTCCTTTGAACAACTGCTTGTTTTCATGCAACTGCTTGTTTTCATATTAGGGAAAGTGAGGTTCAGAAACTCACTTTGAATTATGTTATTATATGATGTTGATCAGATACCTAGTTATCAGATTATGCAGATGTAATACATCCAGTAAAGCTGACTAGACCATTTGAATGTCAGTATAATTTCATAATGAAATAATACCAACATGATGTAATAATAATTGCATGGAGATAGCAGTTTTGATGCCATTATTTGATTGAATATGGTCTCATTATCTCCCAGTGACACAACAAAGTCTTATTATCTAAACATTCATAGGTTCATTGAATACACAGTAAATTGTGGGTGGGTCCTTCATATGTAGTAGCATGTGTTGCTGACTCTCTTGCCCAGTACCTCATTTCCATTAGGTACTCAATGAATGTTTACTGATCCTGAAATGTATCAGCCTTTGTCCTTTCTGGTAGAAAGAAGAGAGAGAATACTTCGTTCATTTATGTCCTACTTTCAGGCAAATGCAGGAGGGCAGAGAGCTCTTCTTGTATGTGTTTCTTCTTAATAGCTTTTTGCTCAAAACCATCTTCATGCCAAAGTGGCATATTGGGGATGACATGTTCTGTTACCATTGCTGTTCACATCAATGAAGTTAACACATTCTGGACTAAGGCTTACTATCCTGCAGATCAGAGTTTAAAACCTCAGGGATGTTTACAAGCAACAGAAAAAAAGCCTTAATTTAGCATCTATCATACCTAAAGCTCTGTACTAGATCAACAGGAAAAGGAGTAGAGTGGAGAAAAGAAACAATCTTCCATTAAATAAGTTTATTATACCTGGTTATTTCTAAATTTTTCTGCTAGTAGAGTAAGTAGAGTTACATCCTGAGATGAAATTCTCAGGCTATTTCCTCTAAAGCAGCTACTGTTTCTTTATTGTTTTCTCATCTCAACAAATGGTTTTCCAAGCGTTTATGTTATAAAACTGAAAATTTTTTCTAGCCTCTGGCCTTTCCTTTAACTCATATTTTGGTTATCATCTGAACTTCTATAGATTACTTCCCTGAAGTATAGGCCATACATATGTCCACATAAAAACTATGTTTAAGCCAGATGTGGTGTTGCATGCCTGTAATCCAAGCTACATGGGAGATAGAGATTGGAAGATGTGTGTGTGTGTGTGTGTGTGTGTGTGTGTGTGTGTGTGTGTAAGCTAGCCAGATCCTAACTCACAAATAGGAATGCTAGTTCATACCTCTAATCCCAGCTACATGGAGATGGAGGTAGAAAGATCAGTCTTAGGTTGAGCCCAGGCAAAAATATGAGACCCTATCTAAATAATAAACTAAAAATACTGGAGGTATGGTTCAACTTAACAACCTCAGTTCTCTTGAGTTCAGACTCAAAAAACTATATTTTGAATCTTATTTACTATATAGTTAAGATAACCTCATAGTTATATAATTTCTTTTACATTTATAGTTTATTTGCTGGACTAGAAGCTTTCTGAAATTTAAAGCTCATCTATTACTTATAATCTTGCTAAAACCCCAAAGACTTATAGCAGAGGCCCTCCTATACACCACAGAAGCAATGCAGTCTGGATGAAGTGAAAAGACTGCCCCATAACTACTTGGTATTCACTCTTCCTCAGGACACTTGGTCACTGAAGGTTAGTAGGCCACACAGACCGGTTAACCTGGAAGGTCAGTTTAGTCTCACTATCCTTGATCAATTACTTTGTAGGGCACGTGGGTAGCAAAGATGGCGCTGAGAGGGAGTTGAGTGGGCAGAGCCCGAGTTGTTTATGTTAAAATCTGACTGAATACCACAACCAGGTGAAGTGACATCAGTGCGTGAACAGTTCACGGACAGCAGGGAAAGTATAGAAAGCTTAGGCGCATGATAGGGTGACCTCTACAGTGATTGGTTGGTTCCTTTTATTCCCCTTCCATGCCATGCTTGACTCCATGCCATGGTTGACCACATCTGACTGTCTCCGGGGCTAAGGGAGGCTGAGGAATGGGCGAGCTGTGTACTTACCTTTCCTGGGACCCTGTCAGTCTTCTGTGGGAGGGACAAAGACCCAACATTATTTATGTTTGCTTTTCCTCCAAAAGGTGTCAATGATTAATTACACAGCACTCTACCAAATTATTGGAGACCTGTGAGGTTTTATCTAGTAAGAATAACCTGGAGATAAATAAGTGATAAATATAAATACAAATAATTGTTTATTATTCTTATTTGAAAAAGGTAATATGGTAGATTATTCTGTATTATATAATATCCTCACTTGCTTTTGGTAATGCTAAGTTTTGAACTCAGAGCCTCATGCTTGTTAGGCTGGTATCTTACCACTTGAGCCACATCAACAGGCTTTTATTTTTTTGGACAAAGTCTGACATTTTTGTCAGTGGCTAGTCTCAGACCATGACTCTACTTCATATGCCTCTTATGCAGCTGTAATTGTACATGTGAGACACCATGCCTGGCTCCTTGATCATGCTAACATTTTTCTGGTCTGATTTTGAACTTTTTATTCCTCTGATATCTACCTCCCATGTAGTTGGGATTATAGACATAAGCCACCACTGTTAGCCCACATTCACTATTTCTTTTAAGACAAATATAAATACAGGAATTTTCTAAGTAAGAAATAAAAAGATTATAGCTAAGGGTAAGATTTGTTGTCTTTGGTGGTGCTGGGGAAATCTAACTCAAGGCTTTGTATATTCCAGGCAAGCAAGTGATCTACCACTGAGCTACAACTTTGATGTTAAATGATCATGAAAAATGTATTTATTTTTCAGAGCTTTTTGGATTTGGGGAAAATAATTAAAGGATTTTGTACCTAAATTTCATTGTGTGAGGCTGAAAAGATTCTTTAGTATTTCTAATCTTTGATTTTTCTTTTGTAAAACAAGAGCAATTATTGTAACTCCTAGTAGCATTACTCTAAGGATCAAATTAAATAATTAAGTGGAAGGTTTAGCTAAGGACATGGGACCAAAAGCTCAATAAATGGTAGTGGTTTTTATTAGCTGCCATCTATTTTCACTTCAATCAGAACTAGAAATCTCAAATTCCCTAAGGCAAGTAGAATAGTTAAGAAAATGTGATAGTTGAGGCATCCAAAAACTTATTATTATTTTCAGTTTTTTATTGTGAAAATACTGTAAGGAGGGGTTATAATTACATGAGCAAGATAATGAGTACATTTCTTATCAAGCATTGTTGCCTCCTCTTTTGTCTTTTGTTTCCCCTTACTATCCCTGCTCTCCCAATCCCCCCAAAGTTGTAAAGTTCGTTTTTCGACATAGCATCTTGTACATTTCATTGTTGCAATGGGTCCACCTCTATCCCTATTTAAACAATTTGTTTTTTTCCTTCCCCTCCCCAAATTATACCAACTTCAAATACAGTGAAAACAGGGTTTATTCTGTGAGGGAGGGTCATACAAAGCAACAAAAAAATCACCTTATAATTATGTTACTACCCAATCAATAAGTGGGCTAAAGACTTAAAGAGAAACTTCTCTGAAGAGGAAATAAGAATGGCCAATAGACGTATGAAGAAATGCTCAACCTCTCTAGCCATAAAAGAAATACAAACCAAAACAATGTTGAGATTCCACCTCACCTCAGTTAGAATGGCTGTAATCAAAATATCTAATAACAGATGCTGGATGGGATGTGGCCAGAAGGGAACCCTACTTCATTGTTGGTGGGAGTGTAAACTTGTTCAACCACTTTGGAAAGCAGTATGGAAGTTCCTCAGAAAACTCCACATAGAGCTCCCCTATGACCCAGCAATCCCACTTTGGGGCATTTACCTAAATGATCACAAACAAGACCATACTAAAGCTACCAGCACAACTCTGTTTATTGCAGCATTATTTACCATAGCTAAGATATGGAACCAACCCAGATGCCCCTCAGTAGATGAATGGATCAAGAAAATGTGACACACACACACACACACACACACACACACACACACACACACACACACAATGGAATTCTATGCCTCTGTTAGAAAGAATGACATTGGCCCATTTGTTAGGAAGTGAAAAGACTTGGAAAAAATTATATTAAGTGAAGTAAGCCAGGCCCAAAGAAACGTAGGTCCCATGATTTACCTTATTTGCAATAACTAGTATATGTCTGAGACAAGCAGAAAAGGTCAGATAAGATGATGTTAAGCGAAATGAACCCCTAGATAAGGGCTCAAGTGGTTTCTCTTTCTTGCTATTTTCAATTATTTTGTAGCTTAAATTTGTTTTTCTCAGAGATAGTTATTGTCAGCCTATTGTATTGTAAATGGGCTTTGAATCACCACTATATCTAAAGGGCCTGGTATACCTTTGACACACAGTAAGTACCTTGAGAAATAATTGGTGGATGGGATAAAAACCTATGAAATCACTACACTCAGGGATATTCTGAGCAGTGATCTATTTAAGAAGTACAAAGTGTAACCATGCATCATTATTGCTCATGGTCCCATACATGGTCCCATCCTGTTTGTGTGGCCTACTTGTCAACAAAGTGTTATGGTGCCTTGCCCTTGGCCTTGGACCAATCTATAATGGCTTAAATAACTCAGTTTATAATGATTTACAACTTCCAGTAAATCCCCCAAATATGGTATTCCCTAACACACACCTACACACACAACAACAATAAGAACAAACAGAACTTTCTAAGTTCTGTTTTGATTTCCTTTTTCAAGTTTTTAAAGTTTTCATCATAGAGGTCCTTCACTTCTTTGGTTAAGTTAATTCCTAGGTATTTTATTTTTTGTGGGGCTATTACGAATGGAGTTGCTTTCCTAATTTCAGCCACACTTTTCTCATTGTTGGCATACAGAAAAGCCATTGATTTTTGGGGGTTAATTTTTTACCCTGCTACTTTGCCAAAGTTTTGAATCAGCTGAGTAATTTGGGAGTGGAGTCTATGAGATTGTTTAAATACAAGATCATGTCATCTACAAAGAGGGAGAGTTTTACTTCTTCTTTCCCTATTTGGATTCCCGTTATGTTTGCATCTTGTCTTATTGCTGTAGCTAGGCATTCGAATACTAGATTGAAGAGAAATGGAGAGAGTGGACATCCTTGTCTTGTTCCTGGGTTAAGAGGAAATGGCTTTAGTTTTGCACCATTAAATGCTGGCTGTAGGTTTGTCATATTCAGCCTTTATTGTATTGAGGAATGTTCCATGGATTCCTAATTTTTCCAAAACCTTCATCATAAAGGGGTGTTGGATCTTGTCAAATGCTTTTTCTGCATCTATTGAGATAACCATGTGGTTCTTATCCTTGTTCCTGTTGATGTGATGAATTATATTACTTGATTTGCGTATATTGAACCAGCTTTGCATCCCTGAAATGAATCCTGTTTGATCGTGGTGTATCATTTTTTGGATGGATTGTTGACGTCGATTGGCCTAAATTTTGTTGAGAAATTTTGCAACAATGTTCATCAAAGAAATGGGTCTATAGTTCTCTTTCTTCGATGAGTCCCTCTACCAGCATGACTATGTTTATTGCAGCACTATTTACTATAGCTAAGATATGGAACCAACCCAGATGCCCCTCAGTAGATGAATGGATCAAGAAAATGTGGTATATATACACAGTGGAATTCTATGCCTCCATCAGAAAGAATGACATTGCTGCATTTGTTAGGAAATGGAAAGACTTGGAAAAAATTATATAAGTGAAGTAAGGTAGGCCCAAAGAAACATAGGTCCCATGGTTTCCCTTATTTACAATATCTAGTATATGTCTGAGTCAAGCAGAAAAGGTCAGATAAGGTGATGTTAGGGAAATGAACCCTAAGATATGTTCAAATTTTTTTTTCTTTCATGCTATTGTTTCTAACACATTTATAAGATTATTTCTTTGTTGCTTTGTATGTCCCTCCCCCACAGTATAACCCTTGCTTTCACTGTATTTGATGTCGGTATAATTTGTGGAGGGGAAGGGGAAAAACAAATCGTTTAAATAGGGATACAGGTGGACCCATTGCAACAATGAGATGTACAAGTCCTTATGTCGAAAATGAACTTTACAACTTTCGTGGGGGTGTTGGGGAGGTTGGGGGGTGGGGCAGGGAGGATTGGGTGGGGGGGGGAGGATGGGAAGGGATGGGAAGGGGAAACAAAGGAGGAGGCTACAATGCTTGATAAGAACTGTACTCATTATCTTGCCCATGTAATTGTAACCCCTCTGTACAGTATTTTCACAATAAAAAATAGAAATTTAAAAAAAAAGAACAAACAGAACAAGAACAACAAAACAAAGTTCAGTTTGTGTAGTAACTATTTCCAGCAAGGTAATGTAGAAAGTGACTCAGAGTTAAGCAAAACAAAAACTATATACACATACATGTTT
The DNA here is from genome assembly GCF_019054845.1 of Dipodomys spectabilis. Taxonomy (NCBI): domain Eukaryota; kingdom Metazoa; phylum Chordata; class Mammalia; order Rodentia; family Heteromyidae; genus Dipodomys; species Dipodomys spectabilis. Next base: position 16,521,686 of record NW_024870758.1, on the reverse strand, counting down.
TTAAACACTATACTTCTCTACATCAGTAAGTCAACCTTACCACTCCAATGACGAACCACACCCCAAACACACTTTTAACACTGTTCCTTATTTGAAGTGGTCTTAACAACACCCGCAGCAAACAAACAAGCTCACAAAAAAGTCTCTAAAAGCTAAATTTCATCATGAAAATGCACATGTAGGCCTAAAACTTGAGCTCTTCTTCTAGCCCTAATGTTTACTAGTTAAAGATGAAATCTAGCAAGCTTCTTTCTAGCTGGCTTCAAAGCTTGATCCTTTAGAACTTACTCACCTGAGGTAGGATTATAGACACAAATCATTAGTGCCTAGCTGATGTATATTTCTTTAAGTGAGTTTTCATCTGTATTACCTATTTTTAGAGTTTCTCTAGCCTTTAATGCTCGTGATTACTAGAAGTGTGCTCTGAACAGTCATTCTTCATTCTGTTGTTCCAATCTGCTGTTCCCTAGTGCTCACCTTGTTCTCCCCATGTCCTTCAACCAGAAGGGCTATAATCCTAATTGTTGGGCTTCTGAGAAAGATTTTTCTGTATGAAAAAGACTTCAAAATTTTGTACTATACATTAAGTATCATTTTAACCATTAGACTACTTGTTGGGTTTTTAAATATATCTTCTAATTCTCAACTCCATGTAATAGGGATCATTTTTAAACACACATAAAGATCTCATTTTCTAGATTAAAAAGAAACATTTTGGAAGAAACAATTAAAGAATGCTCACTGCGGATGAGGGTCTATACTATGCCTTTTGGAGGCATAGTAGTTTCTTAGTTTCTTAGTTTAACTTAGTTGGAAACAAATGTATGAAAAACTTTTATAAAATTCAGCAGATGAAGTGATTCAGTAGTCAGTACCCAGTAGCTGTGAACTGAATCTTCCTCTCTGTTTAGAGGGAGCAGGAGATCAACCCAGGCATGAGGCCCTTCTAAGGGCTGACATATTTTGGTTGAATTTAGAGTTCTCTGAGCCTAGGATAAAAACAGTGACCAATAAGGAAGTCCTTTTCATGTTATGGATTATTTCTGCATTTTCAAATCATCTAAATGACCTTTTGGATGAACTTTCAGAAACTATAAAAACAGTGTTTAATTTCTTTCTTCTCCTTAACTTTAATGTATTAGGTCTAAAGTAGAAAAATAACAATATTATTTTTATGTATGGAGGATAAAGATTTTTACTTGGACAACTGTACTCATAAGAAGCAATGCAAAATTAATAAACATTAAAATTGTACAGATAATAGGAATTTTAACATTCGTCTTGTGTGATTGGCTGCTGAATGACATTTGCTTCTGTGGTTTTTCATTATGTCTATGTTTGAATGTCTTAGTTCTTCCTTGTTTAAAATATTCTTAGAGCCATTTTTTCCAGTGAAATCCCTCCCAGTGATTGACTCACATCAGAAAGAATTCCAGAAAGAAGAACAATCATGCCCTTTCTGTCATTGATGTAATGGTGTTTCAGCATACTCTCCTAGTTATGAGTGATGTTTTGGCAGGCATTGAAATCATCAAGATATCTGAATAGATGTTTGCATGATTGCATTGATGATTGGCCCCTTTCAAGGAGCTTCTTACTTTTTAGCTGGAAAACATTATTTCTTTTTAATGAAATATTAAATTAAAGACCATGTAAGTTGTGCTTCCTTTGCATTTTCTTTGTCTTTCTTATTTTTTAAATTTGTCTTTTTTCATATTTGTCAGTATGAAGATTATCTGTCTTAGGTATGGTAGGCAAGGTGGCCTATGACTTGAGGCACATCTCCAGCTTAAGAGTGAGCACAATAACTTAGATTCTGTATGCCAAGTTCTAAGTATTCTGATTTTTTAAGACAGAATGGTTAAATTTTGACAAAGTGTGGTCCAGTTCTTTTAAAATAGTTTAAGATAGTTTTATTAAATTGTGGTATTATTCAAATAATATTATACCTTTTTACCAAGATGACACAGAAAGCAAAGAAAGGAAGGGATAGTGGGATAGCAACAAGGAAGGGAAGGGGTAGCAATGATCGACAAGTAATGTACTCGTTGCCTTACTCATGTAACCTCTCTGTACAGTATCTTAACAATAAAATAAAATTAAAGAAAGCAAAGAAAGCTGCTCCTGCCTCTCCTAAAGCTGAAGCCAAGGAAAAGGCTTTGAAGGCCAAGAAGGCAGTGCTGAAAGGTGTCCACAGCCACAAAAAGAAGATAGGTACTTCACCCACCTTCTCGCAGCTCAAGACCCTGTGGTTCTGAAGACAGAACAAATACCCTTGGAAGAGTGCTTCGAGGAGAAACAAGCTTGACCATTATGCTATCATCAAGTTCCCCCTGACCACTGAGTCAGCCATGAAGAAATAGAAGACAACAACACACTTCTGTTCATTGTGGATGTCAAGGCCAACAAGCATCGGATCAAACAGGCTGTGAAGAAGCTCTAGGACATTGATGTGGCTAAGGTCAATACTCTGGTCAGACCTGATGGAGAGAAGAAGGTATATGGCTCCTGATTATGATGCTTTAGAATTTGTCAACAAAATTGGAATCATCTAAACTGAGTCCAGCTGGCTAATTATAAATATACATTTTCCCCACCATTTAAAAAACTAACATTGTATTTAAAAGTTGACATGGTGATTTAATGATGATAAAAAAGAAATTTAGTTTAGAATTTGCCTTTTGTTTATTTTTTTTCTAGAAATGGTTTCTCTTAGAAATTGAGCAAGAACTCTACATTTTGCATAGAGTTTGTAAAACCATTTGTTATTTTTCACATTTTAGAATTCTCACTAGAGACTGTTTTATCTCCAAGTTCCTCTCACATAACATGAACCCAAATGTTTTGGGCTATGAGCTTACATATGTTCAGACCAGATTTGTCTACCTTCCAGTCTCTAGTAAAAACCGTGTCTTTCTTGGCCTAGGACCTCCCTGAAGTTCATACTTGGTTGAATCTGAAGTGAATTTGTAGAAAATCAAATCATTTTAATCAGTGAACTTGGTGAACACCTGGACATCAGGGACAGTTGCCAAGATAATCCTTGATTTTTCATTAAAGCACAGTCTATGAAGAGGTCATTTTTTGGGGGGGGGGATGTAAAGGAGGCAGTGGGTAGGCCTATCTGCCATTGGTAGGATGGATTCTGACATTGTCTTCATTCACCAGGAAATCTCTACTAGTCTTGTAGCTTCATTGTTCATGCTGTTTGTAGCTTTATAAGTCTTTTCTGAAATGTTGAATTGAAACCCCTTTATTCCACTATTTAGGAATGATAAAAATAAATAAATATAAAGAAGACAAAAAGTCTTTCCATAAAAGACTTTTGATTTTATATTTTAAAATATTTTTATTTAGTGTTTTTATAGTGCAGAGGTTCTGTTAAGGCAATTTCTGTATGAATTTTTTAACCTAATATGTCCACAAATATATACATCCTTTGATATTTTTGTTGAACCAAAATTTGTTGTAGATACTTTTTTTCCCTCTTTATTAGCCCATGGATATTGAAGAATACTTCATCAGACTGGAAACCAGGAAGATAAGGAGTAAAATCGAACACTAATCTCTATGGCAGAGAAGAGGACAAACACCATGAATCTGTGCATTAGATAGTCTTACTTAGACAAACTCAATGCAAGTGATCCCAGCTCTTATATGCTATTATTTTTATCTGGTTAAAGGACCATTCATTTAGAAAGACATAGGAAGAAGACAATAGAGTTTATTATTCGAAACAGTAAGCAGTATGAGTTTCAGCCTTTTGGGTCTTTAAACTCCTATTCTTCCTGAGTGAGCAGGTGATAGCTATGTATGGACTTAATTGTGTTAGAAGACAGAACTCCTGCATTTAAGGAACCTGAAAGTTTCATACAAGAGAATAATGTTGGCTCATTACTTGAGAAGGAGACTTTATCTTTTCATGATTATTTTCTTTAAACACATCCTTGCCAAGATAGTCCTGGACAAAAGGGGTCAGCGAGTCTGCTTGTCAGATATATAGAAAGTGAGATCTACACAGGGAATTGTCTCTTAATAGCACTTACCACTGATCATAATGAAATAATTCAAAATGTGAGCACTATATCTAAAAGCTTGTGTTTTTTGAGGATACATCTTTTCTGGAAGAAACTCTGCTACAGCTGCTTAATTCTTATCATAATCATCTCTACTTAATATGCTTCTGAGGGATAGGCCCAGTGCACAAGTGTCTCCAATGTTCTTCAACAATGGCACTTATTGGAGTGGCTCTCCTTTACTCATTTTTTTCATATACTCTGGATTATTCTTTTGAAGATTGAGGGCATTTGCTCCTGAATGGTACAAAGTGTACTTCTCTTCAGTAGGCCAATGTTCTGGGGTAAAGTCTGAGATAAAGGATTGCTAGAAAGTAGTCAATGGCCAAATCATAAACCATAACTCCATTAAGTCCTATTTTCATATTGGATAGGCAATGGCATTGTATTATCTGTTTCTGTAATGGAAAGAAAAAAATCAATATGTGCTGTTCTTCATTTGTTAAGTGACCTTCACTATCTTCTTTGTTGTTGTTATCTTCACATTTTTACATTAATATGATAAGATACGCCTCACGCCAGTTAGAATGGCTATAATCAAAAAAATCTAGTAGCAACAGATGCTGGAGGGGATGTGGCCAAAAGGGAACCCTACTGCATTGTTTTTTTTTTTTTTTAAATTTTATTTTATTTTATTTGAGAACATACTGTACAGAGGGGTTACAATTACATGGGCAGGATAATGCATACATTTCTTACCAAGCATTGCAGCCTCCTCCTTTGTTTACCCTTCACCTCCCTTCCCAGCCTCCCCCCTCCCCCCCACCCAATCATACCATCCTCCTCCCCCCCCCCCACCGACATTGTAAAGCTGGTTTTGACATGACATTTTGTACTTCTCATTGTTGCAACAGGTCCACCTGAATCCTTAAATGACTTGTTTGTCCCCGTCTCCTCCACATGTTATACTGACATCAAATAGAGTGAAAGCGGGGGTTACACTGTGGGGGAGGGACATACAAAGCAACAAAGAAATAATCTTATAAATGCGTTAGAAACACATGCATGAAAGAAACAAAAACATTAAAATACATATTTGAGGGTTCGTTTTCCTAACATCACATTCTCTGACTTTTTCCGCTTGACTCGTACCTATACTAGATATTGCAAATAAGGGAAACCATGGGACCTATGTTTCTTTGGGCCTGGCTTACTTCACTTAATATAATTTTTTCCAAGCCTTTCCATTTCCTAACAAATGGGGAAATGTCATTCTTTCTGATGGAGGCATAGAATTCCATTGTGTATATATACCACACCTTCTTGATCCATTCATCTACTGAGGGGCATCTGGGTTGGTTCCATATCTTAGCTATGGTAAATAATGCTGCAATAAACATAGTTGTGCTGGTAGCTTTAGTGTGGCCTTGTTTGTGATCATTTGGGTAAATGCCCAAAAGTGGGATTGCTGGGTCATTGGGGAGCTCTATGTGGAGTCTTTTGAGGAACCTCCATACTGCTTTCCAAAGTGGTTGAACAAGTTTACATTCCCACCAACAATGAAGTAAGGTTCCTTTCTGTCCACATCCCCTCCAGCATCTGTTGTTGTTAGAGTTCTTGATTTTTGCTGTTCTAACTGGAGTGAGGTGATATCTCAATGTTGTTTTGATTTGCATTTCTTTTATGGCTAGGGATGTTGAACATTTCTTCATGTGTCTATTGGCCATCCTTCATTCTTCTTCAGAGAAGCTTCTCTTTAAGTCTTTCGCCCACTTACTTATTGGGCAGTTGTTTCTTTGAGGATTTGTTGTTGGGTGATTTAACTCTTTGAGTTCCAAGTATATTTTAGATATGAGACCCTTGTCCGTTGTATGGCTAGTAAAGATCTTCTCCCAGTCTGTGGGCTTTCTATTGATCTTGCTAGCTATGTCATTTGCCCTGCAGAAGCTCTGCAACCTTATGCAATCCCATTTGTCCAACCTTTCTTTGATTTGTTGTGTTTCCGGGTCTCTATTCAGAAAATTTCAGCCTGAGCCAAGGAGACCCAGGGTTTCTCCTATTCCATCCTGTAATGTTTTCAGAGTGTCTGCTTTGAGTTCAAGGTCTTTGATCCATTTGGAGTTGATTCTGGTGCAGGGTGATATATAAGGATCTAGCTTTAGTTTTCTACATGTAGTTAACCAGTTTTGCCAGCACCATTTACTGAAGAGGCTGTCTGTCTTCCATTCTATTGTTTTAGCTCCCTTATCGAAGATTAGATGGCTATAGGTCTGTAGGTTCATTTCTGGGTTTTCAATTCTATTCCATTGGTCCTGAGGTCTGTTCTTATGCCAATACCAAGCTGTTTTGATTACTATGGCTTTATAGTAGAGTTTGAAATTTGGTATTGATATTCCTCCAGCAGTGTTCTTTCCGTTGAGGAGCGTTTTTGCTATTCGGGGTCTTTTATTGTTCCATATGAATTTTTGGATTGCCTCTTCTATTTCCTTGAAGAATGAGGGTGGAATTTTGATAGGTATTGCGTTGAATTTGTAGATAGCCTTGGGAAGTATTGCCATTTTCACGATGTTAATCTTTCCAATCCAGGAGCATGGGAGGTTTTGCCATTTTTTAAGTTCTGTGTTGATTTCCTTTTTCAAGATTTTAAAGTTTTCATCATAGAGGTCCTTCACTTCTTTAGTTAAGTTAATTCCTAGGTATTTTATTTTTTTGGGGGCTATTACAAATGGAGTTGCTTTCCTAATTTCAGCCACACTTTTCTCATTGTTGGCATACAGAAAAGCCATTGATTTTTGGGGGTTAATTTTATAACCTGCTACTTTGCCAAAGTTTTGAATCAGCTTGAGTAATTTGGGAGTGGAGTCTATGGGATTCTTTAAATACAAGATCATGTCATCTGCAAAGAGGGAGAGTTTTATTTCTTCTTTCCCTATTTGGATCCCCTTTATGTCTGCATCTTGTCTTATTGCTGTAGCTAGGCATTCTAACACTGGATTGAAGAGAAGTGGAGAGAGTGGGCATCCTTGTCTTGTTCCTGAGTTAAGAGGAAATGGCTTTAGTTTTTCACCCTTGAGTATAATGCTGGCTGTAGGTTTGTCATATACAGCCTTTATTGTATTGAGGAATGTTCCATGGATTCCTAATTTTTCCAAAACCTTCATCATAAAGGGGTGTTGGATCTTGTCGAATGCTTTTTCTGCGTCTATTGAGATAACCATGTGGTTCTTATTCTTGCTGCTGTTGATGTGATGAATAATATTAATTGATTTGTGTATATTGAACCAGCTTTGCATCCCTGAAATGAATCCTGTTTGATCGTGGTGTATGATTTTTTGGATGAATTGTTGAAGTCGGTTGGCCAAAATTTTGTTGAGAAGTTTTGCATCAATGTTCATCAAAGAAATGGGTCTATAGTTCTCTTTCTTTGATGAGTCCCTGCCTGGTTTTGGGATGAGGGTTATGGTGGCTTCATATAATGTGTTTGGTAGTGAGCTTTCTCTTTCAATTTCATTGAAGAGTTGGAGGAGAATTGGTGTGAGCTCTGCTTTGAAGGCCTTGTAAAATTCCGCTGTAAAACCATCTGGTCCTGGACTTTTCTTAGCTGGGAGGTCTCTTATTGCTGTTTCTATTTCAATGCTTGATATGGGCCTCTTAAGATAGTTTAACTCATCTTGGTTTAGTTTTGGCATGTCAATATTTGCTAGGAAGAGGTCCATTTCTGTCAAGTTCTCAAACTTATTAGCATAAAGTTTTGAGAAGTATTCCCTTATAATGTTCTGAATCTTGGTTGTTTCCGTGGTGATGTTTCCATTCTCATCTCTGAGTTTATTAATTTGGGTGTGTTCTCTTCTCTTTCTGATAAGATTTGCTAAGGGTCTGTCAATTTTGTTAAGTTTTTCGAAGAACCAACTCTTTGTTTTGTTGATTCTTTCTATAGTTTTTTTGGATTCTAATTCATTTAATTCTGATTTAATTTTGATTATTTCTTTCCGTCTACTGGATTGGGGTTTATCTTGCTGCTCTTTTTCAAGGAGGTTTAGATGCGTCATTAAATTGCTAGTTTCAGATCTCTCCAATTTGTTGATGTAGGAGCTCAGAGCTATAAACTTGCCTCTGAGTACTGCCTTTGCTGTGTCCCAGAGGAGCTGGTAATTTGTGTGTTCATTTTTGTTGAATAGCATGAACATTTGAATTTCCTTTCTAATCTCTTCCATGACCCACTCTTGATTCAGCAGTGTGTTGTTCAGCCTCCATGTGATACCGGACTTTCTTTGGTGGCTTTTGGTGTTGAGTTCTAATTTTATTCCCTTGTGGTCAGAGAGAATGCAAGGTATAACTTCAATGTTTCTGAATTTAGACAAGTTTGCTTTGTGGCCTAAAATGTGGTCTATTTTAGAAAACGTTCCATGTGCTGCTGAGAAAAACGTGTATTCTGATGCTGCTGGGTGAAATGTTTGGTAGATGTCTGTTAAGTCTAGTTGATCTATGCAGCTGTTTAGATCTGCGGTTTCTCTGTTGAGTTTTTGCCGAGTTGATCTATCTAATGGGGAGAGTGGTGTGTTAAAATCCCCAACAATTAATGTCTTTGGATCTATATGGGATTTGAGGGAAAGTAGTGTTTCTTTGATAAATTTGGGTGCTCCATTGTTTGGCGAATAGATATTTAGAATTGTAATATCCTCCTGAAGGAGAGATCCTTTAATTAGTATGTAGCGACCTTCTTTATCTCTTCTCACGAATTTTAATTTGAAGTCTATTTTATCTGATATTAAGATTGCAACTCCCGCCTGTTTATGGGGTCCGTTTGCTTGGTAGATTTTGTTCCAGCCTTTAACATTGAAAATGTGTTTGTTTTTACGGGCAAGATGTGACTCCTGCAGGCAGCAGATAGAAGGGTCTTGTTTTTTAATCCAACTAGACAGTCTATGTCGCTTAATTGGAGAGTTCAGTCCGTTAACGTTAAGAGATAGGACTGAGAGGTATTTGGGAGTTCCTACCATGTTATCCACCTTCTTGGGGGCTGCGAAAACTGGGTTCTTCCTATGGTTCTTGGATTCTCAGTTTGGGTGCAGTTTCTTGGCCTTTGTTGCGGTCTTGTTGGTTTTCTATGTGTAGGACATCTTTAAGAATCTTTTGTAGGGCTGGTTTGGTGGAGATGTATTGTTTCAATTTTTCTTTGCTATGGAAGGTTTTTATTTGGCCTTCAGTTATGAAGGAGAGTTTAGCTGGATACAGTATTCTTGGTTGATAGTTGTTTGTTTTTAGGGCATGGCATACATCATTCCAGGCTCTTCTTGCTTTGATTGTCTCTGCTGAGAAATCTGAGGTGATTCTAATTGGTTTCCCTTTATAGGTGATTAACCTTTTCTCCTTGACAGCTTTAAGGATCTTTTCCTTGTTCTGAGTTGATCCTGTGTGGATTATAATGTGACGGTGGGATGTCCTATTCTGGTCTGGTCTATTTGGGGTTCTAAAAGCTTCTTGTATCTGAATAGGCCTATCTTTTTGTATATTTGGGAAGTTCTCTGCTAGGATCCTGTTAAACAAATTTCCTAGACCATTAACTTCTGTTTCTAGGTGCTCCTCTACACCCATAATCCTTAGATTAGGCCTTCTGATGGTGTCTTTCAGGTGTTGGATAGATCTATCATACTTCTTGGACTTGTCTTGGATGGTTGTATGTTCTTTCTCTATAATATCTAGGCTGTCTTCAATCCCTGAGATTCGATCTTCTGCATGGTCTAACCTGCTGTCAAGACTCTCTACTTTGTTTTTTATCTCTTTTCCTTCTAATTGGTCAGCTTTGATGGCTACAAGTTCTTTGTTGAAGCTCTGTTTTAGGTCTTGTATGAATTTCTTTATTTCCTTAATTTGGTGTTCAGTGTTTGTTCTCAAATCACTTAGTTGATTGGTTATGGTTTCTTTGGACTCCCATTCCTTCTGTTGGGTTCCATTCAGCATTCCCTTATTGGTCTCCCTGACTTCCTTCAGCTCTTTGTTAATGGATTCCATGAATGCCTTTAGTGATCTTTGTGTGTTCTCTACCTGGTCTCTCAATTCCTGAATTACTCTTTGATTAGCTTCCTCCCGTTTGTGGGATTCCTGCAGTTCTCTTTCCTCCCGTTCGTGGGATTCCTGCAGTTCTCTTTGAGTGTTCTCAGCCTGCTCACGCCATTCCTCCCTTTCTCTTTGAGTATTCTCAAGTTGTTCACGCAAATCCTCTATCAGTTTTTGAGTAGCTTCCTCACGCTTATGATATTCCTGTATAAACTTTTGGGATGCCTCCTCTCTCTCCCTATCACGCTCATACAGAGTCCTTTGTAAGTTGTCAAACTTCTCATTTATCATGTTTGCCACCAGTGTTTGTAGAGCTATTTGGGAACTCTCCTCTGGATTGTTCATTATCTGATCTGACCCCTGATCATCAAGATTGGGAATTGAGATACCCGGATTTGCCATTTTTCTTGTGTTTTTCCGGCTTACTCTGCCCATTTGAGATGAAAATAGCACCAGTTTTGTGCTAGAACACTATCTTAAGGCAACCATCAACCAACGTTTGCATTTATACAGTCAATAGTCTACAGATACAATCTAGTTCAACAGATACATCTATTCAACATCAAACAACTATATGTTAATGGGCTTCAAACCGCAGAGAAGAATTTGGAAAACCAGAAATTTTTAGGGTTAGGGAGAGATGTGGTAAAAATTAGGAATAGATTGGTGTGGGGAGGCACAGGGAGAGTTAACTATGTCCTAATCTCGATGCAAGAAATAGGTTGGGTAGGATGCAAGTAGAGAGGGAGAGCAAAAAAGAAGAAAGGGAAAGGGAAATGAAAAGAGACCAGAAAAAAAAATTAGAAATGTAAAAATTAATATAGTTATGGAGATTGAAAGACCATCTATTTAGAGAGGAATGTGAATATAATGAGAAAACAGGAGGGAGATAGAGGAGATGTGAAAAACTTAAAAAATGCTTAAAATATTATATAGGTATAAAGAGGTAGTACTGCTATTAAGGAATTTAAGTCTCAGAGGTTTTGGATTGAGTAATAAATTTGTGGATTAAGTGTGTACACAATGGGGGATAGGGTCTACTAGTTAACTATGGGTTTATCTGAGGATGTGCAGGACAAGAGTTAAGTCATATACAGAAGAACAAAAGAAAGGAAAAGGTGAAAAGGATAAGAAAGGGAGAAAAGAAAAGATCAGAAGTTCAGTAGAGCTAGACAAAAAACAAAAAGATAATTAAGAAAGAAAGAAAAAGAGAGAGAAGACAAGAAAAGAAAGGAAAATGTAGATTCACGTATTCCTAAAATAAAAATTATAAGAGGGAAAAAAAAGTTACAGGAAAACAATTATTTTTTCAAAAAAGGCAAAAATTAAAGATTAATAAAAGTTTTAGAAAAGGAAAAAAAAATTTTTTTATGTATATAAGGTACCAAAAAAAAAAAAAGAAAAAAGAAAAGAAGAAAAAAAAGTTCTTTGATTTTTTTGGGAGGGGTGGGAAGAATCCTGTATCTCCCTTTTGTTTGTAACCAGCCTCTTGTTGGAGTCTCTGGTCAGCTTGAGGTCCTGTGGCTTGATTGGTTTCTTAAGTCAGTTTGTTCGAACAGGCAGAAAAATGCTCTGCTTTACCCAAGATTTTGAGATCCCCCTCACAGGTTAGTTTAATGGGAGGGTGATCTGCTTTGAGAATCACAAAAGAGGGGTGATGAGGCTAGGTTCTGGTAGAGTTGAGGCCTTTCAACAAACAGTAGCTTTTCCCTGGGGCTATTTTGTGAAAAATTCACAGAGCCCACCCTGGAGCCATTCTCAGGGTTTCTGTTTTTCAATTGATTGTGGAGGCTTCTAGAGGGAGGGGCAGCCTCTGGCTCTGGTTACCCAGTGAGGAAAGCCACTCCAATGGCTGTCGCCTGAGCTGGGTGACTTTTCCCTGGATGGAGCTGAGTCTGGCAGGTCACTTCGCCGTTAAGTTCTTGTGACCTGTTAAATGACTCGTTTTATTCCAAGGCCTGAGTTGGAGCTAGCCACTCCTCCGAGCTTTGTCGGTATCCAAGATGGAGATCACCGGTGCTGGGGGGGGGGGAGGGGTGGCCTTCCCTCCTCTGTTCCCTGAGAAGGAGTGAGGACGTCGGGCTTCTACTCACGCCGAGTTTGGATCCTGGGTCGTCTCTGGTCTGCAAACTGCAGGATGAAGATGTCTGCTTCTTGTCGGTTCTTGCTGGTGTTGAGTAGAATCCTCTCACCCGCTGCGTCTGGCTCCTTCATCCTGGACTCTCTGTGTGAGCGCTCAGGTATGGCCGCGGCTGCGGTTGCTGCTGCAACCCTGCCGCCGCCGCGGTGGCTGCTGGCAGGCGCTCAGATGTGTCTCCTTGTCTTGGCTTCCCCTCTCTTGTCTAACTCTCTGTCCTGTGATGGCACACTTGGTGTGATTCTCTGGCTTAGGACTGTTCACTGGAACTCTATAACTGCTTTCTATGCGAGAGCTTGTTCAGATTCCAGCTTCTCCTCCGCCATCTTCCCGGAACTCTCTCTCCTGTATCAGTAGCTTCCTCATGCTTATGATATTCCTGTATAAACTTCTGGGATGCCTCCTCTCTCTCCCTATCACGCTCATACAGAGTCCTTTGTACGTTGTCAAACTTTTCATTTATCATGTTTGCCAGCAATGTTTGTAGAGCTCTTTGGGAACTCTCCTCTGGATTATTCATTATCTGTTCTAAGCCCTGATTATCAAGATTGGGAATTGAGATACCCGAATTTGCCATTTTTCTTGTGTTTTTCCGGCTTACTCTGCCCATTTGAGATGAAGATAGCACCAGTTTTGTGCTAGAACACTATCTTAAGGCAACCATCAACCAACGTTTGCATTTATACAGTCAATAGTCTACAGATACAATCTAGTTCAACAGATACATCTATTCGACATCAAACAACTATATGTTAAAGGGCTTCGAACCACAGAGAAGAATTTGGAAAACCAGAAATTATTAGGGTTAGGGAGAGATGTGGGTAAAAATTAGGAATAGATTGGTGTGGGGAGGCACAGGGAGAGTTAACTATGTCCTAATCACAATGCAGGAAATAGGTTGGGTAGGATGCAAGTAGAGAGAGAGAGAAAAAGAAGAAAGGGAAAGGGGAATGAAAAGAGACCAGAAAAAAAAATAGAAACATAAAAATTAATGTTATTTTAGAGATTAAAAGACCATCTATTTATAGAGGAATATGAATATGTTGAGAGAAAGGGAGAGACATAAAGGAGATGTGAAAAACTTTAAAAAAATGCTTAAAATATTATATAGGTATAAAGAGGTAGTACTGCTATTAATGAATTTAAGTCTCAGAGGTTTTGAATTGAGTAATAAGTTTGTGGATTAAGTGTGTACACAATGGGGGATAGGGTCTACTGGTTAACTACGGGTTTATCTGAGGATGTGCAGGACAAGAGTTAAGTCACATAAAGAAGAACAAAGAGGACAAGATGGAAAGGATAGGAAAGTGAGAAGAAAAGATCAGAAGTTCAGTAGAGCTAGACAAAAAACAAAAAGATAATTAAGAATGAAAGAAAAAGAGAAAGAAGACAAGAAAAGAAAGGAAAACACACATTCACGTATTCCTAAAATAAAAATTATAAGAGGAGAAAAAAAAAGTTACTGGAAAACAATTACTTTTTCAGAAGAGGCAAAAATTAAAGATTAATAAAAGTTTTAGAAAAGCAAGAAGATTTTTTTATATATATAAGGTAACAAAAACAAAAAAAAAACAAAACAAAAAAAAGAAAAAAAGAAAAGAAGAAGAAGAAGAAAAAAAGTTCTTTGATTTTTTTTTTTTTTTTTTTTTGGGAGGGTGGGAAGAGTCCTGTATCTCCCTTTTGTCTGTAACCAGAGTCTGGTTGGAGTCTCTGGTCAGCTTGAGGTCCTGTGGCTTGATTGGTCAGTTTGTTTGAACAGGCAGAAAAATGCTCTGCTTTACCCAAGATTTTGAGATCCCCCTCCCAGGTTAGTTTACTGGGAGGGTGATCTGCTTTGAGAATCACAAAAGAGGGGGATGCAGTGATGAGGCTAGGTTCTGGGTAGAGTTGAGGCCTTTCAACAAACAGTAGCTTTTCCCTGGGGCTATTTTGTGAAAAAAACTCACAGCACCCAGCCTGGAGCCATTCTCAGGGTTTCTGTTTTTCAATTGATTGTGGTGGCTGCTAGAGGGAGGGGCAGCCTCTGGCTCTGGTTACCCGGTGAGGAGAGCCACTCCAATGGCTGTCGCCTGAGCTGGGTGACTTTTCCCTGGATGGAACTGAGTCTGTGAGGTCACTTCGCCGTTAAGTTCTTGTGACCTGCTAAATAACTCGTTTTATTCCAAGGCCTGAGCTGGAGCTAGCCGCTCCTCCGAGCTTTGTCGGTATCCAAGATGGAGATCACCGGTGCTGGGTGGGGAGGGGTGGCCTTCCCTCCTCTGTTCCCTGAGAAGGAGTGAGGAAGTCGGGCTTCTACTCACTCCGAGTCTTGGATCCCGGGTCGTCTCTGGTCTGCAAAGTGCAGGATGAAGTTGTCCGCTCCTTGTCGGTTCTTGCTGGTGTTGAGTAGAATCCGCTCGTCTGCTGCGTCTGGCTCCTTCGTCCCGGACTGTGTCTCAGGTGTGCACCCGCGGTGGTGGTCGCTGCCGGGACCCTGCCGCCGTCGCAGCAGCTGCTGGCAGGCGCTCAGATGTGTCTGCTTGGCTTCCCCTCTCTTGACTGACTCTCTGTCCTGTGATGGCACACTTGGTGTGATTCTCTGGCTTGGGACTGTTCACTGGAACTCTGAAACTGTTTTCTATGCAAGAGCTTGTTCAGATTCCAGCTTCTCCTCCGCCATCTTCCCGGAACTCCCCTACTGCATTGTTGATGAGAGTGTAAACTTGTTCAACCACTTTGGAAAGCAGTATGGAGGTTCCTCAAAAGACTCCACATAGAGCTCCCCTATGACCCAGCAATCCCACTTTTGGGCATTTACCCAAACGATCACAAACAAGGCTATACTAAAGCTACCAGCACAATTATGTTTATCGGAGCATTATTTACAATAGCTAAGATATGGAACTAACCCAGATGCCCCTCAGTAGATGAATGTATCAAGAAAATGTGATATATATATACATATATGAGTTCTATGCCTCCATCAGAAAGAATGGCATTGACCCATTTGTTAGGAAATGGAAAGACTTGAAAAAAACTATGTTAAGTGAAGTAAGCCAGGCCCAAAGAAAAGTAGTTTCATAGTTTCCCTTATTTTCAATAACTAGTATAAGTTGAAGACAAGCAGAAAAGGTCAAAAGCTATGTAACATATGACCATAAAGATGATGTTAAGTGAAATGAACCCCAAGATAAGGACACAACTTGCTTTTTCTTTCTTGCTATTGTTTTTAATGTATCTAAAATGTACTATGTGATTTTTTTGTTTCTCTTTTATGTTCTGCCCCCACAGTATAACCCCTGTTTTCACTGTATTTGATGTCGGTGCCCTGCATCTTGTATACACATTTTTCTAATTTGGGGAGGGGAAGGGAAATAACAAAATGCTGAAATAAGGAAACAGGATGACCCCTTGTAACAATGAGATATACAAGACACTATGTAGAAAATGAACTTTACAAGTTGGCGAGGTGGGGGGTGGAGTGGGAAGGGACAGTAGGGGAAAAACAAAGGAGGAGGTAACAATGCAAGACTAGAAATGTACTCATTACCTCTCATGTAACTGTAACCCCTCTGTACACTATTTTTATAATAAAAACATTTTAAAAAGTATAGAATGGACTGAATTAGGAGGAGGATTCTCATATCAATTAATGTATACATTTGTTTAAACCAGTTGCTTTTCATTATGGCTAAAGAAGAGTGCATAATCTGGGCAAAGTATTACTTTGGACAAAGAACTATTGAGCAAAGATTTCTTCTCTCCATCTCTTGGAATTTATGGAATTATAGTTAATTGTTAAGTGGTTATCATATAATAGAAAAAGGGCTAGATCTGATCTTCACACAAATTATATATGTGATCTTGAACATGCTACTTAATGTCTCTGTCTCACATTTTCTTGATCCATTCATTTACTGAGGGGTAACAAATGTTAATATTTTAAATGAGGAAAAAATAATATCTGTTCTGTTCACTTCATAGGACCGTAATTGTTATAAAACTAAAATAGATATTTCGTATGAAGATACTTTAGTAACCAAGTTTAGTTTAAAATTCTATTATGGGAATGTGTAAATATAGTTGTTCCTTTTCTTAATATTGACATAGAGTATCTAATTTACTATTTCTTGTGTTTCTTTCTTACATAGGGAGTATAATCTGATCCATAAAAACTGACTGTGTGTAAGAACGAATGGCAGTTCTCCCAGTTTTCAGAAATGTTTTTTTCTAGTTGTATAAACTCCTAAATGGAATTAAGTGAGGTAACCAAGTACTTTATTCAAATTTTCTTGGAATTTCCTCTACATTCTCTCTATCTAAACCTTCAGAGCTAAAATCACCCACATTTTTGCACTCTGATCTTAATTCTAACTTTTCACTTTTTGATAAGTGGAAAAAATAGGATAAGCTTAACAAATACACTAGAATAATTCATGAAAACATCAACTCACCGTGCAGCCTAAAGTAGCTATTTTGGTTTTAAATTTGAATGTTAAACACAAATCTACAGAAATTCTTTGGATTTTATCTAGCAACAGAGAATTAGTATACATAAATTCTACTTTTTAAAATTTTTACTAATTTGCTCACCACTAACTTAGGCAGTCTCTATCCAGAAACTACTATGCACAAAATGGTCAAGTGCAAACATATATTTTATTTAATATATTTATTTTCCTGGAGTTCATTTCAATAAATATTATTTTATATGATCAGAGACACTTAGACATTGATTTTGTGTTCCTCCCCTAAGATTATTCTCCTTTTGTCTCCTTTTGTGTGAATGCCTAGAGTCCTGTATTATGTATCATGTCCCAGGGTATTTTAGATCTAGCTTTTGCATATGAGAGAAAACATGTACTGTTTTTCTCTCTGAACTTGGCTTACTTCACTTAACATGATTTGTTACCCCTCCCCTCATTTTTATCCAACTTTCCCTCTCCCCACTCCAAGTTGTACAGATCATTTCTAACATACTGTCTTGTGTATATCGCTGTTGCATTGGTTCTTTGTCTTACCATCCTGTTGTTCCCCGTCCCTTCCCTAATTCAAATAAATGGATATACAATAGCAAGATATCAAAATCAAATACAGTGACAACAGAGGATATACCATAGGGGGAAGAACATACAAAAGAAACAAAAAAAAATCACGTAGCACATATGACCGTATAAGATGACGCTAAGCAAAATGAACTACAAGACATGGACACAAGAGGTTTTTCTTTGCTGCTGTTGTTTTTAATGTACCAGTGATGTTTTTTATTCCAATTCATGTGGAATTTTAAGACATGTTACCAAAATAAACTTCCACATTGTACTGATTTGTAGCCA
Source organism: Dipodomys spectabilis (assembly GCF_019054845.1). Taxonomy (NCBI): domain Eukaryota; kingdom Metazoa; phylum Chordata; class Mammalia; order Rodentia; family Heteromyidae; genus Dipodomys; species Dipodomys spectabilis. The sequence continues at coordinate 16,504,161 of NW_024870758.1, read as the reverse complement.
TGATAATTTCTTTTTTTTAAAAACAATGTTTTTTAGTTCTTTATTTTTTCAATTATAGTTTTGATAATCTGCCTCAGCGTCAGGGTTGTGAGGTCTCTTGGCATTCACACAGAGCGAGACCAAAGGAAGATATTCTTAGGAGAGGATCATGTAGGCCTATAAAAGCAATAGCTATGTGCGTCTTCCCATATGAAATAATATGTATCAAAATGAACTCCAGGAAGTGGAAACAAGAGGTTTTTGTTTACTTTGTTGCTGTTTTTATTTTCTTTCCTTTTGTATAATTTGTTCCTTTATCTGTCTTTGGGTGGGTAAGGAGGGACACAGAAATGGTGGGACAAAGGGTGAACAACACAGCAGTGATGCTTACTAGACAGTATGCTGAAAGTAAACTATACAGCTTGTGGGTGGGGATGGGAGGGAAAAACTGGGAGAGAGTGAGGGAAGGGGCGACATTGTCCAAAAACAAATGTACTCTTTATTTGACTTATATAACTGTAACCACTCTGAACATCACCTTTATAATAACAATAAGTAAATTAAATAAATAAACTTGCTAAAAAAATTGCTGTGCATAAATGACATAATTGTCAGATTAGCTTTTGAAAAAAAAACGTTCCTCCTTCTGCATTTAATAGTTCTTTATGACCAAGATTCACAAGTGCACTATATTTTTATTAACCTTCTATGATGAGACTGTTCTCCAACACATTAGTATTTCAGACAGCATTTAGGATAAATGAAAAGCAAAAATATACTTTAAAAAATAATACTCAATGGGGAGGGCAAAGCAGGAGAAAATGAAGGCGAGGGTACAAGTGTTCAAAAAAAATGTATTCATTAGTTATGTAACTGTAACCTCCTTATTCATCACCTTTATAATGAATAATAATAAAAATACTCAAAATTTCTATACCAGGAATCTGGAAATCCCTTAAGAAATAATTGTCTTAAAATTTTACATCAGTTTCTGCTTTTGCTGAATGAAGTTAAATTGTGAACAAGCAACCTGTCTTTCAGAATTTTGTCACTTAGGTTACCAGCTGGTCCCAATCAACCTAAAGATGAAAATGTAAAGCACAAGTTATCCATGTGTTCATAAAGACTCAAGGCAGTTCTCAAACATTTATGAAGAGCCAGCCATGTGTTAGGTGTTAAGGAAATGGAAGTGAATGTTTTGAGAGTATAGGTTATGCCAAAGTTTCCTTCATGGGAACAATACATAAAAATGAAAACCATAATGGCACATTTCAACCATGACATGACCTTCAGCAAGGAAGGGGTGACAGCTGGATAATCCTTCTGCGCCAACTGGGACACAGGTCATCTGGCTTGCAGAAAAGAGGTTGATTGAACTTATAATGCAGTAGTCAGAGAGACCCCTCTCCTTTCTTGCTCTGCTTTCTACGAGGTTTTAATTGCTGCATTTGTGATAGAACTCCCACCGATGAAAATTTAGTCATCTTTGCTTGCTCCCTGGAGTCATCATGCAACTTTTACAAGCATTTCACCTTCAGTAAAATAAATAAATAAATAAAATAAAAACGTATCAATTGTTGAAGAGAGTAACTAATTAAATTATGTCCCTGCCCTTAGGACTCCTGTATTTATTTACTTTCTGAGGCTAAAAAACTTTCAGTTTTACAATTGTAGTTCAACAATGAAGGTAGGCTGGTGTTAGTAATCATTTTCTAATAGAGCTAATTCTACCAAATTATTATTTCTTTTAGACCTCACATTAATCCTCAAAAACTAAGCTCAGAGAACTCTAGCCCATCATACCTAAATATATAGCCTTTTATTTTTTTCTTTTCCTTTCTTTTCTTTTCCTTACTTTTCTTTTCTTTTTTCTTTGGTTGGTTGAGGGGCTTGAGCTCTGGGCCTGAGCACTGTCCCTCAGCTCTTCAGCTTAAGGCAAGTGCTCTACCACTTGAACCACATCACTACTTCCAGTTTTGTGGTGGTTTAATGGAGATAATAGTCTCATGGACTTTCCTCCCAGGTTGACTTTGAACCTTGATCCTCAAATCTCAGCTTCCTGAGTAGCTAGGATTACAAGTGTGAACCACTGGCACCTGACTCAGCCATGTCTTAGTTCATATACACACACTAATGTATACCTGTCACTCATTCATGATTGTATAGGATCCGTAAGACTCAAGATAATACACTGCATGTAAAAGTAGTAAAGTCTAGTACTATCTACCTGTGTTCAGTTCATTAGATCAATTTAAATTAGTGCCTATAGGCTACCAAAATATTAGACAAAAGGAAGTTGATTTCTTAACACATGTGTTTATTTTGTTACTATTGACTAAGCACTTACTCTTTGGACTCTGGTAGCTTGAAAATGCTTCCTTCTTTCACCCTCAACAGCTAAATGACATCAAGCAAGTTATTTATCCTCCAAAAGGCTCTTAAAATAACTTTAAAAACCCTGTGGTAGTCTACATCTAAAATAGTTCTGGTGACCTTTATTTCAGATACTCGCATAGAGGGGCAGTTGCCTCTCCTTGAGTGTCAGGAGAGCAGAGATTCTCCCAGGTGGGGAACATACATACATCCAGCTTGTGGGCTGCATGAAGTTCCTGCAATATCTTTTCCTACATGGTGGGATAGTACTCATGATTCTTGTCAGCTGCCCATAGCCATCTGCTTGTATTATTATATCGATAATTTTATATGTGAATGATGTTATAAATATCCAAATGTCCCTTGGCCAAAAAAGAAAGAAAGAAAGAGAGAAAGAAAGAAAGAAAGAAAGAGAAAGAAAGAAAGAAAGAAAGAAAATGTAACTTTATCCCTGAAAAAAAAAACCCACCCAGGATCATACCTAAGGTTAGGGGAACATGGAGTGTAATTTTCCTCTTGGGACCCATTCTTATTCTTTGTCAAATACCTTACTCTTGGGGAAGGGAACCTGACGAGCTGGAAGCAGCTCTAGGGACAGTTGTGTGGATAGCAAGGAACTGATGTCCATAGCCAAGTCAGGGAAGAATCGAGTCATGCCAGGTCACATAAGCCTGAAGGCAGATTTCCCAACCCACTGATAGCCAGGAACGTGTATCTGGGATACCACGCTAAATGGCTCCATTTTCATAATTCTCAGAAACCGTGAGATAATCAATATTTGTTGTTTTAAACTGCCGAGTTTTCATTTAGGTAACATGTGTTGAAGTATGGCAAGCTTGTGGGGTGATGGCTTTGATGAGGTGTGGGGACACTTGAACAGAGTGCAGATCCAAACCCAAAGCTCAGCCATTCCAAGTGATAGCTACTCTTCTCTGCATTGGGAAGGAGTAAAAGGCCTTCCTTCATTTTGAGAGGGGGGGGACAAATGATGAAGAGTGTGACATTGATCAAGATGCATTGTACTCACAAACTGACATGTTGAATTAAAGCCCTTTGCTCAACTACTTCGAGAACACACACACACACACACACACACACACACACACACACACACACTCCCTAAGAGGGAAAATACAAAAAGAAAAAATCCTAAATTTAAGTTAGGGCAATTTTTTTTTCATCTGTAGCTGTTTTCAAATTTTTCTCATTGTAAGAGGAAAAAAAAATCCTGAATTAATGCCACAATATCATGATTGGATCAGATAATCTAAAGTGTTTCATTTTTCAGGAAAAAAAAGTTTACTACTTTGGAGGGAAAAAAATCTCAATTGCTCTGTCTGTGTGTTGGAAATGTGATTGTGGAAATACATACTTCTTATTCATTCCTAATTCTCTCTGTATGGTTTTAATTTTAAATAACTACATTATTTAAGTGTTGGTCCATTTTATCTTGAGACTTGAGGTGTGTGTGTGTGTGTGTGTGTGTGTGTGTGTGTGTGTGTGTGTATGTTACAGGAAAGGCAAACTTTAGGAAGACCCAAATTTCTGGCAACTGAGCATGGTGAGGGGTTTTTTCAGGAGTTTACAACTTCTCAAACAGTAGATCATGTTTCAAAATAGGTGTAAAGTATCGATAGAAAGAATGATTCTTACCTTTCCTCATGCTTCCTGAACTCATTCTTGTCTGCAAGTGGAAAGTTTTCTTTCACAGGAAGTGGAGTAAGTTGGATCAAGACCAGAACTTTTAAGGCCCTCTCATTCTCTTTACTGTGCAGCATCGTTATTCAAGTGCCATAAAAGTCAAGGCGTGTTCCTGGGCTGTGATTCAGCAAGGATTGTGGTAAACTTGTGGGTTGCACAGACATTAATAGTGTCATTGGAATTCTATTAAATAGGTCAGGGACTCTTCCTCCAGGAAGGTTTTCATGCTTAGCTGACAGTGAAAGAAAGCCATTAATGCTTGACCTTTACCAAGGTGGACTGGAAATGGCACAGGGCAAAGCCTAAAGATGTATGTTTGCCATGTGCAAACATACTTTTTAATTCAGTAGGCTAGCAGTGACAAAATAATCACTAGAATTTCTAATTCATTATTACAAGATTTGGTTTAGGAGCTCTAAACACAATTACTTTAAAAGGCTGATCAGGAAAGCTATGATTTTGCATCCAGGTAATCAGATTCATATGTGGAGAGACAGTGTAGGGTAAAATAAAGATACCTGTGAACAACTGTTGCTGTTATTTTTGGATCCTCTTTTCTAGTTAACTTTAGACAAGTTTTATAATTCTTTTGACTTCAGTTATAAGTATTGAAGTGAATGAATTACATGCTCTTTTTTTTCCATTCTTTTTAAAAAAATTTGTTTTTTAGGTATTAGGGTTTGAATGTGAGCCTCATGTTTACTAGGTAGCTGGTCTTAACACTGAGTCATGTCTCCAGCTGTTTTATAAAGACATGACACTTTTCAAAGAAGTAGAGTATATGTACCTTGCATGAAGTGGCAATTTGTATATCCAGAGAATTCAATCTCATTTTTTTCCTCTCCTATAGGCATATATCTTATTAATCTTGTCTTTTTATTTATTCATTGGTTTTAATTTTGAATTTATTGTTGTGGTTTTCCTCCCTTCCCTCTCTCCTTTCTTTGTTTTTTCCTTCTTTCCTCTTTCCTCCATTCCTTCCTTCCCTTCCTTCCTTCCCTTCCTTCCTTCCTTCCTTCCTTCCTTCCTTCCTTCCTTCCTTCCTTCCTTCCTTCCTTCCTTCCTTCCTTCCTTTCTTCCTTTCTTTCTGCAGTACTCAGTTTGTACTCAAGATTGTGTCTTGCTAATTAGGTTCTCTATAAGTTGAACCAAGCCCTAAGCCTTTTTGGCTTTAGTTATATTTTAGGTAATGCCTTGTGTTATTTGCCTGGCTGTCCTGGACTCCTATCCTCCTATTTATGCCTCCCACATAGGTGAGATGACAACTGTATGCCACCAGATTGGGTTTGATTGTTTTCTGTGGGGGATGGTCTGGAACTATAATCTTCCTAATCTCTGTCTTGTTCACTAGCTAAGCAATAGAACTGCTAACAGAATATAATACTTATAAATTCCACTCTTATGAAAAGAACAAAAAATATACCAAGTCTCCATATGCTGGAACTTGTCTCTTCTGATTCTGGAAAACCAGCAGGGTTGAAGCCCGTATTTTCTTGATATAATGGGCTACACTAGGTGTTACTTTACATTGAAAGATGTTGGTGGCATAGTTATGAGTCTTGGGACAGAATCAGCCACATTTGAGATTTCTTCCAGAAAGTATATTTGAGATTGTTAACCAAGATAGTTTATATAAATACCTTCTAAGCACAACTTTGAGAGTATTAGAAAGCTGTCAAGTGAGGTCTGAGTGAAGGTGTCGTTGACCAGAATATGTAGTAATGCAAATGTGGAGAATTGGCTTGTTCTGTTTGTTTTCAAACAAAGGATTGTAAGGAGGAAGGAAATATCTAAGTAAACTTCACAGGATGTGTGGTCAGAAAGCTGTCACAGGTATAATTGTATGATGGGAGCAGCAGAGAGAGAGAGAGAATTGGAATAGTTAAGCTGACAACATTTCAAACTTGCTGAAATATGGTACCAAACAGGATTAAGCACAGAAGAGATTTATGGGGTGGAGAGTGAAATACAACAGAAAGCAGAGAGATCCATGATGCAGGTCTGACCCAGTAAAGGATAGAAGGAAGAAAGGCAGATTGAGTAGGAAGGGATTTCCAAATATAACTTAGCCAGGCTAAAGAGGAGTCCTTGAACTAGAATCACCATCAAAGTATTTTTATATATGCTCAACTACTAGCCAGGATTGGCATATCTGGATAATGTAGCGTCAGCCCACACAGTGAGTGTATATTTATTCTTATGTCATTATCTTAAAAATTTTTTATTTCTGTGCACTTTTCACATATAATATATATTTAGTACTCTTGTACATATACACGTGTTTAAATAAATGTACCTGTTATTAGAGTATTTGCTATTATCTGTACATTAAGGTATTTTCTATTAGAGTAGTGTTTTTTAATGTGTGATTCCATGAGTGTAGTTAACTGTTATTTTGTGGAAGCAGAAACAATTTCAAGTGAGAATAAGTAAATTCTTAAAAAGTTTTTCTTTGTTGTTTTTAATGAACTATGTAATTTTTTGTTACTTTTGTATGTTCTTCCCTCTATGGTATATCCCCTGTTGTCATGGTATTTGATTTTGGTATCCTGCATCTTGTATATATACATGTAATTTGGGGAGTGGAAGGGGAATAACAAAATGCTGAAACAAGGACACAGCATGACATATTGCAACAATTATACCCACGGGACAGTATATCGGAAATGAATTGTACAACTTTGAGGAGGGTGAGAAGGGAAGCTGGGGAAGGGAAGGGATAGTAGGAGAAAAAGGAGGGGTAACAATGCTCCACAAGCAATGTACTCATTACCTCACTCACGTAACTCTAAGCCCTCTGTACAGAATCTTTACAATAAAATAAAATTTAAAAACAAACAAAAAGTGTTGTAATGAAATGGTTCTAAAAACCATTCTAGCTTATTCTAGCTTCATTACAATTGACCAATAAAGTAATAATTATTTATTAAGATGCTGACTAAATGAGTAAGTATTATTTGTACTAGTCAGGCAGAAATTAAAGAAATTAAATTAAATTTAGTGAAATCTTAAGGTTTATTGTATATTTATTTTTAGAATAGCTTTTTTTTTTAAAGGCAGCAATGTTAAGAGAACAATGTGTTGCTCTGAAATTCAGCTTAAAATCCTTGGGCTCATCAACACTGAGAAAATCTATGAGTAAAAGTTTGGAGTAAATGATAAAATGAAGAATAAAATATGGTATGTGAAGTTTTGGTGGAAGTTTGGAAAAATTTAATTATTTTTTTAAAGTATGTGCTTACCTTTAAAATAATTGAGAAATGGAAAGGAAAAAACTTTTGAGAATTTGGTGGCCTTTCTATAAACTCTGGAGAGGATGTGTTGAAAGCTTATCATTTTAAGAAACACGTTTGTGGTTATGCTATGCCCCAGCTCCAGTGACTTCAATGATTGTCAGTTGCCATGGACACACTACTTTTTTTTCTTAATATGTATTTTTATTGTAAAAATACTGCACAGAGGGGTTACAGTTACATGAGTAAGGTAATGAGTACATTTCCTCTTGAGCATTGTTACCCCATCCTTTGTTTTTCCCCAATCACCCCTTCCCTACCCACCTCTCCACCTCCTCCCATATCACCCCCCCCCAAGTTGTGAAGTTCATTTTTAACATAGTGTCTCATTATTACAATGGGTCAACCTGTATCCTTGTTTCAGCATTTTGTTATTTCCCCCTTCCCCTCCCCAAATTAGAAAAACGTATATACAAGATGCAGGGTACTGTAATCAAATAGAGTGAAAACAGATATTCAACATGGGGGAAGAAAATACAAAAGAAACAAAAGAAATAACATAGTATATTATAAGTACATTTAAAAAAAAACAGCAGCAGGGGCTAGGAATGTGGCTCAGCGGTAGAGTACTTGCCTAGCATGTATGAAGCCATGGGTTCGATTTCTCGGTACCACATAAGAAGAAAAACTAGAAGTAGTGCTGTGGTTCAAGTGGTAGAGTGATAGCCTAGAGCAAAAGAAGCTCAGGGAGAGTGTCCAGGCCCTGAGTTCAAGCCCAGGACTAGCAAAAAATTAAAAAATAAAAAAATACAAGCAACAAAGAAAAAACTTCTTGTGTCCCTATCCTGGGGTTCTATGCTTAGCACCATCTTATATGGTCATATGTACATAGCTTTTGACTTTCTTTACTTGTTTGGTAAGATTATCCTAGACATATACTAGTTATTGCAAATAAGGGAAACATGGGATCTATGTTTATTTGGTTCTTGCTTACTTCACTTAATATAATTTTTTCCAAGTCTTTCCATTTCCTAACAAATGGGGTAGTGCATTCTTTCTGATGGAGGCATAGAATTCCATTGTGTGTGTGTGTGTGTGTGTGTGTGTGTGTGTGTGTGTGTGACATTTTCTTGATCCATTCTTCCACTGAGGGGCATGTGGGTTGGTTCCATATTGTAGCTATGCTTAATAATGGTGTGATAAACATAGTTGTGCTGGTAGCTTTAGTATGGCCTTGTTTGTGATCCTTTAGGTAAATGCCCAAAAGTGGGATTGCTGGGTCATAGGGGAGTTCTAGGTAGAGTCTTTTGAGGAACCTCCATACTGCTTTCCAAAGTGGTTGAACAAGTTTACACTCCCACCAACAATGTAGTAAGGTTCCCTTCTGGCTACCTCTCCTCCAGCATCTGTTGTTATTAAAGTTCTTGATTATAGCCTTTCTAACTGTGGTGAGATGGAATCTCAATGTTGTTTTGATTTGCATATCTTTTATGGCTAGAGAAGTTGAGCATTTCTTCATGTGTCTATTGGCCATTCTTATTTCCTCTTCAGAGAAGTTTATCTTTAAATCTTTAGCCCACTTGTTAATGAGGCAGTTGCTTTTTTGAGGATTTGTTTTCGAAGGGTTTAATTTTTGAGTTATAAGTACATTTTAGATATGAGGCCCTTGTCTGTTGTATGGTTAATGAAGATATTCTCCCAATCAGTGGGCTTTCTAATTAATCTTGCTGTCTGTGTCTTTTGCCATGCAGAAGCTCTGCAGTTTAATGCAATCTCATTTGTTCAAGCTTTCTTTGATTTGTTGTGTTTCTGGGTCTCTATTAAGAAAATTTTGGCCTGTGCCAAAGAGCCCTAGAGTCTCTCCTATTCCTTCTTGTAATTTTTTTTTTTTTGGTCATGAGGCTTGAGCTCTGGGCCTGGGCACTGTCCCTCAGCTCTTCAGCAAAAGGCTAGAACTCTACCACTTGAGCCATAGTACCACTTCCAGTTTTTCTGAATGGTTTATTGGAGATAAGAGTCTCACAAACTTTCCTGCCCTGACTGGCTTTTAATCACAATCCTCAGATCTCAGCCTCCTGAGTAGCTAGGATTACAGAGGTGAGCCACCAGCGCCCAGTTCCTGTAATGTTTTTAGGATATCTGATTTGACTTCAAGGTCTTTGATCCATTTGGAGTTTATTCTGGTGCAGGGTGATATATAAGGTTCTAACTTTAGTTTTCTACAGGTGTTTAACAGGTTATGCCAGCATCATTTACTGAAGAGTCTGTCTTTCTTCCATTCTATTTTTTTAGCTTCCTTATTGAAAATTAGGTGGCTATAGGTCTGTGGTTCATTTCTGGGTCTTCAGTCCTATTCCACTGGTCCTCAGGACTGTTCTTATGCCAGTACCAAGCTGTTTTTATTACTGTAGCTTTGTAGTAGAGTTTGAAATTTGATATTGATATTCCTCCAGCACTGTTTTTTCTGATAAGGATTGTTTTTGCTATTCAGGGTCTTTTATTGTTCCATATGAAGTTTGGGGTTGTTTCTTCTATTTCAATGAAGAATGACATTGGGATATTGATAGGTATCCTATTGAATCTGTAGATAGCCTTTGGCAGTATTGCCATTTTCATGATGTTAATCCTCCCAATCCATGACCTTGGGAGGTTTTTCTGCTTCCTTAGTTCTGATTTAATTTCCTGAAAAGGTTTTTAAAGTTTTCATCACAGAGGTCCGAGGAGTTTTAACTCCTAGGTATTTTATTTTTTGTGGGGCTATTACAAAAGGAGTTGCTTTCTGATTTCAGCTGTGCTCTTCTCATTATTGGCATACAGGAAAGCCATTGATTTCTGGAGTTAATTTTATACCTTGCTACTTTGCCAAAGTTTTGAATCACATTGAGTAACTTGGGAGTGGAGTCTATGGGATTCTTTAAATACAAGATCATATCATCTGCAAAGAGGGAGAGTTTTACTTCATCTTTCCCTATTTGGATCCCCTTTATGTTTGCATTTTGTCTTATTGCTTTAGCTAGGCATTCTAATACTAAATTGAAGAGAAGTGGAGAGAATGGATATCCTTGTCTTGTTTCTGAATTTAGATGGAATGGCTTTAGCTTTCACCATTAAGTGTAAAGCTGGTTGTAGTTTTTCAAACACAGCCTTCATTATACTAAGAAATGTTCCATGGATTCCTAGTTTTTCCAGAGCTTTTATCATAAAGTGATAAAGGGGTGTTGGATCTTGTCAAATGCTTTTCTGCATCTATTAAGGTAATCATGTGGTTCTTATCCTTGTTTTGTTGATGTGATGAATTATCTTGATTGGTTTGCATATATTGAACCGGCTTTGCATGCCTGAAATGAATCCTGTTCGATCATGGTTTATGATTTTTTTGATGAGTTGTTGAAGTTGACTGGCCAAAATTTTTTTTTTGGGGGGGGGTCCGGTCGTGGGGCCTGAACTCTGGGCCTGGGCGCTGTTGCTCAGCTCTTCAGCTCAAGGCTAGAGCTCTACCACTTGAGCCATAGCGCCACTTCCGGCTTTTTTCTTTTTGCTTATGTGGTGCTGGAGAATCGAACCCAGGGCCTCATGCATGCAAGGCAAGCACTCTACCACTGACCCACCTTCCCAGCCCGATTGACCAAAATTTTGTTGAGAAGTTTTGCATCGACGTTCATCAAAGAAAGGGTCTCTAGTTCTATTTCTTTGATGAGTCCTGCCTAGTTTTGGGATGAGGGTTATGATGGCTTCATAGAAAAATGTTTGTAGTGAACTTTCACATTCAATTTCATTGAAGAGTTGGGGGAATATTGTTGTGAGTTCTGCTTTGAAGGCCTTGTAGAATTCAGCTGTAAATCCATCTAGTTCTGGGCTTTTCTTGGGTGGGAGGTCTCTTAGTGTTATTTCTCTTTCCATGCTTGATCTGGGCCTGTTAAATTGGTTTAAATCATCTTGGTTTAGTTTAGGCATGTCAATATTTGCTAGGAATTTGTCCATTTCTTCCAGATTCTCCAACTTACTTGCATAAATGTTTGAGAAGTATTCCCTTATTATGTTCTGAATCTTGATTGTTTCTGTCTGACCCGCAGGACGTCAACAAGGGCAGTGAACCTAAGCTAGAAGGAATGAAGGGACAAGAGACACAAAGAATGACAGCAAGACAAGGATTCTGATCAAGCTGCAAATTTTTATTTTTCACACAGGGGTATTTATATGCTTGGAATAAGGAAGCTTTTTCATTGGCCGTAGCAGTGCAGGATGTTTGCTTAGGGCCGGATGAGGGTCGGATTCTGTAAACTCAGCCTCAAGATGTTCCAGTGAGATAGTCAAGCCTATTATATTCAGAGACTCAACTTTTGGCTCCAGACAGTTTCTGTGGTGATGTTTCAATTCTTATCTTTGAGTTTGTTTATTTGGGTGTGTTTTCTTCTTTTTCTGATAAGATTTGCTAAGGGTCTGTCAATTTTGTTAATTTTTTTAAAGAACCAACTCTTTTAGTTGATTCTTTCTATGGTTTTTTTGGATCCTTCTTCATTTAATTCTGATTTAATCTTAATTATTTGTTTCTGTCTACTGGAGTGGGGTTAAGCTTGCTTGCTTTTTTGCAAGGAGCTTTAGGTGCCTTGTTAAATTGTTGGTTTCAGATCTCTCCAATTTGTTGATGTAGAAACTCAGAGCTATAAACTTGCCTCTACTCAGAGTACTCACTGCCTTTGCTATGTCCCAGAAGAGCTGGTAGTTTGTGTGCGCATTTTTGTTAAATATCATGAACAATGGAATTTCCCTTTTAATCTCTTCCATGATCCATTGTTGGTTCATCAATGTGTTGTTCAGCCTCCATGTGTTACAGAATTTTCCTTGGCTTTTGATGTTGAGTTCTAATTTCATTCCCTTGTGGTCTGAGAGAATGTAGGGCATAATTTCAATGTTTCTGAATCTGGACAAATTTGCTTTGTGACCTAAAATGTGATCTCTTTTGGAGAATGTTCCTGTCCTGCTGAGAAGAATGTGTAATCTGATGATGCTGGGTGAAATATTGTGTAGATGTATGTTAAGTCTAGTTGATCTATGCAGTTGTTTAGATCCTAGGTTTCTCTGTTGAGTTGTTGCTGGGTTGATCTATCCAGCGGGGATAGTGGTGTGTTAAAGTCTCCAACAGTTAATGTCTTTGGATCTATGTGAGATTTGAGGGAAAGTAGTGTTTCTTGGATAGATTTGGGTGCTCTGTTATTTGGTGAATAGATATTTAGAATTGTAATATCCTCCTGAAGTAGAGATCCCTTAATTAGTATGTAATGACCTTCTTTATCTCTTTTTGCCAGTTTTAATTTGAAGTCTATTTTATCTGATATTAGGATTGTAACTCGCGCCTGTTTATGGGGGCTGTTTCATTGGTAGATTTTATTCCAGCCTTTCACTCTCAGAATATGTTTGTTTTTGTGGACAAGGTGTGTCTCTTGAAGGCAGAGGATAGAAGGATCTTGCTTTTTGATCCAACTAGATAATCTACATCACTTAATTGCAGAGTTTATCCCATTAATATTGAGAGTTAGGACGGAGAGGCGTTTGTCTTTTTCTGCCTTTTTTTTATTTTAATTTTAATTTTAATTTTTTTGTGAACATACTGTACAGAGGGGTTACAATTACACGGGCAAGATAATGAGTACATTTCTTATCAAGCATTGCAGCCTCTTCCTTTGTTTACCCTTCACATCCCTTCCCAGCCTTCCCCTGTCCCCCCCAACCCCCCCCCCCGCCCCCGCACCAAAGTTGTAAAGTTCATTTTCAACATGACAACTTGTACTTCTCATAGTTGCAACGGGTCCACCTGTATCCTTAAACAACTTGTTTTTCCCCATCTCCTCCACAAATTATACCAACATCAAATATAGTGAAAGCAGGGGTTATACTGTGGAGGAGGGACATACAAAGCAACAAAGAAATAATCTTATAAATGAGTTAGAAACAAATTCATGAAAGAAAAGAACATTTAAATACATATCTAAGGGTTCATTTTCCTAACATCACATTATCTGACCTTTTCTGCTTGACTCATACATATACTAGATATTGCAAATAAGGGAAACCATGGGACCTATGTTTCTTTGGGCTTGGCTTACTTCACTTAATATAATTTTTTCCAAGCCTTTCCATTTCCTAACAAATGGGAAAATGTCATTCTTTCTGATGGAGGCATAGAATTCCATTGTGTATATATACCACATTTTCTTGATCCATTCATCTACTGAGGGGCATCTGGGTTGGTTCCATATCTTAGCTATGGTAAATAACGCTGCAATAAACATAGTTATGCTGGTAGCTTTAGTGGGGTCTTGTTTGTAAATATTTGGGTAAATGCCCAAAAGTGGGATTGCTGGGTCATAGGGGAGCTTAAATCCCCCAACAACAAATCCTCAAAGAAATAACTGCCCAATAAATAAGTGGGCTAAAGACTTGAAGAGAAACTTCTCTGAAGAAGAAAGAAGGATGGCCAATAGACACATGAAGAAATGCTCAACCTCCCTAGCCATAAAAGAAATGCAAATCAAAACAACATTGAGATACCACCTCACCCCAGTTAGAATGGCTATAATCAAGAACTCTAACAACAACAGATGCTGGAGGGGATGTGGACAGAAGGGAACCTTACTTCATTGTTGGTGGGAGTGTAAACTTGTTCAACCACTTTGGAAAGCAGTATGGAGGTTCCTGAAAAGACTTCACATAGAGTTTTTCTGCCTTTTTATCCATTTTTTTGGGAAGGGGGCTGTACCTTGACTATTCTTGTTGTTATAACATTGTTCTCTGTTTGTGGGCCATTTCACTGCCAATATCCCGTTCTTGTTGGTTTTCAATGTGTTAAATGTCTTTGTAAAGCTTGTTTGGTAGTGATAATATTGTTTCAGTTTTTCCTTGCTATGGAAAGTTTTTATTTTTCCTTCCACTATGAATGAGAGCTTAGCTGGGAAAATTATTCTAGATTGATAGTTATTTGTATTTAGGTCATGGCATAACTCATTCCATGCTCTCCTTGCTTTCATGGTCTCTTCTGAGAAGTCTGAGGTTATTTGTTTGGCTTTTATAGATGATTGTTCTCTTCTCCATGGCAGCTTTAAGAATTCTTTCATTAGTTTCTGTTGATCTTGTATGAACTGTAATGTGGCAATGGCAGTCCTATTCTGGTCTGGTCAATTTGGGTTTCTAAAAGCTCCTTGCTTCTGAATGGGCCTGTCCTTTTTTATATTTGGGAAGTTCTCTGTTAGGATTCTGCTGAAAATATTTCCTAATCCATTGGCTTTCCTCTCCAGGCCCTCCTCAATACCTATTAGTCTCAAATTAGGTTTTCTGATTATATGTTGTAGCTCCTGAAATGATCTATCATGCTTCTTCATTTTGTTATGAATATTGGTGTTCCTTTCTCTATGGAGTCTAAAATCTCTTCTGCCTCAGAGATTCTATCTTCTACTTCCTCCATTCTGCTTTCAAGGCTTTTTACTTTGCTATTTATCTCCCTTCTTCTTGCTGGTCTTTCTTAATGGTGGCCAGCTCTTTATTGAGGTTTTCTTTTAAGTCTTGAATAGATTGCCTTATTTACTTGAGTTGGTTTTTGAACTTATCTTTCAACTCCTTTAACTGGGTGTCTATCTTCTCATTGGACTCTTTCTCCTTCTGTTGGAGTTCCTTTACCTACTTATTTGTTGAGACCATGAAGTCATCTATTAATTTCTGATTGGCCTTGTCACATTCTTGTATAGCTGTATGCAGGGTGTCCACCTTTTCATTCAGCAGATTTACCAGCCATGCTTTTTTTCTTTTTTGGTCAGTCATGGGGGTTGAATTCTGGGTCTGGGCACTGTCTCTCAGCTCTTCAGCTCAAGGCTAGTGCTTTACCACTTGAGCTACAATTTCACTTCTGGCTTTTTTTTTTCCTGCTTATGTGGTGCTAAGGAATTGAACCTAGGGCCTCATGCAACAAGGCAAGCACTCTACCACTGAGCCACCTTCCCAGCTCACCAGCCATGCTTTTAAATTACCTCATGCATTATCCTCTAGGTCATTATGTGACTGATCTGTAGCATGTTTATGCGGCACTGGTGCTGGGGTTAGTTGATTGGCCATGTATTTTGTTTCTGCAGTTAGTCTTACCCATTTAGAGACAAGAGCCACTCCACTATTACAATAGGACTGTCTTTTAGGTCAGGAACTAACCCGATGTTGTGTAGATGTATAGAACTTAAGGTTTCACTGCAGAGCTTCTGCATGGCAAAGGACATAGATAGTAAGATAAATAGAAAGCCCACAGATTGGGAGAAGATCTTCACTAGCCATACAACAGACAAGAGTCTCATATCTAAAATATACCTAGAACTCAAAACATTAAATCCCCCAACAACAAATACTCAAAGAAACAAATTCTGATAAATAAGTGGCCTAAAGACTTAAAGAGAAACTTGTCTGAAGAGGAAATAAAAATAGCCAATAGACACCTGAAGAAATGCTCAACTTCTCTAGCCATAAAAGATATGCAAATCAAAACAACATTGAGATTCCACCTCACCACACTTAGAATGGCTATAATCAAGAACTTTAATAACAACAGATGCTGGAGGGGAGGTGGCTAGAAGGGAACCCTACTGCATTGTTGGTGGGAGTGTAAACTTGTTTAACCACTTTGGAAAGCAGTATGGAGGTTCCTCAAAAGACTCCACATAGAGCTCCCCTATGGCCAACCAATCCCAATTTTGGGCAGTTACCCAAATGATTACAAACAAGGCCATACTAAAGCTACCAGCACAACTATGTTTATCACACCATTATTTACCATAGCTAAGATATGGAACCAACCCAGATGCCCCTCAGTAGATAAGTGGATCAAGAAAATGTGATATATATATATAATAGAATTCTATGCTTCCATCAGAAAGAATGACATCGCCCCATTTGTTAGGAAATGGAAAGACTTGGAAAAAATTTTATCAAGTGAAGTTAGCCATGCCCAAAGAAACATAGTTTATGGTTTCCTATAAGTAGTATATGTCTAGGACAAGCATGAATGGTCAAAATCTATGTACATATGATCATATAGGATGATGTTAAGAAAAATGAACCCCAAGATAGGGATACAAGTGGTTTTTTTCTTTCTTGCTATCATTTTTAATGTATTCATAATGTAGTATGTGGTTTTTTTTGTTTCTTTTGTATGTTCTGCCCCCATAACTCCTGTTTAGACTGTATTTGATCCCAGTGCCCTGTATCTTGTATATACATTTTTCTAATTTAGGGAGGTGAAGGGAAATAACAAAATGCTGAAATAAGAATACAGGATGACCCATTGAAACAATGAGATGTACAAGACACTATGTTGAAAATGAACTTTACAACTTTTGGGTAGGAGGGATGAGTTAGAGAGGTGGGGAAGGAAAGGATGGTAGGGGAAAAACAAAGGAGGAGGTAATAATGCTGGATAGGAAATGTACTCATTACCTTACTCATGTAACTGTAACCACTCTGTACAGTAGTTTTACAATAAAAACATAAAAAATTAAAAATTTTAAAAAGAACTTAGGATTTCAAAATTATGGACAGGTGTTTCCCTATTTAGCTCTCTTCTTCTTTGCTTGGAGAGTGATGCTTTGGTTTCAGGGTGCAGCTTATATATATTTGTAACTTGTGAGATGATCTGGGTTTGGCTGTTAAGTAGTCTACACCTTAGGGTTGATAAGATGGGCCCCTTGTGTTCAGTCAAAATGGAACCGACTGCAAGTTGGCTCAGATATAAACCATTAAGTATCAATGGAAAGATCTGTGGCTGGTGTTTTGCTGGACCAGAGAGCCTGTGTTGTGGCAGCCAGGATGGTGTTGGCAGGTTCTAGACACACTTCTTGTTATAACCTACTTACTCTCCTAGTCCCACTAGTTTACATGTGTCCCACTACTTCCACAGACTCAGGAAGGATTTGGAAGTTGAAACTCAGCCATTTTCATAACAATAGGCTAGATTCTAGTTCTGGAAGTTTTTGAGAAAACAAGAATCCCAGATTATTTATCTGGATTTTTTTGGGGGGGGGGGCGGTCCAGTCGTGGGGCCTGAACTCAGGGCCTGGGCGCTGTCTCTCAGCTCTTCAGCTCAAGGCTAGCACTCTACCACTTGAGACACAGCGCCACTTCTGGCTTTTTTTTCCTTCTGCTTATGTGGTGCTGAGGAATCGAACCCAGGGCCTCAAGCATGCAAGGCAAGCACTCTACCACTGAGCCACCTTCCCAGCCCCTGGAAAATTTTTTGACATATGAATGTCTCCACAGTTAAATAGGAGCAAGCAAATATGCATTAGACAAATTTAGTAGCAATTACTTAACTCCTTCAAAAGGAGGTTTTCTCTTTTGTCAGCCTATTAGTATTAGATGAATCTTAATTATGTAAATGAAAGACCAAACACAGAAGATAATAAATAAACCTTATATCCCCTTTGATAACATTGCAAGCCACAAGTGAATTTTATAGCCTAAATCAATAGGATTATCTGTTTCTGTGGATGTATTTGCCATCTGGGTGAAACTCAATAAGGTCAGCTCTTGTCTACTACACATGGTGTGACCAGGAGGCATGCAGTATTTATGAGCTTTCATTCATTTTTCCTATGGCCAATGCTGAATTTCATGTGGGATCTTAATGAAGAGTGCTAAAAGTACAGTCTATATTTGGCTTCTTGTGGTCTGGGTTCTTCACAGTCTAGTGAGGCTTCAAGAAAGAGAGAAAAGGAGAGGAAAAGGGGGCAGGAGAGGGACAGGAGGAGGAAGAGGGAGAGAGGAGAGAGAAGAGAGAAGAAGAGGAGTCAGGAGAGATAGAAGAAGACAGAAGAATTTCAATGTAGAGAGCCTAGGTAGCCATGGACATACATAGCACCACTTCTAGGTTATTCTATTCCTTGGAAGAAAGTCATTCACTGTATCTCATATTCGAGAAGAAGTGAATTAGATACCATCATTTAATGGCAGAATTTGTGGATGTATTTTTAAAGCACCACAGATGATATTCATAAAAAGTGACTTTCTTAGTGTATAATAACTTTGTACTGTTAAATGCATTATATGTATATAGATATGCACTTTCAGTTCTTGTATATACTAACTGAAGCACAGAAAGTGTGATTATTCCAATGTTTTCTTCTTTCTGCTTTTGGAATTCAAGAAGAATGATTTCTGAGTTCTCACTTACTCTATTGATTTCAAAGAAATAGGGTAAGGTTTTAGTACATATTGAAACTGCCTATTCTATTCATCTTGGCTGAGTATTTCTCATCTCTGTTCAGTCTTCTCTTTTCTCCATGAGTATAATCCTTGAATGTTTTTGCTTTTGTGTTGTAGCCCTAAAGTCTGATCTATTAGAACAGAAAATTCAGATCTGTCCTATTTTGTTCCATTGATTAGATTTATGGATTTCAATGGCATGGTTTATCCAAGAGAACTATATCCTTATTTTCACTTAAAGTATAGATGCATCAAAACAAACTTTTAAGAATAGTTTATTTCTTTGTGAAAGCTCTCACACATTTAGGATCCAAATACTCTATACTATCCTTTCCAACTACAATTAATAATACAAATAATTCTATTACTAAAAAACAAGGAAGAATTTTTGAAAGAACAGGGAACAAACCATATGACTTTTGATTTCATAATCTTTTGCAATTTTTTTATATTTAACTTAGTCACAATTCCAGATTATTACACATTTCATATTTTAGTTCCATTTGGAGATCATAACTTATGTCTGTAATTTATACTAGCTGTATTTAGCTAGTATTATAACAGGTAAGAACAATGTAAGTTCAGTATTGTTCCATATGTTTCTTTCAATGTTTTATTTAAATTTTATCATATACTTAAGTTTATTTTAAAAATGTAGTACATGATTTTATTGCTTTAACCAGACAATTGTTATGTTTAAAAATGGCATTGTGTACTTATTTTTGAGGTCTTCCTTTTTTCTGGAGTAATTTCTCTTCATTCTGACATTCCTCCAGGATTGCTTGCAGTGCAGATCTGAAGATGATAAATTGTCTCTGAGTTTATTTGGAAATCTATTTGTTTCATGTAAGTTTTTGAAGAATGATCTGCTAAATGTGTAATTTTATGGGTTTTTTTTTGCTGTAGAACTTTAAAACATCCATTTTTTGTTGCTTCCATTACTTCTGATAAGTATTAAATCTGAATTTATTGTGCCTTTTGCATCTGACCTCTTCAGTATTTCTATTTGTACTTTTTTCTCTTCAGAGAGAGATTATGTTAATATTTTGTTTCCTTAGTGTTTAAAATAAGTAGAATACTCTGAGTTTCTTGTATTTGTGGGTTTGCGTCTTTACGTGCATTTAAAAAATTCTCAGCTATTATCTTTTCCAGTGATTCTGCTGTCTGATTTCCTTACTTCTGTCTGTTTGTGATTTCAGTTATCTATGTATCAGACAATTTGTTATTGCTTCATGTTTCTCTGTAGCTCTCTTTTCATTCTCAAACTCAGTTATTCAGCTTAAATGGTTTGTATTGATCTGTCTATGAGGTCTTTAATTCCTTTATTAAAAACTCAATTTAGTGACTTACACCCTGTCTAATAAATAATTAATTCAAATAGTATTCATCTTAAGAATTTCATTTGTTTTTCAGAGTCTTTATTTCTCTGTTAAAAGTCCTGAGTTTTTTAATCAGTAAAAATTTTTATGATTTATTTAGTTTTTTCTTTTTTTATTGTGAAAATACCATACAGAGGGGTTACAATTACATGGGCAAGGTAATTTGTTTCCCCTTCCCATTCCCCCCCACCCCCAGAAGTTCATTTTTCAACATAATGTCTTATAAGTTAATATTTCATTCTTGTATGTAAATTCTATATCTGGATCACCTGATATTTTGCATTTTTGACTGTTATTTTTCAAAAATCTTTGTTCTAAGTCAGATGATATCTGGTGGGATATATATATATACATATATATATATATATATATATATATATATATGCATGGCAAATTAGCATGTTGAAAGGATCTGTAGGAGAATAAATTGTTTCCCCAAAGAAGTCTTCTCTTTTCTTCTGTCAGATAGCCACAAAAAGATCCTTCTGATCCTATCAGGAGTTGAACTAAGTCTGAGTCTGAGTTGCAACTTTACTACACTTCTGCCAAATTTCCTGAGGTCAAGAACCATTCTAGATTTTTGCTATTCTAACTGGGGTGAGGTGGTATCTTAATGTTGTTTTGATTTGCATTTCTTTTATGGCTAGGGAGGTTGAGCATTTCTTCATGTGTCTATTAGCCATCCTTCTTTCTTCTTCAGAGAAGTTTCTCTTTAAGTCTTTAGCCCACTTATTTATTGGGCAGTTGTTTCTTTGAGGATTTGTTGTTGGGATTTAATTTTTTGAGTTCCAGGTATATTTTAGATATGAGACCCTTGTCCGTTGTATGGCTAGTGAAGATCTTCTCCCAGTCTGTGGGCTTTCTATTGATCTTGCTAGCTATGTCCTTTGCCATGCAGAAGCTCTGCAACTTCATGCAATCCCATTTGTCCAACCTTTCTTTGATTTGTTGTGTTACCGGGTCTCTATTAAGAAAATTTCAGCCTGTGCCAAGGAGACCTAGGGTTTCTCCTATTCCATCCTGTAATGTTTTCAGAGTGTCTGCTTTGACTCCGAGGTCTTTGATCCATTTGGAATTGATTCTGGTGCAGGGTGATATATAAGGATCTAGCTTTAGTTTTCTACAAGTAGTAAAAATTATATTAAGTAAAGTAAGCCAAGCCCAAAGAAACATAGGTCCCATGGTTTCCCTCATTTGCAATAGTTAGTATATGTATGAGTCAAGCAGAAAAGTTCAGATAAGGTGATGTTAGGAAAATGAACCCTAAGATATGTATTTAAATGTTTTTTTTCTTTCATGCATTTGTTTCTAATGCATTTATATGATTATTTCTTTATTGCTTTGTATGTCCCTCCCCCACAGTATAACCCCTGCTTTCACAGTATTTGATGTCAGTATAATTTGTGGAGGGGAAGGGGAAAAACAAGTTGTTTAACTAAGGATACAGGTGGACCCGTTGCAACAATGAGAAGTACAGGTTGTCATGTCGAAAACGAACTTTACAACTTTGGTTTGGTGGTGGGGGGTGGATTGGGTGGGAGGGGAGACTTGGAAGGGATGGGAAGGGGAAACAAAGGAGGAGGCTACAATACTTGATAAGACATGTACTCATTATCTTGCCCATGTAATTGTAACACCTCTGTACAGTTTTTTTCACAATAAAAAAATAAAAAAAAATAAAAAAAGAACCATTCTATATGTATTGCCATCATCTCTCCTGTAAAAATTGCAATCTAAGCACCAGGACAGTGAGAGATGTTTTGAGTTTTCCAGCTCTACTTCTTATATTCTTACCACAATCTTATGAGGAGCAGCAATGGCAGTTACAACTCATTCAGCAATTTCTCAATTCTAACTTCTCCTGGGCTCCCATGACTGTCAGAAATTTTTTTGATTCTCCTTCCCACAACATCTCAACTCTCTCCTCCCTTGACCTGTGGCAGCAAGACACTGTACTTTCCTATGCCCAGAGTTGCATTTGTTCCTGTGGATGAAAGTAGTAATGACTTCAAGCCACCTAGGATGGCTCATCCCTATCCTTCAGACTTTTTAGAGCATACAGCTTTCTAGTTGTCTAAAAAATGGACAAAATGAAAACAATTATTTCTTTAGACATGGATACCAATGGTCTGCTGTTATCTATCTCCATGAATTCAGGTTTAGCAGAAGAACAATTTTCTAACAAAATATTGAAGAACTTTTTTCAATCTTATTCATTTGGGGCCTATTAAAATCATTAATGAAAATATTCTCATTTTCATTGTTTTTTTTTTTTTAGAAACCTTGTTTGGTTACCTAAATGATATGAAAAAAGATACTTCTGTATTTAATTAATTCTTTGTGGTGCTTGGCATTGAACCTAAGACATCATGCATGATAGGCAAGCACTCTACAATTGAGATAGCCAGATTTTTAAAATAGCGATTTTTCAAGATTTTTGCTAGTAGGATTTACTTAAAATTTTTTTGGCCTTGGATATTCCTCCTGAATTTATTGGACATGCCACATTTTCAAATCTATTCTCAGAGAAGAAAAATAATTTATTAAATGACTTGAATTCAAGAGTTAGGTTCTATTCAATTAGCATAATGAAGAAACAACTTTAGGGAAGTCATGGTAATATCTGAAATACTTAGATAATATCTACTTGAAGAAAAAGACGGGAATGGAAAAGATGGGGGAAGAGAGAGATGAAAGAGCTGACTTGATTAAAATACATTGTACAAATAAATTGACGAGTTGAATTGAATGCCTTTGTGCACCTATTTTAGGATAATGAAGAAGAAAATATCTGCTATTTTTCATTTGTTTACACGATCTCTGGATCCCAAACCTCTTCTCTTTGAATCAAACAGGAAAAAACACCTCCTCAGGCTATTCACAACTTAGAGCTTACTGACTCAAGATACAACAAGTAAGAGGAGATTTTGTTTTTCAAGTATTGCTAATAGTTTGGAAATTACATTATAGTTTGCTTCTTACAATTGTTATTGCCTGAGATGAAAATTCCAGCTACATTATAACATATATTCTGTTCATAGCAAGATGATATCATAAACCATTGAATAACTTCTGAATTTTCTGCAAAGCAACAGGACAAGTTGTAAAAACACAGCTAGCAAAGTCCACTTTGTTCTTTTCATATTATTTAATTATCTTATTTAATTATCTTCTGGGCTTTAATACTCAGGCCAGTGATTACTGTCCTATTCTAAGTCAAAATCCTTCATGAACTAACCGGAAAGAACCTCCCACATTGATAAACCTTGCCAAATTACAACAAAGCTGTCTCAGAATAAGAGCAGCTGAGAAATATATTAATTCTCAGCAACGAAGGGTTCTTGCTCCCACTCTATTTATCACAACACAGCTTTATTTTTTTTCATGTATTTTTCTCGATTCCTTTATGTACACTTGGAGAAAAGACTCTAGTTTGTCTTTTCCTTCAATTTGATTCAAAGTTAAAAGGTTAGGATGAAAATGTAAATGGAAGGTCCTTTGAAGGATACACAAGGAACTTCTCCCGCAAGTCCCAGAATGCACTGCCCAAAGGCCAGGCTGCAGATCACCAGAGCAAGAGAAAAGAGATCTGGATTTCAGGATGGAGGAGTAATTGGGCTGGATGCACATAGTCTAAGGAGATTCAGTATTTCCTCACATTACTTTTTCAGCTTGATTTGATGCTTCTGCCCTGTAATATTTTACATCTCATGATCTTATGTCTTCTTTATAGAGAAACAGAGAGAGACTACTTAGAAGTAAGGCAAAGGAAGTAGGATGCTTTTGAACATTAAACAAAAATCATCTTTCTAATGTACTTCATAAGATTATATATGTAACTCTAACTGGGGAACTAGCAAAAGCTTTAGTTGTAATTTATTGCCAAAAAATGGGATGCACTATCATGTGTCCTAAATGATCTGACAGATCATTCTAGTTACTATCTGAGGAAGAGTTGTATCATTTGTTTTATAATTAATGTTTCTAAGTACAACACATAAAGGATGGCATCTGACCAGTGTAGAGCAATAGATTGTATAAAATGCTTAGACAGGAATTATTTATATTTAAAAAAATATATTTGGATTCAAAAGAGGTTTTTCTTTTGCTTCTTGATATTTCAAAAGAAACTTCTTAGCAAGTTAGAGCATCCAAGAAAAAAAAAGCATAATTTTAGGGGCATTTACTTCTAGCTCTTTGCTGGTTAATTGGACATAAGAATCTTTTGGACTTTTCTGCCTAGGCTGGCTTTGAACTGCAATCCTTAGATCTCAGTATCCTGAATAGCCAGGATTATAGGCATGAGGCACCAGCACCTGACAATAATAGCTTAATTTTAAATCCTCATTATGCATCAGACACTCAGTTATGTATAAATAAATTTATTGAAATTTTACAGAAGTAATATAAGGCAAAATATTTTTAAGTTTTTTTCTATTTCACAATTAAAGATCAGTGATCTGACCAGGAATCCATATCCAGGCTGGCTGGAAGCTGATATCACACTTTTGAACTTCTATGCAAGTGCATATGGTAACAAAGGAAATATGGATTAGATCTTTCACCCTTGTTTGCTTTTAGTTACTTATGTTCATTACCAGTTTTCGAAGCCACACAGAAAACAATAACATATTAGACCATATGAGCTTTGCTATAGATAACATCTCTGTCTCAAGGATGGTAATGGTCACTTAAGTTGTTTTCCAGAAATTTGGAGATAGTTTTTTGTCTGGCTCAAACTAGTTGGAGCTTCTTATTCCTTCACGTAGGATTATGCACATCTGATGAGTGACTTTTGCTATCAAAGGGCCAAAATTCTACTGATAGAGCACAGTAATGCTATTTTCTGAACATGTGTCCTATAAAGAGCTATAAAATTTGATTACACATGGGCAGACCATGAGTTATTTTACTTTTAGCTTATAACCATCTTTCCTTATGCCTTGGACCACCGTACTTCCTTAGCCCATAAATGTGCCTAAGTCCTGTCTTGGGAAGGCAGAATTGAGACTTACTATACTGTCTGCATGTGGTTAACTAACTCATGAATAAGCTCTCTTTTATAACATTCATTGCTTCAGTGATTGACACATGGCACAGAGGAGAAAATAGTCCTGGTTTGGTATCATTGTGTTCTTCATAAGCATCTTTTTAATTTCCAGGATAGTGAATAGAAAACAAGCATTGGAAATTCTTTTCCCCCCTAGGCTTTGGTAAGCAACTCAAGAGCACATTGAAATAATGAAATAATGGCAACTAACAATGGAAAAAAAATCCAGTAACTCAAACAATATCCTTTTAGACCTGAGTGTAAGGTAGCTGGACTATCTTTCTCATATTTCTTTTTTTTTGACAAAAATGTATTATCTGTAAGTGGTTGTACAAAAAAGCTCTCATTCTACAAAACAGTATAGGAATACAAAGTATCTGATAGCATTGACACCCATCGCTCCCAACCCACCCCTTCTCTTACTTTTCTTCTTCTTTTTTTAAAATTGAGATTAGGTGATCATATAAATTTCACATATTTTACAGTACTGTGGAATACTGATACTTAGTTAAAGTCACAAACACATTTTAACCCTCACGAGGCAAACTGTCATTATCATGGTCTATAAAGTTTGTGACTTCTATGAGCTTTGACAATAGAATTATTTCTTCCACATCAGGTGATATTTACATTTCTTTCCTTTGGCTTAGTGTAAGATGCTCCCTTTTTCCCTCTCATTCCTCCCTTCCCATCAATGTGTTTGGGTTCCTAATTTCATTTTCATCTATGTCCAGTGCAACTGATGAGCTCCTCTGTTGTATGCTTTCCCATTTCCTATTGATTCTGTGTCCTCCTCTTAGCTTCCCTCAGTTACATGTGGTCAATAACATGGAGTCATTTAGCAGTGATACAACAAAATGAGTGGCAGTCCTTTGTTTCTTGAGTCCTGTTTACTTTGACATATCTCCTTGCATTTTGGCTTTAGCATCTACATATCAGAGAGACCATGTGCCATTTATCTCTTTGCTCTTGGCTTACTTCACTCAAAATGATTTGTTCTAGTTGCATCCATTTCTCTGCAAATGCCATTATTTTGTCCTTTCTAATGGCTGCATAGTACTCCATTGTATATAGGTACCACAAGTTTTGGATCCACTCATCAGTAGTGGGGCATCTGGGTTGTTTCCCTATCTTGGCTATTGTGAACAGTGCTGCAATGAACATGGAGGTGCATGTGTACTTGTATCCTGATTCCTGTTGTTCAGGGTAGATGCCTAGGAGTGATATGGCTGGGTCCTAGGGGAGGTCTATATTTAGCTTACCTAAAGACTGTTTTCCAAAGTGGTTATGTTAGTGTACAGTCCCACCAGCAATACAGTAGGGTTCCTCTTTCTCCCCATCCCTTCCAGCATTTGTCATTGGCTGAATTTAGGATGTGGGCCATTCTCACTGGGGTAAGGTGGTATCTCAGTGTTGTCTTTATTTGCATTTCCTTTACAGCCAGGGATGATGAACAGTTCCTCATGTGTTTCTTTGCCATTTCCATCTCTTCTTCTGAGAAGTCTCTCTTTAGGCCCCTTGCCCATTTCATGATTGATTTTTTAGATTTGGGAGGGGTTAGTTTCTTGAGTTCTCTGTATATAATGGATAATGGATGTTAGGCCCTTGTCTGATATTTTGCTGGTAAATTTTTTTCCCAGTTAATTGGCTTTCTCTCTAGCTTGGTTGCTATTTCTTTGTTTGTGCAGAAACTTTTTATTTAAAGGTATTTATCGAGTCTCTCTCTAATTTGTTGTGACTCTGGGACTCTGTTTAGAAAGTTCCTGCCTGTGCCTATAAATTCAAGAGTCTCTCCTACTCTTTCTTGCAGTAGTTTCAGAGTATCAGGCTTGATATTAATGTCTTTAATCCATTTTGAGTTGATGTTAGTGCATGGTGACAGGCTAGCATCCACTTTTAGTTTTCTGTATGTAGCCGTCCAGTTTTCCCAGCACTAGTAGTTGAGTACCAGCCAGTTTTCCCAGCACCAATAGTTGAAGAGGCTAGGCTTCTTTCACTGTATGTCTTTGGCTCCTTTGTCAAATATCAAGTGTCTGTATATATGCGGTTTTATTTCTGGATCCTCTTCGAGTCTCTTTTTGTGCCAGTACCAAGCTGTCTTTGTTATTATGGTTCTATAGTAGAGCTTAAAATCTGGTATCGTGATCCCTCCTGCATTCTTTTTTTTTTTTGGTCTAGAATTGCTTTGGCTATTCTAGGTTTTTTGTTGTTCCATATAAATTTTTGGACTGTTTTCTCTATCACTGGAATTTTAATGGAAATTGCATTGAATTTATATATCAATTTTGGCACTATGGCCATTTTAACTATATTAATTCTGTCTATCCAGGAACGTGGAGGTCTTTCCATTTACTAGTGTCCTCCATAATTCCTTTTTTTAGGCTTCTATAGTTTTCATGAAATAGATCCTTTACATCTTTGGCTACATTAATTCTTAGATACTTTACTGTTTTTGAGGTTATTGTAAATGGGGTTATTTCCTTGATTTCCCTTTCTGCTTTTACATTGTTGGTGTTCAGAAAGGCCAGTGATTTTTGTGGGTTAATTTTCTGTCTTGCTACTTTGACGAAGTGGTTTATAAGCTCTAAGAGTTTGGGGATGGAGGTTTGGGGATCATTAAGTTATAAAATCATGTCATCTTCAAAAGGGTATAGTTTAACTACTTCCTCCCCATGCGGATCCCTTTAGTGTCTTTTTCTTTCCTTATTACTATGGCTAAGGATTCCAGAACTATATTGAAGAGGAGTGGAGAGAGTAGGCATCCTTGCCTTGTTCCTGTTTTTAGGGGAATTGGTTATAGTTTTTCCCCATTAAGTATAATATTGGCTATTGGTCTGTCGTATAAGGCTTTTATTGTTTTAAGTAATATTCTTTCTATTCCTACTATTTTTAAGAGCTTTTAACATGAATGGGTTTTTCCGCATCAATGGAGATAATCATGTAGTTCTTGAAGTTGGATCTGTTCATGTGATGGGTTACAGTTATTGGTTTATATATGTTAAACCATCCCCAAATCTCTGGGATGAAACCTACTTGATCATAATGTATGATTTTTTTTATTATATTTATGGATTCTATTGGCTCAAATTTTATTGAGGAGCTTTGCATCTGTGTTCATCGAAGGGATTGGTCTGTAGTTCTGTTTTTTTGTTGGGTCTTTGCCTGGTTTGGGGATGAGTGTGATATTGGCTTCATAGAATGAGTTTGGGATTGCTCCTCCTGTTTCTATTTCTCAGAAGTGCTTGAGGAGTAAGGGTATTAGTTCCTTTTTAAAGGTCTTATAGAATTCAGTAGTGAATTCATCTGGTCCTGGGCTTTTCCTTGTTGGAAAACTTCTTACTGCTTCCTGTATGTTATTGTAGGTTATTGGCTTATTTACTTGATTTATTTCTTCTTGGTTCAGTTTGGGCAACTCGTATTTCTCTAGAAATTCGTCCATTTCTGCTAGGTTTTCCTTCTGGAAATAGTTCTTTATAATTGTTTGGATGTTTTGGATGTGTCTTGTAATTTTTCTTGTGTCATCCCTGATCTTATTGATCTTTTTTAGTTAATCTTGCCAGAGGTCCATATATTTTATTGATTTTTTCAAAGAAAAATCCACAACTTTTTGTTTTATTTATAGTTTTCTTAGTCTCTATGTTGTTAATTTCAGCTCTTATTTTGGGTATCTCCATCTAGCAACTAAAGGTTCAACTTTTTCTTGTTTCTCTAGCAATTTTAGTTGCATAATGAAATTGTTTACTTTGTCTGTCTCTGTTTTCTTCATGTGTGCACTGAGAGCAATAAATTTGCCCCTCAGGACTGCATTTGCCGTATCCCACAAGTTTCTTTGCCATTTATATTCATTTTCATTGACTTGTAGGAACTTTCTAATTTCTTATTTGATTTCTTCTGTGACCCAGGTGTTGCTCAGAAATGTGCTGTTTAATTTCCATGTGTTTGAGTATTTTCTACTGTATGCTTTGTTATTTAGAACGAGCTTGATTCCACTATGGTCAGACAGAAACAAGGGATTTTTGTTGATCCTCTTGTATTTGCTTAAATTCCTTGTATGAACTAAGATGTGATCTATTTTGGAAAAAGTTCCATGGGCTGCTGAGAAAAATGTGTATTGGGTTGTTGTTAAGTGGAAAACTCAGCTAAGTCCACTTAAAATAAGGCATCACTTAATTTGGAGATTTTTTTTGCCAGATCTTTGGTTGGTAGACCTGTCCTTTGGTTAATGTGGGGTATTACAGTTCCCTCATATTATTGTATTTGGATCTATATTTTTCTGTAAGTCTGAGAGTATTTGCTTAACATATTTGCGTGCACAGGTGTTTGGGGAGTATAGATTGACAATGGTGAAAGCCTCTTCTTGGATTGTTCCCGGTGTTAGTATGTAGTGACCTTCATTGTCTTTTTTTTTTTTTTTGGGTCCGGTTATGGGGTCTGAATTCTGGGCCTGGGCGCTGTCTCTCAGCTCTTCAGCTCAAGGCTAGTGCTCTACCACTTGAGTCACAGCGCCATTTCCGGCTTTTTTCTTTTTGCTTATGTGGTGCTGAGGAATCGAACCCAGGGCCTCATGCATGCAAGGCAAGCTCTCTACCACTGAGCCACCTTCCCAGCCCCTTCATTGTCTTTTTGTAATGATTTTAACATAAAGTTTATTTTATCAGCTATCAGGATGGCAACTCCCGCCTTCCTGCTGGGAGCATTTGCATGGTAGATTTTTCTCTACCCTTTCACTTGGAGTTTGCTTTTTGCTTTGACTTTGAGGTGGGTCTCTTTTTTGGGGGGTGGGAGGTGGGGGGTCCGGTCGTGGGCCTGAACTCTGGGCCTGGGCGCTGTCCCTCAGTTCTTCAGCTCAAGGCTAGTGCTCTACCTCTTGAGCCACAGGGTCACTTCCAGCTTTTTTTTTTTTTGTTTATGTGGTGCTAGGGAATCGAACCCAGGGCCTCATGCATGCAAGGCAAATGCTCTACCACTGAGCCACCTTCCCAGCCCAAGCTGGGGGTCTTGAAGACAGCAAATTGATGGATTTTGTTTTCTGATCTAATCTGCCATTCTTTTTCTTTTGATTGGTGAGGTAAGTTCATTAATGTATATGGTTACTACTTTCCTAAAATTTTCTTCTTCTTTTTTCTTCCTGTGTTTACTGGTATAGATCCCTGATCTTGTTTTCTTCAGATTGTAATCCCCCTCTTAATATTCTTTGTAATGCTAGCATATTGTTTATGAATTCATTTAGCTTTTCTTTACTATTAAAAAATTTAGTTTCTCCATCGAATACCAGTCTGGGCTGGCAGTTATTTGTTCTCAGGGCTCGGATGGTACTTTCCCAGGCTTTCCTTTCATTTATTGTCTGTGCGGAAAGATTTGCAGTGATTCTAATTTTTTTTTTCCCATTGTAGCATAGCTCCTTCTTTGCTTTTTCTGTGTGCAAGATTGTTTCTTTATTACTGAAATCTAGCATTTTTATATAATGTGCCTAGCAGTGCTCCTTCTAGGATTTTGCTGGTTAGGTGTTCTGTAAACCTCTGGTACATATGTAGAATTTCTGTTTTAAGACTGGAGTAACTTTTGGTGATAATCTTATTGAATAAGTGTTACATTCCCTTATTCTGGCATTCCTCTCCTTCGTCCACCCCAATTATACAAAGGTTAAATTTCTTGGCACTGTCTGCTTGTTCTTGGACATCCCTTTGACATATTTTGAATGTTTTTTCCATATCTGTAACATTTTTTTTCCAGTTCCTGCATTTTGTGTTCAGTATCTGATATTCCATTTTCCATTTCATTCACTCTATTAACTGTGGCTTCCATTGTGGTTTGCATGGAAGAAATTGAATTTTGCATGGAGGAAATTGAGCCATTTATAATTTCTCCATGGTTTCTCAGAGTATTAATCTCATCTTTTAGAGTATTAATCTCATCTTTTTTTAGTACATTTCTTGTTTGAAATCCTGGATCTCTCTTGAAATTTTATTCCTTTCTTCTTTAAATTTCTGATCTATTTCTCTATCACCTCTATTACCTCTATCACCTCTTGTATGTAGCATTTGTCTTCCATTTCTTTTTTGCTTCTACTGACATTCTCCCCTGGGTGATGGCTGGCCTTTGAATCTGGTTTGCTGTCTTGGCCACTGATGAATCTTGTAATTTTCCACTGTCATTTTCTCATGTGGATTCAGGGATTATTGGAGACCAATTCCAGACTCTGACTGTTTGGGTCAGTGGGTGGCTACCTTTGCTAGGTTCTGGATTTGTTCCTGGATCAATTTATGTAGCTGCTCTCGGCGCTGGGCTGGTTGAGAGTGCTTTACCTGGCCTCAATTCTGTTGGGGGAGGAGTCTCTTTCCAGCTGCTGGTCTGACCTATGTAGGGCTTGCTCTTGTGAGAATCTGATGGGCAGACACACTCTGAACTCTGCTGGGGTGTGCGCTCAGATTCTGACCAGTCAGGGACAAGCAGTTAAGATAGCTCAGGTTCCTGCCTGGGACATATGTAGGGCTCCTTCAGCTGCCTACTGGAGACCCCAGGTAGTTCCCACCTTCAGTCAAGGACCAACAGCCTGGACTGCTCATGCTACTCCCAGCGCACTCTTGGTCAAGCCTGGTGGGCTGGGTGTGCCCACTGGTTGCTGGTGCTCTTGCACAGTTCCCAGCTTCCGTAGGACCTGATCCTGGGTGGTTGAGGGGGTGCAAGTTAGCACTGGTCTCTCGTGGCAGGGGTTGGGGTTTCCCCTGTGGGGTACTCACTTGTCTTGGTGCTGGTTGTTTAGTGGTACAGTGGCAGATCGCTGTTTTTGTGCACTGTAGGTCTCTGGTCACCATCACATTCCACATTTGTTGAGATGCTTGCGGGCTGTGCTGGGTGGTGGTGCAGTCTGGGTCTGTGTTTCACAGTCTCTGCCGCTGTTTATGCTGTCCATGTTGGCACCATGCAGGTGTTTTTTTCTGCACTGGTCTTCTACATGTTGGACTGCTGTGTTCCTGGGGTTCCCCACCGCTGCCACTGCTCTGAGCCGGAGCAGAGAGAGTAGGAGAGCAGAGAGAAGCTGCAGATGCAGTGTCTGGGGTTCCTAGTTGCCACTGCTGCTGCATGCTGGGTTGCTTCACAGGTCTTGGGGTCCCTTGCTGCTGCTGCCACCCTGGTTGGGGCTGCTTCTGCAGGCCAGGGCAGAGGTGCTCGCTGTAGGTCTGGGGTCCCTCCCTGCCGCACTGCTCCAGTTCGTGTTGCTTTCATGGGCCAGGGCAGAGGCACTGGGCTGCGCAGGTCAGTGTAGTTGGAAGACCCCTACTCAGGCAGGCAAGCCCACCTAGTGGTCCGGAGTAACAAAGCCCACCACAACAAAGTTGTTAACAAAGAAACAACTATATTGAGAGGGTTCCTACACTGAGGGGTCAGGGATGCAGCACGGCTCGGAAGCTGATACTGCGACCCCAAGCAGCCCTCATTTTTTGGTTTCTAAAGGCAAAATCCACGAGGTCAAGCCTAGTTATGCACAAGTGACCAATAGGATCATAACACACACAAAGGATTGTACAGTCAGACCAGACCACACACAGGTGGCCAATAGGTGGAGTTTACCATACTTACTTGCAAAAAGCAGAGTTTACCATATGCAAGTGATGTCGCCGGTTGGAGCTAGATTACAACCTGTAACGGAACAATCAAGAGTGGGTTAGGTTGTTAAGGGGAGGGGGACCAGATGCATTTCTTTTTCATTCTGGGAACTAGGCCCATCAAGTCTAAAATCCCTAAAACAAAGGCAAAGCTCAAAATGGAATCAGACCAGCTTGGGCCCCATCTCAGGGTCCACTTCAGTCAGGAGGTGTTAGGAGGGGTCTTCATGCAGGTTCTGAGCTCCAAGTTTTTTGTTTGCACTCTCTGGGTCGGCACCAGCTCTTGGGAGTCTTCCCAAGACAGTAGTTTTCCTTACTGTTCCACTGCCATCTTGGCCCCTACCCCATTTTTCCTTTTGCCAGCCATTCCATTTCATTAGGTACTATTGGTGGCAACAGTCCATAGACAAATGTCTCTTTAAGAATTAGATGAGTAAATAAAATACCTTCTAGAATAATAGACCTAATAAGCAGGATGGCTTTTTGACTTTGAGCCAATCTAGTTCTCTCCATTTTCTTTGCTTGTAGTTCCCAAGAATTATTGTAGAATGGACTGGAAAGGCAATATTCAAAATAGATTGCCAGATGCAGTCTGGGCTTCTTTTTCCCTCTCTTCTGGAAGCAAGACATCATTTAAGCCTTTATCACAGTGATTCACATTGCCTAATCTACATAACCCAGGGAGAGTCTTTTGATGTGCCCCATTTGAGATCCAACTATGGCGTAGAAATAAAGTTTCTATATGTTCTGGGTAGCTTCAATCAGCCTTTCAACATTAAGTCACAATGGTTCCTACACTTCTTTTGTTCCTTGTTACCAATTTCATGTAACTTGTCTCTAAATATGTTTTGTCTCTCCAGATTCTGTTAAGTGGGTAACTAGTGCAAGGTACACTTGTTCACAATAAGAAATTGAGAAACCAGAACAATTATATGGAAGGCAGCCAAGGGTAGGATTATGTTTTATAATCCATATTTGAAGGAAGGTTTCACAGAATAGTTTTAAATATCCAGGCATGCTTTGATGACTGAGATTTTAGGATACAAAACATGCCTTCTAAAATCCATTTGGTATCACTAGGGACAAGGTATTAAGCTATTTTGTGGAAGTCAATTTGAGATCTGCTGGCTTGGTCCTACTTTGTCAACCTCATTACTGAATGTGTTTCAGGCATTGCAGTCAACTGAGAACCTGCCCTACTTAAAAACATTTTACAAATGTCTTATCCTCCAAGAATAGACTTCCTCTCAGGATATTTTGCACATTTTAAAACTGATAGAGGTAAACTATGATGTGTGCCTTGAGAATATTGTATTTTAATTTATCTGAATCAGACTTCATTTAGTAAAAACAGTGTGGGCTGGAAATGATGTCAGTAAATTCTCAGATTTAGTGAACAGATAACCCTGCTCATCAATAAAGTGGGTCTTAACTGTGAATCTTGAGATTGTAATAAGAGAACTAGTAAATTCATGGGGCTTAGTAGCTATGGCAACTGCAGATTTCAGTCAATACCCTTTGATCTTCAACATTAGATAGTCATGTCTGATTGCATCACATAATCCTTTTCCCAAGAGAGGTCAACATGTTCTTGCTGAAATATTTCAAAGTATTCTGATCCTTAGACATGCCTAGGGCCATTACATTAGTTACTCTCAATTATGATCAAGTCCTTCTTGAAGGTTACATGATGTGTGTACAAATACAAATATATAATTCTACATAGATAGCATAACTTGTGTTTATGTGCATATTCCTTTGTTAAGTGGATGGTCATTGCTGGATATTTATGCATAAAAATATGGATCCAATATATAAAAACAGATATATATTCTATATACCATGCGTTTCATATTAATGCAACCACTCCTGAACATAAAAAGCTTAGGAAAATCATAGTTGTAGCTATTTTCTTTTGGTGGTACTGGTGGTTGAACTAAAGACCTTGTGTTTACAATGGAATTCTATGCCTCCATCAGAAAGAATGACATTTCCCCATTTGTTAGGAAATGGAAAGGCTTGGAAAAAATTATATTAAGTGAAGTAAGCCAGGCCCAAAGAAACATAGGTCCCATGGTTTCCCTTATTTGCAATATCTAGTATAGGTATGAGTCAAGCAGAAAAGGTCAGATAATGTGATGTTAGGAAAACGAACCCTTAAATATGTATTTTAATGTTTTCGTTTCTTTCATGCATGTGTTTCTAAGGCATTTATAAGATTATTTCTTTGTTGCTTTGTATGTCCCTCCCCCACAGTGTAACCCCCGCTTTCACTATATTTGATGTCAGTATAACATGTGGAGGAGATGAGGACAAACAAGTCATTTAAGGATTCAGGTGGACCTGTTGCAACAATGAGAAGTACAAAATGTCATGTCAAAACCAGCTTTACAATGTCGGTGTGGGGGGGGGAGGGGTATGATTGGGTGGGGGGGGAGGGGGGAGGCTGGGAAGGGAGGTGAAGGGTAAACAAAGGAGGAGGCTGCAATGTTTGGTAAGAAATGTATGCATTATCCTGCCCATGTAATTGTAACCCCTCTGTACAGTATGTTCTCAAATAAAATAAAATTAAATTAAAAAAAAAAAAGACCTTGTGTTTAGTAGGCCAGGTAGATAAGAAATGCTTGTGGTATGAACCACCAGAGTGCTGGAGACAGGTGAATGATGTGCTTGCAGGAATCCTGGCCAGATGTGCCCATGAATTAGAGAGATGATTGTGGACAGATCCTTCAAAAAAACACATCGTTTTCTTTTTTTGGCTGCAAAACTGAACTGACATAATAATTAAGACATTTTAAAAAAGGGAGAGTGAAAAAAAATAAAATAATAAAAAGGGAGAGTGTGGATGGGCTCTACTGGTGGAGGGAATTATGGTCTTTTGGTTTTGGACTTGTTAAGTTTGAGATAGCCAGTGAGCATTTGAATCAATGGGCTCAGAGTGACCAGTAGGTTTAGTGACATAAGCATTTTGGGTTACTTGAACTATATATTATAAGTAGAGTGGTATCATTTGATTATACTGAACTAAATTTAATTGGCTATGCAATCATTAACTTAATTTTTTCCCAGTGTTACCAAAAAGGAAAAACATTTATTTCATAACTTTTTGACAGAAGAATGGTATTCAGAATAAGGGAATGATATACCTAATGATGTGTCACTATAGCTGGAACAAATGAATTATACAAAGCACACCAAAGCATTGGAGAAATGTTAGCAATGGCATGAGCAATAGAAAACATTGACATCTCTATACTAGAAAGGGGTAAATGGTAGTAGAGAGCTGCTACCTGAATGGACTTGGATGACAAAAAGAAATTTTCAGGGGGAAAACTTGAACAAAATGGCATGGAGTAATAAGTTATAGAACTTTTCTCTTGAAAAAAGTGTAAAAGAGAGTCTTGCGTTGCCACTGGATGAGAGGAAGAATAACAAAGGATTATTTTCCGCAAATGAAACACATTCCTGGCCTGAGATTCTAGAGAGAGTGTCCATTTCCAGTGAGGGCTGTGATGGAGCAGGGGAGGATGTTCATGCTTAAGGTTGCTATGGAAACAACCAGACAGGCAGGTAGAGTGGTGAGCAAGAAAGACACTGGTACATGAGTAATTCTGAAGATTCTCAAGAATTTTGTGGGAACACTGAACTTCCTCCAGTTATGTAGGTAAGGTAATAAATGGGACACAATGCAATTCAACCATCAGTATCAAGCAGCTACCCTTTATCTCCTTGGCTGGCATGATCTTGGTTAGAATGTCTAGCATTAATAGATTAGTCATCTGATTATCAGTAATAAATAGTGCTTATGAGTAGTAAGGAGAGGCTGGATGCCTGTATTTGTTCACATATAAGAAGTCTTATATGTAAACATACTTCTATTAATTGTAAATCAGACTCTGCAATGTAGATTATATATATAATATGAAAATTTTCACTGCTTAAATGATTGATAACTTTCAATGATGACTCTGAAGAATCTATAACTTTGTCCAAACAAAGTAAGCTGTGTGTATGTGTGTGTGTGTGTCTGTGTCAAAGAGAGAGAGAGAGAGAGAGAGACCGGGAGAGACAGAGAGAGATATGTTGGTGATATAGCTTTGGATAGCCCTAAATTAATGATTATCCTGATTTAGCATCCCAAGTACTGGGATTTATGCCTTATTGAGAAGATAGCTTTGCAAACAAAAAATAAACCATTGGGGAGATAATAATTCACAGGTACAAACATTCAGTTATGTAAGGTGTAAGTACTGAGAATCAAACTATAGACTTATTACTGTATTTAAGACTGTATTTATTTAATTTGTGTCACTGGTCTTTGAACTTAGGGTTTTGTGCTCCCTAGGCATGTACTGTGCTATTTAAGTCATGTTCCCAAACCTGTTTGCTTTAGCTATATTTTAGAAAAGAGTCTTGCATTTATGACCTGGACCATAATGCTCCTATTTACGCTTCCTGCATAGTGGGGATGGTGAGCCAGTGTCATCATGCTCAGCTATTGGTTGAGAGGAGGTCTTTTAACTTTTTGCTTAGGCTAGTCTTAGACTGCAGTCCTGATCTTTGACTCCTGAATATCTGGTTTTTCAGATATAAGTCACTTGCAACAGGAAAAAGTATATTTAATTTGCTAAATAAGTATGTTACATGTTCTCAAGATACACACACTCATCCACACACATTTACATATGCTATATTTTAGAGAGGGCTTCAGTGTGTTCCGCAAAGTTTCATTTGCTTGGTCTACAATGTGGCAACGTGAGAAGCCATGGAAACTGTTAAGAGGTGGAGCCTGATGGATGGTGTTTGGTTATGTAGGCTCCTATCTTAGAAGAAATTAATACAGTTCTTGTGGAACCACAACTCCTATAAGAAAACGTTGTATAACTGATTTCAACTCTTTCTGTCATCTTGTCTTCTCACAGATCGCTCTTTGATACAAGGATCCATTGGACCCTTACCTGAGATGAACGTTCACTAGTGTTATGCATAACAATCTCCAGAATGGAGAGCTAAATGTAATTATTTCTTTTATGAAGTTTCTAGCTCAGGCACTTTGTTATAGTAACATAAAGCCAATTAATAATGTTAAAACTGTAATACTATTAATACATAAATAGTATATATGTTACAAAAATAGTATATATGTTGTGTGTGTATAACATCATATTACTCAGTAGACTGAGGCCTATATTTGAATGTTAACATTTGCATTAAGATTGTGGGAAGAAAATAAATTAAATAACTCCAAAAGACTTTTGAGACTACTCAGCTGAGGGACATTGGAGAAAACCCAAAGATCACTACCTCTCTGAGTTGTAGCAGGGTTGAAATTTCATACTGTGAGGAGGAGTAAGCATGCCCTCGTGGTTTGGCTGGGGTAGTGGTTGTTGACTTTAATTGCTGTGAAACTCTGAATTGGAGGTTGTTCTAGTTTTCATGCCTCTGGCTCAGGATTGTTGGTGCAATCTCATTTTATAACTGTCAGAAGGGCACTTTCAGAGACCTATGTTTGCAAGCCTTGTTGTTTGTCAGTTAGCTTTGGTTCAGAGACATGATGTAGCAAAGAGGAGGAGGAGGAGCAGGAAGAAGCGAATAAAGGAAAGAAAAGGTATATGAATATATATATATATACATACATACATATAGATATATGTATATATGGCTCCTTGTTACTCTAGTGTAAGTCCTGTACTAAATACTGTGTGGGAGATGGGGAAAGGCACCTGGTGAGTCAGGATGTTTTTGTCTTCTCTCCATTAAGTTTGAATAAAAGCAAATTATCCTCTCCAAGCTCAATTAGAATTCCTACTACAGGGCCTTCATCATTAAAAATAATCAGGTTTTTTTTTTGTTTCTTAAACCTTCACATTGTCATGTATTCTGTGATAAGATCTAGTTCTTTCCAGAGCAAATACAATATGCCAGACAAGGTGATGCATGGAGGGCTGAGTAAGCATAACACTGTACTAAAATGCATTTATCAAATTGTTATCTCCTAAAATAGGAGATGATTGCTATTGCTTAAGTGCTGGTTATTCAGATGAGGGCAGAGAAAAAGGACTGCAGCTCAGCAAAGAAGAATGGGCTCAGTGCTGGAAGCCATGGTTTGAAGGCACAGGAGGAGCAAAGAGGTAATCGTGAAATTTCTGCTTCCTACAAAGTTTGGCTTCTAATTTGAATTTTGTCTCGTGCTATATTGAAATAAGAAACCCACAAATGGTTTTTCTAAATCTCTGTAATATTAACTACCTTCTCAGTCACATGAGTTTAAGGGATTATTCTGTTTTGACAGCTGTGGAAAATCACACCTCCATCTCTCAGAGGGACATCTGATTTATTACCTTTTGCTGGTTGAAGATCCAATTGTGGTCATGATCATAAACATTTTTTCACAATTCCTGATTTGTTTACGCTCCCCGAATTTGCCACAATCCAGTCTATATTAATTTGTTAAACAGCTTCTTGTGCCAAGTACACACTGCACCAAGTACTGGAGATCCAAAGATGATAATGGAGATACATCCAGTGTGTTGTGGAATAACAGCTGGGAAATGCAGACAAAAAGAAAGCCACAGGAAGCAGCATGAACTACGGTAAACCATCCTCTTTGCCCTGCTGTGTCTCATCCTCATCTTAGTCCTATTGTGTGTGCTGATGTGGATGTTACAGATGTCCTTTGCATAGAGGTCACATGGTCCAAGAAAAGAGACCAGGATGCTTTCCAACTTTCCCAAAAGAAAATGGGAAATGGGTACTGACAAGTGATACTGAGATTCTGTATCTCAAAATGTAAAGAATTTTGTCAAATATCTTACCTACTTCCACAAGTGATAAAGGTCCTGCCTTCAACGGAGGAGTTGTTTTAAAACTAAGCTGGAATGTGTTGGCTTGGAATATGTTTTATCTTCTGCCTGTGTTAGTTATCTCCAAAATGGGTTTGGTTTGTTTTTCCCTACTGTTAGATGCCATCACTTGATAGGTGTTAAAAAGTGTGGGTGCAGGGCTGGGAAGGTGGCTCAGTGGTAGAGCACTTGCCTTGCATGCATGAGGCCCTGGGTTCGATTCCTCAGCACCACATAAGCAGGAAAAAAAAGCCGGAAGTGGCGCTGTGGCTCAAGTGGTAGAGCGCTAGCCTTGAGCTTAAGAGCAGGCCCACGATCGGACCCCCTAAAAAGTGTGGGTGCAGAGACACATGAGTACCTGTGATTTAACCCTACAGGTGCTGAGAATGAGTTCGTGTTTTATAGGTGTCATATCCTTTCCTGAATCTATTCCTGGGCTTTTGTTTTTGTTTCTCTCTCTCTCAGTTTTCTTTCACTGTAAGGATCAATTTCTTGCAATGCTCAAATGCAATGTGTAGTGAAAAGTTATTCAAAAGCAAAATATCCACAGATATTATGACCTCCTAGGTGGAGATGTTTGGCATCATTCATAACAACGAGAAAACCTTCTATATTGCTATTTTTCTAGTGACTGGTGTGGGGAGACAAAACCTGTAACACAGATGTTCCCTGGGGTTACCTTTTCCTAAATATCAGGATAAGAGCCATCCAAACCCTACCACAATGATTTATGGCAAGCCCAATGCTCTTAGGATTTGTGCATATATATTTGTGCTTCTCACCTCTGACTCCTGTTTCTTGATTTTTTGTTAAATTCTCATTACACTAAATCTTCAGGCTGCTTCTTTATGGCTACCCTGGCTCCAGGTCAAATTTAGGAGTGTGTCTTTCTTTATTCTATGTCCTCTGTATCCATAGCCATGGAAATCAACTAGGTGGACAAAACATTCACTGAGTCTTGGGGCAATACAACCAGGGGAAGGGACATATACACTGAAGACACCTGAAAATTGAATATTAGATGTCTACACCTTTAAAGAGGCCCTCTGCTATTTTTTTCCAATTCAAAGTCTGATTCCTGACTTCTTTCCATTTGCTTGTCCCCCTCTCTTTACCTCAGTTTGTATCCCAAAGTGAGTACAGATGAATAATCATATCAGTTTATGCGCAACTCTTTTCAACCTTGAAAATGTGCTATCCCTAAACTTTTTGTGCTCAAGGCTAGGTGCTCTATTATTTGATTCACAGCTCCACTTCTGGATTTTTGGAGGTTAATTGGAGATGAGTCTTACAGACTTTCCTGCCCAGACTAGTTTCAAACTGCAACTCTTAGATCTCAGTGTCCTGAGTAGCCAGGATTACAGGCATAAGCCACTGGCACCCAGAAGTCAGTATGCTTTATAAATAAATATTCATTGAGGGCTGGGAAGGTGGCTCAATGGTAGAGTGCTTGCCTAGCTTGCATGAAGCCCTGGGATCAATTCCTCAGTACCACACATACACACAAAAAAAGCCAGAAGTGGCGCTGTGGCTCAAGTGGTAGGGTGCTAGCCTTGAGCAAAAGAAACTCAGGGACAGTGCCTAGGCCCTGAGTTCAAGACCCAGGACTGGCAAAAAAATAAAAATAAAATAAATAAATAAATATTCATTGAATCAAGTTTCGAAGTATTGTTTAAGTTTTCTGTGTTTGTCTTGTCTTTCAGTATACTTGTTCTATCGATTATTTAAAGATTCAAGTATCTAAAATGTCGAATTTGCTTATTTCCCTTTGCTGGTCTATTTATTTTTGCTTGATGTATTAAGGTTTATACATCTTGAAGATCTGTGTTCCTAATGAACCCTTTTATCTTTATGAAATTGTTTTCTTTAGCATTAATGATCTTTGCTTTGATAGCAATATAATCACTATACTTTTGATCATATTCTAAAACATTTTTACCATCTGTTTATTTTTAATATAATTTTAATCTTTGTTTAAAATATACCAGATAGTTGACTCTTATGTTTTTATCTGATATGATCATCTGTCTTTTTAATTAAGGAGTTTAAATTATTTGCATTTAATATAATTGCTGATAGGGTTGGACTGAAATCTGTGTTGTGTTAATTATTTTCTGTCCATACTGCTTTTCCTTTTCTATCTTCTTTTGAACTGAGGATTTAAAAATGATGTTTCTATTTTATTGCCTTTGTTAGCACAAAGTTATAACTCTTATGCTAGCACAAATTTTATGCTGTTATTTTAGCTGTTAACTTTTGGATTCAGCTTTTTAATGCATCACACAATCTGCTTGCAGGAGGCATTATGTACCTTCACTTTATATGCTGTTTCCATGTTTGCTTTCCTGTCTATGTAGGGCTGCTGCATATAGTTTACTTCATTTACTATTACTGGATTCACTCATTCATATAAATATTACATATTGCTATTATTTTTGCCTTATTAGACATTTTTAAAGTATGTCTAACTTGAAATAGTTATATATACATTTGAGGTGTATGTGTGTGAATATACATTTATTAATGATTGTTGGGTCTACATTGTGAGGGTTATTTCATCCTTATGTTAATATCATAAGTACCCTACAAGCTGGAGTGACTGCATTATAATCCCATAGGACACTGTGGCCCACCGATGACCACAACATTATTATGTGAAACATGATGATACATATATGTGTGTACCCATGTGTATTAACCCACATAGCGGCTGATTTCATTGCTCTTCATTCTTTTCTGTAAATCTGTATTTCTGTTTAGTATTATTTTGTTCCTGTCTAACTACTTCATTTAGTAGGGTTTTTTTTTTCTGCTTTTGTTTTTGCTAGTCCTGGGGCTTGAACTCAAAACCAAGGCACTGTTCCTGAGCTTCTTTTGCTCAAAGCTAGCACTCTACCACTTAAGCCACAGCATCCTTCCGGCCTTTCTGTTTATGTGGTGCTAAGTAATTAAACCCAGGACTTCTTTCATGCTAGGTAAGCACTCTACTTCTAAGGCACATTCCCAGCCCTCATTTAGTAGTTTTAATTAATAAAGTATGATGACAATCAATTCAGGACTTTCATTTAAAAAATAATTTCACCAAGTAAACAATTATTGATGAGCACACTTTGCTTTTGGCTATTATTTATTTGTTGCCAGTACTGGGGCTTGAACTCAGGCCCAGGAGGTCACTGGACTTGAAAGCTCATGGTTGGTGTTCTATCACTAGAGTCATCTTCCAACCCAGCTTTTGTCTCTTTAAAATATCACACAATTATCTTCTTTCATTGCTTCTGATGGGAAATCTTCTTTTTTTCTTCTGTGTAATGTCTTTATTCTCTGACTGTCTTTAAGATTTCCTTTTCATTATGATGACCAGTTTGATTACAAAATAGTTTGGTGTAAGTTTCTCTTGTTTCTCAGGGCTTTGTTCTACCCCTTGAGCTATGCCCTATAACCTTTTTTTTTTTTTTTTTTACTTATTTTTTTTAAGATAGGATCTTGTATTTTCTCCTAGGGCTGACCCCAGATTGACATCTTCCTACCTGTTCTAAGGAGCTAAGATTACAGGTGCTAGTCACAACACTCAGCTTGCTTCCAACTTCTGACATTTATGGATAAATCTCTAAACATTCATGTCCAGGTATTACGAATTTCAGCTCATTTGAGTGAATACTGAGGAGTATTGTTGCTGGTCATATGGTAAAATATTTTGCTTATAAGAAACTGCCAAACCTTTTCAAAGTGACTGAACTATTTTGCATTTCTATCAGGAGTGAATGAGAGCTCTGATTAATCTATCACTATCACCAACATTTAGTGTTTTCAGTGTTTTAAAATTTGACCAGTCTAATAGATATATATAGTGGTAGGTCACGCTGATTTAATTTGGATTTCTATAATGATCTAAGAAGCAGAACCTCTTTTCATGTTTTTTGTCATCTATATATCTTTCTGGATGAGATGTGTATGTGTATTTGAGTCTTAATTGGATGTTGCTTTTCTCATTCTTGTGTTTTAAAAATTACACACACACACACACACACACACACACACACACACACACACACACACGATGCTACTGTTTTTCCAGGCACACCTTTGCAAATATTTTTCTCCCAGTCCGAGC
The DNA here is from genome assembly GCF_019054845.1 of Dipodomys spectabilis. Taxonomy (NCBI): domain Eukaryota; kingdom Metazoa; phylum Chordata; class Mammalia; order Rodentia; family Heteromyidae; genus Dipodomys; species Dipodomys spectabilis. The sequence goes on along the minus strand of NW_024870758.1, from coordinate 16,460,654 downwards.
CTACTTATTCTTTTGAGTTTTGTCTTTCACAGAGAAGAAATTTTAATTATTTAATTATTTTTATTTTATTGTAAAGATGCTGTACAGAGGGGTTACTGTTACATAAGTGAGGCAATGAGTACATTTTTTGCCAAACATTCTTACCGCCTCTTTGTTTTTTCCTACTAACCCTTCCCTCCCCTCCCCCACCACTCCCTTCCCTTGCCAAAGTTGTAAAGATCATTTCCAACATAGTGTCTTGTGAGTATCATTGTTGCAATGGGTCATCCTTTGTCCTTGTTTCAGCATTATGTTATTCCCCTTCCCCTCTTCAAATTAGATAAATGTATATATACAAGATGCAGGGTATCAAAATCAAATACAGTGACAACAGGGTATATACCATAGGAGGAAGAACATAAAAATGAAACAAAAATAATCACATAGTACAGTAAAAACAACAACATCAAAGAAAAACCTCTTGTGTCTATATCTTGGGGTTCATTTCACTTAGCATCATCTTATATGGTCATAGTCACATAGCTTTTGAGCTTGCCTGTTCATCTGATAAGATTATCCTAGATGTATACTAGTTATTGCAAATAAGGAAAACTATGGGACCTATATTTCTTTGGGTCTGGCTTACCTCACTTAGTATGATTTTGTCCAAGTCTTTCCAATTCCTAACAAATGGGGCTATGTCATTCTTTCTGATGGAAGCATAGAATTCCATTGTGTGTGTGTGTGTGTGTGTATGTGTACATATATCTCACATACTCTTGATCCATTCATCTACTGAGGGGCATCTGGGTTGGTTCCATATCTTAGCTATGGTGAATAATGCTGCAATAAACATACATAGTCGTGCTGGTAGCTTTAGTGTGGTCTTGTTTGTGATCATTTGGGTACATGCCCAAAAGTGGAATTGCTGGGTCATAGGGGAGCTCTATGTGGAGTCTTTTGAGAACCTCCATACTGCTTCCCAGAGTGGCTGAACAAGTTTACACTCCCACCAACAATGCGGTAGGGTTCCCTACTGTCCACATTCCCTCCAGCATCTATTGTTATTAGATTTCTTGGTTATAGCCATTCTAACTGGGATGAGGTGGAATCTCAATGTTGTTTTGATTTGCATTTTTTTATGGCTAGAGAAGTTGATCATTTCTTCATGTGTCTATTGGCCATCCTTCTTTCCTCTTCAAAAAAGTCTCTCTTTAAGTCTAGCCCACTTATTAATTGGGGGGAGGGGTTGCTTTTTTGAGAATTTGTTTTGGGGGATTTTTTTGAGTTCTAAGTATATTTTAGATATGAGGCCCTTGTCTGTTGAATGGCTAGTGAAGATCTTCTCCCAATCTGTGGGCTTTTTATTGATCTTTCCACTTATGTCCTTTGCCATGCAGAAGCTGTGCAGTTTAATGTAACCCCATTGTCCAACCTTTTTTTGATTTGTTGTGTTTCTGGGTCTTTATTAAGGAAATTTTGGCCTGTGCCATGGATCTCTAGACTTTCTCCTATTCCTTCCTGTAATGTTTTCAGGGTGTCTATTTTACCTTGAGGTCTTGATCCATTTGGAATTGATTCTGGTGCAGGGTGATATATAAGGATCTTACTTTAGTTTTCTACAGATGTTTAGCCAATTTTGCCATCACCATTTACTGAAAAGGGTGTCTTTTTTCCATTCTTTTTTTTTTAAAGCTCCCTATTGAAGATTAGGTGGCTATATGTCTGTGGGTTCATTTCTGGGTCTTCAGTACTATTCCATTGGTCCTCAAGTCTGTTCTTGTGTTAGTACCAAACTGTTTTGATTACCATGGCTTAGAAATTTTAATTTTATTGAAGTCAGCTTATCCATTATTTCCTTCATGGATGATGACTCAACTTTTAAGGGAAAGAATGTCATATCCTTTTCTCTATTGCCTGTTCTGGTTCAATGTTTGTACATTTTAGTCGCCCAGCCTTGAATAAATGGATTAGTGTTCAGCCCTGACCAAGTCTACTCAAAACAGAAATATCCACCTTCTATTATTAACAAAAGATATTAATGGACTTAATAAGAAAAAAAGGATACTATTTACTTATCAATCTGACTTCACTCTCTGAGCTTTTGCACACTGTGCTGTTATTCCTTGCAATTTATACTAGGTCATTCATGATCCTTACCTATGGTCCCTGCAGCAGTTAGGAAAGAACTGTCTGCTATTCATGGAAAACCTCTAAACTTCTGGCGTTTGTTACTGAATCTTGCAATTGATCTGTTGTTATTCTGAGTTATCCTAAACTTACACTTACATTTTGAAGTTGCAGAGCACATCATATGGCATTTTCTTATTAACTGAACCCTTCTTTCTGCCTTTTTAGAATCTTTTTCTATAAGTGCCACCAAAAAAGTCAGAAGTCAAATGTTTGATAATCAGAAAAATATTGAGTGTTTTTATGATATTCAACTTCTGATTTGTTTCTGAATAAACAATAAGCCTTCATAAAAATCTTATTGTTGAACCTCAAACTGACCACAAATTTTATATATTAATACTACAAATATTTTTCAAAATAAAAATGTGTTATAGGAAAAGTGTCATCATTCATACTTGTGGGCTGAAAAGTTTAAATACAAACTCATTTAACAAATTATCTTGAAAATAATGTATATAAAATATAAAATGTTATGTATATAAAATATAAAATGTTTTAAGAAATCAAAGCCCATAAATTTTTTAACTGATATAGTATAAAATCTGCAACTTTTGACTCCTTAGTTGGAAATACTAGAGGACTTAGTAAGATAATATTAAAGTAAAAACTTGGTTTTAATTTAAAAATGTTTTTCAACATAAAATGCAAATTCCAAGCTAAGATAACTATGCTATATAATTGATATTATAATGACAAATAATTTCAATCACTGCAATTAGAAAATCACTATTAGGTAACATTAACTTTTGCTTACACTGTGATTCAGTAATTCATACATGCTTTAATTTGAGCTGACATGTTCACACTATTTTTGCATTTTGTGATCAAATTATATTTGGAGATTGTCGGAGACACAAACTTGCAGGACTGGGTCTGAGGATTCGTGTGCTGTGTGAGGATGTGTGCTGATGATTGAGAAGAAAGCTCATCCATAATCCTGACAAAAGATGGGTTACCCAGCTGCAACCTCCAGGTAGGAAAGTGGAAGGTCTTTCCCAATCTGGACAAAGGTCTGGATGCTCAGCCAACCAAGGAGGTCTGGGTGGAGGACATGGGGAAAGTGCCATTCCTGCTCCCCTGAATAATCCCATAGAACAATGCCTTGTTATCCTCTTTTTGTGTTTCTAAGGGAGCCCACCTGAGAAAGCACCCTGCTTTCTCTTTAAAATTTTAATCACCCTGCTTCACCTTTGTTGACAACAACTAACTCTTCCTGTTTGCTAATTAAAGATGCTTGACTCTCACGATCTGTATTCATGGAAAACTGTTTACTGCCCCCGGACTGCTGATTTACTTTCTGTGCCTGTATGCTGTATATAAGCATATTTCAATAAACTTTGTCTATACCCACATGGTGTAATCCACTTTTTGCCTATCAAATACTGAGTTCCTGGTTCTTGCTGTGTGAACAACAACAAAGGAGAGTTCTTTACATGAACTTACAAATTGCAGTGTTATTCAAATGCAAAATTTGATATCATTACTTATAGTTATTAAAATAATAAAGAACATACATTTGTGTGTTGGAAATTATTTTCCTTTATTTATTGATTGAGCACTTTATACATGTTAGGTTCTACAGAATTTAGTAAGCATATATATATAATACAAGATAAATTCAAGTGTCTAATATTTACATTACCTGACTTCAACACCCTGCTCTGGGTATCAGTTGAGAGAACTCCAGTGTGAATACTCAGGTCCATTGATCCCCACAACCCAACCCTCCACCATCTTTTTTATATTTTAAAAGTTGCTTTAGCTGTGCTAAATTTGTTTCTGTATCCTCATATAAGTGTTAATAAATTTTTATTTCTATATAAAAGTTTATATAAAGGTTAATAAATTTTTACAAAAAGTGGAAACTTGGATTTTTTACTGAAATTTCATTGAATCTATAGATCAATTTTCAGATGTTGGTCTCTTAAAAATATTGATCAGAGGCTCTTTAAGCATAGGTTTTTTTATTGTTTTGTTTTTTGTTTTGTTTTTTGTCAGTCATGGGGTTTGAACTCTGGGCTTGGGCACTGTCCCTGTGCTTTCCAGCTCAAGGAAAGCACTCTACTGTTTGAACCACAGCACCACTTCCAGTTTTCTAGTGGTTTATTGGAGATAAGAGCCTAATAGTTTTCCTGCCTGGGCTGGTTTTGAACTGTGATTCTCAGATCTCAGCCTCCTGAGTAGCTAGGATTACAGGTGTGAGCCACTGGTGCCCCGCTGAACAGTTTTTTATTGTCAGTTATTTCAGATTTTTTGACATTTTTAATCATTCTTCCTGTGTATTCTCTTTATTCAATATAGGCTCACGTGATTGTCTTTTACTTTGATTGTACACAGTACTTGTAATACAATTTCATTTTTTCACAGATTAGTCCTCAGCAGCTGCTATTTTACCTGGCATGGAATAACCAAATCCCTAGTTAAATTCCTACTAATAATTAATTTACTTTTATTTATGTTGCTGAAAATTATATAACAAAGAAACCTACTAAGTGGATAATGGTAAAATTTTAAAGCTTAAACATTTTTAAGATTTCCTTGATCTTACTTTCCTAAGTCTGCATACTGTGAATACAGTTGGCCTAATCTAAAACATCTTCAGTTAATTAATAATATGTTAAAATTTTATAAAGAAGTTCTTATTGAGTTTTAGGAGAATTATTTTCCTTCTTTTTCCCTACTTTATCCTTCAACTTATTTTATATATTTCTGACACATATGAATTAGTTCCCAGATAACCTGTTCTGGTTCGAAGATCAAGCTAATAAGTCTATAGAACATTTTTGATATACAACCTACTATTAAAAAGAAACACCATCTTACCTACTCTCTAAAAGTCAGAAAACAGAGCATGTTTGCAAGTCATGATGAAATTACTCCCCACAAATTCTTGAAGAAAAATCAAGTAATATCATCAGATAGCAACACAAAGACAGCTTGTGAAATAACTTCAGGACACACTCATTGTAGCATAAGATAATTCTTTAGCATCCTCTAGCTTTTTGCCTCCTCTCATGAAAATACACACTAGCCTAAGCTATTATTTGGAAGTTAGATCTCACATGTCTTTTCAACTGTCCAGAGTACAATGCTTTTGTTTCATCTGTTACATGGGATTAGTGGAGGAAATCAGAGAATATAAGTATTAGCTATTTGCTGATAGGAGTAAAAAATGTGACAGTGTATCAAGAGTAAGAGGAGCTGTTAGGTACCTATGGGAGCTTGCAGTGGTCTAGGGAGGATGGAAATGAAAGGTCCATTAAATTTTACTGTAGCTAATTTATTTGTACTTAGAAGATTAAGATAAAGGCAAGTGACAAAGATAGTGGCATTTTCTTTTTTTCTTTTTTTTTTTTTGTCCGTCATGGGGCTTGAACTCAAGGCCTGAGTGCTATCCCTCAGCTCTTCAGCAAAAGGCAAGTGTGCTACCACTTGAGCCACAGTGCCACTTCTGGTTTTCTGGTGGTTTGTTGGAGATAAGGGTCTCATAGACTTTTCCTGCCCAGGCTGGCTTTGAACCGTGATTCTCAGATCTGAGCCTCCTGAGTAGCTAGGATTACAGGCATGAGCCACCACTGGTGCCCGGCTGATAGTGACATTTTCATAAAAGACAATAAGAATACTTAAGAGAAAATTTGGCAATATAAGGGATAGAGAGTGATTGAGTGAAAGCTTCCTTTTCAAAATTAGAAGTGTGGTCAATACGGTGGCATGAATGGTCTCTGAGGATGGATTTGCATTGCTCCTTCTAACAATTTAAATAACTCCACAGATAATTGTTAACAACCAACAAATGCCCTTTCACCTTCTTGTGTGTGTAACACAGGCTGTTCAATTGTCTAAGTTAATTAACATGAGCTATGCTTTTCAGGTAGTAGAGGTAAATGTTCCCAATTAGCCTTGCTTGACTGATGAGCAAGTTTGGTTATGGAGATTAGGACTCTTGCCTGAGGGTTTTCTCTGGACAGCCTGTGGTCTCATCTCTTCCAGTCTCTGTCTTCCTCCTCCCTCTCCACATATACACACACACATTTGATTTTCTTTTCTTCACTGTATTTATATGTGTGATCAAGCCTGTAATTGCTGAAAGAATTCTTTGAAATTTATTATCTAATTTGTGTACATTGTAAGGACAAATGTAAGCAGAATGCTTTGAATAAGTTCACCCCTTTACTTAACTTTTAGTATTTGGTTGAGTTATCCATTTTATTTTCAACATTGTTCATCATTTATTACACAAGGAGTTGAACATAGTTTCAATCAAAGTGGATAAGGTCTCTTGAGGTTATTTAACTCCCCTTGTACATTGAATAAATTTAGGTGATAAAAGTTTTTCTTTTACAAATATTCCTCGTTCTGTTTGCTTTTATTTCTGTTTGTTATAAGCTTACTTTGGCCAAAGTTACCATTAAATCCAAAATTTACACCCCAATTCAAGCCTAGTAGCTGATTATCAATGATGAGCTTGTCTGATTTTGGTCCTTGAATTGATCCATAATGGCTTTCATATTTGTCCACAGTTTAAAACATAGCTATTTGGTTCGGATGCATACTTTATTTTACACTGAGAAGTGATATGCAGATTATTTTTTCTTTCTGTTTTTGTGTAGATATTCTTATTTTTAGACTTGTGCTAAGCATAAGATTAGTATAAATGGTATGGAGATTCTTCGGTGAATTGTTCCATTTGTGTTCTGTTTGTACTATATTCTAGGCTACATCAAAGATAGCGGTGCCATATAAATTGGAACAGTTTAAACATAAGGTAACAGCAGAATTGTTAGATGTTAACCTAGAGAGAGCGTTGAAAGACAGGGGTCAGGTAAGAACTAGGAGATGGAGACACAGCTAAAAGTAGGCAAAGGTGTGGCTTGCACTCAGTCAAGAACAACATTCTCTGCAGAGAAAAAAATTCATTTAAGCCTTAGGAAAGAGATGGAATAAATATTTCACAAGCCTGCCAAGTAAAGCAAAAGGTGAGAAATTATATACCAGAGAATTCCATCAGGTTTCTTTCCTCCTACACCAGGAAGAAAGAGAGAGGGAGGGGGGGGAGGGGAGAGAGAGAGAGAGAGGGAGAGAGAAAGAGTGAGTGAGAGAGAGAGAGAGAGAGAGAGAGAAAGAACCCTTCCAACCTTTTAGTTTACTTCTAAATTATGATCTTTTTTTGTTTCTTGAAATTAATTGGGCCTGAAATAAGGAAAACTCATGGACTGTCAAAAGCTCAAAAGCTCTAATAGATAAATAATGGCTGTTCATCTCACTTCAAGTTCAGCTCCACAGACTTGAAACACAGATAAATAACATAAAAACTTACCTGTGAGTTAGTAATGCAGTGGACTAAGTTGTTTAAGGACGATTAGGTAGATGTAGATATTTTGTCACTGTGAGACCCCCGTAGTTCTGGATATCAGCATAGTTCTGGGGATCCTGGTTGCCCCATTTTGCCTATCTGACTGTTTTTCCTTTACTACACACATTAGGTCATGCCTTTGAAACTGCACAAGTGCCTGAAGGTTGGACAAGGGTGGTTGGGTTAATGGTAACCTTTTATAAGTGATAATCTGAATCTTCAACAGTGAACATGGGCTTGACGAGGTGAAAGAAGGCCTACCACATGCACAGAGCATGACAGGGGCCCAGGTGGTAAATCATGATGAGTTGGAGTCTGAGAGGATGATGGCTGACAAAACATGTTAGACTGAATATGTAGAGAGTTCAGATCAAACAAATCAGCCTTTTCTGGGTATATTAACCTAGGCAATGCACTTGACCTCTGTAAACTTCAGTTTCCTAATCTGTAAAGAAAATAATAGTATCTCCTGCTGCACATTGTTATAAAATCATTCATTTAAAACATTCAGAACAGTGCCTGTCATAGTGTAAGTAATGAGTGTTAACTCCTACTCCATTGTACCTAATATTTCTCTATTTTTCTAATAAGTAGTTCACCACCATAATTACGTGTGTACATTTTGCTTTTAATGGTATTGCTGCTAAATTACCCTGTTTCTTGATAGAACTCCAAATTCTCTTCTATGGGCTCTAGAGATTTCTCTACTATTCCAATAAGATTGATGTCTACATTACAGTTGTTGCTTGTGGACTAATAAAAGAACATAATAGGCTTCACATTGAAAAGGATTCACTGACTGGAGCCTATAAAAGGCCTTTGTTAGTGTTTCTGTGATGTGGTTCAATCAATTTAGCTGAAGAAGAGACTCATATTTTATAATTTGCAGCTCTCATGGATTGGGTTATTGGGCTTCATCTGCCAGAAACAGGCAGAATGTTTAGCCCTAAGCCTGGGGTGGAAGGAACAGAGTAATTCCACAAACAGGACTGCACAGCTAGAAGACAAAAAACAAAAACAAAAACAAAACTGAAAAATGTGCCTGCCTCTATTTATTTTTAAAAGTTTGTTTTTTTCTAGGTGCAAAACCTGGAGCTTATATTAAATAGAATGATGGAAATGGCAATACAATGGTCAATTTTCCTTTGGGCTGGCAGGGGCTGTGTATGCTTTGCAAGAGTTAATCAAATAAAAAAGCTGATTCTTGCCGGGCGCTGGTGGCTCATAACTGTAACCCTAGCTACTCAAGAAGCTGAGATCTGAGGATCATGGTTCAAAGCCAGCCCAGGCAGGAGAGTCCATGAGACTCTTATTTCCAATAAACCACCAGAAAACCAGAAGTGATTCTGTGGCTCAAGTGGTAGAGTGCTAGCCTTGAACTGAAGAGCTCAGGCACAGTGCCCAGGCCCCAGAGTTCGAGACTGTCAAAAAAAGAAAAAAGAAAAAAAAAGCTGATTCTAGAAAAGAGTAGCATGGGAGAAATTTCCTATGAGATCATACCATTATCAATGGGAAAGAAAGATTGTAGTAACAATTTCTTCTCCCCAAGATCTTTGGAAATATGAAATTATGTGATGATTGTAATATGTTTTATGAACAAGGCTGAAAAAATATCAGATTGGCTGCTACCATTAGGAGTGGGGTTCAGGTGGCTGAAGAAAGTTTCAACTCTAGCTTATCACTGAAAGCCTAAGTCGAGTGGGTGGTGATATAAACTACCCAAAGGTAAATTTGCACTGTTATCAACCTCTCATGGGGTCTTGAGGTGTGCACAAATGCCTGGTCCTTTGCAAATGCCAACAGTTTATGCTTACCTAAAAACCACAGGATTAATTCTACTTTTCAATTCAATGCTTCTTAGAAATGAGACGATTAATTTCAAACTCAAATTCATCATTTTTAAGTTTGTAAATTTTGAAAGCAAAATTTCATTTGTGTCTATAGAATAGTCACAGATTTTATGTTTCTGTTCTGTATAGTTCAAATGCTAATATTAATTGTTTGCCAGATATTACTGAATCATCTTCTGACCTATTTTTTGCACTTTAGAAGTGTGATTTGAGATTTTTTTTTTAAAGAAAACAATTGGATAACTTCATTATCTCCTCTTCTCTGGGGTCTTGTAGAAAGCAGTATTGATTATTTACCATTTCTACATTTTGTTTTGCCAATGGGAATACATATGTATACAGTATCAACATCAACTCCAGGAACTAAAAGTCACTTTAAAAAAGTTATTATAGTAGTTAAGAAGGTTAAGCAGGAGTTAACAAGGAACAGTTTTTGAGCAAATTCTACTCTTTTCTCTTTGCCTAGCTCTCCTAAAAAGTGAACAAAAATTGGTAACTCAATTCAGTGCTAGATAGAGTTATAAGACTTTTTAAAGATTGAAATGACAAAATAGAGACTGAAAAGTTTCAATCTTTCAAGTCCCATAGAAATTCTTGATAGTACTGGAACATGGAGAAGATGAGTATAATCTGCTCATGACTGAGAAATCAGGAGAGAAAGAGGTCAGAGGAGATAGATAATTTTACCAAAGCGAAACAGTCCAGGCAAGAGGTTTTGGATCCTATCAGGAAAGAGAATGGGGCTGTGTTTTCCCCACACTGTAATAGATGTTGAGCCACAAAATTCTAAGTAGCCTGATAATGAGTGAGGACTTCACAGGACTTCACTACACAGGCTTGACACTCCAATTTGGAACCCACTAGACTTTCAGGAGAATAGCGAGAAATGAGGACCTTTAGCATGACACTGGCAGTATGGGCTCTGTTCTCACTGAGTTACAACATATAGATTTAAATCCTTCACCCATCGGTAGGTATTGTGTGACTGCCCTGTTCCTGACATCATTCTTCACCCTGCATATTCTTCAAGGGAGAGAACAAGAGAGACAAGATTCCTGCCCTAACGGAGTTTTGACATTAGGTTATAAATAAGCAAACAAATGGATGAACACGTTTGTCTCTAAAGTATTACACATGTGTAAGAGTAGCTTTCTGAAAAGTAGCCTTTCTGGAAAGGTTGAGTGAAACCTGCATTATGAGATGCAGCCATCCATGCACAGGCAGGTCTGGAAGCAGGATAGTCCCCACAAAAAAGGTCATGGGACAAAATGGAGCATGGTGTAGAATACCACTATGGCTAGAAGAAAACAAAGAAATATCCGGGAGGTAGGTAAGGGTAAGAATGGTCACAAATGTGAATTCTATTCCAAGTGTCATTTGAAGCCAGGAAAAGTTTTATGCAGAAGAATGCCATATCAGGACATGCCTCCTGTAACATTTTTGCTGAGGGGAGAGAAGGGAGAGGTCTCTCTGTTGGGAGTTAGTTTCCATTAAGGCATGAAAATTTGTGAATGGAGATGAAGAACATCCTTAAATTCAGGATGGAGCTGAGTGAAAAATCCTCCAAGACATAATGGTAGCGTAGATATAAGGAGTAAGAGTAAGAGAGGATTGTTAGTTTTCAGTGGGAGTATAGGGCGATGGCACACAGACTTCATGGTAGTACAAAGAGGTATTTGAAAAAAAAAGAGCTCTAAACTGGCCTGGATGAGTGTGAGATATTAATAGACAGGCAAATGCAGTGGTCAAGTATGAAGTTAGGATTGAATGTAAAACTCACCAAAGAGAACAGAGATAAAGACAGAAATTTGGAATATAGAATTGTATTAAAACCAGGCCACTGGGTAAGGTCCTTTATTGTCTCTGCTTTTAAACAAATGATCACTAAATAATAATAATAATAATATAATAGTAATAAAGAACACCAAATGGTCCAAATTCCCTTAATTTTTTTCATACTGATTTAGGTCATTGTTTTACCTTCAAGCTATCAAACAAGTATTGTTCTCTTTCACTATGTATTGCTATTAAATATGTACTTCATTGTGTGTTTTTATACCCCAGTACTGTCCTGGGCCTATTATTCCTATCTTATGCAGATTCCTCTATCTTTAGTTTAGGCTCTGCATCTACAGTTCCTTAGACAATGTGAATTGGTACTCTGAAATTCCCCCAAGCGATGAGTGTCTTAATGAGGACTCAGAAGCAGCATCTGAGAACTTAGACAATAATTTATTTGAGCATGAGCAGGAAGATCCACATTTAGATAATTCTCTTTCCACAGAGTCATTATCTCAGAATGTTTCTGCTGACAGCCATAGAGATAATAGCATCCAAAATGTAAATAATGAAACAATACACATGGTAATGAGAGCGACACAGAAAATACAGTAGTAATGAAAAAATAACAAGACAGCCATTCTAATATTGTAAATACATAACTTTGCATTAGTGACAGATTATCTCTGTAATGCCAAGCTGAAATAATTTAGAAGGGAATGTAACACTTGCTGAACAACAGAGAAGGTGTCATTCCATGCAGGTTAAGGCATTTAGAGAATTAGGCAGGTCTGCATAATTAGGAGTGTTTGAGAATAGGAAATGTGAGGGTTTCTGTGAAGCACAAGAGTTTGTGTGTCAGCTACAGAGTAGCTGACATAATGAGTTTTCATAAAGGAGCTTATTGGGAATTAGGGATAGAAAAGTAGCTTATCAAAGGTGATGACTGGGCTACATCTTCCATAAATACCCACAAAATCATTGCAAACACTTTGTTGAATGTGCTGAAATCTATGTTGCACAAACAGGAAAGGCTTCATTACTTCCCAGCCTTCCTCTTATAACACACTGTTGGACCTTCTATTTTCTATGCCTTGCTTGCTTTGCAGGCAGAATTGTATTTTTTTCCAATATTAGAACAATCATGTTTTGCTCACGAAAACTCACTTTCGGTGTTTTTGTCTAAATCAAGATTTCAATCTCACATTGATTCACAGCCTCTCACTTTTTGCTGGCTTAGGCTTGTTCTAATGCAGCAATCAGGATTTGTTTGTCTCTCTCACTCTTCCCTGCCCTTTCCTCCAACTTGTTCGTCTTCCAGGGTCAGGAGAGAAGAAAGGACACTGAAAGAGTATCACATTGCTTGCACATACTGGAATTCAGCATGATTATGTTTATGAGTAAAGGCACAAATGCTAGCTACTTCCTGTAACACATCTATGAGCTGTGTAAAAAACTATCTGAAGGCTTCCACTTGTTTTATTTAACCATTTTGAGATGTCTTTCCTCCTCTTTCCTCCCTCCTCCTTCCCCTCCCCCTCTCCTCCCCCTCCCCCTCCTCCTCCTCCTCCTCTTCCTCCTTCCCTCTCCCCCTCCTTCCCCCCTTGGGCCTTATGCTTGTTGGAAAAGTGTTTTTTTTAGCCCTTGAACCATGTTCCTAGCCTATTGTTTTTAGTGTTTTCAGGTAGTGTCTCAGTAATTCTTACCTAAATCTCTCAAAGTAGCCAAGATTATAGGTATGTATTAAGACATTTAGCTTCAGAATCTCTTAATTTCTTACAGTTGGAATCAATATCACCCAATAAGCTTCCACATTAGACAGGATAATGAACTATCCACATCCTAACATTTAGAGCTCAGGAGGCTGAGATCTGAGGATCGCGGTTCAAAGACACACTGGGCAGGAAAGTCCATGAGTCTCTTATCTCTAATAAACCACCACAGCACCAGAAGTGGTACTGTGGCTCAAGTGGTGGAGTACTCGCCTTAAGCTGAAGAGCTGAAGGACAGTGCCCAGGTCCAGAGTTCAAACTCCATGATTGGGGGTGGGGGAGGTGGGGTGGATGGGTGGCTTTTGGTAAAATAAATACCTTCAAAATTATTTCCCTCTATAAAACAAAACCAAATCAGGGCTCTATCGTGACTTCTGTTCATACAACCGTTTTAGAGTCAATTTGATAGAACTCTATGATTCCTGATTGTGAAAATACCAATTGTGGCTCACCTTCTAGAAAACATAGGGTTATTTGAAAGCTTACATTTGGTTTTATACAGTGTTCCACTGCTTTATATTGAAAATGAAGCACCACAGATGTTTCATCAATCTTTTCCTTACCTGTTTTCTGTGCTCCAGTCTTAAAATTGTCATCGAGATTCTTTGGATGATTGGAATAAATTGAAAATGCAATACTATAAATGTTTTTAGAAACTAAGTATGTTAACTTAGTATGTTAATTTAGTAAGTTACTCAGAAAACTGTGACTATTATTAAAGTTTTTAAATTATAAATACAGGAATAAAATAAGGGTCTAGGAACAGGTGGAGATAAGCAACATTCTTGTTATAGAGAGAGGCTCTTATTTCTTTAAGCTGTGCTTTCAAGATAGGATTTTTATAATTAAAATTTAATTAAAATAATTTTTTACTTATTGTATAATTGTTCATTGGGAAAAGTCTTTGTATCTTAGATCATTAATTTAGCTATAGAAAATTGATTTAAATTTGTTGTGTGTGGTATAAATACAGACTTAATTTCCTGTATCATGTTATGTATCTTAAAGTTAGTTAATGATGCATGCAGTACAATTAGGTATTTTGGTTAGTGTAGATTTATCCTAGTTTCTTTACATTTTATCAATTTAAAATTATTCAAGAACATAGAGTCATCTAAAAATGATGCAGTAAATTAGAAGATGCCCTTTGTTTCTTGAGTCCTGTTTATTTTGTCATATCTCATTGTGTTTTGAATTTAACATCTGCATATCAGGGAGACAATGTGCCATTTGTCTCTCTGATTTTGGCTTATTTCACTATGTTCTTGACCCCCACATATGGTATATACATGTGCACGTAACAGGGCAGCTAGGAGGAGGGCACAGAATCAGAGGAAAATGGGTGAAATAAAATTTTAAAATGACTTATTTTTAGCTGTGGGATTGTACGCATGTAAGAATCGCGTACGTGTATAGCTTCCATTTTCCCAACGATACGAGAGTGTACTCTTTCCCCTCAGATATCAAGAACAATGGGTCCACCTCTTTATTTCACCGTTGATTTTTCTATTTCTGTGATTAATTTCCCACAGGACAAAAATAAAATTATTTGCTTCCTGAAAACCATTATTCAAATTCATAAAATAGACATCCTTAGAGTACAAATCATAAAAGCACATAGTTTCTTTGAAGATGAATAAGACCCTGATGTATTTCTTAGATATCAGAATTACATTAAGAATATCTTATATATTGCTATTTGTAAAACACAAATACTTTGGTTAATACACACTTTTGTGAATACTAAGAAGAAAGTATTCAACTAGCTGAGATGAACATAGGAGACAACTGATATTTTCCATTTTAATAGGCTACTAAATAAAAATAATTTTAAACTTGTCAGTTATCCTTGGAAGTGACATATAATTTTTAAGGGAGATATCATAGCTCTATGTTATCTAGATATATGTAGGAGAAAAGTAAAATCTATAAAAGTATTAAATTTATAATCTGTAAATAAAAAATTGTTTGAGTGGTAAACTTGTATGAATGAAAGAAGGGCCAAGGAATTAGAGTGAAATTAGAAATGAGGCAGTGTGTTAATCAAGGAATGAAGACTGCTAGAAGGTGCCTTTTACTTTCTTTTGTCCTTATCAGCTATGTTCTTAGTAGTATATTATTTTATTAACTCTTGGTTTCTTAAACCTTCAAACAATTCTTGCTTTCCAGAGTTTTATTTCTGTTTATGTAGCACAGAGGAATTGAACACAGGGCTTAATGTATGCTAGGCAAGCACTCTACCAAAAAGCCACACTCCCAGCCCATGAACTAGTAATTTTCTAAAAGAGAACACCATTTTGCTTTCACAATGTTAATGTACAATTTTTGTGTGTGTGTGTGGTACTGGGGCTTGAGCTCAAGGCCTACTGTGTGCTAGGCAAGCACTCCACCACTTGAATGATAGCTCAAACTCCTTTTTGATTATATTTTCTTTCTTAGTAAGATTTAGCCAAGTTTGCTAAAGTTGGTCTCAAAGTAGAAATTCTCTGGTCTCTGCTTCCTGAGAAGCTGGAATTAAAGACATGTGCCACAATGGCCAACTTTAAGTTATAATTTTAAGAAGTCACTTTTCTGTACCATGTTTTAAAAAACTATAGACCATGGCTATTTACAACGTAAGTAATTTTGGCATCATTTCAAATAGTTGAAAAATCATAACATTTAGAGATAGCCCATTTTTGTGTTTAGAAAGTCTAAATGTCTTTGTTCAAGAGCATATTACTTCTTATTTGAAAATGTCAAGCCCTGAGTAGTACAGGAGGAAAGAGGAGAGGGGGAAAGCCTAAGGAAAAATAATAAGCAATGGAATGCAATCTCTTTAGTGTATTGACCTGTACATTAACAGGCTATTTAGCTCATCTGTTTTCTTGGCATCTGTCACCTTCCTGGAAAATCTGGAAGGAAAACTAGCAATCCACAAGTAGTCCTTGAAGAAGAAAGAAAAGTTACTTACCCACCTTGTCTGAATTCATTTCTTATCTCAATGGTGGATTTTTTTCCCCACAGTGAATTCTGCCTTCACGTTTCCAGGTAGCATTATTCAGCAAGAGTGTATCACAAATGGATTACATTGAAACTGAGCAAGAAAAGACAAAAGGAGTCAGTCAAAGGAATCTGAGAAGAACAAAGTTTGTGTCTGTCACACGTGCACTATCAGATTAAACTCATAATAATAATCTTACAAAGTAATATTGTTATTGCTCATTATTATATCTGAACCATGATAGCCTAGGTATAATAGATACTCACTTTTCATCTGAATGCCTGAATTATTGAATGAATAGATGAATGAAACACTGCCTCCTGTACCCAAGTTGGGATACATAAGCTTGCACTACAATCTCCCAACAAATTAATCCTGTACTTGTGCTTTGTTAGGGTCTGACATAGCAAGTAGACAAAATATTCAATTACATTTACTTGCTTAATATGTCTCTTCTAAAGAAATATTTAGCCTCTCAAACAGATCTTCATTTAGAAGGGGAGTCTCATGCTTTAATGTCTTATAGGACCAGTCATATGATATTATACATTTAATAAGTATAAAGGCATTATTCTCTGGATGGTACATGTGATACCTGATGTCATTCAAATATAAACCTTTGGTCAAACAAAAACAAATTAGGCCTTCATATTAGTGTTTCCATTCTTAAATAATTACAAGTAACTTAAATGTCTACATACAAAACGGAACTGGTTTTTCCTCAAATAAATGAAGATTACCTGCCATTAACACTGGGTTACCATGTGCAATAACCACACTGTTTCAAAGCTTTCTAGGTACTGTAAGTCCACTGGCATTCTTGATTCCTGGCCAGACCTCTTTCCCATTCTCAATGGACTTTGTCAGCATGGACTTGGAGCTTGGGATCTCACATATTACCACTAAGAAGCATTGGTATGCATATTAGGAATATGTAATGAATCTTAATAGCATTAATTTATTATCCTAGATTGCTCAGTCATACTAATACAGCTTTGCACCTGCATACACATGCTCATAATTAAGAAAGGGATATTCTTTGCCTTCCTATCTGGGCTTCTCTGATAAGTTGTTATGCAGCTGGCATTCAATGCAAATTGGAGTTTGCTGGCTTCTGATATGCATACTTGCACTAATCATCAGATTACTTGTGTGCTGACTGCCCACCTCTAAAACCTATGCTGTCACATTGAGAATAAACAATAGGGTTTGCTTTGAATTTAAAAAATACAAACTGGTCTTGTTGAGATTTTTATTAAAGACAGCAGGATGAGTATGGTTTTCATGTAAAAATTGGACATTGGCTAAACATCAGTATAGAGCCTGGAAAATGAAAACTGCCACATTGTTCTATCAGTGATCACTATAAACAAAATCAGGCAAAAAGAGTTTATAGCAACTGTAATACAAAATACTTTTTAACATAATGTAGACCCTCTGGCCTGGAGTTACGAAACCCCACTAATATTCCCATTAACAAGAGGACTGAGTTTAAAATACTTTTTATTTTTTTGTTGGTTGTGAGCTTGAACTCTGGGCCTGGGCTTCAATTCTTCAGCTTAAGGTAAGCACTCTACCACTTGAACCACAGCACTACTTCTGGTTTTCTGGTGGTTTATTGGAGGTAAGAGTCTCACAGACGTTCCTGCCCTGACTGGCTTTGAACTGCAATCCTCAGATCTCAGCCTCCTGAGTAGCTAGGATTATAGGTGTGAGCCACTGGCATCTGGCTAAAATACTTTAAAAAAAATCGATTTTGTTATTAAGGATTCATTATACAATGTCTTTAATTCAGTTTAGTGACTTTGGTAGTATCAGTTTCTTAGTGATGAGTATATAACTGTTGATTAAGATGAATTGCACTCATAAGTTTATATGTAGCTCGAAATCGCTTTGTACAATGATTTAAAAATGATTGGAAACTCAGGTAAAAACAATAGTAAAATCATTGGCAAAAGGCAATATTTCTTTGAATAAATGATAACATTATGAGAAAAATTTTAGTAAGTATAATTTAAATTTTTGATGAATTTGAAGTGAGAGAGTTAGAGATTTCAGAATGAAGATTAGGAGAAAAAGCTCTACATGTTGTTTCAAAGCAACAAAAAGGTCTAAATTTACTTAGTAAGTCAATTTCCTCATGGTTCTGCAAGGAAATTATTATCCTTGCCATGATTATTGGGAAATATTACCTCTTATACAAATAAGAAAACTCAAACTCAGATGTAATTTATTAGGTTTAAAATGGTGAAGTTGACATTTATATCTTCATATTCTTTTAAGAAATATTTTGCTATCTTTAAGTAGTTGTACAAAGGAGTTGGCACTAACCAGAACAGTTTATGAATACAGTGCATCTTGATCTGTCATCTCTTTCAACATTCTTTTTTGTCTGTCATGGGGCTTGAACTCTGGGCCTGGGCGCTGTCCCTCAGCTCTTCAGCTCAAGGCGAGCGCTCTACCACTTGAGCTACAACGCCACTTCCGGTTTTCTGGTGGTTTATTGGAGATAGGAGTCTCACGGTCTCTCCTGCCCGGGCTGGCTTTGAACCACGATCCTCAGATCTCAGCCTCCTGAGTAGCTAGGATTACAGGCGTGAGCCACCAGCGCCTGGCTTACTTTCAACATTCTTACACGCCCCTTATAACACACCCCTTCCCTCAATTATCTTTAATTTAGGTTATGTATTGGATTTTTTTTTTTTTTACTATTTAACAAAGTGGTTACGTATACAATGCATCTTGGTGTGGGTCATCACTCTGAACTCTAAAAACTTTGTTTTGAGCCATATAACCACCAGCTGTCTGTCTTACAAATGAGTTATGAATAGTGTTAGGCAAATAGAGAAATTCAATGCAAGGCTCTGAAGAGTACAATTATTTTTCAGATCATTGCTTACATGCTACAATGTGATGTTAGAAGAAAATGTTTCATAAATTGCAAGAAAAATGATTATGCTTAGAGGTTTTCAATAAGGATTTACTCTTATAATGATTTAACTAAAGCTAGATGCTTGTTGAACACAAGTAATAGGCAGAGGTTGAGTTTTCAACACTGAGACACAGGTGAAAATTACATATGTACTATCAGTTTTCAAATTGTCCCTAAGAAACAGAGTTTTAATCTCATAGGAAAGAAATTCACAGTGGCTGTGATTAGAATTTAATAAATCATCGTCGCATAGCAGCATCTACTCTGCGTTGTCAACTATGAAGAAGCAGTTCTTGGCAATCTAGTTTTAATACTCTTAAACTACCAGGGTTGCTTTGGTTTATTGATAATTTATATTGCTGATTATCAAGTGAAATATTCAGGTGTCAAAATAAATAAAAATAGGCAGAGATTTGTAAGGCATTTTCTTTTTTTAGACAACTGATGGTCTTTATACTTCATCCGATCTAGTAACCCATGAAGGTAAGACACATTAGTGTTCTTAACATGTGAAGTAAGTTTTTATAGTTGCATATTCTCACATACTAAGATAGGTATCCTTTACCAATAAGCCACTTCTACCTTTGGATGTGTAGATCATCTTTGTGTCAAGGCCTCATTAATTTTCTCTTGTTCTGTAATGAATTACTATGCAATATACTTAACAACCTAAGGCAACATGAATTTATGAGCTCCATTTTTTTATATCAGTATCTAGTGTGGCAAAGACATGATTTCTTCTCAGTGTCTCACAAGCATAAAAGCAAACTATTGTTAGAGCCGAGTCATCCTCCGGGAGTTCAATGGAAAAAAAAATCTGCTTTCCAATCCCAAACTTCATATGGAACAATAAAAGACCCCGAATAGCAAAAACAATTCTTAGCAGAAAGAACAGTGCTGGAGGAATATCAATATCAAACTTCCAACTCTATTACAAATCTATAGTAATCAAAACAGCTTTGTACTGACACAAGAACAGACCTGAGGACCAATGGAATAGAACTGAAGACCCAGAAATGAACCTGCAGATGTATGGTTACCTATAATCTTTCATAAGAGAGTAAAAAAAAAATAGGATGGAAGAAAGACAGCCTCTTCAGTAAAATTGGTTAAACACCTTTAGAAAACTGAAGTTAGATGCTTATATACCACCCTGCACCAGAATCAATTCCAAATGGATTGAAGACCTCAAGGTGAAAGTAGACAGCCTGAAAACATTACAGGAAGGAATAGGAGAAAGTGAAGGGCTCCTTTGCATGAGCCAAAATGTCCTTAATAAAGACCCAGGAACACAACAAAACAAAGAAAGGTTGGGCAAATGGGATTGCATGAAACTGCAGGCTTCTGCATGGTAAAGGGTATAACTAGCTAGATTAGCTAGATCAGTAGAAAGCCCATGGATTGGGAGAAGATTTTCACTAGCCATACAATGGACAAAGGCCTCATATCTGAAATATACTTAGAACTCAAAAAATCAAATCCCCCCAAAACAAATCCTTAAAGAAACAACTGCTCAATTAATAAGTGGGCTAAAGACTTAAAGAGAGACTTCTCTGAAAAGGAAAGAATAGCTGATAGACACATGAAGAAATGCTCAACTTCTCTAGCTATAAAAGAAATGCAAATCAAAACACCATTGAGATACCACCTCACCCCAGTTAGAATGGCTATTATAAAAAAAAATCTAAGAACAACAGGTGCTGGAGGGGATGTGGCCAAAAGGGAACCCTACTGCATTGTTGATGAGAGTGTAAACTTGTTCATCCACTCTGGAAAGCAGTATGGAGGTTCCTCAAAGACTCCACATAGAGCCTCCCTATGACCCAGCAATCCCACTTTTGGGCATTTACCCAAATGATCACAAACAAGACCATACTAAAGCTACCAGCACAACTATTTTTACTGCCTTGTTTTGTTTGTTTTTCTCATGCTGTAAATCTACCTGATTTCCTGTTCAGCTTCCCACTATTCATTATTGAAATGACTAATTTTAAAGGGCATCTGTGATTAACCTAAGCCAAACTATCACTAAGCTTAATGTATTTAGGCAAAGCCCCTTCTGTTCTATTGTGAGACATATCATTAGAAGGACAGATAGAGTTTCTGTTCATTTTCCTGAGGATGAACTTTTATAACGTTAAAAGTGATAGGGGCTGGGCTTAGGATTTGATCAGAGAGGGAGTTTATCATATAGTTTTTAATTTCATTTGTGTGTGTGTGTGTGTGTGTGTGTGTGTGTGTTGGAGCTTGAATTTAGGGCTGTAGTGTTATTCCTGAGCCTTTTTGCTCAAGGTTGGCCCCCTACCACTTGAGCCACAGCTCCACTTCTGTTTTGTTTTTTTTTTTTGTGGCAATTGTTGATAAGAGACTCAGGGACATTTCTTCCCAGGCTGGTTTCAAACCAAACTGGTCAGACCTCAGTTTCCTGAGTAACCAATAGTGCCCAACTTGATTTTACTTTTTGACTAAATTCTAATAAATAAACTCACAAATATAATTAGTTTAAGCATGGCTGAATTCCTTTCACAGAACAAAGTCTTTCTTTGAAATAAAGACATTGAAAGAATAATAAAAAATATTTCATGAAGTGGATTTGATCATCATAATACAATCTATTTTCAACCTATAATCCATCTATTTTAATGTCTTTCCCCACTCTTCCTTTAAATATTGTATAGATAATCTTCCTTATAGTTCTGAGTGAAATATTGATTAGAGTCACCAACTTAAAAAATAACCAATATCTATTGTATTATTTTATACATCCAGAAAGAGTAAATTACTCTGTTTTCATAAAGCAAATACGCTTGGGAATTCAGTATTCTACACATGATACAAAATAATTTCAGCAACTTAGAAGCCTGACTTCTGTCTCCCCACTTCACTTCCAATTAGAGTAACTGTATCCTTCCCTCCTCACCACATTTCCAGACCCTGAACATCTATATGATTGTTCTCCTCGAGTAGTTTTTTCTTTTGGGCTTTTTACATGCATCCAGATGAGCTTCTGGCCAATAATCTGTTTTAAGTCATCTTTAGAGCAGTTTCTCCTAAGGTCCATTTAGCATACCAAAAAGTTCAAGATACAGGCATTGATGGAACTGACCATGGCTGTCACTTCAGCCTTCACATTCTGGTTTGCTATTTTAAGTCAAGCCATGATTGTGTTGTCGTCACGTTGAAGGGACCCATATCTCCTTTTCTGAATGATTCTCTTAGAATTCCTTCTGCTATTTGTTTTAAGGGGGGGGGGGGGAACTCTTAACACTCGGCAGAAAGCCTATCTTCTAATTATTTTGACTTTAGCACATACTTGCATTCAAAATAGGTGGTGGTTTAAGAGTAAAAACAATCAAAGCTTCATTTCTTCTTTTACCTATTGTATAGAAGATTATACTTTAGAATGTGAATTTTTATATGCTTTATGTTGTTCTTAAGATTTAATGGGGTGTCAGCTGGAATTACAGTCCTATTCTGACATCTTGCTAGAAGAATTTACTACATACTTAGGAAAGTGTTTTGCAAAGAGGTGATCTTCAGTAAAAATTGGTGATAAATAATTGATTTTCCCTAATGAATCCTGTCAATCAATAAATTGGCTGTTAGGTGATTTTGTGATTAGATTAATTTCTGTATCTTCTCTTTTTGTCCTTCAAAATATAACCTGAAAAACTGTCCAAAACTACAGTGAAGACTTCAGCAAACTAGTTACTATTCATTAAAACATTCTATTTGTCTTTCCTTGAATTCAAATTGTACTGGTATTGGAAAGACTTTCCATCCAGATACAAAACTTTCTAGAAGATTTTTACTCCCACTACAACATGAAAAATTGGGTGGATTAGAATTCATATTTTACTTTAGAGCTGTCAACTATCAGGAAACATTGTGAAGCCTTGATGAACTGAACTCCAGAAGGACTGAGCCCTCTTGAAGTTAGCTATGGGAAACTAGGAAAAACATAGAAATCAGCCAGCCACAAATTATGGGGTCATGACATAATTTAATATAAGGAAATTCTCACAGGAAGACACTTGGCTAAAATTTTTCATGTTATCTTCCATGGGAAAATTCTGCTGAGAAGGTGGCAGTGAAGTTGCAGCTGGAAAGCAAAGTATATCCATTCCATTTCATGCTTTCTCAAAGTGATTAAATGTCAGGATCCTGTGAGTATTGAATCTGAACATGAAGGAAAGCTGTTTGAAAGTTCAGTCTGATCCCTACCCCATCTAGCTCAAATGCCGTAAATAAGAGAATGATAAGTCCATAGTAGCAGTGTCATTGGAGACAGGATTAATAAAGGGGGAACTTAACCTAATTAGCACCAATGAATCAGCCCCAACTTAATTTTGTAAAAACAATATAAATCTTCAGCCACTTGCTGTAATTGACAGATGAAAGGAAACCTTAAAAATAAATTAGATGTTCATCTTTGTTTTTCCTGTATATAAATTCCTAGACCTTAATGGAAACATCTGTAACATGGACAGAAAATGGACCCCATAATCGAGAGGAAAACTAGTCAATAAAAGCAGAACTATGTGGACTCATTTATTTGTAGTGGCACGTGTGGTAGGCAGAATGTAAAAGATTTTTATGTCCTAGTCTCTAGAACTTGTGGATATGCCTCCTTGATTGTTCAGGGAGAAACAAGGTTATAGGTAGACTTAAAGTTCTTACAAGATGACTGTGAAATGGCAATAGTGCATCATAACTCATTATTGTTTTCATTGCATTTCCCTGATATCATATAAGTCTACTATCTACCTATATGCTTTTTTAAAACTATTATATATATATATATATATTATTGTGAAAATACCGTTCAGAGGGGTTACAATTACATGGGCAAGGTAATGAGTACATTTCTTATCAAGCATTCATGCCTCCTCCTTTGTTTCCCCTTACTATCCCTTCCCATCTTCCCCCACCTCACGTATCCCTTCCCCCCCACCCCCCCCCCATCCCTGCTCTCTGGCCAAAGTTGTAAAGTTCGTTTTCGACATAACGACTTGTACATCTTATTGTTGCAATGGGTCCACCTGTATCCCTAGTTAAACGAGTTGTTTTTGCCCTTCCCCTCCACAAATTATACCAACATCAAATACAGTGAAAACAGGGGTTATACTGTGGGGAAGGGACATACAAAGCAACAAAGAAATCATCTTATAAATATGTTAGAAACAATAGCAAGAAAGAAAAAAAGCATTTGAATACTTATCTTGGGATTCATTTCCCTAGCATCAACTTATCTGACCTTTTCTGCTTGATTCAGACATGTACTAATTATTGCAAATAAGGGAAACCATGGGACCTATGTTTCTTTGGGCCTGCCTTACTTTACTTAATATAATTTTCTCCGAGTCTTTCCATTTCCTAACAAATGAGACAATGCCATTCTTTCTGATGGAGGCATAGAATTCCATTGTGTATATATACCGCATTTTCTTGATCCATTCTTCAACTGAGGGGCATCTAGGTTGGTTCCATATCTTAGCTATGGTAAATAATGCTGCAATAAACATAGTTGTGCTGGTAGCTTTAGTATGGTCTTGTCTGTGATCATTTGGGTAAATGCTCAAAGGTGGGATTGCTGGGTCATAGGGGAGATCTATGTGGAGACTTTTTTTTTTGGGTCCGGTAGTGGGGCCTGAACTCTGGGCCTGGGCACTGTCCCTCAGCTCTTCAGCTCAAGGCTAGCGCTCTACCACGTGAGCCACAGCGCCGCTTCCGGCTTTTTTCTTTTTGCTTATGTGGTGCTGAGGACTCGAACCCAGGGCCTTGAGCATGCAAGGCAAGTGCTCTACCACTGAGCCACCTTCCCAGCCCTATGTGGAGACTTTTGAAGAACTTCCATGCTATTTTCCAAGGTGGTTGAACAAGTTTACATTCCCACCAACAATGCAGTAAGGTTCCCTTCTGTCCACATCCCCTCCAGCATCTGTTGTTATTAGAGGTCTTGATTATAGCCATTCTAACTGGGGTGAGGGTATCTCAGTGTTGTTTTGATTTGCATTTCTTTTATGGCTAGAGATACTGATCATTTCTTCATGTGTCTATTGACCATCCTTCTTTCCTCTTCAGAGAAGTTTCTCCTTAAGCCTTTAGCCCACTTATTTATTGAGTAGTTGTTTCTTTGAGGATTTGTTGTTGGGGTTGTATGCTTTTTGTTTTAACCATCTTTGTGGGTCTGAAGCATATTTTTAGTTAAGTTATTTGCATTCTTATTATTGACCTGTAAATGATTTTTATGCAAGATGGAAAGCATGTCTTCATCAGATTTGTTTTATGTAAATAATTTCTCTCAATTGATGGCTTAACTTTTCATATATTGACCTAGTAGATCAGAGTAGAAACATGTATATTTTATGTAGTTCAGTTTTATCTTTTGAACGTACCTTTAGTATTCTATCTAAAGAATTATTATCAAATCAAAAATCATCTAGATTTTCTCTATTATCTTTTTCAACATGTATTGTCTCTGTACTGATATTTTGTTTCTGCATATGGTTATTCCAGCACATTTATTGCTTCATTGTATTGTCTTTTCTCCTTTGTCAAAGATCTAATAGATTTGACCTCTCTGTTCCATCAATGTGTTTGCCTATTTTTGTTTTTGCTAGCACTACACTATCTTGATTACTATGCCTGATAGTAAGCCTTGAGATTTGGTAGTGTCAGTTCTCTGCATTTTTTTCTTCTTCAACATTGTATTGAAATCTTTTCCTCCCAGTATACACTTGAAAATCAGTTATCAAAATCTACAAGTAACAATTTTGGGAGGAGAGTTTCCACTTGGGATAATATTGAGCCATATGTCAAGTTGCAAAAAAAATCCCAACACTATAATAATATTAAGTCTTCCTGTATAAATGTGAAATATCTTTCTACTTAATTTCTTCATTATTGATTTCATTATAGATTTTTCTCATAGATTACATAATTAATACTCGAGTATTTACTATTTCATGGTACTATTATAAATAGTATTGTGTTATTTTTCAATTTCACTTGCTAATTACTGCTGTATAGGAAATCAGATGATTTATCTAATTAGTCTTATATCCTGCA
Organism: Dipodomys spectabilis; assembly: GCF_019054845.1. Classification (NCBI taxonomy): domain Eukaryota; kingdom Metazoa; phylum Chordata; class Mammalia; order Rodentia; family Heteromyidae; genus Dipodomys; species Dipodomys spectabilis. Next base: position 16,434,742 of record NW_024870758.1, on the reverse strand, counting down.
ACCTGGCTAGAATCACTTATTATTTAGTTCAAGGAGATTTTAGAGGCCTTTATTTCCTACGTAGACAATCATGTAAGATGCATGCAAGAACTATTTTATTAGTCTCCTTCCACTTTTTATTCCTAATAGTTTGGTACTGGCACAAGAACAGACCTGAGGATCGATGGAATAGAACTGAAGGCTAAGAAATGAACCCACAGACATATAGCCACCTAATCTTCAATAAGGGAATAAAAAAAAATAGAATGGAAGGAAGACAGCCTTTTCAGCTAACAGTGCTGGCAAAATTGGTCAAATACCTATAGAAAACTAAAGCTAGATCCTTATATATCAATTTGCACTAGAATCAACTGCAAATGGATCAAAGACCTCAAAGTCAAAGCAGATACCCTGAAAACATTACAGGAAGGTATAGGAGAAAGTCTATAGCTCCTTGGCACAGGCCAAAATTTCCATAATAAAGACCCAGACACAAGACGCAACAAATCAAAGAAAATTTGGACAAATGGGATAGATAGCATGAAACTGCAGTTTCTACATGGCAAAGGACATAGCTAGCAAGATTAATATTTTTCATTATTATATCAGTGGAAAAGCTATTGTTTATGATTACTAAGTGGAATTAGGTATAGTATTATTTTATAGATTGTCTTCATCAAATTGAGGAAATTTCTTTCTTTTCCTACTTTACTGAGAAATATCATGAATGGGTTTTCAGATTTCTGTCAATTTTTTTGCATTTGCTGTCACAATCACATAATTTTTCTTATTTAACCTATTGATATGATGTTATATGAACTGATTTTCAAATTTTGAAATAAATCTCAGTTGGTGTGGTGCTTGATTCTTTTCATATATTGTTGAACTCAAGCTTCTCATATTTTCCTCTGTTTCTGAGAGAAATTAGTGTAGAGTTTTCTTATGTTTTTTGTCTACTTTTTGTTGGTAGGATAATATTATCAGATAAGTTAGAGTGTATTGAATGTATTTCTTCTGCTTAAACTAGGAGACATTGCAGAGAACTGGTATAATTCTCTCTTAAATATTTGGTAGAATTCTACTGAAAATGTGTGGAATGACTACTATCTGTTTTAGAAGGTTATTAACTATGGATATATTTTTATAGCTATGAGCCTGGTTTGATTTTTCTATTTATTCTTACGTTAGAATTGGTCCACTCCATCTAAGTTAACAAATTTGTAGGCATAAAGTTGTCTATAATAACATGTCTACTTTAGATAGATTATTTATGTCTGCTATGTAAACTCTTTTGATTAATTATTGATAGTCTTGAGTAAGATCATTACAGAATAGGTGTCAATCAACTAATTCAGACAGAATATCAAGGAGGATTTTCATTGACTTGGACTGTTTATCCTGGTGGATTTATACTATCCTCTGATGTTTACCATTAGGTATGCTTATTTATTTATGCATTCATTCATACATCAAATGTTCTTTAGGCAACTAGTTTGGGAAGGATAAGTTCTTCCTAAGATTCAAGAATTCAGTTAGTGGTTGTAGATTTGGCATAATCTACTAGATATAATTGGCTCATCCTAGAAAATCAGCATCTGCCCCTTTTGGTCAGCAAGTATATTTGTAGCTCTCAAGTAAACAGTGCATTCTCACCTGTTTTCAACTGCTTTTTCTTATGTGCAGTCTTATTATTTAAAAATTGCACTAAATTACAAATATTCTGGTGCCAGAAAGACAATAGTATTGTCCTATGTTAGCCACAGGTCAAAACTACATGCATATTCTTGGAGAATGAATTTTTGGTGAAGGAAATAGAAAATTGTCAGCCTATGATGGGAAAATAATGACCCCCAGCTTAGCCTTGCACTGAAAGGAGAAAAGTAATTTTTTTTTTCTTAAAGGCCTAAAGGGTGATCACCCAGATCTGAGGTTTGAGTTTTCTGGAACACTTAGTGGTCGAGGTGGGTAAGGACCATGAAGCTGCTCTTTGGCACAGGAAATCAGACTAGAAGCAAAGGAAGAACTGGAGACGTGAGTTCCTAGAGGAATCTAAGCAAAAGGAGCATTTTTGAACCTTTCTTAAGTTATTCAAAGTTACAGCCCGCTATCTTCTATATTGAAGGGATTTTTAAAGCATCACTGGGTATATTTAGAAATAGATAATAGCACTGACTTGTTTCCTTTCCTTTCCTCTGTTTTCAATGCTACCCACCTGTTATGTCCAGTAAGCATCAAAGAACCCAGCAGAAAGCCCAGTGAGGGTCACCTAAGGCAAAAGGCTGACATATTACAGTGAGTGGATGGAAAAACACAACAAACTTGTAAGAGAAAGAAAAAAAACCTGAAACCTCTAATAAATACTTGAGGAACCTTTAGATAGTTCATGTTTCCAGTATTCTTGTAAAGACTTGTAGAATATCATTTGTATTATACCTGGAAATGCCAGAACTCAAGGTAAATAAAAATAGTACCACTGACATTCAAAACACGATCAGAGTGAATTTTGTTTGGGAAGTTGCTATTTGGATAGAACAACTGGAAAGTAACTTTTATTTCTTTTGCTTTTTTTCTCTTTTTACTCTTTTTATAACTAAAATATCAGCAATCATTTACTTTGGCTCACAAATTACTGAAGTAAAGCTATTAAGAGAGATTCAAAATACAAAATAAAGAAACTCAATTGAACTTATTTGTGATTTTCTCTTTCTCTTTTCCTCTTCCTCTCTTCTTCATTCCTTTCCTCCATTCTGTTTTTTGTTTTTTAATAGAGGAAATTTTACATTTATCAAAAACGGATCTTATGTTTCAAATTGTCACATAAGTTAATAAGTACTGACTACAGGTGAATAGGGGCTATTGGCTTGAGTCCATCAGTCAGCTAGAATAAGTTGAAATCCAGCATCCATCCACATTAAACAATGTTTATTGTGATAAATCAACATTTAAGCTTTGAGCAAAACATAAAAATCCATGTCTTAGACTCCTGGCATCTAGTGATTAACAAAGTGAATTGAATCAAGTTTTATGTGTATTTCTTTTGATCTGGGTGGATATGTATCTGGTGTGTTTTCCTCATGTTCTGTATCTTTGATTCCATCTGTAGCTGCTAGTTAGATGACCATAATTGTACTTTGCACTAGATACCAAAATACTAGGCAACATGGAGGCCAGTAGGGACAGAATTCAAGATGGAGCCTATCCATAGGCAGCATTAGAGGAGAGCAGTGTGGGAGAGCTGATTAAATGCTGTATTGGCAAATGAACTTTGTGTGAGAAATTCATCATTTCTGCATGAAGCCGATGACAGTTTCATGTTGTTTTTACACTAATGCTTATCATCTTTATGTTGGAATGGCTTAACATCTCTAATTCTGTTTCCTCAACTATAAGTTAAAATAAACAGTTTACAGAGTCATCCTGATCCTTCAATGAATAAAACAATTTTAGACATGCTAAGACTATATGCAGCAAGGGTGGTAGAACTTTCAATGGAAAACAAAGGCACTTTGACCCAATGAAAATATGGTGTAGGCAAAAGGAAAAGATACCTACTATAAACACGGTCAAAGATCTAAACAACCTTCTGTGTTTCTCAGATCAGGTTGCCACATACAGATATTTTGGTTGGTGACAGATTAACTTTTGGATTGGTAGATATACTAAATAGATCTGTAACACAGACTGTCAAGTTTGATTTAAAGAACAGTAATTCTTCCAACTAGTATTATTCCTGAAAGAAGAGCTGCTTTGTCCTTAAGCTATAGTAATAAAGCAAAGTGTTTTTAACTTATAGTAATAATGCAAGTAAAAGTGGTGTGGATTTAGTCATTGCCTCCTCCAGTTTATAAAGTGAGAAAGACAGTTTCTTCACATTAATTTCTTAAGATTCAGCCATCATCTTTAAGGATAGAAATTAGTTTAACACCTTCACAATGTATCCCAAGCAACAAAAAAATCTTCTAATTAGATCTGAAAAAGCTGCTAATTAGCAGATATACTAATTATCTTGTCTGTCATTGATCTTATAACTATAAGGGAAGATACTGTTATTTTCAAATGATATGGACTAAAATCTGCTCTCCAGTTCAGAGGCTGGAATATGAGTACCAGCCCAGTAGCTATTTACATTATTTCTGTACACATAATAATTAGCTGCATTTCTGTTTTACTTTCTTAAAATATTTTCCATATATTTTTTATTGTAAAAATACTGTACAGAGTGGTTACAGTTACATGAGTAATGTAATGAGTACATTTCCTATCAAGCATTGTTACCTCCTCCTTTGTTTTTCCCCTATCATCCCTTCCCTCCCCACCTCCCCACCTCCTCCCTCCCCACCCCCAGAAATTGTAAAGTTGGTTTTCAACATAGTGTCTTGTACATTCATTGTTACAGTAGGTCAACCTGTATCCTTATTTCAGCATTTTGTTATATCCCTTCTCCTCCCCAAATTAGAAAAATGTATATACAAGATGCAGGACACTGGAATCAGATTCAGCGAAAACAAGAGTTTTACCGTGGGAGAAGAACATACAAAAGAAACAAGAGAATCACATAGTGCATTATAAGTACATTAAAAACAATAGCAAGGGGCTGGCAAGGTGGCTCAGTGGTAGAGTGCTTGCCTTGCATACATCAGGCCCTGGGTTCAATTCCTCAGCACCTGGGTTCAATTCCTAAGCAGAAAAAAAGCTGGAAGTGGCTCTGTGGCTCAAGTGGTAGAGCACTAGCCTTGAACTGAAGAGTTCAGGCCCATGACCAGATCCCTCCCCCCAAAAAACAAAAACAAAAACAAAAAAAAAACAAAAAACAATAGCAAAAAAGAGAAAACCACTTGTGTTCTTTTTTTACTTTCTTAAAGTTATTATCCTTTTTTTATTATCTTATTTTATTGTAAAGATGCTGTACAGAAGGGTTATAGTTACATGAGTAAGATAATGTGTACATTTCTTGTTGAGCATTGTTAGCTACATATCTTTATCCCCAAGGCTTTAACAAGAAAATAAAATAAAATAAAATAAAAAATACAACAATAGCCGGGTGCTGGTGGCTCACACCTGTAATTCTAGCTACTCAGGAGGCTGAGATCTGAGGATGGTGGTTCAAAGCCAGCCCGGGCAGGAGCGACCATGAGACTCCTATCTCCAATAAACCACCAGAAAACCGGAAGTGGCGCTGTAGCTCAAGTGGTAGAGCGCTCGCCTTGAGCTGAAGAGCTGAGGGACAGCGCCCAGGCCCAGAGTTCAAGCCCCATGACCAAAAAAAAAAAAAAAAAAAAAAAAAAATACAACAATAAAAAAGGGTTGAATAACCTAATCCTAAATCTTAACCTGGTAGTTTAAATGAAAATTTATAAATAGTAAGAAAAGGAATTATATTTGATCTCTGATTAAGTAAATTAGTCTAAATCTTAATCAAGAGACAATATGTACACATTTTTCTTAAAGTCTATCACAATTTGTACAAATTAATTTAGGCTGTTGATTGAGATGAGATGACAGTAATCTTTTTTTCTGATATGGTCTTTATAAAGAAATATTTAACTCATATGCTATGGATTTGTATGTGGAACCAGTGTATGCAATTGCTTTCTGTAGCTATAGACTTTAGAACATTTTGTCATATGTGTTTTCAGTTTAAGATTTGTTTCTTTTTTCATTTTTTGATGTTTCCAGATCTGAGGAATGCATTCTCATGAGGCAATAATTGTCTTTATTCTTTGTAGAGAGCAAGTGTCACCAGACACTTAATAATCAGCTGTGGCAAACACATGTCAGTCTTTAAATTCCATAACTACTGCCTCTTCCTGACTTTCTCTGACCTATTGGCTTTTAATTGAACATTAAGAAATAGCCCAGGAAGGTTTTGTTATAGTAGGCACTTACTCCTTTTGCCAGCACATCTTTTCATTGGGCCACAGTGCTTTCATTTTTGTTTTGTTTTGTTTTATTAAAGATTTATAGCAGGACCTCCTACTTGCTAGACATGCACTCTAACACTTGAGCCATGCATCCAGCTTTCAATTTGTTTTTCAGACAGCATCTTGTGCTTTTCTAGGCTTTGCTTCAACAACAATCCTCCCATTTCTTTTCCCTCTCCTATATTATATGACTGATGATAAAAATAAAACATATCAATGCCCACGGATTGGGAGAAGATCTTCACTAGCCATGCGACGGACGAGGGTCTCATATCTAAAATATACCTGGAACTCAAAAAATTAAATCTCCCAACAACAAATCCTCAAAGAAACAACAGCCCAATAAATAAGTGGGCTAAAGACTTAAAAGAGAAACTTCTCTGAAAAGGAAAAAAGGATGGCCAATAGACACATGAAGAAATGCTCAACCTCCCTAGCCATAAAAGAAATGCAAATCAAAACAACATTGAGATTCCACCTCACCCCAGTTAGAATGGCTATAATCAAGACCTCTAATAACAGATGCTGGAGGGAATGTGGACAGAAGAGAACCCTGCTGCATTGTTGGTGGGAGTGTAAACTTGTTCAACCACTTTGGAAAGTAGTATGGAAGTTCCTCAAAAGACTCCACATAGAGCTCCCCTATGACCCAGCAATCCCACCTTTGAGCATTTACCCAAATGATCACAAACAAGACCATACTAAAGCTACCAGCACAACTATGTTTATTGCAGCATTATTTACCATAGCTAAGATATGGAACCAACCCAGATGCCCCTCAGTAGATGAATGGATCAAGAAAATGTGGTATATATACACAATGGAATTTTATGCTTCCATCAGAAAGAATGACATTGCCCTATTTGTTAGGAAATGGAAAGATTGGAAAAAATTATATTAAGTGAAGTAAGCCAGGCCCAAAGAAACATAGGTCCCATGGTTTCCCTTATTTGCAATAACTAGTATATGTTTGAGAAAAGCAGAAATGGTCAGATAAGTTGATGTTAGGTGAAATGAACCCCAAGATAAGGACTCAAATGTTTTTTCTTCCTTGCTATTGTTTCTAACATATTTATAAGATGATTTCTTTGTTGCCTTGTATGTCCCTCCCCCACGGAATAACCCCTGTTATACCGTTTTGATGTTGGTATAATTTGTGGAGGGGAAGGGGAAAAAATCGTTTAAATAGGGATACAGGTGGACCCATTGCAACAATAAGATGTACAAGATGTTATGTTGAAAAACGAACTTTACAACTTTGGTGCAGGGAGGGGGGGGCAGGTGAGGGGGTGGGATGTGGGAAGGGGAAACAAAGGAGGAGGCAACAATGCTTGATCATTACCTTTCTCATGAAATTGGAACCCCTCTGTACAGTATTTTCACAATAAAAAAGAACAAAAACATAACAATGCTTGTGTCAATAAAAATATATAGTATCATAGCAAAATTCTGGATGAGTCTCTGCTGTTTATTACCTGGGTGGTTTTAGGATTTTATTTACATACTTAGTTTATATAAAAAGATTAAATTCTTGGCTTAATTTCCTCCCTTCTCCTGCTTCATAGATCTTCTCCTCTCTCCTTGGTCCCGCCATCTCTCTTGGATGTACCCATTTTCTGGTGTTGAATTTTGGAGAGCTTTGAACTAGTCTTTCTAAAAGATTATACTATTTGAGCTCTCTAGATAGTCTATTAAAACAAGACTTCTCAGAAGTAAAAATGGCCAATAGACATATGAAAAAGTACTCAACATCTTTGGCCATAAAGGAAATACAAATGAAAACAAAGGTTTATTTTAGATGAAATTTATTGTTGCCCAGATTTTATATTGAAAATTTACCTCCCACAAGTATCTTTTGTGGAATTTTGAGAGCCATGTAGCTACCATCACCATCAAGATCCAATCTCAAACAGTTTTCATGTGACTTTGAAAGTAATTCCCTCTTCTGATACCCAACTCCTGGCTACTGTATGTTTGATCTCAACTCTTATAGTTTTCTTCCTCCAGATTGTCATGCAAATGTTATTACACACTACTTAACCTCCTGTATTTGTTTCTTTTCAACATAACTTTTTGAGATTCATTCTTACTGTATGTGCATATCTAGTGTTCCTTTGTATTAGAAACTAGCAGTCCATTGAATACATGTGTCAGTTTCTGGATTGATTTATGAGGTGATGGACTTTGTTGTTTTTCCAGTTTAAAAAACTTTTTATGTTTGTTTTTTGTTTTTGTTTTTTTTTTGAGTCTGGTGGTGGGCCTGAACTCTGGGCCTGGGTGCTGACACTCAGCTCTTCAGCTCAAGGCTAGCGCTCTACCACTTGAGCCACAGTGCAACTCCAGGCTTTTTTCTTTTTGCTTATGTGGTGCTGAGGAATTGAACCCAGGGCCTCATGCATGCAAGGCAAGCGCTCTTACACTGAGCCACCTTTCCAGCCCAAGTTTAAAAAACTTATAAGCATATTCACACAGGTTTCTTGTGGTTATGTTAGCATTTCTGTTAGGTAAATATCTAGGAGTGGCAGTCCTGTGTTATGTGACAAATGTAAAAAAATGTCTGAATCCCATTTTTTTCTAGATAATGTCTCACTGTGTTGCTGGAATCCTGATCCTTTTATTTTAGCCCCTCCCCCAGGAGCTGACTACATTTTTGATGTTTAGCTATAGCCAAGTCCATCATCCTACAAAATATAGGGCTAATGATGCTACATAGGCAACAAGGGTATGTAAAGACGTTTAGTACTCATATATTAAGGCTTTGAGGCGTGAGTGGAGAAACTATTCCAGTCAGTTCAAACTAGCTTCAGCAAAGGGTTGATAGCTTTTTTACTCTATGATTAGAGTACAGCCATGATGAGACTATGGTGTGGCTTGAATTTTAATAATATCAAGGAAGTCAGCCCATGAAGTTTTTAATTACTTAGCCTTAAATTGAAAAAAAATGGAGATGGGTTTTAATCTACAGATTAATTTGAGTATAATTCATGTCAAAATAATATTAAGTCATTTATTGAACAGAGTACATCTTATCACTTATTTACTTTCTTTTGGTTTATTTCAGAGAAAATATAATCTTCAATAGCTTACCTCTTAGGTCATCAACATAAATTTTTTAGAATTACCACTAAATAACCATTCCTTTTGCTTCATGTTATTATTAAAAGTATCATTTATTCAATTTTTATTTCCAATTATTCAAAATTAATGAGCATAAGTACAGTTGATTTTTATTGGTTTTGTGTGAAATCATACACTGATAAAAATCAGTCTGATAAAGTCACATAGTAACTCCAATAAAAAGATGCTATGAGACTTTCTCAGTAGATGATCTTAAATAGCATAAAGAGCTTTATTTTTATTTGTCCATTTGAATGATTTGTTTCATTTTTGACTTGTTATATAAATTATGACTTCTATCTATATACTTGACTAAGAGGTTTGTGAAAGACTTTGTTTCTGATCCTAGGATAATTCATTAAATATGATGGTAGCTATAAATATTTTAAAATACTTCTTACCATATGAAAGAAATTTCTTTTCCCCTGAGTTTACCATGAGACTTTTTAACATCGTAAATGGGTGTGGATTTTGTCCAATGCATCTATTAGAAACATCCCATAGGCATGGTGATATTAGTCTATAAAGATTTCTTTTCTGACTTATTTTTAGTTAGTATCATTGTAATACTGGGTCTATAACAAGATTTAGGATATGTTTTGATCTTATTTTCAGAAAGAGTTTTTGTGGAATTGATGTCATTGCTTTCCTACACAGTTTTCCCTAGTAAAATAATTGAGGCTAGAATTTTTACTTCCATTACTCCATATGTGTATGTATATGCAGTACTGGGTCTTACACTCAGACTCTGGACACTGTCTCATAGCTACTTTGCGCAAGACTGAAGCTCTACTACTAGAGTTTTCTTTATCAACTCTCTTCTTGAATGAACATTGACAGTTTGTATATTTCAAAGATTTTTTCCATCTCTCCTGAGTTCTAGGTAATTTATAATAAAATAATATTTAAATACAACAAAATGGCAGATAAAGAGGTAACTACTTTAATTCTAAGGATGTTTTCTGTTTTTAAAATTATAATGATGATCAAGACATTTTATTTACACATACCTAGAATTGGCATTTTTTGAGAGTCAAGATAAAAATTATAGTGTAAGATAACAAATGTTAGGAAAAAGGCCAAAAGAAAGCAGCTAAATATAGTCCTTTCATGAAAACGCCTTGGGAAACAAACAAATATGAAAAATATTGAAGTAGAGAAGGAAGTGGTGAAGTGGTCTCTCCTTTAGTAATATAGAATTTGTAATTATTAGCCCCAGTATGAGGAGGGTTAATGGAAGATTTAGGTTGATATAGATTGGAAGTATATTCTATCTTTTAGTTATATTACTTTATTTAATGCCAACAAATGTTAAAATGGAGATAATAGCTCCTACTTCACAAAATCATTATAAGGAATATGTAGCCATATACAAACATTTATTTATTTATTTATTTATTTATTTATTTATTTATTGCCAGTCTTGGGACTTGAACTCAGGGCCTAGGTACTGTCCCTCAGCCTCTTTGTGCTCAAGGCTAGTACTGTACCTACCACATGAGCCCATAGCACCATGTATGGCTTTTGCTGAGTCATTTATTAGAGATAAGAGTCTCATTGACTTTCCTGTCTCGGCTGGCTTTGAATCAGATCTCAGCCTCATGAGTCACTAGGATTACATGCATGAGACTGGCTGTAGCCATATATGAAGCAATTACTGTGATATGTGACAAAATGATATAGTTCTAATAAAGGTAGAAGCCAAATTTGTTAGGAAATGGAAAGACTTGGAAAAAATTATATTAAGTGAAGTAAAGCAGGCCCGAAGAAACATAGGTCCCATGGTTTCCCTTATTTACAATAACTAGTATATGTCTGAGACAAGCAGAAATAGTCAGATAAGTTGATGTTAGGCGAAATGACCCTGAGATAAGGACTCAAATGTTTTTTCTTTCTTGCTATTGTTTCTAACATATTTATAAGATGATTTCTTTGTTGCTTTGTATATCCCTCCCCCATGGTATAACCCCTGTTTTCACTGTATTTGATGTTGGTATAATTTTGTGGAGGGGAAGGGAAAAAACAAATTGTTTAAATAGGGATACAGGTGGACCCATTGCAACGATGAGATGTATAAGACGTTGTGTTGAAAATGAACTTTACAACTTTGGCCGAGGGAAAGGGGAGATGGGAGGGACATGGGGGGGCGGGGAGGGGAGATGGGAAGGGATGGTAGGGGAAACAAAGGAGGAGGCAACAATGCTTGGTAAGAAATATATTCATTACCTTGCCCATGTAATTGTAATCCCTCTGTATGGTATTTTCACACACACACACACACACACACACACACACACACACAAAGGCAGAAGCCAGAACTTACAAATGTTGAGTACTCTGTTACAGATCATCTCATTGGATTTGCAGAGCAATAGAGAAATTCACTGTAGGTATATATCAATTGGATCAGATGAAGGTGATATGCCTCATTTCAAATATCTGTTTCTTGTCAGGCATTCACAATTAAAACTTGTAAATTAAGTTGTAGAACATTTTGATGTTTTTAGTCTTTATTCTTTCTAAACATAATACTATCATAATCACACCATTTCTGGACTCCTAAGATACATGACTCTCTACTTACATAATGTACCATTAAATGAGAACAATCATTGATTTTCCCCCCAAAACAAAAACATGAACATGATTTTATGTATATATATGTATATAATATATATATATATATATATATATATTAAGCAGTTGAAGCCAAAATGTCAACACAACTCAAGTCATGTGGCTAGAAACTTCTTACCTTCTGTGAGATCCACAAAAAGAAGAGTAAATACTATTGATTGTCTGAGTTGGTTGAATAATTATTCATTCTTTTCCTACTTTCAAAAGTATGAGATATATAAAAATGCTTACAAAGTCTCAAATTGTTGTTCTCCTCAGATACTTATTGCTTAAATGGAGGAAAAATCAGTATGCTTATACTACAAAAATCTGTAGGATAAAGTCTTAATAATATTATGAAGTATGGGACAACCTGGCATCTGATCCCACTTGCATCAATAAAGCATCCTTTCTCTGATATTTCTACTCAAAAAAGATATGATCTAAACCCAATCATAAAGGAATAACAGATAAATCCAATTTGAAAATTTTTCTACAAAATTATCTACCAAATATATATGTAATGAAAAAAAACACAAGAAGAACAATTAATGGAAACTAAAATGAAAATGGAAAACTAAAACTGAAATGGAAACTAAAACTTAATAAATAAACTAAATTTTTTCTTTTGTTACAAATGACATTATAGAGATAGCAGAATATCTTGAGGTATATAGGTTATCTGATAGTACTGAATTTTTTATTTTCCTGAAATTGGCAATTATATTTTACCTGTGTAAGACAAGTATCTTGTCTTTTGGATATATACACTAAAATTTGAATAAATATATATCACATAAATAGGAGGATATACAATAAAATATCAACAGTTTAGCAAATGTGAATGTAATTTTAGGTACTATTTTTGCGGACCTATCTGGAAGTCTGAATGAATATATAAAGCAGACAAAAATGTCAGGCACTAATGGCTCAGACCTGTAATTGTACCAGAATTACAGAATTCTACCAGGCAGAAGACTGAGGTACAGAGATTGTGGTTGGAAACCAGCCTGGGCAGAAAAGTCCAAGATAGCCTGTCAAATGATGTAGAACTATTGACCAAGTATGAAGTCTTGAGTTCTAACTCTGGTAATAGCCAAAAATAAAACCAAACAAAAAACCCCCCAAAACAAAAGCCAAATAGGAAAATGTCTATACTTTGTATATATGATAGCAGGTAATGACAAAATACCAATGCTTTTGAAAGTATTGTTATAAAGTGCTAAAATATATTTATTATCAGTATCCAATTAATGCAAAGTAGCAGCTTAAAAATAGTCTCATTAAAAAAGAATATCCATGTTACATCTTTTCCATTTTTAATAGCAGGATTTTATTTATTACTTAATATATATTTTTATCCTCTTGACTTAACACATTTATTGGCCCATTTTATTCCATACCTTTCAGTGATAGATATTGACATGGAGCAAAAAAAATCTATGAGTTTTCTCTGAAAACTCTGGACTTTATTTTGAAAAATATATCAATTTTAGCACCAAGGAGGCAAATGAATTACTTAGTGGTTAAATAATCTTAATGAAATGTCAACAGCAGAAAAATATTCCCAGGCCTCAGCAAGGTCTTCAGGTAATGAAACATTGATTTTTTTTTCACTTCTAAAACCATTTTGCTTACTGTACAGGAAGTACATGAAAAATAGTTACTTGTTTCCAAAGGCACAATCCATTTTAGCTATTTAATTTAATATTTAAAATTATCTATTAAATTTCTGCCATTATTAGATTTTTCTTTAGTTTGCACTATTAGCGTTTTGAGTAAATAACCTGAATTCATTCTCAAAGCCAGTCTCAGTTTAAGACTCATAATTTAATTAAATCATTACAGATGTCATGTTTTGCGGTGAGCACCTATATTTTAGTTGGAAAATGTTTTATGCACCCAATAAATGTATTGTAAAAATGTATTGGCTTAGTATTCATTTTAGTTTTCATTTACTTGAGTATTAGTACAATTGAAATTGTTTAATATTTGGATTGAAGACTTACAATGGTCTGAATTCAAAGACTCTATTAATTCATCTTAAGTTCTGTGCCACTGATCTAACTAAGCATTAAACCAAACAAAATTCAATGTGTCATTTAGCAAGTTGAAAGAGTGGTAGCTGGCCATTTATTTCAAAATCTTGTTAAGTGAGAGTTAAGCCCTTGTGCTGGAAAACAAGAGGTTACGACAAAAACTAGGGTATTTTCAAAACTATTTAGAATCTCTATTATCCAAATACCTATAATTTCCAGAATGTCCACACTTCGTAAACTATTTCAGAAGAGTTGGAGATTCAAATTTTTGTCTGAAGAGAAGCGATCTCTCCTCTATGTTTGGAAATAATAACATAGCAAGTTAAGACAGTGATTTGGTATTATTTTTGACCCTAGGAGAGGTTCTACATCCAGTAATGTCTTGCTCCTGATTTTGACAATGAATGTACAACAAACCAGTTAACTATTAAAGAAGAAGAAATGACTTCAAAAAGAAGATAGAGTAAAAGAAGAGAGACAGACAGAGACAGAGAGGGAAGGAGAGAGGGAGGGAGAGACAGAGACAGAGAGAGACACAAAGAGAGAGAGCGAGAGAAAAAGCGAGAGAGAGAGAGAGAGAGATATCAATTTATTGGGCAATTTCTTTCTTTCCACCTGTCTTTCATCTTCTCTCCTGGCTTGGGGAGCCCAAGAGGCTTTTATAATGGAAATAACAAAGGTGTAAAACAGCAATAGAAAATTGCATTTCTACTTGCAAAATATTGACCCCATGATTTGCCAAATCACATGACAAAGATTATGGATTTTTAGAGTGATGAAGAATTGAGGATAATCCATTAAGGTAAGGAAATACTTAACAGTTTTTTTGGAAACTATTTCTTTTTCACAAGTCATTTATTGTCTGATGATGGAAAGAATGTTTGATTTACTTCACTTAATATAATTTTTCCCAAGTCTTTCCATTTCCTCACAAATGGGCAATGCCATTCTTTCTGATGAAGGCATGCTTTTCCCTTATTTGCAATAACTAGTGTATGTCGGAGACAAGCAGAAATGGTCAGATAAGTTGATGTTAGGTGAAATGAACCCCAAGATAAGGATTCAAATGTTCTTTCTGTCTTGCGATTGTTTCTAACATATTTATAAGATGATTTCTTTGTTGCTTTGTATGTCCCTCCCCCACAGTATAACCCCTGTTTTCACTGTATTTGATGTTGGTGTAATTTGTGGAGAGGAAGGGAAAAAAATTGTTTAAATAGGGATACAGGTGGACCCATTGCAACAATGAGACGTACAATCGTTATGTTAAAAAACGAACTTTACAACTCTGGCGGGGGCGGGGGAGGGCGGGGGAGTGTTGGGGGGGGGGGGGAAATGGGAAGGAACAGAAAGGGGAAACAAAGGAGGAGGCAACAATGCTTGATAAGAAATGTACTCATTACCTTGCCCATGTAATTGTAACCCCTCTGAACGGTATTTTCACAATCAAAAAATAAAAAAGAATGTTTGATGTCAAAGTTAGCAAATTTGTCACCCAAGAGAAGGACTAGTTTTTTTTTTTTTTACCGAAATTATTAATTCTTTCATGCTATGGTGAACCAGATTATTAATACATTGTTATGATCTGAATATGAATTGTTCACTATATTTCATATTCACATACAGAGTTTAATCACTAGGCAATGGCTTTTAAGAAGTGACTGGATCCTGAGAACTCTGACCTAATCAATGGATTAGTCTATTGATGGATGCATAATTTGATGTCATTACTAGAAAGTGATGGAAATGTATTGAGAGAGAGACTGATCAGAGGAAGTAGGTCACTGGAGGTGTGTCTGTTGAGGAAGGATCTGTCCCCTGTCTCTTCCTCTGTCACTTTCCTGCCTCCTGCTTGCTGAGAAGTGAGCTACTTTTTTCCAATACATGTTCCCTCCTTCATGATGCTTTGCCTCACTTCAGCCCAGAAATGATGGAGCTCGCTGATCATGGACCAAAACCTCAGTAACTATGAGCAAAATCCTTTAAATATTTCCTCCTTTTATTTTTAATTAACTAATTATTTTATTTATATATATATATATATTGCCTCCTCCTTTATTTCCCCTTCCTATCCCTTCCTATCCCCCCCCCTCCCTGCCAAAGTTGTAAAGTTCATTTTTCGACGTAAGGACTTGTACATCTCATTGTTGCAATGGGTCCACCTGTATCCCTATTTAACAGTTTGTTTTTTCCCTTCCCCTCCACAAATTATACCAACATCAAATACAGTGAAGATGGGTTATACAGTGGGGGAGGGACATACGAAGCAACAAAGAAAATAAATATATTTATTTTATTTATTTTCATGAGCTTGGATTTTGTTCTCTCACTGGACCTTTTTTTTTCTGACCTCTGTCTACCTTAGCCACACCTCTAGTCATGCTGATTATTTGGAAATTAGCATCTTTTATATTTGTCTTCTCAAAGTTGTTTTGAACCTTAATCCGTCTATCCCAATCTCCTGAGTAGGACATTTGTCAGGAGCCACCAATACCTTGCTTTCCCCCTTTTAAATTGTTTCTCTCAGGTTTTTGTTACAGCCATAAAAAATTGTTTACTGCTGGCGATGGTGGCTCACACCTGTAATCCTAGCTACTCAGGAGGCTGAGATCTGAGGATCATGATTCAAAGGTAGCCCTGGCAGGAAACACCATGAGAATCTTATCTTCAACAAACCACCAGAACACCAGAAGTGGCACTGTAGCTCAAGTGGTAGAGTGCTTGCCTTGAGCTGAAGACCTGAGGGACAGTGACCAGGCCCAGAGTTCAAGCCCCATGACAGACAAAAATGAATAAATAAATAAAAATGTTTTCTACCTTTTATGAGAGATTCAGTTTTAATGATTTTTCAGAACAAAGAATCCTATAAATCCACTTGAGGCAAAGATCATCAAGAAGTAATGAACTGGCAGGTAAACAGTGATTTATGTATAATAAGGACATAGATACTAGTGTGAGCTAAGAAGCTTTGTTTCTTAACTGTATTCTGATGATAAGAACTGCTCTCTGTTATGCTGTGAGACAGAAACAATTTGCTGAACAAAAAGAAACCACCCCAAACAACATGAAATCATTCAGAGGCATTAATGATGACAGTCATTATATATGGCAAAAGTTAAAATATTTCTTTTGTGATTTCCTTATTTAAATATATTGCAAGTAAAAAGTTGGAATTATAAACATTTATCTTTCAGTTTGATCAAATATTTTAAGTGCCTGAGATACCATTATGTTCATTCAAGGCTCTTTGTATGATTCACATGTGTCAATGTGAGCGGAATATAGTATGAACTTGTTATTAACACCTGAAGTGTTTACTGTGACACACAGGAATCTTCCTGCTGGTGCTAACACACTGTAGTGACAATCAGCAACTGTGCTACAGTGACACCATGGGTTCCCAAGATGTCATGGGTAACTGCTAACATGCTATCTATCAAATCCACATCAAAGTTATAATTATTCACAAGACTTTTCTCATGCTGACAGAAGCACTTACCACTTTCTTCTGGGATAAGTCTGACTGAAGCACATAGAGACCCTTGGAATCCTGGGGGCTTTCTTTCCAGGTTTGCTGATGGGATGTCCAAATACCCTGCTGCTCAGCCTCACATCAAACCTTAGGATGGTTTAAGGGCATTATTTGCATATAACCTATGTACACAGTTCCAAACACTTTAAATCACAGCTAGAGTACTTCTGATACTCAACTAAATGTGAATGCTACATAAATAACTGTTATATTAAATTCTTTAGGGGATGATGAAAAGAAAAACATATGTATACCTGTTTGACACAGATGTATTTATAAAATAAAAATGGTAGATTTTTTTTGGCAGTACTGGGATTTGGGGTGTGTGTGTGTGTGTGTGTGTGTGTGTGTGTGTGTGTGTGTGTGTGTGTGTGTGTGTGTGTGTGTGTGTGTGTGTGTGTGTGTGTGTGTGTGTGTGTGTGTGTGTGTGTGTGTGTGTGTGTGTTTAGCATTTTTAATCCATTATTGGTTGGTATTATGAATAAGATGGAGAGCCAACTACATATTATATTCTAATTGGTTACTGATGACTGTTGGGACCTGCGATGATATAATCTTTACTCTTTTTTTTGGGAGGGGGGTGGGTCCGGTCCTAGGGCCTGAACTCTGGGCCTGGGCGCTGTCCCTGAGCTGAAGAGCTAGTGCTCTACCACTTGAGCCACAGCACCACTTCTGGCTTTTTTCTTTTTGCTTATGTGGTGCTGAGGAATGGAACCCAGGACCTCATGCATGCAAGGCAAGCGCTCTACCACTGAGCCACCTTTCCAGCCCTACTCTTAATATTTGTATGGGAGCTGTGGCAAGCTCAGTTTTAACTCCTAACATACTAAAGAGAAGATTAGGAAGGATGTCTCTTAGTAGGATTTCTGTGCTGTCTGGATGACCACAAGAAATTGATCAGATCTTCAGTAAACTCTGGTGCTTTCTACAAATGTGTGTTATTGACTTGAAAATTCCATAAAATGAATGCTTCATGTATTTAGAAAAAAATATGTAAAATACTTATGCTCTGAGATAAACATAAGGGATATTTTCTTATGGTCTTTGAATTAGAGTCAAATTAATAAAATTATCCTCTTCAATGACTTAAAGATCAGTAATCATTTCTCATTTTCTGGTGAATGAGAAAGATAATAATATGAATCTCTGCTGAAGTGGCAAATACATAAATGGTGGTAGAATAGGCAAATGTGGATATGCATGCTGGATAACATGCAGTTCCAGAGTATAATTTCCTCAGCTTCTGATATGCATGAAGTGTAGATCCTGTTCTTCCCATGTGTGGAAAACATTTTTGGGCAGAATTTATTCCATCACTGTGTAGTGGATTTGAAGGAATCTATTGAGGTAGGGTGGAAGCAGAGGCAACACTGTACTAGGTGCACTTCAAAGTTGTGCACATGTTTAATGCTCCATGGTTTTTGCTTAGAGTTCTTAATAATTTTGAGCAATGAACCCATCTTTTTTATTTTGGAATGAGTACCCCAAATTATAGTTCTGGATATAAGTGGGAGTGGTTTAAGACTGTAATGGTAGAAATGTAAAGAGGATGAAATAATTGCTTTTCAAATTCTGCCATCGAAGGTAGAGTTTTTTACAATAAAAGCAGTGACTTAAAAGCCAGAATTTGTTGAGAAAGCATTTTCCCTACATTTCTTTAGTATACCAAGGATAAAGGTTGTATGATTCAAATTATGTAGCTTCTTTATACCTATAGAATATTTCTGTAGAAGAAATAATCCTTGTACATAAGAGCAAATATCAACTGTCATTATGTACTAATTTAATTCTCTTTGATTTTTCAGTATAAATGCAACTTATTTGAACCTCAAACCAAAAAAAAACTCCTTTACTTTTGGCACAAATTTACCTGTCTAAACTAATGTTCCAGATAATTAGTCTAGCTAAATAAATCCACAGAAAGCCAAATAGAAAAATTCTCTTTATAATTGTCTCTCATGTTCAAGACATGACTACATATGTTTTACATGAGTATGTAAAGAAATTCGTACTTTCTTCATCATTCGCTTTGATTTCCATTTTTGGGGGGACCTGGAATAATCTAAATTTGAATAGCCATATTGAATTGCAAAACAAAATATTAATATGACTTGTTAAAGATGTTTATAGTCAAAGTCAATTTTTATGCTAGAATTATTCAGTTTACTCATTCATTCAATCCATATTTAAGAAATGGCCAATATCAGCCATATTTCTAAGAGGGAACCAGCTAATCTCATAATACCTGAATTATTTCACTTGCTAATCAAGTTTTCTGTTTCCTGTATTTTGATATGAGTAGGATGGAGGAGGAGGAAGAGAGAATAAAAATGAACAAGGATTATAAGAAAAGTTATTGCCTTTAAATTCGTTGGTGAAATTCTTGTACTACATCTAATGGTGACATTCCAGGCAAGGTTTTTCACTATCAAGTTTTTTTTTCAACTTCTGTACTGTTAATACTGACATTTTGGGTTGTATAATTCTTTGCTGCATATAATCATCCTTGGCACTGTGTTATGTTTGCTAACATTCCTTGCCTTACCTACTAGCTGTTAGTGGCACACCTTCTCCTCAGTCTGATAACTTAAAGATGTCTTCAGATCTTGCCAAATGAAGCTACCAGGGGTAGAGGAAAACATGTCCCTAAGTAAGAACCACTGAGATAAATTAAACTAAGATTATCTCAGAAGGACCACTTCTCTATAACTAAATATATGAGAAGGAAAAGTTGTCCTCACACTTCTCTTTATAAGCTGATATATTGTTACAACACTGAATATTTGAAGGAGATAATCCCTCCCTCCTCAATAAAGTGAACCCAATCCCTTCATATTTAGAACAGCGAGGCTGATTATACCAGAATCTTCCCAGAAATGTGTGTGTGTGTGTGTGTGTGTGTGTGTGTGTGTGTGTACATGAATGTATGTGTGTATGTGTGTATAATATAGGTATGTGAACAGTGTGTTTATGTATACAGTGATTGATGGTTGTGTCAGGCCTAGTGGGTAGATGTATATTTCTTTTATCTTTTTGGTGAGGTTTTTGAATCTGAATATGTTTTCTGGACTGTTCATGTTTCCCATTCCTCTTGGGTGCTAAAGTATTTGATAGTTACTTTTCCTATCAGAAAGATATTAACCCTATGCAAGTTAGATACTATTAGGCAGAGTCTTACCTCAGTGTTTATCCAAACTACCTATTGATTACTTATTTATTGAAACTGGTTTGTAAATAGCCTCATTTCTCTTGACTCCACAGGCTCTTGTTAGGCTGAGTC
Organism: Dipodomys spectabilis; assembly: GCF_019054845.1. Classification (NCBI taxonomy): domain Eukaryota; kingdom Metazoa; phylum Chordata; class Mammalia; order Rodentia; family Heteromyidae; genus Dipodomys; species Dipodomys spectabilis. Next base: position 16,414,258 of record NW_024870758.1, on the reverse strand, counting down.
TTAACATGGCTATGCTTATAGCATAACTTGTTTCTGTGTGTGTGTGTGTGTGTGCCCACCATGGGGCTTGAATTCAGGGCCTAGGTGTTGTCCCTGAGCTTTTTCTTTCCAAGTCTAATGCTCTACCATTTGGCCATAGCTCCACTTCTGGCTTTTTGATAATCAATTGGAGATAAGAGTCATACAGATTTTCCTGCCTGGGCTGACTTTGGGTTGTTATCCTCAGATCTCAGCCTCCTGAGTTGCTAGGATTACAAGCATGAACCACTGGCACCTGGCTGGTATCATCTATTTTATAGATGTCACTAGGATCAGCATGTTAGGTTGCTGCTGGAGAAGGAAGAGTGACACAAAGATCTTTCTCCCTGACCCGTTTGCTGAGTTCTTTATTGTCCCCTACTCTCTTTTCTTTGTATCCTCATGTTCTTGTCTGTGTCTTTTCTCAGGGACATCATCACTATTAACAATTTTCCATCCAGAACAACGATCCTTCAAATGCTCCAGAAATAACATTTTCAATTATTTGCCAGTGAGGAAGGAGCAAAAGTAGTGATAAATGATATAGTATTGAACTTTCAGAGTAATTGTGCATTGAAGTAAGAAAAAACTAGAATGCATGGAAGTACTGAAGCACTCCTGGACACAGGGGCACCTAAAATCTTGGTCAAAGTCCAAAGAAAAGTGACTTTCTCATCACATTATAGCAACCACAGTCAACACAAACTGTTGCTGCTTGCCTGGAAGTCTCAATGATTTACTGTCTCACATTCATTCAATGAATTCTATTCTATTCTATTCTATTGTCTTTTGGTTTGTAATATTGTCACTGATGTCTAAGGAATATTGCTATTTCTATAACTTCTAGCATCTTTTGGCAATAGGGCATTGTACTAAGCAGATCGTTAAAAAAAATTAGCCAAAAAAACAAGAAAAAGCATACAACTTTAAGGAATTTTCTTATAAAATGATTTTTTGTTGATTTAATCTCTGGGTAGGAAATGGTTGTACAATACTTTTGTTATTGGGGAGAGTGTTCACCTTAAATTACCAAACCATTTCTCTAAAGTGTTTGAGTAGTTGTTTTCATCCTTTGGGGGAAAAATATCCTTTCAAAATACATAGTACAGGTTCACTCATAACAGAATCACTCATATACCCAGAATCAGAGAAAGATATGCTATGCAACATGACTTGTTTCTAGGATTGTTTTTCCTTTGCATTTTGTTGTGCTTCTTTGTAAAAGAGAATACCCAAGGGTTTTATTGCATATTGAAATCCATGACTAAAATGTTTGTTTTAAAACACAGAAAGATATATATCTTTTGCAATATATCTATTGCAAGGAAAATGCAAACAAGGAAGTAGAAAGACTTGCCTATGTTTGCCAAGTGAGCATGGGGTGCTGGGAGATGGAGCATTTTAAGTCCATTTGCTCATTTGGCATCATTGCTTGGACCCATGTTCTTCTGGAATCAGCATGTAGAAAGGGCAGAGCAGTTCTACCATTTTCCACTTGAAGGACACAGAGGCATCCCTCACATTTTACACTTTACACTGCACCATATTTCCTAATATTGGAGTTTGAATTTGATTGACAGATGCAATTTTTATTTTGATAAAAGATGAAAATGATTACTCAGGACTGTTCCTGCTCAGGTCTTCAGGCTATTGACAATGCTATTTTGACTTAAGGCAGGAAATGTGAACAAGGAAGTAAATTGTTTTTCAGGGGGGAGGGGAATAATAAAGTATGTCCTTCAGGTTGTTGCATTTTAGGTAGTAGAAATATTAATAGCAAGGTAGAAATAGGTCTGAAAGTTAGAAGTCTCATTAAGATCCTGGTCATTTAGACTTGGAAATCATAGGCAAGTATTCTCAATGATAATCTGAGAATAGCAGGTACCTGTTATTTGGAGAGTCCTTATTCTATATACTTAATAAGATCCTAAAGGCAATGGAACCTAGAAACCTTTTAGAATTTTGTGTGTTATGTTAATAAATTAGTTTTAGAGAAAGACTGGTAATGATGATATCTAGAAGCCAATGGTGGATAAGCTATATGAAGCACACAGATTATAATGGATAATGGATGATAAAGAGATGGTGGATGAAGATAAGGAAGAGAAAAGAAGCGTATTACAGAGAAGAGATTTTTAAATGCTCAAAGAAGAGAACAAAAAGGAGACTGTTAGGAGATTAGAATAGGACAGTGGGAAGAGAGACATATTCTATTATGTACAATCTAGAGATGATTAATTTGAATTATTTAGGAAGGCATGTATAGAGTTTTTTGGCCAATACTACACAATTATATATGAGTATCTTTGAGCCACTGATTAGTTTCCACATGAGGAAGAAAGACAGTCTAAGAACTAATCCTTTGCAGAAACTAAGAGTGAATTTTTCTTTTATGGGAAAATATATATTATTTATAAATTTTAAAGTCTCAGTCTTCTAAGGAAGACGAAATTTAAACTTATTTGAGAATTTACCTGTGTACTTTCTTTCTCCAGGAACACATAACTTCTCACTTCACACTCAAGTAGATTTAGAAGAATCATCAATGTGATAACTCAGGGCCTATTTTTAAAGATCTTTCCCAAATGGCATAATTCTTGCTTCTCTTATGTCATACTCCAGTAAAGAATTCTATGGGACAAGCATGGCTGGTATGAGGTGATATCACACAGCCATTTTTATCTTAATGTTAACTCTTCTTCTGTAGTTTGTCTTGGTTATAACCCATTATTCCAAAGTTCTTCATGCACCAGAGCTATTGTGTGGCATTTCTTAGCTTTGTGACTGCTTCTTTTCATGTGACTTTCAATTCCTGACTTATACAGTGATACAAGACTTCCACTGGCAAAAAGTATCATAACTAGAGCCTAGAGTAGGATAGAAGGTGGTGTTTGCTTCATTCATCTGGAGTATTAGACTTCAGGCTTCTTTTTATGGAAGCAGGAAAATGAGGTTTTTCTACATGAAGAGTCAAAATGTCATTTGTAGACAATACAAAAGTGAGTTTATATGGGATGGCCCATCGACCATTTTTCATGCAGTCCTTTCAAGTCTTAATAGGCAAATTGTCAAGAATATTGACATTGGCTGTCCCTTCAGAATAATTAGCAGTAGGGACAATATTTCTGTCATAGCAATGCTGGTCACAATGATAGTGGTTTCATTATATATGGATGAATATTTTTCTTGATTCCAGCTGCAGCTTTGACTTTTGTACTTGGCAGCATTACTATACATCTGGATATTCTCCATTCTTGGACCTTGGCATTCTTAGAGTCTTTGAAAGATAACAGAGGTAAGGTTGGCATTACCACTTTCAGTATTCTCAGAGAACACTGATACTACTCAAACATGCTGTTATGCTTATTAGACAAAGACAGATAAGTTCTAGCATACTCCGTGACTGGAAAAGGATTTCAAAAAAGAGAATGAAGCTCCCACAAAGCAGGACAGAAATGTAGTCATAGTTAAAACTGATCTACTTTTGCTTACTTTGGGTATAGTAGAAAAAGGTAAAAAAAAAAAAACAGTGAGAAAACTGAGGATTGGAGGGTTATGTTGGACAAATACAGAATTCTGTACATGGCTTTGTACACTCATATTTCCATCTTCATATATGAAGTAAAGGGAGCGTGACAAAGTTGAAAAAGGTTGCAGTTATCTAAGATAATGCATGGTAGCCTTTTGGATAAATTTGGAGAGGTTGGATTGAGTGCACAGCTGTAGGAACTTTTAGAAAAATGTGGAAAATAAGATATAAGAAACTCAAGCAGAAATACAAGATAAAAGATTATAAACATATGGAATTAGATAATGAGAAAACTAACTGAAACAGCATAGAGACAAACTAATTTGTTACAGAAAGGCATCTGGAACAGGAGAGAAATAAGAGAAGCAGCAGAAATAAAGGTAGGCTTGTGATAAATTGGAGTATGTTGGCAAGGCCAGATATTTCTTTCTTTTTTTCTTTGCTTGATTTACTTTGTGTCTTTCTTAACCACAGCTTCAAATACTATTTACTTCAACAGATTATATTTAGTTCTGGAGCTATCAAGGAATTACAGAAGTATGCCAAAGTAAAAGATTCAAAGCTGATTGACATGATATGTTTTCATGGCTAATAGTATATGTCTAGCTTCCTACAGAAGTCTAAATCTTTTGCTTGTATTTAGAAATATGTAAATACTAATCACACAACAACAATAACTATTTAGCATGATTTTTCAGAGCAACAGAAAAATAATAGCCAGTGAGGAACCAACACAAATATCTGTAATCATGCTTTTCTTCTCATATTAAGACATAAAAATAAGGCAATTTTGATGATGAAAGATGAAGCTGTATTATCCACTCATTCCTTGCTATCCTGAGGGTAATCAAATCTCTATGAAGACTTTGTGGGGGGGAGAGAAGTTGGGAAAGTAGGAAGGAAAGGGATGGTTGGGGAAAAACAAAGGAGGGGATAACAATTCTCAATAGGAACTCGACTCATTACTTTGCTCATGTAATTGTAACCCCTCTGCACAGTATCTTTACAATAAATACATATATTTCAAAAAACAAAAAAACCCACAAATTCTGTGAAGAATGAGAACATCTTAGTTTACCTGGATGGAAACATGTGGTGCAGTTCTATCTGACAAAATGGTGATAGTGACATGAAATCACTTCTGTCAGTGAAATAGCCACTTGTGGTAGGGTTTACTGCCAAAGTACTGATAAAGAATGTCACTACACCTGGCTATGCCTCTGAGCAAGCTGCTGTCCAAAGATTGGTAACAGACAGAAGTCTGCTTAAACGCAATCTCAAAAATGGATAGATGCCAGACATTTTCTTTAATCTCCCAAATTTGGAGAGAACTGAGAGTACCTTAAATTCAAATCACTTAGTTATTTATTTATTAAATAATTGAGAGGATTTAGATTTACAGTGTTATAGTCATTTTTTTCATTAATGAAGATTTATGTGAACTTAGATAGGAAGAGATAGAATGAGTTTCCAGTTTCTGAAAATGTCAGTTTAGTGATAAAGAGGAAACCCTTCCTCCTAAATAGATGAAATTAAATGAAACAAAATAATTAAGTCTCATAAGACGTACCATAGGTTATATGTACAAGCTATGGGAGAAACACAGAATAAAAGGAAATGAATTATTCTAGATGAAGTCAGGAAACCTTAAAGAAATTATGTTTGTACTGGTTAAGCTGAATGTTTCTAGTAGAGAAAATTTATGGGTATTTTAGGAAGCGGGAGAAACAGCTTACTAAGAGTTGGCCAATACAATAAAAGAAATGCAAATTAAAACAACATTGAGATTCTATATCAGCCCAGTTAGAATGGCCATTATCATGAAAACCAATAATAACAATTGCTGGCAGGGAGGCATATGGCCAAAAGAGAATCTATTACACTGTTGGTGGGAATGTAAACAAGTTCAACCACTCTGGAAAGCAGTATTGAGGTTCCTCAAAAGACAAAATATAGAGCCTCCCTATGAGCCAGTAATTCCACTCCTGTGCATTTATCCAATAGAACATCTATGGATCTAATAAAGAGCTGAACTCAGCATGTACCACAGAGGGTGTCAGGACCTCACTTCAGGCTTTTTAAATTCTGAAAAGTGATGAGCTTTGGAAATATGCCTATTTGTTCTAGAATTGCAAGTAACTTGCAAAAAAAACTTGCCATACTAAAGCTACCAGCACAACCATATTCATCAAAGCATTTTTTACCATAGCCAAAATATGAAATCAACCCACATGCCCCTCAGTGGACTAATGGATCAAGAAAATGTGGCATATATACACAATGGAATTTTATTCATTTATCAGAAAGAATGATATTGTAGCATTTGTAAGGAAATGGAAAGACTTAGAAAAATTATATTAAATGAAGTAAGCAGACCCAAAGAAACATAGATCGCACTTTTTCCCTCATTTGTGGCAGGTAGAATGTGTCTCTATATCTACAAGTGAACACACTGTTGATGGTTAAAAAACTACAGTGGGACATGGTAAATTATACACATCTCTAGGCATCAAAGAGTGAGATCAAAGGAGGCTATTCTTAGAAGAGGAACATAAAGGCACCATACGTATGTGCATTGGATCATATGAATGATATTTATCAAACTCTAGAAATGGAAATAAGAAGGTTGTTTTCTTTATTGCTGTTTTTGTTTTCTTTTCCTTTTGTCTTATTTGTTCATTTATCTGTCTTTGGGAGGGTAAAAGGAAGCATAGAAATGGCAGGACAAAGGGTACATAAATGCAGCAGTGATACTCACTAGACACTAAGTTGAAAATGAACTATACAACTTTGTGGGTGGGGATGGGATGGAAAACTGGGAGAGTGAGGTAAGGAGTGACATTGTTCAATAAAGAAAGGGATTCTTTGTCTGACTGACATAACTGTAACCCCTCTGCATATCATCTTCAAAATAACAGTAAAATGCATTAAAATGGCCAATAGGTATGAACAAATGCTCAATATCTCTAGCCATAAAGGAAATGCAAATCAAAACAAAATTGAGATTCTACCTCACCCCAGTTGGAATGACCATTATCAAGAAAACAAATGATAACAGAAGCCAGCAAGAATGTGGCCAAAAGAGAACCCTAATACACTGTTGGTTGGAATGTAAACTTGTTCAACTACTCTAGCAAGCAGTATGAAGGTTCCTCAAAAAATTAAATATAGGACTACCCTATAATCCAGCATTTGGACCTTTACCAAAAGGATTACAAGCCAGGATACGGTAAAGCACAAACATGTATATTGCAACACTATTCACTATAGCCAAGGTATAGAATCAGCTCAGATGACCCTCAATAGATGAATGGATCAAGAAAATGTGGTACATATTCACAATGGAATTTTATTCATCCACTAGAAAGAATGATATTGTACTATTTGTAAAGAAATGGAAGGACTGGGAGAAAATGTTTTAAGTGAAGTAAGTCAGGCCCCAGAAGACAAAGGATCCTTAGATGTGGTAGCTAATTTATGTTACAAATTCATAAGTAAATACATTGGGTGGTATGCAAGTGTATACAAATGTATTAACTGAAATACAGTAGAGATCTCCAGGGATATCTCAAATAGTGCAATTCCTTAGAGCCAAAAGTAAAGTTCAGCAAAATAAAACACTAGTAAGCAGATACTAGAAACAGGTGGGATGAGGTCAAAATATGGGGTAGATGAATGAAGAGGTGAATAGGTAGAAAATGCAGACAAGAATCCAATGTATATCCTACAAAATCAAAAAGAGTAAGGGAAGGAGTGAGTAGGGGAAGGATGGGTGATGGATGAGAATATTGAAAGAAGTGACATACATACATATATATTTGTGTGTATGTATGTATATATGTGTATGTATATATGTATATATACATATGTATAGTATTCATAAACTTCTTTGTTAAATAGCAATTCCTAACTCCTTTGTACAACTACTTAAGGACAACAATAATTAAAAAGAGCAAGGACTCACCTATCAGACTGGATGTTCAATATCATAGTTGTAAGTTATCATTAAGCAAGAGCTGAGAGATGGCCCAGTCAATAATGCTGTTTTACTGGGCTAGAAACAAAGCATTTTCCAGGGAGGTGAATGCAACATTTATGGAGGCCAGGACATCATGAAAGCACCTGGAAGCTTGGGGGTGAACAGCTTGCAGGAGAAAGGATGCAGATAGAAAAACAGGTAGAAACCATTGAAAATTAATTTTACCTTCTTAATAAGGTTTCATCACAATAGTCCTAATCAATGTCAGCCCAGCAGAGCCCATGTATCCAAAGCAAGATGACATTAAAAATATGGAAAGATCAGAATCAATACCCATGTATCTATTAAAGAGCTGAACTCAGCATGTACCACAGAGGGTGTCAGTACCTCACTCCAGGCTTTTTAAATTCTGAAGAGTGATGAGCTTTGGAAACATGCATATTTGTCCTGGAATTGCAAGTAACCTGCAAAAATCAGAGCTTGGTTGTTTGCCACAGGATTGCCTAATTTTTTGTTTTCATATAAGTGTAGTATATGAGGAATAGATATATATTCTTTCTTTGAGCTTTTTAAATTGAATGTGCTTAGTGAATACAAATGGTCACATTGAATTTATGAATATTTTATCTTAAAAAGGTAGATATCAACTATAGGCAGGCTTTCAGAGAAAATCTAAAGAGAAAAAAATTGCTAACGTGTTGTGGAATATTATTAATAGAACAGTTTATTTTCTGAAGTTTGAAGTTTTTGTAAGGAGATTAGAATTTAACCTGCCCATCTAAGTGTCCAGTAGTTCCTGATGAAAGGTCATTTCTTCCATCATTCTCCTTATCCTATTTCTTTTCTTCCTACAGATCATTTCACAATTTCCACTTCCTGTATCACATAGGTACATTAACTATTTTGTCTATATTTGTCCCCTGTTTCTCTTTTCATTCATCCAAACTCTTCCTACTATTTTCCCTTACAATCTCATTTCAACTTAATACTCATTTTGTTAAGCTCTGTGGAAACTGTTCAAAAGCTTTACTTCCTAGAGTTTCACTTCTGCATATACTATATTTTAGTAAACTAGTCCATGTATATAAGAATTTACTTTTTGTGTTTTTGTGAGAGGTTGCATTTTGATCTGAGATTCACATAAGAGAGAAAATGTTCATTGTCTTTCTGGATCTGGCTTACTTCATAGTATTTTTATTCAGTATTTTCTAGACATATATTTCCCTGCAAATAGCATAATTTGATTCCTCTTGATAGCTGCATAAAATTCCCTTGTGTGTGTGCACATGCATATATAGATATATCTGCATTTATCTATATATGTATATGTATATATGTATGTACTACATGTTTTGATGTATTCATCCATTGTTGGACATCTGGGTTGTTTCCATAACTTTGCTATGGAGAGCTGTGCTGCAGTAAACATAGGTGTGTGGGTGCCTTTGTTATATCTTGTCAGGAGTCTTCCAGATAAATGGACAAGCATGGTATCACTAAGTCATAGGATACCTCTATATTCAGTTTATTAAGGAATCTCAAAATTGCTTTCCATATTTATTGCAGTAGTTTACATTGCCATGGACAATGTATTAGGGTGCCTTCTCCCCTGTATTGTTGCCAGCATTTGCTGCTGCTTGTATTCTTGATGATGGCCATTCTTACTGAAATGAGATGGAATATCTTTGTTCTTATTTGCATTTCCCTTACAGCCAGGAATGTTGAGCATTTCTTCATGTATTTATTGGCCATATGCACTTTCTTCCTCTGAGAAGTGTCTGTTTATCTCCTTTAATTAATTAGCTTATTAATTAATTTTTGTGGGACTTATTATTTTCTTCTCTGCATGTTCATTGTCGGTATATGAGAAAACTACTGACTTTTACTTTGCCAAAGATATTTATCAGCTCTAGGGATTTTGTGATAGAGTATTTTGGATCCTGTATACATAAAATTACAGCATTGGCAAATAGGGAAATTTGACTTCTTCCTTCCTTATTTGGATTTCTTTTTTTCTTTCTTTCTCTCTCTCTTCCTCTCTCTCTCCCTCTCTCTCTCTCTCTCTTTCTCTCTCTCTCTCTCTCTTTCTTGCTTGCTTGCTTGCTTGCTTTCAAAATCTTGTTCTTTATTCGTGGCGCTATTGTACACATAAGCAAGAGTAGTCTTAGCCCTTCGAAGGGGAGAACTGCAAGGAAAGTCATCTTCTAACTTCCCACTTTTTTTTTTAATTGTGAAAATACCGTACAGAGGGGTTACAATTACATGGACAAGATAACGAGTACATTTCTTATCAAGCATTGTTGCCTCCTCATGGTTCCTCTTCCCATTCCTTCCCATCCTCCCATCCCCACACCCGATCCTCTCCCCACCCCCCACCAAAGTTGTTAAGTTGTTTTTCAACATAACTACTTGTACATCTCATTGTTGCAATGGGTCCACCTGTAACCCTATTTAAATGATTTGTTTTTTTCCCTTCCCCTCCACAAAGTATACCAACATCAAATACAGTGAAAGTATGGGTTATACTGTGGAGGATGGACATACAAAGCAACATAGAAATCATCTTATAAATATGATAGAAACAATTGCATGAAAGGAAAAAAAAAACAAAAAAACATTTGGATCCTTATCTTGAGGTTCATTCCACTAACATCAACTTATCTGACCTTTTCTGCTTGACTCAGACATATACTAGTTATTGCAAATAAGGGAAACCATGGGACCTATGTTTCTTTGGGCCTGGCTTACTTTACTTAATTTTTCCAAGTCTTTCCATTTCCTAACAAATGGGACAATGTCATTCTTTCTGATGGAGGCATAGAATTCCATTGTGTATATATACCACAGTTTCTTGATCCATTTATCTACTGAGGGGCATCTGGGTTGGTTACATATTTTAGCTATGGTAAATAATGCTACAATAAACATAGTCGTGCTGGTAGCTTTAGTGTGGTCTTGTTTGTGAACATTTGGGTAAATAAATAAATGGGCTAAAGACTTAAAGAGAAACTTCTCTAAACAGGAAAGAAGGATGGCCAATAGAAACATGAAAAAATGCTCAACCTCTCTAGCCATAAAAGAAATGCAAATCAAAACAACATTGAGATACCACCTCACCTCAGTTAGAATGGCTATAATCAACAACTCTAATAACAACAGATGCTGGAGGGGATGTGGACAGAATGGAACCCTACTGCATTGTTGGTGGGAGTATAAACTTGTTCAACCACTTTGGAAAGAGTATGGAGGTTCTTCAAAAGACTCCACATAGAGCTCCCCTATGACCTGGCAATCCCACTTTTGGATTTCTTTTATATCTTTCTATTGGCTGGTAGCTCTGGGTAGGCTTTTTAGTACTATATTGAATAGGAGTGAGGAGAGTAAATATAGTTATAGTCTTCTTGATTTTATAGGAAATTGTTTCAGTGTTTGACCACTTAGTATAATGTCGCCTGTAGTTTTGCCATATTCAGGCTTTGCCATAACAAGGTGTGATCCTTCTATTAAGAAGATGTTGGATTTTGTCAAAGGCTTTAGATAGCTACATCTTATGCATCTACTGAGGTGACGATGTGATTTTTGTCCTTGATTCTGTTTATGTCTTGTATTATGTCTATTGTTTTGCATATATGAAACCAGTTGCATCCCTGGCATGCAGTCAATTGATCATGGTGTATGATTCTTATAATTATCTGTTGAATTTAGGGCACAAGTGGCTTTGTTGAGTTTCGCATAAATGTTTATCAATGAGATTGGTCTGTAATTACTTTTATTTACTGAATCCCTGTTTAGTTTTGGAATGACTGTAATGCTGGATTTATAGAATGAGTTTGGTAGTGAACCCTCAAATTTATTTATTTTATTTTATTTTTTCCCAGTCGTGGGGCCTGAACTCTGGGCCTGGGTAATGTCCCTCAGCTCTTCAGCTCAAGACGAGCGCTCTACCAGTTGAGCCACAGTGCCACTTCCAGCTTTTTCTGTTTATGTAGTGCTGAGGAATTGAACCCAGGGTCTGATGCATGCAAGGCAAGCACTCTACCACTGAGCCACCTTCCCAGCCCCAATTCTTTTCTTTTCATAGAAAAGTTTGAGGAATATCAGGGTCAGTTCCTTTTCTTAAGGTCTTTTATTTATTTATTTATTTATTTTTTTTTTTGCCGGTCATGGGGCCTGAACTCTGGGTCTGGGCGCTGTCCCTCAGCTCCTCAGCTCAAGGCTAGTGCTCTACCACTGGAGCCACAGTGCCACTTCCGGCTTTTTCTGTTTATGTGGTGCTAAGGAATCGAACCCAGGGCCTCATGCTTGCAAGGCATGCACTCTACCGCTGAGCTATCTTCCCAGCCCCTCTTAAGGTCTTTTAAAACTTAGCTATGAATCTATTGGGTCATGGGGTTTTCTATGTTGAAAGATTTTTTTATTCCTATTTTAATACCAATACTTGTTATAGATCGGATTAGTTTACATTTTTTTGGATCAATCAAATAATTAGTTTTAATGTTTACAAGTCTGTGTGCAATACTCTCCTCTCCTCAGTGTGAGGAGGCTAGGCTATAAATACTATTGCCTTTGATAAGCCTCAACTTTGTATATGTGGTGTGTATTTGTGTATGTATTAGAGATTAGTCACTCCTAATGCCCTGATGTCTTCCAGTAAATATAGACTTGAAGATATATCTTTGTGATCTAGGGAGACCCCAGCTAACCAGTGTAATGATAGGGAGGGAATATTGGGACTTATATTATGGAGCAATACTAGGTGTTGGACTATGTAGGAAAGGAGAAGTTAGTGTTAAGTTTCATAGGGAAGACTAATGTGACTGTGGGGTGAGATGGAATTGAGACTCCAATTAATGTATTGGGGTAAGCAAGAGGCATTGTTGTGAAGATACTTGATTAAGTAAACTCACTGGCCTCTGCACACAGAATAACTCAAATAACATTGGACGATGGGAAAATTGAAAGGAAGAAATGAGAAAGAAAACTCAACTATGAATATAGTCCCCAAGTAGTAATAAAATCTATAGAAATCTCAGAACACCTATCCCAAGAGGGTAACTATTAGATCCTTTAATTAATTTATTATTATTATTATTATTTTGCTGGTCCTGGGACATGAACTAAGGGCCTGGGCACTGTCCCTGAATCTCTTTGTGCTCAAAGATAATGCTCTACCACTTGAGCCACAGCAACCACTTCTGGCTTTTTCGGAGTAGTTTACTGATTCCTATCTTCCTGTGCTGGCTTAGAACCATGATCCTCAAATCTCAGCCTACTGAGTAGCTAAGATTATAGGTGAGACCCATTGGAGCCTGGCTTAGAACTTTTACTTTTTAGGAAATGTACTTATCTGATATTTATCTGATTAGGTTCTAGGCAGTGAGGGAGGATTGCTGATGTTGAGGGGGGCAGAGGAAGAAAGAACTATGTGATTACAGTTGGGAAGAAGGTATGATATCTGGGGACTATAGCAAAGAGCTGGAAGTTTTTTTTTAAAGATGAACACGAGGTAGGTATTGTAGTACAGATACGATTATTTTGGAGGAAAGAAAGTGGGAAGAATGAAGCTAGAATAATAGGTAAGTGGACAAGGGTCAATGGAATGTATTAAGAGTTAATCACTAAGAAACAAGTGGCCTACATTGGGTATATAGTAGAAAAATGAGACAGTTAAGGAAATGAAACAAACAATCAAACAAATGAACACATAAGAAAGACCATCCTAAAGAAACAAATCAAATACAAAACCAAATGAAAATAACATAAAAGTACAACAGCAAAGTCTATATATTTAACCTAGTATGAGAAAAATGTAACCATCAAAGCAAGGCTGTAAATAGGTCAAGTTATGTTATATAATACAAAGGATGAGTTTTCAAATGTTCTGGAGAATATATAGATATCTATGATGTGCAGAAACTGTGAGGATCCTGTTCTTTGAAGGTGAATCTGAGCACTCTGTCTTCTTTCAGAATCTGTAGTTAAGGCCTATAAGCAACCTCAGGCCACTCACTAGCCTCCCATTTGGATATTTATTCATCTGAATTATTTTTAAGTAGCTGTACAAAGGAGCTGACATTTAACAAAACAGTTTATGAATATAATATATCTTGATCAATGTCATCATTTTCAATATCCTTACCTATCCCTCCCCTCCCCACACCTTCCAACATTCTTTTTAATTTTGTAGAATGTAAATTAAATTTGTGACTGTATTCTCTCTTCAGCTTCTCTCCAAGACTACAAGGGCAGAGTTATGGTAAAATGGCCTTCCTTCCTTCCTCACCTTCACAGCTAAAGGAGCTGCCAGGTAGGATGGCTGCACAGGGCTTTCCTCCACTGTCAGATATTTCTAGCAGCTGACTCTTTGGGATGCAGGTGTTTGGAAAGGTGCCATCAGATGAGATGTGAAATTGTGTACCTTTTCCTGCTGCTTTCCAAGGTGGGAAGCACCTACCACTAGGGCAGAGTGTGTCCTGCAACGGAGAAAGGAAGCCCTCTGTTTGGTACTCTGAGGGTAAGCAGTGTTGCCTTACCAGGAGAGAGTTGTTTCTAATAAGCTGGGTGAGATGCTGTATTGGCAGGTAGCTCCCCTTACAATAACTGTGGGTTCCCTTTGGTATTCAGAGCAAATATTATTTAGACACACACATATATGTAAATTAAAGCCATTCTTTAAGAATTAGTGAATATCTGCTGGGTGCCAGTGACTTATCCCTGTAATCTTAGCCACTCATCTTAGACTGAGATATGAAGGTCTCGGTTGGAGACATCACACACACACACACACACACACACACACACACACGAAGAATTAGTGAACATCTACTCCAGCCATGTCATTGTTCTAGAGGAAAAAAAAGTGTAGTTGGGGATATCACAGTTTCTGACCTTGAATTACTGAGTAAATTAGAAGAAGTAGAGAAAGAGAAAGAGCATAGAGAAGACATATGACAAACCTGTAGTGGAATTCATGAGAGAATGATCACATTTCCAGCAGAACCTTCTCCTAAGATGTTTTGGTTTGCCCAAAGGACTTTGGAAGCAAGACAGAATTTGCATAGGGAGCTGTAGACACCTTGCCATGTTCTCAGCTTCCCTTTTCTGGATAGCTCACTCAGGTTCCCCTGCTAAATGTACTTGGAACTTAAGTCTTTTTATCTTGTAGTTAACAGAGTTAACAGTTAACAGTTATCTTGCAGTTAACAGAGTCCAGGGAACTATGGTGGTTTTGCTTGTGTTTGATTCTCTGTTGTTAAAAATACGCCTGACTCAGAAGAGCTACTGAATAAATATGGCATGAGTCAGAAAGGTAAATAATAGAAATCTTTTCTCAAGGAAGTAATTTGGTGGATTAGAGGGGAAAACTGAAAGAGTCCGTTCAGAAGGGAATGAGATCCTAGTAAAGAGGGTTATGGGTATCAGGAGAAAGTTCTTATAATTAAGTTGAGAGGTATCTTGAGGAAAGACTACCAGTGTAGTAACACCAAACAAGCTGAAAATCTAACAAAGAGCAATGTAATGGCTAGATCAACATGAAACACCAATATGGCTTCAAAGGGATCTCTACCCAGAATCATGCCTTTTTTCGTCATAATTAGCCAAAGAATTGGGATGATATCAAAGTGGTTTATTCATTCTCTTCTTCTGAACAACATGGATTACTATTTCTACTTTATAAATTTACCAAAGAGAAATCATAATCACAACTACCTGTCATTTAAGCAAATAGTGATTTATCGTTTGCAGTTAAGGAGTTGCAGGATGGCACTCATGTGAATGGAAGAAAAGTCCAGCAGAGTCTTTATGGAACATGTAGGTTGCTTTGATCTTAACCTTTTTTCTCTTTTCTATTACTGTTGACCTTCTCACTGTTGCTCAGACATCTGGGTTGTAGCTAGAGAAGTCATTAATTAACAAGTGCTCTGTTGACAGGAGTCCAAATCCCAGAGACTCCAATTCATGGAGATGCTCCTCTCTTCTCCTCTCCTCTCCTCTTCTTCCTTCCTTCCTTCTTCCCTTCATTCCTTCCTCCCTTCCTCCCTCCCTTCCTTCTTTCCTTCCTTCCTTCCTCCCTCCCTCCTTTTCTTTCTTTCATTTTTTCTCTTTCTTTTTCTTCCTTCTTTATTTCTTTTTGCTTAGATAGATAGATAGATAGATAGATAGATAGATAGATAGATAGATAGATAGATGAGGGGGAGAGTTTCTCTGTATAGCCAAGGCCACCTATACACTCCTACCTAGCCTCCCAGACGGTAAATTATAAAATGGGAGTGTTTACCCAAATGAAAACAAACAAGGCCATACTAAAGCTGCCAATAAAACTACTACGTTTATTGCAGCATTATTCACCATAGCTAAGATATAGAACCAACCCAGATGCCCCTCAGTAGATGAGTGAATCAAGAAAATATGGTATTATAGATATATGATATATATATAAACAATATGGAATTCTATGCTTCTATCAGAAAGGACACCGCCCCATTTGTTAGGAAATGGAAGGACTTGGAAAAAAATCATATTAAATGAAGTTACTCAGTCCCAAAGAAACATAGGTCCCATGGTTTCCTTATTTGCAACAATTAGTTTATGTATAAGATAATCTTATCAGATGAGCTAAAAAGCTCAAAAGCTATGTACACATGACCATATAAGATGATGCTAAGTGAAACGAGCTCCAAGATATGGACACAAGAGGTCTGTCTTTGTTGTTGTTGTTGTTTTAAATGTACTGTGTGAATTTTTTGTCCATTGTATGTTCTTCTCCTATGGCAGATCCCCTGTTGTCACTGTATTTGATTTTGGTACCCTGCATCTTGTATATACATTTGTAATAAAATGGTGAAACACGGATGAAGGATGACCCATTGCAACAATGATACCCACAGGACAGTATATTGGAAATGAACTTTACAACTTCGGGTGGGGGGTTGGGGGGGGAGCGTGGAAAGTGGGGAACAGCAGGGATAGTGGGACAACAAGGGAAGGGGTAACAGTGATGGACAAGTAATGTACTCATTGCCTTACTCATGTAACTGTGACCCCTCTGTACAGCATTTTTACAATAAAATTTAAAAAAGAAGACAGTAAAAAGAAAAGAAGACAAACCGGGCACCGGTGGCTCACAATTGTCATCCTAGCTACTCAGGAGGCTGAGATCTGAGGATCGAGGTTCAAAGCCAGCCCCAAAGTCCGTGACACTTTTATCTCCAATACACCACCAGAAAGCCGGAAGTGGCGTTGTGGCTCAAGTGGTAGAGTGCTTGCCTTGAGCTGAAGAGCACCCAGGCCCAGAGTTCAAGCCCCATGACTAACAAAAAAAAAAAAAAAGAAAGAAAGAGAAAGAAAAAGAAAAAAAAAGTAAAGAAAAAAGAAGACAGTAAACAATTTAATCCCACCTAATAAAATAAAATAAAATGCATGCTACCATGATCAGCTTCCAACTTATTTCTTTCCCTATGATTTGTTTTCTTCAGAGTTGATGGATGACTGTTATTCAAAATTACTTTTGTATATTTATTTGTTGGCCAACCCAAGCAAGGAACAAAGTGCACTACTCCAATTCTAATAAATACGGAGGAGAAGCCAACTTTGCTCTTCTCTGAACCTAAATCAGAATAGAAATCTAAGAGATGTCTGCCACTACTGTTTACATTAGTTGTAATCAAAGCAGGCCTACGAGGAAACAGAAGTAAAGGTTACATGAATTATTCAACGGCCAGGGTTTTAGAAAGACATTACAATTGTCAGCTTTATCATTTTCACTGATAATATTTCCCATGTTACTAGTTGACAGTGAGGGCTGACTTCTTATTTATAAAGAGTATTTGCTAGGGAAACTAAGAAAATTACCTTCTAGGCACTGAAAAATGGCAAACTGTAAGTGATGAGCCTATGTTCATGCCAGAAATTTAAAGGCTACTACTAATAAATCCAAACATGAAGACACTGAGGGAAACTCAAAACTTATGAAAGTGAACAGTAGCTTGAGTGAGGACAATGATGACTGTGAAAGTAGAAAAGGAGAAATAAAAATAATAAAATTGTTTATTGACATAGAACAGGTAAAGCTTGCCAACTGATGTATTATGTCAAACAAATTTAAAGGATTTTAGTGATGGCTCTAATGTCTTGAGCTAGAAAATGATGATAACATTGATAGAAAGTAAATTAAAAAAAAGGAGCACATTGGAATGAGAGGACACTAGATTCAATTAGACTGTTCAAGGCCATGAGCAGAAATCCAGGGGCAAATGTTTAGTAAGTGGCTGACACTGTGACTCTTTACTAAGAGAAATTCTCTTTAAACAAAGTAGAGAGATTTAGAGAAGCCATGAGAGGAGACTAGCAGTAACCTACCTGATGGTTTATAGATAATTTGATATGTAATCATTAAGAATGATGCTTTAATGCAATGGGTCCACCTGTATCGCTACCCATTGCAACAATGAGATGTACAAGTCATTATGTCGAAAAACGAACTTTACAACTTTGGTGGGGGGTGGGGGGAGGACCAGGTGGGGGAGGGGAGGATAATGGGAAGGGATGGGATGGGGAAACAAAGGAGGAGGCAACAATGCTTGATAAGAAATGTACTCATTACCTTGCCCATGTAATTGTAACTCCTCTGTACAGTATTCTCACAATAATAATAAAAAAAAAAGAACAACAACAAAAAGAATGATGGTTTGAGAAAGAGGATAATAATTTCAAATCTGGAAGAAAAACAGGGGTTTCCAAAATATTATTGGGTTTGATCATAGTAAGAGAATGATTTTGTGTGGATCAGGGGGTAAGGAATTCAATTAAGGCCTAGAAACCACAAATAAAGATAATTTCCTACAGTTTTGGTAGTGAAAGAAAAGACTGATATTATGATTGCTTGATGATCAAGACCAACCTTATACAGAGAGGTTTTAGAAGAGAGTATCTATAAACATATAGGTATGGGAAATGGTGTTATAGAAAACAAGAAAATTCAAATTTATATATATATTTTTTCTTATAAATGCCTAGTTTTATTTTAACTCATCTCCTATACTTTTTGGTTCATGAATATTTAAAGAATATCCTTACAATTAATGCATTTCATTTCACTAGAGAGAGAATATGTAAGAAGAAAATGCAACATTGCTGACAAGAGTTTGTTCTCACAGGACTTCCATGTCAAGCACAGTGGAAAATCTCCTTGTTTGTGGAGTTCTTGATGATATATTTTATCATCATTGTGGGAAATCTTGGTTTGACTGCTGTCATCTGAAAGGACCTCACCTTCACATCCCTATGTATTTATTCCTTCATAAATGCTTAGTTATCATCCACAGTGACAACAAAGTACTGGTCAACTTGTTAACATAGAACAATTTATCTTTTACTGAATGCAATTTAGGAAGACTTAAAATTAATGCTATGAGGTCATAATCCAAAATAAATCCTTTCTCCTTTCAGTTATTTGCTGATATTTTGTTCACAGGGATGACAAGACTAACATTATGAGCTTCACACACTGAATCACCATCTACTTTCTCTAATCACCTCAGGCTATGGTAGTAGACCACTAAGGACAGTCCTGTGTCCCAGAGTCTATTGAACCTATCTAGCTCATTTTACCCTATCTTGCCCATTTCTTCCTAAAGGAACCACAGCTCCTCTTCTTCCTCCACCTGTCAACCCTGACTTCAGTGGTTTCCAGGGCTCCCTGTGGTATGGAATGCCAAGTCCACTCAAGAACTGTGACCCACATGCTCTCTTTTGATAGCAATGCTCTTTTGCCCTGTTTAACATACCATTCCCAATTGAAAAAAAATTGTACACAGTATGTTGTAATTATCCACATAATAGTAATACTTCATAAACTTAATATACTTAGAGCAAGTAGGTTTAAATGACAGCTTATGAAATGATAATAAATAATATTTTCCCAGTCTAAGTTTAAAAATTATTTTACCTCATGGTGGATATCATCTGGTGTCAGAACAATAGTAATAATATAAAATGTGATGAAGCTCAGGGTGTTTTGCTGTTGTTATTGTTTTTGCTCTTCTAATGTTCATTACGGAGCTTGAACTCAGGGCCTTGGTGCAATCCCTGAAATTTTTATTTCCCCCAAGGCTAGAGCTCTATCATTTGAGTCACAGCTCTCTACTTCTTGCTTTTTGGTAGTTTATCAGAGAAAGGTATATCATGGACTCAAAGGTATCTCCCTGTCCAGGCCGGCTTTGAACTGCAATCCTCAGATCTCATCCTCCTAAGTAGCTAGGATTTCAGGTGTGACACATCTGTGTTTGGCCAAAGCATAAGTATTTTCAAATATAAAGCTTTTCACGTGTCAAACTTGAAAATACTTATATGATATTTTCCCTAGAGTTCTAAAATTACAAAAAGAGTAGATGGACTGGAGTGATGAGCAAGCCTGCTACAACTTTGTGCATAAAATGAGATGTGGTCTCTACCATCTTTACTAACTGAACCAGAAAGACATCAGTGATCCCTTCAAATCACAGCAGCAAGCTTTCTGACTGCATCTATTTGCTCTTAATTCATGGCAACAACGCTTTTGGAAGCAATTTTATTTTTGATGAATTGAAACACAAACTTGTTTCACATTGCTAGTGACTAAGAATCTAGAGGCATATTTTTCTGTTATACTTTGACATCATAAACTATTTTTGTTAAAGAAGAAAGACTATACAGACACAGGGAGCTGTGAGCTTTGGTCTGATCATTCATTGTTTAGCATATGGTAATTTCGGTAATGTGGCTTAACTAATTTAGCCAACCTATTAAATTACATTATATGTATTCTCTGTCTCCTCTGTGTGGCTTTGTTATAATGAGCGGAGCTTTTATAAATAATATAATTACTAGTTTCTTTTAAGTATTGTACCAATTACAAAAGGTTACTCCTGAACTCTAATTAGAGGCTTGATGGTTAATGGGTGACTCACTTTTCAGCAGGATTAGGGTTTACATCTCTATAGGTGAAGCAGTGTCTAGACCTTTAGCATCATTTGTGATTCTTATGACTGCAATTATCTTGATATTGTTTAATAGACCTTTCATTTCACTTACATCTATCTATTCTAAGAAGTCATGAAGTAGTCAGTCCCCAAATGAATTGAGAGAAAAAAAATATCTTTGGCTATCTTCTTCTAGTATCAACATCATGCTATGATTCTGAGCATTTGTAGAGTCCACAGTTTCTCCTATACAAACTTGATGAAAATACTTGCCCAATAATAAAAATGAAAACTTTTACAAAGATGACTGAAAATGGTAGAAAGACAGCTTCTTCAGTAAATGGTGCTGGCAAAATTGGTTAAACACCTGTAGAAAACTAAAGCTAGATCCTTATATACCACCCTGCACCAGAATCAATTCTAAGTGGATCAAATACCTCAAAGTCAAAGCAGACACCCTGAAAACATTACAGGAAAGAAAAGGAGAAACTCTAGGACTCTTTGTAACAGGCTGAAATTTTCTTAATAAAGACCCAGAAACACAACAAATCAAAGACAGGTTGGGCAAATGGGATTGCATGAAACTGCAGAGTTCTGCAAGGCAAAGGACATAGCTAGCATGATCAATAGAAAGCCTACAGACTAGGAGAAGATCTTCACTAGCCATACAACTAACAGGGGTTTCATATCTAAAATATACTTAGAACTCAAAAAACTAAATCCTCAACAACAAATCCTCAAAGAAACAACTGCCCAGATTGATTAGTGGGTGAACGACGTAAAGAGAGACATCTCTGAAGAGGAAATAAGAATGGCCAATAGGCACATGAAGAAATGCTCAACCTCTGGGGGGGAGGATGAGATGGGAAGGGGAAACAAAGGCGGAGGCTACAATGCTTGATAAGAATGTACTCATTATCTTGTGCATGTAATTGTAACCCCTCTGTATAGTATTTCACAACAAAAAAATCAAAACAACAGTGAGATTTCACCTCACCCCAGTTAGAATGGCTATAATCACGAACTCTGATAGATACTGGAGGAGATGTGGCCAGAAGGGAACTTTACTGCATTGCTGGTGGGAGTCTAAACTTGTTTAACCACTTTGGAAAGCAGTATGGAGGTTCCTCTAAAGACTCCACATAGAGCTCCTCTATGACCCAGCAATCCCACTTTGGGACATCTACCCAAATTATCACAAACAAGGCCATCCATACTAAAGCTACCAGCACAATTATGATTATCAAAGCATTAATCACCATAGCTAAGATATAGAACCAACTCAGATGCCCCTCAGTAGATGAGTGGATCAAGAAAATGTGGGATATATATAAAATGGAATTCTATGCCTCCATCAGAAAGAATGGCATCGCCCCATTTGTTAGGAAATGGAAAGATTGGAAAAAATTATATTAAGTGAAGTAAGCCAAGCCCAAAGAAGCATAGGTCCCATGGTTTCCCTTATCTGCAATAGCTAATATATGTCTAGGACCAGCAGAAGAGGCCAAAAGCTATATACATATGACCATATAACCTGATGCTAAGCGAAATGAACCCCCAAGATAGGGACACAAGAGATTTTTATCTTTCTTGTTCTTTTTAATGTGCTTATAATGTACTATGCAATTTTTTTTGTTTCTTTGTATGTTCTTCCCCCATAATATAACCCCTGTCATCACTGAATTTGATTCCGGAGTCCTGCATCTTGTATATACAATTTTCTAATTTGGGGAAGGGAAGGGAAATAACAAAATGCTGAAATAAGGATACAGGATGACCTCACTGGGTTACACTTAACAATGAAATGCACAAGACACTATATTGAAAAGGAACTTTAAAACTTTGAGGTGGGGGAGGAGTTGGGAGTTGGGAAGGCAAGGGATGGTAGGGGAAAAACAAAGGAGAGTATAACAATTCTGGATAGGAAATGTACTCATTACCTTGCTCATGTAACTGTAACCCCTCTGTACAGTATATTTACAATAAAAATATGTATTTAAAAATAAAAAAGATGACTGTGTAAGTATTTAATTCTGTAGTGATAATGTTGAGCAAGTATTTACTATTTCAATGGAAACATTACTCGCATGTGAAACTTAGTTGTACAGTGCTGAGTTAAAGGGTTTCCTAATTTTTAGTGAGTTTCAGCAAAGTGTAGTGTTCCATTCAACTGGTCTTTTAGAAAGACCATTCATTGAAGTGTCTGATATTTCTATGATGTCCTGTCCAAGCATTTAAGGCATGCAAAAATTACATAACTCAATAACATTTTTTAAAGTTAGAAAACAGTTTATTTTTGAAGAGGCTATAAAAATGGAGTGCTGAACTTAAAGCAATTTATCTGGCAACACTTTTTGTTGTAGCTGCCAATATCCTTCCAAATGTTAAGCCCAAGATCCTTCTGAGAGCTGGAATGTGCTTCATCTAGCAAAATGTTCTTCTTGACGTTCAGGAAAGATCTTAGATATTCAATAAACTAGATTAGTAGCTGAATTTTTTAATGACTTAATGTTGTTACCTCTGAAGGTATTTATCTGAAGAATAACAGTTTTTTCTTTGCGTCACTGATGTTAACCTCAGGAATGAAAGTAGGATCATGAGAATCAACAACCAACAAGGATTCACTTGGCATCATTGTTTATTTACCAAACCTCATTTTATCAAATAGGATCAATGACACCAGCATGATCTTTTGAGGAGCTAATTGTTAAATCTTTAAAAAAAAATAGTCAGCAAACCTGCATACCTACAACTTCTTTTCGTGTATAGCAACAGTATATTACAGAGCAGAGCGTGAAAGAATCCACGGGAATGTTGAAAGGAGTAACCTCTAAGCATGTGGAAGGACCTCATTTCTTTCAGACATTAGTGTCCACGTAGGGAAGTCTACTTTTTTCCTTTGATAAGCAACGCTTTGAGTCTGAAATTGGTAAGCTTTTTCTGTAGAAGGGCAGAGAGCAAATAGGTTGCATTTGATGGACCCGAAGTCTTTACTGTCCTCACATGAATCTCAATGTAGAGTGAGAATAGCCATAGACAATATGTAAATGAGTGATGTGACTCTCTTCCAATAAAAACATTTTTTGTGGACTTGGAAATTTGAATTTCACATGTCAATGAAGGAGAAAGCATTTTAGAGACCTTGGCTTATCTCTTTTAAACTTAACTTGGTGATTTCATAAACCAACCTCTTTTCAGTTGTTTGCTCAGATGTTTTGTTTACAGGGACTAACACCATGAGCTTCACATACTGAATCACTATCTACCTTCTGTAATCTCCTCAGGCTATGATACTAGACTCCTAATGACAGCCTTGTGTCCCAGAGTACATTGAACCTATTTAATCTAGCTCATCTTACCCTGCCTTGCCATTCCTTCCTAAAGAAACCACAGCTCCACTTCTTCCACTGCCTGTCAACCCTAATTTCAGTGGTTTCCAGGGCTCCTTAGGATATGGAAGCAAAGAGTCAAAGATACAAGGAAAATTAAGATCTTTATGCCACATCTGATAACAGAGGTGTACTGTTGTGGAGAAGCAGAGCTGTACATAAAGAAAGAATGAACTAGGAACATAAATCTAGGAGATGGGGACAGAGACATCTGTTCTCTCTGTTCAGATTTTTTTTGTGTGTCTGCCTGTGTAACAATTCTTCCTCTGCATGCATTGCTTGGATCTTCAGATTAGAAGGAAAGAAGTCAAATCACAACATTCCCAGATTTTTTATAGTGGGCCCTAGAGGAGAGAACTTCTAATTTCTAAAACCCTACTTGGGGAAGGAAATAAGAGTGTGAGAGGATGAGAGTGTGAGTGATCTGCCTTGTGATTTTCTCATGTTCCTTCAGAGCAAAATAACTTTGTGTGCCAACATGTCATTTGTCTTATCAACCAACCTGGAAAGGACTATCCAGAGGTTCTCAAGAATAAGTGTTTTAAAGAAGGGACATTCATTCACCCTTATATGTTACCTCTCATAGAGCAGACCAGTAAGAGCATTATCTACATTTATGACATGTTTTATGATAGTAATAAAAAAGATGAACAAAACCAAGCAGCCTCCAAATAAAATACGGAATTGATACCAACTTCCATAATAATATTCTATTATTAATAGGTAATTAATTAATGCTTACACGACCTGTCATATCAATATTATAAAATATCACACAGTTATTGGTGAAACATGATTGCTATAACAACTTAGTACAATGTATTTCTTTGAATTTCCCCAAATTAGTGGCACTTGGCCAGCCCCCACAGTTGGCTCATCTTTCACTGAGAGAGTTTTGCTTTCATCCATTATTCACTTTTATTTATGAGACCAACTTTCATTGCCATTATACATCTTCTTCCAAATTCTTTCAATTATGCCAAACTAATGTTGATATGGTTACTATTTCCATCTGGTTCTTCCCTTTGATAAACATCTCTTGATATAGAATGCCTGCTTTTCTTAGGCTTCTATCTCCTACTTACTCAGATGTATTGTTAGTTTACTTTTAACCACACAAAAAAAGGGCATCAAGGGGGTTACTATTTGGGTGTACAGTACATTTCCTATGAAACACTGGGTAGTGATTGCCATTTCCAAGTTCAGAGGTTTTCAGAGGTTTTCTTCAGGACAGATTTTGATGCATACTATAAATTATCCCTCTATTAGAAAAATTAGAAACAACTGCCCAGTAAATAAGTGGGCTAAAGACTTACAGAGAAGAAATGCTCAATCTCTCCAGCCATAAAAGAAATGAAAATCAAAACAACACTGAGATAGCACCTCACCCTAGTTAGAATGGCTAATCAAGAACCCTAATAACAACAGATGCTGGAGGGGATGTGGCCAGAAGGGAACCCTACTGCATTGTTGGTGGGAGTGTTCCTCAAAAAACTCCACATAGAGCTCCCCTATGACCCAGCAATCCCACTTTGGAGCATGTACCCAAATGATCGCAAACAAGGACATACTAAAGCTACCAGCACAACTATGTCTATTGCAGCATTATTTACCATAGCTAAGATATGGAACCAACCCAGATGCCCCTCAGTAGATGAATGGATCAAGAAAATGTGGTATATATACACAATGGAATTCTATGCCTCCATCAGAAAGAATATCACCCTATTTGTTAGGAAATGGAAAGACTTGGAAAAAATTATGTTAAGTGAAGTAAGCCAGGCCCAAAGAAACAGGTCCCTTGGTTTCCCTTATTTGCAATAACTAGTATATGTCTGAGACAAGCAGAAACAGTCAGATAAATTGATGTTAGGCAAAATGAGCCCCTAGATAAGGACTCAAGTGGTTTTACTTTCTTGCTGTTGTTTCTAACATATTTATAAGGTGATTTTTTTTTGTTACTTTGTGTGTCTTTCCCCTACAATATAACCCCTGTTTTCACTGTATTTGATGTTGGTATATTTTGGGGAGGGGAAGGGAAAAAACAAATTATTTAATTGGACCCATTGCAACAATGAAATGTACAAGATGCTATGTTGAAAAACATACTTTACAACTTTGGCAGGAGGGTGGGGGGAGATGGGAGAGCGGGGATGGTAAGGGGAAACAAAGGAGGAGGCAACAATGCTTAATAAGAAATGTACTCATTACCTTGCTCATGTAATTGTAACCCCTCTGTACAGTATTTTCACAATAAAAAAGCGGAAATTTGCTTCTGTCAAAAAATGATAACCTTCTATTCTGCATCCCTAGCTAGAAATCCCTACCACAATATGCCCATATGAAATGCTATATTCACTCCTTGATATGTACAATTTAATTTTAATGGCTTAAATTTTTACATAGTAGGTTATAAAAACCAAAGAATATTAAAATTCTTGTTTTATGCTTCTCATTATGAACCTGATTTATAGATCATGATTTTATTGCCATCCTATTGCTTATCATATGTCTTTTTCTCTCCTTTGAAATGATTACTTTTGAATTTTCTTGATCAAATTAGGAAATCTCTTAGAATCACAAATCCCTCAGAATTTAAAAACAATGTTCTTTGTCTTTTGTCTTTTAAAAAGAAAATCCAGTAATTGTACAGATGTAATTTTCAAACTTTATGTATATGCACATAGTTTGTGTGTATATGTGTGTGCTGATGCTGTAGCTTGACCTCTTCCTCTACCACTTGATCAATGCCTCTAGTCTAGCATTTTGATAGTTAATTTGAGATGAGTATCTCAGACTCTCTTGCCCAAGATGGCTCTAAGCTATGGTTTTCAGATCTCAGCCTCCTAAAGGCTAGGAGTATAGGTGTGAACTACCTGTGCTTGACTTTCAACCTTTTTTTGTTTTAAAGAAGGGTCCCACCATATAGTCCATAGTGGCCTTAACCTCTGAATCTTCCTGCCTTAGCCTTTTGAATGCTGGGATATGGATGCGTGCTACTAGGTTTTGTGATTTATAAACATTTTAAGGTAAGGGATTCTCATTTTTCATTGAGGAACTTTTGTTTAGAGTACTTGTCTATAAAAAAATGTAAAAGTGAAGATGTCCTAGATGAAAACATGTGTGTGTGTGTGTATTTTTATTTGCATTGACCTTCCCTATATCACATTTCTGCAGATCTCTAGAATCCCTGAAGAACAGAGCTTGAACCCATACAATTGTGTTGAATACAGTTTTGCAATGGTGAATAAAGCAAAATCTTTTCTTATGGAAATTTCTTTCCTCTCTGTGTAGTCATTCATCCAGTGGTCATGGCTTGGAAAACTGCATTAGACATTATTTACACCTTTCTTTTATTTCAAAGCAATACCTTTCAATCAGAAGAAAAAAATGAAAACATGATTCACATTTTCAAGTATCTTAAAATCACCAGGAATTTATTCTTGACAAGTCCTGTGATTACATTATTTCTAAAAATAAATAAACTCACAGGAAAGCCAATTTCCTTTAAAATTTTTGAGCTTGGCCATCAAGTTCAAGTCGTACGTATCTGGGTCACAGTATATAATGTGTAGGACAGCCTGCACCCCAAGAGTCCACATACACTTTTTCTGCCTCCACCTCTCACCTTCTCCAGGATTTCTTCTTTACACAGGCTGCTGATGTTCCTGAATTTTTTCATTAAAATTCTATACTTGGGCTGGGATGTAGCTTAGTGACAAAGTAGCTTACCTAGCAAGTGCAATGTCCAGTACTGGAAAAAGACAAGACAAAAGTAAAAACAAAAAACAAAAACAAAAACACCCTCCAACAACAACAACTACCACGACAAAATGATGACAAAACTCTGTCCCTGAAGTCACTCCAGGCCAGCCAGCCCTCACCCCCTCCCTCCCCCTCAAGAAAAATATTTCCGCTCTGTGCCACAAAGCACACCTCTGTTCTAAAACCACACATTAATTCTGACATTGAGTCTATTTTTATGTTTTCTATTTGTTTTCATTTAAGCCGGTTAATATCTCCAGAGAGTGAGAAATTTACCCACAAGCTTCATTGAAATAATTGACTTCTATTGGGACTCTTGAAGCATGAGGAACCTTTGCCCTGCTAAGGGCTATTTGGATATATGCATCCAAATCTGGATATATATCTGGATTGGGGTACGAGTCAGTGGTAGAGCCCTGGCCTAGCATGTGAGACCTTGGGTTCAATCCCCAGCACTAGGTAGAGTAGAGTATATGAACAGTATAATTGTACATATATATGTGTGTGTTTTGTGTATATATTATGTATATATGTCTATCTCCTTCCAAGAATGAATTTTGCTAAGAGGCAAAAAGTTAAAAAAAAACACTTAAAAGGAGAAACACTGGATTATTGGGGGTCCTGAAGAAGCACTGCCCCTTATTTTCCCACTTTCTCTGATTGCCCATCTCAAATATGAACTCTACTTCCTATTAATGCAGCACTTGGTCCAACTTTCTAAAACATATAGATTGGCAAGAAGTATGAAAACACATTTTTAGATCAAAAATTGAAAAAGGTTGTTCTAAAACTATGGAAATAGTGAGGCTATAAGCGTGACTATACACAGATGTCTCTGAAACCATGTAAGACCCACAAAATTTCTAATTTCCTGCTATCATTGCAACACTTCTTACTTTTTAAGACTGTCAGCTTTAGACAGCCAGGTGGATTTGGAGAAACAGCCTATGTAACTTTGTATTTTCTCTACGTGCAAATATTTGGAGACTAGTGGTGTCTGGATCATCTTTAAATCTTCCACCCAATAACATTTTTTGGAGAAAGTTGAGCCAATGTCTGCAATTTGCTGCCACGTAAATTATTTCTGGCTCTAAAATTTTATTAAACTATGTGGATCATTTTGCATTTCACAATGAAACATCAGTTTACTATTGCAATTTTTTTCTCTTTGATTCAATCACTTTTCAACATGTTTGGAAGAAGCTAACTTAAATCATTGTTAGTTACGCTCTTCAGTGACTCTTGACAAAATAGAATTGTAGAATGATGCTTGAGCCCATTAAAGCAGCTGGGTCTTTTGTGTCTTAAAGACTCAAAATTTTTGTGACTCATTCCAACCAGCCTTAAATTATTTGGATGGAACTAGACTTATGTCTACATCATCCTTTTTTTTTTTTTTTGTAATGCTGGAGATGGAACTTAGGACCTCTCCCATGCTAGGAATCTTAACAGTGAGGTACATCTCTTAAAATATGTTAAACTATTAAAACATGAGCTATGCTATTTTTCTTTGAATATTTCTTATCCAGTGCTATACAGATTTTGAGAGTTGCATAAGAATTATTAATGATTAAAATTGTGACAAATAATTGATAAGGTAAGCATCTATTAGTCATTTTAAATGTATCTCTACTGGTGAACAGTTCTTTGGGTGGGTGGGTGGGGTTCCATCATTTTACCTGGACCCAAGAAGAAAAGACAGATCCTTCAATATTCAGTTCAACTTTAAGGTAGTTCACAGAAGTGTAGGTGGGAAGGTGTGGGCACACATCTTTAAAGGATCAGCTGCTGTGTACTTAGTGCTCAAGTAATAAGATTTAGTCACTGTATTTGATTTTGGTACCCTGCATCATGTATCTATATTTGTCTAATTTGGGGAGTGGAAGGGGAATAACAAAATGCTGAAACAAGGACACAGGATGACCCATTGCAACAATGATACACACAAGACACTATGTTGGAAATGATCTTTACAACTTCAGGTGAGGGGGAGGAAAGGGGGGGAGGTGGGGGAATGAAGGGATAGTAGGAGAAAAACAAAGGAGGGGGTAACAATGCTCAACAAGAAATGTACTCATTTAACTGTAACCCCTCTGTACACCATATTTACAATACAATAAAATAAATATAAAAAAGATTTAGCAGCTATTATTAGATGTTAACAAACAGTAACCCTACTTCTTTTTGTTAAGGAGACATTACTAGTGCTCCATCATGAATTCAGGAAAAACCATGCAGTGTTAGTACTTCCAGCACTTATGAGCAATGTACTGGAATCGCCCATCCTTTAGATCACCACCCTTGACAGTAATTGGTTTGGTATATAACTGTATTCTAGGTTATTAGAAAAATTCAGCCAACATTGTGGAAAATTAGAGTCCAGCTAAGACTTTTTTTTAAAACTAAGAATTCACTTTAGGAAGGAGAAGAAAATGGCAAATTAGTTAAGAGCTGAGTGTCATCAAGCTCCACTTCTGTAAGGCATATAAATAATAGACTTTCTCTTTTCAGTTAAATAAAATAAGCAATATATTTATTGAACAGTATAAGTGCAGAAATGAATCCCAAGAACAAGAAATACAGATGCTTTGAAAAATGATAAAATTTATCATTAATCTTCTTCTCTTTGGATTGAAAACAATATTTATTTTCCTTCCTGCTCTTTTTCCATGACAGATTTTTAAAAAATACATCTTCTTATCCTTAAATAATTGTTTCCCTAAGTTTCCAGTTCTGTTTTCACATATGTACATTGATTATTCTGACTCTATCCACTCATTGTTAATACTCTGGGCTCTCTTTTTTGGGAGGGGGGGTTCTCTTTAGCTTGTATAAATCTTTCATCTTATCTTCATTTCTTCAATATTTTTAATAGTTTTATTGTCATCAAGTAGTGGGACAAAGGAGTTGCCATTCACCAAAGCAGTTTATGAATACTTTAGTATGTCCTATGACATCTCTTAAGAATTGTGTTTTGGTTGATCAGGGACTTGGGGCTTTGTGCCACTCATGTAACAGAAGGACAATGTGATGGAAGAGATGGGGAGAAGGGAACAGAGTTAATGATGATGACTACGTAGGCTTCAAAATGGACAGTTGAGAGGTTCTATTACCACATTGAGTCACGGTGACAGTTAGCTAGTACAAAATTAAGATTATACCATTTTGTCCAGATTTTAGTTGCATTTTCCAGTTTTCAGCATGTAGTGAGATTAGGGACGGCCTGTCTTTTCATTCTGGAGACTTATAGAGAAAATGAACAAAAAGACAAAAAAAACCCCCCAAAACCAAAAAACCTGTGTTTAAAAAGAGTCCAAAGAAAAGAAAGATGGAGTCTCCTCTTGCTTATACTACCTTGTACTACCCTACCCTTCTTGTTTTTCTCCTCTTCCCTCCCCTGAACCCAATGAACATGGCTAAATCTGCATGACATGTGTGTGCGTTGGGAAGTTAAGCTGCTCTGTTGACAAAGCAACAATACGTAGGTAGGAGAAAAGGGAGCTGGAGAGGTTGCAGGTTGCCATGACATCACTAAGTTAATGAATTATTCAACCCTAGAGATGATCAGTCTCAAGATTTATTTTTCCATGGGATTATCATTTTTTTTCTTGCTTAGGGCAATAAGTTCAAATTTTTTAATTTGCATTCATAAACTCTCATACCTTGCTTGATGTTTTTGTAATGATAATATAATTCTTATCATGGTACCTGGTATATAGAAAATTGTGACTAAGAATTTTCAATTGAAGGCCTGGCACCAATGGCTCACACCTGTAATCCTAGCTAGTCAGGAGGCTAAAATCTGAGGATCACAGTTCAAAGTCAGCCAGGGAAAGAGAGTCCATGAGACTCTCCAATTAACCATCAGAAAACTGGGAGTGGTGCTGTGGCTCAAATGGTAGAGTGCTCACCTTGAACTGAAGAGCTCAGGGACAGCACCCAGGCCCATGACTGCAAAAAAAAAAAAGAATTTCAATTGAAAAAACTCTTCTTTTACCCTTCTTTTACATCCGCACGTTTGCTTTGGCAATAGAGGCCTGTGTGTGTGTGTGTGTGTGTGTGTGTGTGTGTGTGTGTGTGTGTGTGTGTGTGTGTGTGTGTGCGCGTAACTCAGAGCTCCATACTTGCTATGCTAGTGCAATACTGATGGGCCATACCTCCAGCCCTACTTTTTTAGTAGCTATTTTTAAGATAGGGTCTTGTTTCCTCCCCAAGGTGCTCTTATGTCACAATCTTCCTGTTTTTAAGCTTTCCTTTCTCAATAGGACCTCAGGTACTCCCCACCATGTCCAGTTTTCCTCCATGGCTTTTGATTCTTGAGCAATGTTTTTCCCTTGCTAGCCTGATTATAATCCTTCCATGGCATTCACCATGACAAATCTCAGTCTCCCACGTAACTTAGCATAACAAGTGTGTACCACTGAGCCTAGCTATGGGTTGAAAAGGTCTTGCCAACTCTTCATTAGAGCTGACCTTGAACTAAGATCCTCATTTTCAGCCTCCCAAGTAGCTAGGATTACAAGTGTAATCTATACCCACATTAAAAATTGGCATCAATGTCAACCAATTATGATATATGTGTGTATGCATACAAGGTACCTTAGTAAAGCTCCTATCTTCCATCACTCTCCCTCATCCTTCCCAAACCAATAAAGTCTTTATTGTTCTATGTTCACATATATATATAAGGTAATAGGTAAATTTTAGGTGTGTGGGCTTATAGTTAAGAAACATTTGCAGTGTTAGTCCTGCCTTTTGTTTAGATAAATGTTCCAAGAATGTGTGGTTTAGATTGTGAACATGCTCTAATATTCTGGATTCCAGAGATTCTAGCCAGTTATACTTAGTAAACAGTGTTTAAAACAAGATTAACTGACTTTCCTTTTGGTAGAAATATGCTGGGTTCTCTCATTTTGGAAACCAAAGTACTTCATTTGAAAGTGCTACTGGGAGATAAAACTCCTAGTTCTTTTTTTCCCCATTTCTTTTTTTTTTAACTCTTAGTTCTTATATCAGAGAGAATGAAAGCTATCTAAAGATACAGCTTCTGTGCTCACTGAGATTGTCGAAATATATGTTTGTCAGCACCTGCTTTGTGCCTTGATTTCCTTTCTGGCATACTTACTGAGGAAAGAGGTTTCTGAAAGAAGGCGCTACATGCGTTTCCACATTGCATAGGGTAGGAAATATTAAGATGGAATGTGGGAAACTCCAGGTCCAGTAAAAAGAGATGGGAAGAGTCAAAATGACTTACACTTAATTAGAAACCACTTGAAAGAACATTAAAAGGTTCAGGAATCCAATATTCCCTCGTCCATCCTTTTTTATGTTTTCTTAACTGCAAAATATTTGTTTGCTTCCCCATTTTACATGTGTTCCTACTGAGGAGGTGAAAGATGCTAAAATCTGGGGAACGTCTGGAAAATATTAAATGCTGAAATCTGGAAATGTCTTAGACTTAAAGAAGAGTAGGGAAGGTAGCAGATTCAATCTGAGGAGTTTCCTGGACTACTTTTGAATAGGACAGCTTAAGGAGTTCTTGAAGAGAAGACTGGATTGTTAAGACACAAGGCCATGAGGAAAATATTTATCCAACAACATAATATGTAACTCTGGGCTTTGTTGTGCTAATCATTAGTGTACTTAAGAACTTGGAAGGTTATAACAGAAAGGCAGAGACTAGTTTATTAGAGTCAACCAACATAACGGAAGTCTATGAAAATAAATGGATCTAGGACCTTAGGTTCTTAAAGCATACCATACCGCATACCTTTACCTTCCTTCCCATGATATAACTACTCAAAGCCATTCCACTCTCCATGAACCTCTAGATGACCATGAACTTACCCCTGGATATAATATTGGATTCAAACCTCTCAATAAGTTAATAGTTTGTGAATTAAGCCAAGTCTTAAGTCTGTGACTTAAGTTTGTGATTAACTTAAGCTAGAGGCTATAGAGCAGAAGCTAGTTTTGAAAGGAACAGAAGAGTTGAGGTCTTCTGTGAATACTGA
Organism: Dipodomys spectabilis; assembly: GCF_019054845.1. Lineage (NCBI taxonomy): Eukaryota > Metazoa > Chordata > Mammalia > Rodentia > Heteromyidae > Dipodomys > Dipodomys spectabilis. The sequence goes on along the minus strand of NW_024870758.1, from coordinate 16,380,605 downwards.
CTTTCTTTGCATCAGAAGCTTGCCAGAATCAAGACAGAGAAAACATTCCACCGAATGTACATTGAACTCTTAAACATACAGGTTTTGTTTTTTTTTTAACATTTTTTTTTTTTGTGTGAAAATACTGTACAGAGGAGTTACAATTACATGGGCAAGATAGTGAGTACATTTCTTATCAAGCATTGTAGCTTCCTCCTTTGTTTACCCTTCCCATCCCTTCCCAGCCTCCCCCCACCCCCCCACCTAATCTTCCCCCCCCACCAAAGTTATAAAGTTCATTTTCGACATGACAACTTGTACTTCTCATTGTTGCAACAGGTCCACCTGTATTCTTATTTAAATGACTTGTTTTTCCCTTCCCCTCCACAAATTATACTGACATCAAATACAGTGAAAGCAGGGGTTATACTGTGGGGGAGGGACATACAAAGCAACAAAGAAATAATCTTATAATAACATGCAGGTTTTGGATGCATGCTATTAACATAGTGCTCATTGGGCAACTGAATTAACTGAAGAACAGGTTACAGCAAGAATAGGAACATTCAACATTGAAGAATTTTACTTTTAGTTTCATTGAGGGAGCATAATCCAGTACTCGAATTTAATGGACATAGGAAGATCTCTTTTGTCATCTTTCCAAATACATAGTGTTAAACTATATTTCCATTCTATATGTAAGACATTGATTGCAAGAGTTAGTCTGGAAAATTTCAGCTGAGTTTGTACCTACCAATCTTCATACTACAGAGAGTCTGTATTTAGCAGATATGTAATAACCACCAATTACATGACAAAGAACTAATGTCAATTATGCACTTTGTGTTTGCTAGTATTTCATCTATTACAGCACTGAATCATATAGAAGTCTATCCATGCTGATATTATCTCAACTAAGAGAAAACTAGGCTTAAAAGTCTAAGGACAAAGCCATAGAATTAGGCAGAAAGCCCAGGGCCGATGGCTCACGCCTGTAATCCTAGCTACTGAAGAGGCTGAGATCTGAGGATTACGGTTCAAAGCCAGCCAGGGCAAAAAAAAAAAAAAATCTATGAGACTCTTCTCTTCAATTAACCACTAGAAAACCAGAAGTGGTGCTGTGGCTTGAGGCGGTAGAGTGCTCACCTTGAGCTGAAGGGTGCAGGGACAGTGCCCAAGCCCAGAGTTCAAGCCCCACAACAAACCAAAAAAAAAAAAAAAAAAAATAGGCTGAAATCTTCCCAATTCCTGAAACAATGTTCTTTAAAAAATGAACACTTATGCAATATTTCCTGTGTGTACGATATGTCTAAACACTCACACATATCATCTCTTTTACTCTCCAGAAGCTTCTCATTCCAACTTAGAGTATTTAGAGGTGAAAGGTTAATTAAATTGTCCAGTTCAATAAATTCTGTTAGTAGGAAAAGCAGTGTTTGATCCAGACAATTAACTGTAGGCTCTTTGACTTTTCATCAGTCTACACACTGATTCTATTGGAAGAAATATTTTTGGCATATTTTGCTAGCAAGCAGTAGGCCTATTTAGAAATAAACCAAATTTATTCACAAGTAGTGTTTAAAAATTCAAAGCAATTAAAAAATCACAACTCATAAGCTCTAAATTACTTCTAATTGTCAGAACTATCATCAGAATCAGTTAACAGAATATTAGGTAGAACTGCCAGATAAATAAGGGAGTAGTTAGGTAGATGACATTAATAAAATTTCAGCCATATCTCCCTCTCTCAATAAAGGAGATGGAATTACCAGCAAGTTTAGTAACATTATTATAAGAAAACCTATAAACAAGCTTATTTGGACAAAAGTCATTTAAAATGAGTTACATTATGATTGCTAATATTCTGTGTGTATGTATTTTTGTATTGCAGAGTGTGCATTGTAGTGTATATTGTATAGTGTGTTTATGTAAAATATAACTTAGAACTAATCAAGACTTTCCTGTTAGCATTCTGTGAATATATGTGGCTGGCAAGTTTGATTTTCTGCCCAAGTCCTCTTTAATCTCATTTGTGCAATGTATTCTTTCTTGTTACAGGATAGCTCAAGGGCTCCTGGAGCTCTTCTTTCCAGGTCTAACCTACAAGTGTTGAGCACTTACATCCTCTCAGAGTGTCCATAACTACTGGATCTCAAGTGTTAAGAAGTAACAACCCAAATACGTAACTTGGTTTTGCCCCATGAAAAGGATTCTTTGTGACTACTTACTAAGCTCATATTGTGAAATTAAGTGCTGATATCAAAAATATGTCTTAAGAGTTGAGCTAAGCAAGCTTCGATCTCAGGAAAATTTGTATCATACACGGAATATGTCAAGCGATAGGACAGAGAAACCTATGGTTAAGTATCAAAAAAAAATACACTAATAGCGATTGTTGTGCAATTAAGATGATTCCAAAAATCTTACAATTTAAATAACTAGGGAAGAACTGAACATTGATTTAGATATCAAAACCTGCTTAAAAGTGTGTAACTCCCATTTAAAACTAAGTTTTAAATGGTCATAATTTCCTGGCACTTAGGAATAGCAGACATGCAATGATGTCTGGAGATAGACCATTTATGTCTCAGCTGTAGAACAATTGAAACAAGGGAGTTATTCTTTTTTAAAAAATATGTTTTTTATTGTGAAAATACCATACAGAGGGGTTACAATTACATGAGCAAGGTAATGAGTACATTTCTTATCAAGCATTGTTGCCTCCTCCTTTGTTTTTCCCCACCCATCCCTGCCCTCCCATCTCAATGACTATACTCCCTTCCACCTCCCCCCACAGTCTCCACCCCCCCACCCCCCCCCAACCCCCCCGCCCCCGACAAAGTTGTAAAGTCTGTTTTTCCACATAGCATCTTGTACATCTCATTGGTGCAATGGGTCCACCTATTTAAACAATTTGTTTTTTCCCTTCACCTCCCCAAATTATACCAACATCAAATACAGTGAAAACAGGGATTATACCGTGGGGGAGGGACATACAAAGCAACAAAAAAAATCACCTTATAAATTTGTTAGACACAATAGCAAGAAAGAAAAAAAACCACTTGTGTCCTTATCTTGGGGTTCATTTTGCCTAACATCAACTTACCTGACCTTTTCTGCTTGTCTCAGACATACACTAGATATTGCAAATAAGGGAAACCATGGGTCCTATGTTTGAAACAGGAGAGTTATTCCATATCTTAGCTATGGTAAATAATGCTGCAATAAGCATAGTTGTGCTGGTAGGTTTAGTATAGTCTTGTTTGTGATCATTTGGGTAAATGCCCCAAAGAGCTGGGTCATAGGGGAGCTCTATGTGGAGTCTTTTGAGGAACCTCCATACTGCTTTCCAAAGTGGTTGAACAAGTTTACACTCCCACCAACAATGCAGTAAGGTTCCCTTCTGATCACATCCCCTCCAGCATCTGTTGTTATTAGAGTTCTTGATTATAGCCATTCTAACTGGGGTGAGGTGGTATCTCAATGTAGTTTGAATTTGCATTTCTTTTATGGCTTAGAGAGGTTGAGCATTTCTTCATGTGTTTATTGGCCATCCTTCTTTCCTCTTCAGAGAAGTTTCTCTTTTAAGTCTTTAGCCCACTTATTTATTAGGCAGTTGTTTCTTTGAAGATTTGTTTTTGGGGGATTTAATTTTTTAAGTTCTGGATATATTTTAGATATGAGACCCTTGTCTGTTGTATGGCTAGTGAAGATCTTCTCCCAATCTGTGGGCTTTCTATTGATCTTATAAGCTATGTCCTTTGCCATGCAGAAGCTCTGCAATTTCATGCAATCCCATTTGTCCAACCTTTCTTTGATTTGCTGTGTTTCTGGGTCTCTATTAAGAAAATTTTGGCCTGTGTCTCTTTTGAGACTTAGCAACACAGAGCCTCTAAAACAACCTGAATTTGACTAGTGTCTGTATCTCAAAGAAAATTCTCCAATGTTGCCTTATCTCTGGCCTGCAGCATTGATGTATTTATATGGCCTCTGTGGTGCCTGCATTTGTGGGTGATGTGCCATCTTTATTTTTTGTATCTATTTGTCAGCTCCAAAATAGAAACAAATAATTAACAAGCAAGAAGGGCACTGCTTAATTTTGTTAGGATAAAACTATTAAAATTTATAATCAGTTTGTGTCTGCAACAGAAATGTGCACTCTTTTCAAGCACAGGGCAAGGAGAAAATTTCCTGTAGCAGAGGTGATACAGATTACAGCAAAGACATTGGTTCAGCCACAGGCCAGAGGAAGCTTGCTTGTCAAGGTATGAGTGAATCTACTGTACTTGAAGAAAGCTATTTATATGTAGCTCCTCTTAAGTACTATTTTAGTTCATATATTTTAATTGACGTATAGTATTTTTGCACATTTATGAGGTGTGTTATGATATTTGACTCATCACAAAATGAATAATAATCAAATCATAGTAATTATCATTTTCAACTACTAAAATATTTATTATTATTATTATTATTAGTCCGTCATGGGGCTTGAACTCTGGGCCTGGGTGCTCAAAGCAAGCACTTGAGCCAATAAGCCACTTCTGGTTTTCTGATGATTCATTAGAGATGAGTGTCATGGACTTTCTTGCCTGGGCTGGCTTTGAACTGTGATCCTCAGATCTCAGTTTCCTGAGTAGCTAGGATCACAGGTGTAAGCCATGGGTGCCTGGCTATATTTATTATTTTTATGTGTCAGAAAATTTTCGAATCTTTTCTAGTTACTTTGGAAGATAATATAAGTTGTTATAGATCATACCTACCTTAGTGTGCTGCTGGCAGCAGAACTTGGCTGGGCTTGATTGCATAAACTTATATTTCCAGCTTTCTGGAAGTAGCTACATAACAAAATCTTGTTTAGAAAATAAATACAAATAAACAATCAAACAAATGAAGGCAAATAATTAAATAAACATAAAGCCCATCAAAACTCACCCTTCCTCTCTGTGTGGTATTATTTAATTTCTCTTTGCCCCCGATATCACTTGCTCTTTTCCATCAATAGTGACCAATTGGCTGCTCTGCTATGAGAGACTAAGATATTAGCTACTACAAATAAGTGACAACATCTGAGATTCAACTGTCTGGGCCAGGCTTATTTGACTTAAAAAATTATGCTCCAGTTCTGACCATATTGCTGAAAATGACAAAGTGTTAATGAGCTTTTCTTTGCTGTGGGAATATATCTGAGAAAGTCAGCTTGAAGGATCAAACATTTACCTTAGCTCATGGCTTCAGAGACTTTATTCCTCAGACACTTGACTCCATTAATTGGGTCTGTGGAGAGGCAGAAAATCATGACAGGGGTAGCAATGACATTCCATAGCAGAGCAAAGCACTCACTTCATAACAGGTGGAAAGAAGAAAATTTGAGAGGAAGGTGGTAGGGACAAAATATATTCCCAGCATCTAAGTTTCCTGTTTCCAATTCCTCCTAATGACCCATTCAATTATCAACTCGTCAATGGGTAATGCATTCACTAGATCAGAACCCTCATGATCCAATTACTTCCTAGAAGTTCTCCTTCTGAGCATTGCTGGGATGCCAACCAAGCCTTTGATACATGAGTCTTTGGGAGTAAACTATTCCTATGGAATATATGTGTGTATATGAGTTTGTGTGTGTGGTTAGATGTGTGTGTATATACACACATATACATAAATACATAAATACCCCAATTTCTTTATTCATTCATCAGCTGATATATACTTAGGCTGTTTCCATTTATTTCACGGATATTGCTAATAGTGCAACAAATGCATGTGTAGGTGTCACTTGGACATGATTATTTTAGTTCCTTTGGGTATATACCCAGTGGTGGTATTGTTACCACTATTTTTAGTTTTGAGGAGTTAAATGACAGTTTCCACACTGGCTGTTAAAAAGCTCTACTCAAACACTAATAAAATAAAAATAAGAAAACAAAAACAGAACATCAAAGTATATATAGCAATAGAAATGGAAACCTAGTGGTAAGTATATGTCACACTTTCAGTGGGATTTATTAAATTACTGGGACTAACTAAAACCTATTTAATCAAGCAGTGGATTTTTTGATGTTTATAAATTGTTTCACATATCTACAAAAAAACATTCAGAGAATAGTGTGATAAGTTTCAGTGCTCCCATGACTTAGTTTAGGAAATAATCCACTTTGAAAATAATTAAAACCCTGTACTACCACATTTTCTCCCATCTCTATTCCGTAGTAATGGCTATGTCATATTTATTTTTATTAATTTTCTCATAATCTTATAGTAGATAGATTCACTAAGGAAACGTATTTCTTTTCATATTTTTGAGATTCAACCATGTTGCTATTTGGAGTTCTATTTTATTATTTGGTTGCTGAGTGAAATTTCTTTAAAAGTTGTATCATTTTTTATAGTTTTTATTAGTAGAAAATTTTCTGTCTTGAACATATTTGAACTTGATTTTTGTGACCCTCTTGAAAACATTGGAATGCAAATGGTGCCAGCTCAAAGAATATGTTCATAGAATTCTACATGGCTAATTTTATCAAGTTCTTCCAGTTGAGTTATATAGATCTACATTCTTACCAGTCTTGTAGAAGGTTACTTCACTGTCACTATGCCAACACTTACTTTGTAATTTAATAAACTCATGGGTGTGAGATAGTATTTGGAGATTGATTTAATTTGCATTTCTCTGATTGTTGGTGATATTCAGAATCATTTTAATGTATTTTGAGTTTTTCTCTTTAAATTGCTTCAAATTCTTTTTTAAAAAAATTTTATTGTAAAGATGCTGTATAGAAAACTCATAGACAGGAAGAAGATCTTCACTAGCCATACAACGGACAAGGGCCTCATATCTAAAATATACTCAGAACTCAAAAACTTAAGTCGTCTAAAAACAAATCCTCAAAGAAACAACCTCCCCATTAATAAGTGAGCTGAAGATTAAAGAGAGACATCTCTGGAGAGGAAATAAGAATAGCTAATAGACACATCAAGAAATGCTTAGCTCCTCTAGCCACAAAAGAAATGCAAATCAAAACAACATTGAGATTCCACCTCACCCCAGTCAGAATGGCTATAATCAAAAAATATAATAACAGATGCTGGAAGAGAGGTGGCCAAAAGGGAACTCTGTTGCATTGTTGGTGGGAGTGCAAACTTGTTCAGCCACTCTGGAAAGCAGTATGGAGGTTCCTCAAAAGACTCCACATAGAGCGCCCCTATGGCCCAGCAATCCCACTTTTGGACATGTACCCAAATGATCACAAACAAGACCATACTAAAGCTACCAGAACAGCTATGTTTATGGCAGCATTATTCATCATAGCTAAGATATGGGACCAACCCAGATGCCCTTCAGTAGATGAATGAATCAAGAAAATGTGGTGTGTGTGTGTGTGTGTGTGTGTGTGTGTGTGTGTGTATAATGGAATTCTATGCTTCCATCAGAAAGAACAACACCACCCCATTTGTTAGGAAATGAAAAGACTTGGGGAAAATAATATTAAGTGAAGTTAGCCAGTCCCAAAGAAATTTAGATCCCATGGTTTCCCTTATTTGCAATAATTAATTGGATAATCTTATTAGATGAGCTGAAAAGCTCAAAAACCATGTGTAAAGGACCATATAACATGATGCTAAGTGAAATGAACCCCAAGATATGAACACAAGAGGTCTGTCTTTATTGTTACTGTTTCAAATGTACCATGTGATTTTATTATTTTTGTTGTTGTTTCCTTCATATGTTCTTTCCCCCATGGCATATCCCCTGTTGTCACTGTACTCGATTTTGATACCCTGCATCTTGTATATACATATGTCTAATTGGAGAAAGGAAGGGGAATACCAAAAAGCTGAAACAAGGACAAAGGATGACCCATTGCAACAAGAATACACACTGGACAGTATATTGTAAACTAACTTTACAACATCAGGGGGGAGGGATAGGAGTGTGGGATCTGGGGGAGAGAAGAGACAGTGGGATAACAACAAGGAAGGGAAGGGGTAACAATGATCGACAAGTAATGTACTTACTACCTTACTCATGTAACTGTAACCCCTCCGTACAACATCTTAATGTACATTAAGGCATATGTCTTGTTGAACATTGTTCCCCACTCCATTGTTGTTCTCCCACTATCCCTTCCCTCCCCCCACTCTTGTCCCACCCCTTCAAGTTGTAAAGTTCATTTCCAACATAGTGTAATGGGCCATCCTTTGTACTTTTATCATCATTTTGTTATTTCCCTTCCCTTCCCCCAACCAGATAAATGCATATACAAAATGGAGGGTACCAGAATCAAAGACAGAGCTTTTTTTCTCAAAAATTTTTAGATTGTCATTTTTTCAGGGTTTATGTTTGGAATATCAAAATTCCTATAAACTGGCTCTATACATTTTAATGTAGTCTTGATGTTCTAGGTCCTTCTAAGAGTGATTATAAAAATCAAAATTAAGCCGGGCACCGGTGGCTCATGCCTATAATCCTAGCTACTCAGGAGGCTGAGATCTGAGGATCATGAGATCATGATTCAAAGCCAGCCAGCACAGGAAAGTCCATGAAACTCTTATATCCAATTAACTGCCAGAAAGTTGGAAGTAGCACTGTGGCTCAAGTGGTAGAGTGCTAGCCTTGAGCTGAAGAGTTCAAGCCCTATGACCAACAAGAAATTTTTAAAAAAGTTTTTTTTTTAATCAAAACTAGAAAAATATCTTTGTTGCCATTAAATCTATATGTAAGTCAATAGACTTGGCCTCTATACTTGGTACATATACTTAAAATTATTACTGAGTTCTTTCATATATGCTAAAATACCCTTGATTTTTAAGACTGCTATAGGACAAGAGGAAGGTTCTGTACCCAGTTTTTTATGAGGAATTTCTGAAGGAAATTTGCAGTTTAAGCTAAATTAATTATTATGTTAAATGCATTTAAAGTTAGTTGAATTTATACCTAGAGCTTTATGAGTTTTATCTCCAATATCCTTGGGTAAGTTAGCCCCTCATTTGACTATAGACAATTTTTAAGTATTTGATATCTGCTTTCCTCATCAACCATTTCCAAAGAGTATATTTTCTGTCATAAATCATCTATTTTTTATTAGTTGAGAATGCTTTTCTCGTTTATCTTCTCTTTGCTCTATTCTTTTAGTTGTGTAAGGCAGTGCTTGCCATGTCTGATTGTTCTCTCCATTTCAGAAAAGCTATTCATCACCAAGATTATGGTTGTGGTGATGTTTCCCCCCCATATAATTTTCAATGACACAGACACAGTTTCCATTTACTGCTGCTGTGCATTTAGGTAGCCATACAGTATATAAATATTGTATTTTAGCTATTTATTTGATTTTAATACTATTTCAGGACAGAATATATCTTATTGATTTTAGGGCATTAGTACTCATCAGTGGTGATACGTACTTGATTTTTATGAATAGCAATAATAACTGGAAGTGAAATCCAAGGTAAATAGGATCAGACAAAGATTTTGAAGTGGACTCAAAGATATGAATCTATCTGGAGGCAATTCTAACATAGAAAATACATAAAAATAAAGGAAAACATTAGAAACACGAGGAGCTGCCTAAAATTCACTTTCTGAAGCATGACAAAACATACATAAATATAACTAATACAATGAAAGTGCAGCTTTAGGATTCTTGAGGATCAATGCTCAGCAATCATAATGGTAGTGCTGCTTTGAAAGTAGACAAGATTCTTCTGACCTAGCAGAACCTTGTATAAAATCACAGTGTCAAATGACAGAAGAGTGACAGAGAGCTGTAAATCACATTCAGTCTGAGTGCTTTAGAAACAAAGAAAGAATTCCACAGTTATTTTCCAGAATGACTCAAGGCATCGGGCCAAAGAAAGATAAGAAAATAAACAGGATTCAACCATGTTTTATATTTATGTCAGAAGAATGACTTTCAGTTAGGAATTTGCCATAATACACTAAAGGGGTGGAACAAAAGAGGTATGTTGAGAGGGTACCAGAGGATCAACATGGGAATATATTTATTAACAGGAGTATGTAGCATTTGTCATGGAATTCTGAGCAAATAATTGAGGTATTATTGTTCAATCTAGGCAGGAGTATATTTTTAGGGAGATGGCAGTACCAGGTCAGAGACATTGAACCCGGAGGCCTTAGGAGGGTGCCATCTGTGTCTCATTTTATAAAACATTAATCAGCTCTTCATTCAAACTCTTTTCATATGTTAGAAGCATTTGAATTTTACACATTGTTGACTCTGTAAAAGTGCTTTGATATGGCTCCTATGCATTGTCTACTTCTGCTTTGCAGTGAAAACAATCTTATAAGACCTTTTACTATCCTTGAAATTGAAACATCCATTTCTTCATATGAATCTGTGAGTGAATGTAAATATTCTCAAAATTTACTATTGGGTATTTTCTATTGGATGACCTGTGAAGGGTAGGAATAGAGTTAGATGACATTAGATACCAAAGTGAGATTTGAAAGAAGACTGGAAAGAGAATTGATCTGGAGGCAACCTGAGAGCAAGAACAACATCCAAACCACTCACATGGCCTAGGGTAGAAGCAGATGAGAGAGAAAACACTTACCATACTCCAGAGATCAAAGCATCAGAGACCTCAACAGTGACAGGTTTTCATTCCAGCAAGAAGGTGAAGAAATAAGAAGAACTTGAGAACTGAAGGGTCTTTACTGATGACTTATTCAGAAGTTCCAGAAGGCACTGCAGGAGTTTTAGGGTGAGGAAATTAGAGGATGTGGTGGTCAAAAGGCATATTTGGGTCCGGGAATGTGGTTTAGTGGTAGAGTGCTTGTCTACTATGCATAAAGCCCTGGGTTCAATTCCTCAATACCACTGTGACACTGTGGTTCAAGTGGTAGAGTGCTAGCCTTGAGTAAGAGAAGCTCAGGCACACTCCCCAGGCCCTGAGTTCAAGCCCCAGGACTGGCAAAAAAAAAAAAAAAAGATATTTGTAGATTTAATTCTAGGAAATGAAGGTGAATTGGGAGCTCTAGGTTTCTTCTAGTGGCTAACATTTACAGAAACAGAATGCATAAGGTTGTGTAGACTGCCTCAGTATATCATGGGAGATTAGGGAGGAAAAACATGGTTGCTAGTTGTTCTAGACAGAAGTCTAAAAAAACGTGGTCTTCTTTATACTCCTGCCCCATGGCTGGAGGAGGATGGTCTTCTCTGGAATGTACAAAGAGGAAGTAGAGACCAACATTTTGCCTGAGTACCTGGTGTTGTTGCCTGTGCTTTTGTTGTTCATTTCTAGTGTTCTTGTCTAATAGGGATCTCTCATTTGATTTCAGAAAGTGACTAATAACACTTAGATATACTACTTGGAGTGAAAAAAAAAAGCTTCTGTCATAAATTTAAGCCATCTCTTTCATATGGAAAATAAGCCAGAAAAAGGGCTGGGGGTATGGTATAATTGGTTAAAGTACCTGCTTAACAAAGTTCAAGGCCCAGAGTGCAAACTCTACTACTGACCCTCACCCCTCCAGCCAAAGCACTTAGATATACTAGTTCAAACTCTATTTGGAATGTATAATGAATTATTCTCCCATCATGATTATCTCATATAATTTGTGAGATTTTCATGTCAATTTCTATTCAGCCAGCTAATAATTAGCCTGCAGAATTATACCTCTTACAAATTTCTGTTACTTATGAGAGTTAACCCCCACTCCTACCCCAGCTCCTACACCCTGCCCACTAAAGCAGCTCATAGTTTCTTTGGCAAAGCTTCCTCCACCATTAAGTAGAAAGACAGTGGCCTTGTTAGATTTCTAACTAGCTTCACTTTGAAGAAGATCTTTTCTAAGGTGGGAATAATTCCCTTGGATACAAGACAGCTTGACTATTTCAGTAAAACACATATATTTCTCCCTACTCTCCACTAACAGGTGGAGGGAATATGAATAACAGGTTAGGGAAGATGAAATCATCTTCAGGCACATTATGAGCACATCATAATTTGCCTTTTGTTAGCTATGCTTACCAAATCAGTTTTCATAACTTGGCTTATGGTCAAAAATTGTATATTCAAGCTATTAAAATGAATACAAATTATAAATATGAATAGAAAAATGAACCAGCATATGCTAATTGCTCAGGCTAGTGAGTTATTTTAACAAACATTAAATTTATTTTTTAGCCTGCTGAAGTCAAAGCAAATATAGGTGAATTGTTAGCTTACCCTGTTGATGACATTTTGGGGCATGGTAAGATCTTAGTGTGTAGCAGGGTCACCTTTGTTCTGATATGAACCTCACAGCCACTCATAGGATAAGTTCTCACGGGAAAATATATGGAAACTTACAAGAAGAAAATAACTTTTTATTAAGTCAAAAAGAACTAGAAATCATCAAAGTATTTGATTTTCCACTTGTACCCTGCCTTCATTCTTTCTCAGCTCCAAGAGTATGAGGATAAATTGGTAACTTCTAAATATCCTCTGGGACAGAGAAAAGTAAAAATGGGAATTTGAGAATCTAGGTCTGAGCTGTGTAGGCCATAGTTCTCTTCTTTATAACCAATGCCAGGTAGGAACCTCCTAAGCAATTTCTACTTTCTGAGGGCCAGAAAAGGAAGTTTGTTACAGTAATAAGGACTGAACAAAAGTTTCTTCCTATATAGAAGTGCTTTCTATACTCCAGTACTAAAGATTACTACAAGTACTTCTTTATTATTTATCATGGATAGTAATTTCTTGTGTATTTAAAAAAATCATTGATCTAGGTAGTTTAAATAAATAGTAATTTATTCTTTCATGGTTCTGAGGTTCAGATCAAGGCGTGGTCAGGCAGTGTTGCCAGCAGAGGCTCTTTCTTTTGCCTGACCCTTGGATCCCACCAGGCCCTGCCCTGTGGTCACATGGCTTTGTTCTCTCTTCTGTGTGCCTGTATCAGATCTCTCTCTCTCTCTCTCTCTCTCTCTCTGTGCTCTATGCTCTGTGCTCTGTTTTCTGTGCTCTGTGTCTTTCTCTCTCTCTCTGCCTCTGTGGATTTATAAGGATACTGCAATATGTTTTAGGATACACCTGGGTAACACAGGGAAATCTCTTCCTGCATTACTAGTCTCTGTCTCTGTGGTCATATCACTTCCCATTCATATGTCTTTGTTTGTTTTCCTCTTTCTCTCTTACAAGGGCATTTTTGATGGCATTGGAGCCCACCTGGATATACATATGCTCTCCTCTTCATAACCTTCACTTGAGCATATCTTTAGCCATAGACGCTGGTTAACATTACACTTTAATATAAAGTATACTTTAAAACTTCAGCTATTAAGGTAATAATTGTAAGTAGCCATGCCAGAAGACCAAGTAGACACCATCATGTACAGGAGAAGGAGGTTTAAAAGGTTCATTAGAGGAGGTGACATGGCACCTGTCCGATCCAGGGACATCCTTGTAAAACACTAGAGGTGGGAGGTACTCTGTGTGCACCACTAGATCTGGGTGTAGAGTGGAAAAGGCAGCCTATCCCTGGTCCAGAGAAACTGGCAGGAGCCCTGGGAGGGTTCTCTGTGAAGGGCAAGGTGGAGTTCAGGTTTGGGGGAGGGTATCTGCTGATGCAGCTGGGGACAGATACATGCTGCTTCAGGAAGTGAAGTGGGAGGGGCTGAGTACCTGAGATTGAGGGAATGCTAACAATAGTCATATGATTTGGGGATTGAAAATATTTGAGATTAGGAGGAAGGAAGGAACTCATAGCGTACCACACTCTATAAAGTGGTTCCCTTTCAGGGCAGAGAGCTTTTTGTAAGACTGTGCCACATGTGATAAATTCAATCTGACTGAAGAGCTAGGGAATAAATTCTGATTTTCACCCTAAAAGTGTTTTATAGTAGAAGAGAGAAAGGAAAGCTTAATTATTTTTTTTAAGATAAGACCTGTGTCTGTTTATACAGGAGACATACCAGGACCTGAACATTGACGGTAAGTATAAAAAAGTGAAAAGACAGAGACACAATGAAGACGCCTGTTGCTATGGAGATACAAATAGCATTTCCCTGGACTTCCCTAAGAAACCCTGCAGCAAACCTTTCTACATACAGATATTTAGCACAGTTTGAAATCTTCCCCAGTTTCCCTTGATCAAACAAAATTTATTCCCTTCTTCAGAACAAAAACATATACTGAATCATTCTGCCTAGCAATTTGGTCTTATTACTATTTCCTCCCAACACGAAGACACACATCCACACATGTCCGCACACATCCATATGCACATCCTGTAATAATCTGCTCGCCTTTATTCTTTCTGCCCTTCTTGTAATCCAGAAATGATCAACATTGAATGTATGTCACAATCCTATGTTGAATCATTTTTAAGTACATAAAAGTTTAGGTTTAGCCATAAAACTACTGAATGAAAATCTCTCTGGATGAGGTGTAGGCACAGGTGTATTGACAAAGTATTCACATTGCTGCATCCATAGAAATATGAGTACTCTTTGCCTAATTTACTTTGATGCCTCCTGTTAATCCTAATCACTGTCATAAGTCATCACTCAATGCCCTAACTTTTCCTATTTCTTTTCTCTTTCTCTCTCCTTCCTCCCTCCCTCCCTCCCTTCCCTTTCTTTTTTCTTTCCTTCCTTCCTTCCTTCCCTTCCTTCCTTCCTTCCTTCCTTCCTTCCTTCCTTCCTTCCTTCCTTCCTTCCTTCCTTCCTTCCTTCCTTCCTCTCTCTCTCTCTCTCTCTCTCTCTCTCTCTCTCTCTCTCTCTCTCTCTCTCTCTCTTTCCATACTAAGGTTTGAATTCAGGGCATTGTGCTTGCTGGGTTTGCTTGCTCAGCTGGTGCTCTACCACTTAAGCCCAACTCCAGTCAGACTTTTTCTGGTTATTTTGGAGATGGATTCTTGTTGATCTTTCTGATTGGATTGGTTTTGGACCATGATTCTCTGGATCTCAGCCCCCTAAATAGCTAGGATTCTAGGTGAGAGTCACTAGCACCCTGTCTCTTATATTCCTTTTGAACACATTTTCAACATGTCTAATTGGAACTCTCAAATGATATTCCTAGCATCATTCTACTTTGAAGCTAATAGCCTGCCTATACTTGATTCCGACTGTTTTCGGAACCTTGGTCACTGGGTATAGTGTCTGATTCATGGTAAGCAGTAATTTATCAATAATAAGTCTTGTCATTAAGGAGTAACTGGCAGGAAAGTAGGAATGTTTGAGACAGTGCAGGGCTTTGGTTTGGCAGAGCTGCCAAACCAAAAATCAAACACCAAACCCAGAATACTGAATCTTTATGGTCACTTATATATATTATCTACTCTACAAAATGGTGGGAACTAGGATAAGTGATCATGAAACATATATAATGTTATATAATTTTTTTGTTTACTTGTCTGCCTTCCTATTAGATTACCATCTTGAGGTAGATACTTATATTCATCATGTTTGCCATTACATTCCCCAAATTTCACTCATGTAGTGTTTACAAATGTAATAGCTGCAGAATTAATATCTTACTGATAAAAGTGAATGACTATTAGGAAGACACCAATAGAATGAAAAGACCCTGTATGACCTATTGGACTTGGAATGTCCCTAGTGCAGCAATGTTCAGAGGTAAAGCTTTTGGAAAGTAATGGATCATGGAGGCCCTGGCTTCACCAATGGACTAATACAATGATGAGCTTAATTTGATGGGCTATTGGGAGGTGATGGAAATTTAGGAAGTATCATTAAAAAGTATAGCATTTTCCCCTTAAACTCACTGATGATCCCATAAACCTGTATTAGTTGCAAAGGCTGCCATAACAAAATAACACAGTATATGGGCTTTCAAAAACAGAAATGCATTTTTGTCACAATTCTATATACTACACAACTAAGATCATATTGGCAGCTGATTTCTTTGGCTCATAGATGACCATTTCCTTTTTAAGTCTTCATGTGGTCTGTATATCTGTGTCTTCTTCTCAGTTTATAATAACACAAATTATACTGGATTAGGCTCAAATTAATGATCTCATAATTTAACTACTACCCTAAAGATATTACCTCCAAATACAGTCCCATTTTGAGATACTCCAACACAGGAATATCAGGAGGGCACTGTTCAGACCATACCAACATTATATATTACACCAACAGCTTCACTCCCTGATCAGCACACAACTGTGGGGCTCACTCCTCACCCCATTCTAGAAAATGGAGCAACCATACAGAGAAAACAGAGCAAAGAGTGATTAGTCCAATTCCATAAAAATCTCATCTGTATCACATTTCCTTATGAACCACTCTAGCAGCAGGTCTGAAGAAGTAGATCAATGTGCTTTCCTAGTGCTTTTTGCTAATAGCTTGGAGGGATAATTGCTACACTGCAGTCCTTGAATTTCACTAAAAGAGATTTCAATGAAATCATTAAAGTTTAGTTTATCCTAGCACCATAAAATGTGAAAAAACTGTTTTGTAAAACCTCAAGACCTCTGTTGAAATTTCTATTGGTGTTCTGTATGTATAAAACATTTCTCTTTGATGAGACTATTAATGTTGACTCATTTAAAATTCGAAAATTGCTTTCTATTACCAGTCATGTAGTATAGGAGTGAAAAATAACTATCAAATGCTCCTGAATCATCCATACCACTCACCCACCCACCCCCGCTCTCCTCCAGAATTGGTAGTCATTTTCCACCAGGAGCAAAATATGATTTATCAGAACTGATGAGAATCTTATCATTCCTGCACCAATTTATTTAGTGATAACACTTTCTGATTTTAGCAAATGAGACTTCAAAAATCCACTAAGATCCTCATGGGAAAGATTTCTTACTACTAAGAGTTAAAAATAGAAAAAAAAAAAAAACTACCTATTTCATTTTATGGATAAGGGCAACTGAGAAATACCTGTGTCTGTATTACTATCAGCCTGAAAGGAAAGAAAGTGGAAGGGGATAGAGAAGGAAGAAAGTTTTAGGGGCACATAATTAAACATATATTATATATATAGAGAGGGAGATCTCATGATGAAATCCTCTCATTTTTATTTTTAAAGTGATGAGGAACATGGATGAGGTTAAGAAATAGTAATAGAGAGAGTAGGATTTATCCATGTATGGAAATGAAACAACAAACTTTTTTACAATTAATTTATACTAATAAAATATGCATATAGTTTGAGTTCTTTTTAAAAAAAATTATTTTATTTTCAAGATGATGCACAGAGGGCTTACATACATAAGATATAGAGTATATTTCTTGTCTCATATTGTTACCTCCCCTTGTTTTTCTCTCCCTTTCCCACCCCCTCCAAGTTCATTTCCAGCATATTGTCTTGTGAGTATCACTGTTGCATTGGTTGCATTTTTCTTATATAAAAAAACTTTCCCCATTCAGTACTGAAAAATTAACACCTGTGCTTTGTTTGTCATATATTTAAGCTTTGGAAATAATTTAAGGAATAAGGTAAACACTCAACTTTGTTTTCTTTAGTCTCCAAGGGCTTACTATTTTTGGAAGCCAGTTGTTGAATAATCTATATTTTCTTATGAGCTAGAAGTGCTGTTTTCATTGAATGCCAAATTCTCACAAATACTTGGGTTGGTAACACCTATGTAACTATTTCAGGAAGAACCATTAGAGCAGTTTTCTGCAAAATAAGGTGCAGAGAAGTAATGGGACAAGTTCCATTTCTTTTTTTCTATTTTCTTTTTAAAGTTATTTTTAGAATGAACAGTCAGAGTTCCTCTAGAAATTTGAGATTACTAGGTATAGCTTAATTTTAACCCAGTATTTCACAGGAATTTAATTGCAATCCTGAAAATCTGTTAAAACTAGCTTACCCCAAATATTTTATCTTTAGTTCATCTTAAGTATAACCAAGTGGCAGAAAATTTACCCTATGCCTTTTATATCTTGATTTTATGTTTAAAAGGTATTTAGAAATATATTTTTATAATTTAATTTTTTCTATCTTTGTTATGAACAATATAGACTTGTTTAAAGGTAAAATGATGGATTACATATTGACATTTTCATTTAGTGCCTGTCTTGGATGTAGCTCTTTGTGAAGAATCTATGTAGGCAATCACTTAAAAAAAATGAAACCATATTACATTTCAGAATCTGAAGATTTGCTTTTGAAAAATAAAGTTAGCAATGATACTAGCTCTAGGGAAAAATAAAAACAAATCTTTAAGAACTTCATTTGAGCCAGGAATCCTACTGAATGAAATATTCCCAGAAGAAACCAAACAAGTTATTTGCTGCCTATCTCAAATTAACCTTGGACTGAGTGAGAACAATGGTGGACTTCTGCAGAGTTTTCATTTTTAGTTGACGTTAGGCTAAAGCTTCCCTCTTTCCTATTTTCCTTGTTCCTTATAAGGTATCATCCATCACCAGCCAATTTGTTTCCAAGTTCTAATTAGATGATCACCTGTCCTTTCGTAACTCACATGACCCTTTTTGGAATGTGTGAGAACATGTTGAGTCAATTAATAATAGATGCAATGGAACATAATAATAATAAAATGTTGCTAGAATATAGTTCCCACTTTTTCTCACTTTTTCTGAGAACCTAGATTTTATGATTAGCTATCCCAGTGTATGAAAATCATTTGAAATTAAAAACTTTATAGGATGGGTGGTGTGAATCATGGGCAATGCTCTCATGGACTAGCCAGAAGGTTGGGTCCTCTGTGAAAATATTAAAATTTTATGAACAAATTCAAATTTTAACATGGTTAGGTAAATTTTTTCAGAGTGCTGAAAATATTTTATGTAACTTTAGGGACTCAGACATTGAATTCCAAAAATGAATAAACATTTTAGGTATAAATTGGCATTCTTGGGCATAACTGACTTTAGAGATTTGTAACTTCACTAGATCTTCTTTTTTCAGATATATTTTATATGAGGTTCCCAAATGCTAATTGTACACATAACCATTAGAATGATCAGGTCAAGAAGAGTATACATGGAAATCTTGAAAAATAACATTAAATAATTCAGCCTGTATGTGTGACAGTAGGATACATGCTTACAGCAATGGGATTTTTATAATCTCAGGAAATAGTGATTTCTTTCTGAATAAACTGTCAATTCACTAAATGGATAAAATTCTGCTCTTCTAAACAATAGCAGAAGCTGAAAATTGTTTTGAATAAGATTCAGAACCCCTGAATTCTTGAAAAGCCCTCCCACTATACACATTCTTGAGGCCATGGACATTTCATAGATGTGATTCATACCATCATTGGGCTTTGGACCTTGCTGACAGTGGCCCCTGAGGGTTTCTTCAGGCTGGCTGGCTGGCTGGTTAAGCATTAGCAGGATTGGTACCATGTTAGGACTTTCTGCCATTGTGGGGTTTCCTCTCAGGCTCATATTCTCATGTTACCACTTCTTTAGCAGAAAAAAAAGCTCAGAAAGTAATCCAGAGAGGGATTACCAAATAAATAAATCAGTTTTATTCATCACTAAAAGAGTTTCTTTAAAGTGAGTCTGTTTCTACCTGAACAGTCAGAATCTTCTTCTCTGTAATTCCCCTCTACTCTTTGGGGTGGGGATTGAAGGTAATCATGAGACAGTTCAGCTGACTACTAAGGAACTATTGTTGAGAATTTTACCTGTGATAACCCAGGACTGAGGAGCCAGAGGGCAAGCTGCAGCAGAGGCTGTGAGCAAGACTTTAATTAGATTTCTAGGAAGACACTATATAAAAACCATTCCCAAAGGATCAGGAGTTTATACTTCATTGGCTGAAATTAAAAAAAAAAAAAAACACAAAAAAACAAGATTTGAAACTTGAAATAATCAGGTCAGAGTAGGGGGCTACTGAGACAGAGACAAAAATGCCAGTCAGTTGTTACATGTGGCATTGGACACCCGTGGCTCATCTATATTTGTTGCTTGTAGTATGTGAGGAGAGTGGACTTATTGGTCTCTGTGACAGTTCAGAAGTAGGATTGTAGTTTTATTTTGAAGATCCAGCACAACTATGTTTATCACAGCATTATTCACCATAGCTGGAACCAACTCAGATGCCCCTCAGTAGATGAATGGATCAAGAAAATTTTCTATATATATATGCATATATATAATAGAATTCTAAGCCTATCTCAGAAAGAATTACACTGCCCCATTTGTTAGGAAATGGAAAGACTTGGAAAAAATTATATTATATTAAGTGAAGTAAGACAGACTCACAGAAACATAGGTCCCATGGTTTCTCTTATCTGTAATAACTACTACATGTCTAGGACAAGCAGAAGAGGTCAAAAGCTATGTACATATGACCATATAACCTGATGCTAAGTGAAATGAACCCCAAGATAGGGACACAGAGGTTTTGCTTTTGTTGCTTTTCTTCTTAATGTACTTATAATGTACTTATAATGTACTATGTGATTTTTTTTGTTTCTTTTGTATGTTCTTCACTTATGGCATACCCCTTTTGTCACTGTATTTGATTCTGGTGCTCTGTATCTTGTACATACATTTTTCTATTTGGGGGAGGGGAAGGGAAATAACAAAATGCTGAAATAAGGATACAGGATGAGCCATTGTAACAATGAGATGTGCCAGACAGTATGTTGAAAATGAACTTTACAACTTTGTGGGGGTTGGAGGGGTGGAAGAGGGGAGAGAGGAGTTGGGGAGGTGGGGAGGCAAGGGATGGTAGTGGAAATATAAAGGAGGAGGTAACAATGCTTGATAGAAAATGCTCATTACCTTGCTCATGTAACTGTAACCCCTCTGTACAGTATTTTTACAATAAAAATATGTATATATAAAGAAAAATGAGGTCAATTTTTGTAAACCACAGTTATTATAGCTATATCTATTTATAGCTTACTTATTACAAACACACTCTATTTAATCTTCTCAGTAACCCTCTGAGGTAGGAATTATTGGTGCCCCTATTGAACAGATATGAAAATTGAGGCAGGACAATATGTGATAGAGTGAGCATGTAATCTAACATAGTTTGGTCCCTGAATCAATATGCTTGGCCACTGTGCTGTTACTGCCCCTCTGTCCGTGACTGGTTCTTTAAGCAGGCAAGGAACCTACCCCATTCTACTTGGGAAATAATATTTCTGAATTGATTTTTGTGGTCAGCTACATATAAATTTAGACAGACTGACAAAATGGATGATATCCCTCAATACTCCACCACAAAGAAGAATCATTAAGATGCTTGTCAGTCATTTATTAGATGTTCTTTCTGGCTAGTCAGATTCCTAAGCAGACGATGACAGACTTGACCAACTAGACCACTGGGAAATGTTCTTCTGTAACCAAATAAGGTTCTTAAAATCAGAGTTATTTCTATTTACTAAATTATTCTCTTGTTCATTACTGATAGCATATTCATTTTCAGACACTCATTCAATTATGACTGTGAAGCCTTAGCCTATATCAGCATATGGAAGATGAGGATGAACATTGGAAGAAAAAATGATCTCTGTTCTAATGTGACTTTAGTAGAGGTAAGAAAGACAGAAGAAAAATCAGATAATAGAGTGGTTCCTTTAAAAGATGCATACACAAAGTCAGGTAAGATTACCAGAGATGGAACTGTCTTTGAGGAGATAGCATTTGACTAGAGACTTGGACAATAAATGAGAATGTCAGGTAAACAAACAGGGGAGACTGCTCCAGGCAGAGTATGTGCCAGCAGAGACTTTGGTGTGTTCAGGGAATCCTAAGTAGTTCAATATTGACGGCTTACAAAGAGTAAGGCAGAAAATGATGGATGAGACTTGACATTTTGGCAATGGCCAACATTTAAAGTTCTTTGTGTGCCAAGTCAATGCGTTTTTAGTTTATAGGCATTTTTAAGGAATGAAGGCAAGATTTCATGGTTCAAGTTTGGCCATTGGAACTATCATTTTGGCAGCCAGTACAGAAGATAAATTAGAGGTAGCAGATAGGATAGACAAGGGCTTAGTAGGGATCAGAGGCTGACCTACTCTGGGGAGCTGCTGAGCACTAGAAGCAGCAATAGTTTTGGCCTTGCTCTATGGGTCTGGGTCAGATGCCATGGAATTGTAGTTAGTGTTAAGTGAGATTGGGAAGGTAGTGCAAGGAAATAATGTGACTTTGACCTGAATAGTCAAGGGTGTGTTGTGAAGTAAATAGGGCTTGATCTGAGCCAATGTTCTCAGTTCACAGTGTGAAAAAAATCTTCCCAGCCACCTCCATACTTTAAAATGACAACATTATCATCCTTGAAGGCAAAATTTTTACTGTGGGAGCCATGTCATTTC
Source organism: Dipodomys spectabilis (assembly GCF_019054845.1). Taxonomy (NCBI): domain Eukaryota; kingdom Metazoa; phylum Chordata; class Mammalia; order Rodentia; family Heteromyidae; genus Dipodomys; species Dipodomys spectabilis. The sequence continues at coordinate 16,358,395 of NW_024870758.1, read as the reverse complement.
ATTATGACAGCAGACAATCTACTTCATGGCCTAACCAATGCAACTCTTTTCTTTTAAATTCTGTATGTAAAAATCTCATAGATTATGTCTAAGTAAGTAGAATGTATAAACAGGATCTTAATTTCAGGTGGGAGGTTATTGTTGAGTATGAAATATACTCTGATAGTAAAGAATTATTCATTATATTAGCCTTAGTTCTGTAATATTTATGCTGCAACTTCTCTGAGTTATTCAACAGGAGTTTATCCCTCACCTCCCTTAAAGGATTTAGTCATTCTTATTGACATGAAGTACAGCCACACACATCTCAAATGTACCTCTATGTGTATAAAAGATGACATGTCATCAGTGAGATTATTTAACTTTAACTATTCTAGAAGGCAAATCTTTGATTTACTGATCTTAAATCGTAATTTAAAATTCATTTTCAGCTAGGTACTAGTGGCTCATACCCGTAATATAGCTACTCAGGAGGCTAAGATCTGAGGATCAGAGTTCAAGGCCAACCCAGACAGGGAAGTCCAGGATATCCTTATCTCCAATAAATCACGAGAAAGCTGGAAGCAGAGCTGTAGTTGTATTAGTAGAGGACAAACTCTGGACACTAAAGGACATTGCCTGGACTCTGTATTCAAGTCTCAGTTGCCAGCATATATATATATATATATATATATATATATATATATATATATATATATATATATATTCTTCTTGAATGAGTTTTCAAAAATATTTATCCAATGAAGATTATTTCCATGTTGATTTCATTACGACTACATTTGCACTGCATTTTTTTGCTTATCTTCTTAAAACAGGCTTTCTGTTAAGGAGTCAATATTAAAAATAAGCACTGTCAATACATGCATTTGAAAGGTGTTGAGACCCCAGATAGTTTTCTAACATGAGTCATTCCATCAGCATTCTAACACAGTGCAGCTAAATCTAAATTGGCTTCCAGCTTGCTGGTGCTTAAGAGGTGCTACAATTCATTGGCAGATGCCTTCTACACAGTAAGCATTGTCTTGATGTCTTTAAGTTGGGCTCTGTGTTGTCTTCGGGCACAGACACAGGTCACAGATGAACTTCTGCAATCCCCTAGACAGCTGCCAGGGTCTATTTTCATGTTAGTTACACACACTTGCACATTTCCCCTAATAAAACAAACCTGTCTGAAATGAGGTGAGCAAAATGGGAAACACATAGCATGGCTGTGTGCCAGGAGGCTGATATATGTACATTCCAGAGAGCTAATGTCTTACAGACGGTATTGTGTTGACCGTCCAAACTCATGAACCTCAAATGCCGTCACTCGGTGCTGTTCTTTTCCTGAATGTTCTGTGTCATTCACTCTCTTTGAAGCTAACTGGAATTTAGAATTTCACTGTGTAATCATTTCCTAAAATGGAGACACTTACACCAGTATAAGAAAGGAAAAAAGTGGCCTTTCTCTGTGTAACAGAACTATCGTTATTTTGATGTGTACCATTAGGAGATTTTGTGTTTAAACTGACTCATGGGTTCAGAATTTAAGACACTGATTGTATGGTCTTGAGAAGGTTGTTTAACCCTTCTCTGCCTCAGTTTACTCATCTGTTTAAAAAAGATGAAGTGAACTAAATTCTCATGTGAGAAATGAGAATGAAAATGCATGTGACGTATTAGATATAGTAAGTGTTCAATAAAGAGTGTCTCTTACTATAGAACATTCAATACTAGACTGCCATTTCACTTCCAATGACTTTTAATTGCTTCTGATTCAAGTGGGTTACTTGTTTGTCTGGATTACCATGGATTATGAGAGTGGAAAAATCTCTCCCTCAAAGATAATTAATTGAATTATTTAAGATTCTACTGTCCCACTGAAGAGAAGTTTCAAAACTATCCAAAATGATTCTCTTTTTCAAATGTTATAGCTATGAATAACCATGAAACTATAAAGTTTAAGGACAATATAAAAATACAGCTTTTCTTATGGTTATCACAAGTACCTGGTGATTTTGTTGAAGGATGGAGGGGGGGGGGGGGGCTGGGAGGGATGTGAAGGGTAAACACAGGAGGAGGCTGCAATGCTTGATAAGAAATGTGCTCATTATCTTGCCCATGTAATTGTAACCCCTCTGTACAGTATGTTCACAAAAAATTAAAATTAAAATTAAAAAAGACACCCTGTAAATACACAATTAACTGTTCTTTATCTTATATAATAATCATAAGTGATAACATTTTTAAATAGGAGAATTAAGAACATATGAACTCTAAATTACTTAACATAGGGCAGAAAAAAGTTTTCAGAGCTGAAAATGCCAGCAAATCTTGAAGAATTTATATAATTAAAAATGTTTATACATAGGAATGAATTTCAGACAGATATAACTGTACTCAAAAAATTGAAACAAAGCCAATTTTCCTGATGCTTGTAAGTAAAGAGGGTTTAATTTTGTTTCTAGCTGTTATGAACTATGTTACATTTCTTTTTTTTTTTTAATTTTATTTTATTTGAGAACATACTGTACAGAGGGGTTACAATTACATGGGCAGGATAATGCATACATTTCTTACCAAGCATTGCAGCCTCCTCCTTTGTTTACCCTTCACCTCCCTTCCCAGCCTCCCCCCTCCCCCCCACCCAATCATACCCCCCCTCCCCCCCCACACCGACACTATGTTACATTTCTATTACTCATTTTCACTTATGCTTCTTTAAAAATTTTCAGTACTTACATGCAAGAGCTACCACAGGGAGGAAGATGGCAGAGGAGAAACTGGAAGCTAAACAAGCATAGAAACCAGTTTTAGTGTTCCAGTGAAAAGTCCAAGGCTAGAGAGTCACACCAAATGTGCCATCATAATACAGAGAGTTTGGGCAGAGAGGAAAACTTCATGCAGCTTGGTTAAGGAGACAGGTTCAAGCACTCACCCATGATGGCAGCAACCGCAACTGCCATATTAACAAACAAAGCCCAAGACAAAGGCGCCAGAGGCTGTGTACAAGCAGATTCTACTCACCACCAGCAAGAACTGACAAGGAGCAGAAATCTTCATCTTACTCACCACAGATAGTCACAGACCATGGATGGCCTGGAAACCAAGGGAAAGGTGTGAGTACCACACAAGACATCCTCACTCCTTTTAACGGAGCAGTGGTGGGAAGGTAGCCCTTCCCTCACTACCTTCAAAGAACTCCATCTTTGATACTGAAAAAGATTGGGCCAGAGCAGTTAGCCCATAAATCAAGCCTTGGAAGAAGACAATAGGAGCCATTCAACAGGTCAAAGGAACCTGACCTGTGGGGCTTAGCTCCACCCCAGGGGAAAGTTGCCCAGGCAGAGGTAACTCTGATCATGGAGGAGTGTCTTTCTTCACTGGGTAAATAGAACCAGAGGCTGCCACACCTCACTGTAGCACAGGCAATAGATCCAGCTAAAGGAGGATAAAAGAAAAAAAATTGGAAACTCAATAAAATGAATTCTGAGAGTGGCTCCAGGTTGGGCTGTGTGAGTGTTTCAGGAGCTAGCCCCACAGGGAAAAGCTACTGATTGCTGACAGGCTTCAACCCTACCTACAATCTAACCCCATCACAGCAACTACAAGCTAGAGGAAACAGCCATCTCCCTCTTTTGAGATATTCAAAGCCATTTCCTCTGAATTCAGGAATGATACAAGGGTGTCCACTCTCTCCTCTTCTCTTCAATTTAGCATTAGAATGCCTAGCTACAGCAATAAGACAAGATGTAAACATAAAGGGGATCCAAATAGGGAAAGATGAAGTAAAACTCTCCCTTTTGCATGACATGATGACATGATCTTGTGTTTAACACATGCTAGGGAATTCACTCCCAAGCTACTAAAGCTGATTCGAAACTTTTGCAGAGTAGGTATAAAATTAACCCTCAGAAATCAATGGCTTTATTGTTTGCCAATAATGAGAAGATCATGGCTGAAATAAGGAAAGCGACTCCTTTTTTAATAGCCCTACAAAAAGTAAAATACCTAGCAGTAACTAAAAAAGTGATGAAAACTTTAAAAACCTGAAAAAGGAAATTAAAGCAGAACTAAAGCAGAACAATGCTCATTCTTCAAAGAAATAGAAAAAGCTATTCAAAAATTCACATGGAACAATACAGACCCCAAACAACAAAAATAATCCTTAGCAGAAATAACAGCGCTGGAGGAATATCATTAACAAACTTCAAACACTGCTACAAAGCCATAGTAATCAAAACAGCTTCTTACTGGCACAAGAATAGACCCAATGACCAATGAAATAGAGCTGAAGACCCAGAAATGAGCCCACAGACGTATAGCAACCTAATCTTCAATAAGAGAACTAAAAAACAGAATGGAAGAAAGAGAGCCTCTTCAGTAAATCATGCTGGCAAAATTGGTTTGACACCCGCAGAAAACTAAAGCTAGATCCTTATATATCATCCCTCACCAGAATCAACTCTGGATCAAAGACCTCGAGGTAAAAGAAGACACCCTGAAAACATTACAGGAAGGAATAGAAGAAACTGTAGGGCTCCTTGGCAGAGGCCAAATTTTTCTTAATAAAGACCCAGAAACACAACAAATCAAAGAAAGGTTGGACAAATGGGATTACATGACATCACAAAGCTTCTGCATGGCAAAGGATCTTGCTAGCAAGATCAATAAAAGCCCATAGATTGGGAGAAGATCTTCACTAGCTATACAATGGACAAGGGTTTCTTATCTAAAATATACTTAGAACTCAAAATATTAATCCCCCAACAACAGATCCTCAAAGAAACAACCACCGGATTAATAAGTGGGCTAAAGACTCTCTGAAGAGGAAATAAGAATGGCCAATAGACACATGAAGAAATGCTCAACATGAAGAAATGCAAATCCAAGCATTGAGATTCTACTTCACCCCACTTAGAATGGCTATAATCAAGAAATCTAATAACAACAGATGCTGGAGGAAATGTGGCCAAAAGGGAGCCCTACTGCATTGTTGCTGGGAGTGTAAACTGGTTCAACCACTTTAGAAAGCAGTATGGAGGTTCCTCAAAAGACTCCACATAGAGATCCCCTATGACCCAGCAATCCCACTTTGGGGCATGTATCCAAATGATCACAAACAAGGCCATAGTAAAGTTACCAGTACAACTATGTTTATCGCAGCATTATTCATGATAGCTAAGACATGGAACCAACCCAGATGCCCCTCAGTAGATGAATGGATCAAGAAAATGGAATTCTATGCCTCCATCAGAAAGAATGATATCATTCCATTTGTTAGGAAATGGAAAGACTTGGAAAAAATTGTATTAAGTAAAGTAAGCCAGACTCAAAGAAACATAGGTCCCATGGTTTCCCTCATTTGCAATGACTAGTACATGTCTAGGACAAGCAGAAGAGGTCAACAGCTTTGTACATATGACCATATAAGATGATGTTAAGCAAATTGAACCCCAAGATCGGGACACAAGAGGTTTTTATCTTTCTTCCTGTCATTTTTAATGTACTTAAAATGTACTGTGCGATTTTTTTTTGTTTCTTTTGTATGTTCTTTCCCGAATGGCATAATCCCTTTTTCACTGTATTTGATTCCAGTGCATCTTGTATAAATATTTTTCTAATTTGGGGAGGGGAAGGGAAATAACAAAGTACAGGTTGACCCATTGTAATGAGATTACAAGACACTATGTTGAAAACAAACTTTTCAGCTTTGGGAGTGAGGGGAGGGAGAAGTTGAGGAGGCGGAGAGGCAAGGAATGGTAGGGGAAAAACAAAGGAGGAAGTAACAATGCTTGATATGAAATATACTCATTTCTTTACTCATGTAACTGTAACCACTTTGTACAGTATCTTTGCAATAAAAAACATATATTTTAAAAAATCTACCTCAAAAAATCTCAGTATTTGTCCTGGAAGTAAATGCAGACTGAAACTTAATATGGCAGTATCTATCTGTCTACCTATCTATCTATCTATCTATCTATCTATCTATCTATCTATCTATCTATCTTTTATCTCTCAATTATCTACTTGATATACATAGAAAGTATATGATATATATATGTACACACACATACACACATATGCACACATATACACATATATGTATATGTGTAGATATGTATGGAGAAAGAATGAGACCCCAGATTCTACATATATATGTACAAAATGAATTTTTGTATCTGAACACACACTCTTCATCAGGCATAGGTTACAGAAGTCAAAGAGTATTAATATATTCAGGGCAAATACGTTAGATTTTCCTTACTCTTCTCAGTTAATCCTGTTACTTTTTCTGGAGTGGATTTAACAGCAGTTTGTTTACTTTATTATCATACCCAGTGAATATGATTAATGTATTATTAATCTATTATTTTTGCATTTTCTATTTGGAATTATAATAATGATGTTGCAGAGGTGTCTGAATAGTAAGTGAGATAATGTACATAGTCATCTACATCTAGTTCATACTTAAAATTTGGATCATATTGTTATTAATATTTCTATGATATTTGTCATCTTTTATTGGGGGGTCCGGTCGTGGGCTTGAACTCTGGGCCTGCACGCTGTCCCTCAGTTCTTCACCTCAAGGCTAGCGCTCTACCACTTGAGCTACAGCGCCATTTCCAGCTTTTTTTTCTGCTTATGTGGTGCTGAGGAATCGAACCCAGGGCCTCATGCATGCAAGGCAAGTGCTCTACCACTGAGCCACCTTCCCAGCCCAATATTTGTCATCTTACTTTAGTCATTCCTTGTAGATTCAACACTCAGTCAATAAAGCATTTTAGAGTTTATGAAACCCTTTCATATTTATAAGCATAGCATCTTTCAGGATAGTCATTATTAGCTCCATTTTTTTCAGATTAATGAAATCAATTGAAAATGAGTAGGATAATAGTATTTTTTTCTGAGAGAATCCTTTTTTTCTAATGAGAATCCTGAGTCTATGGGAGGGTCTAATCCTATTCAATGTGCTATCACAAAATATTATAGACAAGATGACTATGAGAAATTGAACCTTATTTCTTATAGTCTTTTGAAACTGGAAAACACAAAATCAAGATACTGGCAGACTTGGTGTCTGTACTGTCTCCTAGGCCTGTTTTTGATTTATAGATATGTGTCTTCACAGGAGGGAGAGGGAGAAGAGTCTCTTTCTGGCCTTTTAAAAATAACAGCATGATTCTTGGTCACGAGGTTTCCATCTCCATGATCTAATCACTCCCAGAGGGCAAACCACTTGTACCCACTGTCTTGTGGGCTAGGATTCCAGTGTGTGAATTTTGTGCGGACATAAATATTCAGTCAGGAGTTGTATAGTAGGTAACCAGTCCAACCACATAAAGCCCTGACATACTAGTCATTATGCTGATCAATAATAGTAATAATAATAATAAATAATCCTAGGAAAATAATAAAAAAGAGAAAACACATGGACTGGAGCATTAAAGGCTTAGGGAACATATATGGTCTGATAGGAGTACAAAGTCACCTAAGGGCCTGTGTTGTGCTTACAGTTTATTTCACTTAGCATAGAACAAATGGAAATTTAGAGGGATAGTGCTTTAGTCATTTTGGAAATCATACTTTTTTATGAAAGATATGGTGGTTGCTCCCCAAAGTTATGTTATCTGAGATAAAGAATTGCAGTAGAAGAACGGAAATTATTGGAAAATGTGTGTTTGTGAAAGAATATGAACGTTTCTTGATTCATCTCTGTGTTGTTTTTAAACTTTGCTTTGAGTGCAATAATGGTATGTTTTACATTTTAAAATTGTTTTGGCATTGGACAAATAGTATGGAACTTTTTCAGAAAAGTACAGAGATAGAACAATATTACCAATATTACTTCAGAGGTAAGGTGAAAGTTTCCCTTGAGCTCTCAGATTCTGAGACTCTAAAACATATATTTCATAAAATAACATCTATTTTTGGAGCTCTAAGATCAGTGTTTTGATCTACAAGGCAGTGCTTATGGAGCTGACTTATTTGTAAATGAATCTTTCTAAAATATTATGATTCATCTCTATCTCAATGGCCTTAAAATTTCAAGTACGTTAATGATTACGTTATTTCAAATTTGTTTAGCTAAACCTGGCCCAACATACTGGTATGATCTCATAAAGAAGTAGTGTAAATTTCCCAGATAAAGGGAAGAACACACAGTTAAATTTGAATTTCAGATGGACACAGTTTTCATTATAATTATTCCCAGCACTGAAAAAATTCTAAAATTCAAACATGCATGAGCCAATTTTACTAAAAAAAAAGAATGTATCTACTACCTAAAATTTAAACTCAAGTGGGTCCTATATTCTCCTATTATTCTAACTCTTTCTTACCAGAAGGTTATATTACCTAATGTTTCATTGTTTACCTTTACTTGCCATGAACTGAAAGACTTTAGTATGAAAGACTTTAGTCTTCACATTTACTATAATAAATATGGTTTAATTTCTAGACATGAGAGATTTTTTTTCAATTGATTAAAGTATTTCAAGGGACTTTATCAGGCTTCTAATATAAGTTTCAATTCCTAGCAAGTCTTAATTTTGAATAATCTAGTCCAATTGCAAGTTATACTTGGAATCCCAATTTTAATTCCAAGCCCCATCTTTTTAACTTCCATTAATAGTTTTCAAAGGTAGAAATAATGTATTTTAAGGAATATTTTTAATATATATAAATAAGTTTTTTATTGTGAAAATACTGTACAGTTACAGCTACATGAACAAGGTAATGAGTACATTTCTTATCAAGCATTGTTGCCTCCTCCTTTGTTTTCCCCTACCATCCCTTCCCTCCTACCTCCACAACTATACTCCTTCCCGCCTCCCTCTTACCTAAATTGTAAAGTTCATTTTTCAACATAGTGTCTTGTACATCTCATTGTTAAAATGGGTCAACCTGTATCTCTATTTAAACATTTAAAACAATATACATATACATATTTATTGTATAGATACTGTACAGAGAGGTTACAGTTACATGAGTAAGGTAATGAGTACATTTTCTATTGAGCATTGTTACCCACACTTTTGTTTTTCCCCTACCATCCTTTCCCTCCCCACCTTCCCAACTCCTCTCTACCCCTCTCCAAAGTTGTACAGTTCATTTTCAACATAGTGTCTTGTTACAATTGATCAACCCGTATCTTTGTTTCAGCATTTTGTTACTTCCCTTCCCCTCCCCCAAATAGAAAAATATATATACAAGATACAAGGTACTGGAATCAAATACAGTGAAAACAGGGATTATACCAGGGGGGGTAAGAACATAGAAAAGAAACAAAAATATCACACAGTACATTAAAAACAACATCAAGAAAGATAAAACCTCTTGTGTCCTATCTTGGGGTTCATTTCGCTTAACATCATCTTATATGGTCATATGTGCATAGCTTTTCTGCTTATCCTTTACATATACTAGTTACTGAAGATAAGGGAAACCATGGGACCTATGTTTATTTGGGCCTGGCTAACTCCACTTAATGTAATTTTTTCCAAGTCTTTCCATTTCTTAACAAATGGGGTGGTGTCATTCTTTCTGATGGAGGCATAGAATTCGATTATATATATATATATATATATATATATATATATATATATATATATATCACATTTTCTTGATCCTATCATCTACTGAGAGGCATCTGGATTGGTTCCATATCTTAGTTATGGTGAATAATGCTGTGATAAATGGGTGTTGGTAGCTTTAGTAGGGCCTTGTTTGTGGTCATTTGGGTACATGCCCCATAGGGGAGCTCTATGTGTAATCTTTTGAGGAACCCCCATAATGATTTCCAGAGTGGTTGAACAAGTTTATACTCCCACCAACAATGCAGTAGGGCTCCCTTTTGACCACATCCCCTCCAGCATCTGTTGTTATTGGATTTCTAGATTATCGCCATTCTAACTGGGGTGAGGTGGAATCTCAATGTTTTGATTTGTATTTCTTTTAGGGCTAGAGGAATTGAGCATTTCTTCATGTGTCTATTGGCCATTCTTATTTTGTCTTCAGAGAGTCTCTCTTTCAGGCTGACTAGGCCTTCCAGAGCAGTATCAGGAGTTGGAAGAATCTCCTCATTAGTTGGTTATTGGTTTATGATCCCAAAGGAATAGTACACCATTTCTGTAGATTAATGTTATTTGATCCATTCCTGTCTGGCTTTTTTTAAAAATCTTCAACTCTCAGCAAAATAAGAACATTGGTCTCCCTGAAAAGAGGACTAGACAGGATAGGAGAAAAATTATTTGTATTTTCTATCTTGTGGTTTTACTGTATTCTTAAGAACTTTATTAAGAATTTTTCAAGTTCTATCACTGATAGTAATCGTCTTGTGACATTCAATTCTTCAACAATATCTATCTACCAATTGATTCTGTGGAAAGAATAATGTATCTGCCAGTTTGTTTTATATTGAAATCACATTAAAATGTTATAATATTATTTATTTCCTTTCATCTTTATGATGTAGATGTATCATTTATGGTTGAAAAATTATTTGTACAAAGTATAGTGTATATAAATATTTTAGAATGTTTATTGAGAATTGCCACTGTGAGTTATCATTGGAATACACATTCCAAAAAGCATCTGTCAATCTAAGTAATGTCCAACATCCAGTTAAATTACATTATGATACACATTTTGGCAAGTTTTAATTACCTACAGCATCAAATGGTAGCTGGAGAGCAAAACGATGCCAAAAAGATAAGAGCAGTAAATAATACTTCTTGACAGATAGTTCCCAGGAAATTCCATATATACATATATATATATATATATATATGTTTAAAAACCATTTTCAATTTTTATTATAAATGTTTATAAATATTTATTTATACCTATAATTGTTTATAAATATCTCTTGAAATGTTTTCAAGTAAGCAGGAAAATTCCTTGTTACCTCAAGCAATACTCCAATATATAAAACAGTTAGGTAAAGAACTCAAGAAGAAGTAAGGAATTCCTGTTGAATGTCTTGAGGTTACACTGGTAAAATGTCAGATCTGTATCTTGTAAAAGGCCAGCAGACACATCTGGGGCAAATATTATAAGGAAAGCGGACACCTTCTCTCAGCCATGCAAGACACTATATTTTATTGGCTATGATGCAAAGTGGCACAGTGATTAAGAGCCTCGTTTAGCTTTGGACAGCACTCAGCTCAAGCCCAGGTGTGCCACTTCATGGGGCCTTAAACATTTTAGTTAATCTCAATTTTCTGTTCTGTAAGTGAGGATAATTATAGGCCCTACTTCTTATCCCTATATAAAGTAACACATTTAATGTGTATTAATTAACCAAATACCATAAACCAGGTGACTTCAACCACAGAAATTTCTTTTCTTACCTAGAGGCTGGGAAGGACAAGTTCAAAACATTGGTAATTCAGTTTCTGGTGAGGGCTTGTTTGGTGGATTGCAGATAGCAGCCCTGTGTGTCCTCGTGCGGCTTTTTCTTTGTATGAATAGGAAAGAAGGAATAAAACTGAAACAGAGATGAGAGAGAGTAAAAAGAAAGCAGAGAGAAAAGTAAGAAGGAAGGAAAGGAGGGAAGGAAAGAGGAAGGAAGGAAGGAAGGAAGGAAGGAAGAGAGAGAGAGAGGAAGGGAGAGAGAGGGAGGGAGGGAAGGAGGGAGGGAGGAAGGAATGGAAGGGAGGGAGGGAGGGATGGATGGAAGGAGGGAGGAGAGTGATTTAATGTTTGTAGGAGGATACTAATCCTGTCATATCATGGTTTTACCCTCATAATATTATCTAACTCTGATGGCTCCTTCAGCGTTCCTCATCTGCAAATGCATTCACATTGAGGTAAAGGCTTCACAGTATCAGTTTTGGTGGGGACAAAATTCATTCCTTAGCACAGTGCCAGACTCTTAGCCATACCAGTAAATATTTGTTATTACTAAGATATTATTTCAAATCAGATACAACCATGTTGCATAATTCCTTACGTTGAACATAAGAAACAGACTCACTGGCTCTAAAAGCTTCTCTTACTTTGGTCTCACACACCCACATTAGTACAATCATTCAGGAAGTGGAGATAATGCAGTGGAAGGTGAGCTCTGGCTGACAACAGCATTTTATACATTCTGTCACAGTTCTCAGAATGACATTTTAATTAGTTATTAACAACTAATATTATTTCAATACCTTGCAATTTGGGATGGTTCCTGTGGGGATATCCTAAATTCAGCTAAAGAGAATAAAGGGGAGGAGTATGGTGTTGGGTAGAGTAGCCAGCAACACGGGAGCTGCAATAAAAAGGTCTAGACGAATAAAAGAGATAAAGCAGAACTTATATATATATATATTTTTTTTTCAGGGCCAGAGAAATAGGTAAGAGATCTGGGAAAGGGGATTCAAGAGAAGAGTTAACAAAACAACAGAGTGTAGAGCTGTCATCACCCATCGGGTGCTGCATGTAGCCATCACAGTCAGCTGGATACCTCAGATAACAGAGTGACAACTACTTAGTACAAATCACAATTCCTGAAGTCTACTAGGAATGGGAATTGAAAAGAGTGATGTTTTGGTATGAACAAGAACATTATTGTTACTAAGAGCATAGTGGTTTGAGGTGTGGACCTGGAGCCAAATTGCCTGGAGTCAAAGTATCTTTCGCGGTTGTGGTATGGGTTGGATGTATTAATATACTAGGAGTTGGATGTGGAACTGTGGCTCAAAATGGTAGAGTGCTAGCCCTCAGCAAGAGCTCAGGACAGTGCCCAGGAGCCTGAGATCAAGCCCCACCATGACCAAAAAGAAGTGTATGCGCTTTGCAATATATCTGGACCATAGTAAAAAAAAAATAGCATGATAAAATGTAGGAAGAGTAATTGCAATCATGATGATGGTTTTTAATATATATATTTTATTGTAAAGATACAGAGGGATTTGAGTTACATGAGTGCTGAGTACATTTCCTATTGAATGTTGTTACCCCCTCCTTTCTATTTCCCCTTCCATCCCTTTCCTCCCCACCTCCCCAACTCCTCCCCCCCCCCAAGTTGTAAAGTTTGTTTTCAACATAATGTCTTGTACATCTCATTGTACAATGGGTCAACCTGTACCTTTGTTTCAACATTTTGTTATTTCCCTTCCCCTCCCCAAATTAGAAAATGTACATTCAAGATGCAGGACACCGGAATCAAATACAGTGACAACAGGGGTTATACCTTGGGGGAAGAACATACAAAAAATTACATAGTACATTGTAAGTACATTATAAACAACAGAAAGAAAGATAAAACCTCTAAAGTGACCCTATCTTGTGGTTCATTTTGCTTAGCATCATCTTAAATGGTCATATGTACATAGCTTTTGACCTTTTCTACTTGTCTGGTAAGATCATCCTAGATGTATACTGGTTTTATCCCTAGAATAATTACATTATTATTAATGTGCTTTACAATTGTGACCACGTCTCTTGCACTTTATGCAAGAGGCTAGAAGGTTCATGCTTCATGTAAAGTTTTGTCTCCAATCTTTTGTAGCAAGTCCTCAGGAAACAGTAGAGTCCAGTGTTCTAAGGTAAGGCAAGTTCCATAAAAACTTAGTATGAGCACTGCAATGAAGTTCACTGCCAGGCTATCTAGCTGAGCAAAGTGTTAAGTCCCTGGAACTGTACCAATAGGACCTCCTGAGCCAGCATTTCCTGCTCTCCTGTGTTTGTTCTCCTCTCCTGTTTCTCCATACATACTCACTGGAAGTCCTCTTTTCTGAACCAGAGAGCAGTGCTCGTACCACTTGCTATCCTCATTGTTATCCTAATATAAATGAAAAGGAAAGTGAGATAGCAGGAGGGAGAATCAAGAAGAGAGAAAGAAAATGAAGAATCAGAGATTGCAGGAAGATTCTCATAGCCAATAATCTGTAATAAAATGCTATGATTCTCATTTTATTGTTATTTTTTCAGATTTTTGACACGTTCATCATATATGCAGGCAATGTACGAACTTCGATCAGATTTACCCTTCTGTCATTCTCCCTCATTCCCCTCCCACTCATTCTATAGTTGGAATTACCTCTTTAAAATCTTGCAGCCATAAAGGGCAGGAAATAAATCATCAGCTCAGATCTACTAACTCAAAATTGTGCTTGGCTTTTGTATTAGGTTCTATTCTATTTCCTACAAAGTATGGGAGTGTATAAAGCGCCAGATGAATCATGGATCTATTTCTCTTCAGCTCCTGTGAAAAGAAAAATATCTATGTGGCTGATGCCTCGTGGTAGCTTAGATGACTTAATGCTTTATTCAGGAAAAAAATAGTTATGGTTTTGTGTAGTCTCATCTCACATTTAAAACTAAGTTGTGAAACCTCAAGACTGTATGATTAAAAATGCTTGAAAGAACTTTTAAAAGAAGATGGTAAGTTAGGTTTACATGCTCCTCTTTGCATATTTGCACACAAAATTTTCTACACTTAATTTATAGCATTTTTCTTAATTATGCATCATGGAAACTGCAAACTGGATTATGTTATCTTGTATATATGTGAGATCAATTTCTGTAAGAAACTGGGACATCTCAACTGCATCATCTCAGCTAAATCAACACTATCCTTATTATTTATGACCTCAATCTTGCTCTGCATGGTCCATCTTTAAAGTAAGAAATAAAATATATATTGATCAAATATGAACTTTGATGACTTGTCATTTTAATTAAAAGAATTTTAAAGTGTGATGCAAAGTAATATGGATGAGTTCATACAAAACACAAATTCTTGGCTAAGGCAAATAACAAATCTTACATGGAATTATCATTAGAAGACAGTGATTGTGATCTATATCCTTTAGTAAGATGTTCACTCTTAATTCAAATGGTCAAGAAGTCTGAGAATCGTTTTTATTCCTGCAGATATATATATATATATATATATATATATATATATATATAATTTGAAATCTGGCACAACTCACTAAATATTGGTTTATTTGATATAAGGGGAAGAACAATGAAGAAAAAGAAAATATATGAATATAGACAGATGAATTTGAGGAACTTTCTTGCCTTAAGGGAAAAGAGCCATGAAATGGCTGCTAGCACCTTGAAAATACTGCATATGTGCCTCATTATGCCACCTAGATTTCCAGCCTGTCACACTCAATGAGGTCTTTGCAAACCAGTGATGTGAGGGCTTGTCAGCCTGATAGTTTGTAATTCAGAATCACTCTCACCTCCACCACTTTGTAATGTTTCCTGAAAAGCAGTGAATGGAACTTGGCCACATATTCATTCTATCTCCACATAATGGGACTATTTAAGGATGTCAGTATGAACAGCACTACGCTATTAGTGTACTAGGGCATCTGGATGGCTTAAAGACATATTGGGCACCAGTGTCTTACATCTATAATCCTAAGTACTTAGGAAACTGGGATCTAAGGAACATGGTTTGAAGCCAGCCCCAGCAGGAAGGACCATGAGATTCTTATCTCTAATCCATTATTAAAATGCCAGAAGTGGAGGTGTAGCTCAAGTGGTAGAACACTGGCCTTGAACAAAAAAGCTAAGGGACAATTCCCAGGCACTGATTTCAAGCCTCAGGATAGCACAAAAAACACCACCACCACCAACAAAATAGTTTGGCACAGAAAATTATATTTAATTCTGTAGTATAAATGAGCGGTATATGTAGTACCTTCAACTTCATTTCCCAGTTGTGGTTTCTAAAATCAGCCTAATCTACTCTCTTAGTTTTGATGTCTTTTCAATGAGATTCTGATTGCACACACTAGCCTATATTTTTGAGAGCCAGAGGGACTTCTTAGAGAAAGTGTGCATTGTGTATGAGTGAGGTCACAGCTGCTGGGTACCTTCTGAGTTCGCTGGAATGCCTAGGATTCTCTGTGTTCCAGAAAAAAACAGTGAATGTGCTCAGCAACACGAGACAGAATAGAGCTTGGATTTTTGGAGCCCTCCTAGATTCATCTCAGTCTTGGTTTGAAGGCAAAATTAGTGTCTCTGTGAGAGAGATGCTGGAAAATGTATCTATTGAAGCCTCCAGGTTGGAAGACAAAATGGGAAGAGGACAAAGGGGCTGTGATTTGGCTAATAAAAACAACGATCCATTATCTATCATAACACTAAATTATAGGAATCAGTGAAGTCTCTGGTTATATTAAAAAAATGATTCCCACAAATAGGAAGAGGACAGTTACCCTCCTTCCTTCTGCTGATCTCCTCCCTAACTTCCTCTTCTTTTTCAGAGAATGACAGCTACCAACTACCTTCTCTAAAGGGCTGTAGAAATGAATTGCATGTCTTTAATGGATTAAGTAAGACAATTTTGTACATAGGAGTCATCTTTCTATGTCTTAGGCAAGTATATTACATGTTTAACATAGAGTTAATTTGTTCCTGTAGTGTTGAAGATAATCTGATAGCCAAATGAAGCCAGAGGAAGAGAGCAAAAGACAAGTGAGCCTTAGTCCAGTCTTCTGGTCATGTTTCCAAATTATTTTGGGAGCAGTCTCTTCCTCTTCCTCTAACTTGTCAATTGTGTCCTTGTTTTCTTGACTCATACAAACATTCGGATGTCCTCAGTGCCCTCCATTCACTTCTTTTCCTAGACAGCTAAGAATAATTATATCTGCTCTCACATTTTCCTCTTTATATGACCTTCTCACACCATTAGGTTACACTGTTAGGTTCCAAGGATTATGTCCTTGATTTATTTATATTTGTTGGGAATATAGCAAATATCCTTAATATTACTTAAGTGGAAAAATGTCTCTATTTTTCTTCTCTCTCTCCCATTTTGTCTCTCTCCCAGTCTCTCACTTTCTCTCTCTTTTGTATTTCTCTCCTTGGTTTAATACACAGAATCTGCAATCTTTTTTCAGTCATCACTGCTGACACATCAAAGAAATATGACTTTAATTTTTCAAAGAAAATATGAATCATGTAGTGTTTTGCACACAGACAGTACCCTCCTCTGTTATCTAGCTGTAGAGTCTGAAATTCTGAGCACCATTTTATGCAGCAGTGATGGTCCGATTATTAGGACTATGCAGTGTAGGGTGCCAACACATCAGGATGTGACCTCAACTGCTCCGAGAAATGGAACGGGGTTGAACTGGGTCACTCTATGGAGGAACATATTTCCGGTGAATGCCAAGAGGATCTCAGGATAGCATAACAATTTCTCATTCTAGACAACGGCCTCCTTTGATGAGAATACTTCAGTTGAAAATTAAAGAACAATGATGATCTTATTGTTGTCACATAAAATAAAGTCCATTTCTTACTAACAAGCAAAAAATATCAAGCAAATTGCCTAAAAGAAGGTTCCTTCAGGAGGTGGGAAGGTGGCTCAGTAGTAGAGCGCTTGCCTTGCATGCATGAGGCCCTGGGTTCGATTCCTCAGCACCACATAAGCAAAAGGAAAAAAGCCAGAAGTGGCGCTGTGGCTCAAGTGGTAGAGCACTAGCCTTGAGCTGAAGAGCTGAGAGATAGCGCCCAGGCCCAGAGTTCAGACCCCACAACCAGACCCCCCCTCAAAAAAAAGGTTCATTCATAGTTCACTATTGTGTCAAGAATGTAAGACAATACAAATAAATAGATCTAAGATGTTCCCCTGCCCAAGATCCAACCTCCAAGGTGTGGATGTGGTCAGAACCGTTTCATCTTCTTTCCATAGGTGCAACACTGACATACAGTCAGTTTTCCAAGATGCCTCTGTCATTGTAAGAACTTGAATATCCTTCTGATTTATCCAGGCAGCTATTTCTAAAACCTTCTAGTGAAATTCAGAACACTTGCCAATTAAAACTATTAAAGTATTGTGACAGTTCACAGGAGCCAGAGTATTTCATGTAACAAAGCACTCCATTCTCTAATTCTTCAAATAAAAGGATCTTATTGTCTTGTGATGAGATGGAAGGACTAGATATGAGGTAGCAGAAGATGAATAATCAAGAACAGTGCTTAAGACCAAATCCTATAATTAACCTCTGCCCATAAAGGCCTCCGTAAATATCACTTGGCCTTCATTCTGTTTCTTATTACTCATTCTATTCCTCTCAGGCTTGGTATCCAACCTACTCTGAGGGGAGTGAGGGGGATGTGTTTCAAAGCTGAAGGACTTATTTCCCTTGAGTGTGTGTAGGTGGGTGACACAGTTGCAGGTATCTAAGAATGTGTCAATGACAGCAAGATTCCTGCAGGTTCATTTCAGTTGCCAAAGAAATGACTCTGCTGAGTACTAACTCTCTTCTGCTTTAGGTATTTTCCTTGGAGGCAGTTACCATAGATAAACACCCACACAGACTCAGCTTCATGTGACCCACACAGCAACCACAGGTAGATCTGAAATAAGATCAGGTAGCTATTATCTTCTGGAATGAACTCTGGGCAGAGAAGTATTCTAGATCCTGTGTGTGTCCTGGTAATGGAGGACAGAGGGTGAGTTTACACAAATATAATATATATTATATATATATATATATATATATATATATATATATATATATATATATATGGAGAGAGATGGAGAGACAGTGAGAGACAGAAAAACACACAGGGAGAACTTATTTTATTAACCTAATTGATGACTGAAAAACATTGAATAAAATAAATGCCTACCAACATGTACAGATGAAACAGACAATAAGCTGGGTGCTTTTTAAAAAATATTTTTATTGTAAAGATAATGTACAGAGGGATTGCAGTTACATGAGTAAGGTAATGAGTACATTTCTTATCTTAGCCCCTCCTTTGATTTTCCCCTACCATCCCTTCCCTCCCCACCTCCCCAATGCCCTCCTCCCCTGCAAAGTTGTAAAGTTTGTTTTCAACATAATATCTTGTACATCTCATTGTACAATGGGTCAACCTGTACCCTTGTTTCGGCATTTTGTTATTTCCCTTCCCTTCCTCAAATTAGAAAAAATGTACATACAAGATGCAGGACACCAGAATCAAATACACTAACAACAGGGGTTATACAATGGGGGAAGAACATACAAAAGAAACAAAAATATCACATAGCACATTAAAAACAACAGTAACAAAGATAAAATCTCTTGTGTCCCTATCTTATGGCTTGTTTTGCTTAGCATCATCTTTATATGATATATGCACATAGCTTTTGATCTTTTCTGCTTAAGCCAAGTGGTTTATGTCTGTAATCCTAACTACTCAGTAGGCTGAGATCTGAGGATCTGTTCCAAGCCAGCTGAGGAAGGAAAGTCATGAGTCTTTCATCTCCAAATAATGTCCAGAAAACCAGAAGTAGAGCTGTGCTCAAAGTGGTAGAGCACTAGCCTTGAGCAAAAAGCTCGGGAACAACACGAAGGCCCTGAGTTCAAACGCCATAACAGAGAAAAAAAATCAACAACAAAAATCAGACAGTAAAGTTATATATCCTCAACATTTTCCTAGAAAGCAAAAGATATAGAAGGAGAAATCAAAATGACTTGGAGAATACTGTAGGGAACATGTTAGGCCTCTGGGTTATCTTAAAAGGAAGGACACAAAAGCTAATACTTTTCGACTTAGAGGAGCAATATGAACTTAGTGCATTCAAGGCAAATGGATGCCCTGGGGCAGCATACCCATAACTGTCATTCATAAAATCCATACAATGTTCAGTCATATTTGTTGTATTGTTTGAAGAACGGGTTTTGTTTTAGAAATCAAGAAACTATATGCTGTCTTAGAGGTCGAAAAGAACATCAATTTCCTAAAGGTTCTGAAAAATGCACTTATGAAACAGCTATCCAAATGTTTTAAGTTCTTTTTTTTCTTAATTTTTATTTGTATTTTATTGCCAAGGTGATGTACAGAGGGATTACAGCTACATAAATAAGGTAGTGAATACATTTTTGTCAAACTTGTTACCTCCTCCTTCATTTTCCCAGTTTCCCTCTCCTCAAACCCCCAAGTTGTACAATTAATTTCATTGTTGCGTTGGTTCTCCCTTTGTTCTTTGTCTCACATTTTTTTTGTTCCCCCTCCCTTCTCTAATTCAGATAAACATGTATATAATACCCAGGTTACCAAAATCAAATATAGTGACAACAGACGATACACCATAGGGGGAAATAGACACAAATGAAAAAAAGAAATCACATAGTATATTTAAAACAACAAAAAGAAACTTCTTGTGTCTATGTCTTGGAGCTCATTTTGCTTAGCGTCATCTTATATGGTCATATGTACATAGCTATTGAGCTATTCAGCTCATCTGCTAAAATTATTCTAGACATATACAAAACATTACAAATAATGGAAACCATGGGAACCATGTTTCTTTGGCTTACTTCACTCAATATGGTTTTTCCAAGTCCTTCCATTTCCTTACAAATGTGGCAGTGTCATTCTTTCTGAGGGAAGCAAAGAGTTTATATATATATATATATATATATATATATATATATATATACACACAATATATATATGTATATCACATTTTCTTGATCCATTCATCTACTGAGGAGCATCTGCATTGGTT
Source organism: Dipodomys spectabilis (assembly GCF_019054845.1). NCBI lineage: Eukaryota > Metazoa > Chordata > Mammalia > Rodentia > Heteromyidae > Dipodomys > Dipodomys spectabilis. The sequence goes on along the minus strand of NW_024870758.1, from coordinate 16,337,946 downwards.
CATATCTTAGTTATAGTGAATAATGCTGTGAAAAAATTTAATTGTGTTAGTAGCTTTAGAATGGCCTTGTTTATAGTCCTTTGGGTAAATGCCCAGTGTGGGATTGCTAGTTCATAGGGGAGCTCTATGTGGAGTCTTTTGAGGAAACTCTATACTGTTTTCCAAAGTGGTTGAACAAGTTTACACTTCCACCAACAATGCAGTAGGGTTCCCCTTTGGCCACATCCCCTTATTAGATTTCTTAATTATACCCATTCTAACTGGGGTAAGGTGGAATCTCAATGTTTTGATTTGCATTTCTTTTATAGCTAGAGATGTTTTATTTGCATTTCTTTTATAACTAGAGACGTTGAGCATTTTTTCATGTGTCCATTGGCTATTCTTATTTCCTATTCAGAGAAGTCTCTCTTTAAGTCTTTAGCCCACTTATAAATGCGGCAGTTGTTTCTTTGAGGATCTGTTTTGAGGGGATTTAATTTTTTGAGTTCTGAGTATATTTGAGATATGAGGCTCTTGTCTATTGTGTAGTGATCAAAACAGCTTGGTACTGGCACAAGAACAGATATGAGGACCAATGGAATAGAACTGAAGACCCAGAAATGAACCTGCTGACCTATGGCCACCTAATCATCAAGAAGGGAGCCAAAAATATTAGGATGGAAGAAAGATAGCCTCTTCAGTAAATGGTGGTGGCAAAACTGGTTTAACACCTGTAGAAAACTAAAGCTAGATCCTTATATATCACTCTGTATCAGAATCAACTCCAAATGGATCGAAGACCTCAAGATAAATGTAGACACCCTGAAAACATCATAGGAAGGAATAGGAGAAACTCTAGGGCTCCTTGGCACAGACCAAATTTTCTTAATAAAGACCCAGAAACACAATAAATAAAAAATGTTTGGACACATGGAATTGCATTATACTGCAGAGCTTCTGCATGGCAAATGACATAACTAAATGACATAACTAACAAGCTCAATAGAAAGCCCACAGATTGGGAGAAGATCTTCACTAGCCAAGTATTTTAAGTTCTATTTTTTCCCAAGCTTATTTGTATAAGGGAATTATTTAATTGTCCTTGTACTGTAACTGTAGGACTCTTCTGCAATACACAGCTGGAAAAGCAGGTAGGATGGTCTCACCAAAAAGGACGGTTGGGCACCCCCTCTTTTTTTATTAGGCAAAGAAATGATTTTCCCAATGACACTGAGAATTTTCTATTTCTTTTCTACCTAACTTCTTAATCTATTCTTTTCTTATAAGTATTTTGATGGGCCAAGTTAATATCATTATTTGCTTTCAAAGTTGTTAACAACTGATGGCAATTATCAAACAGGCTCCTATAATATTTGAATGTATTTGCTACTGTTTATGCCAGATTATTAAAGGGAAAGCAATGCATTATAGTGTTTAGAGACAGTTCATACTGAGAGGCATGAGTTCAACAAAGGCAAGAATTATACTTCAAAATGTGCGTCCAATAAAAATTCAGCAAAAACAAGGTATTATTTGCAGTGGAATCAGTGAAGACTGATTTGTTCATCATATTTCAATATCGAATTTAATGATGTTTCTGACAGACGTGATAATATCCATTCAGCTCTCTTTCTTTCTCTCTTTCTCTCTCCTCTTTTCATATTCAAACCACAACACAAGTCAAGTGATACATTGGTTCTGGCAGACTTAACCCTAACCACTATGCCATATTTCTTTTTTTCTTTTTGTCAGGCATGTGGCCTGAACTCTGGGCCTAGGTGCTGTCCCTCAGCTCTTCAGCTCAAGATTAGTGCTCTACCACTTGAGCTACAGTACCACTTCCAGCTTTTTTCTTTTTGCTTATGTGGTGCTGAGGAATCGAACCCAAGGCCTCATGCATGTAAGGTAAGCACTATACCACTGAGCCATCTTCCCAGCCCCTATGCCATATTTCTGAATCACTGAAATTTCTTTAATAGATTCTCATCATTCCCCTCGATTACTGCCTTGACCTTCAATCTGTTCTCCCTGCTTCTACTGTAGACTCATTAAAATAACCCATTTTCAACACAGTGGGCTAAGCAATCTTCACATCTTTTCAATGACGTTCACATCACCACCACCTTCTTCAACGACTTCATGATGCACTAAAGTTCAGAATCCTTAGCCTGCCCTACAAAGACATTGTAGCCTCCTCTCATAGCACACCACCATGTTTCACACGTCTCAATATCTTGGCCCTTTTCATTTATTTAGTAGCACTCAGTTCTAGAAGGAAAGGAAAGGAAAGGAAGGAAGGAAAGAAAGAAAGAAAGAAAGAAAGAAAGAAAGAAAGAAAGAAAGAAAGAAAGAAAGAAAGAAAGAAAGAAAGAAAGAAAGAGAAAGAAAGGAAGGAAGGAAGGAAGAAAGAAAGAAAGAAGAGAGGGAGGAAGGAAGGAGGGAGGGAGAAAGGAAGGAAGGGAGAAAGAAAAAGGAAGAAAGAAGGAAAAGAAAACCAGGCCTACACTTGGCATTTTTCCAATAACATTTACTCTGGCTTCTTCTCCTTCTTTGCTATGTATGGCACAGTTACTCTTTCACACTCAACAGCACTTATAAGAGCAAAAAGTCCCTGGTGTTCTCTACAAACTAAACTGAGTCCTGATCATTGTCTCATTTCATAATGTACTTTTTCTGCAGTTTACTTGCCACCCTGTGTAGACATAGTCATCTATGCCTGCTTTGTTGAATGGCTGCCTCTTTGCTATAGCAATATTCATGCAACTAGAAATCCCATTTTAATACAAACAACCTGCAAAATTACTTTGTACCATGATACTTGGCAACATATTTTTTAACAAGAAATGAAACACACCTGGCCTTCTCTTTGTTGATTTTTATTTTGAAAGACTTTCTTTAGCCTACTTTAATGAGCATCTCAAAATGTTCTAAAGTAAACTAGAACACAAAACCAAGCAGCCATAATACAGAACTATTTTAGTTAATGATCTAAAACAGTAGCTGTGGCTGAGTAGAAACATCCCTGGCTGCCATTTAGAAAAACAGGCTCTGTTCCTTTCATTTCTCTTCATCTGAAGAGAGGGTATCTATACCCTGTAGAGCATTTGTGCTCCTAAAATACGAGTTACTAGGGGAAACTTGCATCGCTCTTTGAAAGAGGTCCTGTCTTAACTCACATTTTATTTTTGGTAATTTAGCTTCTACCCTTCTACCTTTATAAATAGGTTCACAGATGATCTGTTCTTACACTCTCCAAGTTTAGAAGTTTCCCTTTGATGAAGGAGGTGGTGAGATGTGGAAATATAGGAAAACTTCCTACTAAAATATTTCTTTGGGAGAGAAGGAAAAACAGAAGTCCAATCCAGTGCTCATGAGTCAAGGACTTCTTGGCTCTTGCAAAAGTTTTCATTGGTGTGCAAATTTCTTTTTTTGTATATTTTTATTGTAAAGGTACTGTACAGAGGGGTTACAGTTACTTGAGTAAGGTGATGAGCACATTTCCTGTGGAGCATTGTTACTCCTCCTTTGTTTTTCCCCTACCATCCCTTCCCTCCCCACCTCCCCAGCTCCTCCCTCCCCAGTGTAAATTTCATTCCATGCCCTAAACTTACACTTGCCCTACTCTCATTTTCCATTTCCACTAGAAAATGCATCTGCATTTGAAACCATTTCTGAAAGTATATCACACTAAGTATTACTTAATTATGCTTGAATTATTTATAAAATAGAAACAAGATAATTTAGTAAGTAATAAGCGAAGTGTGGGTGGCTCAAGACTATAATACTAGGAATTCTAAGGATGAGATCTGAGGATTGTGGTTCAAAGCCAGCCTGAGCAGAAAAGTCTGTGACACTCTTATCTCCAATTAACTAATAGCCAGAAGTGGAGCTGTGGCTCAAGTGGGAGTGCAAGCCTTGAGGAAAAAAAGCTCAGGGATAGCACTCAAGATCTAAGTTTAAGTTTAAGGACCAGCACTGATAGATAGATAGATAGATAGATTTATAGATAGATAGATAGATAGATTTATAGATAGATAGATAGATAGATAGACAGACAGACAGACAGACAGACAGACAGACAGACAGACAGACAGACAGACAGACAGATAGATAGATAGATAGATAGATAGATAGATAGATAGATAGATAGATGAGATTCTAAGGTACCAAAAATACTTTAACAAGGAAGAACTTAAAAAATGGAGAAAATTCTCTAAATGTCTGGTTTTTTAATCTAGAGTTGCAGAATGAACACATATTCATTCCTTTGCTCTTTGTCAGCTGCTTACAAGTTTCTAGGTGAACAAGACAGTATATGGAAATGAACTTTACAACTTCAGACGGGACTGGGAGGAACGGGGAAGGTGGGGGAGGGAGAACAACAAGGGAAGGGGTAACAATAACAATGCTGGACAAGAAATGTGCTCCTTGCCTTACTCATGGAACTGTAACCTCTCTGAACAGCATCTTTACATAAAATAAAATTTAACAAGAATAATAAAAGGGCTGGGAAGGTGGCTCAGTGAGAGAGTTCGATTCCTCAGCACCACATAAGCAGAAAAAGCAGAAATGGTGTTGTGGCTCAAGTGGTAGAGTGCTAGCCTTGAGCTGAAGAGCTGAGGGACAGTGCCCAGGCCCAGAGTTCAGGCCCCACGACCGGACCCCCCCCCCCAAAAAAATAATAGTAACAACAACAACAATATCAATAGAATTTCTAGTTGAGAATTCAGAACCAACCATAGACCAACTGGAATTAGATGTCCACCACAATGTCCAGCCCAGCATCACAAAACAAAACCACTTTTGTGAATGAACTAGAAGTACTTGGAAGGCATCTTACTGGATGTTCAGCAGACACAGCCTGTAAATCCTATTGAAACAGTTTATTTTTGATAAATAAGAAGAAATCTATGAATATAATGCTATAACTCACTGAGATTTTGAAAAGGCCATATTTTATTAATAAGATTCTAAAAGGACGTAGTTTTACTTTGCCCTAGAACAGAGAAAAATGGAGATTGAGGCACACTAAAGGGTCCAAACATTTGATGAAAGAAAGTTGATAGTTAAGGACCATCAATTTTTGCAGTCTCTTACTAGATAGAAGAAGACATTTTCTACTGCATAGCTATCTTCTTAATCTTTGACTACCTATTTCAAGTGCCTGGATTTTCAGTTCCTTTTGTCCTCTCTGGTTTGTCTTTTGTATTCTCATTATCTTTGTCACTGTCCATTATGGCCCTTATCTTACCAACTAATTCCCATAGATGGAAATTGACCACTAACCTTCTCACTTTGAGTTACTTTCCTCCTTTATTCCATTTTGCATGTGCCTCAAGATAACTCTTTCTAAAACATGACTTTTGTTGTAAGGATAATCTCAAAAACATTTAACCTACTTTGTCTTCCTACTAAATTAATTATGTGTTCTCCATAACTGTTCAAGTCTTTTGATAGTTTGAATGTCCATATTCAAAATTAGTTTCTTCTATTCCTTAATCTGAAAACCTGAATCTATCAGTTTGGCTTCCCTAATATTTTCCTCCAACTATATCCACCCACCTGTTCCTACTCTTGGCTCATTTTCACTATTTTGTTGCCTTAGAAAGCTATACTTAACCTCTTATGTTCACCTGTTGAAATTCAGATTATTATTATAAAAATCCTAACTCATTATAAGGTTGACTCATACTTACTGCTACTCTTATTTTAAAGTTATTTACCTTTAATTGTTTATATAGTATATATCTTTATAAAAGATTATCCTGTTCATTAATATATGCATGCAAATTGTCAATTTAATATATTGAAATATAAAAGAATATTCTACTCTCTTGTTTTTATTCACAATTTGAAGTAACTATGTAGGCATCCTTCATACTTAACAGAACATGCAGACCCAAACAGCTAGCCATATAAAGACATCTCCTCCCTTAGTCATTAAAATTGTGGTGGGAAAAGAAAGATGGCAGCCCAGGCAAGGTGCCATATCCAAGAAGATGAGGTGGGAGAGACATAAGACTGTGTTGGAATTTGAAGGCTATCATCAAGAGAAAGCAGCGTGATTATTTTGTTTTTCCTTCTCTAGCGCTTAATCTTTCTGTTGTTAAATAGGATACATTTTATTTTAAGGGCTGTTAGTGATCATTGACTGCTACATGAAGAAGGATTATAAGAAGATGGAAGAAGAAACAGAGAGGTGACACTGTCTTGGGCCAGGGTAATAGCAAGGGATTCGGGTGTTGGCTCACTTTTTCTTGTGTTTATATGTGATTTTTCCTACTGTATTATAAACCACCATAAACATGTCATATCCCAACTTGCAGAATATTGGACAGGTAAGACACACAGCAGATATTTCATCCATACCTATTGGCAAAATGAATGTATTTAATTTTACCTCTACTTTATTTAAGAAAAATACTGACAGAAAACACATTTAGTTTGTAATAATTGAATTGCCCATTCTTTTGTTAAGTAGTATTTTCATCATTATGATGAAGACCTGCACAATTCATTTGTTCAATTTTCTAGGCAACGGTATTCAAAGACAGAGCCAAAGTACTAAAATAAGCCCTGCTAACATTTTTCAATTTTCAGATATGCCCTCAATATGTCATAATATTTTAAGGATTTAAAATAAGAAAATCTTAAGGCAATGTAAGATAGATGAATTTTCTTCTTCCTGCAAGTATATTTCTTTTTGGTGCAGAATTGCATCTTGTATGTATCTGAGTACCATGGTGATGTTTCAAATAATTATTTATTCTTCAATGTATAGTTTTTGAGTAGGAAGTGCCAATGATTAAAAAACTGTGTGTGGTGATAAAGCTGCTGTTTATGAAGACTGCCTGGAAGTGGAATTCATTTTTATTCTTATAGCTGTAATGTGACTGAGAACTAACTTTCCTCTAATAATTTTCAAGAAATATACAAGAGATTTGTACCTTATAAATGAATTCACCAAAGTTATATGATCTGCCCCTTTATTATAGGGAGTAGGAAGCTTAAAATCTTAGGTTTCCAGGGTGGAACTTTCCTGGGAAAAAAAAATCAAGGTAGAAAAAAATGAAATCATGAGTACAAAAACACTTTGAAAGAAAAATTATAAATACATACATATGATCTATCTTACTATCTTTTTAAACTCAGGACAGCTTAAAAATTCTTTATTCAAAACAGTTCCAACCTTTTGAATTCTAAAGAAGTGATTATTTGGAAGCAGAGACTTAATGTGAAATTTTATTAAACCAACATGAAAATCTTTGACTACTTTTATTTGTAGAAGCAGCTGTGGGAGATAGTACTAATGCTATTCATCAGCAATATCTACTCTTGGAAAACCACTTGAAAAAATACATTTCTAAATGAATGGTTCATGGACAGAACAGACTAGGTTCTGAATTATGGACCTATTGTAATCCAGTTAGTTTGCAGAAATTTAGATGTGGATAAGCATGAAAAAGCATGCAGTTTAAGTCCTTTTTCATACACATAGTGAAAACCAGGTGAGTTTCTGCAACAAGAAAAAGGAATGGACAACTGAGGATTCTCCATGCACTGGAAGTATTGTTTCCTAGGTTACCCAAACCCTTCTGTGGCAGTACTAAGCTCAGGTCTCCTTAGGCTGAGATAAACACTTCCATATACCATCTTGCTTGTTTAATGAAATTCATTTTACTACCCTACTAAAGTCACTCTGTTAGATAAACCATAAAAAATAAAATAAAAAAGCTCTGAACAGCTACTGTACTATATCTACTAAAATATTTAATTATTCAACTCAAAAATATCATTATCATTTTCCCTTTACAGATGAGGAACAGGAGGTATTCAGTAGTTTGGACATTTACCAAATCACACAGCTACTGAATGGTGGACTATAGGGATCTATTCACAAAATACAGAAAATAAACACTTGTGTATTATTTCATTTGTGATTCTGCAAAGTAGTTACCTTACTCATAAGGCTAAGCCAGTTGTGATACCTCACCTTCCTTTTTTCCTTCCTTCCTTCCTTCCTTCCTTCCTTCCTTCCTTCCTTCCTTCCTTTCTCCCCTCCCCTCCCTTTTCAGGAATTGATTTAGAACCCTTGCAGATGATCTGTACTGAAGTCTCTAGTAGCCTTCACTTCCTGCTTTTGATCATGGTTTCCTTTCTCCATTTTTGGAAAATGCCTTTCTGATTTTCAAGAGATATGTGCGATATGGACTTATTAAATATTGCAATTCAAAGCTATTTCTTCCAAGATATTGGAAAGGCTTCTCTTGTTTTAGGAGAGGGCCTCCAAGACAGCCGTAGAAAGGTCATCTTGACCTTCCTGATGGGCCCTCATGAGAGGATATTGGTGGTGCTGGCAACAAGTATACACTCTATTTTGTCTTCCAGAAACTTCTACAGAGAGTATCACCCTGACTTGCTATCTTGCCTAAGTAAAAACCAATGTAAACATCCTTCCTCTGATCACTAGTAAGTCACTTTGCACAGTATTTATGTGTGCTCCATTAGCTATGCTGTTAGGAATGCCACTTGCTCTTTGTGTTCTATGAGGCAGAACAATAAGGCACTCTCTCTGGAATAGCTGCTGATTCCTTCAAAGTTCAATCAAAGCCCACATTTTTTCCTTCTCTGAATAATGTATGAGCTTGATTCACCCATGTGTTGCTAGTCTAGTGTGGAGGGAACTTCCTACAGCTCTGTCTTCTTGACTGATGTCACTAAAATAATCCACCAGTTTAAACAGGAAGAGCTTGTGATCTGACTTTGCTTGTCAGAGAACTGTGATGAAAAGGTAGGAGTGGGAGAAACCCAGAGGGACATGTGTAGGCCTGCAAGCAGCCACTAGTTGGATACTGTTCACCTCCTGGGCCCCAGGTAGACAGAAAGGAAAACCCTGCTCATCACTGCACCATAGTGAGCAGACACTTGAAGAAGCTCCACCTCCTTTATCCCCTTCAGGAAATTTGGCCAGCAACAATTTCTCAAGCCTTATTATGTCAGGGCGATATAATAATAATAATAATAATAGTCCCTCTTGCTCACCTTTGTATTATTCTTGGGGCTTTACTAACAGATTACCACAAACATAAATATATCATTTCACAGTCTGCAGACCACAAGTCCAAAGTCAGAAGGTGTTGGCAGAATCATGTTCCTGCCAAAGCTTCTTGGGAAGGCTTCCTTCTTTATCTTCCAGGTGTTGGTGGCTTTTGTCTTGTGGCAGCATAATTTCAGCACGTGCCTCCACATTCATGTGTTTTTTCTTCTCTGTATGTCCTCACACACAATTGAGTGGAATTCCAGGTCCACTTGAATACAATATGACTTCATCTTAATTAATCATACTTATTTCTAAGTAAGGTTACATTTTGAGGTTCCAGATAGATGTGGATTTTGGGAAGATGTTATTGAACTCTCTACATCTTACAAGAGTAGAAAAGAAACCCATGATTTGCAGACTTCTATGGCCTCTAGACATTTCTGAATGCCTAGTTGCTCATGAGAAGGAAAATGAAGAAGCTTCCACAGATCACATCCTCCTTTCTCAGGCAGAGAGCTAGGACACCTACTGTGTCCTAGATAGGATCGCCTTTCCTCCAGGCCTGTCATCCAACCCATATCCTCCAAGGCCCTCCACTCATACAGCATCTCCAGAAGCTATTCCTACCAGAGGATTTTATGTATTCTTCATTAACTTCATTGGTCACAGTATAATTTTACAGATTTAGAACATTTGCGATTCTCAAAGCTTTCTTAGGATCTGCAGATAGGAGACAAATTAGATAGCCAAGAGTCATACAAGAGAAAATAAGGAGAGGTATGGTACAATAAAATAGTAAGCTTCATAAGCATAAATGACCACAGAAAAACTATTTACACGTTGGACAACTTTTGTGAGTTAGAAAATAGTATTATTAGGGAACTAGGAGAGATCCCCAAACAAGACTCACCTGTCTTCATCTATTGCATAGTTATAACAGAATACCACGTAATGAGTAATTATCAGCAACAGAAGTTAATTTGGCTCACAATGCTGTGAAATGGGATCCAAGATTGAGGGGCTGCTTCTGTTGACAGTGTTCTTTCTGAATCTTAATGTAGGACAAGTTACCACATGGTAAGAGAGAGACAGAAAGAGAGTGACAGAGGGAGAGAGAGAGAGCAGAAGAGAACAAAGGAGATTTTTTTTCCTTTTTCCTGCCAAGGATTTAATACAGAGCCTTGTATATGCTAGACAAGTGTTCTATCTCTAAACTACATCTCCAGCTCAAACTCATCCTTTCATTTACAAACTAAGTTTGCCATGACTAGCTCAGTTGCCTGATAAAGCATTAATAATGTCATTAATCTTTCTTTTAAGGAAGAGCTTTCATAGACAAATCATCTTTTAAAGTTCCTCTCATTGATCAAGATGCCCTATACTCATAAACTGACATATTGTATTGAACCCCTTTCTACCACTACTTAAAGATAAGTATATTTTAAAAAATCCTTTCTGTGAATATTGATGCATTGTGAATTAAATTTCCAACTTTGGGGGACACATTCAAACCATAGTAGGGCCTCCTTTGTAAGTTTGACTCAAGCTCTGCCTAAAGTAACTTCTTTCTTTTATCTCAGTTCTTGTGTTTCTAAAATTCAACATGGTTGTTGTGTTTAGGCTCTGTGTCATAATGAACTAATATTTGCCCTACTTTATCTTGTTAGGCCACTAAGAGTAGATGACTGTGAGTGGGTAGGTATAAAAGCATTGTCTATTTTGTAGTTTCAATGAACACACTGATCCTCTCCTACAAAGCAGTATTCAGAGAAAACAGAAAGAGCATTCTCTAGTGAGTCACTATAATTTACACATTAGGGTAAAAGTTCTCTAGCTTCCTTTCTCTTATCCTCCTGTGGACTTTTTCACTGCTGTAATCTTTCCTATTAGTTAGAATGCTTTCAGTTATGATTTATAAAATACCCAAGTAAAAGTGGCCTTTAAGACAAGGGGTTTATAACTTCACACAAGAAAAGTTGAGTCTGAGCAGTTTCCAAGGTTGGTTAATTTAGCTTATTGATGTTAAGGGCACAAGTGGGGTATTTTTCTTTATCTTATAATGTGGCTCATTTCCCCTGTGTTTTTGGGATAGGTGAAGCCTGTCCATAGAACATATGTAGACATGAGGGTCAGGACCAATTCATGAGCATCCTGTGCATGCACTTCCACAGTGCCTCAGACTCACAAGTTTCCCATTAAAAGTCTGTGGTCAGCATCTTGAAAGTCTTGGTAATTTCACCACGGATTTGTATTTTATGAGGGAAGTGCAGTGGGGAAAGGAATTACATGTCAAGGACTTATAGCTTCAATTCATTCATCAGTCATGATTTACTTCCTCATTGGGATAGGTTCTAGATCATCTATTTCTCGGGGTTCCAAAGAGCTGCTGCCACCCTTTGCCTCCAGAAGGTGCAAGGGTGTATAGGTAGGTATGGGGCCAGTCACAGTCTGAGTATAATGCCAAATGTGTGATGAATTATCAGATGAAACTACAGATTAGTGTCAGGGTACCCCACACCTAAGTAGAAATAAGAATCATTATGACGGTTTAAGAGAGAAAGATGTCTGGAAACAGGTAAAGTTTCATTCTGTCTTTTCAATAAGGATCTTCACATTGTAAGTTTTTACCTGGCTTCCAAAATCACACATCTGACACTATAACATCTTCTAGCAGATGATAATGAGTTTACTCTTGCTTTTCTTTGTCAAGAAAAGTCTTTTCTAGGCATTCTTGGCATAGTCTAGTTCCACATAGCCTGCAGTTACAGCATACATCCATACCTAAACCAGTGTTGGTCAGAGACTGAAAGTACTCTGGCACAGACCAAACAAGATTTGTTCTAGGATCAAGGTGATTTCTGTCCCCAGATGCATGGCTGGTTCAGACTTTTGAACAAAGCAAGGAAAGATGGGTGAAGTGTATTGGGAGTAGGTTTTAGGTAGTCGTGCTTGGCACATTGCTCTCTCTGGTATATGTCCTTTTCCATTCTATCCCATCAGCCTAAATTAGCAGAAGTACATATGCAGCCATGAAGACCAGGGCCATTAGGATTTTGAGAAATAACTTGATCTGAAGATGTTTGAATTCTTTTAGCAGTGCTAAATTTACTGATGAAAACCATCATAAACAATGTCAAAATGCATCAAGGAAAACAAAGGCTAGCAACTTTGTTTGGAAACAGGTAACTATTGCTTGATTTCTAACAAATTAGCAAAATATGAATTTATAAGCCCATTCAATGGTGCCTACTTAAGTGTCATTCTCTGAAAATTCTCTTTTATGCTACTTACATTCTTTCTTGTGACTTCAAAAATGTCCTCAAAATGTGGTTCTGCAGGTGGTCCTGCTGTATCTTATTTTGTAATCTTTTGGATACATGCTCAAGAGTGGAATTGTTGGATCATAGAGTAGTTCCATCTTTAGGAGAAAACTCAAACAGTATAATTCCTTAGAAAGGCTCACAATCCAACGAAATAAACACCAGGAAACAAGTGCTCAGAAGGGGATAATATCAGATGGAGAGGGGAAACAAAAGTGGAAGGGGAAGGAGATAATAGAGTCATACATTTTAATGCATATTCTACAAAATTAAGAACATTTAGGGAAGAATTTGGATTGAGACGGATGGAGGAGAATTGATGCAATGGGTGACATCGATCAGTATTCATTTACTCATATACTACTTTGATGGGTGGAAACTCCTTTGTATAACTACTTAAAGATAAACATAAAATGAAAAAATAAAACTGTGAAAAAGAAGTCCTCAAAACTGACAAGGATACATATGCTCTGAACTTAATTTCATTTTCTAATTCAGGTGCAACTGTCTTACTCTTTCAGGGCATGTAAAATAAACTGACCTATCCAAGAGACACTTAACAATAAATGTTTTACTAAATTATTAGGATTCGGCATATCACTAAATTTCCCTCACCCCCAAACCCTAGAATCACATTAAAATCTCTTATTAGACAAGAAACTCAGTGAGAAATTTTGAAACCTGTGTTGCTGTTGTTGTTGTTGCTGTATGAAACTCAACTGCCAAGTAGGAAGACCTTGTATCTTTATTTAACCATTGTTCATACCAACCTTTCAGTATTGCACCTGGTACACTCCCACAGAAGTGCAAATGCAGCCAACTGAGAATGTCGGAAGAGGTAATTGAAGCCTAACTGAACATTTGAGCTTTGGAGAAAACATCTGGAGATTTGGATTCAACAGAGTGCAAATTAACCCTTCTACATTCTACCCTTCACTTTAACGTGGTATAAATTCATATACCCCACAGCCTAACCCAAAAAGTATACACTGTAATCCACAAAACTACACCCCTGTGCTTGCACAGACATAAACACAGGGGATTTTTTTTTCTGCCTGGGAATTCTAGAAATAAAGCCCAAAGTCTGAGGTTTGCACCACAAAGGCTCCACCAGGATTAACATAGCTTCTTGGGAAACAGGAGCTCACACAGGCAGGATACAGAACAGTGACTGAACCTCACTAGTGAAAGAACTGGAAATTGCTGCCCGAGACTGGGACATGTTGCAGCTTTCGCTGGCCATGTTTGAGTTCTCATATCAGGCTTAAGTTCTGTGATGCTGTTATATTGAGTCTTGAAACATTTGTATAACCTCTGCCAGAGTTTCTTAGCTTTTTTTCCAATTGGAGGCAGATGGCCTCAATTAGAGGCCAGTTACCTAGTGGGAATCAAACTTTGGAATACTCTGCTGCTTGGGCAACCTTGGAATACTCTGCTGCTTGGGCCACACCTTTATTATTGTAAAGAAAAGTGCAGAGGAAAAGAAGAACAGAACTTTGTCCTGTTATTTCAAGACAATTGTGGAGCTATAAAGATGATTATTTTTAACAATGTCTATGTTGGAGATATCATGACTTACCTCAATTTACAGGGTAAAATGTAAGATAATAATACTGGTAAAAATGTTTCATAAATGAGGATGATGATTTTCTTGTTATTTAGTCAAAATTCCTCCTTTTCAGAGTTGAAAGAATTCCAAAGAGGTTGAATGATTTGCCCACAGTCTTGTGATTTCCATTCTCTTGGCTCTCAATCTAGTATCACAAACAGACAGATGTATGTATGTATGTATATATAGACAGACAGACAGACAGACAGACAGACAGACAGACAGACAGATAGATAGATAGATAGATAGATAGATCTCCAGAACAGATTTTCTTGGGCTAGTAACATTGCCAAAAGCATTTTATTTTTATAATATTGGTAGTTAAAGCTATCTTGAAATCAGCATCCTCATTGTAGTAAGCCATGAATGGGAATTCTTGAAAATGGTCATTTCTTGTGATTTGCTCATATGTTTTTGATTTTTCGCAGCTGAATAAATACAAAATGTTTATTATTTCTTTTTTATATCCAGTTAGTGTTTTCCATATTTTCATCTAAAACCAAAGAAACAATAATGGTCACTCTGGTGATAGATGCATTACCCAAACTTCAAGAAGCTTGTTAGTGTTTTCTTCTGAAGGATATTAAATAAGCTGGGTGCCACCATCTTCTCCAAGACCCTGAACTATGCCAGTGGCAGGGCCATCACAAACCTGGGGAGTGATCACAGAATGAGCAAGTAGTCACAGAGGAACTATTCCTTACTTAAATGGAAAAGAGCACTGATAAGGCAGTAGGAACTAATCAACAAAGAGACAGCTTTGTGAAGAGTACTTCTTTGAATTTTTGCAAAATTTAAAAATAATATGCACATTTGGCCTCTACTTTTGCTGCATACTTAGTGTAATCCTATGAATATAACCATCTTTTGGCCAATAAAATTTTTGGTAATAAAATGTGATTGATGGGCCAGGAATATGGCTTAGTAGTAGAGTTCTTGCCTAGCATGCATGAAGCTCTGGGTTCGATTTCTCAGTACCATATAAACAGAAAAGGCCGGAAGTGGTATTGTGGCTCGAGTTGGTAGAGTGCTAGCTCTGAGCAAAAAAAGTTCAGGGACAAAGCCCAGGCCCTGAGTTCAAGCCCCAAGAATGGCAAAAAAATAAAATAAAAATAAAAATAAAATGTGATTGAGCCAGTCCTCTAGGCCACAGGATTTGTTTTATCCAGAAGTTGGCATTGATTTTTGGCAAAGTGCCAGAAGATAAATATTTGGGGCTTTAGGACCATATGGTGTCTGTCAGCATTATTCAACATTGCCATCAAAGTATGAAAGGAGCTGAAGATAATTTGTAAAAAATGGACATTGCTGCGCTTCAATAAAACTTTATTTACAAATCAAGAAGCACTAACTGGAGTTGGCCCATGCAGCCACAGTTGGATGACTTTAGCTTTAATAGTCATGAACTTTCTATAATCAATATTGAAAGGGAAAGGGTAGATCTTAAAGGCAGCAATTAGCCTGGTATAGAACTACATAAGTCCTTGCACAAGTCTGAGGAAGGGGAGATTGGAGACGTTCTGACCATGTTAATAATCCAATGAGGCTCTGTTAGAATGGTCAGAATACCCCCGAATGTGGCAGAATTGCTCAAGCTGGTTCTCTGATCATGTTCTGAATGTTCTTTTCTCTAAATATTATGGAAATCAGCTGGAAAGAGTTTCATCTTCTGTTTCTATCCCACTGCCATTTGAAATAAATTTTGTTTAAAAACATAAAAAAATGAAACTTTACTTGATCTGGTTGTAAGATGTCAAAGAATATAATCTTTGAGATTATACCTCAGAGTGCAGTGGTTCAATATGATTTTGGCCAGTGCAGTGAAACTCAGTGACATATGGCTTAAGTTGTGTGTGTGTGTGTGTGTGTGTGTGTGTGTGTGTGTGTGTGTGTGTGTGTGTGTGACAGAAAACAATGCCATCTGACTGAACAGTAGGCTTAGTGCCAGATGCCAATCTGACTAAGCACACAAGCGCATAAAGTGAACTTCAGCCTCCACTTCCTCCTCCCCCAAGAATCTATTAAAAGACTGAAAAGGGCTGTTTAGCACTAGGGAGAAGGACGGGGTGCTCAAGTGCACAGTCTCCAATGTCAGAAGCAGCAGCAGCTGCAGTCAACTTTCAATAGCAGTTGCCCACCACTACCATGCCTCTGCTCATCCCAGGACTCAAAGGAGGAAAGTCTTTGGACTTCCAGGATGTGGACATTGGGGCAGGAAGTGAAACAAAGCTTGCATTATAGAGCCACAGAAGACAGCTGTGAGGATGCAGAAACTTTCTGTGCCACTCCCAAAGCAGAGGAATAGTGAATCCATCAGTGGAAACCTTTTCTCTACTTTGCCTCTTAAGTAAAACAGGAAAAATAAATCAGGTATTGGAGGATTCGTTTTTGAGCCATCTTGCAGAAGAGCAAAAGTCCCAAGGTCTCTGAAGTTTTCTCTATTTACTCCTTGTTTACTCATATATATGAATAGAAAATAAATTATCAAGTGAATGCATACAGTAAATATGTATTTATAGAGTCTCGCAAATGTGCAAGTATGTACTAAAATTGTACTAAAATAAAAGCACCTATATATCCACCAGGCAAATCCATTGACTGCTAATGCAGCAATTTATTATTTAATAAATAAGTCAATATTAAAAAAATAAGACATTACAGATGCAGTTGAACTGTATTTCTTATTTCTCTTCCTCTCAGTGTCCTTGTTTTTTTATTTCTCTTCCTCTCTGTGTTTCCCAAGGTTAACTCCAGTGATTTCTCAATTTCATGTGCATCTTTCCAAAACATGTTCTATGGCTCTACTGAATGCATACATGAATCATGCACTCATAAGAATAATGTGGGAAGTAGCGCTGTGGCTCAAGTGCTTGCCTTGATCTGAAGAGCTGAGGGACAGCACCCAGCACCCAGACAGTTCAAGCCCATGACCAAAAAAAATAGTACAAGTGATATAGACTAATATTAAATTTAATGTATAAATGTTGAATGTTTATGAAATTATCATAATGTCATTTTTGACACCTTTGTGTGTGTGTGTGTGTGTGTGTGTGTGTGTGTGTGTGTATTAGTCCTGGGACTAGAGATCACGATTCTCAGATCTCATCCTCCTGAGTAGCTAGGATTTTAGATGTGAGCCACTGGCATCTAGCTTTTTGATACTTTTCTTTTTTGTGAAAATTAAGCTTTACTGTAGGAGATTTGGGTAATATTTTATTTATGATCTGTGTATTTTTGTCTTTATAAAAGCTTTTCCCATATCCGAGGTCATGTTCATTCTTACAAAAAATTATCCTGTTCACATTTAATTTTTTGTTTGCTTCTGTTTTTGTATTTTTGGTACTGAGGTTTGAACTCAGAGCTTCTCACTTTCTGGTACTATAGGGAGCTACCGTCTAACCCTTTTTTTCTCTGGTTGTTTTTTATATAGGGTCTTATTTTTATTACCTTGGTTGGCCTGGAGCACAATTTGCTTAGTTTAGGCTTTCCGGAGTGACAGAAGTGTACCATCATGCCCAGCTTTTCCCATTGAGATGCTGTCTCATAAACTTTTCTGCCCAGCCTGTCCCGAAACTGTGATTCTCTTGGTCTCAATTTCTTACATAGCTGAGATGCCAGGCATGTATCACCATGCCCAGTTATTTATTGAGATGTTTTCTTTTCACCCTGGTTTGGCTTTGAGCTGCGATTTTCCTGATGTCAGTTTTCCAAGTAGCTAGGATCACAGGAATGAGCCACAGGTTCTCAGCAATGTTCGATTCTTAATATTGCCAGGCATTGGTTTCCTCTACCCTGATGAGATGTGTCTTATTGTATGTGACTCCCTGACCTATAGCCATTTATGGAATTACCCTCTATTTCCCCATTGCCCCACACGGCCAATTCACAAACATACAAGCCTCACTTGTAGCACAAACTCCATCATATGAGGAGAAGAAGCTGAGGGTAACAGGGAGCACCAGCTGTGAGATGCTCTTGATGGAAAGAAGGCGGCCCTGGGTCTATTCTGCTTCAAGGAGAAACTTAAAGATTGGAAGGTATCTCTCTGTGGATACTCATGACTTGTAGTAATCAAACTTCAGAGACAATTCTCTGACTCAAGTCCTATTTAAAATTCTAAGAGAATTAGTCATACCAAGCACAAATGCTATTGTCATGAGCCCCAGCCTTTAGAACATCGAATGAATCACAGCCAAGGTACAGTATGTGCCCAGCAGGTCTTCACAGACCTAAGCCCACCATCAGATTTCATAGATTCCTGGTTTGAGAAATGTAATTAGTTGACCTACAATAAACATACTTTATCACTTAAGGGTGTTTTGGTCTATTTCCTGCAAACTGTGAGACACTTGCATTATAAACCTCATACATTATTAAAAGAGTTTGTTTCTTTAAAAAAATATAACTTGGCAGAATAATGTTGGAATAGAACCAATTCAACTTTCTGGACTTTAAAATGGAACAGATCCAGATGGAGATTCAGAAAAAATAAATAACAATCCTCAGCTATTTTAATTAGGAACCACAATGACAACAAATCAGATTTTAAAAGAAAAACTTCACAAGTGAACCTTATGGTAGAGGTTGCTGTTAATGGAAATACCATCGCAATGCCAATAAATGAAGAGGAGAAAGAAATTAACTTTTACTGGACATTAAAGGGAACACTTTTACATGTGTTCTGCTATTGGTCAAGATGTATTGTAGTTAAAAGCTGACATGCTCCATTGAACCCCTTTTGTGTAGCTACTTAAAGTTAATAAAAATAAGTTTAAAAAGAAAATAATACTTAACACTACCCTTGAAAATGTATCAGAATTCCAACCAGG
Source organism: Dipodomys spectabilis (assembly GCF_019054845.1). NCBI lineage: Eukaryota > Metazoa > Chordata > Mammalia > Rodentia > Heteromyidae > Dipodomys > Dipodomys spectabilis. Next base: position 16,319,169 of record NW_024870758.1, on the reverse strand, counting down.
TGCCAGTGGCTCACATTTATAATCATAGCTATGAGGAGGCTGAGATCAGAGGATCATGGTTTGAAGCCATCCAGACATTCCATGAGACCCTTATCTCTAAACACCAAAAAGCAGAACTGGAGCTGTGGCTCAAGTGGTAGAATGCCAACCTTGAGCAAAAAAGCTAAGATACAGATAGAAAGAACCACTCAAAGATACACACTAGTTCAAGGTGAAGTTGGAATTAGTAGTATTTGACATCTCCATGGCTATTATGAGTCTACTTTGGGAGTAGAGCCAATATGAGTGAGCCAAGAACTCTCCAACCCCAGAACTCTTTGTAAGGATGAATTTGGATTCCCACCATTCTGTGAATTCTGGGATGAGTTCATGTGATTTTACTCTGTGAGAAACTCTGTGCACTCTCAATATCTGAGAATATAAATATACATATATGTGTTATATAAATAAGTATATATACTATATATTCTCAATATATAGGATGTTTGGGATTATTTAGAAAGTATATTCTCTCTATATATCAAAGGTATATATATTTTCTCTATATATAGAATATTTGGGATTTAGGAAGAGAATATCTTCTGTTAATGACTGTAGTGAAACCCTCCTATAGTTACAAGGTAGCAACTCATCATCTTTTGATCACACTGACATTTCTGCTCCACCAGAAATGAACATTCATCCCTAATAATAAAAAACATATTAAATAGGCCTGTAAGTTCAGATAACATTTTTTGGCTGAATGAATTTAGAAATACTTGGTTTTATTGTTCAACCACTTTGGAAAGCAGTATGGAGGTTCCTCAAAAGACTACACATAGAGCTCCCCTATGACCCAGCAATCCCACTTTTGGGCATTTACCCAAATGTTTACAAACAAGACCACACTAAAGCCACCAGCACAACTATGTTTATTGCAACATTATTTACCATAGCTAAGATATGGAACCAACCCAGATGCCCCTCAGTAGATGAATGGATCAAGAAAATGTGGTATATATACACAATGGAATTCTATGCCTCCATCAGAAAGAATGACATTGCCCCATTTGTTAGGAAATGGAAAGACTTGGAAAAAATTATATTAAGTGAAGTAAGCCAAGCCCAAAGAAACATAGGTCCCATGGTTTCCCTTATTTGCAATATCTAGTATATGTACGAGTGAAGCAGAAAAGGTCAGATAAGTTGATGTTAGGAAAATGAACCCTAAGATAGGTATTTAACTTTTTTTTCTTTCATGCATTTGTTTCTAATGCATTTATAAGATTATTTCTTTGGGGCTGGGAAGGTGGCCCAGTGGTAGAGCGCTTGCCTTGCATGCTCGAGGCCCTGGGTTCGTTTCCTCAGCACCACATAAGCAAAAAGAAAAAAGCCGGAAGTGGCGCTGTGGCTCAAGTGGTAGAGCGCTAGCCTTGAGCTGAAGAGCTGAGGGACAGCGCCCAGGCCCAGAGTTCAGGCCCACGACCGGACCAAAAAAAAAAAAAAAAAGATTATTTCTTTGTTACTTTGTATGTCCCTCCCCCACAGTATAACCCCTGCTTTCACTGTATTTGATGTCAGTATAATTTGTGGAGGCGAAGGGGAAAAACAAGTCGTTTAAATAAGGATACAGGTGGACCCGTTGCAACAATGAGAAGTACAAATTGTAATGTCGAAAATGAACTTTACAACTTTGGTGGGGGCAGAGGGGGGGGGAGGATTGGGGGGGAGTAGGGGGGAGGGGGCAGGGGAGGCTGGGAAGGGATGGGAAGGGGAAACAAAGGAGGAGGCTACACTGCTTGATAAGAAATGTACTCATTATCTTGCCCATGTAATTGTAACCCCTCTGTACAGTATTTTCACAATAAAAAATAAATAAAAATTTTAAAAAATTTTAAAAAATAAAAAAATTTTAAAAAATTAAAAAAAAAGAAAACCAAAAAAACACAACAACTTGGTTTTAGAGTTTGACAATTTCAGGTAAGGAGCTGAGTATATGCCTTATGATAACCAGATGCTTCTGTGGTTTTTTCCTTTAGTGGTTGGAGAAAAGTAAGAGAAGAAAGAATCAACTCCTGAACAATACTGTGCAGTTGACAAAACTGCTTCACACACGATCTAACTCAGAACAATGTGACAGTCTCTTTGTTCTGATTTATTGATGAGTCTGCTCAAGATCAGAGTACTTGAAAAACCTGCCATATCCAGGAAACAATAGGGATGGACACTCTTAGATCTTTTGATCAGATGTTAGGTCTTCTTTCCACTGTAACCCCTTTCTATATGGAAACATGCATGTCACCAAACCATACTAGTGTTTAGTTTCCTTGTCTATAATCTGCGGATAATGACGTTTTCTAGCTCCAAGGACCCCAGTGAGAAACAGATTGTGTTGCATTATGTAAACAAAATATATTGTTATTCCTTTACACCTGCATTGTTTGGCTCTAGGCCTGTGTGTGGCTGTGTCTGGGCCCAGAGCATTTTCACCCTCCCTGGTGAGCTCATCTGAGTTCCTTCCTCTCAGTCTGGCCAGAAGGGAACCTGTCCCCTCCCACTGAGCCTAAGCACACAGCCACAGCTGCACAGCCTCATAATTTTAAAACGTCCAGATGAACTCTGAGCACATTCCAGTCTCATGATGTGAAAATTTAAAGGGTATTCTCCTCCCAGCATCTTTACCAAAAAAAAAAGAAGAAAAAGGAAAAAGAAACATCTTTGACAGTGTTTGGAGCCCAGCACACATAATTCAGATAATTAAAAACTACATCACATCAATATTTCATTGAACATTTCCTTATAGTACAGAAATACATACTTTTTTATTAGTCTTTTTTATTGTAGTCTTATTAGGGCCTCACAAAAAGACAAAAGATAATACCAAAATCAGCTATCTTGCAAAACTCTTTCTATATATAGAAAAATGTAATACATGACATTATTATGCCAGGTATTTAATTAACATGCACATTAACTAGTTGCCACCCACATACACTATTGGTTACCACTTGCACTGTGACATCAAAGGGTATACTGGTCATGACCCTATTTGCTCAACACTAGCCAGATGGAGAAACAGTAATATACTTGTCATTTATTGATTCCTAATTTCATACTCACATTAAATTTCATATAAACTTATATAGAACTTATAATACATTGCATATGTATGTAATATGCACATATATGTAGGTGTATATATGCGTATATTACATATATATACATATATATATGTGTGTGTACATACACACACACAGTGTCCTGCCAATTTAAGGGAACATTATAATGTTAAACATTGACTTACATGTGATAGTAGATTTCATGCTTTCATTCATAATATGTTCTGTGAAAATCTTTAGGATTAAACTTTTGGTTTCAAAAATAATGTGGCCAGGTGTGGGTGGCTCATGACTATAATTCTAGCTTTTCTAGAGGCTAAGATCGGAGGATTGTGATTGAAAGCCAGTCTAGGCAGAAGAGTCCATGGGACTCTTATCTCCAATTAATCACCAAAAAGCTGCAAGTGGAGTTGTGGCTCAAATGGTAGAGTGCTAGCCTTGAACAAAACAGCCCAGAGACAGTACGTGGTCCTGACTTTAAGCCCCAGGACAGGCACAATTTTTTTTTAACTAAAAATAAATGTGGCTTGGATTATCTGTGTGTTTTAGTAAGCTTTGGGTAACTGAAGTTGGCATTGATGGCTCAGACAACAGGGATCAGGAATGTCTCCTGGATGAGGTGAAAGGAAAAATTCTCCTCTGAAGTATTAAGTGAGTGGCCAAGGCTTTTCTTTGAGTTGTCAGTAGGGCTATACTTAAGTAAAGACAGAGTTGTCACTATTAATTTTTGTTTACAGGGCATTCCAAAGATATTGTAGCATAAAAATAATAACCAACGTTGTTATTTTCAGGTATGTGAGCTATAAAGCTGACACTTTAGCCCTCTGGCCACTTTTCAAGACATTACCTAATACATTACATCATAATGATGACTAGAAGGAAACGTTTTCAAAAGCACAGCCATAAAGTGCTTCAATAAAGCCCATCCTATGTCTTACAGCAAATCTTAGATATCGTTGCCTCCTAACATGAGGTAGGGGCAGCAGCTGTCTCCATCCACTCACAGAAGTATCATTTATACCTTTCAGGATTCCATGTTGGGACAGAAATTCTGGCAAGTGGTCTATGTGGCGTAAATTGTACTCAGTCTTCCCCAGGGGAAAGGAGTCCAGGAGTAGTTCAGGCTATGTGTGACAGACAACATTTATCTCCTTCTTTATCTTTTTGCAAAGGAAAAAGTACAAGCCAATAAAACCTTTCTCTTGCAATTGTGCTTCTCAGAGGCCTTTTGCTCCAGGGGTGGGTAAGGGGGCTGAGTTGAGATGTATAGGTGTAGAATGGAGAATTTCCCTAGCAAGACACCACAAGGAAATGAAAAGTACTGTATAATTGGCATGTCAAGAACAAATAGAAGAGTCTGGAGGATGGGTGAAGGTAACTAAGACATAGTGACTGGCAAGGGTTTGGTGTGTTTTTGTTGTTGTTGTTTGGTTTTTCAATGTAACTCATTTTGTACTTTTATCTGTTATCTTCATTACACTGAAAGTGCCTGAAAACAACGTGTCAGTTTTCTTCTGTTTATCAAATATACTCCCTGTGACCCTACCCAGAGTTCTAGAAAGATCATCCACAATGCACAGTGGTAATTCCTGGTTGCACATTAAAATTACAAATCACTTGGGACAATTTCTTTTTTTTTTAAAAAAAAAAAGGATCAGTTTTGATAAGAAGCCCAAAAATACATGTTGAAGAAAAGATAGCCTCTTCAACAAATTGTTTTGGGAAAACTGGGAATCCATTTGCAAAAGATTGAAACTGGATCCTTGTCTGTCACCTTGTAGAGTCAAAGTAAATTAGAAATTTCAATGTAAGACCTGAAACCTTGAAACTATTACAGGAAGGAATAGGGGAAACATTAGAATTTATTGGCATAGGCAGTAACTTCCTGAGTAGAATTCCCAGACAGAGCTCAGTAAATAGAAGTGAGAATTGACAAATAGGATTGAATCAAGCAGAAAAGCTTCCATACAGCAAAGAGCTAAAAAGACAGCCTACAGAATATGCGAAGATCTTTGCCTGCTATACATCTGACAAGGGCCCAGAATAAACCCTCAAATTCAACAACCCAATTAATAAATGGCAAATGTGATAAATAGAAACTTCTCAGAAGAAGTGAAAATGGTCAATAAATATTAAAAGAAATGCTCAACATCCCTAACCATAAAAGAAATACAAATCAAAAGAGCACTGAGGTTTTATCTTGCTCCATTCTGAATGGTCATCATCAAGAACACGAATAACAACAAATACTGGTAAGGGTGCAGGGAAAAGGAATCCTATTACATTGTTGAAGGAAATGTAAACTAGTGCAACCACTATAGAAAGCAGTATGGAAGTTCCTCAAAAAACTAAAAATAGGACTGGGAGGGTGGCTCAGTGGTAGAGCGCTTGCCTTGCATGCATTAGGCCCTGGGTTCGATTCCTCAGCACCGCATAAGCAGAAAAAGCTGGAAGTGGTGCTGTGGCTCCAGTGATAGAGCTCTAGCCTTGAGCTGAAGAGCTGAGGGACAGTGGCCAGAACCAGAGTTCACTCCACATGACCAACGAAATCAAAATAAAAAAAAAACTAAAAATAGAACTACTCTATGATCCAATGATCCACTCTTAGGCATTTATTTAAAAGATTACTAGTCAGGGGACAATAAGGACACCTATACATTATGTTTCTTTTTTTTTTGCCAGTCATGGGCCTGAACTCTGGGCCTTCTCTCAGCTCTTTAGCTCAAGGCTAGCACCACTTGAGCCACTGCACTGCTTCTGGCTTTTTCTGGTTATGTGGTGCTGAGGAATCTAACCTAGGGCTTCATGCATGCAAGGCAAGCACTCTATCACTGAGCCACCTTCCCAGCCCACATTATGTGCCTTATTGCACGATTCACCAAAGTCAAGTTATGGAAATAACCCAGATGCCCTACACTGACAAATGAATCAAGAAAATGTCATAGCTATGAACCTGTATTGATACTGATATGTAGATATAGATAGATATAAATGTAGATAGATACAGAGATATTGTATTATATAAGATATATTTATTCTCCTCTCTGTAATAGAAGTATATAAAATAGAAAGAAGATAATGTATAATAGAATGTTATTCATTTAATTAATTTTATATTTATTTAATATTTAAGATTTGTATTTATATTATTTCAGATATATTGTATTTTTATTTTATATTTATTTTATATACTTTTATATATTTATTTTATATTTGTTTATAATAGAATTTTATTCATCTATCAGGAATAATAACATTATGTTATTTTCAGGAAATGGATGAACCTAGAAAAAATTATGTTGAGTGAAGTAGGCTCAAAGGGATCAAGATCAATTTTTTTTTCATATGTGGAAGTTAGATGTAAAGTATAAACATTTATAAATACATATATAGGACCGTCTGCATTTATAGATAATCAAATTGACAAAGGTGAATTGACAGGGTCTAATTCACTTAAACAGATAACTGAGAGTTTAACAAAATGAAAACCAGGATGCTGTAACATGTTTTGTTTAAGAGGAGAAGAGGGTGGATGGATGGATTGAGAAGGGGTGGTCAAATGCAACCATCATTTTCAATGTACATGCATGCAGTTTCTGCATTAAGTCCTACAGAACTACAGAAAGCCCTTCCGTAGAGGGAGCCTATGAGTTATTGCTTATTGTTGCTTTTTCACATAGCTGTCTTAAAACAACATTTTTCCTCTGCATTTTAATATGCTTTTCCACATCAAACCTATTCAACATTTATTTTAATAATCTTTTAAATAGATGACATTCCATGTCATTCTACTTAAAATTTCTTCTTCAAGCCTCTCCAAGCTAGGAAAGTTACAGTGTAAAAAATGAGTATTTTAGTCCCCTCTTTTGATAAAAATATCCATATGCTCAAAGATTATTTTATAATTTCTAGAGTCTATTTACATGTGTGGAGTATCTGCAGAGGTTCTCTATGACTAGAGAAGTTATAACTGCCATTACTTACCTCTGGATACCCAATGATGAATCTTACCTGGGTGTTTTTTGACTCATTCCTTCACCTGTTCGCAAATCTGAGCAACAAACCCTTCATCCCCTTAGTTCTCCTCTCCCCTGCACAATCCCTCCTTCCATGGGTTGGCCATATAGAAAATTTCATATTTGTCTTTCCAAATTGTAGAAGTATAGGCTTGACACAACTTAGATCTATTCTTTTTTGGTACATGAGCTATTGCTGTTCTTATCTGGAATGAAGAATCAAGTTTGTCCTTGGCTAACCAATGGCTAAATCAATTGCCATTAGAAGGCATGTACCATTCTTGTCATAATTAATCATTACTATCCTTGGTCTTTGGTGTAAATGTGTAAGAAAGAGAGAGGGAGAAAACCTAGGGAGAGAAGAGCCAACAGGTCTCAACCAGGGGAGACAAATTTTTTACACATGTATAGACATTTAGAGTTCATGATTCTGCTATGTGAACTTTCAGGAGAGAGGAACAATAACGTTTTTTTAGGTTTTGCTCAGTGTTGTGAATAGTGGACTTCTTTGCTATATCAGTATTAAATTGCTTTTCAATACCTTTTGGATGTCAGGTAGGAGTTTCTACTGTTTATGACATATGACAATATAAGTCACAGAAAATCTAGTTTTATTAGGATTATATTTTTATAACACCTTTCTAAAGTGGTCTTTAATGCTATTTAACTTTACTAAAGAATTCTTTTGTGGTATAAATGATGAAGAAAAAGTCTTGTTAATCTTTTTCTCAGACAACCAACACTGTTCTGGAATCTTGGGAATTCCATACATGTAGGTAGAATGAAAGCAAAATGTCTGAGAGGAAAAGAAGGCAGCCTTTGGAGATGTGAATTTAATAACCCAACCCTCAACAATTGCAACATGAAATAGTCCAATAGAAATGCCTTTAGGGCCAAGATCATAGTTCAGTGTTGGATTGATTGCTTAGAGTAGGCAAAGCTCTAAGTTTGATCCCAGCATCAGAAAAAGAATGCCTTTTTTTTCCTTTTCTTTTCCTAGTTGGTAAACATTCTATTTGGAAATAGACACACTGGCATTTTATAGGCTATTCCCAAGGAAACATTTTAGTAAAATTTCTTCATTGTGTGTGATAAAGTGTGTGAACAGTATTCCCTAGGCTCTTCCCTTCAGGTCTGTTTGTTCCCCAGCCTCCATTTCTCAATACAGAGGACATCATACCTGGCCCCACTCTGTAACATCTACCATACTGTGTCTTTGACATATTTTCATTCTCCATAAATCTATGCCACATCATCTCTTTTCTTAGCCATTTCAAAAATTAAATGTTAGTCTCCCATCCTTGTTCCAATTCTCTATGTTTATAGAAAAGCATTTCTGGTTATTTTCTAGATGTTGACTACCGGCTGCAGGGCTTAAAGCTTCTGCTGACAAATTTGAGCAACTGTCTATGTTTATATCTGCTCCTTCTCAGAAGTATCCAGTGTTGGACTGGATGTTGGCTTGCTTCAGATTTTCTTCTCTTTATCTAGATCCTTAGTTTAAAACAATACAGTTTTCAAACTTTATAGAGATAATTGACAATACTTCCCAGTGACATTGTGAGAGGAGCATGGCAGTGATTTCTTTCTGCAAGAATTTCTCTCTCCATTATATAAAAGGTTTTAGTCTTTCTACAGAATGAATGAAAATATTTCTACAATTGCCTTATTGTCCTAAACCAGTTCATTTGTCTTGAATGAATTTATCATCCTCTGCCTTATTCTTTCCATTGTCTGTATGCAAACCCCTGTCAGCCCAATTGTACTTTAGATTCTCTTCTTGACATTGTCATACTTAAAGAAAAAAAGGTGCTAACAGTTCTAACGTGCCCCTAAAGAATGGTACCCCCCAAGCTGAGTGCCAGTGGCTCAGACATGTAATTCTAGCTACTCAGGAGACTGAGATATGAGGATCATTTGTTTGAAACCAGCCTGGACAGGAAAGTTCTTAAGTTCTTCTTATCTGAATTAACCACTAAAACACTGGAAGTGGTACTGTGGCTTAAGTGGTAGAACACCAGCCTTGAGCAAAAAAGCTAAGGGACAATGGCCAGGCTCTGAGTTCAAACCCCAGTACCAATACACACACACACACACACACACACACACACACATGTGAAAAGAAAAGAAAAAAGAACAGTAGCTTACATCTTCACGAATGCCTATGCTATTTCTCAGGTGATGTTTTTTATCTAACAAATAATACCAATTAAAAAGTACTTCATCACTACCAACAAGATATAATATTTAAAGATTAAAATATTGCTCATGTTTGGAGTATGGAAAACCTAGTAATTCTTTACTTTCCAATTACAGAGAACCTATGCAATTTAGCAAAACTCTCAAGCTATCATGTTTTAAACAGTTAATTTCAAGAAATAGCTTGCAGAGTGGAAAACTCAGACTTCAGATCAGATGAATTAAGATTCAAAAACTTTCTTCTCACCATTTATGATCCCTCAGAGCCTCATGTCTCCATCTATAAAGGGGAGATTATATTTGTTGTGCATGACTGTAGTTAGGATACATTCATATCTAAGATGCACCTGGAAAATAGTAATGCAGCAGCCATTTCTAGTCTATTATTGATTTTCCCAAGACCACGCTCAGTTGGCCTTACACAGGTGCTCTCACCAGTGTGATTATTAGGCTCAAATTTTATAAGCCACGTTTTAATGAAATTAAAAGGTTTGAATGAAGTTATACATATGTCCATCTGGAAAGCAAGTTTGAGAAAATAAATGTAACTCTATAGAGTGACTAATGGCCCTTGGGTGGAGCAAGGCACTTGGCAGACAGAGATTCTTAGGGAGAGCATAGAAACTTTGCCTGGAAGTAAACAATCACCACCAACTTTTTTATTAAAAATTCCAGGAGAATTACATTAATATGTTAAGAGTCTAAATTTTCCAGGGTCAATTTCTGCAATTCAAACACAGAAAACTTCATTGAACTTTTTCTCCCTAGGAGACCAACCCGGTTCCAGGATATGGTAGACCTATAGGAAAGTTCCATTATCTGACTCAATCCTCTAAGGTATTCTAAGATGAATTTTGAGTAGCTTGAGAATTTCTTGGCATATTATGAGGAAAAGGACCATTTCTCAGCAGTCATTCTTGCCCCTATGAGTAAAAGCAAAAAGATACACCGTAAATGGGGATCTGTCAATGTAGCAATGAAGCAAACGTTTAGAGATTTTGGCAGTCTTAGAGTTCCTATTGGACAAATAGCATCATGTCAGTGTTGGCCTAATCTCCCAGTAGACTTGTGGAAAATATTTTGAGAGAAAGAGTTTCTACAAAAAGCAGAACAAGCCAAGTATTGGTGTCTCCCACCAATCCTAGCAACTCAGGAGGCTGAGATCTGAGGACTGAGGTTCAAAGTCAGCCTAAGCAGACTTTATCTCCAATTAGCTAGCAAAAAGCTAAAAACTAGAGGTGTGGCTCCAGTAGTTGAGCACCAGCTATGACCAAAAAAACAAATGATTGAAAAAGCCAAGCGAAAGTGAGGTCCTAAATTCAAGCTCCAACACTGGAACAAAAAATAAAAATAAAAAAATAAAAACAGCCAGGAGCTGGTGGCTCACACCTGTAATCCTAGCTACTCAGGAGGCTGAAATCTGAGGATCGTGGTTCAAAGCAGCCCGGGCAGGAAAGTCTGAGACTCTCTTATCTCCAATAAACCACCAGAAAACCGGAAGTGCTGCTGTAGCTCAAATGGTAGAGCACTAGCCTTGAGCTAAAGAGCTCAAGGACAGTGCCCAGGCCCAGAGTTCAGGCCCCACGACTGACAAAAAAAAAAAAAGAAAAAAAAACCTTGGAGTCATAAAGGAGATACCCACAAACAATTCCACTTTCTGGTGTTTCTGTTATTTAATACGAAACTTACAGTTTACTCAAAATCCTGTTAAAAATAAAAGCTAGCAGGCACATGTAAATGAAAATTTAGTTAATTACCAAAATTCTTTTGTATATGTATGATAAATCATTTAAACCAAATATACATTTGCTACCTTAGTATGTATGAGTCTACTATTGAACATCTTATAAGTTAATGAATTATTGTTACATGTAAAAAATCATTTATTTTCTTAATCCCACCTTATTCTAAGTACTTCGAACTCTTTCACAAATATTTTAATTTCAGTCTCCTGATAAACAATGAGCTTCAGTCCAGTGTCTTCAAATGACCTTGTGCTACCGTTAAATTTCCAACGAAAAAATGGAATTCCTTCAATTAACAGAATTAATTTTCTGACAAACTATTTTGTGTGTTCTTTAGACAACAAGCAGGTTTACCTTTGTTAGACTGAATGGAAAGAGATTGCTTAAGGATAGTGGATAAGACTTCAGGTGATCTAGGAGAGCTTGGGCTCTGAGTACCTAGGACAAACACCCTAGGGTCAGAGATCATCAACTTTGACATTTATTCACTGCATGTTTTCTCCAGAAGGTGGTGCTTGTCAGTCACTGCTGGATGGTTCAGCGAAAGGACTGGATTCCTTATACATCTACCCTGCCCTTCCTCAGTAAAAGTCAATAAAAGCAGAAGGATTACTAGATGGCAGCTACCACAGTCACAACTCTCATCTAATATGACCTAGAAGAATTTTCCTGAAGGAATGTTTGGAGATGTTATGTCCACTGATGCTATGAAGCAGCAATTCACAGAATCATAAACATTTGCTAGAATCATAAAAGGTCATCTGACATAAGAATTCTAACAAACCCTTAGGAGATAAATATATTTAGGGAGTCTGTTGGAATTTTTTTTTTACCAATTTCATGTATATATTTATATGTGGATAATGTTCCAAATTTTCATTTTACTCTCAAATATGTTCCTAAATAAATACTAAGTTATGGTTATTTTATAAAAGACGATGCTGAATCACTGCATGGTTAATTTATTCTTGGCCCTTTCAGATGCTTGGTGGTAGAACTAAACATAGATCATTATTTTCCTAAAGGATATTGTAACTACACAAAATCTCAACCACATTTCTTCATTTCTAAGAAACAGAAATGCCTATAAAATACTCTGGTAAGTTTGCTTTTGAGTTATATCAAAATAACTAATTTAGTTAAATAATGAAAACTATTAGCACTATGCTAATTTAGAAAATGTTTATTTGACCAAAGGTTTCTGTTTTGATGGACTGTGTTGGCATTATACAGACATAGTCCAAATTGCAACATACTCTCACGCCCAGGATCCTGTAAATATTCTGGCAGTTCCCCCATTACCAATGAAATGATACAGCCCAAGTATGCAGCATAAAGTGAGCGAAATAGGAAACACATGTGGAGTTCTCCATGTGAAATCTATAGTTATTGAGGGATTAATTTGCATCTGCCATAAGAATGCAGTTAGTTAGAACCATGGGACTCAGTAAAGTGAGAAGAAAGAGTAAGGTTGGGAGATAAGTTTCCAAAGGAGAGAAAATCCACAATATCTCTTTAGAAATCTAAACAACTTCAAGGCTAAACCAGTGAGAAAGCATTTAAATAAGACAAGGGAAATACAACATCTTTTAATCCTATGTTGTGATATGGTTCCTAAAGATTTAAAGTAGTACAAGGACAAAAAAGCACATGATCTGAGAAAGCCTACAAACCAGCAATTGTTAGAATAACTTTCATAACAAATGGTATCATCAACAACAAGAAGATAATACTTTAGATCCCCAAACAAGCATTGTACAGTAACAATTATTTTCAGCCTGACTAAGGCTGACATCATCTCCCTATCCCCATGAGGACCCTTAGCTTTTCTGAGATCAAGAAAGGTTGCAAGTAAGTTTTTCAAGAAAATAATAAAAGAGTAAAAAGAAGCTGAATTCCCCACTGGGTTTTGTGGAGCATGGGCCCTGGAGTACAGGTTGACATGACAGTACATGTCTCAGGCCCTAGTGGGTCTTGGAGCTCCAAGATGCCAGGGATAGTTGGCAGGATAAGAGAGTTCTATAGGATAGAAGAGGAGAAATCTCTGAGGATGGTGGTTATGGAAAGTAGAAGATGAAAAACTGCTGGGAGACGTTGTCAATCTTGAGGAAAACACAGTGATTCTGGAAGATGCCAGCTTGGGAGATGTTTTCCTCACTTTGCTGCTGAAAGAGACAAAGAGACAAGGACATAGTGATCAAGGCTTTAGAAAAGACTTGGAATAGCCAAAAAGAAAATAAACATTATTTTAGAACCACATTCAGGTAGCATTTATATTGATGATGCAGATTCAGCATGTGTGACATAATTTTCCCAAAGGACCACAATGCATTCCACATGATGGTATATTTTGTCAGTGCAGCTACCATACATGGAGGTGTTCAGTACACTATGGTGATGCAGATGGGGGCAGGAACATAGTAGAGGCTGAAAGCAGAGCTACACATACAGCCCCTAAAGCTTAGTCAAATTGCAAGTTTCAAGGGAGTAGGTTGGGTTAGTAAGTCCCTTCCATATTTGGGATGTCTGCTGTCTATTAGTCAAGGTAGGAAACAACCACGCTTTATTCTCCCTGCTTGCGAAGGTATAAAGAACAGTAGTGGATGTCATACTCGGAGTGTCTGTAACCATGAGGCTGCCATACATGGCCAGAATGTTCATGGGCTGACATTTTTGTTTCCTCTTTTCTCAAATGTCTGCTTTCATGACTTACTTGGCAGGGAAGGCTTTGAGTCAAAACTCAGCATATGAGATCTTCAGATTTTATTTCTGTGGAAATCATTTCCACAGGTTTTTATTTTCTTACAGGTTAAGTATTTGGGCTTGGTGTTTAATGAAAAAGATCTTTGGATTTGTATGGCCAGCTGTCCAGAAGAAAAATAATCCCTCCTCTAGGACATTCATTCTTAATTGTTATTAGTTTTAATTACTTGTTCTTTACCATACAGTGCTACTGAATGTTCACCAGAGGGTCATTGATACTGATCACTAGTCAGTGTCACTAGTCAGTGGCAGCCTAATAACTCTGATAAAATTCCATACAAGTTTGCTTGCCTGTGTTGTATTTGCCTCGATCAATTCTGGCAGTTCCAGGAAAAAAAAATCACAAAGCTATTTCATTGCTTTAGAATTAAATTGATAGTTTCATTTTCTGTCCATCAGATATAATTTCTCTTCTCAAAACTAGTAGGAGCATTGTCCTGGTGTAGGCAGCTCTTCTGCTTTCAAAAATCCCATCGTGAAGGACAGATCTGAGACAATGGTATTTCACAAAGTGGTCTTTGAACATTTACCCTGATGGATATTACTCAGTATCTTCCAGTTCTGATAAACAGGAAACTCTATCCTCTTAGAAGGATAGTACCCCTTTCCAGCATTTCCAAGAAGTCCCATGCTGGTAGTTCATATGTCTAAAGGGATGATCTTACTTGTTCCTAACTGTCCTAGTACAGTTATTCCCACATCCTCTCCTCACTCAAGTTGGAGAACATTACCCAATTCTATAGGCCAGCTACAACAAGGTGAGACCCAAGTCATCATGACTGAAATTGGTGAAACTAGAGACCTGCCAGGCATCTAACCACTCAGACAGATATTTGCTACTGTGGCTACTATCTATGTCAACACAAATCATTCATGTCTCAAGCAGGATTTCTTGGATCTCAAACTTACATTTTTTTCACATCTACAACTTAAAAATATTTGCCCAGATTCCACAGGTTTCCAGTCTTGAAATTTTATCCAGGGGCACCACATTCTATAAGAACCTCCTCTCCCGAACTTCCAACTCATAGAAACACCTTTTGATAAATATAAGTAAGACTGAGTCATGTTCTGCTATTAAGTTCTTAGGTCAAGCCATTGATTTATCTTGTTTGTGCCATTAAGTAAATTTTATTTCTCCATCTTTTGTTGCCTTTGCAAGTCATGGGCATTGGTGATAATCACTCTGATAGGTCACAATAATTTGAAAATTAAGCAGACATTTAATTTCTTTGTGACATTTTCACCATTATTTCTCTATACATCATACATGTCTAAATCAACTGCTCTTTTCCCCACCCTCTCAAGAAAACCAATTTATGAGCTATTCTACTATCCTCAATACAGCACAATGACAAAGTTTGAACATAAGAAAGTCTTGTATTAAAATATGAGCTCTGCTCTACATCTGTGACCTTAAGGGAGTTTTTGAGCCTATGTAACTTGAGTTTCTTTATCTATATACTCAAAATAATATAGAGGATAATAATCTTATGGAATTGTTCATGAGATTCAAGTTATTGAATGAGGTAAAGAGTTTATAGCAGCACATAGTATGCACATAGTATACCTCTTATCAATTTCTGTTGTAGTATATAATACATATGTTCATGAAGATGTGGTCCACTCAGACTCAAAGGAATCTTAGGAAAGCATCATGCAGAAAAATGAAATACCTACTCTTCCATTTTGAGGAAGAGAATCTTTGCTGCAATTGCCAGGTAAGTTCCCCTCATTCAAGATACCTATCTATAATAATGGCTGGCATGCACCTTATAAACATGGCAAAATTATTAAGTGAAAATGATGTGCCCCACCCAATGGAGTTAAAATTATGTAGAGCTCACTATACAGCTAACTCATACTGAAACAAAATAAGACAATAAAATGTGATACTATATTCAATCTCTTCTTACTAAGTAAACTGTGAAGTTGGCTTTTTTTTAACTAATTGTTTTTATTATTTTCTTTGCTTAAATTTAAGTAATTTATAATTTTTGCACTATAAAACAAATGCTTATTGTTAATAAAGTTCAAAGATTTACAATTATTTCAAAACAATAGAAACTTAAAAGTTTGGAGTTAGTAGTATATATATATCTTTAATACCAGTTACTTAGGAGAGTGAGGGAGGAGGATCATGGTCCAAAGCTGACCTGGACAAAAGCGTGAGACCTTATCTAAAAAACAAAAACAAGTTCTCCTCTTCTCTTTTTCCTTCCCCTCTGTCTCCGCATATGCCTCCATCTTGTGTAGATGGCAGCTTGCTCTCCCCCAATAACCCTTTCCTCCCTGAAAAACAAAAACAAATACAAAAACAAGCCAGAACTCTTATAGGCTCACACCTATAAGAGATTTAAAGCCAGCCTGGGCAAGGAAGTCCCTGAGACTCTCATCTCCAATTAACCACCAGAAAAACTGGAAGTGGCAATGTGGCTCCCAGTGGTAGAGTGTTAGTTTTGAGTGAAAAGCTACAGTGCCGAGGCCCTGAGTTCAATCTCAACTACAAAAAAACAAAGAGAAAACAAACCCCACTAAGCTAAATCTAAAAGGACTGGGGGCATGCCCAACAAGCATGAGGACTTACCTTCAAGTACTGCCAAAAAAAATAATAATAATAAACAAACCAAAGTACCCCATTACATTGAAACATTCGAAAATATGGAATCTTATAAACGAAAAAGTCACTTTTTCTTATCTTTACCATCTCTCTTGCAAAGCAGTCACTATAAGCAGTTTGGTTTAGGATTATGTCTATGTTCTATAACTTGCTTTTCTCTTAATATATGTAGAGCATATTTTTATATTTGTATAGTCAGATTTTTTTAGCTCTTAACTAATGTACAATTTAGATTGAACTTAACAAATGCATAAAACTTCCTATTTTCTATGGCCTTTATTGACAGTCAATATCAGTTATAGTTTAAAATCTCTTCTTAGAATACTTTAATAATGCATTCCATTGTTTTACTTTATGAACAAGGCTAAAAAAAATTGTTTTGGAGGTTTGTATTTTTTTTGGTTGGTCATGGGGCTTGAACTCTGGGCCTGGATGCTGACCCTTAGATCTTCAGCTCAAGGCGAGCACTCTACCACTTGAGCCACAGCACCACTTCTGGTTTTCTGGTGTTTTATTGAGATAAGAGTCTCACAGACTTTCCTGCCCCAGCTGGCTTTGAACCATGATCCTCAGATCTCAGCCTCCTGAGTAACTAGGATTACAAGCATGAGCCACCAGCACTCAGCTGAGATTTGTATTTTTTAATGTGGCCTATATTCATATATTCTTATCTCAAATTTCTATTGAATAATTCACCTGTTGTCATTGATTTTTAACAGGTTTTTTGCTTATTAAACTAAACCTTTAAGAGCTATTTATGCAGTAATTCTATTTTTCTATGCTGTGGATATAGTTTTGCTTTGTTTTTATTATTATTATTTTTACTTTTACTTTTTTATTTTTAATTTTTATTTATTTTTTATTGTGAAAATACTGTACAGAGGGGTTTGCTTTGTTGATAATATTTTTATTTATTAAATACAAATGTTTGGAAAATCTGGCAGTCAAACAGCCAAATATTGCAAATTTCTCTCTGATCATGCTAAAAGGTTTTTATTTTTTCCTTTTCCTCTAGTCTATGATAACTAAAGTTTTTTTAAATGTATTTTTACCTGTTAAACATGTTTAAAATCTTCAATCTATCTGGGATTTCTTACAAGGAAGGGAAAGAATATTAAGTTTTGTTCAAATATCTGTATATTTCAACCAAACACATTGACTAAGTACTGTATTTATCCACAAGTGTTTGCTTCCATATTCCCTGTCTTAATCATCCCCCTTTATTTGTAGTTTTTAATGGGCTTCACCATGCTTGTTTTATATATAGATATAATGTCATTTTATTTACTTGCCTGTAAACCTCTCCTTCTCTTGTTGCCTTTCCCTCCAAACTGCCCCCTTCACACATATATGTGTATGAGCATGCATGTATATTCATATGTATATGTACATACAGTTCTATCCTTTTTTCTGGAAAAGATGTATTTTCATTCTGTGTGGCTAAATAATATTCATCTTCCCAATTATTTGTTAAGCCAATTTAACATGTATAAAAATCTCAGATCTTCCATTAATATATTTCCAGGTTCTCCATCTGTTCCATGAGGTATTTCTCCATTGAGCTCTCTAGTTTTATATTATTATTTTAAAAACCATGATTTTCTTTAAAAGTTCCTTGATACAGTATGCAAAATGTTAGGTCAGATTTTTCTCACTACTTACATGCTTCTTCCTTGAAAAAAATATTAAAATACTTTTTACAGAAATAATTTAAGTACTTTTAATTTGAATTGCAAACATTTTAACATCATTTTAGAGTGTCTTTGCATCTGCATGATGCTGAGCGATTATTTTCCAAGAGTATGTGTAAGTATAAATGTATGTTTTCTACTTAAGCCTTACTCATGTAACCCAATACAATTTCCTTTCACATTTCTTCTACTCACTTTTGGTTGATTCCTCTATATTATATTATATTCCATATTTTGCTAATATTCAAAAGGGAATCTTTGATTTTGTTTCTATTTATTTCTGATAATAGAATAGCTTTTAATTAAGATTAAATTGTAAACTGATGCTTTGAATGATTTGTGATAACTTGTCTGATATTTTGTCAAATATATTTCAGGTATAAAATAATATTGTTTTCTTTAATTGCATTTTCTCCACAAGCTAGATTGTGGAAATACAGATATTTACTATTTATATCTTTCAAGTTCTTTCTGTATGATTGAATATTTTGATAATAGAATGTGGGGTAAAACTATTTCTCCTAATTAAGTCATCTATATTTTGAATATTTCCCTATGCCCATCTACAGTTGTATAGGTGGATGAAATATTATTTATCTCAGATTGTATTTGGCTTTATTCTTATTAGGCAGCTTATCACTTTTTCTATTAAATTCATTTTATTTCATTTTCAAATCCTCTCCATCTTCTTTTTCGTTTTTTTTTCTTGTTGGCCAAAGTTTATTTCTTAAATCCTCTCTGTCTGCTTTTTTGCTAGACTTACTTTAATTTCAATATTAAGAAAATTTTAGATAACAATGTGGTTTTTAATCTTTTATATCATTTATTATTCATGCATATTTTTATTAGCATATGTTACAAAAGGTCCCCTCTGGGGAGTATATCCAAGGTCCTGTTTAATTATTATCTTGAAGTTTCATGGTATTTTAGATAACAACAAAAGCTATGAGAATCTAGAAACAATTAAAATGTATAATTAATATTACCAGTTTCATGTTACCATACACAATTTCCAATTAGTCAAATAAATAATTATTAACATTTCCATGATTATTAAAACTAACATCTGTTGGGACAATTTGGCAATAACCTCTAGTCATGCCACCTAATCATTCATATGATATTAATTTTATTACTTTTATGCTTCAGTGCTCAAATAGAATAAAAGGATTAACACTGGTTATGGTTTTCTATGAGAGTCAGTACACACATGCCTAGTTTATAAAGCTATCCATTAGTTGTATTATGCTACACATTTCCCTGAGAGGTTTATAGAGCAGATGTTTTGCTCTCAAATGATTCATTTTAGGTAAAGCCAAGCACATAAACCTACAGAATGAACTTCTTAGGGAGCGTCACTAGCATTACATCATAGAATAGGATCTGAAACAGAATAGACTTTCAATCATTATTTGTTAAGTGAAGAAATGACAGCAACCGCAAAAAAGGTTGTTTTCAAATACCAATAAAAATAAACAATATGATGTAATTGTAACCCCTCTGTACAGTATTTTCACAATAAAAAAATAAAATAAAAATAACAACAACAACAAAAAAATAAACAATATAAATCAAACCACTACCAGCTGTGGTGCATCCACATATACAAATGTTCTGAACCTTCCTCTTGTGCTGCAAATGCTGTTAGAAAGTACCTTTAAAATGTCCTAGACAGTAGAGAGAAAGGCCAGGAACCTGCACCCTAACAAAACAAAAGTAAAAATGAGAAAAATGAAAGTATGCCAAATATTTATACAGTCCTACATTTCCTCCTCACTATATAATGTGTCTTTTCTAGGGTTTTTTCTTTTTCCATTTTAGTATTTTCTCCTGACAATAATTGCCTGAATATTTCCCTCTGACTTCTTCCTTTGCCTTTCAAGTCATCTGAGCTGAAAACGTCAGCTATGTGTATGTAGTGAGCAACTTCTCTGATCACGGTGGTACCTGGATACCAGCTCTTCAGTTGGTTCTTTACAGTAGAAAAGTCATAGCTAATTCCTAAAACTGCCTGTTATCCAAGAGTCCTAGGACTTGGAAATAGTCATTTCTTGGCCCAGTATATACACAGACTTATAACATGTTATAGAACTTTTTGTTAATTACCTTAAATTTAGTATACTTTAAGTCCGTTGCCCAAGGATGTCCACATACTGTTTTATGTGTGAAGGCATGAAGCATCTACGGGAATTACTCAGCCTTTTCTGGTGATGCTCAACATTTTGCCAGTCTTGGCTTTAGTGGTCCAGTGAGCACAAATCTGTAGACAATAGTCTATCATGTCGGAAAGATAACTTTCCTGGAATGCTAGAATTGGAAAGTAACATTATTTTTTGTCAGATAATTTGAGAATATTTCTTTTTGTTCTACTCATGAGCTATTTAAGCTGTTGGAGTTATTTATACAAAGGAATTCTGGCATGGCTGTTAAGTAAATATGGCCCATAGAATGGCAAATATTTCCACTCCTAATAAGCCAGATGTACCTGTAGAAGGCTGAACAAAAATTTTCACATTTTTCTTCTGTCCTGTTTCCTCTATCCACAATGCATTATTTTGTCAATAGAGTGGATGTGCTTTTGTACTTTTGCTGATTTTATAATATTTAAAGTGTAATTTGGGATAAAATAGTTGGACAACAGAGACTATTTGGAAACCACCTTAAAGGATGTAGGTTTAATTACATAGGATTAATTAGTATTCTATGGCAGTTATCCTTTTTCTCCTTAGTGATATAACCTTTTCTTAATGTAATAGTTATGTGTTTTGCTTCTAAGGAAGATTTATAATTGGCCTCTGCCAAATATGGTAATTTTGCACTCAGGGAAGGACAAGTTACTCAGTTCTGGCCTACGTAATATAAAACCATTTCTGCTGGGAGATTGTTGGTAAATATTTTCCTTGTTGACGAAAAGAAAGAGCTTTGTGAGAAGAGCTGTAGGTCCCTTTCCTTCCTGTTCTGAACATTATCTTATGAAGATGTGAAGGTTGGAGCTGTTTTAACAGTTCGTTCCATTAGCAACAGATCAAGAGTATTTAGGAACACTGTTTTGAGTGCTTATGTCATCAGGCTACCTCATCACTGAGTCACACTCTCCAGATACCTGTGATGATACAATATATTGTTTAAGCTATATGAGTAGTACATTGTTTCTTTCAGTTGAAATAATTGCACATGATGTAGCTAAGAACAAAGTCCTTGTACATCTTTGACCAGATCTAATGAAAATATTTGCTGTATTTCTCTTTAGACACTTTTCTATGCATATCCAATTATATCTAGTATCTCTTTTATAAAGCAAGGATCATTTGTGTTCTGCTTTATATTTATCCTTTTATTGTATCTGGGAATGTCACTGAATAATCTCTAAAACTGTAGTAAATAATACAAAGTATATTCTAGCAATATGCAAAGTAACTATAACACATAGCTACAGTTATCTTCTTAAAGCTTAACACTGAGGATAGAGATTATTTGCCTCATAGCTATTAAGCCAATATCAGAGCAAAGAATAAATGGACAGTAATTTTTAGGGGAAAATCTTTTAAGGGAAGTACAAGTACACCTTTTCCTTATAAGACTAGTAATTATATTAGAAGTCAGAGAAAACACAACCCAGGTGTGTGACACTCCCAAAATACAACTGCATGACTTTAGAAATTCCAAGACAAGAAAGTGAATGTTAACTTTTGAGCACAGGAATAGATAATTGACTCAGAACATATTTCCTCAACATGATGACCAGTACAGATTTTCAACCTGTTTTCTGCCTTCAGAGGTTAATTAATTCAGGTGTGTTTAAAAAGCAGAAGAGCTAAAGAGCTTCTGTCTTATGTGTGGGACATTAAGTTTTTGTTTTTGGAATTCTACCTGGGAGAACACTCCACATTGGTTGAAAGTTATCCATTTGGTTCTGGCCTGATTTTCACCATAGATATCAGTAGAAAAGTAATGAAAGAAGCCAAGTTCTCTAATTCCTAGGCTCCCCAAGTTTGGTAGATTGGTGTGAGAACCCTAGAGTCCTGGCTGATACTCTGATTGGGTGCAGGAAGTATGAATACAAGAAGAATGCTTGATCCTATCAGAAAACTGATGGTTGTATGATCGCTTAGGCTAAAAATGTTTGACCTTCTGCAGTAATCTTGTTAAATGAGTGACTACTTGTCCTTACCTTACGGCTTCTGAAACCCTGGATCTGTTATCAAAACTACTATCTTACTGCTGCCTGATATCCTTTTATCTATCTCTTAGAATCTATCCTTTTGATCTATTCCAGTAATTCCCTTAAGTTATCCCCAGAACAATCTGACCCTCTGTAAGAGCAGGAAGAGGAATACATCTTTAGTTCCGTCATGTCTGACAGTTAAGCTCATTAATGTTGTCAGCAAAAGATTGTGAAATAACAGTACACAGGCATCTCTTCATCCATTGTCCCAGTATTTGTTAGATGGAAAAGGCAGATATGTGTTTGATCTAGCAGCAGACACATGCTAAAGTGTCCAGAAAAAGCTTGTCATATAAACCTAACAACTAGTACTTACAGACAGAACATTTTCTGTGCAATTGGTTTTCTTCTACCTGGCTTAATAGTACTGATTTATTAATTCATACAGTAGTTTTATTGAGGCATGTCTTATTCTAACCTCCATTTCATAGATGAACAAATGGAAGCACAGAAAAGCTTAGATAAAAGCAGCATAGGTGATAAAGTTGGGATTTAATCTCTGGTGACCATTGAGACAAAGATACTCAGAGTATCTTGGTTCAGTCAGCTTTTAATATTTCAGTAATTTATTTTGGAATTCTAAGACATATACAAGACTTCCATTTATAAATTATTAAAATCAAAAGAACTTAGCTTTATGTTTAAATAATTTGCTAGCTATTTAAAAATAAGAGTATGTATAGAAAAAAATAGAATTATAGTTTGATAGGAAATTATCAAATCTTAGAATCTCATCTGAAATATTCTCCAAAAGTCCATATACTACACTTGTCCTCCAGCAGTGGTGTTACTGGAAGTGATAGAACTTTTAGGAAGTAGGACCTATAGGAAAAAAATAAGACCGTGGGAACATGCTGTAGAAGGAGATAGAGGATCCTGGTCCCAAAAATATTGGGTTGAAACTTCTGAAACTGTGATCCAAAATATACCTTTTCTTCTTGTAAACTGGTTATTTTCAGTATTTTGTCACAATGATGGAAAGAGTACTAATAGAAAACTTGTGTGTGTGCACATTTGTGTGTGTGTGCATGTGTGTGTATGTGTGTGTGTGTAAATTTGGTTTTGAGGATCAAACAAATGCCCTGTGCATGCTAGGTAAGAGCTCTATCACTTAACTCTGTCCTTGGCCATAAAAAAATGTATTTTAGTTAATTTGTATATAGCCAAAAAAGCTAGTAATGTGCTGTGTGCACCTCTTGAGCACTACATGCTTTTTTTTTTTCTTTCTTTGGTCAGTCATGGAGTTTGAATTAAGGGCCTGGGAGCTGTCCCAAGAGCTCTTCAGCTCAAAGCTAGTGCCACAGTGCCACTTCTGCTTTTCTGAGTGGTTTATTAGAGATAAGAGTCTTATGACCTTTTCTGCCCAGGCTTGCTTTGAACCTTGATCATCAGATCTCAGCCTCCTGAGTAGCTAGGATTACAGTCTTGAGCCACCAGTGACTGGCTATATAGCACTACATAATTTAAATCTTGCAATGAGACTGGCTAAATCCACCCTCGGCCCTGATTCACATTGATTTTAATTACAATGCCATTTTCCTCCATATTGTAGCAACTACCAAAAATTCAACTTTACAATAATGAGCTGCCACTGAAAAGAATCTAGCATGAGCTCATGTTTAAATTTGGATGACTTCTACTAGTGGTTCTCAGGTTGTTGACAGATGCCAACTCACACCACGTTCTATAAAATTTCAAATACTCTGAATAACTCTCTGAGTTCACCACACTACTGTGGGGCACTTCGGTCCGGTTTGGGAACTATAATTGTACATAATAAGTTAGAACTTATAAGAGAAATGAACTGTGACTTTTTAGTTCAAAAGGCACCTATTGAAAAATTATACTCCAATCAGCAGCTTCATTATTCAAAGCTTTATATGTATTTAATTGAGATTGTTCACTTGGCTTAGCAGCCCTCTGAGAAAGTGCTGCAAATTAGAGGTAATGAAATTGAGGCTATTTGGATCTTAACCATTTTTGGTTTCTACAACTGAGAAATCTGAAGTTGGATTTAAATGCTTACTAAACTTATTATCATTGGAACTGATAGGCTCAGGTTTCTTGTGTGTAGGTCTAGTATTGCTTTCTTACAAGAGATTCCATCCACCAGTTTCCTGAAGCACAAACATGATATAATAAGTAGATTAGAACTAATTGAGAGACTGTCAGGTTTCTAAACTGAGTTCCAATACGTACTGTCTGTAACGCATCGGGTAATTCAATTTTTTGTATTAAGTTTCCTAATCTATAAAGTGAGGACAATAGTTTCTGCTTTACTAATTTTATCAGGATTATAACAATTATAGTATACCTGCGTGATAGTACTCATAATAATGAAGAACTGAATGACTCTACTATGAAAATAGTGAGTATAGGATTATATCCTAGAACTCTTAACCCATATCCAGATTAGCACAAGCAGGCTTTGGTTGTGCAAGATTGTTCAGAAAAAAATGGTTATATGGTCATTCATTCACAAGCTTTTTACCAATCTCACTTCACAATTCTACCCATCTATGATAGAAATTGATTAAATAAACATCTACAGCGCAATGTATCTTCAATATAGCTTTGTTCACTTTAATGACTACATTTTGATGATGGCCAACAGATTTTTAAATCCTTTAAATATATGTTAATAATACAATATATATTGTATATATTGATATAATATCATTTTTCATAAATTATCTATATATATGTTACATTATATAAGCTGTATTATAATTTATACATATTATACAATTATATATACACTCTCACTTGGCTTTTGCACTTACCACTTGAGCCATGCCTTCGGTTCTGGCTTTTGTTAGTGAGTTAAAGACAAGAATGTCTCAGATTTGTCTCCCTATGCTGGCTTCTAACTGTGATCCTCAGATCTCAGTCTCCTGAGTAGCTAAGATTATATCATGAGCCACTGGTGCATGTCTTTTAAAAAAGTAGATATGTATCATAATATTCCAAATTCATCCTTCTTACTCATTAAAATTTAAAGTCCACTAAAAGTTAGCTACTTTAATTATCTATCCTCTTTCCGCAAATAAGAACATCACTTTGTTTTCAGACTGTATAATGATTCTCCTTTGCCAAAAAAAAATTCATAGAAGTCAGGCAGGCAGTAACATTTTGATGTTTGGGCCAATATTTTCATTGGAATCAGTGAGTTTTTGAAAATATGGTTAAACATGTCATTACAACTTTCTCTTTAACAGAATTTTCAGTTTGGGGTATGAAAAACGCTGTTCTTCTATGAACTTTAAAAAAAAACCTTTTTCTTCACTCTGGCTTTGGTTATTTGTTCAAAGGCAAATTGGTTTCCTTCTTATTTGCCATATGTCTCTTTATTTCAGGTAAATATTTATTCCTTGTTTTATTTTTTCTTAGCAATATTCATTTTTGTGGACTTTCTATAAATATTAGTTTTATATTTTATGAATCATTTAAAGATCATTAAAACTTTTAAAAGAGTAAATCATGGGCAAATAAAAATCACTTGTTACATTATAAATATTCAAATAAATAGTGTACCTAGCCCAATTCTGTCAGGCCAGGCTCTGACTGTTTTCTCTCCTCCAAATAAATAAAAGGTAATTTATTTATTTTTAATATAAATTTTATTGTAAAGGTGATGTACAGAGGAGTTACAGTTACATGATTCAGATGAAGGGTAATTTAAAGAGATAAATAAGAACAACTATTTATGAGGTTACTGACATGTTTTAATGAGAGGGTGAGGGAGCAATGTCCAGGGCTAGTGACAGAAACAGAATTTTCACCTATAGCCTGAAGTAACAACATTGCCTTGATAAAGGAGCCTTGACTAGAATTCAGACATGGCAGTTGGGTACAAAAGGGCCGTATGGGAGCAGGTGTGGCCTTCAGTTGTCATTCTGCCAATGTAGGGAGACCTCCCAGGGGGGAAATCAGAGGGAATAAACACTGAACTTTGCTATTTTCTTGTGTTCTGATCTCCTGCCAGAAATCAAACCCAACAGGAATATGTAGGGCCAGGGAGCCGATTGATACAGTACATATGGATCAGCGTCTGTCTAGGGCCAGAGGCTAGGGTGGAGAAGGGTAATAGGTGCCACCGGAGGAGTAAATGGAAGATTTTCAGGCTATGTAGTAATGGCTGGAGTTGGAAATGGAAGATTTCTAGCCTATGTAGTAATGGTTAGTACTACAGTTCGCATCATAAATGTTCCTGACTGGCTCCTATAAGCTAAAGGCTTGATCCCCAGAGTGGTGCCATCGGGAGGGGTAGTCTTTAGGAGTGGGATATAGTGAGCAGTCTTGAGATCACTGGGAATATAACCTGGGAGGGGATTTAGGGACTCCAATTTCTTCTCTTTTTCTCTCTCCTGCTCTGTGGCCATGCAGTGAGTGGTTTGCTGGGTCACATGCCCCAAGCACTTTTCCACAGGTCCAAAAGCAATGGGCCAAATAATAATGAAGTCGAATCTCTAGTGTTGAACCAAATACATAAACTTTCTCTTTTTTTAAAGTTAACTAGCTTAGATATTTGTAACCACAACAGCAAATTGGCTAACAGTTATGGAAGGAAAGTTTTATAAAGAGATAAACTCATTTGTTAGACATAACACCTGTTTTCTACTTGAATTTGAAGAATTTATTTGAAAGTCTATTTGAAAAAGGAATTATCAGTAAATCCATGATAATCTAATACTATAAACTTGAGCATATTAAAAGACACAATCCTGAATACCTGCAATTTAAAAATATAAAATAATATTTCAATTTGCAACATGTTCTTATCACCCAAAACCTAGAACAGAAAACTTTTATGTTTTTGACATCCCTAACTGCACACATTAAATAGCAAATTTGATGTGAAATGTAGAAAACTGAAATCCTAATATATAAATGCAACCCATCCAATGCAACTACTATTTTACCGTGTGGGATATTCAGAACACTAATTGTGAAAATAAGAAGACAAATAAAATTACACTTGCATTAATAAGCCACATTCCACACATAAAACATTAAAAGACTAATTTTAGAAATTTGGACATAAACATTTAGAATTTTGGACATTTTTCTTTCAGATATATTATGTAGAAGGAAGAGCCTACTAAGAAGGGCAGCACACTTAAAATCATATTTAAAGTGTTTTATATTTGTATTGATTTTGTAGCCCTCCAAGCCTAAATAAGCTGCTGTTATGATTTATAATTTTTCTCTGTCTGGTTTCTTTCGATGTAAGAAGAAAGGAAGAGAAAAAAGGAAGAAAAATCAAGAAAGAAAAGACTGCTTTATACTTTGATGAATCCGAGTAAGGCAGACAATCTGAGCTGGGTGTAATTAACAGTACAGCCTCTTACTGTTATGTCACTGAAATATTTATGGTATCACTAGCTTTGATAATTGCCATGGGTCTTTGTGAATTTGAAATTGATTCTGCTGCTTGAACCTGTTTGTGTTCTGTGGCTCATTTAAATTTAAACATTTACAAGTATGTTAAATAATAAATTTTGCTTGATTTGAAAAATTGTGTATTATTCTTTCCCTCAGTCAGTTGGTGAATTAAATCAGATTTCAAATCCTATTTAATAGCAGCCAAATCTACTGAGTATTGACTTTAATTAATTTTCTTTCTCTGACTCTGCAAAGCAATCAACAATTAAGCCAAATTTAGTTGCCTTTGGGATGTGGGCTATGTGAAACACAATTTTCTTTCCTGGCATATCTTTAAATCTCTGTTAATGTAATAGCAGAAAGCCATTCTTTGTTCTCTGAGTGATAAAACCACGTAGGTGGCATTTTTCCCCCACTGGGTTCTCTATCATGAATGCATCAAGTTGCTGAAATTCTTGACCTAAAACTTAGGTATTCTACATACTGGTTAATTCCTATCTGCTAGCTAAACAATACTGTAATTTTCTATTAGGCTTCAAGGCATGTCTACAAAACCATTTACTTCATTCCTGAGCAGCTCAGTTTCTGAAATGAGCTTTCCCATTTTTCTGATAAAATAACAGCTTTGTTGGAGATGCCACTGGATACCTCTATGTCAGCCTTCAACTAGATTGTCTTACATCCCAGAAGAAGGGTGTATGTGAACAAATAAGTGGAGGTGACTTTATGGGTCATGGGAAATTTCCCTGGCTGAAAGACCAGTGTGAGCTATGTCTGAGGAAAACATTTAGTTTCATATTTTGGGGGTAAGGTTTCATTTAGCACTTTGGGAACATGTGTTTAAATCAGTAAGCAGTACAATTTGGGAAACATTTCTAAAGAGTTCGGCTTCAGTCATTTCATCCTTAGTCCTCCTGGCCCTTAGATTCACAGCTGGGAGAGAATGCTGACAATACTTGGGCCATCAGAGGAGTGCAGCATGGTTAAATATGTGGAAATGATTGTTTGTCTTTAGTCCTGTAATCTTTTCCTGTATGTCTAGCATTTGGTCACATTATTACCTACCTCTCTATTTCCTTTAGGTTTATCAGACTCTAAGGGAAATTTGAGATTATCTTTCTAAAGCCACCTATTGATAGTAAATCTATATAATATTCTTGCATTCCCCAATCTCCCAAGCAAGCAGCAGATTTCGAGAGAACCACTTTAAATGTGCTACAAATTTCTCTATTATTTAACCATCTTGTCTGTGGCTATTATTAACAGATTCCAGATCTCTCTGAGTCTGAAAAATGAGGCCTGAACTTAGGCTCCCTACCAATGGATAGCTTTAGGAAGTCCTTCTATACTTTTTATTTTTTGTGAAGAGGTCAGGCCTGTCCTCCCTAGGTTGCATAAATGGTCAGTGGCTATGGATGCATGAGAGACAGGCAGGAAATGAAAAACATCAGCTTGCATGAGAAAGTCTTTGTTCTGGGCCCTGGCTTGTCTTAGCTACCAGAGTAAGCCTGGGGAGGTCTCCAGATTTTTACCTAGAAGTGATCTTCCAAGTTTGTTATGTTTCTCAATATGATTGATAGATGAATACTGATTTTAACTTGCTTTTTAGAGATAATATCAGTAAATGACCTATTGCAGATAGTAACAACAGAAGGCAATTTTCAGCTTTTCCTCTTCTTCCGCTTTTCACCTGCCTTAGCAGTAAGAGAAACACTACAACTAGAGAACATTTTCTGTGGTGACAGCCAGTTGTACTCAGATCACATGTTGTGACTTAATTCAGAAATTAAGGACTCTTTACCAATAGTCAAGGGACATGGAGAATGAAAAGAAAACAGGCTCAGAGCAAATGGTTGCTTGTCCTAGTTAAGGTGGATAGTATCTCCTGCATTTCCTGGGGTTCATGGGAATGCAAAAGACTTGTTCCACAACTATACCATGGCTGAGGCTGGATTTTCATTTAGATTTGTTTTTCTTACTCTTCTGGGGAAAATAGAAAAGGATGCAGTTTGCTTTCAGAATACATCTGACCTCTGTAGCAATCTCACATCTGCCTTTAAAGCAACTCTATTTCATACTCTCTGCTCTGGGAACACAAGAGACTTTTCTCAAGTTCACCTACATATACTGATTATATCTGTCTTTGTGTGTGTGTGTGTGTGTGTGTGTGTGTGTGTGTTGATGAGAAAGTAAAGGTGTAGCTTATAATTAATGAGCACAATTATTTTCAGCAATTTAAACTATCGAAATATATCTCAATACAGATTTTGCTGACTGGCATAATATTATATCTTTAAGCATTCACATAGAAAATATAAGTAGAACCAGAAGTAGTCTATAATATCTTCTAACATCTTTGGTTGTCAAACTAGGATGGACAGTGGGACAGTGAAATAATGGGAAGTTACTTGAATTTAGTAGGTTCAGACCAGAGATGCTGCTAAGCTTCTACAATGCTCAGGACACTCCCATGACAAAGGATTACCCATCCAAAAGGGAGATGCGGTGAAGCCTTATAAAACTTCACAGTACGTTGGTCCTAAGGTCATAAGTAATGCCTAGGACAATGAGAATTGACTATCTATATCCTGAGGCAACATTTCTGATCTAGAAATCAGAGATTTTATTAATTTAAAAGATAGGCAGGTATGTAATAAGAGGCTATTTTTTGTCTAAACTCTAACCAAAGATGTTTGAAAGCTAAAATTCATTTAATTATCCATCATCTGTCATGTAACTATGCTGCAGACTTTATACCCAGCACTTACTGGCTGGTCTTTGAAGCAAAACCAGACATTTGCAGAAAGAGAGATGCAATTTTAATGTTTTTTTTCCAGATACTGGTCATTTGAAGTAGATATTATATTTTGATGAGTTAATCTCTCATAGATATTCAGGAAGAAACTGGAATGATACTTGAGGAGTGAGTTTCTACTTCTTACTGTTTTCTCTATTCTTCTCTCCACCCTCCAGCTTTAGTTTGGATAGAAACATCCCAAATATGAGTGGGAAAGCCACTCTGTGTTTATTGGAGTGCTTTATGTACATGGAAACAATATAGAGTAAAAAACCAGGCTTCAAGTTTACCTTATCCATCTCATTTGATGGATAAGAATAGAAAGTTCCATAGACTGAGATTGTAGACTCAGTTCTTACGCAAAGTAGACATGATCTAGGGCAAATCCTTCACCATCGCTCAGCCTCGATTCATCTCTAAAGCAAAAGAATTGAAATAGACAATGATTTACATCCCTTGTAACATCACAGATATTTGTGGCATGAAATTCACTCTACATGTGGCATCAAATTCACCTACACCTATTGAATGAAGAATGGACCAGCTGAGTATAGGAAGGAGATAAATGAAACACATCAGTATTTGGGGAGATAAAATATGCAATGTCTAAAGATATTAGCCAATTATTAACTTGTGGTGCAATGAAGTCAGGAATTATACTGGATTCCATATTAGAAGCATGCCTAATAGATACAAACTGACAGAAGTTTATATTTAGTCTTTAAAGCAGTTTCACCTACAGTAGTAAGTCTGACTTCCCAGTTTTTTTTCTCAGAAAATCCCAGAAGTGGCAACAAGTATAAAAATGTCAAGGGAGTGCTTTTTCTATAACTACGTTGTCACTTGAGAAGGGCTTCTGAATTTCAGCTCATTTGTGTATTTTGCATGTTTCACTTTATTCTTGTATGCATCAGCCATCAATGACCATATTGGAAACATTAATATCCTGAGAGACCAAGTTTATTTTCCTTGGAGACAAAGTTTTGTTAAATAATATTAAAGAATGGACCATTCCAAAGCCTTTTCCATTTCTATTTCAATTCAATTCAAATTTAATTCTAGGACAGTAACAACTCATAAATAATGAATGATGCTGCATGAACTGTGCAAGAAAAGAAATCAATGAAATTCTGTCTAGGAAGCAATTCTTCTTCAAGCCTATGTCTTTGATAATTATATGATATATAATTCAAATAAACTCTATTTTTTTAATATCAAGACAAAGTATACTATCTAGCTTGGCTTTATGGTCACATTGAAGACTAAAATTCAAGCCAGTATCCAGAAGCTTATTGTTAATTCTTTCCCATGTGGGAAATTTCCCTGTTGTTTATTTTCTTCATCTTATTAGCACACTATGTTTGATTATCTTCAACCATCATGTAGCCTGTTCTAATGAACTGTTGTCATTAGAAAACAATAGGGATGATTTAGCTTTCTGAATATGTTCCTGATTGTGATATCTGTTGACTACAAACACAGCAATATTAAAGCAAAACACCATCTTACAGGTATATTTCTCTCCAAATGATACTGTTTCTTTCAAGAAGATGAGGGAAAACTCCTACCATGGGGGAAATGGTCCATTGCAGCAACAATATTGCCCTTCAATTGTGACAATGTACAGGTATGGAGAGAATAAATACTCTCTTGCAATTTTCATGCTGGTTTTCATTTCCAGTGGTTTTCTAAGGAAAAGCCCTAAAGTCAAAGCGCAATCTCCTTGATAGATAAAGCTCCCGAGTAAACTTCATATGAAATTTTGACAGTTTATATCTAGTGGGCATGATTTATAGTATAGAAACCAGGATAATGCCAGACTTAATTGCATTAAAACCAAAACATTCATGTGACACTTTTTAAAAAACATTTTATGTTCTTCTACTTACCAAAATACTGATTTTTAAAATCTAATACTTAAAAGTAGTAAAAAAAAAAACCTTTAAAAAATAAGTTAATAAAAAGTGCAATTAACAGGAATATTATTATTAGGTAGATAAAAATAAGCTGTAGTTTAAGTCAGAGAGTTTGGTGAAACTTAGTAAATTTTTAAAGCACGATCAGTATATCCAAATATTTTGAAAAGTGAGTTCTTCAAAGTTACCATAGCAGCGGGTATTTAAGGACAGAAATATCTTTGAGATTACATGTTATATTGGTTTCAAAATTTTCTTATTATAGAAAATGTCACAGATTTTGATCCAGCATTGCTTGGTACCAGTCACAGCAGGTAAGAAAAATCTGCAGAATGCACTAGAAAGGTGGCTACTGCTAATTCTTCCTCCTTAACTTAGCTTTCCTGGGCAATTAAAAAAGAATGAAATATGATACCTGCTGCATACTTCTTTCATTTACTCCATACCATTAGTAATACCGGTCAGCAGATATCAATGACCAAGTGTAGATGTCTGCCCAAGATGCAGATTATGCTTGATGTAATATGTCCCATTTTGCAAGGCTAGTTTTGTAAACAGAAGATAATTACTTCTTCAACAGAGATCAGATGAAATAAAATAGCAGAAATGGTAGACGTTGCCTCTCTAGTGATATCCATAGAGTCCCCTTCAGGGATGGGTTGATTAACTGCACGTAGGAATCTAAAATAATTATAACTGCACATGCTAGAGAATGAAATGTTCCTATCAGGCAATGATTATCACCAATGTCAAGAAAGAATTTCAGCCAGGCAATCAGAAATCACCAATTATGCAGAGTATGTGCAAGAAATGATGCTGTTAGCCTATAAAACTGCAGAAGCCAATAACTGGGTAAGAATTTTAAAGGAAGCAGATGGGCTTATTTTGGCTCTTGACAGTTGACTTATGTGGACTGAATACTCAGGTTTAAACAGGTTTTGACCCATGGTTACAGGGAATTTGCAATTTCACGTTCATTGTTACCCACATTCATTTGCAAAATGTTCTTCAAGAACAATGATAGAAAATAAAGCAACATGATTCTTTTTTTCTCCCTCACTTTGCTCAAAACCTCCCCTCTCCTCAAAACATTAATTTTACAATCGACTTGTCAATGAAGTACACGCCAACTACTTTGTCTCTGTTTGACTCTGTGTGTGTGTGTGTGTGTGTGTGTGTGTGTGTGTGTGTGTTTCTTTTTGGGAGAAGAGGCAATACCAAGGCTTTAACTTATGGCTTTGAGCTTACTAGCATGTGTTCTACTACTTAAATGACGCACCCAGCCCTATTTTCTTCTTTAGTTAATCTTTAAATAAGGTCTTGAATTAATGTCCAGGGTGGCCTGGACTGCAGTTTTCCTATTTCTATGAAATAACAGGTGCAAACTTTTTTCCTGGGCTGATTTATTTTGGGGGGGTCTGGTCGTGGGGCCTGAACTCTGGGCCTGGGCACTGTCCCTCAGCTCTTCAGCTCAAGGCTAGCGCTCTACCACTTGAGCCACAGCGCCACTTCTGGCTTTTTTCTTTTTGCTTATGTGGTGCTGAGGAATCGAACCCAGGGCCTCAGGCATACAAGGCAAGCGTTCTACCACTGAGCCACCTTCCCAGCCCCCATCCTGGGCTGATTTTTAACTGTGATCTTCGAGTCATTAAGATCACAGGCATGAGTCACCATGGTGTTTTTTGAGATGCATGTCTTCCCACCACAATAATGACCACCTTATTGAGTCAATCTTTAAGATTTGCCCTCTTTGTCCCTCATTCTGATACATTATAGCCTACTTCATGAATGAATTCAGATAGGAGGGGAAGCTCCTGGAACACTGGATAAGAGCAAACTTTGATTTTTACATAATTCATACTTTCCCACATTTAGATAACAGAAAGCTATAATACATAGAATTTAAAAACTTGGCTATATAACACGACTAATAGTAGCAAAAACTAGAACCAAAAAACCCAAACCAGAACATAAGTGTTTATATTCTCTATTGCTGATTAATAAACACACCAAAACTTACGGGTATCTAACTACAGTAATTTATTTTTCATCATTTTGTCAGTAGATTGGGAGGAGAGAATTCCTGCTGGTGTTACCTGGCACAATTTACATTCATGATTGCATTTGGTACAACAAGAACAATTGCCTTTACTCACCTGACTAGTCAGCTGGGACACTTAGGCTCTCTTCCAAGTAGCCTCTCACTGTCAAGGGGGTGGCTCAATACCCTTATGTGGCAGTCTCCATCAATATCAAGAACACAAAAGCAAGAGTCGCAAAACTGCAAAAGACCCAAGTCCAGAACTGCAACCGTTAGGTCCTATCTCTTTCTATTGGATAATATGGCTGCACAGACCAGACATGGTAATCTCACCTTTTCTATGGTTATAGTATCTGTGTGGACAACCATTGCCTGAAAATATTAAATGGAACATTCTAAGTTTTTAATTGCATTCTGTTCTGAGTAGCATGAATGATTCTCACATGATTCTGCTCTGTCCTCCTCAGAGTGCGTATCTTTTGTCCAATGTTTCCAAGCTGTGTACTATGCCTATCCACTCACTTTGTAGATGACTTGGTTTTCTGATCAAATGTTGCAATATTCCAGTATTTGTGTTTCAGTTCTCTTATTAATAGTTCTCACTTATTAATGGACCTAATCTACAAATGCAGTATTAGTGGTCATTTGGGGTACATCAAAGCACTTCTTCTAAGTGATAGGTGAAACTTGCCATCTTATTAAGAAAAGACAATGATTATCATGATGAGATTGCTTGAACTATGTTAAGAATGAATCTTTGATTTATAACGGTAAGAAGAAACAAAATAAAAGTTTATGCTGGTTTTCTTGCCACAGTTGAAAGTACAAAAGTTCTATCCATAGTGTGTGATACACACTTGGAATCAAGTTTGGGAGGAGGGGAAACATGAACAGCAAAGATTTTAATTGAAAGCAAGAAGACTTCAATAAGCAATCCCTTGAAACAAGTAGCCTCAAGCCTTTTACTGCAAAGAATAAATGGCTACTCTGAATGTGTAGCCAGGAGTAAGTTTGGGTGAACATATCAAAGTGATATTTATTGGCAATGAATGCCAATAAACAAGTTGCAGTCACCAGAAGTTAAAAAGTGGTTAAGGATAAAGGATACCATGGAAAATGCAAATCTTTGACAATAATGAAACCAGGCTCAAGTACAAAGGAAACCAGAGTTATAACATTAAAGACAGATTAAGAGCTGATCTCTGAATTCCCTCCACCCCTAGGAACACTGACAAGTGACAGTATGCATGTCCTGAGCATGACTAGGGGCCAACCTGCACCATACATCACACAGGGAAAGTGCCACAGGGAGTTTGGATTTGAATTCTGTCCCTGTGCTTACCAGCTAGAGCACACTGAGTAGGTTTCTCAACCTTTATATAAAAAAAAGTAGCGCCTGTCTATAGGATTGGTAAAAGACTGGATCGGCTAACATTTATTACAGGTATACATGAATACGAAAAAACAGCATACCTAGGGTCTGATACTATCCGGGCTTTTAGGCATACAGTAGGAGAATTGCCCCTGCCCCCACTTAAAAAATTAGTATTAAGAGTTTTGCAAAGATATGTTTGTACATTACATATAGTTTACTTTAATCAAATTCACTTTCTAATGGCAGGACCAGCTAAAACATTTCGCAAGCATGGAATTAATTGTCAAAGCATTTTCCAGAAGCTGTTTCCCACTGGGTTCTTGATTTCAATAAGGGACAACAGTCCTTCACCATTTGCCTCTCTGCTGCTTTTGCAGCCAATGGGTGCATTCCGGTTCTTCTGTAAACACTTGGCCAATATCCAGTTTGTAGGAAAACTCCTCCAATCTTGGTTGTTTGGATTTCTGAATGGGTGAAAACATTTCAATCATCTAGTAAAAATAACTAGGTACTTTTTAAAAATTAACTTGATTTATAACCTAGTAAAACTTTCAAAGCAGTAAAAGCTTGAGAAAGCCTTTCTTCTGCTCTTAAGTAGAATCTTTAAAGTTTGATTTGTTTTCAACAGAAAGCTGTTAAGTTGAGCAAAATGTCTGTGCTCTGAGTTTATGAGGATGCCATTTGGTAACCTGAAGGTTACCAGAAGGTGGCAGATGTAAAGGCCAAAAGTAGATGCTGGTGGTGGGGGCAGGGCTGGGGGCCTCCAGCTGCCTTCCTCATGGGCTCTTCCTCAAAGTCTCTCTTCTAAGGAACGTGACTCTGTGCAAGTGACTGTAGGTCTTAGAATAAATATTTCATTCGTCATGATGGTTTTGAAAACTTAAAGCTGTGAAGGACACATTGGGATCTCTGTGATTTATGATAAAGCTGAAGGAAATTCGATCATTTCACTCCTGCCATATGTAGCTGCGTGGAATGTGCAAATGAACTGAACTAGCAAACCCTGCAGATTTTGTTTCTTGATTAAAAAAAAAAAAAGCCTTAAGTCAGATCAGCTAACAGGCAATTTGAAACAGGGACTTAGCAGGGCAGCTGTTTTAGATGAAATTCCTTCCAAATGCTTTTCTCTCCCTTCCCCCTTCCATATTTTTCTTGTAAGGACTCAGGGAGGCTTCTTGTCCAAAAATGTTTTTCCTAGTGCTGCCTAAAAGTGATTAAAGTAAAAACAGCTTGGCATGGTCCAGTGTATGTAGCTTCTCCATCATATTTTCCCCTGGAGGGTAGGTAATGTATCTTAGCCATCCTGATAAATCTATCCAATCTCATGACCTGTACATAAAACATGCAAATCGCTTAGCATAGAGAATTGATAAAATGTATAATGTGTTTTTAGTTTAATACCATATTTAATTATTATACATATCTAAAGAGAAAATCAGAAATGTAAGTGACTTGCCAAACTTTGTGCAACAGTGAGATAGCTAAACCAGTTGGATATAAGACTCCATACTTAGAGGCATTTAAAAAATGAAACTATTAATATATGTTCAATAAATATTTATTAAATGAATGCATGAGTTACCTTGTTAATTGGATGTGTTGTATGGGTATTGCTGGTTAGTGAACAGAGAATTTAGAGATCTGAGAATCTAAAATTAAGATTAGCACATTTGTTCTGAAAAACTATGGCTCTCTTGACTCATGAGCTTACCAACTGGTTAAAAGGAAGGGAGGTAATTCCTAGGCAATAACCAGGCCATTTTATAAGTATTTTATTTCTCTGTGTGTCTAGTCTATCAACACATTCCCATGATGAGAGATGCTAATATAGACAAACTCAGCTGAACATTATATTCTCTGTGCCATAGACTCATAGTCTCTTATCCCAATCCCTTTGACAAAAATGCAAAGTATTTTACACTTTAGAAAGTAAGTACAATGACTATTCTGATTATTGTGTATAGGTCTGAGGCAGAATCACACAACAAATAAAGATTTCTATAGTGAAATGAGTATTATTTCTTCATGGAATACAGTCTCTAAGTGGCCTCACATCAGATTAAGGCAGATTTTGTTACTCAATGAAGTTTGAAGCCAAATTTGCAAAACAAATCCAGTTTTAGAATTCTCAATTTTGATATTTTGGATATCAGATTGTGGATTCAAATTCCAGTGATAAGGGCAATCACATATAAATGTAAGGGAGTGTTTTCTTGAGATATTTTAACCGTTTTAGAAAGCAATCAAACGTACATCATTCTCTTTGTCTTATACAAAATAGAAGGGGGAAACAGCACTGTTTCTTTTCTATACAGAAGAATTTCTAGAAGGAATGGTATATACTTCTCCAGTAGACCTCAAGTTAAAAATTCTACTTTTATGGGAAGAATTGTAAGGTTGGAGCATTAAAAATGCCCACTTGAATGAACTCTGCAGGCAACAATTATATATTTTATTATTATTGTAGGTCAATTAAAATACCTTACCTGAAATATGTCAAGCACACAAACACCATCCTTAGGTAAGCTTTTCTTACCTGAGAAAGCAGGAGTCCAACTACTAGCTACAGTTTTTTCTGTCTCAATGCTGTCATAGTTCTTTAAACAGTACAATATAGTACAGTACAGAAGAGGGTTAATGCAGAATCAGTACAAATGTAGGTCTTGGGGAACCTTATCTATTCAATCCTAAAGAAGGTTTCTCCCTGCCATTATCAAAGTTCAAAGAGAGTTATTTTCTGAAATTGCATTTTATTTTTCTAGGAGTACCTGCTCTGCTGTTTTTTTTTTTAATCATGTGTGTAAATGAACTAAATGACAACCATTTTTACCTTCCTTGTGGCTGATCTAGAATCAAAGTCACCAGCGGGCCTCACCTTTTGAGAAATCATTGCTTCCAAGAAATCGAGAGTAGACTATCTGTGAACGTATGTTGGACAAACAATGACTTTAATAAGAGATTAGCTTCAGCCAAATTGACCCTATGCCAGAGTAGCCAAGATCTTGGATGAAGAAAATTAGCAAAATGAAATTATGTTATGCATAACCTCATTGGTTACTACTTGTCTCCAGGTCTCATGCTGTCTACACACTGACCTTGCTGGACTTTTTTCAATGTGTCAATTCCTTTCACACCTTAAGGCTTTGAACTTAATGACCTCCAAACTCCTATTAAAATGTTACATCTTCAAGGAGATTTCCTCTGGTTGTACAGACATGCATTGAAAACATTTCTACTATTTTCTACTTTTAGTTATGTGGCCATTGGTTTGACTGGAATATCATTGTCTATATCTTTACAGGCTTCTAATTTTTAGGCCTAGAATCAAATCTGCTTTCTCTTTACCTACTTTTAGTGCTCAAAAAAGCTTCTGGAATATATAAAATTTTGATAAATATTTGAATAAAGGAGACCCATACACATCTTTTCTCATAGAAGAGTCACTCGTGTTAAATGAAACACCTGCCTTCTGGTCCTGAGTTCATTGTGAAATGAGCATTGTCAGATCTCTCTGCTCAGTTGAGGTGGGAGCTGCAGACAGAAGCTCATGATGTCATGGAGAAAGACCTAGGTAAGGAGTGAAGGCACCAATTATCCTCCAGGCTCTTTGCCAAATTAGCTCAGGGGTTGTCAATTTACTTCAATGTTCATTACACTTCTCCTTTGTAAAATAAGACCTTCCCCACATCCTGGTAAAATAGTATATGCAGTAAAGTGATGAAGATAAAGGCTGTCTGAAGCATGCTAGGTAATTTAGCTATATACCAACATGCTTCCTTATGAACCTCTAACCTAAATCAAGCTGTTCTAAAGGGAATCACATGGTATTTTCCCCAATATAACTACAAAAGGTATTATAATAAAGAACAGAAATTCCTAGAATTATACTTGAGCTTCTTAGAAAGTAGAAGACAACATTAGTCTGACATTTTTGGATTGAAAAACTAGAATTTCTTATTAGAAGGGGCAATAGTTACAGCTGAGTAATTATGTAGGTCAAGCACTAACATATTACCATTATATACCTCATTAAATTACTGCTTAGCAAAACAGTTCTGACTGAGTAAAGGAAACGAGAACTAAGGAGCAGCACTTGGGAGTCCATGTAAGAACCAGATTCCTGCCCTCCACATTCAACAAAAACCAGAAAGTAAGAGTACGCAGTATTTTAGAAAGAGAAGAAGGAAGGATATGAAAACAATGGTTAATTCTTTGCCCTTTAAAATGTAATGTATTTATCTTGGAGTCAAGAGGGTGTTGGCACGTAGATCATTTGTGATTGGACATTTTTCTTCACTGCCTACTAAACCACAGTTCAGTGCTAATTAATGTACATGCTCATGTGTGTGCCTGTGTCTGTGTGTATGTGTGTGGGTGTACCTGTGTGTTTTAAGAGGAATGGTATGGTACTTCAAACAAATAATCTTGTAGCCGCCAACAGCTGCTCCAGATTTCTTTTAATAATCCGTGACAAAAATATTGAGTATACAGTAATGCAAACAGCCAAACAATGAAATGAAAACAGGCAGAAGCAATCACTCGCTCCATGTCGATCTTATTTGAATGGACTGAGTGGGTTGAGATAATGAAATAACTGTTACTACTGACGGTCACATCAGCATAGTTGTGGCTCTCATCTTTTATGTGTTGTGGATTTTTTTTTTAAATCCATTCCATGGTTGAAGAACTGGAAATCAATATTGGTTTTTTGTTGTTGTTATGAAATAGACCTTCCTTTCTGCCTTCCTAATTTGCCCTTATTTCTTATTTCCTTTTTGTTATCCTCTGCTTCTTTCATGATTTCCTCTGAATACCTTGGGAAATTATATGAAGAGTGCACAGAAGTGAAGTGTGTATTATATCACTAGCTGGAAGCAGACTTCCTCTTTGTTTGGGAACAGTCCTATGTTAGGAAAATATTTATCACTTATACTCACTTCCCTGTCTCACTGATCTGAACATACTGACCTCCTATAAGTTTCTTGATCAGAATACTTTCTTGCTTCAGGGACTTTGCATGTGTTGTCAGTTGGGGATAGGCTATGACTATGAAGGAAGGCTAAAACCTTAATCCCACCATGAAGCTCTGTGTATGTATGAAGAGCAAGAGTTTGTTATCACTTACTTATTAGATACTGTTGAAAATGAACTATGCAACTTGTGGGGGAGGGAGATTGGAGGGAAAAAAACTGGGAGAAAATGAGGGAAGAGGAGACACTGATCAAAAAGAAATGCACTCAATACCTGACTTGTGTAACTGCAACCCCTCTGTGTATTACCTCTAAAATAAAAATTTTTTAAAAGAAAAGGAAACATCAAACAAGAGGAGTAGGGAATGGGATAGAAAAGGGAAAAGGTCACTGTGTATAGCTGAAGGTGCTACTGGATCACTGAGCCAATCAAAAGCTTGAGCTGTAAGTGTGTATTCACTTGACAGAATGTACTTACTTGGCAGAGTGCACTCTGACCCATCAGTTGCCCACCTAGCTTGGACAGTTGACAAGTTACTTCACAGATTTGGATCATACCTGGCCCTTCCTCACAGAACCCTTATAGTGGGACACAGCTATCCTAGCTCTAGGCTAGCCAGATGATTGGACCTGCTAACACTCCAAATGACTCTCTCCAGCCACTTCTCCTGGTCCAGAATGCTTAATTGACCACAGGACACCACATCTAGGCTGCACCCAAAGGGAAATTCTAGAAAATCCCAGGCCCAGAGGAAATATGTGAGTAAACACAACATGAGAATCACAGATGGTGCTGCAGGCAAGAGATTGGGGACAATCTCTACTGCATTGGTGGAATCCAGTTCTCTTTCTCAACAAGAAAAAAAAAAAAAACTTGTGGGCTTTGTCTTTATAAATTTTTCTGTTGGTAGTCATTCTACATTCTTTTACATTATTCTTGATTCTCCATCCTTTTGTAATCCTTGGCTATAGCATCTTTCTCTACATTAATCAAATTGTATTTCTACACTCTAGTGACTAGTGACAAATTTACATCAACACGGTCACCATCCAGTTATTCTAAACTATAGAGAATAATTATGCCTTGAAAAGTCAATACTCACATAATAAAGAATTTTAGTGATAGTGAGTAAAAGTCTCAAATATTAAACTCAATGGAATCATAAGAATGATCAATGAAACTGAGGGCACATATAAACAACTAAATTGAAAGAAAGTGCAAATAAATAGTTAAGTGGATTAAAACAACATACAAGCATATAACTTAATGAAATAAGGAAGACAATGCAAAACATAAAAGGGCAATTCAGTAAAGACATAGCAATCCTAAAGGCCATCAGATTGAAATTTGGGATATGAAAGGTTTTATAAGAAGAAAGTTAAATACAAACTCCTTTGAAAGCTTCTGCAGTAAACTGGAACAAATGGAAAACAGAGCAAGGCTTGAAGACAAGGCAGAGGTATTAGAAAACCCAGATGAAGATAAAGAAGAAAGAATGAACTAAAAACAAAATATGCAAAGGACAAAAGTCGCATAGTCATCTCAATAAATATAAGAACAAAAACCTTTGATTCATCTCATAATAAGTCAAAATATAATAAAACAATAGCCAGCACTGTCCTCCAGGTGGAAACAAAACAAACAATTTTTTTTGGGGGGGTCCGGTCGTGGGGCCAGAACTCTGGGCCTGGGCGCTGTCCCTCAGCTCTTCAGCTCAAAGCTAGTGCTCTACCACTTGAGCCACAGTGCCACTTCTGGCTTTTTTCTTTTTGCTTATGATGTTGAGGAATCGAACCCAGGGCCTCATGCATGCAAGGCAAGCGCTCTACCACTGAGCCACCTTCCCAGTCCTAACAAACAATTTTTATAAAGGCAGGAATGAGCCAAGGGGCCCACTCTCTCCATTTTTACTCAATATAGTACTTGTATTATTGGCCATAGCAATAATGTAAGAGAAATACATAAAAAGCATACAGAGAGAAAGTCAAATTATCCTTATTTGCAGATGGTATCACCCTATACTTAAAAGATGTAAAAGATGCCTCATGTCTCAAACTTACTTTTGAGGGAAAAAAAACCCCAGAATATAAAATCAACATAAAAACAGTAGTTTTTTTTTAATATGCCAATAATGAACAGGCTGAAAAAAAATCAGGAAAGCAATCCTATTCACAATAAGCATCAAAAAGCTAACAAAAGAGGTGAATGATTTCTGCCATGAAAACTGTAAAACCTTGGGGAAAGACACTAGAATTTAGAAAGAGCTTTCATTTTTGTGCATAAGCAGAATTCATGTCCTAAAAATGGCTATATAACAAACAGCAATCTTACCAATTGAATGTAATCCCATCAAAATTCCAATCTTAGTTTTCATAGGCATAGATAACTAACTAGATATCCACATGTAGAATACTAAAATTATTTTCTCTCTATACAAAAGTTAATTCAAATAAGATTAAAAATCTTAAAAATAATAAAAATAATAAGTAAAGCGTTGTAACTACTAGAAGAAAAGATAAGGGAAACCCTTAAAGACATGGGCATATGCAATGATTTTCTGAATAAGACCTCCATAACTCAGACAATAAGCAAGGATTGACAAAAGTGATTATAAAAGATTAAAAAGCTTCTGCACAACAAAGAAAACAACTACCAGAATCAATGGGGAGCCTAAAGAATACGTTAGGTAATTAATTGAAAATCTGTAAGTAACTCATTAATTATGTTTTTATTTTGAAAATTCATTATCTAATTCTTTTTAAATATAAAAATTGAATTTTGAGGCTGGGAAGGTGGCTCAGTGGTAGAATGCTTGCCTTGTATTTATGAGGTCCTGGATTCGCTTCCACAACACCACATAAGCAAAAAAAAAGCCAGAAGTGGTGCTGTTGCTCAAGTGGTAGAGCGCTAGCCTTAAGTTGAAGAGTTGAAGCACAGGGCCCAAGCCCAAGTTCAGGCCCCACAACTGACCAAAAAAAAAAGAAAATTTAATTTGTCTGACTTCTACTTTTATTCCGTTTGCTGTAGAACTTTAACTTCTTACTTTATTCATTGTTTGTATTCTTCCTTGTCAATTGAGATATGATTTAAGGTTAACTATTTTCTTCAAATTCATAGTTTAAGTATATATTTGGCTTTTTTATCTAATGATTTTTATTTATTTATTTATTTATTTAGGTAGTGCTGGGGCTTTAACTCAGGGCCTGGGCACTGTCCCTGAGCCTCTTTGTGCTCAAGGCTAATCCACTACAACTTGAGCCACATTGCTACTTCCAACCCTTTCTGAGTAGTTTATTGGAGATAAGAGTCTCTCAAACTTTTATAATATTCCTTTATAATTTGGGTGAGGGAGAGTTCTCTGTGGCTATACTTTGTTGTTGTTGTTGTTGTTTGATGTTGTTGGTGGTCATGGGGCTTGAACTCTAGGCCTGGAGGCTTTCCCTCAACTCTTCAGCTCAAGGCTAGTTTTCAACCACTTGAGCCACTTCCGGTTTTCTGGTGGTTTATTGGAGATAAAGAGTTTCAAGAACTTTCCTGCCCCTGGCTGGCTTTGAACAACAATCCTGAGATCTCAGCCCCTGAGCAGCTAGGATTACAGGTGTGAGCCACTGACACCCAGCTGTGGCCACACTTTTTTACTACTGATGTAAGCTATGTAATTTGTTTTCAGAGTTGAAAGTAAAACAAAGCTATTTTATTAATTATTTATGTCTCTTGAGTCCTTAAATTTTTCAACTTGATCAGGCATAGAATGATA
The DNA here is from genome assembly GCF_019054845.1 of Dipodomys spectabilis. Classification (NCBI taxonomy): domain Eukaryota; kingdom Metazoa; phylum Chordata; class Mammalia; order Rodentia; family Heteromyidae; genus Dipodomys; species Dipodomys spectabilis. The sequence goes on along the minus strand of NW_024870758.1, from coordinate 16,274,570 downwards.
GCTAATGAAAGTCTCAAAATCATAACACAATAATGTATTTTTATTTATTTATTTTTGCAGTACAGAGTTTGAATTCAGGGCTTTTTACTTACTGAGCAGGAACTTTACAACTCAATCCATTCATCTAGCTCTTACTCTGCTTTTGTTATTTTTGAAATAAGGTCTTGCTTTTTTACCTGGGCTGACCAAGATCCCAATCCTCCTATTTTATGCTTCTTGCCATTGCTAAGATGGGAAACAATCATCACCATAACTAGCTTTTTTGTGTGGTCTTTTTTTTCTGTTGAGATAGGGGTCTCACATATATATTTTTGTCCAGGCTAGCATGGAATCATTATTCTTCTTGAACTCTGCCTCTGAAGCAGCTAGGATTACTACCATATAGACCACATCTAATTCTTATTTTTGTGCTTCTTATACTATTTATTTGCTTTATGATTATTAGTAACAGAGTATTTGTTGTATTTATATTCAAAACTACTAAATTCTGTTGCAAGTTTCATCCTTTTTTCTATCTAACTTGCTTACAACTTTACCATCTGCTTTTCTTCTCAATTGCAATACTAAAGTTGGGAGCCTTGTTTTTCTCCCTGGTTTGATTTATCTCATATGTATTTTCACATATTGTCATTTTTAACATTATGTAGTAAAGTATGTAATTGTTTTTGCTTTGTAATTTTAAAAGACTTAGTTTTAATAGGCAAATTTATTAATACATTTTAGTATGAAAATAATATTTGATCTTAGGTGCACAAAATATTTTATGTCATTATCTTTGTTTTAATTCTTTGTTCTTTTGTAAGTTCTACATTTTCTTCCTTTATGTCTTCTTGATTTTTATAATTTGAAAGGTTTTCATGTCTGTTCTGCAGGATTGTCATTATACAATGTACTTAATTCTCCATTCTTTAGACAAACCATTCAATCCTTCCTTTGAACAATGACAGACTGCATTGTGTTTCCTGCACCCTTCTTGTGACACCATCCAATTTTTGTATGATCACATGTTTTGTCCTAATATTTGCCTTTATGTCTTTAAATATGTCTCATCAATTGTGGCTCACTGTGAAGATCTAAATAATTTGCAGCCACCTGGGGTTAAAGTTATCCCTGAGAGCTTAGGTTTCAATCCAAAGCCCTATCACCCCTTTCTGAATAGGCTCCTTTGGCTTTGAGAAAGCCCTGGGGCAGAAAAGGCAAGAACTGGCACCTCTATCAGCACAGGATACAGAAGTGGATGCAGGGATGTGATGTGAACAGCAAGACCCTGTGGTCCAGTGAGCACTGTGCAGCAAGGGTTAAGTCATGCATTCTCAGGCGGGCTTTGATATCATGCCTGAGCCTCAGGTTGCATCACCTCTATGACACCTACAACCGTGGGAAAGTCTATGATCATTCACACAGTCTATCTTTTGGCTTATCTTGCCATTGTGTCCTGGGCAACAGCAACACTTAGGGCTGTTCTTATTCCCATGAGAGTAAACACAGCCGTGTGACTTGTCAAAAGTGTACATAAGAACACTTGCCTGACCAAACTTCTCTGGCAGACAAGATAAGAGGCACTAAGGAACATAGGTTTTTAAAAAATCATATGTTGGGTTGTCAAGATAGATAGTCTATCATAAATATGGTTTTGAAAAATGCATCATGGGAAAATAGGATTCTTTGAGACTTTTCCTGGCCTAAAATATATAAAAGGTCACATATCAACTCCATATATTTCTTAGATATGTGTTTTCCAGTGAAGCAGGTATTAAGCACTTTGTTTTTAGGGCTTTTATCTTGATGAAGCTTGCCTTTTCCCATACTGTCAATGTGACCTTGGGCAGGTTATTGAAACTTTATGTAACACAGTTTATATGCTAGTGGCTATTTTCTACTGATGACAAGTAGAATAAAAAATATCTATGCATAAAAATGTCTATGCATAGTATTATAGAACTGATCTTAATCTGTAGTTAATGCTGTGCATTCTCATTATATTCCTTTATATTCCTCACAATGGATATAAGGCTCCTTCTTAGGTGTCCCTTTCTAAAATTTACCCAACAACTAATATATAACATCCATTTTACCTACTGGACTGTCTATACATGAACACAGGGACCTTGTTTATATAAGCCACAACCATTAACAGCTAAACAGGGTAAAGCATGGCATGGTCTAACAAATATTTTCTTTTGTGGATGGATAAATGAAAACATTAATTTTATTTTAAGTAAAGCATATATTTTGAACTAAAGAAGTATTAATTTCTCTTATAAACTTTACTAAATTATCCAGACTGGGATCACTCAGAAAAAAAAAACAAAATAAAACAAAAAAAAAAAACTGGAGAACAATCTCAGATCTGTATCTTAGTTCCTCTACTCCTACCCATTTGTTTTACCCTGAAAAAGTTATTAATTCTTGTCCTGTGTGGATAAAGATGGGTTAAATTCTGAATTCTTTAATGTAGATAGCACTTTAGATAGTAGATAAGTACTTTTTTGGCAATCTGCCACTATTTAAAATTGTCTGCTCCCAAAGCTAGAACTGATAAGCCTCAAACTGAGTGCAGAGACCTGACTTAGAGTACTGATTTTCAAGCCATCTGAGCTAAGTCAGAAGTGAGGGCACTGCTCTGGGGCACCATATGGTTCTTTAACAGGGAATGGGGATTCTTTCCTGGTATAAGGAGACACTTTGCATTCAACTGACATGCTAAGGATAGCACCCACTGATCGGCATGTCTGATACAAAACTATAAAGAAGAACTAACATTTAGTGAGTCTGTGAGGTGCACCATCTCATTTAATCCTCACAACTACTGATTGAATCCTGTAATCACACCTCTTTTAGATGGGAGGCAACTGAGATTGAGAGGTAAAGTTATTTTTTCAAGGTCTAACTAGAAAGAAACAGCTGATCTTTGACCGTTCTTCCCTGCTGACAGCATCAGCTCGTCAAGGTCTCAATTACACAACTTCAGCTTCATCCCTTGTATTTCCCATATGCGGGTCAGGTCTCACATTCCAGGGAACCCTTCCTCTGTCTATTGTGTGTCTGCTTTCTCAAAAGTCCTACTACAGCTCTACCCACCACTACTGATTTTCCTCTCCATCTGTTCACATGAGGCTTTTTACTTTGTCCTCTCCTGGGGTTAGCCCAGGGAGAAAGTCCTGCATAGAAAGTATGTGTCGATTGTTTTGGTGAGCATGTAGAATCCAATGTATGAAGTGTATTCCTCTATACTTGGTTTGTTGGTTTTTTATCCTGAATTCTCCAAACTTTGTTTTTATTTCTTCTATTGCCTTTGTGACTCATATCTTAAGTACCTGCCCCATCCTCTCATAAGTCACACATTTTCCTTATCACCAAAATCACATGTTTAAGCCTTTCCCTGTCATTTCTGTTCAGTGAGTCATGCATATGTTTCTGACCTCTTTCTTGAGCTCAAGACTAGCATTTCTAACACCCAGTTGGAGATCCAGTAATGGCTTGTTGAGGTTTGACTGTGGCCTTTTTGAGATGTTTGCTTACTACCCATCTGAGAAATTTCAATTCATCTTGGCATTATTTATTTAGCTCTAGATGGGTGCCATGCTGCTGTTTCAAAATCAGCAAGCCCAGACTTGATTTGATTCCCTAGTTTGATGAGTGTTATCAGTTAGTCACCCAAACTAAAAACTTCACAGTTGCTATGTCCTGTCCCTCATTCTGAAACACCCACATCTCTTAGGTCACCAAATATTATGGATTCTTTTGAATCATATCTGATCTCCTTTTATTGTTCCTTTGTTAATCTCCCTCTTAATCTTATAAACTTTTGCTTGACCCCTAATTTAATCATATTAACCCTCATTCATCCACATTTCTCTACGCGTTCATTGACATTGAATCTCTGAATCGTAGATCTTATACCTTGTTCGTTGCTTTCCCCCAAAGCTTCTGTTGTCACTAGCTTTTCTACAGATTAAAAAATCCATAGTGAGCATTTTAGGCATTTCAGAGAAGCAGTTTAATCTACTTTTCTCTCTAGTCCTAACCATTAGTTTACTAACCTAGAGCTGTGCCCAACTAATTTGACACAAGCCAAAGGCTCCCACTTTCCCTTCTTCTTTCTGTGGTGATGGCATGATCTCTCCTTTTTCTCCCTTTCTCACTCTCCTTTTCTCCCTTGCACTCAATCCAAACCCAACCTCATCTTCCAAGACACAGCCTCTTCCTGGCAGAGTCATGTGCTCTCTCATTTATTTTTCACATTATTTTTAGTTGAAATCATATCATAGTTTATCTTGCTACTATCATGCAAGCTTTGGAGCAGAGACTTTCTCATAATCATTTTTATCATTATATTACCCAAATAATTCAATATAAATTCCAAATCAATTCCTTTAAATATTTTATCTCTTAGATTTATATGTCTATTGATATGGTGCCTATATATAAAATATATATATTTAAATCATACTTGAGAATTGATTTCTTGTTTATAGAATGATAGCACTATTTTCTTTTTTTTTTTTAATTTAATTTAATTTTATTTGTGAACATACTGTACAGAGGAGTTACAGTTACATGGGCAGGATAATGCGTACATTTCTTACCAAGCATTGCAGCCTCCTCCTTTGTTTACCCTTCACATCCCTTCCCAGCCTCCCCCCTCCCCCCCTAATCCCAATCCTTCTCCTTCCCGCCCCCCCCCCCGCCCCCCGCACCAACGTTGTAAAGCTCGTTTTGGACATGACAACTTGTACTTCTCATTGTTGCAACAGGTCCACCTGTATCCTTAAACAACTGGTTTTTCCCCATCTCCTCCACAAGTTATACTGACATCAAATATAGTGAAAGCAGGGGTTATACTGTGGGGGAGGGACATACAAAGCAACAAAGAGATAATCTTATAAATGTGTTAGAAACACATGCATGAAAGAAAAAAAACATTAAAATACACATCTAAGGGTTCATTTTCCTGACATCACATTATCTGACCTTTTCCGCTTGACTCATACATATACTAGATATTACAAATAAGGGAAACCATGGGACCTACGTTTCTTTGGGCCTGGGTTACTTCACTTAATATAATTTTTTCCAAGTTTTTCCATTTCCTAACAAATGGGGCAATGTCATTCTTTCTGATGGAGGCATAGAATTCCATTGTGTATATATACCACATTTTCTTGATCCATTCATCTACTGAGGGGCATCTGGGTTGGTTCCATATCTTAGCTATGGTAAATAATGCTGCAATAAACATAGTTGTGCTGGTAGCTTTAGTGTGGTCTTGTTTGTAAACATTAGGGTAAATGCCCAAAAGTGGGATTGCTGGGTCATAGGGGAGCTCTATGTGAAGTCTTTTGAGGAACCTCCATACTGCTTTCCAAAGTGGTTGAACAAGTTTACATTCCCACCAACAATGAAGTAAGGTTCCTTTCTGTCCACATCCCCTCCAGCATCTGTTGTTGTTAGAGTTCTTAATTTTTGCTGTTCTAACTGGAGTGAGGTGATATCTCAATGTTGTTTTGATTTGCATTTCTTTTATGGCTAGGGATGTTGAACATTTCTTCATGTGTCTATTGGCCATCCTTCTTTCTTCTTCAGAGAAGTTTCTCTTTAAGTCTTTCGCCCACTTATTTATTGGGCAGTTGTTTCTTTGAGGATTTGTTGTTGGGGGGTTTAATTTTTTGAGTTCCAAGTATATTTTAGATATGAGACCCTTGTCGGTTGTATGGCTAGTAAAGATCTTCTCCCAATCCGTGGGCTTTCTATTGATCTTGCTAGCTATGTCATTTGCCCTGCAGAAGCTCTGCAACCTTATGCAATCCCATTTGTCCAACCTTTCTTTGATTTGTTGTGTTTCCGGGTCTCTATTCAGAAAATTTCGGCCTGAGCCAAGGAGACCTAGGGTTTCTCCTATTCCATCTTGTAATGTTTTCAGAGTGTCCGCTTTGAGTTCAAGGTCTTTGATCCATTTGGAGTTGATTCTGGTGCAGGGTGATATATACGGATCTAGCTTAAGTTTTCTACATGTAGTTAACCAATTTTGCCAGCACCATTTACTGAAGAGGTTGTCTTTCTTCCATTCTATTGTTTTAGCTCCCTTATCGAAGATTAGATGGCTGTAGGTCTGTAGGTTCATTTCTGGGTTTTCAATTCTATTCCATTGGTCCTGAGGTCTGTTCTAATGCCAGTACCAAGCTGTTTTGATTACTATGGCTTTATAGTAGAGTTTGAAGTTTGGTATTGATATTCCTCCAGCAGTGTTCTTTCCATTCAGGAGCGTTTTTGATAGCACTATTTTCAAAATAGAAAAATGGCAATACAGAGAAGATACTTGGTATAAATCAACTGTGAGAGAATTCAGAATGCAATTATGTCATATAGACATAATTGCGCATCTACAGTTCTACTTTTTCTTTTTGAGCCTTGGATTAATGAAGAAAAATCATCAGCCATGTTAACAATTTAGACTTAATTTAACTGAAATTAAAGAAAAGATTAAATTTAGTTCCTAATCCCCATGAAAGCCATTTTAAGTGATCAGCAGCAACATGTGGTAAATGACTGTGTGGGTAGACTGCATGGATATGGACGTTTCTGCTATCACAAAAAGTTCTTTCCACAACATTATTTAAGTCCTTACACCATATAATTGATTGTTCACTCTGTATTAAAGGAAGTTTCTGCTCTTTTTTTTTTGTCTTTTTGGTGATTTGGTTCTTTATTCCATTTGCTTCTGAGCTGTGGACTGTGTCAGAATGAATAAGTAGCATGTGATTTTCCAAATACCTTCCATAAACTGACTGTCTTCCATGTTTGAGAATTTCTTTCAGTCGGCTTCTTCTTAGCTGAGATCAAGCAAAACTGACTCACTTGCTTGCAATACTTTCCTTAAGAAATTAAATAGTAAAGTATGTACTTTGGTGCAAATCCATGACACAATTATGGCTCCGTGGCTCCCACTTCAGTTATTCTAGCTTAGTTAGCAGCATAAACATGTAAAAGTCAAATGCAAGTAACAGCAAAGCTACAAAAGGACAATTTTGTCACTTAAAAAGGATGAGAAGCAGAGGAAGAACACATATTTCTTCACTTATGCTTTTCAATTCACACACACACACACACACACACACACACACTGTCTTATTGAAAATGATGGCATTCCAGTTCTGGTAATAGTCACAAAGTAATGTTGTAAGATCTGTATTTAATATATAGAAAACCAACCTTGTTTTCAGAACAACAATCCTTTTATCTCTGTAGTTAACTGGAGGTTCTATATGTATTATTGCACATACTTTGTTTGAAAAGTCATGTATATATACATTAATCTCTTACTATGCTCTGTCTATTTAATCTAGCTGAATGCATTCTACTTTCCAGCCTTGTGTACAGATTAGTGCTCAGCTGATATGGAAGGGTTGGTAGAGCAAATCCATTCCTCAAATCTTCAATTGTCTTTCTTTCCATATCTTCCAGCCTTTCCCACACACCATCACTAGCTCTCTACATTACAGTAAAGGGTCCTAGAATCTTTATTAATCATCTCTTTCCAGTACTTCTCTGCTATGCCAAATATTCTCCCTCTCACAAGCCATTCACCTCACACTTGCTGTTCACTGAGATAGTCAGGGGCTATGAGCAAATCTGAGTTGCCCTGGACTCCCATGGCATCTTCTTGCCTGACTCTGGCCAAAGTGTAATTGGATGAGACTTTCATAATCACTGTGCTTCCAAGCAGGGAAGGAGTTTATCATCTTCCTGTATCCTAGATTAAAACACATTACTTTCCTAAACTCCAAAAAGCTTAACTGGAAAGGTGGGGGCTTCATATCTAGTCTGGGGCAAATGCAGGTTGTTTATACAAGATTTTGCCTTTGTAGCAAAGTCTGATCAAAGTGAAGTTTTAAACTGATTACAGTTTTTGAAGACTCAAAGATTTAAAGACCCACTACAACTCTGATAATGGTATTTAGGTGAGTCAGGTGTTACTTAGAAGGTAAGCACAGATTTCTGAAGCTTCAAGGAGGATATTCTTAGCTGCCTCCTCTACTGTCACAGGTTCGCCCTGTGATGACTGGTCTCAAACTCAGAATAATCTTGAAGATAAGAATATATCATTTAGCTTTTAGATCAGTCTAAAAACTATGGAAAATTTGCCATGTTTCCCACTAAAGAGGAAAGTATTACAATCTGCTTAGTCTCCCATCAGACTTTTTATGACATATGGAATAACTAAGTTCTCTTCTTCATAGAGGCCAGCTTTCATTAACTAAAATCCTTAATCTTTATATAAGAAAGATTGATACGTAACTGAGTAAAGTGGTTAAATTATTAGCATCACTTTTGTTTGGTTAATAGTGTAAGAGGGACTTTTAGGACTACATTTATTTTCAATCTTCTTTATCAACAGAATCTGTTGATGGACAAAATGACTTCACAACCCATTTATGGACAAATTGACTTCACAAGTTGTTCTCCAAAAAGATGGATCCAAAATAAATAATAAATAAAGCATAAAAGAGGAAAATCAATGAAAATGCCAACATAAAGATAGAGCTATGGCATCGGGAAATGTGAGGAAGGATATGTATCATAGAGAAAATTTTTTCCCCAAACTTCCTTTTAAAAGGGTACTATTGATCAGTTTTTGAACCAAAGCAAATGGTTTTGTCTAAGCCTCCCTTATATTTTTAAAAGTCATCTGATTTTTTTTTTTGGTATTCTTTCCTTAGGCTTCTGCGATAGTTTCTCTGAGACATAAATAATACACTCACCTGTTTGCCATGTCTTCATATGCTAAAGCTTTCTGAGATTAGCTCTGTTTGCTTTGCTTTCTTTGTGTGTTTGTGATTACCTTCATCCCTTGAAGTTAAGAGCTTAATTTAATAAAGTAAAAACATATTAGAAATACAATAAAGGATTGAAAATGAAGAAGAAAATCTAAATTTCAGCCAAAAAAACCATATAGATTACATAGTTTCATTATATCCAATGTCTATTCAGTTTGCTGCCAATTTAAGGTGTCATTTTATAATGTACCATTTTATCAAAGAAGACACTCTGTCTTTGTGGACAGAGTGTTCCCTGTGTACAGGGAAGCTGGTCATGCTGCTGATGTAAAGTAAGCATCAGATGACTTTGATTCTGACTCGTCTGTTTAATATCCAAATTGACATCACTAAAGCTCTGGCTATGTCCTGTATAGAACATAGTGGAAGCTGAATGCCTGATGGGAAGTACTGTGACAGGCAACCAAAGAATCAACATAGGGAGCATATACTTCAGACTATTAAATGATTGTGAGTAGCAGATAAGCATTCAGGTTATGTTAAGAGTCCATTTTCCTTTTAAGCAGCATGGATGGCAATAGTGGTGGTCAAGGTCACATTTATGCACATTTGGCATCTGTCTTAAACTACAGGATATAAATGTCCCAGACAATGCATGCTTAAAATTGACAGTTACATGGAATTTGGAGAGGGAGAATGATGATTGTGCAACTAGATTACAGGGGCCAGCTGCATTCCAAAGACTTTACATTTTCTCAGCATCTGGAATAGGTTAAAGCATATAGAAAACAGGATTGGATGTTGACAAAGGCAGAATAATATACATTGAGTTCAAAGATAACGCAAATAAACCCATATAACAAGTGACAGTGTACATGAAGTGATGTATTTAGCAGGAATGATCAGAGGTAGTTCTGCACATCCCTTTGAGTGTCTAGACATTTAGGTGGGTGGAAATTCACAAAATTCCAAACCCTTGTTTTTGACACTGATTGAATCTATCTGCAATAACTCAGACTGCTTTAAGCAAAATAATTCTTTCTTCTCTTTTTCCTCCATTGGTGTAGAAATTTCAGAGTTCATAGTTTGGGTCAGGTGAAGCATAGACAGTATTTGAGTCATATATGAAACACAGAAGGAGTCCCATCATCCTGAACCTTAATTAAGCATTTATCTTGGGACCAGAAGCTCTGTTTTCCAAGAGTTATCAGCCTTCTGGTGTCTGTCAAACCTTCTATAGAAAGAATCTGACCTCTATCATCAAAGGCTGGCAGTCCTTAACAAGGAGTATATGTGAAGTTGGAGGCTTCTATTAAATCCCTGGATTGTTTTTTACCTCTTTGCAAGGATCTAAAACTAACTTCTCATAAGAGAAAGAATCAAGATGTCTTTGCCTTCTTCTTTCCTTACTATATTTTTGTGCCATTGGTTAAGATTGATTGTAGACGAGTTGCATTTTGAGTTAGATTAAAGCCATCTTCACTAGGGTTATTTTTTCTAAAAGTTAAGAATTAAATTTGCATTTGAAAAGGGAAATGATTGTAGTTATATGTGTGCAAGTTTTGAAGAAAGCAAAAGAGCTCATTATTTAGAATAGATAATAATTGCAATAGATTTGGAATAAAATAAGATGAAATTTCAAAATCATGAGATTTTTAAAATCTTCCTGCTGCCACATGGTGTCCACTGAGAAGCAAGCAAGATGAAGACTTCAGAAGCAAAATCCTGCCATACCCAATATCCACATAACTTATGCATTGAAATTTTTCCCCAGTGTCAGTGCAGGACTTTTGTTAGAAGGAAGTGACTTCTTAGGGTCAACTCTGAAAGGTTATAGATATACTTAAACATGTAACTGTGTGTGTGTGTGTGTGTGTGTGTGTGTGTGTGTGTGTGTGTGTGTACAAGGCCTTGTACTTTGCAAGCAAATATTGTATCTCTGGAAATAGAAAACACACCCTATATGCAGAGTCGGGATGCCTAGGATCAAACCTGACTCTGCGTTTGCATTATTGTGTGACCTTTATTGTGTGAGGTTTTCAGAAATACAGAACAAATAGAATGCCTATTCACATAGAGAGCTAAAGAGGTTTTACTTTAATGCATTCACTCACACAGTTGTGGAGGCTTGATAAATCCAAATCTGAGGAGAGGCTGAATACTGGAGACTGTTTAAACTTCAAAGGCAATTTGCTAGCAAACCAAGAACTGACATTACAAACAAAGGCCAAACACCTTCCTTCTGCAGGCAGAAGGCCCTGTCATTCTGGGAGGTCAACATTTGTTCTTCAGGCCTTCAACAGATTGAATGACACTCACCACATTATGGAGGGCCATCTGCTTTCCTCAAAGTCCATCAGTTAAAATGCAAACCTTGTCTCAAACCACCCTACCAAAACACACCATATGTTTGACCACTGTGGTCTAAGCAAGTTGGTATATAAAATGACCATCCCAATGACTGCAAAGAGGGCAACTGATACATACTTCATACATACTACATGGGTTGGGTGTGAAGATTAATTAACTTCACTTTTATATAAAATGCTTAGAAACTCTAAGTACTAAGCAGTAGCACTAAGCACTTGGTACCTAGTAAGCACTTTATTGAATTGGAACAGCAAAGGAACTTTCATGATGGCAACTCTACTGTGAGATTTAGATAGATAAAATGATTTGGCCCAAAAGACAGAGTCAGTATCAAGGAATTTGAATTCTAATGTCCTAAATACCAATGCAATGGCTCCCATGGGACTGGGCCAACTCCTTGACTAGGGAGAATCAACAGCAGTGTATCTGGAGAGATGGGTTATAATCGAAGTCCCTGGTTTTGAGATGTGCTCAGTAACTCTTACTCTTCATTGCTGCTCTCTATTAAGTCACGCTATTTACTCCAGACACATTGAGCTCATACTGATACCTGAGACCTAGGGAGTCAAGGTAAAACTAATTGAAAAATCTTTTAGTGATCCAGCTGTTTTGTTCTTCCCTGTTCCCTCCCTTAAAAAAAAATAAAAACAGTAGCTCTGCATTCCATTCCAAGCCCGCTGAGAGAGCTGTTTCTGCTGTCTTTTCTTCCATCTGTGCAGAGTTATTCAATCTATCAGTCCAGATTACTGTTTCTCAGGGTGAGTTCTGCCAAGATCACCTGAGGTTTAGTTATTTGGAGAATTTGGTGAGAAAAATAGATAACTGATGAGCACTACAGAGTGAGTGAATTTTAATTTCTAGGCATGATATTTAGGAAAATGAACTATTTGAGGTTTTTTTAACTGTATTTTTTTGTCTTTTCTTTTTTGGTACTGAGGATCAAAACCAGAATGTTGCATTTGCTAGGCAAGGGCTTTGCCACTGAGCTACATTCCTGCCCAAATGTGCTATTTTTAAGTCCTCTGTGTTACTTTATGCCACAGAATCACTGCCTTAGATTATCTTAGCTAATACACACTGATGACAGAGTCATAAAGCTGCAATAATATACATTAAAGTTTCAAGGTAGATCAACTCTACTTACTCAATTGTGTTGTTCTTTACATTGCTTCTAGGTAAACACAGTTTGTTTTTCTCTGCAATAACAAAGGGTAACTGTGCTTACTATTTCCTCACTTGAGCTTCTGGGCTGGTAATTACTGTGAGCTTTGCCTTATAGAAACTCCAGAGAAGTCACTGCTGGATTTTATTTCTTATTTAAAATTGTAAATTATCTTTAAATAATTTTATAAAGGGGTTTCAATTCAATATGTCCAGTGTTTCAATTCAATATGATCAGTGTTACTCTTCCATCATTCTCCCCCATTTCTATCCCAACACCCAACACTACAGGTTTCTAGTATTCATTTAATGATGGCCATTATTGTTCATAATTATTACATTTAGTGACAATTTTTGAATAACCTAGTGTAATGGTTTCCATTCTCAAAACATATTAAATCCCAATTATATTCTGGACTGAAGTCCTTGACATATTAGGCATGGTAAAATAAATATGTTTTTAAAGGAATAATAATGCTATGTAGAAAGACACAGGTAAATGTTGGGATTGGTGATATAAATGGGCATCAAGTAAGTATCCAGAAAGTGTAAATTTCTACTGCCATTGATTCTCAACTCCTGCCTGATAAGTTATCACTAAAAATATGAAGCTTAAAAAAATTAACATTCAGGCAATGTTTGATATATGGACTAGATCTCTATGCATTGATTTATTTTTTCCTTTCATGCATTTTATTGTTATTATGCAGGTGATGTAGAGAGGGGTTACAGTTACATAAGTCAGATAAAGAGTACATTTCTTTGTGAACAATGTCTCTCCCTTTGCTCTCTCCCAGTTTTTTCCCTCCTGTTCCCATCCACAAGTTGTAGCGTTCATTTTCACCGTAATGTCTAGTGAGTAGCACTGCTGCATTTGTTCACCCTTTGTCTCACCATTTCGGTGCCCCCTTACCCTCCCAAAGACAGACAAGTGAACAAAGTAAATAAGAGGAAAAGAAAACAACAACAACAACAAAGAAATAAATCCCCTTGTTTCCATTTCCTGAAGTTAATTATGATAAATATTATTTTATATGATCAGATGCTTCCTCATTTGTAGTAGCTACAATGTGCCTATAAATCTACAAGTAAGCACACTAGATGGTTAAAAATATACTGGACATGATAAAATTATACAGTACACTAGGCATTCACACAGAATGAGACCAAAAGAGGATATTCTTAGGAGAGAAACACAAAGGCTTAATACCTATGTGCATCAATTTATTTAATCTTCCAAAAATACTATAAAGTTAATAATTTTATTTATGTCCATTTTTCAAAGGAGGAAGTGTTCTTTTGAGAGGTCATGACTCTTGCCCATATATTCTGTCAGGGCAAGAACATGAGGGGTTGAGTATGGGCTGACTTGACTGCTTCTTAGTTGGCCAACTCCTCTTTTTTTTCTCTTCTGTATGTCATTATTATCTGGCACCTGACAAAGGGAAAATGGGTTTGAGCTTTGAGAGCTGTATCGTTCTCATAGTATTTTTACCATGCCATTCTCTAAAATTGAAAGCACCCTGATGTTGTTTCATTGTAGAGGAGTATGGCAGCCTGAGGCCCAGTTGGTCTAGCTTTAGACAGGATCCATCACTAGTTAAATACGGACAGTATGCAAGACATTTAATTTCTGTGGACTCCATTGAATCCACTGGTTCTATGTAAACCCAGAACACTGGAATTTCATCTCATCAAGTTCATGGTATTTTATATATTCTGTGATTTTATATATTTTGACCAAACTATACAAACTTAATTTTTCAGGATTATCTAGTTATAAGGAATAAAAATCCACTCTAGGTTGAATAAGTAAAGGAAATTTCTTGTAAGTAAATTATGGATCTTATAGTAATCACGAAATCTAGAGTTATTTTTTGCTGTTGTTGTTGGGGGCAGCGTGGGGAGGGAGGGGGTACTGGGCACTGTCCCTGAGCTCTTCAGCTCAAGGCTAGCCCTCTACCACTTGGGTCACAGCACCTCTTCTGGTTTTCTGGTGGTTGACTGGAGATAAGAGTCTCACGGACTTTCCTGCCTGAGCTGGCTTTGAACCGCTATCCTCAGATCTCAGTCTTCCTGGGTAGCTAGGATTATAGGTGTGAGCCACTGGAAATCTAGACTCCTTAGTATCTGAAAAATCACTTCTTATGTCCTTTGTTTTTCCTGCATGGAGATGAGTGATAACTTTTTTATCTTGGTTTCCTTTCCTCCTTTGCTCATGGCCTGTGAGACCAACCATAATGTCAGCATTCAGCACTAACTCCATTTAGCCTCTGTGTATGAGCTCTCTATGTGACCAGCTGACTGTCAATCACATGTCTGATGTTGAACAACATTCTAGACTGAAGAGATGGGATGCGGTTGAGGCTTTATATGTGGTTCTGATTGGAAATAGTTCCAATCATTTATGCAGAGATTAAACAACTTTTAAGAATGTGAGAAAATGAAAAGGAACTTCTCATGAGTAGACAGAGCCTGCCCTAGAAAAATCCACATTTTTGTCCTCTCTCTTTTTCTCTGTCACTCTCTCTCCCTTCTCTCTCATCCTAATTTTGAACATTTTGATCTTATTATATTCTTATTCATTTTCAGTTCCTTCATGCTGCCCTGGCCCAAAATCCACTGCAGTCTCTTGGTTTTCCTGATTTCTTTCTTTCCTCTATTGCTGAAAACTCCATTTCTTTGAAGTGGTTTTTATGAAAGTTTTTAAGAACAGTAAGACAAATCTAATGAAGGCATGCTGGTCTAAAGTTAAAACCAATACATTGTTATTATCCATTGCATAATTATTACATGTCAAATCGAGTCTAAGCTTCACATGTTATTTAATTCCTCACTATAAACTTACAAAATAAACATTGACTTGATTTTCCATCTGAGAAAATGGAGGTTTTGTAGAGTTTAACTGTATGAGCTCACACAGGCAGTAAATAGAAAACCTAGGATTAAATTTAGCCTTGCAGGCTGGGGCACTATAGGCAATGGCTACTCTTCTTATTTACTATAGGCAACGACTACTCTTCTTATTTGCTATGGATGGATACAGCTGACTCATCATGACTCACAAGATCCATGACTTTAAAATTTCAGGAATTTTGAGAGCTTGTTGTTAAACACTGTCATTATGAAAATTTAAGTCACAAAAACTTAGAATTAAATCTCAAAAAGCAGAGGTGATAAATATTCGAAACTCATCACTTTCTGTCTTTTAGAATTACATATACAATTAAATTTGTTTCCAATGTATCTGTGCGGTAAAAATATAGCATGGAGATGTGCTCTTCCCTCTCTTGTCCAAACTGAATTTGGAAATATCACATGAAACACTTGAAATCAGGTATTATGTGAGAATTTGTACCACAGAAATTAACAGCTGCTCATCTAAACGCATTCACATTGTTTGAAAAATTATAAAGATGATAAGAAGTCCATTTAAAGGCTGAATGAGGCTGTGGGCTCGCACCTTTTGACTTCTGCGTTTGTTTTGTTTTGTTTTTGTAAAGAAACGAATATCTAACTAAAGAATTTCAAACTCTCCTGCCAGAGCACTTACTTCAGTACAGATAAATAGCACAGGCACACATTTTGCTTTAGGAACTGCAAATAGCTCATTGTTCAGAACAATCCCCTCCCCTACACTGCCATACCCCAACACTTCAAAAGAAGTGTTATCAAATCAGTCCTAGCCAATGGTATCCTGTGCCATAAAGGTCTATCTAAAATCTTTATGGAGACCCTGACTGTCCAGCAAGGTCTTTTCATTGACAATGGTGGTGTTGCCTAAGTCGGTCCAAAAACCTGGCTTGGCTCCTTGACAAGCATGAGTGAGCCACAGAGAGGTGAGCTAGGGATTCACTTTTGCTTCCCAGAATAATGGCACTTTGTATGTATACTTTCTTTGTATCAGCCTTACACTTTGTTTACTTGTAAGTTCTTTTTCTAGGTCAATGGGGAATTGAAGAAAAGAGGGTCTTGCAGCTGGAGGAGATAAATATGTGACAGGACATGTGGGTGGTCATTTAATGCTGCTTTCTGGGCTGAAATGATGTGGTTTCTGATGTTGTCTGTGGAACTAGCAATTATCTTCTCTTTGACTGAGTAGTTATTTTTGGTGAAAAGCTATTAAGTCTTTCTGACTAAGAACATTTTGGGTAGCCTGTGGTTGGTTATCTATGTTTAGATCACTTGTTCTGTGACCTTCAACAAATCCTACAGCCTTTTCTTTTCTCTTTTGTTGGTAATTATATGAGTGATTTGTTAATAACTAGACAATGGAATCAAAAAGTCTTCAATGTTTTTGAACTTCTAAAATATTATTTCAACTATTATGTTCACAATTTAGCAAAGAAAAATACTTTTTCTAATAATAATATATTTATTTACTTACAATGACTCCAACCAACTACTACTCATTGATTGTATATTTTGGACATTATATCATAACCATAGCATATTCAAAATTTACTTTCCCTATGTTTCTATGTTGTAATTATCTGTCTCAATCCAAATCATGGTACATTGAAGATAAGAGGCTTTGGAGTCTTGCCTTTCTGTAGCTTTTCTCAAGTCCCTTCATTTTACCTTGCCAAGTAGATTTAACTAGTACTATAATTTATTGATATGTATATTTTTCCGTGTAGTTTTACTCCATTTTTCTAATAAGGAAGATGCTGAAATAATCTTAAGCAATGCTCATCTCCTGTGGAGCCAATGAAAACAGTTTACATGAACAGATAATTATTCTCCCCAATGCAGTGTATAATCAGAGTCAAGTAATGAGCTAGACTATAAATATAAATGGGAAGAATCTCTCTTTAATCATCCATTTAACCAATCCTCTGGAAAAATGTCAGCTGTCTATTCACTCTGTAAAACACACTGGCCTTTGTTAAAGCTGTCTGATCACAGATAGCTGGCCACCCTTTAGCACACCTGCACCTTCTGCTTATGCCAGTAGAGAAGTATGCTGCCAAGGGTACGCTTCAAACTGTCAATAGTGCCATTTAGTAAAATGATACAATATACATATGTGAAATATATGGGTCATAAGAGAAATATGAGTGGGTAACATTCAAAGTAAATTGATTGCTTGTAATGACTTTTAAACATGAATTGCTGAAAAGTTACTAATAAATTATTTCAAGAAAACATAAAAGATTAGTGAGAAAATATGCCAAAAATTTCAGAGGAATTTGCACTCACAATGCTTAAATGGTTCTTTCTGTAACATAAATAAACCAAGACTGAGAAATATGGAAGATGCATTGTGGATTCATTACATGTAATGAAGATGTTGAGGAATTCCTATTAGCAGACCCTTATACACTGAACAGATAACTATATCAAAAGTTTGATGAGTTAATGTACACTAGTTCTAGTTTTAAATTAGGGTATTTATAAGTTGTATGCAACAATGCTATGATTTGTCCATTGATCATTCCTTTGGTTGTAGCTGACGAACGAGTCAACTGCTGATCATGTTCTCATCAGATTAGATGAATTCTACCATATTGTGAACAAAATTAGTCCTGAAGTGAAGAGTGTAATTTTCTCACTATGAAGAAATAAAGCAACCATCTTAGATGGAAAGTAACCACACAAATGGTGGGAGAGTATGAGAGGGGGGGAAACATGCAGAAAAATAGAGTGTGAAAGAAAAGTCTAAGAAGCAATTTTTAGGTAACTCTTGGAATAGCTAAGAAACCTGAATTTAGGTAGTTGGAAATACTGAGCTGTTAATTTTCATTAGGAAACTGCTCAGGGCTGGGAATGTGGCTTAATGGTATGCTTGCTTAGCATGCATAAAGCCCTGGGTTCAATTCCCCAGTACCACATCAATAGAAAAAGCCAGAAGTGGTGCTGTGGCTCAAATGGTAGAATACTAGCCTTGAGCAAAAGAATCTCAAGACTAGTGCCCAGGTCCTGGGTTCAAGCACCAAGTCTGGCAAAAAAAGGAAGGAAGGAACGAAGGAAGGAAGGAAGGAAGGAAGAAAGGAGGGAGGGAGGGAGAGAGGAAGAGAGGAAGAGGGAAGGAGGAAGGAAACCGCTCAAGATTAAAATGACTCATCAATACAAAATATGTTTTTTGGGGGCTGGGAGTTTAGCTCAGTGGAAGGGCGCCCACCTGGTGCGGGCAAGGCCCTGGGTTCGGTCCTCAGCCCTGGGGAAAAAAAAAAGAAAAGAAAATATGTTTTTTTAATGCAAACTTAGATAATTGGGGTGAGCTCCGATAATTCAAATTTAATTTGAAAACTTAAGAGTTAACCTGGAATACTGTGATGAGGAATGAGGCCTCTCAATGGAAAGGGTGCTGTTTTTTATTAAATGCCTGACATGGGCAGTGGAACGAGGTTGTGGTAACTTTGCCTTACATATGTTGACTGGCTTTGGAATTAATTAAATAGAAATTGAGTAGAAAGGAACTAAAGTAGTAGTTATTCCACTGTGATAGAAAGAGAGGATAAAGAAAATGCTTAGTTTGCTTCATTGATACTTTATATGTATATAATTAACATATATATATATATTATATATTAGAGTTTGAACTGAGAGCCTCACACTTGCTTGCTACGTGATCTAGTACTAGAACCATGCCTCCAGTCCCTTTAGACTTTCAGTTATTTTTCAGGTAGAGTCTTGTGCTCTTGACCTGACTGGTTTCAGACTGAGATCCTCCCCATAATCTGTGTCTGTTCAGCTAGGATTATAGATATGTACCAGCACACTGAAACCTCAAATCAGCAATTTGGATTAAATTATTTGATAAGTAAAAATTTTAACTTTGGAGTCAAGCAAGATATTTTTTCTTATTGATATGAGGAAATAATTAGACTAATAAAAATACATAACATCTAGAGCAAGGGAAAATTTTATTCAAAATTTAGACCTACCATTTTGTTAGTTAAATAAGTTGAAAGAAATTTTCTACCCGGGAAAATATTACTATTATACTAAAAAATAGAATCATAGAGATTCAAAATGCTATCCAAGTACTTAAAGCAGCTAGCATACTGCCTTTTTATGTGTACAAGAAATGATACTTGCTATGCTTAGAGCACACACAATGGAATTCTGCCTTGAAAAAAAATCTTTTATTCAGTAAGTATTGTCTTTAAAGTAATAAGTCATGTGCTTTATTATCACCAACAATGGAGATTATCTAGCTTCTATACTCAGAAGTAAAAGTGACCTAACTATAGATGGAAAAATAAAACCATATTTTCAGATCTTTTTAGAATAGAGATACTATAATTTCTTTTTCCACAAGAAACTTTGAATTATAAAAAAGCTTCCTCTGTCTGGTCTATTGCTTGGCCAACATTTATGAAAATAAAAGCTTTGCAAAAAAGGGATTATCATGGCTTTGAAGCCACAGTCTGAGTTGCAGGATATTGCTGTACCCATGTATTAGACATTGCAATGTATTTCTTTTCCTATCTCTGCCCAGTGGGCAGTGGTTTCTTGGCAACATGTACAGAAACACTGGGCATCCATGCACATGATTTCTTAATTTGTTTACATGATATTCATTTGCAATAGAGTTTTGGCAAACTCTTGGCACAGAGTTTCTCTATTTAAAAATTACAAAGCTCTTCTTTTGGCATGACTCTTCTATATGTAGGTTTGTGTTTCCTGTCTTCTAGTTTCCAGAAAGATAGTGTTGTAGAAACACACACATGCCCATTCATTAAGTACTTTGAAGTGGCGGTCTGTGATATTTCCAAACACATTCCTTTACCAACTTAGCTGACTGTCTCAAGTCTCCTTTCTAAGGAATTCTAACAACTGACATCCGAGACAACAGCAACTAAAAACCAAAAAGTTGTTTCTGGTTGGTGGTATAATGTTGCTTTTGGTAGAGGAAAACTCAGACCAATTTTAATTCAAGGACAATAGTGAGTCATCCTATTATATTGAAAATTCTATGCAGTGCATGGAGAGATCTATTTGGAATGTAACTATCTTAGCACTGATTTCTTTTTCTTTTCTTTTTTTTTTTTAACCAAGCTTGCACCTTTCCTTCAAGCCTTTCTTTGAAGCTACTTTCAAATTATAAACTATTGTTTGCAATGTTAAAGAAATAAAGTTGTGCTATATTGAACATATCTTTTCAGTCATGCTTTGAATCACTATAATCATTATTTTATAACTATTGATTATTGAAAGAAAGGGAAAAAAAGGCATCAAAATGTCTGACATTTGAAAGACTATCACATGGAAATAAGCTCCTTGTGACTGTTTTTTAAATGGTATCTGTTCATGGCATTAAAATTTTCAAAACTTTCTTTCCTTACAGTGTGAGCCAAAAGGAACAACAGCAGTGGTTGTCCCGTCCTAAATGTTTTGCTTTTGGCTTTCAAAGGGCACAGAAATTGTACCAGCAAAGATGTCCTGTCAAAATGATTTAAACAGAGGAAAGAAAATGGCTGGAGGGGAATTCATACTCTAGATCAAAAACAATTTTTAGTGTTCTCCTCTGGTGGCCTATGTGGAGAAACATAACAGCCCAGACTGCTAGAGGGTTTTTTTTTTTTCCAGGAGGTTAAATTTCAAAAAGAGGAAACAACAGCAAACAGGCTGCCAATTTACTCAACAATGTCACAACTGGCTGGAGATGTGTTCAAAGTAAAATTGCTCATTTACAAATTCCTTACTCTCAACTATTGACACTTCTTAGGAAACCGCAGAGCTTTCATGTCACATTTATGACCTCTAGGTACACAAACACACTGATCCTCATGACATCTCTTTGCCCTATAATTCAACCCTCAGGGGCCTGAAGAAGTCACCAGCAACTCAGCAGAATAGTTCAAGTACCAAAGAACACATTAGTTTCTAGATAGTATGGATTAGAAGGAGATGCCTACAACACAATTCCAAAATAATTTTCATAGAAGAGAGATGCATCTCTTGCCTGTCATTCACCAAGAGCTTGTCTTGGGAGGTGAGCTAAAAAGATGTGAGTCCCTCACATCTTTTCTGCAAGTGGACACCTCTGCATGCAGATAGTGGGGACAATAGGGAAATTCCCTCAAAATCCTGGAATACATAAAAGAGTTGAGGAGAAGTCAAAGATCAGGACTCCTTCAGAGAAGATATACTGGAAATGGAAGAAGAGAAATAGAGAAACCTGAGTATCAAACAGTCAAGTGTTTCTAAGGACTTAGAAAGGTAGTTTAGGCACCTGTAATCTTAACTACTAGGAAGATTGTCTTTGAGAGGATTGTGCTTCAAAAACAGCAATGGCATCTCAATAGAAAAGAACTGTGCATGGTGGAATACTACTATTATTCTAGCTACATGCTGTCCAGGCTGGTCTAAGCATAAATGTGAGACTCTATTTGGAAAACAATATTAATGCAAAAAAGCACTGGGGCTTGTGGTATCTATACACAATGGAATATTATGCAGCCATTAGAAATGACAAAATAATGGCATTTGCAGGGAAATGGATGGAGCTAGAAGGAATCATGTTGAGCGAGGTAAGCCAAGAACGAAGAGACAAACGGTACATGGTCTCCCTGATAAGTGGATGCTAAATCCAAAATGTTAGGTGATACGACAAAACTAACAGGACTTAAGAAACAAAGAACTCCCGCTCATCTGGTTGAACCACTACTAAATATCCCCATGCTGCTGACCACAAATATGGTATATAACATGTGAACACTGTTATATATTACAGACTGTGGTAGACAATTTGCTCCAGGGAAGTTAGAATGAACTTGTAACTTTGAAAATATGTAATCACTTAATCACAATCAAAAAAAAAAAAAAGAACCTCAGGGAAGGGAGGGAGGGAGGGGATGGTAGGGGGAAGTGTACTCATTACCTCACTCATGTAACTGTAACCCTCTGTATAGTATCTTTACAATAAAAAAAAAAAAAAAAAAAAAGCACTGGGGCACGTAGAGTGCCTACATAGCAAGTGCAGGGACCTCTATTCAAACCCTAGTACCATCAGAAAAAGAGAGGGAGAGGAGGGTAGAGGGAGAGAAAGAGAAAGAAGTTGGGGAGAGAGACTTTAACATATTTACATACCCAAGAGTGTTTCCGTCTGGATAGAGGTCTCCCGGTTGTTCAGTTGTACACACGTCCAGGAGCCAGTTGGAGAATAAATTAAATTAGACCTGGTGAAGGTTTAAGGATTAGACACATGAAAATCATATAGGCATTTCTTTCTTTTTAATTAACTTTAAGTAGTTGTACAAAGGAGTTTCAATTCAACCTATCACTTTATGAGGACAATGGAGCTTTATCAGTGTCATCCCTTCCATCATTTTTCCCATCTATCCAACCCCACCCATCTCTTACAGTTACCTCTAAACATTTTCACATATGTACATTGAATATTATAACTATACTCTCCCACCCTTCCTCTCTCCATTCATCGGCCCCTGTTCCTCTAGATCTCCATCATTGACAACATGTTTCAGCTTCCTGTTTTCTATTTTGTTAAACTATGAGTTAGTTATTCTAAGGAGTTACACTATGGAAACCTCTCCTGGGTATACCATACTTCAGGCTCTGTGTGTGTGTGTGTGTGTGTGTGTGTGTGTGTGTGGTGTATGCATATGACCCTGTACATATTTTCATATATGTTTATAATTTAGTTCTAACCACAGATAAGAGAAAACATTAACACATTGGTTCTTGATCCTGACTTACTTACTTGACATAAAAAAATATATTTTAAGAAAGAAAACAATTATGGTATGTAAACATTAACTGGAAAAGTATTAAGTTGTCACTGAAAAAAATATGTGTACAAACATCTAGAAAATATATGACATTACACTAAAAGCTATATGACTATTAATCATACTGTGTGCACTTAATTTTACATATTTATGTGTTAATTTATCTTTATATATCCACTAGTCTGCCTAGTTGTCCTTGAAAAAGGAAAAGACATAAAAAAATATGTCGGAGGAAATGACAGTGTTAATCATAGCTATAATCTGAGTTTCCATGTCATGTCTAGGTGGTTTCTCATAAATCTGTTAGTCATCCAGAAGTAAAAACATATATAGTGATGAACACAAATTGAATGCTTAATTGCTATGTCATGTCCATCTTCTACAAGTTACATAGTAATAACAGTGATTTATTGAGAGCTTCTCTCCTGTCAGTTTCTGTGCTGAGAACTTTGCATTTATTAAGCCATTTGATTCTTATGAGATTTCTAATGAAGTAAATCCTGTTATCTTCACATTGTCAGCTACTGAGTCTGAGTCTTAAAGCAGCAACCTGGCTAACTTACCAACTACGAAGTCATATGCAATGTTCCAGGAGACAAATAACTCTATTCTAAGTGCACCCAAATTGAGTTCACGATTAGTAATGCTATATATGGATCTTAGATTTTCTAAGAAAGGGTTTGTAAAAGAATCAAAGGAAGAATGAACTCCGAGAACAGCTTCAGAGGCTACAGAGTCCACGGTCCTTAGGAGCAGATGGTCTGGGCGTGACTTCTGTCTCTACCATGACTTAACTGCATGATCTTGGGCAATTTACCCATATATTGGAAAATGATTACATTTCATAGTTTAATATTGTTAAAAATGGATCATTTTAACATTACTTGACTGCATATCTTTATGGGTTTGTTGCTTTCTTTCCTCTCCATTTTTGAAGCAGTACTATGCTATTACTAATACAAAATTCACAATCCCCTTCCCACAGCCCCTCAAGTGCTGGAATCACAGACATGATCCACTGTCTCTGGCTCTTTTAGCTCTTTATATAGATGAGAAATATTATTCTTCTAGTATTAGGTGTATCATCCAGAAACAAATCCATTTCTTTTCTTTTGTAATAATAGGCAGCATTTTTTCAAGCACTATTTTTAGTTTGTTGTATTATGACATTAAAACCAATCAATCAGAAATAACTACTTGGGTAATCATCACAGCTAGATGTAATTCATTATTGCTCTCTAGTTAGAGTTGAGAAAACGTAATTCATTATTGCTCTCTAGTTAGAGTTGAGAAAACTGAAGAAAATCATTTCAAGAAAAATTATTTTAAAATTATTTTAAACAATCACAGTCACCCAGCAACCAAACCTAGATGACTTTTAATATAATACATACACATCAAATCAAATATCATCTCATGTATCATTTTATGTAAAAAAAAAAGTTTACTTCAAGTCAATTACCTCCATAAAGAACTTCAAAAATTATTACTCAAAAATGCCAATTTATAGTGAAAAGTTCAAGTCAATCTGTAGTTTAGGAGTATGGATGGATCTCACCAAGAAAAATGTGTGATGTTAGTTTAACAAACAAGTATGTTCAAAAGATGTTGCATGTTGTGCCCGCATTGGGAAGCAAATGCCCCAGATACTTCTTATGTACTCCACTACTCCACTGAGAAGTAAAGGCTGCTGTCCTCTGTGGTCAGATGCTCCTGTTCCTTTCCTGTCCCTACTTACTGTCTTCCTTTTATTAGAGAACCTTCACCCCGTACGAGAGTCCACATCTCATAGCCTCTACTCATTGTCCATGGTATATAGGACAGAGACTAGCCCTGGAGCAGAAGATAGATGAGAGTTACTGATGGATTGTCATTCAGACCCTAAGACTAGTCAGTCTTCACTGGGCACTAAGAAAAAATATGAAGCAAGTGTTTAAATTAAGATTAATTTTATAGCTCCAAAGTTGCAAGTTAAATAAATAGGTTCATAGATAGGTAGATAAAGATACCCATGTAGGGATAGACTAGATGTAGTATAGATACAGACCTAATTTAGCTATAGATATACCAGTACATATATGGTATAAATATCCATCCAGACATAGCTACCTTTAGAGAGAATATACTCACATCATATGAATAAAATAAAAAAAATTAATATTTCTTCCTACATCCTCAAAACCAATTTGTAAAATAGGAAAAATCTTTAGCTTCAGAAAAATAAAGCTCCAGTTTCTTAAGATTATGCACAGATTATAGAATTTGTGGTAAATAATATATATAATATATATATTTAGACTCAATTTAGATTGTTTTATCTTATATCAAAAGGAGAACAGCTTCGACTACCCTAGCAGATGGCTGGTAACATAGGCAGAAAGCTTTGTTACAAGGTAGTAGTTGGAATTGGGGAGACACAGGTTCTCAAAAATGACTCTCCCACAGTCTCTGAATATGCCTTTAGACAGGACTGTCATATTGTCCATGAGCTAAGAACAATTGAGGACAATGATCTCTTTAGAAAAGAATAAATGTCCATGAAGTCTTCCCTCGGATTTTTGTATGGTTCTCAATATAAGATTTTCCTTTAAGTTTTTCTTAATATGGTGAATGTAGTTTTCTTTTTAATGAAATAACTTCTAATCAAGAACGTTAGAAGCCAGGCACTCCCCTTCTAATCCTAGATGCTCAGGAGGCTGAGATCTGAGGACAGTGGTTCAAATCTGGCCTAAGCAGGAGAGTCCATAAGAATCTTATCTCCAAAAACCAGAAGTAGAACTGTAATTCAAGTGGTAGCATAGCTCAAGGGCTATGCTTAGGGCCCGAGTTCAAGCTCCCAGGACCTACACATAAAAAAACACAAATCATAGTTGAGAAAAAAAAAGTAGAAGTATTAGAGCGTGAACTTAAGGGTACCTTGACTCATTTGACTCATTGATGCTTGAAATTCTGTTAGGGTTTTATTATTTTCATGGCAGTTTTAATTTCATGTCAATCATTTTCTTTTCACTCTTGCAAATACAAATGTTTTTGGAAGCGATATATTTTTGAGGGTCTATAAATCATGTATATTTACAGAATTTATATTGGAATTTCCCTCTAAAGGTGTATTGAGATAGAATATGAAAAAAAAAGTACATTGTAGGACAGAGAGCTGCAACAATACCACTGCAATAGTGCCAACTTCCTCTGCAAGTGCTTCTTTCACAGCTCCTGAAGATGGAGTTCTCTTGATGATAGGAAATGACAGTTCACAAGGCTTCCTTTGCTGAGGTCTACCCAGCAAGGGATGGAACAAGACTTTTGTCCTATCATGTTGGCATTACAAGTAATATTCTACAATGAAGATACAAAATTACAATTACTTTCTCAGAAATAGAAAGACAAAAAATGAGACCCGGGAACTCTACATTTCTGGCTTTTACAGAGCCAAATGGTCAATGACTATGAGTAGCCTCTCATATTCTGGAAAAGAAGAGTTGGCTGATCCTTACCTTAGGGCCTACAGAAGGAAAAATGGCCCTGATATCAGCTCCACTTCAGCTCCATGCAACCTATGTTGGACTTTTGATATACAGCACTGTAAGTTAATAAATTTGTCATTTTAAGCCAGAAAAGGAAAGGAAAGAAAAGAAGAAAAATGACAAGCACAAATATGAAGAGAGAAGAAGGAAAATTGCTCTGAAAACCAAAATTAGAAGCTGTGTCTGTCTGCTTGACTCAGTCTTTGTTTTTAACTATAGATGAAATAAAAGGAGAGAACTGGGTAGAAGAGAATAAAAAGAAAAGCTCTAAAGGCATTTGATAACATTTAGACAATTTAATTTTTTGTGTGAAGATAAGATCTCCTTGGTAAGAAATTCTTTTTCTTTTTCTGTTTTTTGCCAGTCCTGGAACTGGGACTTGAATTCAGGACCCGTGTACTGTCACTGAGCTTCTCTGTGCTCAAGGTTAGTACTCTACCACGTGAGCCACAGCACCACTTCTGGCTTTTTCTGAGTAGTTTATTGGAGATAAGAGTCCCAAAGATGATTCTGGCATTGGCTGGCTTTGAACTGTGATCCTCAGATGTCAGCCTTCAAGTAGCTAGGATTACAGGCATGGGCCACCAGTATAAGCCACTGGTATCTGTCAGAAATCAGTTATTCTTAACAGTTAAGACCTATAATAATAAGGAGTACATTAACTGTGAAGAATACCACATTGTTAGTACATATAGACATACACATCTTCAAAATATTAGGTATGTACAGCTTCTTCTTTTTAAAAAGTCAACAAAATTTTCATTTTAACTGGAAGATACTATCTTTTTTAACCAGGTTTCATAAGAATACCTATGAAGGTCAAAAATGCTAGTTGAGGACACTTGGTATATACAAGAAGATATTTTCCTCATGTAACAATTTGAAAATCCATCTTATCTCTATGTATAGGATTATGTGCTGCTTATTTAACTTACCTCCTCTAACACACTGATTAGAAATAAGCTTGTCCACATTTGACAAATGTTCTGTGAATTGGCAATCTCATGCATGAAGTCTTTCTAAGAATGAAGAGAAAATGACTTTTCTCACAAAAATAGCTAGTAGAAAGCAAAACTTTATTAAGTCAAGGCTCATATTTTAAGGGCTCATTTATGTATTCTATGCTTTATAAATTCTAAGCATTTTATGAAGGTTTGTCTGAACTCTCATTAAGAATTAACTAATTTTAAAAATTGCCCAATTCTTTTTTGAAAATGATCTAACTAATAATATAGAAAATGAGTTAATTAATTCTTAAAATTGCATAATTCTTTTGATGTGTGGTAATATTTGGTCCAATTGATGAGCAATATCTATTTTGCAATAATATGACAGAGGCAGAGGAGCTAGGCTACCTTGCAAACTGTCTTTACTAGTTCACTTGCTGCTTCTTAGATTTCTGGTTTTAAAAAGAATCAATGTCCTCACCATTTGAGACTCTTCTTATTTACTAGAAAGGGGAAGTGGTCAATTGTTCAGTTTATATACAAAGTATAGATTTTTCTGACTGGTAACATAGTAAAAGCAGATGACTGCTGTCAATACATTGGTTAAGTTTTTCTTGTTAATACAACTGACTACACAACAGCTCAATACAGTAGGAAGGAAGTTCTAGCAACGACTCCAAAATTTGAGTCAAGTCTTCCAAAATAGTGTAAGCATTTTTAAAATAATTTTGTACAAATATTCATTTTGTAGGAAAGAAAGATTGAGGCCTGGCTTTTCACCTTATGACTAGTACTCTTTCTCAGTCTCTTAAGGTGTTGTGCAGTATGTAACAAGCTTGCAATATCTCCTATGCTGGCATCTTTCAAACAACACAACAATCAAGAAGATATTTTCATTAACTGTTGCAAAAATAGTTTACATCTCCATCTTATTTAGATAAGATGGAGATGTATAGTCTAAGATTTTATTCTGGCCCCACTTTTAGGTTTTGAGTATGAGAGAATAATTGCAACCTATGACATAAAACTAAATAGTGTACCTTACATGTTTACAAAGATCATTCCTGCCATAGCAATAGGAAAGATAGAGACAGTTTGACAGACACAGAGAGACAGTGACCCAGATAGAGAACAAGAGATTGAGCATCAGACAGACTGAGACTTCCCTATCTCACCTCAGTAAACTCATTGTGTACTTCCTGATTCTACTAACAGAGAGCACATATTTCTCTAGAGATTCCAACTGTCCATACAGAGTGGAAGCTTCTTAGTTTGTGGTAAAATTTTTATCACCTTCAAATAGCGCCTTCTCTGGCCTCACACATAAAATAGAAGCTACAGAGCCTAACTTGCACAAACTTTGTCTCCTGCAACTCAGGTGACAGAATCAGCTACTCTAAATTTCAGCTTCTCTTAGCTGATTGTGTGTGTACAAACATTTATCAAGCAATACTACAATATATACAAAATACATTATCATGAAAAATACCCATGTATAAATAAAAATTTGCTTAAATAGTTGAAGACATTGTATACTCTTTGCCAGCTGAATCAACTGAATCAATTTACACCCCTGCCAAGAATCAGCAATAATTTGAGCTTGTTACTTACCATTGCTAGGTATTATTTTTTTCTCTTTCATCCTTCAATATTAAGAGTATCCATGCCAATACTCTTAATATGTTATATATGTATGATTGTTTATTTTATCTTATTTTTGAGGCCAGGTCCTGCTATGTAGTTCAGGCTGGAGTCAAACTTATGAACGTCCTGTCTCTACCTTCCAAATGCTGGGATTTGGAAGTGGTGCTGTGCTCTATAAGTGGTAGAGCGCTCGCCTGGAGCTGAAGAGATGAGGGACAGCTCCCAGGTCCAGAGTTCAATCCCCACTACCAACAAACAACTAACTTCTTGTCTATTTTATAATTAAATACAGGAGTAAATTTTGCTTACACATGAAAAATAAATTATGATAGCTTTCTTAGTAAAAAAAAATCCAAATGGTCTTGTTCTAAAAGTATTCTCTGTATCCTGGATAGCCAGCCTCAACTCTCATATAATAAAACTATGTGATGTTGTGTGGTAGTTGAGAGCATATAAAAATCTATTTCTCTTAATAGATTTTCAGCCTCCTCACCTGCTTTTACCTTGCCCTTCTGCTTTCATGGGTAACTGAGGGCTCAAATTCATAAACATTGCAAGGTGTGGAGGGCAGAAGGGCATACATCTTGCTTTGCTTACTTAACTCCACTAATGCAGTTTCCCCTGGCATATCTGCTCCATCACTTTAATTCATATTGAGAATCCCATGTGACCTACTTACCTTCCTCATGTCCCAGTTGTCTCCTTCCTCACGGATTTATACATGGGTGTTCAGTTAAATGGTGCTATTAGAAAAAAGAAAAGAAAAAGCTCTGATCTGAACACTTGCCAAAATCAAATGTGCAATACTCCTATTATAAATACCTCCCCATTTTGATAATGACTTTCAGGGGTTCTGAGAATTTAACAGTTGCTCAAACAAAAACTGGCCACTGTCTAGTACTGCTAATGATTTCTTGGTATTTTGCTCTATAAGAGGGATGGGAAGGGGAAACAAAGGAGGAGGCAACAATGCTTGACAAGAAATGTACTCATTATCTTGCCCATGTAATTGTAACCCCTATGTATGGTATTTTCACAATAAAAAAAGAGGATTCTGGAAAAAGTTAAGGTAAACTTGGAAGTACACTCTACCATATTCAGTTTGAAGTCTTGGTTCTTTTCTTACCTAGTTTGTATAAACAAAGAATATCACTATAAGAATTAGTCACTGAGTGGAATAAGTATAATGCAAGTTATCTTAAATATATAAATGAGGCTTTATCACAAACTATGATAAACTTATTTT
This sequence comes from Dipodomys spectabilis, assembly GCF_019054845.1. NCBI lineage: Eukaryota > Metazoa > Chordata > Mammalia > Rodentia > Heteromyidae > Dipodomys > Dipodomys spectabilis. The sequence continues at coordinate 16,244,201 of NW_024870758.1, read as the reverse complement.
GTCCCCCTTCAACTTTTTTAAAATGTTAGCAGAGCTTCTTTCCTCTCATTTTTTCTCTCTTGCATAAAGAACACATTTATTAAAACCATGACAAATCAGGCTCACACTTATGATCCTAGCTGCTCAAGGGGCTGAGATATATAGTTAGTAGGAATGTCCATGATCGTTCATCTTGAATTAACCAGCAAGATACCAGCTTGGAGGCATGGCTCAAGGGAGACAACCATAAGCAAGAAAGCTGAGTAAGCCAGGCACTGGTGGGTCACACCTGTAATCCTAACTACTCAGTATGCTGAGATCTGAGGATTATGGTTCAAAGCCAGTCTGTGAGACTTTTATCTCCAATTAACCACCAAAAAGCTGGAAGTAGAACTGTGGCTGGATGACAGAGCAGTAGACTTGAGCAAAAATGCTGTAAGATAGAATCTAGGCCCACAGAGTTCAAGCCCTAGCACCAGCATACACAAAAAAGCAAGCTGAGTGAGTGAGTAGCCCTGAGTTCAAAATAGAAAAACAAGTAAATAAGATTTATTTCCTTTAAACATAAGTAAACTTAAAATTTACTTAGGATGATATATCTGAAAAATATTCATGGATATATTGGGCTGTAATATATTGACACCAACTCATAAAAGTATTAGCTATATCTTAGAGATGTAGTATATAAACTGAGATATTGAAACAATATTTACTTTTACATTAGTCACTGATCAGTTACAAAAGTAAACTATATTTAGCTTGTAAAAATTATCTTTCTCTTTCTAATTGGACTATGAAATATCTATCACCAGTTCCATTTCTAAGAAATCAGAAGACAAACCTGCACAATGGCAAATGCTGTTAAAACTTCATAAACCTATGGCCATTGATCCAGGGATTGTATCACTGAACACATCTTCCCCTGTAGAAACATTAAGAATTATGGTACAAAGGTTTGTACATTCATGCACAAATCATAGTGTGCAAATTAAACTCACATTCCTCTTAGTAAGACAGTTTGTCTCAGATAGATAGATACATAGATAGATACATAGATAGAGACATAGATACATAGATTTTTCAACAGGTAGTTCTGAACAAACTATATACTAAATTTAAAACGGAGTTAACTTTAAGTACTGCCTTTCATACAATAACTTAATTTTAGATGAGGAAATTGGAGTGCAAAGTGGTAACACAGTGTTAGATTGGAGACTACACAAAACTCAGGATTATTCCTGGTAACTCACGCCTGTAATCCTAGCTACTCAGGAAGCTGAGATCTGAGAATCAAGAATCAAAGCCAGTCCTGGCAGACAAATCTGTGAGAGTCTTATCTCCAATTAAGAAGCAAAAATCCAGGAATCAGGCTCAAGGTATAGAGCATCAGCTTTGAGTGAAAAACCCAAGCAGCAGTGTGAAGCCCTGAGTTCAAGCTCCAATACTGACACAAAAACAAAAACAAACAACGACAAAAGGATTTAGTATTCATGTCCTATGCTTGGAAATTAAATGTCTGAAGATCTCTGTTACCCCACAAATCACCCCCACAAGATGAAAATAAAACTAGGCTATTTACATTTTATGTACTTCTTTTATGGAAAGAATGCTTTGCATTGCACATGCCCTTGTCTATTAAGTAAGCAGTGCACATTTTTGCAATGTTTGCCTCATGAAATCATTAAAAACCATGGTGTTGAGGGTCTGGAACTTGTTTTTGTTTATATCTTTACTTCTCTTACCGCTCATCACAAGGCATTGCATGAGTAACATGAGAGAGGAATGTTGCCTTTGGCTGTCTGTTACCCTGTGGTTAAAACACAGACATAGGACTCCCCACACCTCCCCCCCCCAACACACACACAAAATCAAGCCTTGAAATCACAGCAAGACTGAAGGTAAAACGAAGCATGTGGTTTCAGCAATTGTTTTCTGTTTTACTTGAACATATCGGTTGTGTTCTTTTGTAAAAAAAAATTATGTCTTTTCTCTTCCAACTAAATGTTTGAAGCAGACGCAATGTTGGACACCAGCCATATCTTAGCACTTGTTGTCATATGCAGTATGCTGAGGAAATCTGCTTTGTTTTATTTTGGGTGATGTTATACTACATAAAACAATCTTCAAGGGGCTGGGAAGGTGGCTCAGTGGTAGAGTGCTTACCTTGCATGCATGAGGCCCTGGGTTCGATTCCTCAGCACCACATTAACAGAAAAAGCCAGAAGTGGTGCTGTGGCTCAAGTGGTAGAGCGCTAGACTTGAGCTGAAGAGCTGAGGGACAGTACCCAAGCCCGCAGTTCAGGCCCCACAACTGGCAAAAACAAAAACAAACAAACAAAAGAAAACACCAATCTTCAAATGCGGCTTTTCCTGTGGGGCTTCATGAGATAAATGGCAAAATGAACACATGGCTAGAGTTAGCATTTTAGAACAAAAAATTTGAAAAACTGAGGTAAGTAGTTGCTTCAGCAGCACATATACTAACATTGGAACAAAACAGAGAAGATTAGCCTGGCCTCTGTGCAAGGATGATGCTCGAATTTGTGAAAGCATTCCATATTAAAAAAAATAGGTAATAAAGACAAAAATTTTCCATGAGGTTCATGTCACCTAAGGGACTTTTTGTGGCTAAATACTTGGTTCTTGGATCTTTCAGGAGTAACTGAGCTATCCACATTATCACTGGCAATGGAATTTGTGATTTGTCTTCCAGGGAGTGGTCCTTTGAGAAGGTGAATGCAGGTCTGTCTAGCCAATTGAAGTGGAGACCATCCAGAATGGGTATTTTGATCTGACGGCATCATATATTTGCTTTGATAGTGTTGCCCTTTGTTACCTTGTCTGTTTTTTTTAGTTGGTACCTAGTTTATCTGTTCTTTTAATTTTATTTTATTGTAAAGATGCTGTACAGAGGGGTTGGAGTTTACATGAGTAAGGCAATGACTACATTTCTTATTGAGCATTGTTACCCCTTCCCTTGTTGTTGTCCCACTTGTTGGCTTGTCTTCCAGGAAGTTGAAGGCCATTCTTCATTTAATTTAATACAGGTGGACAAGAGCAGATGGCCTTATGGAGATGTTACGTTCTCTACATTTTGTCCAAATTTCTTTCAGCTCTATGTACATGCTGATTCATGATTTTTGGTGTCATAGAATAAGCGTGAAAAGTTTTGTCATTACCAGACTCTAAGAAGGTGATTGCCACAGACTAAGGAATAGGAGACAAGATGAGTGACACCTGGCTTTGTGACCTATTGGCAAACGATGGTTTATTAGATAAAAAAAATAAAAGGTTAAAAACAGTTCATCGTAATCTGAGGAAATCTGCATAATACACAAATAGAGGAATTGTATGAGGAATTGGAGGGAGGGCAAGCGGAACATTAAAACGTAATAAGATAGAATTAGACAGAAGCAAGAACTGTGCACTGGTAGCTTATGTCTGCGATCTTAGCCACTCAAGCAGCTAAGATCTGGAAGACTAAGGTTCAAAGCCAGCCTGAGCAGAAATGTCTATGAGAGCCCATCTCCACAATATCCAGTACAAAACAGGGCTGGAGTAGCAGGGCTGCTCTGGTGTTAGAGCACCAGCCAAGTATGCAAGCCAAGTAGGCTCTTGAACCTGTGGTTTGGTCCTCAGTATCACATAAATATGTAAATAAGAGCACAAAGCTCTTCTGCCATTACAGAGAAGGATGACTATAGATAACACAAATGAATGTTGTATATTTAAAAAGCTAGAAGAAAAAAATGTTGATGGTCAACATGAACAAATGACAAGGTTTTAGAAATATAGATATGTACAATCTAATTTAACCTTTATAAAAGGTATACATGTTACATAGTGCCCTGTTAATATGTTTAGTTTTATGCATGAGATAGAACCTCAATTTATATTTAAAAGATTAGTCATGTTATGAAATAAGCCCAGGTACCAAAATTGGTAAAGAAAATGTGAAGTGAATACAAAATTGATTATTATTTAGTCATAAAGAAGAATGAAACCCTGTCATTTTCAAGAAAATGGATGGAACTGAAAGTCATCATGTTAACTGAAATAAACCAGACTCAGAAAGAAAAATACCACAAATTTTCTCTTATATGTGAACTCTATATTAAAAGAAAAACTAATATGAAGGTAGAAAGGAGACTATTTGGGAAGAGAAAAGGGGACAAAAGAGAGGACAAAAGATTGTATATAAAAATGTCAAAATGAAACCATTATTTTATACTATTAATATATGCTATTATAACTTTTTAAAATAATTTTTAAATACTCTATAGAAAGTTGGGGTTAAAATGAAAATATATGCCCAGAGTCTTTTGACTTTTTGACCACTGTCATTATAAGAAGAAAAATCAACAGACAAATAAGTACACATGTATACCTGCCCATCAGCACACTATCATCCATCCCCCTAATGCAGAAATTCTACACAAACAACAGACTTATTAGAAAAAATATTGCCAATAATGTACTAGAAGATTATTTACTCCCTACAATTGAGGAAACACATTTTTTAACACGGGCATGTGTTTATTTATATCATTATATCCAATAATTTATTTGCATCCCAGTTTCCTCAAGATCATTTTTTTTTCTTTTTGCCTGTCCTGGGGCTTGAACTCAGGTTTAGGTGCTGTCCCTGAGCTTCTTTGTGCTCAAGGCTAGTGCTCTATCACTTCAGCCACAATGCCACTTCTAGCTTTTTTGAATAGTTTATTGGAGATAAGAATCTCACAGGGACTTTTCTGCCTGGGCTGACTTCACACATGATCCTTAGATCTCGGCCTCCTGAGTAGCTAGGATTGCAGGTGTGAGCCACCAGCACCTGGCTCTACTAGTCATTTCTGGAGAGCACATTACTCCAGTATGGCTGGGAGCTTCCTCCTTGTTGTTGCTTTCTTTCATGTTTACCTCTTGATAAACAAGTAACACTCCACAGATGTTTGATCTGAACTGACCTTTATGCCTTGCTATTTCAAAAGATATTAATAACATGAAGGTTGAACATTCCCGAAAGTCTGGGTATGTAATGTCCTTCCTATTTAAGCATAACTAGTTTCTCTTTTTTCTTTCACAGAGACAAAGGAAAATGACCAAACATTCCCGCTGCTTGTGTACTGTGGTTTTTGGTCAGCACATTATGGCAAAGCAGACAACTTCTGGTTTCCTTGTTGTCTTATGACTGTCACTGGATGCAGAATTTGTCTGCTAGTACAAGGTTCCCATGGGAAGAAGCTCCATCATTACAGCATGGGGGAAAGAAACTTAGCGTTGGTCCAGAGGTCCACACTACATTGTGCCCTACTGGACATTTGTCAAGGTGGCTTGCTGCAGGCCTTAGAGAAGAATGTGGACAGATGGCTTGTTTGTGTGTGAATGTGTGTACCACAATGTATAATAATCCTACAATGTAAATAGGTTCCAAATTTCTATCCTGGGGAAAAATAACACATTTGCTAGCAACCTGCCTAGTCTGGAAGTTCAAAATGCCACAACTGGATTGGACAGGAAGTAATACCAAGAGGGGAGCAGATTTCCTCTGCAATTCCACTATGTTCATCTCAGGAGTGCTGCACTGGCCAGAGGAACAAAATACTACTAAAGATCCCTGTGGGTCAGTTGCCAGTGGCTCATGCCTTAGCTACTTAGGAGGCTGAGATATGAGGATTGCAATTTCAAAGCCAGCCTTGGCAGGGAAAGTCTGAGTCTCTTATCTTAGTCATCAAAAGAGCCGGAAGTGGTACAGCACTAACTTTGAGCTCAAGGACAGTGCCCATGGCCTGAGTTCAAGCTTCAGGACCTATACATGCATGTACACACACACACACACACACACTCACATACACACACATCTCTGTAAATTTTAGCACCATGTAGATTAATAAGCAAATCCAAATTTTAAAAAAGCAAGAAACATCCCTCTCTTAGAATGCTTCCTTTTTGAGACTTGGCCCAATCAAGTCTTTAGAGACCATTCAATCAAACAGCATAGATTTTCTAGTGTGCTTTTCCTTTTTCAGCTACACTGTTTGGCAGGAAGTTGAAGCAAGGATGCAAGAGAGGGGGCGGTGTCAGGACTCAACATGGAGGAATTCCCCAGCCACACTTAAGTTCACATGCCCTAGAGCACTGGGAAGAGCTGTTCACCTACCTGATGCTTGTGGTAATCCTCTCACCCATACTGTTGCTGTGAAGCTTTGGGAATTTCCTGTCAACTTCCTTAGATAAAGCTTGCACATGCTTTAGGGACTTGGAGACTATTTTATCCTCTAGTGCAGTTGTAGCTGCCATTAATGCAGATCAAGATCTGCAGGTGGGAGGAAAGTTGTGCTATTCTTGGCCTATACCCACAAAGCTGTCGTGCTGGCCCCTTTATGAGGCCAAGAATAGAACGGAAACTCTGTATATTCTGGTCAGAACAGAATGTGACAGATATTTTATATATTCTAAAAGGTTATTATGAGATCAGAAGTCTTAATGATAAATATTCATCTCGTAGAGCAGTCTGTAGAGAAGCTGCTACTTGATTATGGGAAGTATTTCAATCCAGTCTTCCTGCTCACCAAACCACTCTATGCATCATGGACTCTAGCAAAACTATGAGTGTCATAAAATCCAGGTTAAAGAAGGGAGGGAACTTCCTGATGGAATCATAGAGACAATGACTTGAGAAATGTTGAGTCCTATTCAATCCTAAGAACTCAAGTATAAATCCTCGAGGTTTGGCGTCTAATGGTGAAGTGTGAGAAATGAAGGATGTGCCATTACACAGCCCATGATGGAAGATGTAAGGCAGGAGACTTCATTTGTTGGGCTATCTTCTGATTATCTAATACCTCAGGCTTTGATCAATTTGGAGATCCAGAATTCACTCCTCTGCTGCCCTTTTTTGGGTCTCTTGTTTTCCAAATCATCTCATCCAGTGTCATCAGTGCCCTCTTCCTGCTTAGGAGGAAGTGAGGAGACTGAATTATGTTCTGTGGTTTCATGGATCTCACAGAGCTCTGTTTCATCATTCTGCCCTGAGCAACTTTCACAGGTGAAAGCAGACTCATTGCTCTTTTAGAAAGCCTGAAATTACATGTGTGTGGGCTTGAGGTGAGTAGAGCAACGAGAACAACATATAGGCCATGCCACTGCCCCTACCATGCAAGGGTAATGTGTTTATTCTAGTCTCTTCCTTTGTTCCCTTCTAAATTCCCGTGTGTACACTTCCCTCTGTTATATATATATGTACTAGGTAAAAGTTTGATAACATTAGACATATAAATGAAACAAGTATGGTTACATATTAAAAAGTGATGGGAGAGCCAGGTGCTAGTGGGTCACACCTGTAATCCTAATTACACAGGAGGCTATGATCTGAGGATAGCAATTCAAAGCCAGCCCAGGCAGGAAAGGCTGTGGGATTCTCATCTCCAATAAACTATTCAGAAAAGCTGAAAGTGGCTCTGTAGCTCAAGTAGTAGAGTACTAGCCTTGAGCTAAAGAAGCTCGGGGACAGTGCCCAAGCCCTGGGTTCAAGCCCCAGGACTGGCAAAAAAGTAAATGAATAAAAATGATGGGAGAATGCATTAGTCAGATACACTCTATTTTCAAAATCATTTGGCAGATGATTTGTATAGATGTACCTATGCACATGTCTTTATATGGTCACTAGTGAATGAGTTTCCAAATCACATTCATATTGGTTTTTGTAAAGTAAATTAAATATGCTTGGTTTCATTAGGTAGCCAAGGAAGAGAACACTACGTGTGGTATTCAGTCAGGAAAAGAAGAACGAACTCTGCCCCCCCCCCCAGCCGCCCCGCAGGTGGAGAGTCATGGCCAAAAGGGGTAACCCATCCCTGGGCCAGGATTTCTCTAGGCCAGGGACAGGAAGAGGTGTGGCCAGGTGGGGGAGAGGTGTGGCCACACTGGACCTGGATATGACCTCAGGGCCTGGGACCCTCCTATGGTCAGATAGGAGGTGTGACAGGAGGTGGCCCAGGATGTAACCTAGCAGGAGGGGGAGGTGACTGGTTCCAGGTAAGGCAGATACTAGGCAGAAACAGCCAAAAGGGCCTTTACAGGGCCTGCACAGCCAGGGCAGAGATCACAGTTTTGTTCTGTGATTTCTGGGGTTTGAACTCAGGGGCTGAGCAATGTCACTGAGCTTTTTGCTCAAAGCTAGCACTCTACCACTTGAGCCATAGTGCCACTTCCGGCTTTTTCTGTTTTTGTGGTGCTGAGCAATTGAACCCAGGGATTCATGCATGCTCGGCAGGCACTCTACCACTGAGCTACCTTCCCAGCCCTTCAGGGTGATTTATTGTGAGAGCCTGAAAATCCAAACTGAGAGACCCCAAAGGATTGGGAAGTTTGGAATGCCTTCTCCGAATGTAGCTCTGAATGCTAGGAGTTTGCTGGAAAGGTCATTCAGTCCAGGCTTACTGAGAACTCAGACTTCTGTCCTGGGTGTAGGCTAACTCCACCCTAAACTGTGTAGGAGCATGACTAGGTTTATGCAAATTGTAGGCTGTTTACTATTTAGCTCTCCTTCCCAGTAAAAGGTCTTCTACCACTTGTATTCAAAATATGGTCGCCTGTTGAAGTTTGTACCTTACTTCCTTGTACATGACAATAAAAACCTTAGTTAAAGAAACCTTGGGATCTGTTGCTGGCAGAAAGCTACAGGTCCCTTGGTGCCCCAAACCTCATTTCCAAGGTCCATCTCCATTATTGTGTTACTCCCTTTTGCCGCAGATTAAGGAGGAGGAGGTTACGTGTGTGTATGTGTGTAAAATTTGTGTGTCATTCTGCAAATTTCATACATGGTTGAATTCTTAGCAAGGACCAGTCATTTTAGGATTTTTCACCATATATCTAGAATAGTGCTAAGCATTTTTGAATGGGCAAGCAATTCAAACTTGCAGAATCTGTATGTAAAACATTAACCTTTCGTGACTTTTTCAGATATATTTCATACTCTAAATAGTGGGGCATTTTGCCAGGATTTTATTTCCCTTTAGAACTTCTTTCGAAGTCCATGCTTGTGAGGTGATGGAAGCCATATGTTCCTCTTATTCTCATATCCTTCATCAGAATGCTCTTTTCTACAGGGCACTGGATCACCAATAGCTTTGTGAAAGTTTTAAACACCTTTTCCCCCTCAGAAAAAGAAAAGAAGCCACATTTGATCAATAACACAGTTAGTTATAAAGCCCAAGTACACAAGGACTTATGAAGATACATTGTTTTACTATTCAGCTTTAATAACTTAGGTTCGAAATATTTGGAAACTCACCAATCATTGTCAGAAAGAACGTACTTTACAGTCATTTTTTTTCCACACAGGCTAAAACCTCAATTTTTCATTCATAACGTGCACTTTATCTTCTTACTACAACAACTGAAAAAAATAGTTCTTAGATCTTCCACTTAGAATTACTTGCATACAACTGTGTAATGTAGTTATGTTATATATCAATATATTTGCACATAAATTCCTTCTATAGAGAACTTCCAAAATTATAACTGTAAACACATAGCTATAATACATGCTCTATACATGCAATATTATATGAGGCAGTAACGCTCCCTTTGATATAAATTCCCTAAAGACAAGAAGAATGTGTTCCTCATCTCTGTATTTTCACCTATTAAGTTATTGATAAATACCTTGACCATGGAAGAAGTGTTAGAGGTTAGTAATAAATTACAGTAATGCACAAAGTTACTGAAAATAATCTACTGTTTTAGATGACAGAGGACTACTAGTTAAGCAAGGAAAACATGCCAACAAGATACACTAATACACCAACCCATTTTTAATCCTACTTTATAGTAGAATAAAGAGTGTATCTCTGAGTGCTGTGGGCTGAGAGCTAAGGGTGAAGGGCTCATAGCTAAGAGCTGAGGTCTGGGAAATGCTCTTACTCAGCTGTGCAGTCAAATTAATTTATATTCAGATTTCTTGTGATAACCATTTTGATTCAGAAATATATCTACATAGCATTTTATAACTATAGATACACACAAATACATATTATAAAGCAACATATATGAATAAAAACAAATACATATAAGTATTTGTTTTGCTATGTAGAGTTCTTTACAGAAATTTGTGCATATGTAGCAAACACTATATATTTGATATGAATGCTTCTATACTTACATTAGTTAGAAAAGAGCAATGTAGGACAATAGCATCGCAGTTCACATTTTTTATATTACATATTATTGACTCAATGAATGCTCTTTCTTCTGGACTCTTTCTAAAGCTGCCAGTGTTCTATAATGTCAGAGGGTTTTTTTCACACTCATAACTTTATGAGAATTAGCAAAGGCTAAAAACATGAATCTCCCTAGAGACACTCTGGTAACCCAAACCTTACCTAATTTATGTAATCCAATTTCTAGAATCACAAAAAGGATTTAAAGAAAAACATCTTGTGTGAAGACTACTTTCCCCACCAAAGATTTTCATGAGATCATTATTTTTTAAGCTGCAAAGACGATGAAATGGAGATCAAAATGGGTTGGGAACAGCTACATTTTCCCACATACTATGCATTCCTAACTTCTAAATACAAAGCTGTCCATCAACATCAGAATTTCAGAGCACAGCATTCCCTGTTTCCCCAGAATTCACATTCACCTTTAAACAAAAATGTTGATTCATATGAAAGATATTTGGATATGTAAGAACTTTTCCCACCGTGAACTCTGAATAGTTTCCACTAAAGATGGAAAAAACAATTTGTGAAATTCAGGAGTCATTATTATCTGCCATTGGACACGACTTCAAAATGGAAATAGTATAAGATTAAAATAATGTTCTTAAGTGTCTGTGGCTTACACCTGTAGTCCTAGTTACGAGCCAGAGATCTGAAGATTACTGTTCAAAACCTTCCGGACAGGAAATTCTGTGAGACCCTTATTTCCAGTAAACTACTCAGAAAAACTGGATGTTGGTACTGTGGCTTAAGTGGTAGAATACTAGTCTTGAACACAAAGAGGCTCAGGGACAGCCCAGGACCAGAAAAGTAAACGCTCTTAGAGTCAGGCACTGGTGGCTCATGCCTGTAATCCTAACTACTCAGGAGACTGATATCCAGAGCATCACAGTTCAAAGTCAGCCCAAGAAGAAACCTCCTAAGGACTCTATCTCCAAAATCGCAAAAAGCCAGGCTGGAGGCATAACTCAAGTGGTAAATCGCCAGCTGACCATGCAAGCAAGCCCAGAAAGCAAGCAGAGCAAATATAAGGCCCTGAGTTTAAATCCCTGTTACCAAGGAAAAAAAATATTAAGTCATTCATATCTTAGCAGATATTGTTATAATCGGGACTTTTATCATTTTTATTAAACCAGATTCCTCTTTCAGTCTTGTTCATCAGCCACCCCTATAGGTATTTTATAGTGAAGATATAAAAAAAAAAATCATCACTACTCTATGGGGGGGGGGGGTCTAGTAGAAGTGAGTAGGAATTGCACTGTAGTTTGGAAAACAATTGCAAATTTAAGAAGAGAACTTTATTTTAGGATTTGACAAAGGCACAGCAGATATCTGAACACTGCCTTCCTCTTTCCTCGTGTGCTTCTCCATGCCACCTGCTTCTGAAAGGTAATTCATTACAGGCCCCCACCACGCTCACAGGACACAATCTAACACAGTGCCTTTGTGACTCCATCTCTACAGATGGTTAAATGGGTTTCTTCTCATACCAACTCAGACGTGATTTCTGCAAAGATCCAATATATGAAATATAGACTATTACCAACCCACATGGTTTCAGAGCAACAGCAAAAGCCTGATTATTTTGTGTTTTTTATTGAGCCAGGAAAGGAATAAAAACCCCTTTCATTTGGCCATTATTGGCCATATGTTACATGCCTTCCCTGAGCAAGCCATAGAACAAAAACCATAAGTCAACAGTCTCCTCCTCAAGGAAATTACAGACTTGTAAGGAAAACAAGTATGCAAATAAATGGAGATTATTGAGTGTGAAAGATATTGCAGACACTGTTACAGTTACGGTTCAGTGTACGTTGTGCAAAGAAGCAAGGCCACTTTATAATGCACTTGGATGATAAAAGTGGTTTCCAGTATTCAATGTTTATAGACAGAACATAGTCATGGAATCCAGCAATGCTGCAATGAGTGGTGGTGACTGATGACAGGGGATGATAACCTAGGTGAGTCAAGGAATGTCTATTGTCACCTACTGGCCACTTTTGAAGTCCTAGGAACTAGATCTCAAAGCCAAGCACCCTAGCCTAAAACCACACATGGGCTTGCTATTCAAAGGAAGAGCAGGCAAGAGAGATAATCCAAAAATTCATCCGACGGAGTGCTGGTGGCTCAAGCCTGTAATCCTAGCTACTCAGCAGGCTAAGATCTGAGATTACAGATTAAAATCCAACCCAGGAGAATGGCATTGCCCTGTTTGTTAAGAAATGGAAAGGCTTGGAAACAATTATATTAAGTGAAGTAAGCCAGGCCCAAAGAAACATAGGTCTCAGGTTTCCCTAGTTTGCAATGACTAGTACATGTCTAGGACAAGTAGAGAAGGTCAAAGGCTATGTATATATGACCATATAAGATGATGTTAAGTGAAATGCACCCCAAGACAGGGACACAAGTGGTTTGTTTTCTTTCTTGTCATTGTTTTTTAATGTACTTATAATGCACTATGTGATTCTTTTTCTTTTGTTATGTTCTTCCCCCATGGTATAACCTCTGTGTTCACTGTATTTGTTCTGCACCTTGTATATACATTTTTGTAAACTGGGGAGGGGAAGGGATATAACAGGATGCTTAAATGGGGATGCAGGTTGACCCATTGTGACAATGAGATGTACAGGACACTATGTTGGAAATGAACTTTACAATGTCAGGAGGGGCAAAGGGGAGGGAGGAGTTGTGGAGGTGGGGAGGGAAGGGATGGTAGGTGATAAACAAAGGCGGAGGTAACAATGCTTGATAGGAAATGTACTTATTACCCAACTCATGCAACTGTAACCCTTCTGTACAGTATCTTTACACTCTCTCTATATATATCTATATTTATATATCTATATATAGATCTCCAATCCAAGCAAGACAATCCCTAACACTCTCCTCTCCAAATAAGCACTAAAAGAACTGGAAGTATACCTGTAGCTCAAATGATAGAATGATAGCTTTGAGCAAAAAAGCTCAGGGACGGCAGGCAGGCTGAGTTCAAGCCCTAGTACTGACTGGCACACCAAAAATAAAATCATCTAGGCTGAAGTAGGACTGAGCACAGGAATAACATAAAGTACTTCTCTAAGTGCAGAAGATTTAAGTCAGAATCATTAGTATATAGGCACAGAGGAAAAAAGAACATATTGAATTATTTTTTAAGACCTAGATTTCCTGTAAATCTGGTGGGTCACATGAGACTACTAGACACAGAACCTTTGTAGGTAGGACAAGAGGAGTTCAAGTATTGGACAGATCTTAAACAAACATATTTAAGTGTGGTAGAAGAAAATGGTGAAAGTACAATGGACATAGAAGAGCCAGTAAAGAAAAACTAATATATTTTTAAATCTAAAGTTAAACATTAATTAATGCTTTTCATTTTTTGATGACAATGTCAGGGAAATAATTTGCAGTAAGTTATGTCAATAAAGGTAAAGTAAGGTGAGATATGCAAACAATTACTCAAAGAACTACAGCAAGCAAACACCAAGTGATTTCTGTCAAAGGTTCAGATAAGTAAATTTAATTAAGCCTCATGATATATCTAGATTCTTTTTCTTCCTATATCATAAATAAAATCCACTGGCATTACTTGATTTAATAATTTCTAGAATGTTGTAATAAACCTTCATATTTATTACTTTTTTTAAAAAGCACCAGCCTTGAGCTGAAGAGCTGAGGGACAACACCCAGACCCAGAGTTCAAGTCCCACGACTGACCAAAAAAAAAAAAAATGAAGAAGAAGCATATCATTTCAATTATACATAGTAATAGATATTATTCAGTTGTTAACAGAATGTCTTTTTTTAAATTAAGAACTAAAACTATTCACAATGTTATGCATAAAATACAGAATATCATTATGTCCCAAAATGCCTGTGATGAGAATATAATTTGAGTGATCCTGGGTTATGTTCAACTGTTTCAGAATGGTTTGAGAAAAATTCCTAGCACAGTTTTATTTCCCAGCAATGGTGGCAGTTCCAGTAACCAGACAGATACTGGCTTTTCTGGTTCTGAAGAGTGAGGAATGTTGACAGAAAGCACCACCCCATGATTCATTTGTCACAACAAGGTTAAATCATTCTTCAGTAGCAGAATTTCCAAGGTTATTCCTTTCTACAAGCATGTATAAAAGTTGCTCTGCTGTCCCCATGGTTACCAACAGGGAGAGGAGAAAAAAAAAAGAAGAAAACAATATACTTCAAATTTTAACTGCTTTGCTGTTCAATCCTACACACAAAATAACTTACATCTAAACATGGTCTTCTGGCTGATTTCATGTTTTTCAATTGATTCTGTGATGACTTTTCTTCTTCCCTTTGGAAACAATGTCAAAATACTCACGAGCGAACAAACAATACACAGCTACATTATTTACAATAAAACCTGCATTTTTAACCAGCTATATTATTGAAATAATCTAAGGTGATTTCTATGTCATGAACATTACCCAGAATACAAGGTTATGAAGAAATTCAGAAAATAGAAAAGCAAGATGGAAAGATGGACTAAATGTTAGACTTGTATTGTTGGGCCCCCAAAAACATCAGCTTATGCCCTTCAGGCATGGGATTAAGAGGCTATTTTTAGTTTCATACTTGTTAGTGAAATGAGCTCCCTTCCCATAACTTAGTATGCTTCTTCCTCTCTCCAAAGCTTAACATGCTCCCTTCTTAGGCAAATGCTAGGCCCATGTAATAAAGGCAGTAAATAATCAACCAGTAAAATCAACCACTAACCCCCTTTACCTTGGGATGGCACTTCTCTGGGACAGCTACCAACCGTAGAATACAACAAGAGCCCCTTAGAGTGACCTTCAGGTCTGGGCAGCTGCAGGGCCCCTTATCTACTACTTGGGCAGCAGTCAAAAATCCTAGTCTGCCATGATGAAGCCCCTGGCCCACATGTTCACACCAGGATCTCTGCCTCCTAGCCCCATCTAACCCCTCCTAAACCTCCTAGGTTATATAGGTCACCTCAGACAATAGCCGGCACTTCTTTTCACTTCTTCCTTGTGAGAAGGGGTCTTACTAGACCCTTTCCCGGGCAATAAACTTTTCTTTGTCCTCTGTACTTGGATGTTTCTGTGGTTTTTCTGGCAAAGTCCAAATAATTTAACAATACTTAATAGAAGATATTAAAATACAATAGGCAAATCTCTAGGTTCTACAACTGATCCTATCTAGTCTTCTTTTCCCTCAAAAAGAAAGCAACACAAACAAAACAAAATAACAAAACACTGCACCTAGATGCCTCTTCTTATCTAAGTGAATCTGAATGTCTTTAGCATTAGATTTGGATCAACTCTCACTGTTAGAGAAAGAAAGCATCTAATAGATGTTTCCACTCAAGTTCTTTCTTATGATGCCCAGAAGCAAGAACACCAAAGAATCAACAAGGAAAAACAAAGTACTGTTGCTATATACTCAAGATGAGTAACAGACACTGCATAATATTGAGAGGTAAATATTTTTAAATACTTGTTTTCAACAAATTCACCATCTAATGGAAGAGCTAAATACCTTCCACTACTTTTTCTTATAATTTCTTCCTTTTACATGTACAACAGGATGAAATTAAAATTCAAAGTAAGAAGTTACCATCTAGATGGAAATGTGGGAAGTGAATTTTTGGAGGTTGAGAATCAAAGTGTAGGAAGAACAGAAGGAAAGTTCATGACAAGTGGGGTGCACAGCATCAGTACAGATATGTAAAGCTGATATTTGGGGCCATAATGAATTTATAGCTTGTGCTACAGAGAAAATGTAGCACAGGTCAGAAACCTGCAAAAGATGAATAAGTAGGCTTACATTGTGTGGATAATTGGAAGACATTAATATGTTCTTTTAACAAAAAAAAATCATCTAAGGGCTGGGAATGTAGCTTAGTGATGGAGTACTTGCCTAGCATGCATGAAGCCCTGGGTTCAATTTCTCAGTATCACATAAACAGAAAAAACCAGAAGTGGCACCGTGGCTCAATGGATAGAGTGCTAGCCTTGAGCTAAAGAAGCTGGGGGGGGGGGGGGGGGAGGGAGGGAAGGAGGATTGGGATTGGGGGGAGGAGGGGGGAGGCTGGGAAGGGAGGTGAAGGGTAAACAAAGGAGGAGGCTACAATGCTTGGTAAGAAATGTACGCATTATCCTGCCCATGTAATTGTAACCCCTCTGTACAGTATGTTCACAAATAAAATAAAATTAAATTAAAAAAAAAAAAAAAAAGAAGCTCAGGGACAGTGTCCAGGCACTGAGTTCAAGCCCCAGGACTGGCAAAAAAAAAAGAAAAAAATCACCAAGTTTCCTGAAATGCAATCCTTTCTTTCCCAAGATCTGGAAGTACTGAATAGGTCAAGTAGAGAAAAGATTTAGGAGGTGGCCTGGATTGTGTCTCCAGAAAATGATGAGTCTTGCTGCCGTGTGGAGACTTATTTCCCTCCAGGGCTCCATATCCCATCTTCTCATCCCTTCCTGCCATCTTTAGCTTTCCAGCATGACTCCTCCCTCTGGCTATGTTTCATAAACAATGCAAGTGTTGTACACATCTCTACATTTCTCCAAGTTTCGATAAAGCACCTGAGATCACAAAAGTGTGCTTGGCATAATAAATGGGTGAATGCTATAGGAATATTGGTTTGCCATTGGCCATTTCCATTGCCTCCATGGCCCAAACAGCCTTATGAAATCTCCTGGTATTCAGTGGAGATACAGTGAAACCAACTACAGCTGAAATAAACTACAGCTGAAGATGATGTGCACAGAATATCCTGAATAGGCAGCCAAAAGCTAAGAACTTGAGATATGCCAAATTCAGGATCAGCCTGGCTTCAGAGATACAGGAAATCCACACATCATGTTTTTTGTCTTTTTTTTTTATGGACCTATTATCACCTCTAAGACTGGTTCTTAAAAATACAGCATCTATCATGTTATGTGTGGAACACATAACACATAGACCACACAGCAGATATATAGTACATCTGAGGTATTAAGTTGGATAGGGGGTTTGGGCACCAGTGTCAGGAGAATGAAAGGGCAGTAAGGTGGAGAAGAGTAATGGAGGGGGTGAGGTGGCTCTAAATACCTTGTTTGGATGCATGGCAATGTGACAATGAAAACGTCCTTGTACAACTAATGGTGCTAATAAGAAAATTCAAGAGGAGAGATTTAATTTACTAATATTTTAAGAAATAGTATCTTAATGCATTTATTAGAAGGACAATGGTGAGAAAGGCTGAGAAATGCTGTTGCAGGAGTGTCATTCTTGCTCAAGTGCATTCACAAGGGGAAGTGGTGAGAGATTAAGGAAAATCTGCAAGAAAACCCCAACTTGACACTAGCACCTGAGACAAGGCAGAATTATCTGCATGCTGCAGTATCTGGGCTGGCAAGGCTGGAGCAGAATATGAAATTCCCAATCTAGCAGGTTTCAGAGGTAGCCCGCTGAACGGCAGTTGGGAGCAGTTCAGGAAGCTTGAGGGTGGGGCTCTCTCTGTGGCTCTCCTTACAGCTCAGGCTTGTAAGACAGAGCTGGGGTTCTCCAGGGCATTAGTCTCCACTCAAGAACAGATGTGGCAAAACTGAGCTTACGCTTGAGTGCAAAGTGTAAGTCTCTCTCTTTCCATGTGATATGCAGGTCCTTTTGAAGAAAGTGTTGCTTATATTGGGCCTTACATTGATAAGCCAGTAAACTGGCATGGCAAGAGACCATAGAAGTTAAATTCCACTTGGAAGTGATGATATATTTTCCCCTTAGTGGATGAAGGACAGGTAGATGGTTAAAACCAGTAGTGGTCTGTGGCCATGTATGACATCAGACAGAGTCACCTGTGTTTCTATTAGAGTTTCTATGTAATTGTTTTATCCACCCACAAAAAGTTGGAGTCTTGCCCAGTATCTGAGACTTGGAAGGGGATGGTAGTATGAGCTGGAATTGGTAGCAGGGAGAAGCAGGTTGTTCTGTCAGGAGAGCATGAACTGTGAAGCGTAGTGGATAGAAACTGGAGGAGATAGTTCAGGGATGAAATCGTAGGAAACAATGGTGGGGTAATCAAGGAAGAAAATATGAAGAAAATTGTTCTGAAGTTTAATTGGCTAGATATGTAATTTTCTCTAATTATATTGTATGAGAAAATTATGCATATTTATATATGGCAGTAACTACATATCCTCAAACATGCAAATACATGTAGGTCTCATCTTCTTATGCATGTGTGTGAAACTTGAATATGTAATTTTGTTATTGGATAATTATTTCAAAGAGTTCCTAGTTCAAGCACCCTTCCTTTGAATTTCACTTTGTGTCCCTAGATATAAACTAGAAAGTGAGAAGATACTTCCAAAAATGGAAATGCATGAAGTAGGGAATGAAAACTAGACAAGGCTGTCACTCTTTAGATCTTTAAGGGTGAATAGTACTCAATATAATTACTTGCTGAAGGATTAGGATATAGCTTTTAATTATAAGTTTATTCACATAAATGCTGATGGACTTGCAGGGACAAGCCTCAAAAGAGAGGCAAAGACTTTGCAAGTCCTGTGGGAAGAAAGGCAGGTCCGCAAAAGGAAGTGATATTATTATCCCACGTCATTTCATGTGAAATCAGCTTTGGAATTCACCTTCGTGCCTTTTATGGTTAAAACAATGGAGACACAATTTGCATTTGAAATACATATTGAGATTCATATCCAGTTAAATCCAACTCAGCTTACACACCCTTGTCACTTTGACAGGACTGAAGTGTAGATCAAAGTGAGGAGTCTTGAAGTTGTTCAGACCCAAACTCTTATATCTATGTCGGCTAAGTGTAATGGAAAAACAGATTTTTAACTGCAGATCCAAGAAAGGAAGCATCTCAATTTTCAGATACTTTTTAAAGCTTAACTTGCTGAAATCATCATCTCAATTCTGCACTCATTTCAACAATCAAGTAAACACAGAGAAAAGGAATAAAGAGATGTGAGAGAAAAGAAAGAAGAGAAAGGGAGAATTTGGTAGTAATAATTGTATTTCCTACCTTGTTAAATAGTCCTTTATTAGTTTCAGGAGGAAACTAATTACATGAGGGCGCTAACAGCAGAAAGAAAAAAACTCTTCATAAATAAAATATATGCCATTGAAACCACATGCACTAAAATAATGGTTTCCATCTTATTTTAAAAATTACAGTATTTGAAAAAAAATAAACTGTTGTACCTAGCTCCCTCTATCCATCCCACTTATAAAGGGAACAGCTGTTTAATGCCAATGCTACAGAAATGCTTCTAGACCCAAACTTCTGCTCTTTAGAAAGGCACTGCCAGGTGGCATGCTAGTTCCCAACAGCTCCATGTTCCAGCTTTAGAGTACTGGTTCTCTCAAAGGTGACACATTCCAAGTGAGGAAATTCCTTTGCATGAGCTGTGCCTCAAAGCTTGTGTTTCTAAGTTTGTTTTTGTTTGTTTGGCTCATTGGTTGTCATGAGTTCACTAATCTTCTCTATATAATGAACGTGAAAGAGTCTAGGAGGCATTACTAAATTCAGATTCAGAATGAGTATTTAGGTTGAGCAAAACTGAAAAATGTAAGGCTTGTATGCTTTGCCCTGGCTCAGTAAATCTGCTCTGTCATTTCTCTCAAATACTCCTAAAGAATTTTTTTTTTTTTGCAATTAAGACCTTCTGTCCACAGTAATTTATCCAATATGGTTTATTTTATGAAGATTAAGACTGGAAGTCGGCTTAGTTACAAAGAAGATCGTGATATACCCTCTCATCCAATGCCTGGGTCAGGTGGCATATGCCGATTATCCAAGCTCTGAGGAGAACACAATGGCTGGTCATAATGGTATAAAGGGGAAACACAAATAGAGATAACAAGGATCCTACCTTGAAAATAACCAAAGTAAAAGGAGGCTAGAGGTATTGCTCAAGTGGTAGAACACAAACCTAGAATGCCCAAGACCATGAGTTTAATTCCTACTACCACCAAAAAAGAAAAAGAAAAAGTAAGCAGTAAACAACCATTTTAATTTGTAGCACAGTAAGAGAATAGCTGAATTTTCTCTTTTGTTGTTTGAAGAATTGGGGATGATTTTTATTGTTTCCAAAATTCAGTTAATACAGAATTAATTTCAGAATCTGGTTTTGATATAACTCAATGAGGGGTGGGAGATGGGAAGGGATAGGAAGGGGAAACAAAGGAAGAGGCAACGATGCTTGATAAGACATGTACTCATTATCTTGCCCATGTAATTGTAACCTCTCTGTAAGGTCTTTTCACAATAAAAAAAAAAAAGATATTCCTAAGGAAGTAAAAAGTAAAAATAATTTGAGTAGTTACATTGTAATCATTAACATCTTCCTACCATGATAAAACCCAGTATATATATTTATATATGTGTGTGTGTGTGTGTGTGTGTGTGTGTATGTGTGTATATATATATACATATATATATAAAGCTAAAGCTCATCTGCTTTCTAAGCAGATTAAGATCTTTGATAATAAAAACATATACTCCCACTTGAAAATTTGTGTTATGATATCTGTAGACTAAAATGATTATTCATTTCTGAAAATAAACACAAAAGCAAGTTTCCAGATGAAAATACATACATCAAGAAAAGACATTTTGTGGGCTGGGAAGATGGCTCAGTGGTAGAGTGCTTGCCTTGCATGCATGAGGCCCTGGGTTCGATTCCTCAGCACCACATAAGTAAAAAGAAAAAAGCCGGAAGTGGTGCTGTGGTTCAAGTGGTAGAGCACTAGCCTTGAGCTGAAGAGCTGAGAGACAGCACCAGGCCCAGAGTTCAGGCCCCACAATCGGACCCAAAAAAAAAAAGAAAGAAAAGACATTTTGTCTGGGAAAATTCCAGGTTTGAATATATACCATCAATACGGATGGACTTGATTTTAGTTACTCATACATTTGTACTTTCCTGGGGAAAAAAAACAAACTACCAGTTCCTGAGTTTCACAACATTCTACCTAGACTGGAACAGAAGCTAAAGAGACAATGAGAAAAGTCAGATTTGAACTGAAGTAATATATCCTCTTATAAGCCCTGGGTTACTATGGTTGCTATAGAACAGACTCAAAAGATCATGAATCATATATGAAAGAATGTCAAGCGCTGTTTCTCTACTTCAGGAGACATTTGAAGGTGAAATAACAGCATATAAAATATCAAATGTTTTGTGCAATCCTAGTAATATATGAAATATTAAATTGCGGAGGGAATAAAAACACCAATATATTAAAAACATAGCCTATTTTTCTTTAATAAGACTAAAATAAATGCGAAAGATACAGAACATTATGAGAGAAAAGCAATGCTTCATTTGCTCTAAATAAGTTGACTGAACCTATACAAGTGGAAGATTTTCTGATGTTATAGATTGCTAAGAAATATTGTCATGTTACTAAGAAAGAAAATAAGTGCTATGTGAAAAATCATCCCTTTGTGGTCTGTCCATAATCCATTCTAGAATTATACAGACTTGTTTTAATTTCACTAAAAATTTAAAAGGAGTTTATAGAAATCATGAAGTAGGAACTCACCCAGAAAAGATTATTAAAATCTAATTTTAATGATAGTACTGCAATTTATAGGTTTTTTTTTAAATTCAGGTAACCATGGTAAAGTACACTCTAGAGAGAAATTATCCTACCATATTTGATACATTAATAATGTCAAATCTTTAGTTATTTTATTCTGATGACCCTCAACATTTTGTCCATAATGTAATCTTTTAAATAGATCCCTTCCAAACATTGACATGGCCATTAATTTAAACTACTTGCAAAATCTTGAAACACTGACTTCAGCTCATCTGAGTTCTTGCCCGAGTTTCCTCAGTACTTCTTGTCTTTTGTGAACATGACACGTAAATGTATCTCTAAATTCCAAGTTAATCTGCAGACATTGGGTTAAATTGTTTAAACATATACCCACCTCATAGAAACCTTAGAAACCCTTAGAAACCTATTGATTCATCTGTAAAATTAGAAGCCTGACTGATTGATCTTAAAAATCATTTCCAGAGTTGCTGTTCTTGTTCTAACAGCAAAAACAACACAGGAAAGTTTCAAACAAAGTTGGACAGGAAGCTAATATTTGTAATGTCACACAGAGAGATTAGGTCAGCAATTTCCATTAATAGGAGTCATATGGTGAAATCCCCCAGAGCTATTTAGAAACAAATCTCTGGTTGTTTAGAATTCCAGGTAGAGTCAATTTACTTAGACATTTTTCCCTTTCTTTTAGAAAATTCAAAGAATTCAGGAGTTATGTTCTGTCTTCATTGGAGTAGGGTACAGCAACACCTTTGGAGGAGACAGTTGTAGTTTTCCAAACTTTGAAAGAAGACAGCTGAATCTAAGGTAAGGTAATGAAGAGTGAAAGATGTAAAGTCATTCTAACAGAACCTAGGTATGGCTTGGATTGTGACAAGTATAACAAGGCCCATAATGTCTCGTTGATACAAGTTACATTAATACTATAAATAATGAAAGAGTTCATGAGATACTATGGGCATTCGTGTTCATCATTTTGACTTGGTTATAGGAGAAGTAATAGCAGAAGCTTTCAAAAATTGAAAAGAAAACACTGGCATGTCATTTTCTTGTTAAAAGTAGGTGAGTTTAAATGGAAAGCCTGTGGAAAGTATTAGGAATGTGTTAGTTTTCATAATTGCATGCATCTATATATTTTCTTGGAAAATTAAGTACAATTGTTTTAGAATGTTGCTAGATAGTCCATACTTTTCTAAGTGTGAACAGTGTCACTATATTTTTAATGCCTAAAAGTGCTAGGGCTCCTGATTAAAAAAGAAAACAAAAACGAATATGCTTCCATATTCCTGACTGACTCTTCAATTGTTTGTTAAAAATATTTATGAATCTTGCTAGCTATGTCTTTTGCCATGGCCATGCAGAAGCTCTGCAACTTCATGCAATCCCATTTGTCCAACCTTTCTTTGATTTGTTGTGTTTCTGGATCTTTATTAAGAAAATTTCAGCCTGTGCCAAGGAGACCTAGAGTTTCTCCTATTCCTTCCTGTAATGTTTTCGGGGTGTCTGCTTTGACTTCAAGGTCTTTGATCCATTTGGAGTTGATTCTGGTGGAGGGTGATAGATAAGGATCTAGCTTTAGTTTTCTGTACAGGTGTTAAATCAATTTTTCCAGCACCATTTACTGAAGAGGCTGATAGGGACACAAGTGGTTTTTCTTTCCTGCTATTGTTTTTAACTTATTTATAATGTACTATGTGATTTTTTTTGTTTCTTTTGTATGTTCTTCCCCCACAGTATAACCCCAGTTTTCACTGAATCTAGTTCCAGTGTCCTGCATCTTCTCTATACATTTTTCTATTTGGGAAGGGGAAGGGAAATGACAAAATGCTTAAATAAGGATACAGGTTGACCCATTGTAACAATGAGATGTACAAGACACTATGTTGAAAACGAACTTTACAACTTCTGGGGTGGGGGGAGGAGTTGGGGAGGTGGTGAGGGAAGGGATGATAGGAGACAAACAAAGGAGGAGGTAATAATGCTCCATAGGAAATGTACTCATTACTTTATTTTTACAATAAAAAACATATATAAAAATATTTATGAATTGAGCATGGTGGTTCATGCCTATAGCTTCAGCTAATTAAGAGGCAGATACAGGAGAATCATGGTCTCAGGCCATCCTGGGAAAAAGTTGGCAAGATCTCACCTCAAAAATAAACCACACTAAAAGTATACCTCAAGTAGTAGAGTACTTGTCAATACAAAGCTCTGACTCTAATCTTCAATAATATCTATGTATAAGATTCAATCACAGTAAGATGCATATATTTTGAAGAATTTAAAGTTTTGAAAATTCAAAAATTTAAAGTCAAGCCTACTATAAAGAAGGAGGCAACAATGCTTGATGAGAAATGTACTCATTACCTTGCCCATGTAATTGTAACCCCTCTGTACAGTATTTTCACAATAAAATACTTATTAAATAAATAAATAAATAAAGTCAAGCCTACTAAGGACTTCACTCATATAATACTGATACTATTTAGTAATAATTCGATTGTCATTTCAAACACATGTGTACAAACAAGTAAACAACTCATAAAAATAACTGATATTTTTTCTTCTCTCTGAGTCCTTCCCTGATACGCTATTATGGTAGTTTTAGGTGTTCTTATCACCCATCCCTAGAGTGTGTGAAAAACTTACAGTACTGGAGTTCTTTTTTTTTTTGGTCAGTTGTGAGGCTTGAACTCTGGGCCTGGGCACTTTCCCTCAGCTCTTCAGCTCAAGGCTAGCGTTCCGCCACTTGAGCCACAGCGCCACTTCCGGCTTTTTTCTTTTTGCTTATGTGGTGCTGAGGAATCGAACCCAGGGCCTCAGGCATGCAAGGCAAGCGCTCTACCACTGAGCCACCTTCCCCGCCTAGTACAGTAGTTCTTTAGAAGTGTAACTACTCTTGTACTAGATTCTAAACAGTCAAAAGTTATCTTCAATGTCAGATCTTATGTGATTACTAGAATGTAAGCATTCAGTAAAAATTTGCTCAAGAGTTTATTTTTAATGCATGTAAAGAGAGGTAAAACAAAAGTCTGACCCAACTCTTTTCAAAGCCCTGAGTGATAATATTGGGATACTTACATATGCAAAACCTCAAACAAATGAGAAACTACTGCAGTGTACTTAATAAGGAATATTCCTTAGAAATAAAAAAGTTGTATTATAATAACATGAAAAAGATTAGTAGCCAAAAGGGAAATAATAATAATAGCTGAAATATATGAAAAAAAAAACAGTGATTATTAAGCATATGAAGAGAGACTTATCAGGGAGTATAAAATTAAAAACAATAATCCTGTTTGATCTTCTCCAAGACCACTTTTAACTATTTTCTTGATTTAGATGCATTATTTATTAGAATTCTTACCTCTCTTCTACTATTTCCTCATCTTGCTGGAAAAAAAATAGCCTCAAAAAGTACTGAGAAAGTTTGTTTAGAATATTGAATCTCCACAAAGACTTTTATTCTAAAATTGTATGAAATAGTTTAGACCTTAAATAATCCCAAAGGTTCATAGGCTTAAGGCTAAGTCATCAGCCTGTGGCACTGTTGGGAATTGGTGGCACCTTCAAGAGGAAGAGCTGAAGTGGAGGAAGTTAGGCCATGAGGGCATGACCTTCTTCAGGACCTCCTTGAAGGAGATATGAAGACCCTGACCCCTGTAGTTTCTGAATTTTCTGGCTGTCACAAGGTGAGACAGTTTGCTCCCCCCTAAACTCTGCACTGTGCCTATCACAGGCCTAAAAGACCTAAGGCCCATTGACCACAGACTAAAACCTCTGAAACTGTGTTCCAAAGTAAAAACTTTCTCCATATAAGTTGTTTATCTCAAGCATTTGGTTTTAGGGACAGGATACTGACTAACATATATTTTCTGTCTTTTTTCCTTTTTTGGGTGTGTGTGTGAGGGAGGGAGGGAGTGTTTAGTGGAGTTCAGATATCACATTTCTAGTTTTGAAGAATTATTTTTGGTTTTTGTTTATTTGGGGTTTTTGGTTCCGTTTGTGTTTTGGCTTCTAGCATCCAATGGAATGTTTACATCAATGTACCCCCCCCCCCCCAACCCTGGAAGCTTTTATCCCTTCTAGATATAATGTTGTGAAATTTACAGATCATTGTATTTCTTGCATTTGGTATAGATAGTACTGGTCCTCTTCTTTTTTGCATGCTCCTTTCCTCTAAAGAAATTTGCTTTTGTTAATTTTTTAATTAAAGTGCTATTTTTGTTTTCTACTCTTACTAGAACTTTCTTTATTTTCTATTTGTTTATTTCTCTTTTATGCTTCTAGCTTTTAAAAAAAAATACTTTTGTTTCCAGGTTGCTTTATCATAATAATACAAAAGGAAGCATAAAAGTTCACCATAGGCCGGGAATGTGGCTTAGTGGTAGAGTGCTTGCCTCGCATGCATGAAGCCCTGGGTTCAATTCGTCAGTACCACCTACCCAGAAAAAATCTGGAAGTGGCACTGTGGCTCAAGTGGTAGAGCTCTAGACTGGATTAAAAGAAGCTCAGACACAGTGCCCAGGCCCTGAGTTCAGGCTCCATGCTTGGCAAAAAAAAAACAAAAAACAGTTCACCATAATCTCTAGTATACAGGCGGGCATTATCAACTACTAATCTCCCTGTAGAAACTGACAAAGATGTCTTTATATGGCAGAGTATAGAACACTGGGATATGAAGTGTCAGGTATCACACTGTTCTAATCATTTGTAATTTTCCCCCAGTTTATTCTTCCTCGTCCTCCTCTTTTTCTTTCTCCACTTCTTCTTCTTTCTGCTTCTCCTCCTTCTTTTTCTTTTTCTTCTGGCATTTCAATTCAGGGTTTTGTGCTTGCTATACAAACACTCTACCATTTGAGACATGCGTCTAATTCTTAAAATTTTTTTTCAGATAGAGTCTAACATTTTTCTCTGGGCCTACCTATGTCTCCTCCATTGCTGGAATCAGAAGCATGAGTCACATGTCCACCTGGTGTTTTTGAAGTAGATCTTACTAAATTTGCGCCAGCTACCTTTGAACCATGATCCTTCCTTCTCAGTGTCCTCTGTAGTTAGGATGGAAGGCATGTATTCCACATTCATTCTTTTTTTTTTTTTTAAGTAAAACTGTTTGGCATCTATGTTGTAACAAAAATAGCAGTAATAAGTAGTTACCTTGACACAAGGCATTTTCTTACTGGAGTTGTGCTCAGAATTTAATTTCCCTGTCATTATTCCTGTAATTTTTCTTTAACTTCAATACCATTCATGTCTTTTTCTTCTTCAGTACTCTAGGGAAGTGAAGCTCTAATCAGAGTTGAACTCATGGTTGTCTTTTCCACTGACCAATTTCATCATCTAGCAATTTACCAACTCATGTTTGTTTTTAAGAAGTCTGGTAAAATGGCTTCTATATTGATATATATCCCTCATTTTGTGATGGTTACGGAAATTTATCCTCTATTCTCTACTATTATTTTTAGTGGTATTTTTAGTGTATGTTTAGTGGTATTTTAATGGTATTATTTAGTGGAGTAGTGACAGTAGAAGAGAAATAAACATACAAAAACCATCCACCATCTGAAATCAAAAGTGCAGATAAGATTTTAAAGACAAATCTGTCAGTTTAATAGTATATTTTCAGGAAGAGTTGCCATTTACAAAGCCTCCTTTCATGCAATACTTTATTAACTCTTTACCAGGTCTTCATGAGGTAGGCAAAATTACCTCTATTTACAAATAGCAAAAGTCAAACACAGTTAAAGCACTAATCAGAACTCAAAACTAGGTCCTACAATTCCATGATCAGTGTCCCACCACCACCAACACAACTACATTAAAAAGTCATTGCCTAAGAAATGTTCCTCAGTCACTAGTAAGCATTGCTTAAGATTTATTAGAGAAAAGTGTATATCATGTAAAGAACCCTTGATAGAGTCAGGTGACTTAACATCTAGCCTCATTCCTAATCATACCTGCATGGGCTTTGATATCGTCATCTGAAAAGTAAAAGTGTCAGACATTTACCAAGATTTTTCCAGCTCTCATCATCTGTTTGTATAAAACTAGAAAATGTGTCCCCAAATGATATTGTTAGAGACTTAATGAATCTTTCTGTAGAAGTGTGTTCTGACCATCTTGCATTAGATTAAGTATGCAATATTCTGCCCTTAGTAGGATGGGCTTCTTCAGAAATTTCCTAGGGCAACAAATTAAGTGTAATGATATTTAATAGAGAAGACTCTTGCCTAATTGGGACAGTCATGCTCACTTAATTGAGATGCCTCTAGATAATTGTGTGGTATATGTATAGAACTGGAGGTGACCAGAGTTGAGTGATGTTTTAGACTTGAGTGATGTTTTAGACTTCTCTGAGTAGCTTTGTTAAATGACAATTCAACATAGAAAGCACAGAAAGAGAAAATTCTTCTTCAGAGAAATGTTCTTTTCTTGGTGAGGAGAATCAATTTTCCTTCGAAGAAGATCACACTCTTCACTTCTCTGGTGAAGATCAATTAGCAAATGGCATTCTTGCTTGCAAAGAGAAGGCTATTCATTGATAGGCTGTCTCGGTGTGTTGTGCACTCGACAAATCACATAATCTATGCCTGAGATAACTGAAAAAGAAAAAAAAAGAGGCAGACACTAAATATCAGCTTTAAAAAATAAAAGAAGACACCAAACACATATACCCACACATACACATACATGTTGATTACTCAAATTAAAGAAAATATGGTGTCATATTTTTTCCTTACAAAGTCTATAACTTCAGGAGAAAGTGATGAATTTAGTGTTTTCATTCATCAGTCTTTTCTTATTTTAGATTGGATGGTATGTTGTGTTTGTTTTCTTAAACTGTTACTACATTGAATTTGTTGGCATTATTCATTTTGTGTGGCTTATGCAACAATATTTTCTTTTTTCATAGCACTTTAAAATTTTTACAACATAGAAAATTATTTTAAGATTGAAATGGAAAGATATTTAAAATGTTTCTCATCTCCAAAACACATAAACCTATACAATGTTAATCAATTCCTTTCTCGAGAGATTTTAGCTTTTCCTAACTTGTTTACAGCACTTATTAGTGAAAAGATTCTAGAAGAATCATATTTCCTGAGTGCTTGAATAATCAATGCATACAATTTGTCCTTAACCTAAATAATCTCAAACTACACATTCCACATAGCACTGCAACTGCCAACAGCCGACTTACAATGCCTAATTTATTTTTTCTCAAAAGGGTGGAGCCTTCTAGATAATTCATCTAACCAAGTTCAGGGTTGAAGTTTAATTATTGCTTTTCAGCAGTTTACCTGACATTTTGGCTCAGAAACATTATTGAGATTTCTTCCACCCAGAGCAGGAATGCTCCATGCCCTGGATTTAACCCCCTCAGGACCAGGTGCTCAGGTAGCTACTCTGTTATTAGCAAAAGCATTTTACAACTCTCATTCCCCAGAGCTCTTTTCTCTCCCCTCTCTCCCCTCACTAAGTTACTCAAGCTTGTACAAGAGACCCAGGGAGGCTACAAAAATTAATGCACTGAAGTCATAGATTTCAACACCCCAAAGAGAGACTCCAGGAACACATTAGCAAGGACATACACTTATTCAGAATTTTTTGTTTTGTTTTGTTTTGTTTTTTCCTACTTGGTTCCTTCTTTACCCTGATGCCTGAATTGTACCAAGTTGTGAATTGACAGTTTTCACCACAATGTAACTCCACTATTTTATATACAATAACACTATTCAGTAGCTTTAAAGTATCTGCGATTTTGATTTTCAAATTTTGATTGCTGAATTTTAGTTTAAAAATACAAGGGCCACTGGAATGTTACCCTACATTCGGA
Source organism: Dipodomys spectabilis (assembly GCF_019054845.1). Lineage (NCBI taxonomy): Eukaryota > Metazoa > Chordata > Mammalia > Rodentia > Heteromyidae > Dipodomys > Dipodomys spectabilis. The sequence goes on along the minus strand of NW_024870758.1, from coordinate 16,214,615 downwards.
AAGGAGAGCCATTGTCATTTTCTTATTGGATATGAGTGTAATTGGGTTCCAGTGTAATTATTGGTAAACTGTTGAGCGTGTTTATCCTAAAACAACACACAACATTTTACCAATATTCCAGCCTATCTGACAGTCATTAAACATGCCAACAATATTTATGACATTAATTTTTTTCTAAGTAAGGTCATCTTATGACCTATTGATTCCAAGAATCTGTATTCACTTTGAAATTCAGATATATTGGTTCAATTTATGAGATCAAAGGTAAGCAGTAACTTCCTAGACATCACTATCAGCTACACTACAGACTTAAATGACACTTTGAATGCGTTCTGAAAATTTATTTTATTTTTATTTTTAATTTATTTTTATTATATTTTATTATATTGTATTTTGTGGTACTGGAGTTTGACTTCAAATCTTTGGGCTTGCTAGGCAAGTACTTTACTACTTGAGCTATGCCTCTAGTATTACTGAAGAATAAACTCTAAGCCAGGAGCCTGTAATCCTAGCTACTCAGGAGGCTGAGATCTGAGGATCATGGTTCAAAGCCAGCCCGGGCAGGAATGTCCATGAGACTCTTATCTCCAATAAACCACTAGAAAACCGGAAGTGGCATTGTGGCTTAAGTGGCAGAGCGCTCGCTTTGAGCTGAAGAGCGCAGGGACAACACCCAAGCCCAGAGTTCAAGCCCCACTACCAAAAAAAAAAAAAGAAAAGAAAAGAATAAACTCTATACTTTGAAAACTTTAAATTCTACATGTTTTTAATTCTATACTTTGAAAGAATATAGCCAGAAATAAGAACAACTTCTAGATAGAGTAATGAGAAAAGCAACCTAAAGTGATAGATGGAAGACTGATCTGGGTTGCTGAGCATCTCAGCTGCTAATTATTGTGTGGCTTTGTTTAGACTGTCATAGTATCTTTACAGTAGAGATTATGAATTCAGTGGAGACTCTGAACTCAGCCTCTCTAATGATGTTAATATTTTCATCTCACAAAGTTCTTCCTAAGACCCTCTGAAACTATTGTATAGTAATCTTCCAAACCTCACAAAGATGATGTTATAGTTTGCTACTTTATGAAGTATCTAAATCTATCTATCTATCTATCTATCTATCTATCTATCTATCTATCTATCTATCTATCTATCTATCTATCTATCTCTATCTAAGAAGCTCTGGTGCCTTAACCTATAATCTAACTAATTGGAAGGTGAAGAGAGGAGGGTCACAGTTCAAAGCTAGCCTGAACTAAAAGCTCTATGGTTGTTGCTCAAGTGATAGAGCACTTGACAATCAAGCACAAGGCCTTGAAATCAGAACCCCAGTACTACCAAATTAATGACAATGATATTGGTAATGATGATGATGATGATAAATTTATCAAAGAGTACCTGGTATATATGTCTATAATCCAAATATTCGGAGACTGAGGAAGGGGGATTAGGAAGTCAAGTAGGCAAGATAGAAAGACCCTGTCTCAGAACTGGTACTGTGGTTCAAGTGGTAGAGCACTCGCCTTGAGCTGAAGAGTTCAGGGACAGCGCACAGGCCCAGAGTTCAAGCTCCATGACCAACAAAATAAATAAATAGAAAGAAAGATCCTGTCTCAAAAAAAATCAAATTAAAAAAAGGAAATCACATTTATATACTTAAACAATTTTGTTTTCTAGAAGAAGTAATTAAATAATTTAAACAACTCATTGGCATTTACACATTTATTTTCTGCTTGGATTAAATTTGCCTCCCTCCATTCATGGCTGAAGCTGACATGAATGCATTTGAAAATAGGTTTTAGAAGAAGTAACTAAGTAGACGTGGTTAGAAAGGCACACTCTACTGAGCTAGGACTGATGGCCTTTGAAGCTGGGAAAGATCTCCCTCTACCCATGGTACAAAGATGGTGGCAGAACACCAACTCCAAGTCTATAAGCCAGAAACTTCCGGGTGCTGGTGATTCACACCTGTAATGCTAGCTACTAAGGAGGCTGAGATCTGAGGATCACAATTCAAAGCCAGCCTGGGCAGGAAAGTCCGTGAAACTCTTTATATCCAATAAACTCCCAGAAAACCAGAAGTGGCACTGAGACTTAAGTGATAGAGCGCTAGCCTTGAGCTGAAGAGCTGAGGGGCAGCTCCCAGGCCCAGAGTTCAAGCCCTATGACTGACCAAAAAAAAAAAAAAAAGCCAGAAACTGACCCCCCCACCTCCCCAACCACCACACCAGACCTTAATCTTCCACTTTCTAACCTCCATGATGGTGAGCAAATTAATTCTACTGTTTAAACTATGCATTTTGTGGTATTTTGTTATGGCAGTCTGAGCTGACTAGTGATATTTTCCATGTACATTAAAAGCACCAGAAATCAATAAAAATGTTACTCTTTGAAAGTTCATGGGAATCCACAAAACAGCTCTAGAACAATTTTTCTCTAAAATAGTTAGCTGTTTACAAATCAAAGCATCTTGATAAAAATGAAAATCACTATTGAGTTGGGAGAGGAATTGTCTGACTGGAATACTCATAAATCTGACGAAGCTATATGGAATGATTTCCAGGAAATGTAATAAAGTAAACAATGGCTACGTGTATTCATTTACAAACACTCCAGGGAATCTCATCTCTTAACAGTTTTCTTGTCTATGATAAAGAAAGACATAGATGTTCTCCCTCCAGACTGTGAGAACTGCATCAAAGCTGCAACTTTCTCACCATAAACTTTGCTCATCTAGAAGTTGCTCTGTCTTTCCAAGTCAGTTAACTTCAGAACAAGTGAAAAGTATTAGAGGTGCTAGGCACTGGTGGTTCACTCCTCTAATCCTAGTTACTCAGATGGCTGAGATCTAGATCAGAGTTCAAAGCCAGCCTGGGGCAGAAAAGTCTATGAGACTCTTATCTTCAATTAACCATCAAAAAGCTAGAAGTGGAGGTCTGGTTCAAGTGGAGTATCAGCTTTGAGTTAAAAAAAAAAAAAAAGAACAAAAAAGAGTGGGAGGCCCTGAGCTCAAGCCCCTGTACCAGGAAAAAAAATACCTTAAACAATCAGAGGTGAATGTCACTTTCCAAGTTACTAACATGGAGCAAGTCTGACTGACCCATCGTCTACAAGCACAAAGCCTCAGGATTAAGTGACTCACCATCATGTTCCTTCAGAGAAAATAAAGGAAAATTCAAACCTGAAACCTTGTCTCTTATATCCCACTCTTCAATTTTATCATCCACTGTACAAAAATCCTCGTTCTGTAAATGGAGGCATGCCTGAAATTAACATACATACCCCAGATTTCAAGGAATCCTCTAATGGGTAAATGGGTACATTTTACTCAATGGACAAGTACTAGTAATTAAACAACAACACAACAGCAACACTAAAGTGTAATTGTTTTTCTTCCTTTATAAATGATGTAGAGTTTAGTCAAGTCAAATGGTGCCCACAAATGTTCAGAAGAAATAAACAACCTTATTTTCTTTCTTTGGTTGGTTCAGAGTTAGTGATCTCTTAAAGAATTGCATTCTTGAAAGAAAAGCAGTGATTTGGCAGTGTGTACTTTGTCAAAATCATTTGTAAACACTCTTCCATAATGAAAAAGAATAAACCCTGAAATAAACCCTGAAACAGTTATTTTTCTTGACTGTAAGTACTAGCCTAAAAAAACAATTTCAATTTTTTAATATTTTTCTTTTCTTTTTTTAATTTAATTTTATTTTTTTGTGAACATACTGTACAAAGGGGTTACAATTACATGGGCAGGATAATGTGTACATTTCTTATCAAGCATTGCAGCCTCCTCCTTTGTTTACCTTTCACATCCCTTCCCAGCCTCCCTCCCCCCACCCAATATTTTTATTTTCTTCAAGCAGTTGTATACAGGTATCGCATCCAACAAAGCAATTTATGAATCAATGTGTCTTAATCAATGTCACCTCTTTGAACATTCTGACCCATTCCTTCTAACCCACACCTTCCCTCATTCTTCTTAATTTTGTAGGATATACATTGAATAATGATTTTTATCATAGAAGCAAAAGCTCCCATAGGTAACTCCTTTTAATTTATAATTTTATGTGGTATGCAGCATTAAGAATTTTATTTCCCAAACTGCTAATAGATTATTTTTTTATTGTCAAGGTGCTCTACAGATGGGTTACAGTTACGTAAGTAAGGTAGTGATCACCTTTCTTGTCTAACTTGTTAGCCCTTCCCTCATTTTTCTCCTACTTTCCTTTCCCCACAATCCCCCCACAAGTTGTACAGATCATTTCCAACATATTGTCTTGTGAGTATCGCTGTTGCAGTTTTTCCTTTTGTCCTTTTTCTCACCATTTTGTTGTTCCCCTTCCCTTCCCTAGTTCAGATAAATGCTTAGATTATTATATTGAACTATTCATAATTTGAGTTTATAATGGCATTGCTACAGCCAAAGTGTCATACTCAATGTGTTTTGTGTGCACATTCCAACAGCCAAGGTGAGTACATAAATAAGTTGTCACACATAACATCACATCCCTGTAGTTTATAATAAAGTATGGAAACACAAACATCACAAAGCAGGCTTAATAGGCAGGCTTAGGCTGACTTCTCTCAGCTCTAACTGAGAAGACAAAGAATATTCAACAGGCTTCAAGTTTCACTTGTTCTTCCTGGGTGACCTTGCATGGAAAATAGCAAATAAGAAAAAAAATATTAAAAGCAAATGAGAATATTTAGTGTGGAATTCTAAGGGTCTTTTACAACTAGTTTGTTTATTTCCCCCAAGTTTAAATGCTGCCATCTTAAGGGAAACCGTAACAAGATCAAGTGCATGTGGACTTCAGTTAATACATGTGCAATACATTAAGAATTTTTGCAGGATGAGTAGATTATGGCTGAGGATTGAGGTTCAAAGCCAACCTAAGCAGGAAAGTATCTGAGACTCTTCTCTCCAATTAACCACAAAAAAGCCAGAAATGCAGCAGTGGCTCAAGTGGTTGAGTGCCAGTTTTGAGCACAAAAGCTCAGGAGTAGCACTCAGGCACTGAGTTCATGCCCTAGGACCAATACAAAAAAAAAAAAGTAAACATAAAATGTAAATAGTTTTCAGCATCTTAAATATATTCAATAATTTCTTTTTAAATGGCAAACCTCCAGGGATCAATTAATGTGAGCTGCAGTACTACTGTATAATAGTTGCTATTTGGAAGAATTTCTCTTATGTGTTTGTTAAATTTCTCTTGCCACATTTTATTGTGCATTTCCTCTTATTTAATACTCAATGGGAATAAAATCCCTGGTCAAAGAAGACAACAATTAGCTAGTTGCCAACTTTTAAATAGGGAAGTTTCAGAGGCTTGAGAATAGATAATAACCTAGAATCATCTCAATCTCCTACATCATTCTTCTCTCTAATTTCAGCATTAGTTTTGACACCAAGAATGGGAAGAAGCTGTAAGCAATGTATAGACACAATTGTGTTTTATCAACACAATTTGGCCATCAACTATGTGCCTTTAATAACTTCTTCCAGTTTTCTGAATTTTATTATGTTATGATTTGTGATTTGGACAGAATTGTCTCTTAGTTATTCCTGTATTTCTAAATTCAAGCTCTGATCTTTTCCCCCAAAATCCATTTAGTTTTGTCCCATTAGTCAGGATTCAGGACCCCAGTATCTGAATAGAAGTTATATTAGCATTCTAACAGGCTTTACTGCTACATCTAAATTCTAGTCTTACCAGAATAATTGGATTTCCATGGTGAAAGAATCATTTTGCTATTTATGTTTACCTTAAGCATTTATTCCAGCTAATCTTTCTCATACTATTATTTTTAAAATTCTTATCTTTGTTTTCCATTGTGTTAGCTGAATATTTACTTAATGACATTTCTTTTATTTGCTGTTGATTATCATTTAAGGTATCATTGTTCTGAGGAGCCTAAATTGGTCAAGCTTTTCCCCGTGGCAATACTTCATTTACTCTCTTAATTAGTATTCTCACAAATCAAAGAAAATATTTACCACTCTGTAGGCTAATGCCATCCCTAAAAAGGTGCCACTCTGTTGACACTGACCTCTTGATAATTGTGCCTGCCTAGTGACCATGAATTGTATGATCCATGCTAAAACCTATGTTTCTACCTAACTTATTTTCCATTTCCCTATTGAGTTGGTTCTATTTAATACCATGTGTGCTCTCTGGTCCACTTTCCTTGAGAGAGAGAAAACAGTCTAAGCTGAGAGTCTGATGGCAAATAACATACGTAGATAATCTACGGCATGGAAGGCGAAGTATTAGAAATCACAATCAGCCAAACCATGTCAGTTACAATATTAAATGTCAATAGGTTAAAGAATCAGCTAAAATTATCATAATGAATAATAATGCAGGGCTCAACTATAAGCTGTCAAAAACAAACATTTTAAATATGACACAAAATGAAAAGATAGGAAAAATAAATTTAAAGAGAAAAAATACATATCTTAGGGTCCATTTCCCTAACATCACCTTATCTGACCTTTTCTGTATTTTCAGACAAATACTACATATTGCAAATAAGGGAAACCATGGGACCTATGTTTCTTTGGACCTGGCTTGCTTCACTTAATATAATTTTTTAGGGAAATGGACCCTAAGATATGTATTCAAATGTTTTTTTTTTCCTTTCATGCGATTGTTTCTAACACATTTATAAGATTATTTCTTCGTTACTTTGTATGTCCCTCCCCCACAGTATAACCCCTGCTTTCACTGTATTTCATGTCCATATAATTTGTGGAGGGGAAGGGGAAAAACAAATCACTTAAATAGGGATATAGTTGGACCCATTGCAACGAGATGTACAAGTCATTATTTCGAAAACGAACTTTACAACTTTGGTGGGAGGATTGGGTGGGGGGGGTGGGGGGGAGGATGGGAAGGGTTGGGAAGGGGAAACAAAGAAGGAGCCTACAATGCTTGATAAGAAATGTACTCATTATCTTGCCCATGTAATTGTAACCCCTCTGTACAGTATTTTCACAATAAAAACCCTGTAAAAAATTTAAAAAGAGAAAAAAATACATAATACAAGTACCAATCAGAACTAATATCATTAGAAAGCTAATATAACTGTATCAATATCAGAGAAAGTGTTTTCATCTAGAAATGTCATACAATCTGGGGATCTATATAGCTTAGTAGCAGAGAGCTTAATTAGCATGTTCAGGGCCATGGGTCCCATGATCAGTACCAAAAAAACAAAGTATCAAATAGGGTAAGGAAAAATGTTTTATAGTGATAAAAGGCTAAACTTTCTAAAATGATCATTTTGAATGTGATATATCTAATAGCAGCTTCAATGTACATAAAAGAAAAGTTGAGAAAACCAAATGGCAAAATAAGCCATTCACAATTATTATGGAGATTTTGATAGCCCTTTCACAGTAATTGCTAATACATTAAAAGTAACTAATAACAGATAAAAATCAACAGTATCCCTATTTAAACGATTTGTTTTTTCCCTTCCCCTCCACAAATTATACGGACATGAAATACAGTGAAAGCAGGGGTTATACCGTGGGGGAGGGACATACAAAGCAACAAAGAAATAATCTTATAAATGTGTTAGAAACAATCGCATCAACTTATTTAAATAGGGATACAGGTGGACCCATTGCAACAATGAAATGTACAAGTCATTTTATGTAAACGAACTTTACAACTTTGGTGGGAGGGGGAGGAGGATTTGGTTGGGGAGGGGGAGGATGGGAAGGGATAGGAAGGGGAAACAAAGGAGGAGGCTACAATGCTTGATAAGAAATGTACTCATTATCTTGCCCATGTAATTGTAACCTCTGTGTACAGTATTTTCACAATAAAAAAAGAAAAAAATCAACAGTAATATATTAGATTTGAATAGCATCAACAAGTGGCCGGAAAGATTGTAATAGAGCACTATATGCAACTGATGTACACTATACATTCCGTTCAAACACACATGGAATGCCAAAGAACAAAAACAAAAATATTTTTAAGTATCAACCAAGTACATAGCATTGAAATTATAAAGCATTGTACTCTGATCCAGGTAGATAAATTACATTACAAAGCAATAACAAATACTTTTATTACATACTTGAAAGTTAAATATTCTAAGAGATCCATTGGTTTATGAAGGAATCAAAATTTTTGACTTCTAAAAGAGGAAATATATTCTTGAACACATGGTGAAATTTGTAAGATGCATCTCCACTAGTGCTAAAAGTAAAACAACACTTAACAGTGTTAGAAAACAATAAGTCCAACAACGTATTATCTGTCTTTTCAGCTTAAAAATAAAAAGAAAGAAGAGAAAGCTAGGTAAATTGAAGAAAGAAATTTAAAGGGTAAGAAAAGAAATCTAAGCCAGGCACCGGTGGCTCACACCTATAATCCTAGCTACTCAGGATGCTGAGGTCTGAGGATGAGGGTTCAAAGCCAGCCCCAGCATGAAACTCCGTGAGGCTCTTCTCTTCAATAAACCACTACAAAACCGCAAGTGGTGCTGTGGTTCAAGTTGTAGAGAGCTCGCCTTGAGCTGAAGAGCTCCGGGTCAGCACTCAGGCCAAGAGTTCAGCCCCCAGGACTGACCAAAAAAAAAAAAAAAAAAAGTTGTTTTAATTGATAAGGTATCAGCAAAACTGATCATGAGAAAAAGAAACCACAAAAAAACAGTCAAGAAAGGAAGAAATACCTGTAATTCTAACTACAGAGAAGGCTCAAGTGGAAGGATCTTAGTTCAAAGTCAGGCTGGGCAGAAATATCCTCTAAAATAACCAGGAAAAACCATGTCTGAAGGCATGGCTCAGCCTAAAGTGCAGTCTAGCAAGTGTGAGACCCTGAATTACAACCCTAGTACAGGTGAAAAAAAAAACAACAAAGAAGATTCCTGTCAGAACATGGACATTAAAATGAAATATCAATAGCTGTAACTGAATAATTTTGATAACTTAGATGAAAAGAAAAATTTCCTTGAAAAACATAATTTCCAAAAGTGATAAAAGAAGATATATAAAAATCTGTGTACATAGCTTATATATCTTAAAACTTGATTATTACATAAATTCTTCCCTGAAAAAGAAACTCTTAACCCTAATGTCCACAAGCATGAATTCCACAAATATTTAAGAAAATAAAACAATGTTACATAATCTTTTCAGAAAAGTGATGGAGTAGGCACATCCCAATGAGCTCTATGGGGCTATACTAATATCTGGAAAATAAACTACAAGAGAATTTATGTGTTGATATACATAATTAACTTAAAGAGCCTTCAGCTAATTATTTTTAGTAACTATAAAGAAGCAATATGTGAAGGTATAGTGTATGATGGCCAAATAGTGCTTCCTTCAGGGATGGAATATTAATTTCAATCAATATAAATCACTATATTAGCATGATAAAGAAAGAAAATCACTAGATGATTTCAATAGATGTGGAAAACTGAGCAAATTTTTGGGAAACTGTCATTAATTTCCTCAATATAAAGTGGGAATCTGTGACTCTGCCGGTAAAATCCTGTATATTTTTTTCATTAAGACAAGAAATGAGCATGTTTGTTTTCACCAGTTCTACTTAAAAGTATACTATTTCAATAATACCTAAAGATTTGAAAAGGAAATAAAACATTTTATTTTAGATAAATTTGTATATGAAGAAAATATAAAGCAATATACACTAAAGGAACAAAATCAGAAATGTACACCTAAATATAATAAATAACTAGATTATTTGAACAAAACTTGAGGGTTCATGATCAATATACAAATACAATTTTCTATATATTATCAATGAGTAATTGGAAATTAAAACAAATAGCACAAAACATAACATATTTAGGGATGTACTTAACAAAATAAATGTAAGACATAAACATTGAAAAGCACAAAGCATTGTTGAAAAATAAGACTGAAGTAAATGAGAAAACATACCATATACATGGATACCATAAACATGGACATTCCATATACAATTGATGTTATTAATATCTGAATCTCTTCAAATTTATTTGTATATACAATGTAATTCTAATCACATACCTAACAATATTTTTTGAAACTAAATTTTATATGGAAACCCAAAGGACCTAGAACAGTCACAAGAATCTTATAAAAGGAAAACAAAAATAGATGGTTTCGCTATCAAGAATTAGTGTAAAGGTATAGCAATTACAATAGTGTAGTATTGATATAAGAGCAGATAGAAAATTCATGGTATAATACTACCTTGGAAAACTGTTTAATAGTTTCTTTTTCAGTTAAGTATATGCATAAGCATCAACCTAACATTCCTATTCTCAGTATTTATTCTTTAAAATGAAACTATGACCACAAAGATTCACATCCAGAAATGTCCATAGCAATCTAATTTAAATCATAAAAAAATGGAATCAGTCCAAATGTCTTGTAATGTAAACTCAGATAAGCAAACTGAGGCATATTCATAAAATGAAGTACTGTTTCCAATAAAAAGGAGCAAAATACAGCAACATGCTATAGCATGGAAAAATCGAAACAAAATTATGTTGATGTGATGTATAGAGTTCAAGAATGGGCAAAACTCATCCACGAAGATATATGCAGTAATGGTTGCCCTTAGTGGAAGGGAATGACTGGGAAAGCGAGTGGGAAAACCTTCTAGTGCCCCCTTTTGTATATTGTTTTGGATATCGATGATGTAATCATCTATATTTATCAAAATGAATCCATGTCCTCACTGGAGATCTGTACTTTCTAAAATCAGTCTGGTATGGATGGTATTACATACTTAGCAGTTTATTTGTGTGCGTGCATATAAACAAGTTTTCTTGATTAGGTTGAAATCTATGTTTCTGAATTGGATTTGAATGGCTTTTAACATGATTTATGTGGTACTAGTTAGATGAGATAGAAACCCAATGGTTTAGTGGCCAATGATCCCAGCATATTGTGTAGCTGGGTTCCTAAGTCAGAATATGCAGAGGACTCCATACCTTGACAGGTGGAACAAGTTTGGAAGCCTAGATTCTGTGAGCTTCTGGGAGGCCAGCAGTAAATGGAGTTCTTTCTATTGATCAACAAAATTCTCTGAGTAATAGGTGATGTCATATTAGAGCCATGCACAATCTCAGAGGTCTTCTAGGTCAGCCCTCTAATGATACCAATGGAAAACTTGAAACCCAAAAAGATTAAATATCTGCCCAAGAACACACAGCTATTTAATGGTAATCTGAGGCTAAAATCAGAGTATCCTTATTCCCAACACATCTGAAGTCACTCATATGAATGCTTTCTCAGCTGTAATTACTCTATTTTCAAAACAAAAGTGAGTGGATCATAAGGACATTCAGTGTAAACATTGACTTTGAGTCTTTAGAACTCTTTTAAGGTTTCCTTTGATATATATTCAAAGCAGACTTAGATTAGGAAAGGAAGAGTGAGAGATTAACTCTGCTCACCTGAGTCCATAAGACTCTGGAGCTGAATTTTAGCTGAGAAAGAATTGCGAAGTCACTGTGTTTCTTACTGAAATTCCTTATGGTTTTAAGATCAGAAAGAGGAATGCAAAGTATAATGTATCAATGACTCAGTTCCATAGGATAAATTCAAACATGTATTTGCGCTTACTTTAAAAAGTAGTAAAGAAATAAGTTTCTTACTCATTTAGATTGTTCATATATGTAAGATATAAATACAACTTTGCTGTCCAAATTTAGTGTCATTTGAAGCCACTGTGTACTGAACACATAGAGATTTTACTCGTGTCCCAGATTTTGTTTTCCATCTAATATTAATTTCATTTTAATGCATACTGACTCCTTTCTTTAGGGTTTTTATGGTCGCTAGGGGTTTTATGGTTGTTGTTGTTATTGTTGTTGTTGTTTTGGAACAGTAGTACCACAGTTCTGAAATAACCCAAATCATTCACCCTCCAAAGTGGTTGTACCCAGACAGATGTCTTCTATGCTGAGACACTCTGAACTGTCACAGAAACATATTTTCAGGCTTTGAATTACAGTTCCCAGAGTATCTCTACTGTTTAACCTGAGAAGGCTGAAATCCTTTGATAAATTCTGTTAGAATCAGCTAACAGATGGGAAGACTCAAGAAATTTTCTATTCCATGGGCTGACTTAAGTTAGGTGAGCTCCACAAGATCACACAATCTTCCAATTCTCTTTTTTGCCCAATCTCTTTAAGCCTGCCTCCATAATAATTTTCTGCAAGCATGTATAGGAAGGAAGCTATATGAAAAGCGTGAGGAATAGTAAGAGAGAGCTAGCAGGGAAAGATAACAGAGAATTGTAGACAACATTCAGTGAGGCTGTAGAAAGCTGGTGGAAAGTAAAACCATTGATACACATATTTTTTTCAACTTTTCTGGAAACTATTGATGTAAACTTTTGAGAAATTCAAAGTAGTATTTTTTGGAAGATTCCAAGACATAGTAATCAGAAAATAGCTAATTAGCTTTGTGGAAAATGAAGAAAGTTTAATAATTTCTATTGAACTTTGTAAGTAACTATGTTTGATGATGCTAATAATATATGCCTTTGTTATCATTCATTTTAAGTTTGTAAAAAAAAATCCACATGTTCCCTGTGTTTACTTTTATCACCATGCCACAAAATTTGATGTGAAATGTTTACTTGTTAATGTATCATGATAAGTGTCCTCTTGTCAATGTGTTAAGAGCATTTGGTAATGTCCTCTACTAGAACCTATAGTTTTTGTAAGTGAGAATTTATGGCATGATACTTTTGGAAGTAGCCATTGATTGATTTCAGAACTACTGTGGTGTGTTTTCAGAGTTGTCCCAGAGACTATAAGTTCAAATAAACAGCACTGGCAGTGAGTATTTATAAGGTCAACGGTCACATACTATGTGTGAGTGGTAATTTCTTATTCTGAGTAAGAATTACGATGAATTATATTATTTATATATTAGGACCTTTAGTTTCTTTTTAAAGCACAGGCGTTTTTTTTTTTTCCCTACCTAACTTACATACCTTGCTGGTAATCAGATATTGCATCATTGTGCTTACATAAGCCATTTAACCTATGGCCAGTGAAGTGACCTAAAGAAAAACCTTGTATAAGGGCCAGGATCAGATTGTGGTGAGTCATTTGTCCTCTACTTATGTGGACAAATGACATTTCACAAAGCTCAGTGAATGAGTAATAGTTCAGCTAGCATTGGAAAAGCAGTGCTTTCTGAGAGGGCTTCTAGAAGCTATGATAGATGATAGTATGGTAGAAGACTAGAAGATGTTGCTTGGAGGCCTGACTCTTGTTGGCCCCATAAAATAATACTTTTCTTCTTTCTTGTAAAACCTTTTCAAAAATTAAACCTTAACTTTACCTACATTACCTGTGATAAATTCTTCAGTGCCAATGTGAGCATTTAGCTATAGTTTCATTCTATTCTGATATTTTATCTTCCTAGGGAAAAATGAGGCTTGTTTATAGCCTTGTCTGCAAAGAAAATTCAAATGGAAGGATTCTTTAGGATCAGAACATAGTGTATGTTGAATAATTAAGAGCAAAATAAAATAATTTTGCTGCTATTTCAGCAACAATAAGAAAAAATTATGTTATTATCTTTTCTACCATAGTCATCAATTAAGCCACAAACTTATTGCTACATATAGTCAGGTTCAATTGCTGTAGCTAAGAACATGATCTGAGGGACTGAACAAGTCCTGCTGAAGTCAAATCAGTTATGCCAAAAGATAACATCCCAACTCACCTCCAAAAAACTCTTTTAGAGCAGTAGGTCTTAAATTCTGGGCCAGAAAAAATTAGTGATTCATTATAACCTTTTAGGCCTCAAAGGAGTCAAGCTCTAATATCATTTGCTTTAAGGAATTCTAATTATAAATAAATATTACAGGCAAGGTAAAAGATAATCTATAAGATCTCATATAGACTTTTCATTAAAATTATTGTAACCTGCCCTCTAATTCTGGGCACCTTCTCCCAGAGAGCATCTGTTTTGTTTTGGGTGGTCGTGGTTGGTTGGTTGATTGTGTTTGCCAGAAAGGTAGCCAAGAACTCAAACATATAGAGAGCTACTACTTTAAAGAATAAGTTGGGATTAAGTACCTAAAACTCTTCTCCCTGCCTTTATCTTTGCCCACGTTAGTGACTCTTTCCAGTTTATCTCTGCCAATTGTTTTTGGTTTCCTCCGTTTTGAGTTCAGAAATGGTAAAATTGTGACTACTGAGTATTCTCACTGACAAGTTTGGTTTAATAATTACTTCATTTTCATTAAACAAGCATGAATTTCTACTGAAGTTTTACACATCATTTTGTTGAATGTTTCAGCTTTAGGGAAAATAATTTCCAAAGGGTATTTTTTTTCCCAGAAACTTAATAGGACACTCTGATTCCATCTTTTAGGTCTTAGATGTCACTTTACTGTGTACATATCTATAAATAGCTCCATATATCTCACCAGTTGGACAATGAAGCTTAGCCGTCTCTATTTCATTTGTTCCCAGTAGTAATCTTTGTTTTCCTTGGAGCCCTAAAACATTAAAAAAAGAAGAGTCCTGGAACATATATAGGCTTTACTTTTGTTTCCTTTATTATCTTTTCTTTACTATCTTTTCTTATTTCTCCATTTCTCTTTTAAACAATTTTGTTTGTCCAGATCTTGGGGTTTGAACTCAGGTCCTCATACTTGGTAGACAGCAGCTCTACCTCACTTGAACTGAACTACTTCTCCAGTCCCTTTATCTTGGTTATGGAACGAGTCTTGCATTTTTGCCTAACTTTGGCCTCTTGCTATGTCCTCCAACTTATACTTCCCTCATACATAAGATTTCAGGCAAGCAGCACGATACTGGCCCCTAAAACAATTTTAACAAATTTCATGATTCTATTTTATTTATTTATTTTTAATTTTTTTATTGTGAAAATACCGTACACAGGGGTTACAATTACATGGGCAAGGTAATGAGTACATTTCTTATCAAGTATTGTTGCCTCCTCCTTTGTTTCCCCTTCCCATCCCTTCCCATCTCCCCACCTCCTCCCCTCCCCTCCCCCCCACCAAAGTTGTAAGGTTCATTTTCAACATAACAACTTGTACATCTCATTGTTGCAATGGGTCCACCTGTATCCCTATTTAAATGGTTTGTTTTTGCCCTTCCCCTCCACAAATTATACCAATATCGAATACAATGAAAGCAGGGGCTATACCGTGGGGGAGGGACATACAAAGCAACAAAGAAATCATTTTATAAATACATTAGAAACATAATGCAAGCATACAAAGTATTTATAAGAAGAGAAGCTAGCCAGCCACTGGTGGGTTATGCCTGTAATCCTAGCTACTCAGGAGGCTGAGATCGGAGGATCACTGTTCGAAGCCAACCTGGGCAAGAAAGTCTAGGAAACTCATCTCCAATTAACCACCAGAAAACTGGAATTGGCGCTGTGGCTCAAAGTGGCAGAAAACAAACTATAACTCACTCTTTAAATTTTTTCTTAGAGAAATTCCCCATTTTTTTTATATTACATTAACCAGTTGATATAAAGTATAAGTTGATATAGAATATAATTATATTTAGTATAGTATATTAAGTAATCAGTTTGATAATTTGTAATAATTTATTGTTCATTGTCTTTTCCTCAGAAATATTAAAATACAAACAAATGAAATCAGCAGTCAGATATTGAAATTTGTGAGCGGAAGTTAGAAACATTAAGTGTGCCATATAAAACACAGAAAAAAAAATCTGGTCTGGGTCTCTAGAGAATGTGACAAATTGTTGAAATATAAGCAGAGAAAGAGATGATCAATTGGGCAGTGACTTCTTGTTCAGCAATTGCACAGCTGTATCATTTCCTGTTGGCTAAATATAAGGGCTAAGTCCACATAGCAACAGTAAATCATATTAGCATTAATGAGGACAAAACAGGACCAAATACTTAAGCCCAGGCTGGAGTACTCCTTCTACATAGTAGAGGCCACTCATCAGTATGCTGGCAAGATAAATAGACATACTTTTAAGAGATATTAAAAGAAAAGATGAGCAAGAAAACAAATAACAAGTTCAATCCTTTGAATCATATGAGCCTACTTTCTTTAATTCCTCTTTCAAAAAATCCATAAAACAAGTAAAAACAAGCCTCCTATTTTGTTGATTTTACATAAGGCCAGTTAAGTGATCATCCTCTTCTGATTGCAACCAAAAGTAAGAGATAACTGTGAAACTGACACTTTTACTAAGGAGACATTTACAAGTTTATACTCTTGCCCTAATCCCTCATGATTTAGAACTATTCGAGAGGCATCATCTTATTAAATTCTCAAAGAGAATGCCAAGGACTCCTGCCTGCATTTTCTAACGTAATGTCTGTGAAGGCCTCCTGTACATTTTTCTTGTTTTTATGTCATTTTCTCTCTGTTGATCAGTGATGCCTGTGAGTAACCTGTGCTGCTCCTCATTGTGTACTTGCTTCTTCAGACATGTCTGTCAGGGCTAAAGAGAGACAGACAACAGTGAATAAACAATTAGATTGTGTCTTAAAATATTTCGTTGTGAGCTGAGATCTCCATGAATACATCTGACTTGGAAAGGGAGGTGTCTGCATTCTGCTTCTAAATAGGAATGTTCCAAAGGACAGGGCATGCGATTTTCTAAGCAGCCTTATTGTGCAACTTAGAGAAGGCAGATAGTATTGTCTTCATGTAAGGATGAAACTAAGGAAAAGAATGCAGTCAATGTTTGCCCAAGGTCAAACAGTGCGTTGGACCCAAATCCAAGTCCCTGACTTGTACTCTCGTGCTTATAGAAAGAACACAGAGCTATTGTTATTTATAAGTCCTCTGCCATTACTGGATGAGACTCTCAATTAGCCCTCTCTCCAGAATTGGTATTGGCACCGTTTCTACACATGAAGGATATTCACTAATAATTAAAGGGTTAATCACAAAAGAAAGAATTTCTAAGCTCAGTTTGTTTAGGCAACTAGATATGCATTAAGAAGACCATATAGAAATATTTACTGCTTGTTTTCTCTTCTTTTTTTTTAAATAATTTTTTTAGTGTGAAAATACTGTACAGAGGGGTTACAATCACTTGAGCAAGATAATGATTTCTCTTCTTTTGTTTCAGGAATAAGTCAGAAAAGAAGAGTGCTAATGGGAAGACAAAGGATGATCAACAGAAAGAAATAAAAGGAAGACCATCAGTTAATATATGATTCCCCCAGATGAGGCTTTATGCCTTCCAATGAATGTGTCCTTAGAAAATCTTTCACTGCTGTCTAAAATTTTGGTGCCCACAAGACCTCATCTATATTTCAATCTCATATTCTCAATGAAGATGGGTAGTTTCAACAAGATTGTGCAACTAGTGACAGCTAGGTATTAAAGCCAACCATTTCATTCATTCCTATAGCATACCTGCTAGCCTTTTGCTAGCCCTCCTATGATTAACTTCACATTGTCCTTACATGAAAATCTAGATTCCAAGACCAGTTAATCAACTCATATTCTTTTGCTCCCTTCTTTCAGTGGACCTTGGTCATTCTGGCCTTCCCTAGGTTCCTCAAACCTACCAGCTCTTCCTTCCATATCACCTTTCTGTTCTCCATTCCCTGGACATCCTATTGGCTGGTTTGTCTTCATTGTTAAAGACTCATTCCCTATATAGAGGCATTGCCAGGGACTGAGGTCCAATTTCCCCATAAATTATGCTCCAGCTTGCCATTCTGTTAATTCACAGGGTTTAGCCCACTTGTTCTTATTTATGCACTTTCTTCTGTGTGTATTGCTTCCCTCTCCTTTGTCTGGAATGTTTCCCCTGTGAGAGCAGAAAACAAGACTGACATTGATTACTGCTCTATCTGCAGTTCCTAGAACAGTGACTGACATTATAACAGGTATTTTATAAACAATGGTGATAATATATTCAAGTTAAAATATATGAAAAATATACCACACACTGAGGACTAAGAATTTAAAGAAATGAAAAAGAAATAGTTCCTATGTTAGGAAGATTCGAAGCTGGTGCCTTTAGGGTCATTTCCTACTGTATTTTATATCCCTTCAATTTTATTCAGCAATTGGTAGATTCCTGGATATTCAGGTGACCTGATTTCCAAAATAGACATACAGTAGGATTCCAGATTATTCACTGGTAACGTAATCATACCAGTTGTTTTGCCTGGGACAGACTCCTTTTACACCTGTGGTTCTACCATAATCATTGATAATGCCCAATTTTGCACTCAAAAATATAGCAGCTAAACTGATATGTTAATCATATTCATTGGTCAGTCAATTCAAAATAATAATGCTAGTTAAACTGATTTAACAAGTAAGCTCAATCAGTTGAGGAATATGGAAGTTCAAGTCATATGTCTGGAAGGGAGTAACTTTATAAATTAAGGATATGAGAAAAGCCAGGATAATCCTATCTATTAGTAGATTAACTAATAGGGGTTAGGGAAGTAGTTCTGGGAAGAGTAAATCTGAGTTACTGTGAAATATAAAATAGGTTACACCTGTTTATTTTGCCAGAAACTGTTCTGTAAATAATTAATTTGCATTTCCTGATAAAAACTATTATGATTCCTATTTTAAATATGAGGAAACTGAGGTTAAATAATCCATCCAATGTTATTTAAAAGACTATGTGAAGCTTGGGACTGAAATATACTTTTTCTTGATTTCCTGGCCCAATTATCATTCCTGTAGCCTTTCAAACAATCAAGCAAATCATTTGATAAAAATCTTCCATGCTTAAATAGGATTAGAAATGCTAGACTATACCATGTTAAGTATACTACTTTTCCCTGGGCCTGGGCACTGTCCCTCAGCTCTTCAACTCAAGGATAAAGCTCTACCACTTGAGCTATAGCACCACTTCCAGCTTTTTCTGCTTATGTGGTGCTGAGGAATTGAACCCAGGGCCTCATGCATGCCAGGCAAGCGCTCTACCACTGAGCCAACTTCCCAGCCCCTCTAAAGGGATTTTTTTTAACATCTGTAATATATCATCAAATTGGTAAGTCTTGAAGGGGAGATAAGGGCACATGTCTCCCTCACTAACTGGCCAGGACAGCTTAGATATAAAAAGGCTCTTTGGAGCAAATTTTGACAAATAATACTCTGTAAGAGCCACGGCAAAGCTAGCCATGCTCTTCCCCATGGTAAGCCCTTTCCCTGTATAAACCTGTACGTTGGTCTGGGTCAGAGCTCTCTTTGGGGAAAGCTCCAGTTTTCTTAGCTCTAGAAGGAATTGGAGAAGATCCCTTTTCACTCCCTGTAAGAAACTTCCTTTGCATCTCATCTTACTCTTTACAAGCTTCTAAGTTTCCATATAAAGGGAAACTTGTAGATTCAAGTTAGTTTGGGCCAATGTCCATTCTATAAGGAAGTAACTAAAACCTTTTTAGCCTTTTGGGTATGAAGACAATGTTCTCCTAGAACAAATGTGTGGGCTGTTGTCATTTTTTAAAGACCTGCTGTGAGGAAGAGTTGGAAAGCTACAAGTTCAGATGCAAAAGAAGGGTTAGAGAGGGGCTGGAAGAAGTTTGTGCCTTCTCAGACCAGCAGAGAATGTTTTGATTACAGAATGGCACATGCCATAGATAAAGGAATGAAAGGGCAGTGTCACAATTCCTTCCTCCCAGCCTCCACTGCAAGAGGGTGGTGGGGACAGGGAGGGTTGCAGCTAGCACCCTAGCTGAGCTATGTTTGGGTCCTTAGGGTAGGAAGACTGAGTTTCTAGTGGCCTTTGTTACTCACTTATGAGCATCTTCCACTTGCTACTTTTCTCCCTTCCCACCATTTATCCCCCTCTCGAAACTTTTCTGCCTCCTCTTGAATGACTGAAAGCTCACATGTTTCTAAAGCCAGTGTACTTACTATAATGACAAACCAGCCAGAAACAACCTGGATTAGCTATTATTTTACCACCTGTGCATCTGCATGACCCATTTTTCCCTTTTGATGCAAATATTTTTTTCGTATGCTTTATTATTTGTTTGTTTATTCGTTTATTTATTGCTAATATTAGGGATTGAACTCAGGACCTTGATCTCTTGCTTAGCATTTTCCATCAAGACTGGCCTTCCTTAGCATTTGGCTTGCGTAGGAAATCCTCAAAGCTTCTGAAATGGAGAGAGTGAGCCTCTCTAAAACCATTTTTCACTGAATTCCGTAAAAATCAATGTGCACAGACATCAGTGTTTCCTCTCCTTCCGGTTGTGTACAATTCTATCCTTCAGCAAATGGCATTTGGGATCTACAAGTTGTCCAGAGCCTTGGTCTGAAATCCCTCCCGCATGGTACCCTAGAGGGCGCGCTGCTTACATTTTCTGCGATCTCGGCGACCGCGCCGGCTCCCAGGCTCCATAAAAGGGGAGGAGGCGGATCGGTTTCCTTCTCTCATTGAGAAAGAAGAGGATTGGAAGGCCGGGCGTATAAAGCCTCCCAGAGAGCGTGAAACAAAGCAGTCGGATCGGAATTGGACTTGGAAGGCGCAGCGTGGAGTCGGGCATAAAACTTGTTGGAGGGGAGTAACGAGTCGGCTCCTCTCGTTCTCCCCCTCATCCACGCTGTGCTACAGGGGGCTCTCCCACCAGCCTTACGATTTATTTTTATATCTGCGTTTTTAAAAATATATATAGAGAGAGAAGTGTATAAAATATATTTTCTTCTTACGGGAAAATTCCTTTTCCAAGAGAAAATAAGGCAACATCAATGAAGGAGAGAAGAGCCAGCCAGAAACTATCCAGTAAATCTATCATGGATCCTAATCAGAACGTGAAATGCAAGATAGTCGTGGTGGGAGACAGCCAGTGTGGGAAAACAGCGCTGCTCCACGTCTTCGCCAAGGATTGCTTCCCCGAGGTGAGTGCGTCTTGAGAGGGGGTGGCCCGCCGGATCCCCCATCTCCAGGTGACTAGTTAGATCTTTGCAAAACGGGTCATTCTCACCCCAACTACTTCCCTTGGGTTCCTCTGCTGAAAAAGGGAAGTGTGCTGGCAGAGGTTAGGGGCCGGGACGCACCGTGCTGCACCTAGGGTTGTTCGCTCCCGAAACTTGTTCATTTCTGGGTGCAAAGCGTGGGATGGGGAGATTTGGGTCAACATATCTGCGAGAAGCCGGTGGGGCGACCCGGATCTCCGAGTGTTTAGCATGTAGATTTTCTTCTTCTTCTTTTTTTCTTAGTTGGAGATCAGGGTAGGCGATTTTTTCCCCCCGAGCATGTTGGATGGGTTTCGTGTATTTTGAAATAATCTTCTTGCCTGTCCGTTTTGTTTGTCCAGAATTACGTCCCTACAGTGTTTGAGAATTACACGGCCAGTTTTGAAATCGACACACAAAGAATAGAGTTGAGCCTATGGGACACTTCGGGTAAGAGTCTTGGGACCGCGTGGTGCTGGGGGGAGGGGGGGCGCCCAGCCTCTGCGGGGCGCGCAGGACCCAGAGCTCCACAGCTCTGCGCGCCCCGTTAACTTTGCCCCTCCGAAGGGTTCCCACGGTCCACGCTCGGTGAACATGTTACCCTTTCTGAGCGCGGACTGGAACGACAGTGAGGATTTAGGGAGTTGGCAGTGGGACCAGAAAGGCACTGTGTGCCAAGAGGGTGACCGGGCGCCGCCTGGAGCTGCGCACGGCCGAGTGGCCTGGTGTAAGTCCGCCCTTGGGGCCGTGTCCTAGCGGCCTGGGTAGTAGCAAGGATGCTTGGGGCAGCGCCTGCGCCCCCGCGGGATCCCCCTAGTCGTGGCGATCGGATCTCGTGGTTCGACCCGCGATTGGGCAGGGGGGCGGGGGAGCACGGGTAGCGATGGTGGGAGAAGATTCTCGCAGCCACAAGGTTGCGTGCGGAGTGCGCGCCTGGGGAGCCCGGAGTGCACGGCGGCCGGCGGCGTCCGTGACGCCTACCGCCAGGAATGCGCTGGAGGCGCGGGCGGCGCAGAGGCGGGGCAGCCTGGGCCGCCGCCGCCGCCGCCTCCTCTCCTCCTCCTCCTCCTCGTCCTCCTCCTCGTCCTCGCGCCGCCCTCGCGCCTGCGGTGCCCACCTGCGGCCGAGCCCTCCACTTTGCCCTCCCTGTGATCAAGCCGTTTCCCTCGGGTGATCCCGCTGCTCCCCCGACCACGCCAATCTATTGCCTCACCCTCCTCCTGCCTGCCTGCAGGGCTGCGGGCAGCACTCACGAGTCGCCTTTGACCTTCCCGTCTACTTGAATTATTGGCTCCGTGGTGGGTAAATTTCAAAGTTCTGCGGTTCAAGGCCAGGTTATTGCCTTCCCATACGCCCACCCACCTGGCGCACGGCAGTGGAAAGGGTGAAATACTGGCGGGTGGAAAGGCTGAATGAGTGGTCGGGGCAGTGGGGGCGGGGCACCATCTGGAATCAGGCTCTGGGACCCCAGCATCCCGCGGGGCCTGATGGCCAGGGAGTTCTGTGTGTTAAAGGATGACTTCTCTGGAGGATCAGAAGCCATCAGGCAGGAAGGGCCAAGGCCCCTCCACGCAGGGAGCTGGGCTGGTGTTGGACCCAGCCCCATCCAGCCAAATCCCGGCGAAACTAGCGAGGAGCGAGCGCACAAGTGCGGACAAGTAGGTTTTGTTGTCAGGCGGGGCGGGGGGGGGGGGGGGGGGTGGCCCGAGGTGGAGCGCTGGGAGTGGCCTCGTGGAGGTGCCTCTAAGAGCTTCCCACAACCCTGGGCTTGAACCTCTGGAGCCCTCCCCTCCTTCCTCCCCCCCCCCCCCCCACGAGGGACGTGGGGGATTAAAGAGCAGGAAGCAGGGGCCAGACTTAACAAGGTCGCCACAGGCAGTCTCCGCACAAAGGCAAGCCCAGAAGTCTCGCACGAGCGCCTCTCACGGTCGGTGCCAGATGCTCCGACTGCGGCAGTGAGAAGGGTAAATTCCTTTCCCAGGAGAAAGAGGTCCTTCCTTGGACAGTCAAACCATGATCTCGCCATTGTTTTGTATTGGGAGTGCACAGAACAAATGCTATCGAGACTGTGTTGATGGATGGAATCTTAGTGATTTCTTATTTCGGTCGTTCCTATCATCAGAATTATGCAGCCCAGGATCCAGTACCCAGCTCCAGTTCTCAGACATATCATGGCAATTGTTATTCCTAGTGAGTAGGACTGCTAGAGTTGTGCCAGTAATTAGTACCGGTACTTCTCTCGCCCAACCCTGTTTGGACCTAATGCTAGGTGTTGGGTGGAGCAGTGGGTCTGATCCAGTGACTGATACAAAGCTATGTTTTGACTTAGCTCCTGGTTACCAGAGATCTCTGCGCGCAAATCTAGCTCCCTGAATCTCTCTCTCTTTTTTTTTTTTTTATCATTTGGAGAAGGACACTGAGCTAGATAATGTGCAGAATCTCTCCTAGTTTTGCGCTAATTGGCTTCAGCGCCCTGAACAAGCATGTCTTTTTGTTTCCCAGGATGAGTTCCCAGGTTGGCTTCAGCTCCAGTCTCAGTGGATCTGGCATTCCTTTCCTGGGGTTTTCACAGTTTACCACAGCAAGCAGCATTCTGGGCAGAGCCAGGCTGCTATCTGGTGGATTTAGGAATGAGACTTATTTGGATAGGGAGAGGGAATGGGTGGCCTTTAGGAATGCTGGGCTGTACCTTCCTGACTACAGCTCCAAGAGTCACAGGACCACCAGCAGAGATTTTAGATGAGGTGGCTAAAGGTCAAAATTGCCTCCTTCTTTTTCTTTAAAGAAAAGACACTTAATTTTTCAAAGGCTGGCAAGTAAAACACAATATGGGTAGTTTATAGTTGGAAACTGTCCTTCCATCATGCAGATAAATATCACTTTGAATATTTGCAAGCACTTAATCAAAACCCTGCAGTTCATAGTCTTTGCACACATAGCAGAATGCCTTGTACACAGTAGTCATGCAAGAAAACCTGATGCATGAATAATATGTGTTGTTTCCAAGGAGATGAGGTTTCCTGACATTCCCACTGAATTACCTGAGCTCTAAGAATGGCAGCTTCATCAAATTATGAGCAATCACCTGAAAGAAAGTCAGTAGTGAAAGAATCACTTGTAGGTTTTTGTTTTGTTTTGTTTTTGTTTTTTGGTTCTGGGGCTTGAACTCAGGGCCTGGGCGCTGTCCCTGAGTTTCTTTTGCTCAGGGCTAACATTCTACCACTTGAGTCACCGTGCCTGTTCTAACCTTTTCTGTTTATATGGTACTGAGGAATTGAACTCAGGACTTCATGCATGCCAGGCAAGCACTCTACCACTAAGCCACATTCCCAGCCCTGTAGTTTTTATTTAATGAACCAAAAACATATGTATGTTTCACTAAACAATAAAACTGTGGTAATAAAATATTATATTGCAGTATTATTCAATATTGAAAGATTGGGATTTAGACTTATTCAAAAGAGAAAAGAGATACCAGGATATTATTTAGAACTCCATTATGTTGCTGGAAAGGTGAGATGTTAGTTAATTTAACATAGTCACCAAGCACCACTTAAATTCTAAGAATAGCCCACTTTTACCATGGAACCCTTATATCAGCAAGTTGTCATTTCAAGTATCTTTAATTGTTGCCTCATTTCATCTCAAGATTTTCATGGCAAATTTCTGAAGGTTAATTGTTTTTGACAATGTCTTGACAATTTTTTTTTTTTTGCCCACAGATACTTGTTTAAGTTGTGAAAGCAATTGCATATACTTATGCCTCTAGATGCACGTTTTCTTTCCTAGCTGCTATCATTTATCTCTGGAGAGAAAATGAAGGCTAAATCTGTCAAGTTTTAAATATCCTTTTTCTCCCTTTCTACAAAGAGATTCATATTGGAAAAATTGGGTGTGTCTCATTTCTTTTAGGGAGAAAACATAATCTTTGCCTTTTGTGTGATACTCCTATTTAGGATAGCCTTCCAACAGAGGATGGATAAGACCAAAACAGTTGTTCTCTTATTTAGCCTCTATATTTGAATGACATCTCATCTTCCCTCTATCCCTCTGAGCAGTCCTATGACCATGCATAAGAAAAACACTTCTAATTTGGGCATGAGAAAAAAACAAAGTAAAAGTGGGATATGTGGGGGGAGGAGACTTTTACATCAAGACAAAAGGAAATCATTCATTTAGTACTCTATGAAATCCTGGAACTTACCATTTCCTTTCTTTTCTCCCCTTTCTTCCTTGGTTGTGCATTTAATATAAGCAAGTTCTCTGCTAGGCCTGAGGTGGTGCCATTCTAATTAAAATATGGTCTAGAAGCATTGGGAAAAGGGGTGAGAAAGATGCTCTTCTCATTGATAGCCTAGGATGAGCCTAATATATTCAAGTTCTTGAACTCCAGTGTCCAGAGTTCAAGATGCAAGTTCAAGTCCTAGATGCAAATGGGTTTTTCTTACTGGGCTTCCCTAGTGCTTTATAGACCCTCTAGGGCATCTTCAGGTAGAAAACTTGCTCTGTCCTCTCCCCCAAGCACACACTGGTGAGAGTGACCACAAAGGGTTCTTTGGGCTATCCCAGTGCTCCAGAGCTCACCCCAAAGTAAACAAAACATCTCAAGATGTACTGTGGAAGTCATGGGGAGATTTTTGAAGATTTTTGTTGATTTTATTGAGAAATATTTTCATTAGGATCATTTTTATTAATGGCTGCAGAAAATCTCTGAATGATTTTCAAATTTACCCGGTGAATTTCTGGGGAACAAAAGGGGATAATGGATTCCATATTTTGAGGTGTTCAGTGAGAGCTAAGTTGTTCTAATATCTTGTGCTTTCAAAATCTGCCACATTTGCCAAGCATAGAGGCAATTTGTAGCATGAAGCCAAATTCTTACTAATAATAAGAACTTAGTCATTTAAGGATCTCCATATCTTTTCCTAGGAGATTTGATTGCTGTGTAATTTCAGTACTTGTGATCTAGGGAGTAATTGTCATTCATGCCAGCTTTTAAGCAAGGCAAGTTAATGTACATTTTATTTAAAGCATATTATTAGTTTTACAATATTCAATTCAGCTGCTAAGAATCCTCATAATAACTATGCTATTGCTTCATGCATGCACTTTTGAATCTTGTCATGATGCAAACTGCTTTAGGCCCTGCATGCTAAAGTTAGCACTTTTTTTTTTAGAAAAAAAATTAAATTATAAATTACTATCTTTAAATAGTTAAAGTTAGTACTTTTCATATTAAATTTTAGCATTATCAACAAAGAATGTAGTAGTCATTAAGTTTTATATTTAAATGAACTTAGAGGAAAGAAAATCCTGCTTATGGCTTCACTTTGAGGACAGACTCCTATAAACATAAATCTATCTACAGTGCTATATTTATAGCTTGTACATCATTTGAAGAATGGTCTTGGTGACAAGTGGTAATATTTTCTTAGAGGAATGGAAATGTTTCAGTTGTTTTGGAGGTTTGTGTATAATCAATTCAGAAAACAGCTTAAAAAGATACCACTGGTCTCTCTCTGTGTGGTGTGTGTGTGAGAGAGAGAGAGAGGAGAGAGAGAGAGAGAGTTTGGGAAGGAAGTGGAGGTACAAACTAGGCAAGAGTAAGTTCTGCCCTTAAGCTATTCACAATCTAGTTAATGGTAACAAGGCAAACAAAAATATAGAAAATGTGAGTAACAATAAAATTTTAAATGCTGAGCAAGTGGATGAGGTGTTCTTTCCTGGGAGTCTGAGAATACCCATAGTATATATTAAGGAGAGACATGGAGATATTTCTGGGTCCTAGTTATAGGATACAAGTCTGGAAGTGTGAAAGCTGGATTTACCCATAGGCAACAAGATGCAAGGAGTTGTTGGAGGCCACATGGCCAGCCCAAGCCCTGGCACTGAAGTGTGCTCATGGTAACCATCACCATTCTTTTCCTTCTCTTGAAGTTGACCCAGTTTTTCAGAAGTCTTTTAATATCCCTCTTACTTGGGAACTTGCTTACATTGCCTGGCTACCAAGGAAAACATGATTCTGAAACTTGAGATTTCCAACTTAGGTTTCTCATAAAAAGGGACAGAGTTGAGGATTTGCAAAGGAGGCAGAGAAGCAAGAGTGCTTATGATGTGAATTATCAAGGGCACAACTGCTCCAGATCATGAACTAGTAATGATCCCTAGGAACTTGGGGGTTCCCAAGTAGGGTTCAGTTCCTGAGTTTTAAACATTGTAAGAGATATGGACTAGGGTAGAACAGATAGCTGAGATGATAGTATCTAGTAAGCAACACAGAAAATTCTGTGTGGGGATTTGTCTACCATGCATGTTTCCACTTAACCTATGAACCCCAGCCCCAATGGAGGAGGAGCTGTGAATCCTTAAGTCTTCATCTCTGTTTCTCTTCTCTCTCCCTCCTCCCCTCCTGCTTTCAAATCCCATTTAGTACCAGGTTTTGGGTTTTTTTTTTTTTCCCAATCTATTTTCATAAGTTGCACATTTCAGTGAAGAGCCCAGACTGATCATTCTGATGCCACCTGAAATAACCAGATGTTTCCTCATTAATCCAGTTCTTTTGCATACAAATATGACACCAAGGACCATTTTATCTCCAAGTATCTCATGGTGCTTGGCAGGCTGTGCCAAGTGAATTAGCTATGCCTTGATCATTTTCTGATGGCCTTGAAATGTCTTCCGAGTTACTACATATTGGCAACTTTCTCAGTCTCCTTTGACAAAAGCAGAAACTTTATAAACATGGAATGTAAAGCTGTCCAGCCAGTTGTTATGTATATTGGCTTTGAAAAATGAGCCTGAGAATGAATAGGACTGTGACATTCACCACAGTAGGTGAATTCTCTCATAGGACTCCACACACAGGAATACGTGAAACATAAAGCTTCAATCTATGATGAATACTAATCCAAGTGTTTTTTTTTTTTAATTATACATATGCAACTCTTACTTCCTCTATAATTTACCTTGGTTCCATTTCCAGTAAAATATTTTGATTCTTAGGTTCTTTCAATAAGACTAGGAGCTTAAAGTTAACTTTTTATTTGAAGCCCCCAAATAAAAATGTCACTTTTACTTTTATGACTTTTTATCCAATTGTGTATCTGCATAGCCCCCAGAAACTAAAAAAAATACTGGTTACATTTTTATAACAACATATAAGTGCCTATACATTTTCATAAGATCTTCTCATAATTTCAATGGAAATTATGATTCATCTGATTCTATAGAAGAAACAAACAAAATATCCTTTCCCTCCCCAGACTGTTGTGGCATATTTGGGGCCTGGTGTGTGTAATGCAGACAGTTAGTTGGCAAAACAGAGCCTTGTGTTGAATCAGATTATGAAAATTCTGCCCAGACTTGCTTCACATTCCTGAGATTGCTGCTGATTTAAAGCTTTCACTATGATTAGAGATGGCATGAAGGGAGAGCCTCTGTAATAACTGGGCAGTCATGCAGTCTCCTGTGTTAGCTGTCATGTACTCTTGGTGGCTTCTGAAAATACAAAAAGTTAATAAATCTTGTCTGCAGTAGACCTAACCCATTGCACTTGATAGAGAAACTTCTCATATTAAGATTTAAGAGTAAAAAGCTACACTTACCATATGTCCAACAAAAAGTGTTTTCAATTCTCAGACTCCTTTAAAGCCTTACAGTGTTTGAACTGGTTTTGCCTAAAGTCCATAAAGCCTCCCTTTGGGCATGGCTCTTCCATATACATTTAATGATGTACATATATGGCATGTTCTATCTCTGCAGAAGGATGATTTCAACAGGCAGGTATGTGTCTGAAGAATTAGTTTCTGGGTGAGGCACTTTGTGACTATTCTTGGGCTGGAAATTTTGCTCTCACTTGAAATTAATGATCGTGAAGACAAAGATGAGTAAAAGTACAATTTCAAAATGCCTTTTGAATTTTGCTGATTTTTGCCAAAATTGAGCAACTAAGAATCCTGAAAGAATACTCTACATTTAAAGGAAAGGTATAGGTATT
Source organism: Dipodomys spectabilis (assembly GCF_019054845.1). Classification (NCBI taxonomy): domain Eukaryota; kingdom Metazoa; phylum Chordata; class Mammalia; order Rodentia; family Heteromyidae; genus Dipodomys; species Dipodomys spectabilis. Next base: position 16,185,710 of record NW_024870758.1, on the reverse strand, counting down.
TGAAGGGAGAGGAGGTGCAGATTTTTACGTATTTTGTTGTTTCCTTCAATTTTCTCTTTGAAAGTCTAGTAGGTTATTTGGAAAGGACCTTGGAACAACAGTGCTGTGAGCTTTTTTGGTTTTTTTTTTTGGGTCTGGTCATGGGGCCTGAACTCTGGGCCTGGTCCCTCAGCTCTTCAGCTCAAAGCTAGCGCTCTACCACTTGAGCCAGAGCGCCACTTCTGGCTTTTTTCTTTTTGCTTATGTGGCCTCATGCATGCCCAGGGCCTCATGCATGCAAGGCAAGTGCTCTACCACTGAGCCACCTTCCCAGCCGCAGTGCTGTGAGTTTTAAATTTGACCAAGAGTAAGAGAAATGTTAGAATCTGCATATTCTGCATGCTGGGAAAGAGCTTTATTTGACAAAAAGAAAAAAGCTTAGCTTTAATGAACTTTAATTGCAGTATATTCTAAGGCACTAGACTATATACCACATGTACAACAGGACCTACCGTGTGCTTCAGTGGCAGTTTAATCCTTGTATATATAGTAAAAACTGTTCACCTCTCTTTTATATTCACACAGGTAGCAACTTAAAAGCTTTTCATATGCCTCTTAAAATAACAACAACCAAAAAAGCCTATAGAAGTCAGCTTTTTTTTTCTCACTGTTTAGTTTCAGGAATTGTTGTAGGACTTTCCTAGGTTAGGAGATAAAGGATTCAGAGGGACATTGTTCCTGCTTTCTGGGTTTTGTTTCTGCTTCTTCCTTCGGTGGCCTTTTGCCTTCCCTGCTTTGCTTCTTGCATGACTAGAGCATTCTTGGGATTCCTTCTTTTCTCTCTCACATGCTTGAGATTACCAAGCCTTCTTCTGCAGCTTTGCTACCTAACTTCCTTCCTGCAAGCTCTAGAAGAAAGAATTGGGCCCTACAAAAAGATCAAGGAAGAAATTCAAAATGTGTATAAACCTTGTAAAGCTACTCACTCTACCCTCAAAAGTCCACATTAGTTTCTTCCACTCCAAAAGTTTTGACGTTAGCTGATCAAAAATCATAAATGAATAAGCAGTCTTATTATCTTTAATAGCAAGTTACTCTGATCCTTGATGGTCAGAAAGATTATACCTGTAAATAATAAATGTGAAGATTAGTTTTATTAGGACCTTTAGACACTCATGGATCTAATAGCAGCATTGCTTACTAACGAAAGTAATAGGGCCAGATTGGAATATCCTTCCTAATTAGATCTTGTTTCAAACTTTTAAGAAGCAGACCAGTGGTACTCATAATATTCAATGTACATTTGTGGAAATAGATAAATAGAGGGGATGGATGGGGTTGGGAGACATGGGGGAGAATGATGAAAGGTGTGACTTTGATCAAGATATATTGTACATATGAACTGACATGTTGGCTTGAAACCCTTTTGTACAACTACGTGAAGATAATTAAAATACATTTAAAAAAAATGGATCACCTTCTTCCTTCCACAAGCACAGTGGGTATCTTGAGTTCTACACATATATTTCCATTCCATTCCAACTGTTAGATGAAAACAACAGCAGAAGCAAACTTTCGTCAGAATCTGGTTTCACTTGAGAAAGTTGTTTCACTTCACAATTAGTCCTGAGCGTGAATTTTGCAGACATTTGCATATAATCTCCAAGCCTGGAAGCTGGCTTACTTTATTTTAGTAACGTCTCCAGCCCTTACTCTGCCAAAGGCTCACTCAGCTCAAACACAGACCCCTTTACAGGCCATAAAACCTGTGGAGGAGGGGAATCACCGTCTATAAAGGGTGGGGTATTCCCACAGCCACGTGGCTATCCAAATGGTACCACTGTCCTCTGGATTCTCCTGGTTTTCCCCATTTTAATTAAACTAGTTCTGTCCCTTTGGACTTCTTTAGCTACCTTTCCTCATTTTTAAATCTGGAAAAGATGGTCTCTTGTTGTGTAGAGCAGTGTAGGCTGGCAGATGCACAGGAGTATCCTGTCTTGAGGGAAGTGGCAATTGACACTGGAATGTTTCCAGAATTGTCTTTCCTATTGTAAATAATTTCTAAACAAGGGGATTTTTTTTGACACTGGTTTAATGCAGGCAGTTTGACTGAGTTGGGGGACAAGTTATCTCTTGCTAACTTTGAAGAGTAGAGAAACTCTTATGAAACTTGTTCAGCATTGGGATTTCTGCTCTGGAATTTTCTACCTGTTTAGAAAGTGATCAAAGTGTCAAAGTTAAACTTTGGACAAAGAAACAAGGAAAGTTACAACAAAGAGTGTAAACTTTAGCACAAACTCGGGAATATTAATATATAATACTAACCTATTAGTGGTTAAAAAGGCAGTCCCAGTATGCCACGTTTAAGACAGCCTCATTGTGATATAGTTGATGTTGAAAGGGACCAACTTTTAAAACTCTGTGTCCTGCAAGTTTTGTAGAAATGCCTTCCAGTTGTCAGGCTTTTGTTATTCCAGGATCCTAATTCCAGAAGTGACTAAAAAGAGGCTGTTGTGGCACATGATAATTCTGGCTCTGACTGTTTACTGATTCATACTTTTCTTCCTGATTCTTAGAACATTCCTTGTTCCTTGTATAACACACACACACACACAACCTGAAGTTGTTACTTTCCATTCATAAAGCAACGGTGAGAAAGCACAGTATAACTGAGCTTCTTCAGAGACATGGGATACACTAGATAGTGGACACATCCTAGCTACTGTAACTTCTAGTCACAAGGACAAACTCTTGAAAAATAGGATTATTGTAGAAATAGGAAAGATGATTTTTTAAACGTTCTCTTCTCTATAGTTTGACAATTGAGCTTTTGGATGTATCAAGGGATAACGGCTCTGATATGTTACTGCTAGAAAAGGAAAATTATGTTGGAGTGAATAGGAATTTCAAGGAAACTTCGGCACTTTAAATTTTCTGTCTGTACCGGAGTAAAAAAAAATACCTAAGTTTGCTTAGTAAATTGATTTTCGTGTATTTTTGTGAAATGCCAATATATTAAATATGATTTCTTCAATGTAGCAGTCAGCCAGCTGGATTTCATTTTATAGTTATACTAAATACTTAGCTTCACATAAATGTTCATCATTTGGAACTCTTAAAGGAGAAAACAAAAACAAAAAACAAAAAAAAGCCTTCCCAAATGAAGTCTGGGGTTCGATTTATTGGCTTGTGTCTTGAACTTTTAGGCCACTCTAGACTTAGCTCTGGCCAGGATCCTTAGATCCTTAGATCAGTGTCGTTCTTAAAGGTGGAAGGATATATATAAAAGCGACATGATGCAACATGGCATTTATTACACTCCTGTTGCAACAGGAAGAAAAACCATATAGGATTTGAGGATAAGCTTAAGTAAGCAAGCTCAAAGGTCAATGGCTTATCCAAACTTGTAACTTCAAAGTAGAGGACTCTTGTGTGGTTTGCCGTTGTTTCCTTTGCACGAGTGAGCCTTCCATCTTCCCCCTCCCTGTTCCCATGCACGGTTGCACCAATCTTGAATTTTGTTATCTTTCCCCAAAAGCAACTCAGCTTTCAGTGCTTGCTTTTAACAGAAGTGACAACATAGCCACAATAACCCTAATAAATGCTTAGGAATCCTTTACTGAATTCCAGCTACTGCCTGGGTTTATTTCCTCCCAGATAAATGAGTTGTATCCTTCATTTGATGAAGGAAGAATCAGAGACACAGACTCCTGAGGCTACCAGCTTCCTCCCTCTTCAGTGACAGAGGGAGACTTGGTTACCTGGCCCAAGGAGCTTCTCCACTTTACTCAGGTTCTTTCCAGCCATATAGTCTTTGAAATGTCACCTTTAGATCCTGGCCCTCCCCTTTCACCCAGGTCAGACAGATAGGAAGCCCCAAGGATTATGTGGTATTGATAAATATGTAACTAACCCTGGTGTGTGTTTGCATTGTATTGTTTACACTAGAAGTGGGAGAGTGTAAGGATTTAGTCCAAAAGCGTAGAGTTAATGCATGACAGACTGTAGAGACTTTTCACCTGACACCTGTGTGTCTTTGTTTCTTCTCAGGGTCTCCGTACTATGACAACGTCCGCCCGCTCTCTTACCCAGACTCTGATGCTGTGTTGATTTGCTTTGACATCAGTAGACCAGAGACTCTGGACAGTGTTCTAAAAAAGGTAATGCTGGGAATTGATGACAATACTCTGTGTCCTGGATGATATACAAATAGAGACATGTGGTTGGCTGGAATATTCAAAGATTCTAGTTAATTTCCTGCCTTGTATTTTGTAATTAAAATATTGGAAAAGATGCTTACACATAAAAACAGTTCCTATAAATATGTCTCACCATTTTTGATAATTAATATGTTAGAAATATTTTTTCACAGAGTTGGGAAACAAATTACCTTCATGAACTTCCATATTTGTTTTAGGGGGAGAAACAATACAGTTAAGAATAGTTGCATTCAAATACTGTCATATTCACATCTCCTTTCTCTTTATAGATTGCATCCTAGTTGTTTATATTCGACCACTTAATCAAGCTATGTTTCAGTTATTATAGAAACAAATGATCTTAGTCTAGGAGGACTAGGAGCAATACTGACATATCTTCAGACAGAACACTATAAATTATGTTTAGGTATATGCCAAATACTAATTTAAAAAAATGTAAGCCTATTGGAAATCATCATGTATACCTGGTTTCTGGAGGTAAAAGTAAACCAGCTTCTGTAGGTGAAGAAAAAACCTGAACAAACTCTTGATAGAATGAATAGGCTCAAGCTGGAAGGGAATTAAATTAAAGAGGATGTAGTGACAATTCTAGGGAGGGCAATGGGATGGAAGGGCAATCCTTGGTCTCTAGAAACTGGGACTCATCCCCTAGAATTCATCATAGATAAGTGCTTGTTGATGGAGCAGCACTGATTATTTAAGAACCCTGCCCAGATCAATCTTTGCTGAGACACGATTCAGACAAGAATATACTCTGGGGCTGGGAAGGTGGCTCAGTGATAGAGTGCTTACCTTGAGCTGAAGAGCTGAGGGACAGCACCCAGGCCCAGAGTTCAGGTCCCAAGACAGACCGAAAAAAAAAAGAAACCCACAGGAATATACTGTCTCTAATGCTTGTCAACAATTGCCAGATTTACAGAGAGGGGCTAGAGTCATTACACAGCTGAAGAGCAATGTAACAACATGTCTCATTCTGGCTGTAGATAAAAGAGGTGGCTTATTTGCTGGAGTTTTTAGTTGATGTTGTATCAGGTTATGCATAATTTATAATGAAAAGGCTTTTCTCCTGTTTATTTTGCTTCTGTCTTTTAAGACAAAATGAACAGTGACTTGACCTTATAGGTACTAATGAGTGTGTTTACATTCAAGTGAGGCTTAAGGCTCTCCATAACCCCTGCTATGTTTCTTCTTGATTAATTGAGCCTTAAGTCCATGAATATAAAAAGTTAGAGCATGAAAAAAGGAAAGATTTCTTACTCTTTTTTTTTCCAGCGAACACATGGTTGATACTCCTAAATAATTCAGGAAGAGATGTAGGAAGGAAGGTCCCAGTGGACACGTTAGGCTCTCATGGGAAATGTGTTACTGTCCTCAATCCATTGGGGTACTGTAGACCAGACATTCTTGTTTAAAGAACACCTCTAGACCTGGAGATGCCCTCTCTGGTGGTCTGTTTAATTACTCTTACAGTAAGCTCCTTTTATCTAGTATTATACTTACATATAAGACTCCATTACCCCTGCTATTTTGTGAATTCCTTTCCAGAAGACATGGCTGTATCTTAATCATCTTTGTCATCACCACAGAACTTTGTAGAGCATTTACGACATATTTGTGGATGTGGATAGAAGTGTCAGTCCTATCCTCAGCACTCAGTGCCAGACCTCTTCTGTGAGCCCTCAATCCTTCCTCCCACTGATAATCCTCAAACTTGATGCACAACTACAAAAAGGCAGCTGCTTGCTTTTAAAAGAGGACTTCTGGACTTCCCTGCCAGGCATTTTTGAAGGCTAGAGAGCTTTTGTTAAGTCATGACATAGCTAGTCAAGTTAAACTGCTTGAAATGTTTAGTTTACACAACTTAAAATCTAACTTAGAGGCATATCATGCCTTCCTGGTAGCTTAGGGCCTTCCACACATAATTGCCCTATATGGATTTGGCCCCTTGAAGCAGGACATCCTATTTTTTTTTTTTTTTTTTGGTGTGGCGGGGAGGAGGGACAGCACGGGACTTGAAATCAGGGCCTGCGTACTGTCCCTGAGCTTCTTTTGCTCAAGGCTAGCTCTCTAACACTTGAGCCACAGTGCCACTTCTGGCTTTTTCTGTTGATGTGGTACTGGGGAATCGAACCCAGGGCTTCATGCATACTAGGCAAGCACTCTACCACTGAGCCACATTCCCAGCCTCTATTCCTTTTTTTTATTAGCTATAGATCCAATACCTAAACAACACCTTGACCATATGGTGGCATGTTTTAGTCTTCTTTGCTGGAATCTGTAAAGAAGTACTTATTTAGGTGTTCTGTCTTTTTTTTTTTTTTTGGTCAGTCATGGGGCTTGAACTCTGGGCCTGGGTGCTGTTCCTCAGCTCTTCAGCTCAAGACTAGCGCTCTACCACTTGAGCCACAGCACCACTTCCAGTTTTCTCGTGGTTTATTGGAGATAAGAGTCTCACAGACTTTCTTGCCCAGGCTGGCTTTGAACCATGATCCTCAGATCTCAGCCTCCTGAGTAGCTAGGATTGCAGGCGTGAGCTACCAGCACCCGGCATTCTACCTGGAAAGTACTACGAGCTCAACATTTTCAAGGAGGTAGACACACATTAGAATGGGTGATTATAAGATACGTATCCTTCAGAAATATTCAAGTAGTTTAAGATACAATTGAAAGTGCCTTTTCTCCATACCCAAATGCCTTGCAGAGACAGATGAGAATTGATAACAGCATGGTTAGGCATTCTTGATTAGATCCACTTTTCAAAGTGAAACTTGATTATCATCTTAAAAAATAAAGTTGGCTTCTTTTTTGGGAATTTCATTTACAGTGTCTAACAGTTAAGGGATTGTTTTTACTCTATGGATATCAGTAATTTGCTAATTTTTCTTGTTCTCTCCCCCCCCAGTGGAAAGGTGAAATCCAGGAGTTTTGTCCCAATACCAAAATGCTCTTGGTCGGCTGCAAGTCTGATCTTCGGACAGATGTTAGTACATTAGTAGAGCTCTCAAATCACAGGCAGACTCCAGTGTCCTATGACCAGGTATGTATGCTATTAGTGTAGAAAAACACACAATGAGAGTGAAAGAAACGAAATATTCATGATAAATAAGACCCAAATCAGCTGCTTCTCTGGAGGTGGTCAACTGTGAAATGTAAAATGCTTATTCTTCAGGAGCATAATCACATATTTAAGTACATCAATGCTTGATTATATATTACCCTTGTATGTATGTGAAACCCCAAGAGGTTTAGAAGTCAGTAAGCTTAAAAGAGAATATGGTCAGAATCAGTACCTCTCTTTAAGAGAGCTATTATTTTACACTCAGCTGCCCAATAAAATACTGAAACAGACCATTGTCAGTAAAATAGCCTACTCCATAAAACTACATTTTAAGAGATTCACTTCTACAGGTGTTTCCCATGGGGATTTAGAAAGGACAATCAATTTCAGACATGCATCCTTTTAAAACCCATAACCAGATTCTAAAAAGAGTTTATGTTGGAGTAACTGAAATGATAGAAAATATTCATCATTTAAAATATTGCATTTCTGAGCCAAGTATAAGGTGGACATTTATAATTCCAGCACTTGGGAAGCTGAGGCTAGAGAGCTCAAGTTCAAGGCCAGCCTAGGGTTCATAGAAAACTCGAAGGCAGCTTGAACAACATAGTAAGATCCTATCTACAACAAATAAGACAAAATAAATTAAATAAGAAAAGATAGGTAAAATATTGCATTTCAGAACTAGGCATGTAGCTTAGTGGTAGAACATGAACAGGCTCTGGTTCTAATCCCTAGTGCCACAAAAAAAAAAAAATCAAACTGAAAAAATACCATAGTCATCTTCATTTTGCATTTCTACTTAACACGTGTTTCTTTAAGCAAATCATTTTGATTCTGTGCATATGCTCATTGTGTATATTGCTAATATCATCCACATTTAGCAAGTACAGATTTTGTGTTTCCTTAAATAATAGATGACATAATAGCATTAATCACTCATTATTACCCCTGTGTTTTGCACAGCCCATTGACTAGCTTTCAATGTCATTCAGAGTCAAAAAGAGAGAAAAGATAGTGTCCTATGGGGGAGCTAGAACAGACTCTACAGTCCAAAGCCCCTTGCCACATAGAAAATGTACAGTTAGGTTCATGATCTTCAGCTCTCTTATCCAGTGGTGAGAGTCTGAGACTTGCTATGACTGGAAGGCCTCAGTAACCAGTTACTTTTTTGGGGAGGGAGGGGGTCCGGTCATGGGACCTGAACTCTGGGCCTGGGCACTGTACCTCAGCTCTTCAGCTCAAGGCTAGCGCTCTACCACTTGAGCCACCTCGCCACTTCCGGCTTTTCTCTTTTTGCCTATGTGGTGCTGAGGAATCGAACCCAGGGCCTCATGCATGCAAGGCAAGTGCTCTACTGCTGAGCCACCTTCCCAGCCCCTAACCAGTTACTTTTGGTTACAGTCATCTCATCTCAAGTATTGTATGATCACTGATCCTGACTCGTGATCAGCCCTTAGAACCTACAACATTTATTTCTAAATAGTGATAACCAAGCATTTTAGGATAGTGTCTTGACTGCAAATAGACATAATAAAATAGATTACTTTTTTTAAAAAAAATCTTTATTTTTTGCAATGATACTAAGAAAATACATATTAGAAAGTGTTTTGTAGTGCAGTTTTATTTTGTAGCAAGAGAAGACACTTTATTTTATAATCTTCCCTTCAAGTCTTATTACTGATTAAAATTCTTTTCTTTTGCTTCTCAGGGGGCAAATATGGCCAAACAGATTGGAGCAGCTACTTACATTGAATGCTCAGCTTTACAGTCAGAAAATAGCGTCAGAGACATTTTTCACGTTGCTACCTTGGCATGTGTAAATAAGACAAATAAAAACGTTAAGCGGAACAAATCCCAGAGGGCCACAAAGCGGATTTCACACATGCCTAGCAGACCAGAACTCTCAGCAGTTGCTACGGACTTACGAAAGGACAAAGCAAAGAGCTGCAGTGTGATGTGAAACTTTTCCTGATCTTGAATGAGGACAAGAGAATCTAGTGTAAAAAAAAGAAAGAGAGAAAAGGAGCAAAACAAGTGAAATCTGAGTGAAGTGCACAGCCAAAGTCACATATATCGCAGGCCCCTGAAGGGATAACTGTGTTTTTGGAATCCTGTCCTTGGCACGTAGATCGAGTGGTGAGAAGTGAATATATTGAAGAGTTTTGACGTGTGACTTGAAAGATATGCCAAAAAAAGAGATACAGATGGGCTAAAGATAGATGAGGAGGAATGCGAGTACTTCCAAGAAGAAAAAAATCACACTCTGAATGGTGCTTGCTTATTTTTTGTTATTGTTGTTTCCTTACAATTTGTTCGTGAATCTCTACTTTGATTTTAACTTTTCAATGTTTTAGTTGCCTTTACAAAAAGTATATATTAATATACCATCCTCATTGGGGAACTGGCACTGTGACCTTAGTGTTTAGGTTTTTTTTTTTTTCCTAAGAGGATGTGATCTAATTTCCTCCTAGCTCATCATTAAAATGGAAATTGTATCAGGACCTATGGGATTCCAGAGGAAAACTTCATGAGGCTTTGAAATCTTGCCTTCCTGAAGATTGCTACTGAGCAAGATAGTTTTAAAAGAAAGGCTTTTGAGTCCTTGCAAGATGTGTAGACCAGCACTACAAAGATCGCCTAGATCAAATAGGAAAAAAAAAATGGTGTTGTTTTTTATTCTGTCTGATGGTTCTGTTCCTCAATGTGATCGTCATTAACAAGTGGTATATTGCTCAATGTAATATTTTTGTGCACTGTTTAGAGAAGAGGGTTGTGATTTTAGGTTTTTTTTGCCATCGTTGATAAAAATGCAAAGTCAAATAAAAAGTGTCTTGCTTTGGTGTCATAGAATGATTCCAGGAGGAAAAATATAGGTACTATTTTCACCAAGAGAGTAATAAAAGAAGAAATAGTAGCAGAAAGCTCAGTTTGTAAGTAAAGCTGTCTGGAAGGTAGTTACCAAATATACAAAGCAAAAGGACTGTTCTTTTGGGATGAGGCTCCAAAATTGGCAGCATCTAATGATCTGTTGGCTCGGTTCACTTTCTTTAATTAAACATCCATGTGCAAAGGATACATTTATCCAAGCTTTGGAGAATCCCTAGTGGAAAATTACATGTCAATCCTGACATCACACTGGGGTACTTCGAGAGTGACTGCTAAACCTCACTTACCCAGATTCCCAAGCCATGTTCAAAACTTAATGCTTATTGTGACAGTAGAATCATCAGCATTTAAAATGGTTTACAGTTATATATTATTTTTTGGACCAGCTCATTTTAGAGATGCTTTCAAAAAAGAAACCAGGAATGATTTGTTTATTGTTGGGGCTTGTTGAAAACGAGCTTTCTTTCCCATGATAATGCTTCATTTTTGAAGTGTTGAAGCTGTGCTCCCATGAAATTATGGCAGGAGAAGGGGTTAAGGTAGTTACAACACTCAATTCTGTGTCTAACAAGCACTTTGTTTTGTCTCTGCAAGAAGAATACCATTCCAGGCATTTCCCACAAAATACAGAACTTTTTACCAACATAATATGCTTTGATTGACACAGCATTATGCTTGGGGCAGTATTACAAAATAGCTGACAAGTGCTTTCTGTATTTAAATATTGTAAAAAGAAAATAAGTTATAACTGTTATAAAGCAGAACTTTTGTTGCATTTTTTTTTAATGTTGAAGTCACTTTGTATGTTTGTTTGGTCAATGTTTCTGCAGTATTTATTAAAACATACTTTTTTTTTCCTTCAAATAAAAAAGTAACCATGTCTGTCTAAATGTGATTGTTTGTTATTATATAGCTCCTGACTTCATTGTGTAGCTTTGTTCTTTCATAGAAGGAACCGCAGGATCTTGCCTGACTTTCGCTGAATTGGAAGGCTTTGGATGCTTTGTAGTTTCTTAAAGAAAAATAAATCTGCATATAGAAGTTTGAAGTCAAGTCAGAAGAAGAAAATTGACTGAGTGATCTGATTATATACAAAACAAACTGTGACCCAGCTAAAGGATTAATTTGCAGGAAGTATGAAAATTGCTTGAAGTTTGTAATAGTGAGACAGTGTGGTTGGCTCTCTATCCTCTTGAGTTTAGAGTTCTGGTTCCTTACACAGCTGTTCACCTTGAAAGACAAGTAGACAATTGTCAGAATCATCCAGGACCCTGGATTACAACAATGAAGGGTTTGGGGAAGGATAAAAAGTAAAACAAATGTAGTTTTGCTTATAATAGCATCTTTAAGGAACACAGTGTAACAATAATAAGCTTCCCAAAAGTTGTAAGGTAAGCACAAAATAGTTTAGAATAGTGAAGTGCTTAGCTTGTCATCAGCTAAGTTGCTTCTTAGTTTTTTTTTTTTGTCAGTCATGGGGCTTGAACTCTGGATTTGGGCACTGTCCCTGCACTCTTCAGCTCAAGGCGAGCGCTCTACCACTTGAGCCACAGCACCACTTCCAGTTTTCTAGAGGTTTATTGGAGGTAAGAGTCTCACAGGCTTTCCTGCCTGGGCTGGCTTTGAACCATGATCCTCAGATCTCAGCCTCCCAAGTAGCTAAGATTACAGGCGTGAGCCACCAGCGCCTGGCGCTTCATAGTCTTTAGCTAAAATCCTCACGCAAGTTTTTTGTGAATATCCAAAGATATTCCATGTGAGGCTTTAAAACTGATTCTGTACAGCTAAGCCATTTCATGTAAGAATTGAATCCTTATGGCTCAAAGAAAAATTGCTTAAAATATCTTTGAGGTAAACTTAACTTCCTTAGAAATAATTCTCAGACCAGAGTTGGGAAATCAGAGAATCCAGCATGAGTGAACAAATAAGAGCATTGATGGCATAGCCATATAATTTTTTTTTTAAGCATAGAAGTTATCTGAATATGTTGAAAACACATTCCCATCATCAGATGGGAAAGGAAACAAAAGTACTTTCCGACTCCTGGGTGTTGAGTAACTTCACTGCCACAGTGTGTGAGGGGTGGGGGAAAAGGGGTAAACGATTTCTGCTGATCTCGGCAGTATTTTATAGGTCATACAGTCATTCTCTCTGGTCAATTGTTCTCTCTCAGCAGCTTTAATTTGTTAAAGTAAAAAAGAAAAAACATTGTCTTCAGCCTTGAGTATATATGCCTTCCTATTTTCTAACTTTTTGCCTGAACAAACCTATCTTTTAAGCATTCTGTGAACATTCTTTCCTATGAACTAATGATTATGATTAATGCCTTTTTGAATACTAAATGGTAAGACTTTTACTGTGTCTCTATCACCTCTATTAATCTTTTCCAGAAACACTTGAATAAAAGTTGCTAGTCTTACAGGGAATGTGTTGTAACTGGAAACTTGAGAAATGACCCAGGGAATTAGCTTTATTAGAAAGATTTTTTTTTAAGTGGCCTCATTTTTAAGAATCCCGAAATCCCCTCTAGAACCTGCTTTTTCGCTATTTGATGGATTACATTGACATCAAAATTCCTCTCTAACTCATGCTGTTTTCTTTTCCACTATTTTCTCCTTTCACCAAATAGATACTGAGTACCTGTTATATGCCCATCAGTTTTCTAGGTTTGGCTGGGCCAAATCATGGTTAAAATACCATCTTCTGAGCCTGAGAGTTAATAATCTAGTTAAGAGGTCTAGTCAAGAGCAAATCACCATGCATTGGGCCTGGTTGTGATCTGTATTGGCAAACTGAATTCTGAGTTGATAATAAATAGTAAAAAAAAAAATGTTGCCGTGGGCACCAACGTAATATGTTACATCATATTTATAATGTTATAATATGGTGCAAAGGAATATTTTAGTACATCCTAATGGGTAGAGTTAGTTTACTGATAACAGAAGAGCAATGAAAATGACTACGTAACCAGTGATCACTGAAGTAGTTGCACCAGCCTATAGATGGTTGTGACTTTAGAAGACCAATAGAAGAATCTATCCCTTCTCAATTGAGTATAACATCTTTTAAATGTGACTGCCTTGCTGCAGATTCATTCTAGCTCCTGTAAAATCTTCAATAGAGAAAATTGGGAAAGACATTTTTAAAAGAGTTTTGCATAATAAAATTTTACTAAAAAATTGAAAATAATTTTAGGAGATGACAAAAATCCTAAAACTATAGTACACTTTCATTGAAAACAGAAAACTGACTGTTTCTAAAATGTTGAGAATACTTGTTTACAATTTGTGGCAGTCTAAAACTCTTCTTGAAAGTATTCATGAGCAGTGAATTCTAAGTTTCTTCATCTTTGTCTTTTCCTGAGAACACAGGAAACAAAATCTAATGAACACCCTTCCCCCCCCCCCCATTAAAACTTTGCAGGACTTCAAAAGACAATTCTTCTTTTTAAATTTTTATTGTCATTATAAAGGTGATGTACAAAGGGGCTAGAGTTACACAAGTCAGGTAATAAGCACATTTATTTTGGACAATGTCATCCCTTGAAAATTCATCTTTAGAATTATTTTTGGATTTTGTTTCTTTTGAGGGGAACTAATGGATTTTTCATGATGATGAAAGTACTCCACCTGTATTTTAAAGCAGCTAATGGAAGAAAAAGACATTCCACAAGAAATGGAAATTAGGTCAATATTTGGTTTATACCACTGTCAGAGTAAGAGCTAACACTGATGCACAAATTATGTGACAAACACTGTCCTAAATAGTTCCTATAACCCACTTCTTCCCACACTGCAAATGCATGTAATGAGTTAAATACAGTCAAGTAGAAGGGAAGTCAGGGATCTTCTCCAGAGGGTCATTGAAAGAGCCAGATTAGAATTTAGGAGGGCATTTAGCTCTGAAATTCCAGTGTTCTACCATAACACCATTTTTGCCATGGACAAAAATACTTCATGAGTATGGAATCCAAGGTCTATGCCATGGCTGCACAGCTGCTCTGAGCCCATGGTATGGCTTTATCCACCCTGACCTCCCCAAGTCTGCACCCTCACTAGCCCTTCTCTCATTCTGACTGCATCTTGACTCCCATCATTGTTCTATGTTCTATTCTCTCTTCATTGGCACCTATATTCATCCTGTCTCTTGGGTGGCAGGAATGTGATGAGTAGGAAAAAAAAAAAAGACCCACCCATGGATGGTTGCCCTGTGCCCTTCCATAATCCAGGTTTCTAGAACTGTGCTGGAACAAAGATATTCCAACACACTAGTTCTAGAATCCTTTAACCTAAAATTGGATGCTGTAGATACCAGCAGTATAAAACAAACAGCTAAAAAGAAAAACGATTTGGCATTCTTTTTTTCTTTATTTTTTCTTTTTATCAGTCCAGGGGCTTGAACTCTGGGCCTGGGAGCTGTTACTGAGCTCTTCAGCTCAAGGCTAGCACTCTACCACTTGAGCCACAGTGTCACTTCCAAGTTTTCTGGTGGTTAATTGAAGAGTCTCACAGACTTTCCTGCCCAGGCTGGCTTTGAACCCTGATCCTCAGATCTCAGTCTCCTGAATAGCTAAGATTACAGACATAAAGCACCCAGCTGTTTTATCTGAACTTGTTAATAGGCATTCTTTTTATTCAATGTTTTTCACTACTCCCTGAAAGTATACTTGACCTGTGAAACCTAAGCATTGCAAATCTTCATTCTCTCAGGACCTCAATTCTAAACCATTAACTAAACCCAATAGCCTCTTAGCAGACATGCTTAGCAAACATTGCCTCTATATCCATCTCTTTTGGAGTGATATGCATAATTCTGGTCCTGAGGGGAAAAGAATATCTGAAGGAAAAATAACCAGGGTTTTAGTTAAAGTAAGTCTAAACAAATGTTCACTCACATTTTCTGTGGCATAACAGCAATGATTCTTGTTTGGAATTTGAAGAATTCAAAGGTCTAACTTGGAATTGAGACAGAAAGGTCTAACTCAGGTTGGATGAATCTGGACATGCATAGATGTTCAAGGTTTATGGAATGGTAAGCCATCAGGCAGAAAGTGAGAAAAAAAATTGTATTATGAGCTCATATGTCTTTAGAGTTTTCTTTGAAGTTTAGAAATTTTATAGAAAGATATCAAGATATCAAGAGTTTGCTATTCTAGTTTCTTAGCCTTTTTGTTTTTCAAATTATTTTTCTTTATAAAACATGTAAATTTATGAAGTCCATTTATAAAAAATGCATACTTATACATATACTCTTATAGCTATAACACTAGGCATGTAAGATTTTTGTCATACTACTCAAAAATAACATTTAAAACAGTTTCTTTCAGAAAATTTTCACTTAATAGTCTTAAATTATGTTTAACCACAGATGATTGAAACAGCTGAAATTAAAACTGCAGATGAGAGGAAACTATGATAGTCCAAATCTATCAGTAATACAAATATACATATATATATATATACATAAACATATATACATAAACATACACATATGTATTTCTTTGAATGTAAACCAATATTTTTTCCTAGAATTGAAAGGAAGAATACTCAGCTATTCTAATACCATGCACAGAAATGGGAATGTTACTAATTTGCATAATCGATAATAAAAGAAGTAGCATTAAAAACTACAACATGTACATAAATTGATGGAGAAATGAGGAAACTGCTATATACATTTATGGATCAATTAATCTTGAGAGCAAAATAGAAGTAGCAGCTGAGCTCTCCTAAGGGACAGAATAAACCTTCAGTTCCACAGTGAGTGACCACATGATTGACATCTTTCTTTTCTGTGAGAGATTATCCTAATGCTCACTTTGGGATCTGTTAGACTCATCTCTGGCAATACTTAGGCACTCTTTCTGCATATTTAGAATGAAGATGGTGAAGATGGTAGGAAATCTCTTTATGCTGATTTAAACATAAAGAAATAGGTATCTAATTAAAAAAAGAAGACATCAGATACTGAAATCAATCTTCCAGCTACATAGATCTGGGTACGTTTGACCAAGCAAATTCTTGAAATGAAACTGTCAACCAAAAAAAAAAAAAAAAATTTCCAAAGCTAGGCAGTTGATCCTTTCGTGCCATGGCTACTTCTGTCATTTCTCTTAAGACTGGAGGGGTGGGAAGGTGAAAGTTTTCTGATTAGCATGTTGCTTCCTCGATATCTCCTGACATCACTCAAAGAGAAAATTGAGTTGGAGTCTCAGATCTCTAATGAGACAGAACAGGTCTCAGGAAAATGCAGATATGAGGGCAGTTTGTGGGAAATCTTAAGCAAAATAGTAAATGATCTGTTTCCAGACAATAGAACCCAGATGGCTCTATTTTGGTTGTGCTTACTCTCTTCAGTGCTTTCCATAATTAGATGCCGAGAAAACAGTTTTGATGATAACTTAAATATGGTTTTGTTGTAATCAAAGCACCCTAGAATTATCAATGAGGCTGTTTCTCATAAAACTGGAAGTAAGATCACATATTGTGTTGATTCATTTATATTGTTTAATGGAGAGCAAAGGATGTGATTGGGGAAGGGGTGGCTGGAATAAACCCTTGCTATCTTTTCAGGTTAAAAAAGAAAGAAAGAAATAAAAAGAAAAAAAAAAGCTGGTTTAAAACTGTGGCTTTGCAGGGCACCAGTGGCTCATGCCTCTAATCCTAGCTGCTCAGGAAGCTGAGATCTAAGGACAGAGGTTCCAAGCCAGCTCAGGTAGGAAAGTCAGTAAGACTCTCATCTCCAATAAGCCACCAGAAAACTGGAAGTGGTGCTGTGGCTCAAGTGGTAGAGCACTCCCCTGGAGCTGAAGAGCTGAGAGATAGTGCCCAGTCCCAGAGTTCAAACTCCTTGATGGACAAAAAACAAACAACAACAAAAACTGTGGCTTTCATTATTCTTCCAATCATGTTCAGACATCCTCATGAGTTTTCTGAGGTCCAGGTCCATCTGCTCCACATTCGGTGATTGAACCTCATCTCTTACCAACCTCTTTCTCTTCCCATGTATGGGGGTTCCCTCACTTTCTTCACCGTCTCTGCCCCAGCCACAGAAACAACTTGGATTTCTCCTAAATCTATGACTTCCGTTGTTCATGGTCCAATAAAAAACCTTCCAACTGGAGCCTTTGAGTGGATTATAATCAGACCCACAAGTTTATAGGCAATTATTCTGTAAAAATGAAATTTATACTATTACTTTTAGATACTTGTTTGCCTCCCAAATAAAGTAACAAAGTGTGAGTATTTTCCCCCACATTCCTTAGCTTGCATGGATATTAAACATTCACAAACAAAGTAGGATCTTGTTACTGTGTCCCCTCATGTCTGACCTCTACATATATTTTCTTTTTCCAGAATTACTCTTTTTTTCCCCCTTCTCTTGGTTGTCCATGGTTGGTCATGGTTACCTGGTAAATTCATTCTGATCTTTCAGATTTCCATTTTGATCCCACAAATAAAAATACATTCCCTCTAATCCTACAATGTATTTATAGATGTTCCATTGGAAGCAATGGGACTCCCCATATCAGGTTGCCATAAGGACACACCCTATTCATTATTATAACTAAATACCTCACCTCGTTCCTGGGCCATGCTAAGCCTTCAATAAGTATCTATTTATTAAAGAATAGCAAAGTTTCTGTTTATTAAAGAATAGCAAAGCTAGTAGTAATCTTCTTTCATTCTCCCTCATAATACTAGCCACCTCAGCAGAAAGGAAGCAATCATGCCATGTCTATGTTCATCTGAAGCTAAGAGATGGAACCGAAGCAAGAACATCAGCCAGTTAAACATAGGACAGGAAGACATAGAAAAAATGATATAAACAGAAGACAGGATATAATGAACTATATTTGAGACAATAGGAGAAGAATCTAAGATGCTTTAAAGTATGACCCCCAAGTGAATACATGAAAAGTATATTGACCCTTGAGAGAGTCGATGGGATAGGAAGAAAGGAAATGAAGATTTCCTTTCTATAAAATTTTCAGCCTGATATAGCATCATCTCACACAAAAGGGCTGGAAGAACTCAGACTGGACTTCATTACAGAACAAGCTTGAGAAAAATGTGAATATCCCAAATATAAGAAATACCCTTATTACCACCTTAATGTTATCTATATGATTTCAATGTGAGAAAAATGAAAGAACAAGACTTTTACTTTTTTCTTCATTGAACAGTAGACATTATCCAGATATGAGATAATGTGGTCAACTTTGATTCTTAGCAAATAAATAATTGAGCAGAAAATGTACTTAAAATACAATTTTCTTTAAAGAAAAACTTGCTAATGTGAAAAAAAAGAGAACCAGAAAGAAGATGTAGGGGAGTGTTAGAATCCAGGAATGGACTTCTACCTGTGTGGAGATGAGACAGACAAAGCCTTCCCATAGTAAATTACCTACTATCTGAGCAAAGCCATGATTTAGGGAAGCCCTCCCACCCATTGTTCTCATGGGAAAATATCAGGACTTTTTCCATTTGTTTGTTTGCTCACTTGCTTCTCCACAAACATAGAGCACTCCTGTAGCTAGCTGCCAACAAGATAGTCCAGGAAACAGTGGGAGCATTTAGAAAAGGGAAAAGTTCACTGTACAGTTTTTTTTTTTGTTCCCCAAAGAGATTTATCTTTCTTTGTTTTCCCATCCCCACCTACAATCTCAGCTAACTCTTCAGACAAACATGCCCCAAACAAGTCTATCCAAACCCACAAAGACCACATTCTTAAGTAACAGATAATTACATAGGAGTGATTTTTTTTTTTTTTTGGATAGCTTATCTATAATTTTTCATCCTCTTTTTTTTGTTCTTGCTGTCTTACGGCCCTGTTTTTTTTTTTTTTTTTGATGTTGTTTAATCCCAGTATAGCTGTTTCTGTCCTATGTTCAACCTTCCATAATTGTAGTTCTCCCAATAATATCCTACAGTGTGCTTTAGCATACTACTGAGGCCAAACAAAAAACATAGGTCTTTTAACAACATGAACAAAATTGAAAATGCTTGAAAAGAACTTAAAATTCTCAAAAACCCAGTTTTCTAAATTTGAATTCCTTGTGAAGTCTTCCAGTACTGTGATGAAGACCACCAGTTTGTAAAATTAATGAGCCTAAGTTTTACATCTCAGCACAGAACATAAGATCTAGCATATACATATTACTCAATATGCATTGTTCAGTAAATAATTTTAAAAAATTTTCAATGAAATATATGGGCCTTCTTTATATGGAGAATCCTTTACTAAATGTGTATACTTGGATAAAACTTCATATTGGTACATTATGAATAAAAGTAATTGAGTT
Organism: Dipodomys spectabilis; assembly: GCF_019054845.1. Lineage (NCBI taxonomy): Eukaryota > Metazoa > Chordata > Mammalia > Rodentia > Heteromyidae > Dipodomys > Dipodomys spectabilis. The sequence goes on along the minus strand of NW_024870758.1, from coordinate 16,166,260 downwards.
ATATTATCATAGATATATGTATATATATCATGTATATCATATATATGTGACATATATATGACATATATCATATATATATATATATATATATATATATATATGTCAGTCATGGGGCTTGAACTGTGGGCTTGGGTGCTGTCCCTCAAGACTTCAGCTCAAGGCAAGCACTCTACCATTTGAACCACAGCACCACTTCCGGTTTTGTAGTGGTTTATTGGAGATAAGAGTCTCACGGACTTTCCTGCCCCGGCTGGCTTTGAACTGCGATTGTCAGATCTCAGCCTCCTGATTAGCTAGAATTACAGGCATGAGCCTGTATTATCATATTTTATAGCTATGATTTCTAAGGATTTCAAGCCCCCTACCTGTTGCACCAACCATGTACTCCTTAATCTGCCAAGACCAGGAGCAACACAGTAATGGAGACCTGACCTGGGAACTGAGGTTTGGGGTACCAGGGGATGTGTAGCCTTCCACCAGCAACAGATCCCAAGGTTTTTATTGGTCAAACTTCAACACGTAGCAATATTTTGTCTACAGGTGGTAGATGAGAAGGAGAGCTGGGAAGGAGAGATAAACATAAACAGCCTACAGTTTGCATAAACCTAAGTCTACCCTCAGGCTCCCACACAGTTTAGGGTGGAATTTGAGTTCCACTTAAGCCAGGACTGAGGGACCTTTCCTGGAAACTCTCAGCGTTCTGAGAATGTTTTGGGAGAAGGTATTCTCAACTCCCAGTTCTTTCAGGGTCTCACAGCTTGGATTTTTGGGCTCTCAAACGTATCCTCATAGTGACACTGAAAGGCAAAAGGAAAAAGAAAAGAAAAAAACTTTCATTTAAATATGGTTAATTTACATAGACAATTACAAGGGATTTAAATAATTATTGACATTATTTAACTCATTTCTAAAATTAAAACTTTGAAGGCTGATAAATGAATAAGTAAATCAGAGAAATTTCCCTGAACTGATTTACCTATCTTTTTTTCTACTACCTTTTTACTGTTTTAGGAAGTGGTATTTCTTTTCTCTTTTACACTAAACATCTCTTGCTTTTAGTGATTCTGAGAGAATTCCTTTATGTTAGCAACATACTTATGTACAGTCTTCTTGTTAGTGTAAGGTTCATTCAGGTCTAGCATTTGCCTTATAAACTAACCTCTACAAATCAGTGGGATTTTGTGTGAGTGTGTGTGGGTGTTAGTTGTTTGGGTTTTGCTTTTTACTATGTGCTAGATGGTTTTAGACATAGCTATGTATCTCCAGTTAGAGACTGTGTTAATGCAGTTTTGAAAGACAGTGATTCTCATTTTAAATATGCAACTACCTAGGGGTTTTAGGGAAAATAAATTTCGGCCTCTTATTACACAGATATTTACCTAATAATAATGATGTACGTGATGTTTTAAGATGTAGAAATCCTAGACATATGTTATTGTTCTATCTGCATCAGTTATGTAATAAATTAATAGAATATGGACTTCTTTTAGAACAGCAAGACAGAAAACAAAGTTCCTTACACCACCAACCCTGTTTCTACCCTCCCTTGCCCAGGATTTAAGCTTGATCTCTTTTTTAAAACATTTTCATTCACCAGTCATAACATCCATGTACTTTATTTTTATTACCTTTATTTACCCAGCTAATTTTGGCACTTGGCAGTGAATCAGGAACTGGATGACAAAACTATTTTCTCTTAGGATAAAGGTCCCTTAGTCTATGGCCATACAATGAACCCATTCCCCTGCTTCATTGCCATCACCACCACTATCTTCATCATCATTGTCATGGAGATACAGTAATTTGGCCATTCTGTAGCTCTGGCTCCATGCACCTTCGTCAACTCTCTTTTATTGTTTTACTTTTTGCTGAAAGACTTTTCTTGATATTTTTTTCAGATAAAAAGTTAACATAAAAGTAAAATTGGAAAACAGTAGGAGTAGACTTATGGGATTTTGTTCTCTAAATCAAAAATTCCTTTATGAGACCTTCTAAGATATTACTTACTCAGTTATATATTGTCATATACGAAAAATGATTACAGGTAATTTATAAGACCTGCAAAAAAATCATAACATATACATAAAGAAAATGAAGAGGGTTGGGAAGGTGGCTTAGTGGTAGAGTGCTTGCTTAGCATGCATGAAGCTCTGGTTTTCGGTTTCTCACTACCACATCAACAGAAAAAGCCAGAAGTGGCACTGTGGCTCAAGTGGTAGAGTGCTAGCCTTGAGCACAGAGAGGCTCAGTGACTTGAGAGGCCCAGGTCTTGAATTCAAGCCCCTGGCCTGGCAAAAAAAGAAAAAGAAAAAGAAAGAAAAGAAATTGAATTGAGGTAAATACAGTGCAGAACCACAATTCCTTTAAAATAGACAATAATCTGCTTTCGATTTTCTTAGTAGACAAAGAAGAGAGCTTTCAAATGCCTATGGGCTACAAAGGCCATTTTTAAAGAATAATAAAAATTTAATATCAGTACTGCTTTCATAAAATTTGATATAAAAATTCCTATAATTGAGGACAAAGATAATCAAAAACATCAGTTCTAACTTTTACATTTTGTTTTAATATTAAAACATTCTCCAAAATCTCTTGCATCTAAAGTGTAAACAAAATTGTACTGAATATATTATTTATCATCTAATCAACTTTTAGAGAGTTGCACTATGTATATAGAACTGCGAGTTATATAATCTGCAATTCAGTTCACACTCTCTTATTTCTGCCTCTTTTGTGTATGTGCTTGTACTGGACTTTGAACTCAAAGCCTTGTAATCTAGCTTAGCTTTTTTACTCAAGGGTGGTTCTCTACGACTTGGGCCATACCTCTACTTCTGTTTTTTTTTTTTACTGGCTAATTGGAGGTCAGAGTCTAACAGACTCTTCTGCTGGAGCTGTCTTCAAATCTTGATTCTCAGATCTCATCCTCCTGAATAGGTAGGCTTACAGATGTGGGTCACCAATGCCAGCTGCAGTTCACACTCTAGAATATCTCAGTCTAATGGAGGAAACAGATGTGTACACATATTACCAACAGAACAAGAACATATGATGGAAGAATATATAGTTACTTGGTGTGGTGGACACACAATGAATTATAAGAATTGCTGAGACACACATTAAAATCCAGACTCACTCATTTCTTCATTACTTATTATATCTGAGACTGAATTCTCTTTTCTCTGTGGTCAATTCAAAATACTTACACCATAGGTTTGTTATAAACATTCTAACTTAGTTTCGATCTTAGCATGATTGGCAGAATCCCAGAAAAATTTCTTAACCATCTGATAGTGTCATTTGCCCATCTGACATTCCCATAGAACACCATGCCCCTCTTTAGCACCTCACAGCTATAATTTTGCATTGACATTTATGATTCTTTAACAAACATATGTTCCTGGTTCCTAGCTCAGAGCCTTGAACATAGCAGATGCTCAATAAATTTTGGATGTGGAAATGCATAATTAAATGAGTAAATGCATAAAGAATTAAGATGAATCCATGAGCCAGTGGCTCATGCCTGTAATTCTAGCTACTCAAGGAGGCTGAGATCTGAGAATCATGGTTCAAAGCGGGCCTGGGCAGGAAAGTCTGTGAGACTCTTATCTCCAATAAATAACCAGAAAACTGGAAGTGATGCTGTGGCTCAAGTGGTAGAGTGCTACCCTTGAGCTGAATTGCTGAGGGACAGCGCCCAGGCCCAGAATTCAAGCCCAATGACCAACGAGGGAAAAAAAAAAAAGGAAAACAGAATTAAGAGTATTAACTCCTGGCTAGCTCAGAATCTGGCTTCTTGAAGATGCTATGATTCCTTGGTGAGGAAATGTGTTTCTTTGTTCTCACAGGACAATGTTTTTGTCATTAATTCTTTAGCTTACTATGTAGGAATTCACTAGATAAAAACTCAGAATAATAGGTTATGGATGTAAGCAGGACTGGTTTTTGTCTCACTCTATATCTTGCCAAGCTAATCTGAATAAGCGATCCATCCTGATTTCCTCAAGTGAGGAAATCCTGGCATTAGGATTAGATGACCAAATCAGAAAAGACCTTAAAATTATAACGAATAATACTTACTATTTAATATTCATTTATGATCACAGATTAATAAGAGACCTTTTTACATTGATTATTAAACGTAGCCCTGTATATACATATCTATTTAAATCTATTTAACTTGTTGTGTAATGAAAAACTGACACAATACACACATATCTGTAAATATCACAACTATTACTGTCATTTTGATTTTGTTCAAACATTTCCCAGTTTGCTAGAAGAGCCTGAAATTAGACAAAAGATTGTCTCAATTATTATTATACTAAATGGTGAAAGACAACAGCTTTTCTCTTGACATAGAAATAGAAAACAAAAAACACTTCTATCAATTCTTTTCAATACAGTGCTTGAGGTTCTAGCAAGAAAAATTTGTCAAGTAAAAGTAATAAAAGATCTCTACATTGCAAAAGTAGAAGTATGATTATTTTTGTTCACAAATCCCACATTATGCTAGCTTAAGTGGAAAACCTTAAAGTTTATATACATACACACATACACATACATAGACACATTCGAATATACACACAAGCATACCATACAATAATAAATATTAATAAACTGAGCAAGGCTGAATAATATAAAAATCAGTACACAAAATCCAGCTAAATTTTGATTGATTGAGAATGAACCATGCAGAAGTCAAACAGTTTTATTGTCTACCACAGCAGAAACAATAAAATAGGTATAAATTTAACCAAGGAAGTGGGAAACTGGTATGTTGAAAAACACAAAAATTGCCAAAATAAAAAAAAGATCTAAACAAATGAAAAGCTTATTCATATTGGCAGATTAGAAGATAATTTTATTTGCATGGTTATATTATCCAAACCAACTTCTAGATTCAAGGACCTCCCTCCTAAAATGCCCAGGGTATCTTGTGTAAGAATATAAAATCTGGGCCAAGTATGGTTACACATGTTTATAATTTCAGCTATTTGGAAGATGGAGGTTGAGAGAATTGTGGTTTGAGGCCAGCTTGGGCAACTCAACTACTTGAAGATAATAATAATATTTTTAAAAAGTTAGCAAGCTTCATCAGCAAAGAAGCTAGATGCAATTGTTCACATTTATAATCTATAACATCAGATATCTATACAGGAGGCATAAGGATAAAGATTGGCTGGGAGAGAGAGTGTGAGACTATCTGAAAAATAAAGCAGAAAATAGCTATGGGTGTGGCTCAAGTGGTAGAACATGAGGCTTCAAATTCAAACTCTGAAAAAGAAAGAATCCATCCTAAAATTTAATGGCCAAAGCAATCATATCTTGGAGCAGGGGAGGGAACAGCTAAATTGGAGGGTTTAGTGTTCTGATTGCAAAGTTCACTATCAACTACTGTAATAATAAAAAGAGTGTGGTACTGGTATTAATTTATACATACATATCAGTTGAATAAAGAGACCGGAAGAAGTATTTACTTGTATTGATTTTTTTTACAAATAGGTCAAGACCATTCAACAAGAATAGAATCATCCTTTTATATTAGATTTTTTTAAGCCTGAATATTCACAGTCAAATAAGTTGGACTTTCACTTTCCATCATATATAACAATTCATATTCACTGTCCCTGAGCAGCTCCAGTTCTGTTTTTTGAGTGGTTAATTGGAGGTAAGAGTCTCATAGGAACTTCTCTGCTTGGGATGGCTTCAAACTGCTATCCTCAGTTCTCAGCCTCCTTAGTAACTAGGACTACAGACATGAGCCACCTACACCTGGCTAATGAAAATGATTTTAATCAAAGATTAATACTTCATTTATCAAAGAAACTATCAAGAGAATAAAAAGGCAAGGTATAGAATAAGATAAAATATTTCCAAAGTGTACATCTGATAAAAGATTAAAATCTAGACTATTAAATATAAACACTTAGAGCGAGGGACAGTGTCTCACACCTGTAATCCAGGCTACTCAGAAGACAGATCTGAGGATCATGGTTTGAAGCCAGCTCTGGCATTAAAATTCATAAGACTCTTATCTCCAGTAAAGTACTGAAGAACAAGCTGGAAGTGGAGTTCTGGCTCAAATAGTAGAATGCTAGTCTTGAGCAAAAAAGTTCAAGGACAGCACTTAGGCCTGCAGTACTGTTTTATGTATACTGTACTATGATTTTTAAAGGTCAGGCTTTTTTTTTCTTTTTTTGTCAGTCGTGGGGCTTGAACTCTGGGCCTGGGCGCTGTGCCTCAGCACTTCAGCTCAAGGCTGGCACTCTACCACTTGAGCCACAGTGCCACTTCCATGGCTTTTTTCTCAAAGGAAGGAATAAGGATATATTTTGGAAGAAGCAACTGTGTAAAAGGAGCCCCTTATGCAGTAGAGGAGTGTATCTATAAAGACACAAAACAACTAGTATATGTCTAGGACAAGCTGAAAAGGTCAAAAGCTATGTACATATGACCCTATAAGATGACTCTAAGTGAAATGAACCCCAAGATAGGGACACAATAGGTTTTATCTTTCTTCCTGCGGTTTTTAATGTATATATAATGTACTATGTGATTTTTTTTTTGTTTCTTTTGTATGTTCTTCCCCCATGGTATAACGCCTGTTTTCACTGTATTTGATTCTAGTGCCCTGCATCTTGTACATACATTTTTCTAATTTGGGAAAGGGAAGGGAAATAACAAAATGCTGAGATAAGGACACAGGATGACCCATTGTAACAATGAGATGTACAAGACTCTGTTGAAAATGAACTTTACAACTTTGAGGGGGGGAGTTGGGGAGGTGGGGAGAGAAGGGATGGTAGGGGAAAAACAAAGGAGAGGGTAACAATGCTCAATAGGAAATGTACTCATTACCTTACTGAAGAAACTGTAACCCTTCTGTATAGTATCTTTACAATAAAAATATATACAAAAAAGACACAAAATAGAGAAAATATAAGTATCAATTACTTTGTAGTTTGAATTGTTGAGGCTGAATTTAGAAATAACATTTTGTGAATTATTATGACACATGGCAGGTTGGAAATATCTGTTTTTATGAAATTTACAATAAAATTAGACCAGTGTAATGATGACACATTAAAAGAATAATTTCTGTTTTTACCAAGGTTATAAAAGGTTATTCACTGTGTGAAAATAGTCAAAATAACTAGCTGTGAATCTTCATTGGACACAATATACTACAGATAAGTCTAGGATAGTACTTCAAATTTGTTACATATTTATTTTAAAATATGACTTTAAAAATAGTTCTATTTTTGTGTGAAAGCAATTGCTATTAGATTGGGTAAGTAATAGCACTAAGATTCACTCATTAACAGATACTGAAATGTACAATATTTTGTATTGTATCATATTTTAACTTTCTTTTAAAAATGTGACTGACACAAAGATTATATCTCTATCTTTACATTTAAAAAAATCATCCATCACATCCTGTGAGAAGATGGTAATAGTTTTTGGCTCATTCCCAGGACCTCTGCCAGGCTTTCATCTTCAAGAACACAATTGTTTCCTGTATGGGTAACCTCCGGAACAAAAAACCTGCTCTTCCACTGATTTGGAGGGGAACTTGTAGCATAGTTTATGCATGTCTTTTTGCTGAGGACACATTATCCTGGCAGTACCTCACACATAAAAGTTCCTGGCTTTGCTATCCTTTACTTCAAAGCACATGTGGCCAGAAAGAATTCTATGCATGCAATTAGTTTTATTTCAATGTCTGAAAGTGCTTTCATTTACATGTGTGGTCCTCTTCCTTCTTCAATTTTGGAACATTTGTGTTTTTCACTTGAGGCAAAACATGCAGAGACACCCACTTTCCCTGTGTACCTCTGAGATGTTGCAAAGATTTAAAAAGCTATCATTCAAAGCTAAATTCTCTGAGATATGGGACATCTCTTCCATACAGATAAAATCCAGCACAGATTTACTGCTTCCTGCTTGATTAAAATATTGCTTAATTTGACTCTTCACCTTTAAATAACAACAGTTAGGCAATAGCTGAACCTTGACTTCACTATGTGAAGGTTAGTTCATACACAGTTACTTAATTTCTCCTAAAATTAATTTGCTTTGGTAGCACACTAAATCTGCTCCATGTAGAGCTGAGTTAATCATCACATAATAAAATTATCATTTTCAAAATAACTTATTTCTCTTTTAGATTATATAGATTTTAATCTATGTAATTCATGTTCAATCAATTATCTGGTTACTGAAATTGTTGATACCATTTAAAATACAACCATGATGACTGTGCAAGTGATTACTTTAGACTTAAAGATTAATTGAATAGGTCCACAGTTTGATAACATTTTTTAATAATTTCAGGTAATTTAAATCATACTTTCTCTTACAAACCTGTATATACAGAGGGGATATAAAATTTAGAAGTTAAAATCAAGAAATCAAGTATCAACATTGATGTGGACACTATGGTAGACAAATTATTTATTTGCCTGGTTAATACTTTAATATTGCTCCAAATTGCTTTTCTTAACTAATTGGTTTAAAATCCCTTGCTGGGATTTTAAAGACACAAAATCGCTGTTAGCAGCTTCAAAATAAAAACTTGGATTTAAAAGTATATAATATCAATAGTTAATTGAGAGGTTATTTTTCACGTGTCTTCTTTTTATCTTTGGAAAATTGTCCCTGAAAAGCTGATGCAAACCTAAGGGGATAAAAAGGAAAATGTGACTTATTCAGGTGTTTGAAAAGCAAGTATAATCTTTGCTTTATAATACCCTCTGCAAAGCCCGGGGCTCATTGGTGCAGTATTAAGCAGAGGAAGGCAGCCTGGTAGGATTTGGGTTCTGTTCCAGGTTGTCTGGAGGTTTTTGCCAAACACATGTTTGGTATTGTTTCTTTCTCCAATATTACAGTACTAAATACTCCAGAAACATAATAAGAAATGTGTATTTAGCCTCTACTCCAGTTCTTGGTGCAGTTTCTAAATACTTTCTTTTGAATGCTAAAGTTTTATTGTATTTTATTTAATATTTATTTGTATTATTTTATATTATTATTTTATTCTTTATTTTATATTATATTATTTATGTATTTATTTTATTTTATTCATTCCTCATAAATACTTTTCAGTCACACCTGAGTTTATGCTAATATGTTAAGTCCAGGAGGAGTGGGGACTGGTCACCAGAAAAAAAACACTTGTGTGACTAGAATTAGAAATTTTAGGGGCTGGGAAGGTGGCTCAGAGGTAGAGTGCTTGCCTTGCATGCATGAGGCCCTGGGTTCAATTCAACACCACATAAGCAGAAAAAAGCCAAAAGTGGCGCTGTAGCTCAAGTGGTAGAGTGCTCGCTCTTAAGCTGAAGAGCTGAAGGACAGCGCCCAGGCCCAGGATTCAGGCTCCAAAACATACAAAAAGAAAAAGAAAAAAAGAAATTTCAGTCCTACTCCTTGACCTCCTGGTAGCAGAAAGGGCGTAAAGGTCAGTTCAATCACTATCAGCCTATGCTTTCATCTGTCCTCTTTACGTAATAAAGCATCCTTTAAAACCTAGACAGCACGCTTTGGGAAGGTTCTGGATCAGTGCATGTGTCAAGATGCTATGATAGTGGTATGCTAGAGAGAGCCTAGGAACTCTTCAGAATCCTCAACTCCATCCCTTGCCCAGTGCATCACTTGTATTGGGCTGTTGCTAAGTTACACTTTTTATGAAAAACTGGTCATTGTAAATACAGGTATGAGCCATTAGCTATTCCAAGAAATTATTGAATCTGAGGAAGGAGGTATGAATACTTCCAGTGTATTGCTGGTTAGTTTTTAAAAATGCAGTTGTAACCTGAGATTAGTGATTGGTGTCTGAATCTGGATCAATTTTGGGCAATAGAGTCTTTAAATTGTGGCATTTGTTCTTATTGTATGACGTTAGTGTCAGAAATGAATTAAGTTATAAGATATCACTTGGTATAAATGTAGAATTGGAGACTTCCTTGCTGTGGAAACTCCAAACATTTGATGTTTTAAAAAAAGAGTTTTGTGTTGGGTGATGGTAGCTCATGCCTATAATTTTAGCTACTCAGGAGATTGTGATCTGAGGATCACAGTTCAAAGCCAGCCTGGGCAGAAAAGTCCCCATGAGACTCTTATCTCCAACTAACCATTCAAACACCAAAAGTGGAGCTGTGGGTCAAATGGTAGAGTGTTAGCCTTGAACAAAAGAGCTCAGGGACAGTACCCAAGCCCTGAGTTCAAGCCCTACAACCAACAACAACAAAAAGAAGTAAGAGTTTTGTTTTTTTTAAAAACTCCCTACCTGATACTTCTTTTGTTCCAGGAGGAAATATTTCCATAGTTATAAATTGTGGCATTAGGTGTCATATATTATTATTATCTGCTTCATCCTACAAAGGCTAGCAAATTATCCAAAATTTCAGTGAAAGCTACTGAGTAACTTAGAGAGTTATTCGACTTCACTGGAAAAGATTCTATGGAATGTATAGCAATTATAGCTCAGCTATATGGCTCATCAGTCAGTACAAGATTCAAACCTTATTTTAAGAAAGTTTGTAAATGCCTTAATACCTTTCTCTAAAGTGCATGTAAGACAAAATGAACTAAACATTATTTATAGAGTCAAAATCTGCAACTCACAAAAATATATTACTAAAGTCCTAGGTAATTATTTTAATTTTAAAGAAGTCAGACTGAGGGAAAACCTCCACAGTCTGAGATTCACAGAAATTTGACAAACTATTGTATATACTATTTACTATACTCCTGATATTGTTCAAGGGAAAAGCTCATTTATATTGTTTGATCTGCACAATTAACAAAAATAAATTACTCTTAATGTTTTCTTTTTCCAGTGAAGGAGAAGCACAGAGAAATTAGGTGCTGACATTTAAATCAAGAAAACCTGTACAGATAATTCCTAGCTTATGTTGATTCAACTTGTTTTTTCATTTTTTAAAAATCTTTACAGTGATATAAAAAAGGCGTATAATTATTCTATTTTCTCTTTTAGTATGGTGTTCAATCAATTACATGACTGTTGAACATTTTATTAAAAATAGATTTTTACACTGGATAATTTTTCCCCAATTGTAGGGTAATGTAAATGATCTGAACATATTTAAGGTATCCTGTCTACTAGCAAATTTATTAAATCTGCTTTTAGACTTACCATATTTTCAACTTACCCTAAAGTTATTGGAACATAATTTCTCTGTTACCCTTTAGGTCTGTGGAGTTGTTTGGATTCACCTAGAAAGGAATTGTGAGTAGATGAGGAGACATTTTTTTAGTCCTGAGCCCTTAAAGTCCAAGGCTTAGAGGTTTGACTAATAGCCCTAGAATCTTATAGCCTATGAAAGCTAGCAGCCTATTGCCTCAGGATTTAAAGGACAGAATTATGGCTCCAGGTATTCAGATTATTGGCTTATTGTTCTGAACTTCAGTCATCAGTGACCCTAGTAATTGAAAGCCATGATAATCCTCAACTTCCACTAGCAGTGGGTGGCATGCAAAGAACAGTGAACACAAACAGGTGGCACTTTCTAATGTTATTTCTTTCAAACAGGACCCAGGAGCTGGGTACAAAAAGTGTTACAGCTCTCAGACCTGAGATGACTTAATCCTTTGTCCTATAGTTTGAACAGCTGCCTAGAACTTTTCCAGGGGTCAAGGCCCATAGTTTCTTCTCCTCAGTTCTTCCTCCCCATTGTCTCTCACCACTGCTGCCCATCCTTTCTGGCCAAGCCATTCTTTAAAGAGCTCCAGCTGATCCTGTCACCATTGCCACAACTGAGGTGCGCCGCCAGTTTGCTGTTGGTGCCACATTTACCATGCAGCTAGCTTTGTTGCCACTTCTACAGTCTTCTATTCATTTTCTTGTTCAGCCTACTCTATCATTGATAAAAACCAAATGTTGGCAAGATAAGATCCCTCCAGAGACAGTAATTTGCCCTAAATTCATCAACTAGCCTTTGAAAATGTCTTTTTGTCTTTCTGCATTTGAAACAGGTTGTAGCCCATATGGACCTCTCATTTGCATCGTGCTTATTGCCTCTGCCTCTTGAGTGTTGGAATTATAGGTATACTCTATCACAGCCGGCGAGTTCACTTTTTAATCAGTATTGTAAACTCAACAGGAAATTGATTGAATAAATTGTGATATATCTAAAATAGAATATCTTCCCTGATTAAGTTATAAAAGTATATTTTTTTCATCTGTACGTATAGTTACTTTCAATCATATATAAATGTATTTATCTTGTATTACATAGGAGATACTTTTTTGCCTTTACAAAATATATCTTTTGTAGCTGATAGGGTTTTCTGAGGTGTTAAGTGGTGAAACTATGTTTTCCATGCTTCAATTCTATGCCTTCTGACATAGAATTTACTTCTTTTAAGTTATATAGCATTCTGTCACATGCTACTAACTCTTATAGACCTCTAATAGGTGTCCTATTTTTAAGGAAAGACAACATTTTCAAAAAATATGATATCATTTAAAGCCAATATATGAATGCATAAGACGTATGACTTTAGTCACTATGGTTAATATTAATTACTGTTATATTTGTGTAGAGGATGGAGTGCTTTTAAAAATTTGTATTTCTAGTATTTCTTTCAATAAGTATGTTTTTACTATGCAAAAGAAGAAAATATGAATGCTAACAACAATGAGACAGTTACCCTTAGATATTATTTCAATCAAAAAAGTTTACTACTCTTAAAGATTAGGCAATTTGAGGCTGTATCAATGAAAGTATAAGTATTTGCAGAAGTGCAAATGGTGTATTTACTTTCATTACTATAAAACATTAAGTTTATTTTCTAAGGACTTTTTATATTTTATTTTATTTATACTAATTTATTTAAGTTAGGGCTCAAATGAGGAAACTAAGGCTCAGCATGAAATATTTTGTGCAAGTTTTCAAGTTAGTATGCTAAAACTCCTTAAAATGGTTTTAATATTAAGCATGAAGAACAGGAATGAGAAAGGATAATATAGAGGTAAACTTCATCAAAGTATATTACATGTATGTATGGAAATACCACAACAAACCCCCTTTGTATAACCAATATGTATTAATAAATATAGAGCTAAATATGCTGTGAGCTTTGTGATGGGCAGTCATGAGAGAATGAGAAATGACTGAAATTAAATAGTTGTTTTTCAGTGTCTTTCTTTAAGCCAGACAAAGCTCAAATGTCCTTGCTATCAGCAAAGGTCATGAACAAAATTTGAGCTTACCAGGTCTCTGCTTGGTGAGGCTGATGTCTGGGTGTCCATGACTGGACCAGGTGGACTTGCTCTGGGTTTCTCTCTACAGGGGACTGCAAGAAATCAGAAGCCAATGGAAATACTGGAATACACCTGCACTGAAGTTCATGAATAGTAATAGGCTTTACTCTATAAATAGCAAATGCTGGTTTATAATTAGGCCTTCTATTTCCTAGCACATGGCTAGAAATGGAAAAAATAGACTAATTTCCCCTCTGATACTAAGTTAATATTTTTTACCATCCAAAATTATTTTTAAGATGTGCAGACTCTAGTTAAACTTACTCTTTTCTGTAGTTTTAGTTAACTTTGACATATCCTAAAAGCCATATAATAATCTATAAATAATATTTAATGAGTCAAATAAGTGCATATTATACTCAAAATTAGGGCAAAATAGTTTTTGTGGAATGGTAAACAAATACGTGCAGAGATTGTTTTTGTTTACCAAAGATGGATGAATAGGAGATAGTTAGCCTTTTCCCACTATGTGATTTTTAGATTGATGCTGTAATTAAAGTTAGGAAGGGAAACCTGGCATCTAATGTAATTGGCTTTATTTAAACAAGTAAATAAATGAACAAAATACTCAAACAGTAATACTGTGCAGTGACTAAAGGGTTAGATGATGTCATTGTTTAAAAAGAAGGAATCTTGCTTCTCCAATGAGGGAGTAATTTACTGGGGATTGGGGATGAGGGTATTTCCTTGCTGAAGAATCAGGTTTCTCTTCCCAGATAGTTTCTGCTCTTAAAAACAAAACAAAACAAAATTTGCTCTTATGGCCATTGATTTTGATTCATGGATACTGTCATAGAAACCAGTGTCTTTTTCTTGACAAGATCACAGGCTACTGTGATTCGGAAAAAGTTTGGGTTTGAAACTTCTGTTCTTAGTGGTTGGATTGAGAAGTTTATGCTTATTGGGAGTTATCAGCTTCATTAATTAAATCTTAACTTTGAAAATCTTTAATTTTCTTCCTCATTATGGGGCAAATACAACGTCTGATGAAAAGAGAGCTCAGGACTTCAGCTCTAATTTCAATTCAGGAATATAATTAATGCTCCCAGGGTCAGGCTCTTGCCTGGTAGATGCCCCATGGGTTTCCTCCCAATGGCTGAGAAGAGAGAAGCAAGCCGGGAAAATCAGCTCTGCCAGCCAGCTGGGCTTTCCTGGTTGGCTCTCCCTGGCTAAGCAAACCCTTTTGCATCCCCCGGCCCTGCTGTTATCTGCTATCAAGCAGAGCCAGAGGAAATTGATTGAGTAAGTGCCAATATCAGTGCCCCTGAGGGTTCCCCCCTTTGCCAACATGAGCTCCAAAGAAGCAGGTCTCATTCACTGTTAAGGCTATTGATTTCCCTCCCTGTCTCAGGCCAGCCCTGAATTATGCTCCTTCCAGGGTCTGAGGGCTGTGTTTTTCACTGGTATGCTTCTTTTACAACATTCATTTACAGAATCAAAGAAGAACTCTCTTGGGTATCATGTTATCTTGCCAGGCCTGACCTGAAATATAGCAGGGAAATGCTTGCAAGCTTTGTAAATAACAAATCTGACCTTCATCACTCAGCACTTCCTGGCTTGTTTTTTGTTGGAAAAGATTTCAAAGAAAATGAGGAGCTAATGTTCATTTGTTGGCCACTTCTCTTGATACCCTGTTTAAATCCTCTTATGGTAATGTGTGGTCAATATTTGTGTCTCTCATTTTTTCTTAGTTTTGTATTTGCAGTTAGTGGTTTCTGATTCAAATAACTTATTTACTAGTCTACACATGAATTCAGTCACCCATGCAATTAACTCATTCATTCATTCATTCCATCCTTACTCTCTAATTACCTGTCTGGCACCGTCAAATGACAGGAGTTCAGTGCAGACCAAAACATACCGACTCCCTATCCTCATAATTGTTAAGTTTTTTAAAAAGAGGTAGTCGAGTAAGAATGGCACCACGCACATGGTATTCAGGTAAGGGGTAGGTTTATTCAGTAGACCTGCTGGGGACCAGGCAAGGTTGGCACTCCATATGGCTGAGAAAGGCCTGGGCAAGAGAGAGAGCTGGGAAAGAGAGGAAAGAGAGAGAAAAGAGCTAGAGAAGAGCTAGAGAAGAGCTAGAAAAGAGCAGAGAGAGAGCTTCTGGGCCTGGGCTAGGCCTTATGTAGGGTATGGGCGGAGAAAGGTGTGGCCACATCAAATTCAGATGTGACCTCAACGGATGCAGATGTGACCTCTTCCAGGTGTCCCAGTTGCCTAGGTAATGCAGGTACTGGGTGGAGACTTTGCTGCGAGTAGGGTGGAGTCTGCTAGCCATCCAGGAGCAGACCTTACAATAATGGCTATGGAATGATAAAGCATTAACTAAAGAAATCCAAAAACTTCAAGTGTAAATTGTGCTATATGATACCAGAAAAATTCAGGATGCTCTAAGAAACCACAGTGATTCAGGCATGTAGAGAGAAGATGACATTCAAACTGACATGGGCTATATAGAGTTGTCTCCCTTGTCTTCCACACTGGAATAACATGGCACAAGAAGTCAGGCTTCAAATGAAGGCTGGAAGAACTTTTGGAGAAGCTAACGGTGCTCTCATTTCACTAGTATTAAGACAAAACAAGTCTTTTTTTTGGGGGGTGGGGGTTTCCGGTCGTCTGGCCTGGGCGCTGTCCCTCAGCTCTTCAGTTCAAGGCTAGTGCTCTACCACTTGAGCCACAGCACCACTTCGGCTTTTTTTTTTTTTTTTGCTTATGTGGTGCTGAGGAATTGAACCCAGGGCCTCAGGCATGCAAGGCAAGCGCTCTACCACTGAGCCAACTTCCCAGCCCCAACAAGTCATATTTTTATTTGAAGGGTTGGCATAAGTGTTATTTTCATTTCCACACAATAATTCCTTTGTTTAAAAGCAAAGCTCCAAACCTGTAATCTTAGCTATTCAGGAGGCTGAGATCTGAGGACCATGGTTCAGAGCTAACTGAGCCAGGAAAGCCCGTGAGACTTAGGCGTGAAGAGGAACTGTGGTTCAAGGGATATGAGTGCTAGCTTTGAGCAAGAAGCTCAGGACAGCGCCTCAGCCATGAATTGAAGCCCCAGGACAAGCACTAAGTAAGTAAGTAAGTAAAGAAATAAATAAAAATAAATAAAGCAGTGATACAACCTATAGGCAATAGAAGAAAAGATAGAAGGAAAACAAATAGTATTTTAATTACTAACAAGCCGTTTCCTTTTCAGTCTCTTATAAACAGTAAAAATTGTTTGTCTTCACTTTTTTCTATGTGTATGTGGAACCACACTTGTTTTCCACAGGTGTATAAATTTGTGCACACGAATATATATGACTATATATACATATAAATGAATGTGTGTACATACATGCTTATGTTCACACAGACACTACATAGAAGAATTACACTATTTGTATTTTCAAGAAACTGGTTCTATAGATACCTTCAATAATACCTTTTCATATGAACAAATATAAACTTACTTTTATTGCTTGAATAATTATTATATAAAATACAGATGAAAGTATAATCATTTTAGATTAAGTCCATGCTGTTTCTAAGAGATTTTATGGTTTTAGCTTTTTATATTTAGTTTTCAATTCATTCAAATATTTTTGTGTATGTATTGTTTGAAGAGAGGTCACATTTTATTCTTCCCAAGACATCCTATGTTCAAAGCCATATTTAAGAAACCATTCATCTTTTCCTCATATAACAAACTCATCATATCCAAATGCCATCATAGATATATATGCCTTCTTGCAATCTATTTTCTACTTCACTGGTCCATTTATCTATTACTATGGTCACCCAACCCTATTTTATTAAAGTTTTATATTGCTTTGACAGTCTTTGAGGCAAGTGAACCCAAGAGTGTTGTTTAGTCATGCAGTCACTGGAGGAGCCAGGCCAAATGTGACCCCGAGTCCTGGGTGACAACAAGTTACTTTCCCTGCATAGCACTGCAGGTGAACACTCTCATGTCACGTGACACTGACATCACCATATTCTAGTTCAGTTAATCTATATGGACTTTCACTGACAAATAAATATGAAACCATGTATTCTAAAACAAAAGTACTGGAATTCTTCAAAACATTGTTCTTCTAAAATTTATCCACTTTTTTATATACTGCACTGTGGCTTTAGTAGAGCTTCCAACAATATTTTGGATGGCACCATGACTATCTATCCTTACTATAAAATGATTTTACTTCTGAAGTCTTTGGGTATAAAATGCAAACGTTTTGAGTTATGTTTTATGATGTCAGTACAGATTATGGATAGTTTGTGCAAGAAACAGGAGAGCAGAAATAAAATAAGCACTTGAGAATTTTATTAGAGCAGTTACTACCTGTTATTACCAATGCTACCAGACACAAAGAATGGAGGAGAGAAAACATAGCTCATCCTTCAACCTTGGTGACTTGGCGAAATTACACTTCATCATGGGGACACTCTGAAGTTGTCAATTGGAAGAATGCCATGAACAAACATCTTTTGAATACATTGAAAGAAAATGTTTATAATTATTAATATTCTATTTCTAGAAATGCACTAATATATCTGGTAAATCAAATCAAAGAGTTTGGTAGGAAAAAATGAAAACCCAAAACCCTGTGGTAAAATTTGAACTGATAAAAGAAATATTGGTGGTGCCAGATAAATAAAAAGCCAAACCCGGTGAAGTTTTAGGACGATCTGAATTGACAAGTCCAAAGTAAGACTTTTAAGAATGAAATACTGAAAGCTCACAGTGGTTCTACTAGATCAGCCAAAAATTATATAACAAGAAAAAAATACGATAATCAGAATAACACTACTCAATATTAAAGACTGAATTTACCTTACTAGTAACTAGAGTCTTGTAAATTTCCACAACTAGATGAAAAAGGTTTTATAAAAGTCTTTTCAGACATAAACTGAATCAGATAAGAACCTGAAATTACTATTTTTTTCTCTCTCTCCTTCTCACTGTCCTACCTACACCTTTAGGCACATACATGAACACACACACACACACACACACACACACACAGAGGAGTCTGTTCAGTGATTGCTGTTAATCTAGAAGTGTTAAAAGGACTAAGGATGCAAGGATCTGGTTACTGTCTTTGTGATTTCCTTCATTCATACACTGGATTGTCTAAAATGTTGCCAAGTCAGCATCCTAGCCATTGTCCTTGTCTAGACCTTGCTGACAGCACTAATGCACTAATTGCTTTCCCTCTATCAGTCTTTCTTCTTCTAATCCATCAACTTCTTGATCAGGTTTATCTTCTTACATTGCAATCAGAAACTTATTTTTGAAAACTTTATGTGACCCTTTATTCTGGGTAGCACAAAGAGCACATTTTATCTTAGCCTTTATAATGTTTCCTAACTGCCACTCAATGATTACTGTATTATAGACCCACCAGTGAAACAATGTCTCCACCACTGCCTTCACACCCTTGCCTTTGTGTTTCCATGTAGGCGATTTGCAGGACTTTCTTCATTAACTTTATTTGGGGGCCTAATTAGGGTCTGCACTAAGGGCCTTGCACTTGCTCAGCTTGCTTGTTTGCTCAACCACTTGAGCTACACGTCCTGGGTTGATTTAGGCTGATTATTTTAGGAGTGAAGTTTCGTGAACTTTTCTACCAGGCAGGCTTCAAGGTGTGATCCTGCAGATCTTAGTTTTATTTTCCTTAATAGCGAAGCTCACAGGCTTGAGCCACCGTAACCCCAGGAACATCATTAAATCTGAGGCCTTCCTTCCCTTTTAGATTCTTTTCAGATTTTATCTCTGTCCTATTATCTTCCTTAACTTCCTCAGTATCCTGCCATTCATACCTGTGAACCAAGTAAACAACCATAAGTTTCAGTCTGATGTAGATACCAATTCTTGAGAGTTACTGAAATATTAAGTGGTGAAAGAAGCAGAAAACCTGTCAAAAGTTGTGACTACTTTTCTATTACTAGAGGCAAAAATCCCAATTCAGTGCTGTGGGATATTGTTTTAAGTAATAGTAATCACTGTTTTAGTCAAGTATTTATAGCTCTTTGCCTTCTGGGCACAGGGTCAGAGTGCTTTCTTAGACTTAGGTATGACTGACTTGACAAGTAAATTGTGAGTTTAAGTGACATATGCCACAATTGGTCATAAGCATTAAGAGCCAGTGTGTATTAAATTTACAAGTATTTCCCCTTCTGTCTTCCCAACAAACAACATACAAAGTAGTGGCTGCAACAGCTTTTGGGACAAGCTGTTACCAAGAAGAGCCCCTCCAATCACCAAATGACCTTTCATCTGTGATTTAAAACCCATAAACTCATGACTAAAATGTAGCTAATCCATGACGAATGGATTATATGACTAAGAATTAATCTTCGAGTTTTTTATAAGCCACTAAGAGTTAGGGATTGTTTGTTCCTTTTGTATAACCTAACCCTGAATGATCTGCTTTAAGAAAATCTCCTCAAATGCACTTTTAATTTCACAGATAAAGTAGGTTCCCATTCATTCTTTGGAGGGAATCTGAAGGCATTATTTTCTTAAATGCTACAGGATTATCTCACAGGATCCCTACACTCTAAGGGTTTATCTCAACAGATGAACCACAGTGCCAATTCTGAAAAGTCACACTAGGCCTCTGGAAATGTACAGTGATGTTCTGGAGATCAATGAAAACAGATGAAGAATATTCTTGGGAAGAGGAGGCTTCCTTCCTCCTTTTCATAGTAAGTGGAACTGCTGTGATTCAGAAGAGAGAGATTTGGGGAACATCAGAAACACAGTAGTAGTAGCAGCAAGCCTGCTAATATATCTCTACAAACACCTTGTAGAACAGTGATGTAGCAGAAGGAGTAGTAGCCACAGAAAAAATTATGGCAGTGGGAACATACTCTAGGAGGCAGACTTGTGAGCAAAACTGGTGTAATACCTAGAGATATTTAGAAACAGTTTTGAGGGTATTATGGTATTAAAAGGCTAAGTCAATGTCATTTGAAACACCAAGTTTTTTTACTTCATTTATTACCAGATGAGCTGTTTCTTATATAATATGAATATGATTTAGAAAATTTATACACCATTATTATTAGTAGATTTATAATTATAATTTTTTACTTTGTTTAAATCCTGTCTTTAATAAATATTACTTATTAGCACCTTAGGGCATGATGATTTTTTTTAACATCTAACAGTCATTAAAAGGCTATTATTAATATTCATAAAAAGGTTATGGCAAAGACTAGTTTAAGGTAAAAAATCATTTCGTTTTTATTTTAGGTAGAATTCAACATAACTTTAGTAAACTTAATTTTCAGTTTTAATAACAGAAAAGAACTTACTGATATTTTTATCAGTGATTTCAAAGTGTTGAAGGAAAAAATGTCAGAGGCCCGGTGTTTTTTTTCCTGAAAACAATATCATTCCTGACTGCTGAATCTTGGTAAGGACAAGGTATTTCAATCCCCTTATTCGGACTTCAATTCAGAGGACATCTTGTCTATATTGGACGACTGGGAAAATCACTCTTCTGTCTTTGCATAACACACTCTGGTCTTGCTGGTCCTGGGGCTTGAACTAAAAGCCTGGGTGATGTTCCTGAGCCTATTTGTGCTCAAGGCTAGTACTTTACCACTTGAGCCACAGCTCCACTTCTGGCCTTTTTTTGAATAGTTTACTGGAGTTAAGAGTCTTGCAGACTTTTTTGTCCTGGCTGACTTCCAGCTGTCATCTTCAGATCTCAGTCTCCTGAATAGCTAGGATTACAGATGTGAGCCACTGGTACCCAACTCAGCTTGTCTTTTTATTGAGCTAATTTAGTGTCTGTGTAACATTCTAGCCACTCTTCTGAAGATATAAATACTGGAAGGCATCCTAAGCTTGACCTTGATATAATTTCTTTAAATTTGATATTTATTACTATAATTTACAAATTGTAAGAGCTGCCACATTTTATCTGAGAATAAATGCTCTGTTTTTTTCACAGAACACTATATTAGACTAGCATCTCCCACATCACTGTAACCTTCTTGAATACAAGGCGTGTAAGGGAAGTTCCATGTGCTAAACTACGAACACATCATGTGTTTATGTCTGCCATTTAACCTCCATTGATTTAGGCAACTTGTGATTTCTTGAATTCAAGCTTTCAAATTCTAGCCTTAGTTGATCATGAGAAAAGAAAGGGAGAAAATGGATGGAGGGAAACAGAAGAGGGAGACCTCTGTGAATGGTGGGATCCTTGTGAATCAAAGCAATCCACAGATATGTTAAGTATGGAGGATGCATTCCTAATTAGGATTTCTTTTTTGTAATGGGGGAGGCAGGGTCCCACACAAGCTGAGAGGTGGAGTTAGACATGGCCATCCTGATTATCAAGCAAAAGACCTAGTTGTGTGAACTCGGGGCGGAGCATCTAGCCTTTGTGCCATGTCCAGTTATGGAGAATGCTCTCTCAGTGGTGGCAGCACCCCAGCTGCAGATGGGCACTGCCTCTGTCAAGCCAGCTCTTACCTTATGACAGCTCTCCGGGATGCCAGCCTGGAACACCATATGGGATATAGCCTTTTGTACATAATCCCAGGAAAACTGTTTTGCAGTAACACATTATGAATATTTCATTTTTCTTCACAAATCCACTTGCAAATGTGGAATTTTTTTTTTTTTTACTATTTTTATTCTACTTCTTTGGTTTAAATGTTTTATTGAGCTAAGTAAATGCTTGCCTCTCAAATTTAGGATGCCACACAAGAATATGCAATTATTTATCATTTGATAAAGATTTAGGTTTATGTTGAACTTTTGTTTTTGTCACAGATATCAAATAACAAATAGACATTTCTGCAAAAGTCAGGTGGTCTGGATTTTTTTTTTTCCTAGCAGAGTTGGGTAGAATTTTCAAATCAGAGTCGGTTAAATTAATTTGGTGCTTTGGTCTCCTGTGGATGTGGCTTCTCTATGATCCAGCTTAAAGAGATCATCTGAAAAGCTCCTTTCCTACTCTATTATTTAATTTTTAAAATATTAACCAGCAGTTATTTAAGTTTAGAAATTGTTTGGAAATGCAGCTTGGAGGCGATTGCTTTGTCTCTTGATATTAGAAGAATCGCTTTATCCTCCCACAGTGAATGATAGCAGCTGGTTGACAGGACAGAGCGGCTCCCCACACTGTGTGTAAGGGGTGGGGAAATACCATATCTAATTAAAGCAGCAGGGAGCATTTTTTAGCAAGGCAAATTATAATCCTTTCTCTGGAAACTGGCCAGGGCATTAGGGTTAACAACACAGTTTGTGTAAAATAATAATAAAAGAAGATAGGTCCTCACTACCTCTTTATGGATCACCAGTATATGGAATCTCTCTGTGTACACATCATTTGAAAACTTTCTTATAGCCAGTATTCTTTAAACATAGCAATGTCTTAGCAGCCGTAGAAAGACAGCCTTGGCTTAGAAAATTCACATTTACCTTGGCTGTTTTAACAAGAATTTTACTGTGCTCTCAGAAATAAAATATCAGTTTAGCTTTCAAAATAACATTGACATAAGACAATTTAAAAGTATGCTTTTTTATTTTTATTTTTTTAAGGATCCTTTCTTATTGAGGCAGAAGTCTCAGTCCTAGGGTTACCACTTTCTGGCTGTATATTACCTAGTGAACTATTTGATTGACCACAGGCTCAATTTTTCTATTTGGAAAATGAGGGTAATAAAACTCATCTACTACTTTCTGTGAATAGTGGTGAGGATCCAATCAAATCCCATTAAGCATGTGAAAAAACAGAAAGCAAGCTGAAATCAACTTACTAATGTAAATTACTCGTACTGTATATCAGTAAATTCAGTAACCATTTTATAGTAATGTTGGAAAGGATTCACTGGAACAGCTTACCTACAAATGGGTACGCCTATTTCTCAGGAGTAAATTTCATCAGTCAACCGAACACTTTGATCACATTCAAACAAAGTGCCCTGGATTAATTATAAATTAATTGAACTGAATCTTTTAAAGAGGTTTGCCTATAGTGCAGTTGAAAACTCAAAAGGTTGAACGCTGGGCACTAGTGGTCATACCTGTAAGCCTAGCTATTCAGAAGATGGCGGTGCAAAGCCAGCCCTGGCAAGAAAGTCCCTGAGACTTTTATTTCCAATTAACACCAGAAAACCAGAAGTAGCTCAAAGTGGTAGAGTGCTAGCCTTGAGCACAAAAGCTTGGGAACAGTACTCAGTCCCCAAGTACAAGCTCCATGTTTGATCAAAATAAAAAAGAACTCAACAGTGTGAGACAGCTGTTTATGGAAAAAGCCACAGAGAATCATAGGTGGCAATTTGGGATGAGGAGGTCAAAGCTAGATACATGCTTTTTCCAAGAATTCAATAAACAGGCTGGAAATATATCCTCTAAAAATTGGGCAAAATCATAATAAAATATGGATAAGTGTATTTAGAAATTCCAGATACACTGTGAGTTCAAGGAACATCAATGTTGGTATAGAATTCCTTCCTGGATTACTGTCTAGTTCCCAAGGAGGTAAATGTAATTACAGGACAGTTCTAAAACTAAGAAGGTAGTAAGATGAACTACAAAGTAAATGCACTATTGGCATAGGGATTCTTATTTTTTTTCCCAGCAAGTGTTTATATTGTAACAGTGAATTTGTTTTTTGTAGCCTGTGTATTTTAGAGAAGTTCACATACTGATTTTAAGTCATAGACATAAAGCCTTGTTAAGTTGAATTTCATTTATAACTACAAAGATTTTTGACCTGAATGCTTCCTTCTTGTCTATATTATGGAATAGAGTCAATGCTTGCTCTGTTTTGTTTTGCTTTGCTGTTGTCTTACTTATGCAAAATTAACGTGTTGTCTTTTAACAAAAATGAAATTATAATGTCATAGAGAAGATATTGAAGAGTTTAACTTAAATGGTTTGCCAAGAAGACATGCTTTTCTTTAGTGAATTAGGTGGTGACTTGAGAACTCATGAATTATTCAACTGAAGTCATAGCCCAGAGGTCAGAGCCTGGGACGGACATGGCTGGAGTACCTGTCATGTTCAGTGTAAGTTTGCACATCTCCTTCCATTCCCCAGTCTCCAACTACAGTCTACCACTGCAGAGTTGGCTCCGAGTGGTCCCTCAAGAATCCAGTCTTCACTCTGAGGCAAAGATAGGCATGGTTGCAATTTGATATTCTCTGGGACCAGTGTCATTGTTTGGCTGTATTCAGCAAACCCCCACCAGAAGGCTCATCTGATATCAAGTGTCATTCATGTGCAAAGTAGAAACTGAACTGAACACATTATCTCTGAGCTGAAATTGGTCTCTCCAACAGTACCAGCCTCTTTAAGGGGTGGCATACACTTGAAGGTTGGCTATTAGTTCCAAATGCTGCAAAAGCATCTGCTCTCGACTAGCTAGAAATCATGTTTAATAACAAGAAAATCTACTCCAGCCAAATCCCTGTTGGGAGGGCTCTCGCAAGAACAAAAGGCCCCCACTTCCCCTGATTTCCATAACAGATGTAGTATCTGATGCATGACAGCTCAGCACAGCCCTGCACCATTATTCTCCTGCATATCCATTTGCAAGAAACGGTGCTTTCATTTTATTAATTGCTCTGGTGGGCTACATGTTAGGTTTTGTTGCCCATAGAGTACTCTGTTTGTGCTTCATGCTACACTGGTCACAATAATAGTTATTTTTCTTAATGTTAAAGGTTACTAGCCTTTTCCTCTTACTTTGCCACACATCTTCCATGCCCAATGAACTATTAATGCTTCTCTGGGGGGTTGACAATTTTACTTAGGTCGGTCAGGGTCCTCTTAACCTTAGTACAGTTTCTTTGTTGTCTTAGTGAGCATTCTTGGGGTAAAGTCAGTTATGGGGGAAGACATTAGAGGCTCCTGACTGTGAGATGCATTTACTAATGCTTTTTATTAAAAAAACGAAAAAAAAAAAGAAGGCAACAAAGTTTTTCACGAGTCAGTGGTTGTCTTAAGATCATACATACGCAACTACCGACCAAAATATACACAAATATTCTTGATTTGTAATGAATCACAAGTCAGTTTCTTCTTATTGATGGAATTTCAGGCAAATAATAGGATTTGCTTGCTGACGACAACATAGGGTTACTAGAGCACAGACTCCCCAGGGAACTAGCATCCTATATAACTTCTTTATGGGAGGCATCACAGACATTGCTGTGCAAAGAAGGAAAGGGGGAAGAACTGAGAACTTCAAGGAGAACATAAAGAGAAGATAGAGTATGGTAGTAACAGAAGTCAAAATAAAGTAATGAAATAAAGCGATAATACATGTCTCCATTCTTTAAGTTCAGTGATTTCTTTAAAAATAATGTAGCCTGTACACAGGAATTTCCATCTTTGAATGAATTTGTTTCCAATTTAAACACATAGTAACTTCAAAGAAGGAAATTGGATTTTGATACAGAGTTCAAAATAATATAAGTGTAGCTATTGTTCATGGGTAAAACACAAAAAGTTATCTGTGCACTGGTGGCTCATACCTATAATCCTAGCTTCTCAGGAGGCTGAGATCTGAGGATTGTGATTCAAAGCAAGACTGGACAGGAAAGTCCATGAGACCCTTATCTCCCGTAAACTACTCAGCAAAAGCCAGAAGTGGTGCTGTGCCTCAAGTTCTAGAGCACTAGCCTTAAGCACAGAGAGGCTTAGGGACAGAGCCTGGGCCCTAAGGTCAAGCCCAGAACCAGCAAAACACACACACACACACACACTCACACATACACAAAAGTTACAGGTACAGGCAGTTGACAAAGGACAAACACACATACACATGTGTGTATGAATGAATTTTGCCAAGGGAAAGTACTTTCAGATATAATTTCCATGTTTATGTGTGCCAGCCATGAAGGATTTAGATACTAAATGACAGAGTAAGTGAGCTTTCTCTTTTACTAACATCTCCTAAATGGAATATCAAAACATTTAAGCAAAATGGAAATTTCCTTTATATATATATATATATATATATATATATATATGTACTACATATAAAATAAATTTTTACTCATATGAATTAATTTTATGGTTTTGAATATTTTAACAAACTATGATTAAAAATATTAAATAAAAAAAGCAGAAAAGCCTAGAATATTGTTTCATAAGTGCCATGTTACTGGAAAAATTTCAAGATCTTTATTTCTTTTTGATTTGACATATGTAAATCCACAGCGAAGTATTTTTCAAAAAAGCAACTATGATAATAGTCATTTCATGGCTATATTACCAGCTAATGCTTTTCTATTGGATATTACTTGCATTTGGTTTCTGTTTTGAAAAACCTGATTTAAAATAAGTCTGTATAAATAAATCACGAAAATTTTAAGCTTTATAATAACTGTATACTATAATTTCATTACTATTATTTCATTGACTAACTTTTGGAATATTGCACCTGATATATTTATTCTAAGATAGAACATGCTTATTTTTGCCAGTTATTGTTTAATGAAGAAAATCCAATATATTAATTTTATCAAAAATTTTAAATGTTTTTATGAAGGTAATGTACAGAGGGGTTACAGTTACGTAAGTCAGGTAAAATGTACTTTTTTCACTATTGATAATCTTTATTGCTTTATTAGGGAATACAATGATATGGTAGATATGATCACAATCTTCAGTAAGCAGAGTTTGGGAACAATATAGAAACATATGTTTAATGGTAATTATGATTTATGAATAAAGGAAAATTAGATAGTTTTTTAATTAAATGAGTTTTCTATTGTGAAATACTGTACAGAGGGGTTACAGTTACATGAGCAAGGTAATGAGTACATTTCTTATCCAGCATTGTTGCCTCCTCCTTTGATTTTCCCCTACTATCCCATCCTTCCCACCCTCTCAGCTACCCCACCCCACCCTGGCCTAAATTGTAAAGTTCGTTTTTTGACATAGCATCTTTTACATCTCGTTGTTACAATGGGTCAATCTGCATCCCTATTTAAACATTTTGTTTTTTCCTTTCCCCTCCCCACATTATACCAACATCAAATACAGAAAGCGAAGCCCAAAGAAACATAGGTCCCATGGTTTCCCTTATTTGCAATAACTAGTATATGTCTGGGACAAACAGAAAAGCTCAGATAAGATGATGTTAAGCAAAATGAACCCCAAGAAAGGAACATAAGTGTTTTTTTCCTTCCTTGCTATTGTTTCTAACGCATTTATAAGGCACTGTGCGATTTATTTTGCTGTTTTGTATGTCCCTCCCCCATGGTATAACCAATGTTTTCACTGTATTTGATGTTGGTACTTTTTTTTTTTAAATGTCACTCCTCTCATACTCTTGCAGTTTTTTTCTCCAATAAATTGATTTTTAAAATAGGCTTGCATTAGATAACATAAAGAGGAAGGAAAGAAATGATTTATAGAGAAGATGGTTGGTGTTCAGTATTTGTTCCTGGCTTTACCCTAGGACGTTTCTCAAGTTGGGTTCTTAATGAGGAAGGCAATTTATCCCTCCACCCTTGTCACTGTGGTTGGAGTCTCAGCTGGCAGCCATGAGTACTAATCAAAATAGCCTTTTGAGGGATTTTGCTCCTTTAAGTCTATGAGGGTTGGGTGGGCCTCTATGATTACTTCTTCCCAGCACAACTTTTACCTGCCCCTAACACTGGGATGAGTCCTCAGGGAGCATCCAGACCTGAAAGAAAATGGGGAACCCTGTACTCAATGCTGGCCTTTCACAGATGAAGAAAAAGAATGTCAACACATTCATTAAGTAAATTGCTTCAGATAATTTGAGTCTGGGATTCTGCTTCTGGGTTGGAAAAAGCTTAGGAGCATCCAATTTAAAAAACAATAAAAATGCTACCATGTATGTGTATACTTTAAATAAAAAAATTCAATACACTTCCCTATGTGCTGTTTAATATTCTTATCACTCCAAACTCAAAGAGGTTTCATAGTGGGCATTATTATCTCAGTGGGCCAAGAAGATAAAGGAAAGTATTCTGGGTCAATTAGCAGAAATTTGGGCAAAATAGGAGAGTAAGAAAGAGGTTGGGAGAATTCTCAGCCTATGGGGAAAACACAGACTCTCCACTGTGTGCCAGGCTTCACAGCACTAAAGATGAAAGGCACAACTCCTGCTCCAGACAAGGTTTCTCACTGGGGGAGAAACAGGTGCATAAGGGAATATTCATAGCATAGTTTTTCTTTCTTTTTCTTTTTTCTACTTTTGCAGTGCTAGGGATAGAACGTAGGAGATGGGAAACAAGTGCTCTAGCAGAAAGTGATAGTCCTAGCCCATATCACAGAGAATTTATTTATATAGGATATTATGGACCAGAGGAAGTGAAGATATGTGCCTGAAAAAAAAAATCACAGAGTTTGTTAGAGGACAGTTTATTTTGCTAGGTGTTGCAGAGTGAATTCAAAGATGAGGTTAAGTCCATTGATCATTAGGAGCATGGAGTACAAAGGTAAAAGGCGGACTCAGGGAGGCCTGGAGGGGCTGTGGGTTTCACAGGAGGGTCTTGACAATGCCCTTTCATGTCTCTCTGTGCTGCTTTTCAAGTTGTTTTTCATCATAAACAAAGAAAAGCTTGATCCCAACCATATACATTAAAGGAAATATAGTGAAGTAATAAACTAGACTTAGGAGCTCAGAGAAAATGAAAGACTTAGGAAGTTCAGTAATCTAAAAAAAAAAGAGATCACCTGATAGAAAATTCTTGTCTGTAGCAATGGTGCAGATATACCCCATGAAGAAAGAGATTCCATAATGCCAGCAATGTTTCACTCCATTGGTCTTATTTTATGCCACCTTCTCTAACAAACTATGCAGAAAGTTATAGCTAGTGATGATCTATGTCTTGTTTCAAAGTAGCTGAATAGGAAACAGTTAGCTTTGAGTCCAATGGCATTACAGTGCTTTTGCCCCAGGAAGGTAAGGAGGCAAGTTCATTGCAAATCAACAGCCTATTGAGGAGAAAGAGAGAGACAGAGACAGAGACAGAGAGACAGAGATAGACAGACAGAGACAGAGAGACAGTCAGAGAAACAGAGACAGAGAGACAGAGACAGAGAGATATGTAGAAATTGGCAAAATTCAAAAGCACAGAGAATACATCTTTCTTTCTAAATACTGGCCTTTTTTTTACCTGCTCTCTACCTCCTATCTGGATATTCCCAGCTTGATGATTGACTGCTACCCTTTTAAAGGCAGCAGAAATGAGTTTACTTCCTCTGTCTACTTTCCCTAAGGCTCACAAAGATCTTTGCGATGGAAATAAAAACTGCATTTTGCTAAGTGGTAATTCAAATGGAATCAGAGGAAGGAACTGGGGCAGGCCCTACATAAATTAATATTATGAAAGGGGGAAATTTCCCTATTCTTCTGTTAAGCAGCATTCTGGATTAGTATAGAAAATCCTTTCACATTTTTAACAGCAGTATTTCTTTTCTACCCTCCCCCCACATTGTCTTCTTACCAGAAATGGAGGCAAGAAAAACCTGAGGAGGCCATTTTGTCGGTGCCTAGAGGTGGGGTGTACTTGAAAAGGATATGTAAAAGGGCTTAAGTCTATTCATTTCCCCCTTTCATTTTCCTCTAAATGGAGGCATGGCGCTGATGCCAGTGGCCAAGCCAGAGGAACTGGCAGAGCTACTTGTACTGCAAGGCAGCTGAACCTTTTATGGTGACAGCTTTTCTCCCAACATGTCCTGCTAGGGGTTTTAGCTGACATACAACAAAAGCTGGGGAGGAGAGGGATTCCAAAACAAGCTGAGCCACCACTAGCCTTCTCTCCTTAATAGCGCCCTGGCTAATGGATAAAAAGAACAAATCTACTCTGGGATTGAGTCCAGGCCCCTCCTGCCTCGGGTTATCTTTAGTGAGCTCAGGAGCCCAGAGCTCAAGGGTGAGGCTGCTCCCTTGTGGGTCAGTGACCTGAGGGCTTGGGAATGGAAAGATCTCCTGCTATAGATGCATCTAGTACCAGGAAGAAGTGTCTCTGTAGGTGCATGTCAAAACGTTCCAAAATGCAAACTTATTTCTCAAGACCATGATGAGAGGTTATAGAAACTGTCTTCTCACATCGCCCACACTGTACTTGGCACCTAGTGGGTGCTCTGAGAGCTATGTTCAAGTTGAATGATGCAAAGAATAACAGGTGCCAGTATCTGAGGCGTTACTCAAGGCTTGAGACTAACAAGTCTGACATCTCAACTAGGTACATATAGCTATTTGAAAGTAAAGAGAATGAACACTCATTTTCCCTAAGCACAGCAACACATGTCTCTCATGCTAACACCTGGAAGGCTGATGCCAGGAGGATGGTGAATTTGACACCAGCCTTGGTTACATAGTGAAACCCTGTCTGACAAAGTAAGTAAATAAAAGTAAATCATTTGTATTTAAACTTGTCTTTACATGAGTTCTTAAATGTCCAGTTATTCTTTGAATCTTCAGTTTTTTATTGGTATGAGCCATGAGATCTCAAAATAGATTATTTTGTGTGTGTGTGTGAGGGGGCTAATACTGAGGATTGAATTCAGGGTCTGGGCACTGCCCCTTAGTTGTTTTGCTCAAGACTAGTTCTTTACCATTTGAACCACAGCCCCACTTCTGGCCTTTTGGTGGTTAAATTGGACATAAGAGTCTCACAGACTTCTCTGCTTAGGCTCGCTTTGAACTTTGATCCTCAGATCACAGCCTGAGTGGCTAGGATTGTAGGCATGAAACATGGGGACAAGTATACTTTGAGGAATATTCCAAGTGTGAGTGGAGTCAAGAAGAAAATGACCAGGAAGCTGTTTTACTGACAAAGCCATCTGATGTATTTCTTTTTTGTTTTGCCATTTGCCAGCATGTGTTCATGTGTTATGATAGAGAAAGGACCAGAACAATCTTCTCCACTGAAGGTTTGCCTAGCAATGTTACTGAATGTGGTTAGAGAATCAGTCTCCAGAGAAGTGTAAAAGAATCATTGTATAGTCAAATTAATAAACAAGATGTTTGTCATGAAAGAAAGGGAGAGTGCAAAACCAAAGTGGTTGAGATATGGCCCCCAAACAGGAGGCTCCCATAGGCAGCTTGATAACTATTCCAGACTATTCCTTGTGAAATCCCTCCACGGGAAGAATAAATGATGTATGAGATGAAGACGCCCCAACTCCACAGGGGAGTACACAGCGGACACTTCCAGCTGTAATGTGTGGTTTCTGATGGGTTTTGGCTGTGACCCCTGGGCACAATTTCTATTCAACCAAACAGCTTCCCATAATCCCAAACACCAGAATCCACACACTCTCCTTCTCCTGCCAGTAAAACACTCTCACACTCAAGTTTGCTTGTAAATTTCTTTCATCACAGATACCTCTCCACCTTGGCACCCTGACAGCCAACTATAAGTGGTGACACCTCATAATTACAGTTATCGGGCAAGATGTATTGCAAAATCACTTGAATTCTGTGAAAGTACTGTCACCAGTGTATCCAAAGCTTCTGAAAGAGTGAAACTCAGGTGTGTGAGCTGTTTTTAAATATAATTCCAAGTTCTGCAGCCAAGGTGGCATTGTAATTTTATGCTAGGAAATGTGTGTGTCCATTCAAGTAGCATTAAAGTCAGGATAAGAAGTTTAACATTGTAATCGGCCAAATGTAAACTATCTTGATGGTGAATTATTGTAAAAAAATAATTGGTTGTAGGAAGCTCTACCCTTTCATTACTGAACATGCTTTTAGAGTATCTTTTTCAAGGCCTTTGGCGTATGCTAAACCAATTAAGAAGAATACTGGTTTAAGTAAGGAAATACTAATTTAAGTAGCAACACATTAAAATAAAATAAACAAATAAAAATAGACATACAACATAGGCAATATATTTCCAGTGCAAGCTGCATTGGAGAGGTTCACTTTGGGGGATTTCTTTTTTATTCCTATTTCTATCTGCCACTGAATCAAGTTGATCAATTACTGTCATGGCTATAAGCATAGTGTCTGAGTAGGAATATATTTTGCCTGCACATTCTCAGTCAACACTTTCTTTCCTCAGCCATATATATAGCTTCTCTGAGAGCTGCCCTGACCAACAAACCCATATACTAGATATAGGGTAAGCTGAGTCTCTTCTAGAACTTACTTCTTCTTGACCACTGTACCTTTACTCCTATTGCATCTTCTAGAGTCCTTCTCTAGACCCAGTATACTTGCAAATTAGTTTCCTCCTATGGCAAAATTTGTGAGGTCTAAAGTTACTTTCCCATGAAGGAGAGTAGATAAACAAAAGTGCTGTCCAAGGCAGCAATGTTATAAGGAAGCAATGTCTGGCAGAGAGAAGCAGAGACACAGAACACATAGAGGAGAGGTCTTCTTCTCACTAAGATCTAGATTAATGTTGCCAGGCTGTGCAAATAAAAATACAAGTTATTCAATTAGATTTTAAGATTAGAAAAAATGATATGTATAAGTATTTTTAGTATAAGTACATTTTATGCAACTTTTGTAATTTTCCTATACCATAGGCTATTTTCCTGAGCCACAGCTCAGCCTCAGAAACTCAAGTTCTTCTGGTAATGCTTCTCCATGTAGAATGTATCCTTGCTACCTCCTGGATTTTAATCTGGATTGCATATTTGGATATTTTGTGTGTGTGTGTGTGTGTGTATGTGTGTGTGTGTGTGTGTGTGTGTGCTGGCATAGGGGCTTGAATGCAGAGAGTGATGATCTTATATGGCTTTGTCATTCAAGGTTGGTCTTTTACCACTTGAGCCACAGCTCTACTTCCAGGTTTTTTACTTGTTAATTGGAGATAAGAGTCTCACAGACTTTTCTACCTTAGCTGGCTGTGAAGCATGATCCTCAGATATCAGTCTCCTGAGTAGCTAGAATTTGAGGCATGAGCCACCAATGCCCAGTTCTTCATACTTGGATTATTTGTGTCTTATTTTTATTGCTTGTCTACCTCTAGTAGAGTAAAAGCTCCAAGGTGGCAGGGCTGTGGTATATCATAACTCTAACCTGAAATAAGTAGGTGTTCCACAAGCAACTATTGAATGGCTGAGAGAGAATTTGCTCTCATTCTGAGATGAATTTACATTATTTCAATTCATTGAGGTTATAAATTGCCTTTGGCTACTCAGCTTTCAGTTATCATAGAAAAATCTTTGAGATAATCAACTTATAAAAAAGAACAGTTTATTTGGGCTCAGAATTTGGAGGATTCAGTACTTGGTCAGTGGACCTCTTCCTAGGGAAAGCATGGGGTAGCAGAAGCTGCCTACCTCATGGAGATCAGAAAGCAAAAAAGAGAGCAAGAGAAGGTCCCAGAAACCCTTTAAGGGCACACCCTAAAGACCTCATGCCTGTTAATCCTCATTTCTTAAAAGGCTCTTTGCCTCCCAATACTGCTATGGGCTGGGACCAAGCCTTTACGGCCATTGGGAGACATCTAACAGAAAATATGACATTGATTCATACTCCAGATTTTTGTACAACCAAGAGCATTGAATTCTATGAAGTACTTAAAGTCACTGAAGAACATTCTTCAACAGGCCATTCATCCATTTATCCAAACATGTATTGGGTGTCTCATTGTAGATACAATGCCAGGCAGTGGGAATATATAACTCCAAAAATGCCCTCAAAACATTCACAGTTGGCATTGGGTGCCAACTTCCTTGTGACCTGTGGGCTTTAGTTTCTTAATTACTAAGCTGGAGATAGGAATGGTGCTCACTCCGTGATTTTGCAGTGCAGCTAAAATGACCCGAAAGAGGATTTGTGCTTTGTCTATATTAAATAAACATCAGTATGATTATCAACTCTGTCGTTACACAGAAAGTTGTCACATTGATGAATCATGTATTTTACAGTTAGAGCCACACACATTTTCTGGAATTTTGAGGAGAAATAGTTACATCATATGTGGCAGTCTTCAATAAAGACTTGTAAGCAAAAACATTGATATATTCTATGGGTGATAGAATAATAAAATAGCCAGGTGCTGATGGATCATGTCTAGCTATGCAAGAGGCCTTGACATGAAGATTATGGTTGGAAACCAGTACAGGCAAGAAAGCCAGTGAGACCCTTAACTACCAGAAATGCCAGAAACGGAGCTGTGGCTCAAGTGGTAGAGTGCTAAACTTAAGCAAAAAAGCTCACACAGCCTAGGCCCTGAGGGTTTTTTGGTACCTCTGAGGACAGGAACAAGAACAAGAGCAACACACACACACACACACACACACACACACACACACACACACACACACACACACACACACACACACACACACACACACACAGGAAAGATAGCATTAAAAAGGGAGGCGAACTGGGCGCTGGTGGCTCACGCCTATAATCCTAGCTACTTGGAGGCAAGATCTGAGAATCGTAGTTCAAAGCTAGCCCGGCAGTAAAGGCCATAAAACTCTTATCTCCAAACCACCAGTAAACAAGAAGTGGCTCTGTGGGTCAAGTGGTAAAGCACTCACCTTGAGCTGAAGAACTGAGGGAAAGCACCCAGGCTGAGAGTTCATGTCTCATCACTGAAAAAAAAAAAAAAAAAAAGGAAGTGCCAAGCCAGGAGCCAGTAGCTTATGCCTGTAATCCTAGCTACTCAGGAGGCTGAGATCTGAGAATTGCAATTCAAAGTCAGCCTGGGCAGAGAAGTCCCTGTGAGATTCTTGTCTCCAATTAACCACTCAAAAGCCAGAAGTAAAGCTATGGCTCAAAGTGATAGAGCACTAGCCTTGAGCAAAAGAGCTCAAGGACAATGCTTAGGCCTTGAGTTCAAGCCCCACAACAACAATAACAACAAGAAAAAGAAGTGCTTAGGTCTTGGGAACACACAGGACAAATAGTTTTTCAGGTGTCAAAATTGGGAGAATAATTAGGAGCCTGGTATTGCTGGAGCAATAGTTGTTGGTAAGTAGAGTAAGTATCAAGAAATAAGCAGAAGGAGTAAGTTCTAAGGGGTGTTTTATGTTGTACATAATAATGTTGTTTCTTGTCATTGTGACCTTGGTAAAGGGGATCATCACCATCATCAATCTCATGTTAACTGCTCTATCTGGAGGAGGTACAGACAGCAAAGTTTAAGAGCAGGGACATCTATCATGGATACATAAAGTAGCTTGGTTAGGCCTCCAGAATTGGAAAGTCCTTGGACCTACTTTTTGGTTCTTCTCTGATGTGCTTCCACTTTGTTATGAGACTTGCAAGGTGACTTCATCCAGCCTCACTCACTTTCTCTTTCACTGGAGAAGAAATGAGCAGACCACATGTGTGCAGTTGTGCAGTAATAGCTACTGATAGTTCATAGTTTCTTCCCCATTGAATAGGGCCAAGAGTGGCCTAACATTGAACTCCTGGAACAACCAGAAGCCAGGCTATTTATATTGAGAGAATTAAACTCCCTAACCCTACCCACTCCCCATTCTTCTGGTTGACCAGTTCACTTGTGGTTTTGATCATACTTACTAACTAAAGCTCTATGTATATAATTTTCTTCTTTATTCCCTCCATTTTGGGATTATGTGCAGACATTATAAATAGAAGTTTTATTTAGGGCAAGAGCTGTCCTAACAGAGATCAGCTACTCTCACCATTTCAAAGGAAGACAAGGCAAAAAATATTTGGTTTGGTTTTCCTTTTCCCAGAAGAAAGGAAGGTACAAGAGCCCAGTCTTGTTTTTCTTTTGAACTATTCTATTCCAAACAAAATGGCCATTCATTCAAAATTGTGAGAAAAATGATAGTTTACATTGTAAGTACGTAGAAAATAAAAGACTAGAAACATAAGGTACTTCGAGAGTGAGATAATTTGTATGGTAGATACAAAAGCTAGAATGCTATAATCATTTTGTTAATTTTTGCTCTCTTAGGTAACTGAAAAAAATACTTCTTTTTTCCTTGTGACATAAAAATATAAAAGAGATAAGATTTTAGAAAAACAACAAAAATAAGAATTAACACACCTTTCAACAGATGAGCCCTTCTGACTATTCAGTAATACCTTTTTCATTGTTATTGTAAAGGAAATGTACAGATCCACAAGTCAGGTAATGAGTATATTTCTTTTTAAATAGTGTCACCCTCTCTCATTTCCTACCAGTTTTCCCTCCCTCCCCCGAGTTGTTCAACATAATGTCTAGTGAGTAGCACTGCTGCCTTTGTTCACCCTTTGTCCCACCATTTTTGTGCTTCCCCTAACCTCCACCAAACAGATAAACTTACAAGCAAGACAAAAGGCACAGAAAACAAAAACAGTAACAAAGGGGAAAAGAACCTTTTGTTTCCATTTCTTGGAGTTCATTTTGATAAATATCATGTATTTATTTATTTATTTTTAAATTTTATTTTCTTGAAAAGATGCTGTACAGCAGGGTACATACCATTTTTTAAATGATCATATGCATGTAGCTATTGAGCCTTTGTGATCCTTTCCTAAGAATATGCTTTTTTGGTCTGACTGTGTCTAGAGACCTGTATGATTTATCATATTGAAACGTAATGCCCACTTCTAGGCATTGTCATTAGACCATAAACAAGGATACACTAAAGCTACCAGCACAAACATGTTCATTGTAGCATTGTTAACCATAACCAAGACATGGAATCAACCCAAATGTCTCAGAACGGACAAATGAATAAAGAAAATGTGGTATTTATAAGCAATAGTATTCTACTCTTCCATCAAACAGAATGGTATTGTACCATTTGTGAGGAAATAAAAAGATGTGGAAAAATTAAGTGAAATAAACCAGAGCTAAAGAAACAGGTTGCATCATTTTCCTCATTTATTATAACTGGAATGTGTCAATAAATACACAAGTAAACACACTGGATGGTTAAAGACATAAATAACTCTCCCCCTCCCCCTCTCTAAATGACTAGCTCTTACAGTAGATTTACAGTCATCTTTGGTAATTTGAGATGTCCAGCAGTTGACATGCACATGTAATAGAAGGAAACACTTAAACTTTCTGTTTACCCATCAAAACCATGTTCTCTACAAGAATTTAGAGCTAGAGTAAAAACACATTTTGTTGTGTGTGTGGGGGAAGTAATCCCTCAAAAGAAATTAGAGAATTATTTTGGATGGGAAAATTTTACTGACTGATGAATCAGGAAAGACTGTTGCAGTGAAGTTAAAACTTAGGAGTAGCATTTGAAAGCTTCCTTAAGCAATATAGCCACAGATATCAAAGGTTTTTAGCTTGTTTTAGTTAGGGTCAGCTTAGATGTGCAGTGGTAATAAGCAATGCTTTTTAAATTTTTTTTTTTACTTTAATAAGTTTTTTTTTAAATTGTGAAAATACCTTACAGAGGGGTTACAATTACATGAGCAAGGTAATGAGTACATTTCTTATCAAGCATGTTGCCTCCTCCTTTTTTTTTTTCTCCTGCCATCCCTGCCCTCCTGTCTCCATAACCATACTCTCCCCCACCCCTGCCCTTCCCCTCTCCTCCCCCAAAGTTGTAAAGTTCGTTTTTCAACATAGCATTTTGTACATCTGGTTGTTGCAATGGGTCTACCTGTATCCCTATTTAAACAATTTGTTTTATTCCCTTCCCCTCCCCAAATTATACCAACATCAAATACAGTGAAAACAGGGGTTATACCGTGGAGGAGGAACATATAAAGCAACAAAACAATCACCTTATAAATATGTTAGAAACAATAGTAAGAAAGAAAAAACAACTTGTGTCTTTATCTTGGGGTTCATTTCGCCTAACATCATCTTATCTGATCTTTTCTGCTTGTCTCAGAGGCACAGAAAGTAGATAGAGCAATTCTTAGATAAGAAAACGAATGGGCTGGGAAGGTGGCTCAGTGGTAGGGTGCTTGCCTCGGATGCATGAGGCCCTGGGTTCAATTCCTCAGCACCACATAAGCAGAAAAAGCTGGAAGTGGTGCTGTGGCACTAGCCTTGACCTGAAGAACGGAGGGACAGTGTCCAGGCCCAGAGTTCAGGCCCCATGACCAGCAAAAAAAAAAAAAAAAAGGAATAAATAGTTTTTCTCTTAAGAATATTTATCAGTTATTATCCAGTGCTACATATAAACTGAGATAAATTTAAATGGTGCCTGAAGTCCAGATGGGTGGATACTGAGCACAGATATAAAACAGGCTTTGGGAAACAGGAAGCTGACTCCAGGACTCTATGCGGCGCCCCCCCTCCCCCCTTGATCACATTCTGTGATTAACACGAATATTTCTTTCAGTTATGTTTTTTTTTCAGCTCTCATTCAACTATTTTATTTTATAGGTTGACAAATTTATCAAAGCAAACTTGGTCATATTCACATGGAAATATTATCACTGTGTATATAGGAAGTTAAATTTATTTCAGCAGTGTAACTTTTAAGACAGTAGGTCCATGATTCTCGCTTCTAGGCATTTTCCCAAGCTCTTCTACACGGAATGTGTACAGTCCTTGGAATGAATGCAGGATATTTATTGTGGAATGAAAGAACAAAGCCTTGAACAACATTCTCTTGCCTCTTGTCTAGGGCTGAGGAGACCCAACACTCAGAAGGTCTGAACACCAAGAAGTGGTAGTATACTAGCTGTCTCTGCTTAAGAAGCCTAGAATTGGCAGGGTTGAAAAACCAGAGAGATGTACAAGTTGTTATGTCGAAAAACGAACTTTACAACTTTGGCGGAGGGGGGTGGGGGGAGTGGGGAGGGAGGTGGGAAGGGGAAACAAAGGAGGAGGCAATAATGCTTGATAAGAAATGTACTCATTATCTTGCCCATGTAATTGTAACCCCTCTGTATGGTATTTTCACAATAAAATTTTAAAAAAAGAAAGAAAAAAGAAAAACCAGAAAATAGCCGGGCGCCGGTAGCTCACGCTTGTAATCCTAGCCTGTACTCAGGAAGCTGAGATCTGAGGATCGGGGTTCAAAGTCAGCCTGGGCAGGAAAGTCCATCAGACTCTTATCTTCAATAAACCATTAGAAAACCGGAAGTGGCGCTGTGGCTCAAGCGGTAGAGCGCTTGCCTTGAGCTAAAGAGCGCAGGGACAGCGCCCAGGCCCAGAGTTCAAGCCCCACAACCAAAAGAAAACTGAAACCAGAGAATGATCATCTCTGTTTCAGTTCTTTCAGTTTGCCCTTATGTACACTAACTCTATAGTAAAAGACAAAATGTCCTACTGACAGAGCAGGAATCAGAGTGACAGAATACATGAAGATAAGATGGATATAACCCCTATATAATAACTTACTCACTACTTGAGTTAAATAATTCCCCAAAGTTGGATTTTCAGTGACTAGAAAGATTCTTTATCAAGGATGTGTTTCAAAGGAAAACAATACTATTTTTCATATACAAGTGCATGTATGTATATATGTAGATATATGTAACAGTGTCTTAGATTCTTAGTCTATGCTCCTTTCTTACATAAAAGATAAACTAAAAAAAACTAAACAAATTTTTAATTTGCATTATTTACAAGAAGAATCCATACAGAGAATAGAACAATAATATTTTCCACCGTGTTGAGTCCTTGCTAGCAAGGTGTCAATGTTATTTTTAATTATGATGTTTAGCATTTTTTCCACCAGTATCCTCCTTCCTATTGATTGTGCAGCATGAATTCAACATAGCAAATCTTGTTGCCTGTAGCTGTCTTATTGTACCTTCCATTCCAAAGTAGAATAATACTAAAATCTGTGCAATTTATCTATGGAGACTGAAATTATGCAGCCATGTACACTGACTTAGACATTTTGGTTAAAAAAAACTAGCATCAACTTCTATTAGAATTTGGACTTGGATTTTTATTAGATCTTCCTATCATCAAGACAAGTACAGCTCTGTGGACTCACTTCTATGCTGGTCAGTATGGCCATGGCCGTATTATATGATAGAAATGCCTGGGCAACGTTGGATCCTCATGTTCTTAAGTTCCTACTCTTCACCCAGTTGTCAAATCTGTACAATGTAAATATGAATTAGGAAATAGCAATTAACACTGTAGATGTTTGATAAATGTGACTACTTTCCAAGAGATAACTTCAAATCTGGGCTCTGAGGAATAGATAAAATTAGAGATTACCTTCAGTTGACACCTGGAGCAGAGGGTACTTTGCTCTCAGAAGTTTGGCCTAGGCTCCCTCATCTTATTATTCTAAGCACCAGTTTGATATTACTCTTTGTCTCTGATCTCTCTTTTAAAAATGTTGTAGTTTGGGTCCTCATTGAGGATTTTCTTGCACACAGACACAATGTAATATGCAAATTTGGCACAATCTATGAAATGTATGCTTCCTAAACTATTATAATTTTATCTGTCAAAGGCTTGGTCTGTTGCAGTTCATCCTCTTGACTATTAGATACATAACAAATCAGGCATCTGGAAGAGGAGTTTATATACATGGGACTTCTATTCATCTTAATGGTAAAATAACTAGATATAAAACAATTCACAAAGGCACTTTGTAAATTAATTGACTAATAAATAAGTCAAAGTTAGGGAATTGAAAAACATTTTTGGCAGTTGAATGAAGCAGAGTTTTGCTAAGAACAGGTTGAAGATTTTTGCAATAATGTTATGTAAGCAAAAATTTTTCCTCTTAAAGAGTTATTGAAACCCTGGGAGCTTCTGTGTTATGTGTTTCGAAGGTTTTTGTTATTGCTTCATTTTTAATTTCAGAATTTGGTCATCGCCAGACAGTTAATTACAGTCATACAACTTTTCTTATGGATTCATTACAGGTGATTATTTATTTATATATTTATTTATTTTTGTTGGTTCTGTGGTCTGAACTCTGGGCCTGGGCACTGTCCCTCAGCCCTTCAGCTCAAAGCTAGAACTCTACCACTTGAGCCCCAGGGCCACTTCTGTTTTTTTCTGCTTATGTGGTGCTGAGGAATTGAACCCAAGGCCTCATGCATGTGAAGGAAGCACTCTACCACTGACCTACCTTCCCAGCCCCTACAGGTGATTTTTATTTTATTTTTTTATTTTTATTTATTTTTGCCAGTCCTGGGACCTGAACTCTGGGCCTGGGTGCTGTTCTTCAGCTCAAGGCTAGCGTTCTACTATTTGAGCTACAGTGCCACTTCTGGCTTTTTCTGCTTATGTGGTGCTGAGGAATCTAACTCAGGGCCTCATGTATGCAAGACAAGCACTTACCACTGAGCCACCTTCCCAGCCCCTACAGATGATTTTTAAATAAGCATGGTTTAAAAAATTAAATAAACAAGTAAAATCTGAAAAGAATTCAAACTTAAATTCTTGCATGTATTATGCAGCTCAGTTGATGTGGACACATTATCTCAGTCCTGTGTGCTAGTTAGAATGCTTAAATTGTTGTGGGATCTGCTCAGTGTTTTTCTGTCTTTAATTTTATAAAAATATACCCTCTGTAAAAGCAACTGTTGCCCTTACAAACTAGGCAAAAATTATGGCAGTCCATAAAAGGCACTTGACATGCTTTTAAGTGATAAAGCAAAACCTTTACCTTTGTTGAAAGGAAGGATGTTTTTAGCAGAAGTTCAATGGTGTTTTGAGGAAAATGAATCAAGTATCTGCAGTGTAGTAATATGCCTTATGCATCTTGATTATTTCCTGTTGTGTCCCCATAGCACTCTCCTTGGGCCTTATACCCACAGATATCAAGGATCTACAGCACTTCTTGTTTTAGGCAAGATTAGCTCTGTTGTGCAGTGGTAATAAGCAATTCCATTTTTAGAAGCACAGCTAAAGTTATTTATCTTTCATGTTAGGTGTTTCACATAGGTCCATTCAAGTTCTGCTCCATAGAATGACTCAAGGATCCAGGATCAGCTATTTTGTATCTCTAAGGTATGAAATCTGAAGTTTCCCTAGTCATTATTAGAGAGAAAAGGAGAAAGAAATAAGAGAAATGGACATGGACTAGAAATATTAAGTTTTATTTGTTCACATTGTATTAAGCAAAACTAGCTCAAAGTTTCAGCTTAATTGCAAGAGTACTAAGGAATGTGAAGAAACAATTTGAATATTTGGTGACCATTATTACATCTTTTATTTCTCTTGAATTGGAAATTTCTGAATTTGTCCACTAAGACTCAGCATTTATTTCCAGGCAAGTCACTAACATATTTCCTTTGCTTATTCATCACTATTTGCAATGAAAATAAACAAGCTTATTTTTTTCTCAGAAGACCCTGTTTTTATATGTTCTGTATTTATTAATACTATGTATTTAATGAGTGCTTTGAGTCGTATTTATGTCATATTAACTGACCTGCTTTACATAGCTTGTTTAGCTAAAAAATACTTTTTTCCTTTACATGGCACCAAATCTGCTGGTATCATGATTAGTTAATTCACTGGGTCTGTGAAAGGACTGT
Source organism: Dipodomys spectabilis (assembly GCF_019054845.1). Lineage (NCBI taxonomy): Eukaryota > Metazoa > Chordata > Mammalia > Rodentia > Heteromyidae > Dipodomys > Dipodomys spectabilis. The sequence continues at coordinate 16,123,657 of NW_024870758.1, read as the reverse complement.
TGCAAATCCCCAAGTCCCTAAAGTTTCTTTTTAAACAAAGGTCAAATTCTGTTCCCATGGACCACTTTCAATGACAGAGGATGAAGGAAGAAAACACTTCTTTCTGAACATCTGATATGAACTGTATTTCCAAATGAAGTCACAAATAATATAAATTTTACATTTTCATGATTTTTGGTTTTTGTAAATCTTAGTTTATGAAGTAACTACTTCTCAAACATAGCTGATTTGGTGACAGATCTGGGAATTGGTGTCTGTATCTGTGCTTTTTTAGGGGCAGGTGAGTATTTTTTTAGGGGCACACCAATAATTATTTTCCAGTGACCTCTGTGTATATAAAATTCTTATAGCCAACTTATTTCAAAAGTTTTACTAAATTGTTCCTCCTAAAAAACTTTCTTTTTTCTCTTCCTTCTTCCCTTCCTATGTCTTCTGTGTTCCTTGAGTGTTTTCTTGTGTTATATTCGATCGGGGTGACAGTGGATCTTTGTTCAGCCTATTGACTTGTGTCTTCAGACTGAGTAGCTGTAATGAAAAAGAACCATGGGTGCTTTTTGCTAATGTCTCCAGGGTTTGGTGGTATAGAAATGCTAGCATCATTTTTTGTTAATTTTTTGGATAGCACATAACTGCAAATTATTATTATTATTATTTTTGGGTCCAGTCGTGGGGCCTGAACTCTGGCACTGGGCACTGTCCCCCAGCTCTTCAGCTCAAGGCTAGCACTCTACCACTTGAGCCACAGCGCCACTTCCGGCTTTTTTTTCTTTTTGTTTATGTGGTGCTGAGGAATCAAACCCAGGGCCTCATGCATGCAAGGCAAGTGCTCTACCACTGAGCCACCTTCCCAGCCCCTGCAAATTATTTTCTAATAGTCATCTTCCTTTTATCTTTTAGTTATAGATCAAATACATTTAGTCAACAATCTCCTTCAGCTAGATTCCCCGATTGTCCTGTTAGTTTTAGACAATGAGAAACAAGTAGAAATATCCTTGGAGGCTTTGGAGAAATTCATTGAAGTAGGGAATTGTCTCCTTTTTTGCCTGCCTTTTTTTTGTCAGTTCTGGGGTTTGAACTTAGGACCTGGGCTCTGTCCCTGAACCTCTTTGTGCTCAAGACTAGTGCTCTATCACTTGAACCATAGTTACAATTTTTGAGTGGTTTATTGGAGGTAAGAGTGTCATTGGGATTTTTCTGCTTGGGCTAGCTTTGAATCACAATCCTCAGATCACAGCCTCCTGATTAGCTAGGATTACAGGTGTGAACCACTGGTGCCCTGCTGCTCTTAGCTTTTTTCTGGTGGGTAGATTTCAAAGATGGTGATTAGAGCTTGAGTTTTTATCCTGGATCATTAGATAGTTCTCACAGGCTGAAGACGGGATGATAAAATGGCATGTAAGTGAGCCAGTCCCTATGAGCTTGTGAGCCTCTGTTTTCAGACCTGGACTACTATCTTTAGACTAGGTGCATACACATGTATGCCAGAAACCTGTTGCTAGTTTGTACATACATTCTAATTTTACTTTTCTGTCACAGAAAACTCAAACCTAACATATGCTATGTATGTACTAGTACCAAGGGCCTTAAACTCTAATCTTCATTTTTTCTTCCACAGTTGTGTCTGTATTAAACATGTGTGGGAACAGGTCTACTCTGACTCTTGCTGTTTGATCTTTCATTCATTATGTTTCAAGTAACGAACAGCTGTTTCCATGACTTTGTGCACTCATTTTACCTCCTCCCTTAAACCTCAACAAAGTTCATCTGCCAGCTGCTCATCCTGGGGAAGAGAGCAAATCCCTACATTCTCACAGTTTTGTGCTAGGATCACTCTTCAAATCGAGGTTAGATCAGTCAGGAGAGCTTGCCCTAACTAGGGAGAGTAATGAAGAACTTATGGCATCACTGATTTGATTTGTTGAATGTCTCAGTTGCTGCATTCTTGACCAGTGCTCTATCATTTTGCTTCTTCAATCTGGCCTTAACCTCCTATCCTCTGAACCATACTGCAGGTGGCTTGCAGGTTAATCAAGGGTCAACACCAAGGAGTATGCAATAGTTACTTATTGACTGATTGACTGATGTTCATTTCCTGTTTGTCCAAGGGAGTTCATTAGAGCAGTTTGGGCAGAAAACTGCCCAATCTCTCTGCTGTTGTGCTGGTAATTCCTTTTTTCCTCTTAGTTACAACTCTGCCTGGATTATAATAATTGCTAAAGTACAATTCTAGACTATCTAGGAGTTAGCAATTCCTCCCCACTCCTTTTCTCGAGTGTCCATGCAGAAAACAGGATTTTTTCATCATTTTACAGAGAACATTCTTGGGCTCAGAAGGGCTAGTTTGCGTAAGATCACACAGAAAGTTAGTGACAGAAACAGGACTAAGTCTCAGGGTTTTAAAGTCAAAGATAATGATGATGCCTATTTGAGGAGAATACTAGTGCTCAAAAATATTTAACATGTGTTCTGCTTGCTCATTCCTTAGCCTGGCAATGGTGCTAAAATAAATCTTCAGCAATAGTAAAAATGAGTATGGCATTAGAGTCAGATACCTAACAGTTGGATTATGGCTTTTCACACAATCTGGGTGAAAAAAAATGCCACTATTTACGCATTTTTAAAATCTTTTTGAACCATACTTTTGTTTCTTGGTTTTTGGCAGAGCAGCAATATTAACTATTCATAAGCATGTTTTGAAGACTTGATGATGTGTCAAATGTCTGGCACATGCTAGGAATTCACTATAATTTAGGCATTTACTTGTATTCGATTAACATCTATTGAGTCCCTCCTCCAATCCGTGACCTGAGTTGGATACTGGGCATCAACCTCAAGCAGCCATAAGCATGATAGTTCAGCTACTATATCGTTTCTTCATTGTCCCCTGTCCTCTGCACTTGTTTAAACACATGGATGGTTGTCTGTCTGGGCTCAAGCTTGTGCAGATGAGAGCTGGGTCAGGTCAGGGCACTCAAATCTGTCTACACATGTTTCTGCAATGGGTCTAGTTTCCAGAGTGACTATCTGGACTCATTCTATAAAGTAGGCTCCAGGAAAAAAAAATAGTTGCAGCATTGCTCTGGGTTTTTCATTGAAACAGATGAATCCATGATGCATGAAAAGGCTGTCAGGCCGACTGAGGGAGGCTGAATACTGGTATAAAGCTGGGCATCTGTTACTCCACGCCCCAATGTGAGGTCTGTTCTCCTGGGTGAAGCAAGGCTTGGCCAGACAAGCAGCACCATTGTAAAGTCTTGACAATAGACAAGCAAGAGGACTTGGCTGTGAAGAAATCCCACCCCTTTTGAGTTTTAAAGGAAGGGAACTCGGGGTCCAAAGCCTGCCTTATTAGAGACAAATCACCCAAACCAATCTTTATTATGAATACCAAGCTATTGAATTTCCTCTGCTCTGTAAAGCCTATTGATTTTGTGACAGTCAAAGATAAGTTATGTTCATGAAAGCTTTTCTTCCCTTCTTCTTCCTTCACAACATATTTTTTTTTCAGACATATTGGCATTGGGGATTGTGAGTAAAACTGTTATTGCTTTCTTTCAGTTTAAGGGTAGGTCAGTGCTCCAGAGCCTAAGGATCATTTTTGTTGTTGTTTCACAGTGCAAAATAAATGAGGTAGGACTCTCCAGAGCTGCGGGGCTGGAGGGGTGGGGGGGGGTGTGGGGGGGGGAAGAACAGCGAGACTGATTCTGACTCTGTTGTGTTATTTCAATCTCCGGCAGGAATGCTCCAGGCATCTAGGCATCTCAAGCATTTCTGGAATTCTGACATTAGCAATGATCCACTTATTCATACCCTTCTCCCTCTTATCAACCTCTATTCCCCTCTCACCAAGTCATACCATAAGGTCAGTCATGGAAGACCAGGAAAAGCAGCACATGAAAGAAAAGGCTTGCTATCCTATAATGTGCTGTGGTCTGTGCATTCATGACTATATTCTGCACAAATGGAAGATTTCTTAAACCATAGCTGTCTCTTTTTAAATGTACAAATATAATTTCCACACTTGACAAAAAGAGTAATTCTTTTCTTGGTAATTTATTCCGAATCTTATCGGATCATAAAAATATTTTGGCAATGCATGTACAAGCATGTAAAAGCAAGGCAACATAGCTCACACTGGAGCCTTTTAAAGAAAATTGTTAAAAATATAGATAGATGATAATAGCTCTGAACGCACTTTAAACCATAAAATAAAGCTTATAAGATATTTATGTACCTATTTCTCTAATATGTCTGCATGTGCAAATATTGATAGAAAAGAATCCTTTAATTTATTTAGTAATTCTTAGCCCTGGTGATTAATAATGTATCCATTCATTCAACAAATACATATTAAATATTATCATGTTCCACACTTACAGGAAGAATATTATGTATTCTTTTCTCTCTCATACTCTCTCTCTCTAATTGCAATGAGCCGATTTTGTAATTTATTGTCTAGAAAACTACTCACATAACCAGAAAAATAAAGAGGCAAAAATTCCACTTATTGTACTTCTTCCCTTAAAGTCTCTGTTTCAGTGGAGTTAGAAGGTAGGAACGATGTTGAGGCAGGACTTAAAAACAGTAATCATTTCTGAGACAGTTCCTCACCATCAATATGCAAAGAATGGCTTCTCTCAAGTGAAAAGACCAAATACCCTTTTGTTTTTGTTTTTTTCAATAAGAAGAATCTCATGGGAAAAAAGGTAGAGGCATCCCAGCTGGCAAACACACATCTATTCTCAACAGGGCATAAAATCCACTTGACGTTCGACCATGAATAAGAGGAAAGGAGAGCTTTTCCCTCTTCACAAGAATTAAATCATTTTTCATGCTTACAGATTAATTGGAGTGTACATGCTTGGTTGTACAGTTATCATGATGTTCTGTCTGCTCAAATTTATTTCTTTTAGTAATAGGGCCAAGGGTCAGATGGTCATATGAGAAACACATTTTCTGTGAGTACACATAGCTATTTCAGAAATCCTCTTTCAAAATGAATCTGTTATGAAAACCATGGTCACTGGAGATTTTATGTAGTACCAGAAAGAGGAACATTGTAGAACGTGGTGGGTATTGAAAGGGCAAGCACAAGTAAGAGACAACAACAAGGAGCTATGTGTAGCCAGCCTTTGGGTCAAATAGCATTGACCTCCACTGATGAAGGATAAGAAGGAAGAAGGAAAAGAAGAAGGGACAAAGGAAGGAAGGAAGGAAGGAAGGAAGGAAGGAAGGAAGAAGGAAGGAAGGAAGGCTGGCTAGAAGGAAGAAAGGTTAGAAGGAAGAGGGAAAAAGAATGTACAAAGTAATTTATTTTATTTTATTTTGTTGTAGGTTGACAATCTATCTCATCTTTTTAAAAGATAGTATTATAAAACTTACCTAAGAACTTTTTAATTTTTATTTTTGGTCAAGTGTGGGAATTGAACTCAGCACCTGAATGCTATCCCTGTACTCTTTTGCTCAAGGCTAGTGCTCTACTACTTTGAGCCACAGCACCACTTCTGGTTTTCTGGTGGTTAATTGGAGATAAGAACCTCATGGACTTTCTTGCCCAGGCAGGCTTTGAACCACAACACTTAGATCTTAGCTTCCTGAGTAGCTACAATTACAAGCACGATCCACCAGTGCCCAGATTCTAGGAACAATTTCTTTTCTTTTTTTTTGGTCATTATGAGGCTTGAACTCTGGGTCTGGGCACTGCCCTTCAGTTCCTCAGCTCAAGACCAGGGCTCTACCACCTGGCCACAGTGCCACTTCCAGTTTTCTGGTGGTTTATTGGAGATAAGAGTGTTAATGGAGTTTCCTGCCTGGGCTGGTTTTGAACTACGATCCTCAGATATCAGCCTCCTGAGTAGCTAGAATTGCATGCGTGAGCCACCGATGCCCAGCCTCTAAGAATAATTTCTACCATTCAGTTAATTTGTTTCTCACTTAACTTGATCAAATTTATATTTCAATTCTTCATTCAAATAATTCCCTATATTTTACTTCATACATCATTCATTTTTGATCATAGATTATTTTAAACTTCAGATTTGGAATTCATACCAAAATATGAAAGAAAAACAAAAATGTAAGGATTAAACATATCCAATTTAAACCTTTAATCCAGTACTTACCGGTTCTTGGACAAATTAGTTAAAAAGTCTCAGTTTTATTTCCTCTATAAATTTCCTTGATTTCTTCATGCTACTATAGTGAAATAAAATGTAAAAAGAGAGAAGGATGAATTGCATGAGTGAGAGTTTGAGATTCATTGTATAATTATACCTAACAGTATTCTCTCCACTAGTAAAAGTAACAGTAATCAGTCCCTTGTCATGTGACATAAATTAATCCCTTCTAATTCCAGTGGTGATCTAGCTTAGCTTTCCAACTGTAGATTCAGGGTGTGAGTGATAGTTCTGTGCAGAAATGATTTTTTTCCTATAGGATAAGATTTATTGACTTATTTATTTACTTATAACTTTTTTATTGTGAAAATACCATACAGAGGGGTTACAATTACATGAGCAAGGTAATGAGCACATTTCTTATTAAGCATTGTTGCCTCCTCCTTTGTTTCCCCTTCCCATCTCTTCCCATCTACCCCTCCCTCCCACACCCCCCCCCCACAAAGTTGTAAAGTTCATTTTTCGACATAACGACTTGTACATCCCAGTGTTGCAATGGGTCCACCTGTATCCTTATTTAAACAATTTGTTTTTTCCCTTCCCCTCCACAAATTATACCAACAACAAGTACAGTGAAAACAGGGGTTATACCGTGGGGGAGGGACATACAAAGCAACAAAGAAATCATCTTATAAATATGTTAGAAACAATAGCAAGAAACAAAAACCATTTGAGTCTTTATCTTGGGGTTCATATAGACATTATGTGGTTCTTTTGCTCCTCTTGAGATTCTCTTCTCCATATATATTAAAAGTACACAAAGTTTGTTCTCCCATCACAAAAGTGTATGTTCAATCCCTTCAAACATAGTTGACTCCAGCAGAGCTAAAATCAATTGGCAAATGCTGTGCAACTGGTTTAACTCAAAGTTTAGTCTTATGACTACAACAAAAATGGAGTAATATAGTTTTCAAGCTATTTGTATCTTTCCTTTTTCCTTTCAGGATTTTTTGGGGCAAGTCAAATGACATAGTGCAAATAAATTCCTAAATCATGAACTGACATAAAGTTGTTTGCCTTTCCTTTTCCTCACCTTCTATTTACTATCCTCTTGGTTTCATTTTTTTTCCCTAGTTTTGTTGTGATCCAGGTATTCATTAGATGGAGCTGCTACTCATATTTCCAACAATATCACCATTTCTTTATCTGAACCTTTAAATGGATAATTTTGTTCCCTTGCCTTTATCCTCATAAAGTCCCTGGTGCTGGGCTAGGATTTCTAGCATCTTGCCACAAATCTTGTGCAGAGGCAATAGATAAGATCCTTGAGTTTGCCAGCCCCAAATATTTAGCTGTGCTCCATAGAAACGAGTAAGAAGGAATGAAAATCAAGGACCCTTCCCCTGAAGGAGAGGCATTGTTCAATGAGTTCACTGGTTAAATCAACTTGCTGCTCAAATCAGTCAGTTGTTTTTGCTTCTATCAAGCCTAATGGCTGGCTACAAAGAAAATGTGGGGTGTGCTGGACTGTTACCTTGATAGCAAGATTGTTAGGTAAGTCTTGTTGAATTCATAATATACAAATGAACTTTGTGGGCTGATCCCAGGGGTTAGTGAAAGGGTTCACAGTACAATCCTGAGAAAATGTCTATAAGGCTCTACCAACTCAAAGCTTAGAATTGGAGGGATGCCAAGAAGGGAGTGGAGGCCTAATTGGATAGATAGAAGAGCAAAGACTGAGACATGGGAAGCACAGATAAATTTCTTCAAACAGCTGTCTTCTTAGTTGTTTCTCACAATTTTATAGGGGCTTTCTATCTTTAAGGAGACTTTAATTCACATTGTCCTAACAGGAATTTTTGCCCTTTGATATATTCCTATTGTTGAAGGAGCACAAAATGCTCATCTTCTGGGACTAGAGGGCAGTTTGACCTCAAAGAAATCAATAGCATCATGGGAACTGTGAAGGGGAGACCAAAAATGACCTTCCCACAACCCACACCCCCTCACAGATGAAGATTTTTGTGTACCTGTTGCTCATAAATGAACCCCAGTGGGTTCAATAATCACTAGGAATGTAAAACAATCATGAAGTTAAAGATATTTACTTTGATTTTATTGACTAACTTATTTTGTGTGTGTCGGGAGTGGCTTAATTTATGTTGTGGAAAGAATACAACTCAGAACACCCAAAGCATGAAAAAAAAATCCTTTTGGGAATGAAAGTTTAATTAGACTGGTAAAGCCTCATGAGGGATATGGGGAAGATTCAGAAGGTGGAAACTTTGAGACAGCATGTTGCATGAATAATGCAATAGCTACACGTTGCCATCCTCTTCCTGTAGATTTACATTTCTGAAAACAACAGGTCAAAGTACATGGGAACAGCATTTGAAGTCCCTGAAAGCTCCAAGCTGGCAGTACTAGTCTCCATCATATATCTGCAGCCAGACTTCCCAGCTTAATTCATCTTGCACGTGCTCTGAGCGACAAGTTATATCTCATGAGGTCTCCTGCAAACACCCAAGCTTTCTCTATCCAACTCTATGATAGCCTTCCATGCTGAAAGATGGCTCAGACACTGACTCATCTACCCAGCCTCCTTTGGCTAGATAGGCTAGCTTTGTCTGTTAATTCCATAGTATTTTTTTTTTCATTTCTCAGGACATAAAAAGATTTTCTATTGTTATAATACTATATATGCATTATTTCTATTAAACTATAAACTGAAGAGGACACGGATTGTGTGTGAATAAAAATGTTCAAGGTAAGTATTTCAAGATAGAAATCTGAGAAGCAAACAAAAACAAAAAGGAAAGCTAGGCATCAGCTTTTTTCTTTTAGTGTTCACAGTACAATTCTGTCATGTTTTATTAATAGCTCTAGACAAAGTGTTGAAGCACATGATGCAAAAGAGTTCAATATTCCTAGGAGGCTTTTTGCAAAGAAGTGATCTCTTTCCCAAATATCCAGAGGAAATCTCTTTCAACACCTTCTCTGCCTTTATTGTGTGTGTGTGTGTGTGTGTGTGTGTGTGTATTGGGGCCCAAATTCATGGCTTTGAACGAGTATGAGCCACTGGTGCTTGGCTAATCTTATTGGCATATATTCAATTGTACATAATGCCAGGGTTAATCATATTTGCATGCGTGCATATAATGTACCACGATCCTAAACCATCGTTGTATGGCTGCTTCTACCCCTTTCCCTTTCTAGCAGTCCCTCTTCTATTTTGATAACTTTGTTTTGTTTCTTTGTTTTTCTATTTCCTCCACCTTTCTTAACTGTTTGCTTATGTTTCTCACAAGTATACTTTTCTTTTGTTTTTCTTTTTCCTTTCTGAACTTATCTATTGATTTTACATATAAAATATAAGAATCAAATTCTCCTTAACCATCCTGAACTATGTCACTCTGGTTTACTTCTTATCTTCTCTTTTCTCTATTTTTTTCCTTTCTGAAGTTATGAGGGTGTACTGTTTGCTAGACAAGTGTTTAGTTTTTTTTACATATGCATATGAAATATATAATATATATTTTCAAGTATATATGTATTTGATATAAATAAATATTTTTTCTCTGTGCCAGTTCTCAGGATTTGAACTTAAAACTGGGTGCTATTCCTGAGATTTTTTTTTTGTTAAGGTTACTGTTCTACTACTTAAGCCATACTTTCCCTTCTGGTTTTTGCTTGTCAATTAGAAACAAGAGTATTACAGACTTTCCTAGCTTTGAACCATGATCCTCATTTCTCAGTTTCCTGAGTAACTAGGATTACAGGCATGAGCCCAGATAGCTATACCTCTATGTAACTGGGACTAATGATGCTAACTCTTCTGTGTTTTTGTTTGAATGTAAATGAAGAAGTATAGTTGTGACATAATTACCTATTTGAATATTTGAAGCCTTGGACTCTGGAAACAATACATGTTTTTATTTTTTATTTTTGTTTTTTGGGGGCATCCAGTCATGGGGACTGAACTCTGGGCCTGGGAGCTGTCCCTCAACTCTTCAGCTCAAGGCTAGCGCTCTACCACTTGAGCCACAGCGCCACATCCAGCTTTTTCTTTTTGCTTATGTGGTGCTGAGGAATCGAACTCAGGGCCTCATGCATGCAAGGCAAGTGCTCTACCACTGAGCCACCTTCCCAGCCCATACAATACATGTTTAATATCAGCACTAAACCCTGCCACAGGAGCAGCTAAAGAACTCCAGCAGGAGAAGTAAAGTGATCAAACTACATGATCAAAGATGGGAACATTCTTTTTTTTTTTTTGGGTCCAGTCGTGGGCCTGAACTCTGGGCCTGGGAGCTGTCCCTCAACTCTTCAGCTCAAGGCTAGCGCTCTACCACTTGAGCCACAGTGCCACCTCCAGCTTTTTTCTTTTTGCTTATGTGGTACTGGGGAATTGAACCCAGGGCCTCATGCATGCAAGGCAAGCGCTCTACCACTGAGCCACCTTCCCAGCCTTGTGTCCATTCTTATAAATTCACAGCTTAGCCTTGATAAATAATGATGGGACACACTGTTTAACATCAGAAATTAGATAGGTTGCAATGAATGTTTCTTGACAACTGCCCAATCAATAAGTGGGCTAAAGACTTAAAGAAAAACTTCTCTGAAGAAGAAATAAGAATGGCCAATAGACACATGAAGAAATGCTCAACCTCCCTAGTCATAAAAGAAATGCAAATCAAAACAACATTGAGATACCACCTCACCCCAGTTAGAATGGCTATAATCAAGAACTCTAATAACACCAGATGCTGGAAGGGATGTGGACAGGAGGGAACCTTACTGCATTGTTGGTGGGAGTGTAAACTCGTTCAACCACTTTGGAAAGTAGTATGGAGGTTCCTCAAAAGACTCCACATAGAGCTCCCCTATGACCCAGCAATTCCACTTTTGGGCATTTACCCAAATGATCACAAACAAGACCATACTAAAGCTACCAGCACAACTATGTTTATTGCAGTACTATTTACCATAGCTAAGATATGGGACCAACCCAGATGCCCCTCAGTAGATGAATGTACCAAGAAATGTGGTATCTCAGGTGGACCTGTTGCAACAATGAGAAGTACAAGTTGTCATGTCAAAAACGAGCTTTACAATGTTGGTGCAGGGGGGGGGGGGCGGGAAGGATTGGGACTGGGGGGGGAAGGGGGAAGGCTGGGAAGGGATGTGAAGGATAAACAAAGGAGGAGCCTGCAATGCTTGGTAAGAAATGTATGCATTATCCTGCCCATGTAATTGTAACCCCTCTGTACAGTATGTTCACAAATAAAATAAAATAAATTAAAAAAAAAAGAAATCTGGTATCTATCTATCTATCTATCGATCTATCGATCAATCGATAGATCTATCTATCTATCTATATATATAGACGTATATATATATAATGGAATTCTATGCCTCCATCAGAAAGAATGACATTGCTCCATTTGTTAGGAAATGGAAAGACTTGGAAATAATTATATTAAATGAAGTAAGCCAGGTCCAAAGAAATATAGGTCCCATGTTTTCCCTTATTTGCAATAACTAGTATATGTCTGGGACAAACAGAAACTGTCAGACAAGTTGATGTTAGGCAAAATAAACCCCAAGATAAGGATTCAAATGGTTTTTTTTTCTTTCTTGCAATTGTTTCTAACATATTCATAAGATGATTTCTTTGTTGCTTTATATGTACCTCCCCCAGGGTATAAGCCCTGCTTTCACTATATTTGATGTTGGTATAATTTGTGGAGGGGAAGGGAAAAAACAAACTGTTTAAATAGGGATACAGTTGGACCCATTGCAACAATGAGATGTACAAGACCTTGTGTCGAAAAACGAACTTTACAACTTTGCTGAGGTGGGGGGTGGGGGTGGTGGGGGGTGGTAGCAGGGTGTGCGGGTGTGGGGGGTAGAGAGGGGAAGGGATGGTATGAGGAAACAAAGGAGGAGGCAACAATGCTTGATAAGAAATGTACTATCTTCCCCATGTAATTGTAACCCCTTTGTACGGTATTTTCACAATAATAAAAAAAAAAAAAATATGGCTAGCGCCACTGAAAAGTCGAATGCTTTAAAAAAAACAATTAATGTTTCTTGAAATATGCCCTACAAGACATTCATTGAGGTGCTGGGAGGATGCTACACATAAACAACTTAAGAAGTTATAGCAAAACTGTAATAAATAAGTATCATATAAAAGAGTGATGGGAGAGACTACGGGGCCGTTTTATAAGAAAAAAAATGACCTTAAGTAGAGAATATGAAGTTGTAATTACAGAAATGTCTGATTAACTTGCTCATAAAATAAGATGTGTGGTCTAAGTCACCAAACTTTAACTGTGACATAACTCAGAATTGAGTTATTCCTCAGGGAAATCAGTTTGCCAGTAGAGACGATCTTGCTAATCTTAACAAACCAAAGCTGGACTCTGCTAAGTATTGGAAGACTCCATGCTATGCGTGATCACCATCTTTCCCTTTGATCAAAGTTCTTCTGTTCACTGCTATCAATCAATGACATCTTTCTTTCTTTGAATTTTCCAAACTCTGACTTTGGGAGGTCCTCCAGCCCCCTCCTCCTGGCATGGGCATTGTCTCTGGCCTTTTTTGCTCAAGAGTAGCACTCTACCACTTGAGCCACAGCTAGCTGCACTTTCAGTTTTTAGATGTTTAATTGGAGATAGAAGTCTTACAGACTTTCCTGCCCAGGCTGGCTTCAAACTGCAATCCTCAGATATCAGTTTCCTGCATAGCTATATTACAAGCATGAGCCACCTGCACCCAGTGGAAGGTTTTTAGATTAGTCTAATTTTTCTGCTTATATTTTCTTCTTTATTTCTTTTATGGCTGCTTTAAACTAATTTTCTTGTAGGTGAAAGCTTCACTTCAACTCTCTTAAAAATTTTTGAACTAGATTTCACATCCAATATAAAAAGAGGGTGGGTTGAGGCTGAGACGAGGGAAGGAATGACTTTATATGCAGTCATGCTTGTTAATGTTTTACTGAGATTATTTCAGTTCTCGTGAAAACAACAGAATTATCCCATGCTTTCTTACACCCTCTTTCTCTTTCTCTTCTATTCTCAAGCCTGAATATATATAATCTATATAATATAGATTATATATGTGGATGATAGAAGGTAAGTAAAAGTTACTTAGTATTTCTCACAATGTTTCCTTGTACTTTATAAAATTACATGCCTCAAATTAAAGTAAACTTGGGAATAAAAATACATCTGAAACATGTCATGTTTAATGATTGACCAAAGATAATACCCTTGGATATGTACAATAAATTTACTTATAATCATATAATGTGTCTGGATGTGTTTGTATGTGTATATGTCACCTGCCAATATTAATCAGCATTGTAACCAGACTTCTTGTATATGTCTGAATCCTATTAAACTCAATGTATTTTTATAACACTAAATATTGCTTCAGAACATTATCTTTACTGAACTAAATGCCTTCTTACCATTTAGACATACTCTAAATTCTTTCAGGAACCCTCTGTTTAGATATTAGTGTGTGTTCAGAACTCTGTTTATAACTTACAGTATTTTGAACCTTCACTACATTAGTCTGTATGTGTTCTCTGTTTATTTCTTTTGGACAAATTCCAAGAAGTGGAAGTACAAAGGTCAAAGGATTTGATTACTTCTGGCATTCCTGATATATACATTGCCTAACTGTACTGAGAGAGGGTTGTATCAATTTTCTCTCTCATGAGAGAATGTGAGATTTGCCTTTCTTTACGCATTCTTTCCAACACATGATACTATTATTTAATTTGGCTATTTCAGTTTAAAAGATAGCATGTTTAAATTTAAATTTCTTTGATTAGAGAAATGTTTCATTTAAAGTACGTATTAAAATTTATATTTCTTTTGCTTGTAAATTTCCTGTTTATAGCATTTGCCAATTTTTCTACTTAGTGAGTGTGTTTTTGTTCCATGAAATAGAGGAGTTTTTCATAGATTGAGAGTATTAAGTTTGCTTTTTTGGCTATACTTGTGTTTGAAGTTGGGAAACACTCTACCATTTTATCTTTTGCTCTAGTCCCTGCTTGACATTTTTTGCTTTCTTTTCTGTTGTATGTATTTTTTTCTTTACTTATTTTTCAGATAAGATCTCATGCTTTTACCCAGGGCCAATTCAGACTGCAATCCTTCCTCTAGGATTTTAGGTATGTACCATCATACTTGTATTCTTTGAGACAGGCGCTCACATTTTTTCTTGAACTAGCCTTGAACTGTAACTTCCTGATCTCTACCTCCTAAGTAACTAGGATTATAGGGATGGACCGTTATGTCCAGCCCATTATTAGTCTTTTGAAAACATCATTATTCACACATAACAAACTTTAACATATTTAAAGACATACTCTTTGAACTGTAAACTCATCTTCACAGTCAAGAAAATGAACATAGCTATCACCCCCAAACTTTCTCCTCCCTTTTGTATCCTCCTTTCTTTTCTCTTCTCTTTGTTCAATATCATTCACTCAAGCACCACTGATTTGCTTTCTATAACTATAGGTAAGTTTTTTACTTCAGCAAATGTTACAAGTTAGTCTGCATGCTTTTCCTAGCTTCTTTAATTATCATAATTTATTTTGAGATTTATCTTGTTTGGGCATAGGCTACCTTTATGTTGCTGGCTAGTATTCTGTTGCACAGATATTCAACAGTTTGCCCACTCACCTGATGATAGAAATTGAAGTTGTTTCCAGTTTTGAGCTATTATAGATCAGGCTTTTACAGACACTGCTGTAGAAGACTTCACATGGATATATGCGTTCGTTTCTCTTGAGTAAATGTATTATGTGATAGTATATATGGTATGCATATTTAACTTTTTAAAAAATTACCAAAGAATTTTTCAAAGAAGAAAATATTGTTATGAGCAAGAATTATGACGTTAGGAGTGCTGCTGTGCATTCCTGTCAACACTTGACATACAGTTTTAATTTGGGTCATTCTAATAGGTATGGCGTAATAATATCTTCTTGATATTTTAAGTGACATTTCCCTAATAGTGAATGATATTAAAAATCACTTTCATACCATTACTTGTCATCTTTATATTTTCTTTGAGGCAGTGTTTCTTCAAATCTTTTTGTACATTTTTAGAGATTAAATCCAACTCAAAATAAATAAAATACATTTTTTACCAGGAGGGACTCATTCAAGAATGGAAGACTAATGTCTCAAACTCAGTCATTATGATATACTATATTAATAAAATAAACAGGAAAAATATTCATAGATACTGAGAAACCTATTGATGAAGTTGAACAGCCTTTCCTAATAAAACCTTTCAGCACTATAGGAGCAGAAGAGAATTCACTCAATCTGAACTTGCTGAGTGACCTTCTTGCCTATCAGTGACTTTCAACACTTTTCTCCTAAAATCAGGAATAAGATAAGGATGTATAATCTCCCTACTTTGACTCAAAATAGGTCATATAGCTAATGCCTACTCAAAAACTACAAATCTTCAAAAAGTATAAGAGAATTATTATCGACTTCTGTCAGGCACGGATTTGTTTTTAGCTTTATTGCTAAAAGATTCATTAATGAACAAACTGATAAATTGGACTTGATTGAACCATCTATGTGTTTCAAATTCTACAAGAGAATGAAAGGATAAGCCAAAGATGGAGAAAAATAGAAATAATGTGCCTAATGCCTTCTGAACACAATATATAAATGACAAGGAAAAGCCAGGTAATGGTGCCTCACTCCTGAAGGCACTCAGGAGATCGAGATTTTAGGATTATGGTTCAAAGCCAGTCTGGGCAGAAAAGTCACTGAAATTCTTTTTTTTTCTAATTAATTAACAAAAATCCAAAAGTAGAGCTTTGTCTCAAGTGGTAGAGTATTAACTGTGAGTAAAAAACCAGCTCAGAAACAGCACCAGGCCCTAAATTCAAGTCCTGTTGCACACACACACACACACACCCAAAATAACAAGAAATTTACCTTAACCTTATGTCAGTAAGGGCACCAAGAAGATACTAGGAAAGAAAGATAGTCTTTATACCAAATATTGTTAGGAGAACTGTCTACCCTCAAGCGAAAGAATGAAGATAGGAACTTGTCTTACATCATCTGCAAAAGTCAAAAATGAATTGAGGATTTCAACTTAAGATCTGGAACCACAGAATGCCTAGAAGGAAATGGAAGTTCCTCAAAAATGGGCATGAACATGAAATTTTTTAGACATGACATACTACATATACACACAACTAAAGCTCTCAAATATGGTCCTATATCAGCAATAAATTGGAAATTAGAAATATAAATTCTTAGTCCACCATCTCCCTGTGAATCAGGAAGTGAGATTGACCTTCTCAGTACAACCGGATAGGACAGAAACAGCTTGAAGAAAAGGGAAAAATGATTTTAACCTTTCCAAGCATGTCCACTCTGCTTGCTTTTTCAACTGAGAAGCAAGTCTTTCCTCACTGTACATGTGTATGCTACCCAAATGCCTCAGAGTAAAGGATTATTTGGAATATAGCTGACAAAAAGACAGAAAATCTCAAGCTAAGTCCCAAAGGTCCTTTTGTGATGATGTGTCTACCTTTTGAACAAGGCTATATAAGTCTTCAAAGGCAGGGACAAAGTCTTATTTACACAGTAAGAGCACAAACCTGTTTGTTGAACTGAACTCAAACAACACTATTTAAATGTATAGGAAGAAGTGATAGGTCTGGCATCTGAAAAAAAATCTGAGATTTTATGGCTATAGATGCATGTTTCTATGCAAGTGGACTTGATGCAGCTATGACAAAACAACAAAGAAGAGGAAAATGAAGTACCATTTTATATAAATAGTATACATATATAATATGTATAGACATATATAAGTATATACTTATATATAAGTGTAGTATATATAAGTATATATGCTTATATAGTATATGCATACATATACAAGTATATATAAGCATATATACTACTGATATATAAGTATATCCCCAGAGCATGAAATCTCTAGGTGGGGGAAGTATATATAAGTATATATACTTATATAGTATATGCATACATATACAAGTATATATAAGCATATATACTACTGATATATAAGTATATATATATCAGTAGTATATATGCTTATATATACTATATACTTTATATGCTATATACTACTTATATACTTATGTATACTATATATAAATATAAATATAATATAATATATGTCATATATTTGTGTTTTTAAAGAATTGTCATTGGGACCGCAGAAGTTCTCAGCTTTGGGGAACAAACTTACCACTTATTTCCTATCTCTCTTTCCTTCCCTCCCTCCCTCCCTTCCTCCCTCCCTCCCTTGCTTCCTTCCTTCCTGTTTCCTTTTTTTGTGCTGGTACTGGAGCTTGAATCAGGGCCTGGGCACTTTCTTTTAGGTTTTTTTTGCCCAAGGCTAGTGTCCTATCACTTGAACCATGGCTCCATTTCTGGCTTTTGTTTTTTGGTGCTGAATTGGAGATTAATTGAGATCCTCATATCTAGGCCTCCTGAGTGGCTAGGATTTCAGGAACCCACTGATGCTCAGTCCTTGTGTGTTTTGAATGAATTTAATGTATGACTCACTAGCCATTTTGGCTGAATTCTGACTGCTGTAATTTGGTCTAGTAAAGCTAGGGTTATTGTTATTGTGTTAGACATAACATGATGAAAATGATCTGGATCATATGCTTTACCAGGTGCCATTTGAGGCAACTTGCTTCAGCACTTCATGGTCTTCATGAGGCCTGAAGAGTTTCTGCCTTTTCTGTGAGATCACACAAGACATTGGTTGAGCTGGCCTAGGATCAGATCTTCTGGCTAAGGATATCAACAAGGTCCTTCTGTGAAATTTTCTAAGAGTGAACCCTATTTTATGAGTGAGAAACTCCACGAACAGCATACTGTGCTTCTAGTGTCAGCATTGGTGTGCCTTGTCCTAGGTAGGTCTTTTCAGGTCACTCAATCACATTGCAAACTTTATTTGACTATTAATTTTATGAAGTCAACTTTCAGATTCTTCTCAGGAATTTAAAGTTCAGAAGTTGATAATATATAATGTTTAATATATGGTATTTGTTAAGATATATGATATTTGATATCTTTACCTACTCTATCAGACTTAGTAAATAAAGCTTTTACTTTTCTATCTCATTGGTTCATACAAGTTTTAGAAAATGTTTGACAGGTGTTGGCTTTGAACCAAAGGGGAATGAATTCTAATGAGGTGGATTTTTTTTTTTTCTAATTGTGAAAATACCATACAGAGGGGTTACAATTACATGGGCAAGATAATGAGTACATTTCTTACCAAGCATTGTTGCCTCCTCCTTTGTTTCCCCATCCCAACCCTTCCCATCCTCTCCCCGCCCCCACGAAAGTTCTAAAGTTTGTTTTTCAACATAACGACTTGTACATCTCATTGTTGCAATGGGTCCACCTGTATCCCTATTTAAATGATTTGTTTTTTCCCTTCCCCTCCACAAATTATACCAACATCAAATACAGTGAAAACAGAGGTTATGCCGTGGGGAGGGACATACAAAGCAACAAAAAAATCACCTTATAAATATGTTAGATATGTTAGAAACAATTGCATGAAAGTAAAAACATTTGAATACTTATCTTGGGGTACATTTCACCTAACATCAACTTATCTGACCTTTTCTTCTTGTCTCAGACATATACTAATTATTGCAAATAAGGGAAACCATGGGACCTATGTTTCTTTGGGCCTGGCTTACTTCACTTAATATAATTTTTTCCAAGTCTTTCCATTTCCTAACAAATGGGACAATGTCATTCTTTCTGATGGAGGCATAGAATTCCATTGTGTATATATACCACATTTTCTTGATCCATTCATCTACTGAGGGGCATCTGGGTTGGTTCCATATCTTAGCTATGGTAAATAATGCTGCAATAAACATAGTTGTGCTGGTAGCTTTAGTATGGTCCTGTTTGTGATCATTTGGGTAAATACCCAAAAGTCGGATTGCTGGGTCATAGGGGAGTTCTATGTGGAGTCTTTGGAGGAACTTCCATACTACTTTCCAAAGTGGTTGAACTAGTTTACACTCCCACCAACAATGCGGTAAGGTTCCCTTCTATCCACATCCCCTCCAGCATCTGTTATTAGAGTTCTTGATTATAGCCATTCTAACTGGGGTGAGGTGGTATCTCAATGTTGTTTTGATTTGCATTTCTTTTATGGCTAGGGAAGTTGAGCATTTCTTCATGTGTCTATTGGCCATTCTTATTTCTTCTTCAGAGAAGTTTTTCTTTAAGTCTTTAGCCCACTTATTTATTGGGCTGTTGTTTCTTTGAGGATTTGTTGTTGGGGGATTTAATTTTTTGAGTTCCAGATATATTTTAGAAATGCGACCCTTGTTTGTTGTATGGCTAGTGAAGATCTTCTCCCAATCCGTAGGTTTTCTATGATCTTGCTAGCTATGTCCTTTTCCATGCAGAAGCTCTGCAATTTTATGCAAACCCATTTGTCCAACCTGTTTTTCAATTTGCTGTGTTTCTGGGTCTCTATTAAGAAAATTTCGGCCTGTGCCAAGGAGACCTAGGGTTTCTCCTATTCCATCCTGTAATGTTTTCAGAGTGTCTGCTTTGACTCCGAGGTCTTTGATCCATTTGGAGTGATTCTGGTGCAGGGTAATATATAAGGATCTAGCTTTAGTTTTCTACAAATAGTTAACAAATTTTGCCAGCACCATTTACTGAAGAGGCTGTCTTTCTTCCAATGAGGTGGATTTTCGTTGTTTCATTAAGAAGCAGAGTAAGCATTTACAGTTTATTTCTTTAATATGGAGGGTTGAAACTGCTTAGATATAGAGTCCTTTCCAGAGGCGTTTTGTTGTTGGTGGTGGTGGTTGTACATCTTGTACTCTGGGCCTGGGCGCTGTCCCTGAGCTCTTCAGCCGAAGGTGAGTGCTCTACCACTTGAGTCACAGTGTCACTTCTGGTTTTCATGTGGTTAATTATAGATAAGAATCTCATGGACTTTCCTGCCCGGCTTTGAACCAGGATCCTCAGTTCTCAGCCTCCTGAGTAGTTAAGATTATAGGCGTAAGCCACCAGTGCCCGGTCTTTTTTCTTTTTGAACATTTGGAAATACCACTTTTTTTTTTTTAATACAATGGGATAGAACATCTCTGGCCTTTCAGGGCCTTCCTTCCAGCTGACTCCTCTGGGACTGCCAGGAGAAGTGGTGAATATGTTTCACACCCCCTGACTTCTGTCTTCCATGGCAAGTTGGAAAGGTGATCATCACAGCAATCCTTTCAGCCTATTCTTTCTGTGTATACATTCTCTGACATTTTCCCAAGCATGAAATGTGGATATTTGATTACTGAGGAATCTACTGTTCTCCCGACCCAGCACATACTATTTTTATTCACAATATACTATGGAACCATGAAGGGGCAAACATCCTCCCTTTGAGGGTGGAGGGAAGTTTTGCGATCCTTTCGAAATGCTTGTGTCTGAGGTCTAATAACTCCTTTGAAGGACCAAGCCTCTGCATTTTTGTCATTGTATTCCCATCTATGCTATTTTCTGCAGTAATTTACTTGTCAGAAAGATCACAGGAAACTAGCAATTTACTCTGTGCAACAAAGCATTGTGTGGCTTGCCTGCCTTTTCTCACAGGGCTGTAATCTTTCATTTGTCTAAATGGAATGATGGATGAGCAGGTATCACTTGGCATGCCAAAACTGCTCTGTATCCACGCCTCTCCTGCCTTCACGGTAGAGCTTCTGTGATAGAGGTCTCCACACACAAAAAAGAGGCTCTTAGATGAGCGTCCTGAAGACAGGTTGATCCTCACAGAAGCCAATCCCCAAGCCGCAAACTTTTGCGAAGTCTCATTGTATAAAAGGGAGCCAAATGAAAATCCTTGTTTTGCTTATCTGAAAGCAGCAACAATAGAACCACAAAAAAGAATGACATTCTAAATATTTTAAGATTGTCTACCATGAGATAAGACAGGAAAAAGACTGGCCATTGTTGATCCTTTCTTCTTTGCAGTCCAAAGACAATTAGCCATTCATTTTCATATCAGTTAATTACTATGGAATCTAGTCTGAAAAGAGGCCTCCTTGATATATACTCCATCTTTCTCAGCTCAAACTCTGTGCTGATGAGCAAAATCAGGAATCACAATTTTAACATTCTCCCCTCCCTCAGGCCCCACTTTCATCTACTCATTTCATGTAAATGGCAATGTCCAAAATGAAAATAATTTAAAGTTTCATATGTGAGTTTCATTTGAGGTAACTATTGAGGTTTCCCCAGGCCTTCAGAGAGCTCGGTATTACCAGAAATAATTTGAAGATTTGTATCTCAATTGTGTCTGTGCAATTGACAGTGTAAGCCCCGCGCCTCAGGACCTATGGTGTCAGGCATATGAGGGGATGTGGAAGCTGAGGAGGTTTCTGGAATGCAAATGTCAAGCCCTCAGGGTCACCACTGTCAGCAACAGAGCCAAAAGGCAATGTCCTTAATCCGGCAAAGAATGTCTACAGAAACTACAGCAAAAAATCATGTGTAAATTTGAAACATTGAAACCTTTACTATATGAATTGTGAGAAGTAAAAATTTTGCTGAGCAGAACTCACTTCCTTCTTATACATTGTACCTTTTCTTTCTAGAGGCAAGACCACCAAAGATATATCAAGCATCTACTTTCTATGGATTTAACCATTAAAGGTACAAAGATGAATAAGACATGGTTCTTGCCCTGGGAGTGTTTATGCATTATTGGACAAGGCAGGCACAACCCAACTGGCTCGAATACATCATGATAAATGTATATCAGCAAAAGAAACAAAGTCCTCTGGGGCAGGGCTCAAGATATACATCACATATAATTTTTCATATGTGTAGAAAGACATGAACATTTCTGTAGGGACTTTGTGTAATACTTAATTGTGTCTGGTACACTGGGTTTCTAATACATAAGTCATTCATCCATTGGTTGAAAACATTTATTGGATTTTACTCTATTTTGGGTATTATGGGATATCTAAGGACTACAAAGATAGTTTTCAGGGCTGGGAAGGTAGCTCAGTGGTAGAGCGCTTTCCTTGCATGCCTGAGGCCCTGGGTTCGATTCCTCAGCACCACATAAGCAAAAAGAAAAAAGCCGGAAGTGGCGCTGTGGCTCAAGTCGTAGAGCGCTAGCCTTGAGCTGAAGTGCTGAGGGACAGCACGTAGGCCCAGAGTTTGGGCCCCACGACCAGACCAAAAAAAAAAGAAAAAAGAAGAAAAAAGATAGTTTTCAGTTTCCTTATGTTTCTAAGATGCTGAGTGCTGTAATGATGAATGCACTAAAAGGCTTTGAGTGATAGATAGAATTTAAAACATTCCTAGGGTGCCATGAAGCTCTAGTTAATTTGTTCATTAACAGGGGAATGGGTGCTGTGGCATGTTGTTTGGAAAGATAAAATGTAAGTATAGGAGCGTGGAGAAGCAATTGTCCAAGTAGTAAGCATTTGAACTAAAGTAGATAGATCTAGAGGAAGTTGAAATACTAAAAATAAAGCAGGGAGGCAAATATAGTCATAATATTCCATGTCCATTGAATTCAATGTACATTTTTGCTATTCAGCTGAATTAAAACATGGATGAAGTCTGGACAGAGAGGGGAAATAATAGCATGGGTGACATTACTTAAGATACATTGAACTCATAAACTGATACATTGAAATAAAACCCCTTTGTACAACTAAAGACAATAATAAAAATAAAATAAGTGGAATTGGAGTAGAGTTCAAGAAATTTCACTGGAAGCAAAAAACTAAATAAAAGACATTTTCTTTTTTTAAGTTTTATTTTCTTGTAAAGATTCTGCACAGAGGGGTTACAGTTACATGAGTAAAGTAATGAGTACATTTCTTGTTGAGCATTGTTACCCTCTCCTTTGTTTTTCTCCCACTATCCATTTCCTCCCCCATATCCCCCCGCCAAAATTGTATAGTTCATTTCCAATATACTGATAAAAGACATTTTCTAAAAGAGATTTTATTGATAACAAATATGAGGCTCAAGGGCTAAATCTTTAAAATGTGTAGCAAATCCACAAGCAAGGGCAAGCATAAGCCAGGAAATTTTCTACCTCCTTCATATGACAATGCATCCTAAATGTTGTGGTGTTGCTGCTGCTAATTGGCATGGTATTCTCTGAACATAGACTTTGCTTCAATAGTGTAAAATCAATACAGATTCAGCATTTGGGATGCCAAGCCTCATGATACAGGTGTGAGAAAGTTATTTTTTAGATGAATGGAGGGAAATCTATTTCAATAATCCTGGCAGATTCAATTGGAGGATGAGCTTTGGACACCGAACAGCCTTCCAGTGATATTCCCTCTAAGCCTGTATTACCTAGGACTCCAAAGGATCTAAATATGTTGGCACAGTGGAGAAAGTCATAATTGACAAAGGCCACAGAATTAAGAAAAATGCAATAGTGAATTGAGATCAAATTAAATTTGAAATGCTCTTGTGATAGCTAAATAAAAGCTCTAAGCTGGTTGTGATCTAAACATCGGCAAAGAGTTGGCATTAAAAGTAAAGACCTGGGACTTTATTGTCTGACATTGTGATTTACATTATCTTGTCCTGTCTATACTGAACTCAGAACCACTTAAAGAGTTTTCCTCAGTCTTAACCTTACTGCTGTATACTACACTCTTACTTCTTTGTATATTCTGTATTTTACTCTATCCCTTTGTAAAGTAGAAACAATACTTAGCCCTATAGTTAAGTGGCAAACAATCTTTCATTTTCCAATCCCAACAAGGATATTCACAGAAAAGGAAGTTCAGAAATTCTCTGTACTTACCCTGCTCAAATGCCTCCTTTTCTTCACATCGTCATTTCACTTGTATATGCTCACAGTGATTCCACACAGAATTAAGATACTAAGCATTTGTCAAGAAGAGATTTTCTGACACTTGTATGCATATTACTTGATGAACAGGGCAGATGTACAGTCCACAGTGCTGATCAGAAATTTTTCAGAATCTGAATTGTTGCTTAAAGGCTTTAGTTTTATCAATACCAAATACTATTAGTTCTTTCAACTCTTCTCTTTAAAGTGAAAAACTCATTTCACTTTCAGAAACATCTACAATATACTGAAGTCTGAAAAATATTACTGTGTTAGTTATCTTATCAAATAAAGGGATATTTCGGGAGTGGGGGGATCACCAGTTTGTGACTACACCAATTACATGAGTGCTTTTCCTCAGGAAACTATTAACTTTACCATGTGCAATGTGCAAGTGCCTTGTGGGTACTTCCAATTTCATGCTGGGCAATATGAAGCTGTGTGCTGAAAGGTGGAGACTTACTAGATAAATACATTTTACTTTTTCTTAAGTACATGGAAAAATGAAATTCTTTTTTTTTTTTGTTTTGTGTAGAAATGAAACTTTTCTTTGTAATTACCTGTCATTTCAGTGCAGTGAGAATTGGAAGGTTTGGTTTCATTATCTTGACTCATTAAGGCATTAGCAAGTTCACTTACTGTTGCATCTTTAACCATCAATATCAATGTCACTGTGTATGTGTGTATATAGACTGAGTCAGACACAGAGACATAGGCATAAACATAGATAGAGACATGTATTGCTTTGTGATATTTGTTATGCCAGTTTTTGTTTAATGGTGTAAAACTTCTTTGGAAACTCATAAAAGTTAAAGAACTAGCAGTTCTGTTTATACTGGGAGAAACAGTTGGGATGGTATGCAAATATAGTCATGATACTCAATGTACATATGTGAAAATGGAACCAAGTAACTTGAGGGAATGGATGGGGTTGGGAGAGATGCGGTATAATGATGAAAGGGATGACATTGATCATGATCATTATACTCATAAATTAACCTGTTGAATTAAAGCCTCTTTTTTACAACTACTTACAGATAAACTATTATTACTACTACTACCACTACTATGAAAGATTGGTTCCTTTGGCTTCTAACACTATGCTAGTGAAGTCAGTTTCTTCACTAAATGAATTCATGGCCAGATGGTCCACTTGCAAAAGTCCTTGGTTAGCTTCTAATGCACCTGCAGAGATCATGATGAAGTGCTATATAAGAGAACTGATCTTCATAGTGTCTTTTTGCCTTGGCTAACTATAGCTCATGTTTCTTTATATCTGTGTAACTTCTCAGACTACCTACTATTGTCTCTATCTATAGATCCTGGATATTTCCATTCACTTCTGGCCCCTGGTAAGGATATTCTGAAATCTCTTCTTGACAGGTTGCAAAGTAAAGAAATTATTCCACTTAACTAGGGTATTGATTGAATTTGGTAATTGATTTTATGGTTTGCAGCAATATCATTCCTTGCTTTGTAAAGTAACAGGTGTGAAGCAATTGCTATAAAAGTGAAGGTGGAAAAATAGGATATCCTAGAAATGAAATACATTTTTGAAATATATGAGAATTTCAGCAATCAGTATTCTTTAGCTGTCTCAAACTCTACTTATCTCTGACTCCTGGTGGGCTAGTCTAGGCATTACCACTAATCTTTTGTCAGAAAAGCCCCCCTGGATATGTGAAATCATTTCTCATTGATGTACTTCACTGACAACATCATCCATCACTGTTATGTAGGAGGTAGAGAACTGAGATCTCCAAATGTGAAGAAATGAAGAATTAGCAATGGGTGTTTGGCTCCACCCCATGAAAGACAGACTAAAAACCACTATCTAAGGGTGAACAAACCCTACCTTCATTTTCAGCACCACAGATGTGAGAAAGCATGTTCTGAAGTTGTGTCCATTGTGATATGTTGTTTTATCTTGAATTCTCAACACCTTTTTTTTCTTTTAAAACTTAGCTTAGAGAAATGGACCTATAATATGGTAAAGTAAAATTTCTGAAGATCAGTTTTTCTCCTCCTGATCATAGAAAAACTCCTTAGTTTCAATGCATGCTTTATTTCTTGTTGTATATAAATGGCAGAGATCACATCCCGTCTCCATGCTTCTTCCTGTAGATGACCTTATCAGAGTTCTGGTCATTACTATGGCAGCTAAGGTCGAAGTGTAAATTCCACTGTGCAACTTGAGACCCTGATTTGCTCTAGCATATAGCAACTGTGAGGCCCAGTGTCCAGGTTTTCCCAGGCTTGGAGAAAAGGCTGCAGTCTGCACAGTGTTCAGGTGCCCACTGCTTTTTAAATATGCACAACTTCCATTTGTTCATGCAGATTTGGTAATTGTCTATTTAATCACTTATTTCCATGCACAATTACTCAGTTTGGGCACATCCATCCACATTTGCATATGTAAATCTTGACTTGGGCTCCTACAAAATGACTGCACCTGCAGCCGGTCCCATTTATAAACCCAGAGGGGGTATGCCTTGTCCGGGAGGCAAAGTGGAACCCAATGGGCTTAAAGTCCAAATATTGAGCATTTTGTGTAACAAAATTGATATATTTCATTTTAACCCTAAAAAGTAAAGTCATTAGAATGTATGTTGGACATTATCTATTGGGAGGCAAAGTAATGCAATCTTTTAATAAGAAAATAAAGTAATAATGACTATTATTGTAAAAAAATAAAAAGAAAAGACAATCCTGTTGTCAATATAGCTTAATTGCTTTTGAGAATTAAAAGAATAGTTTTTAAAACTGGAAGCTATAGTGTGGTATTGAGGAATAGCCATCTTAGATGGAAAATGGGGCAAGAAATGCAAACATATAGCTTCATTTTCATCAATAACAAATCACCTTGATGCCCTGTGAGTGAGTTATACTTAACCCTCTGGTTCTTCTTTAGTGACTCAGAAAATTATGAGAAAATCTGATACGTGTATAGAAAATGGAAAGGAATACAATATAAATCCTTCTAGTTATAAATCCTTTTTATTGTGCTATCAATGTAGGGTTTCTCCTGTTTTGGTCTATATGTCTCATGTAGAAGATTGTTTAAAATACATTTTGGTAAGCAATATCACAGTCTGTTTTAGTAGGTCAAGTCCAAGAACCTTCATTTTACCCACGTTCTTGGAGATTCTGATCTATGTGAGCTTGGAAAACAGTCTAAAATTCTGACTAGTAAGCCAGGCCCAAAGAAACATAGGTCCCATGGTTTCCCTTATTTGCAATAACTAGTATATCTCTGAGTCAAGCAGAAAAGGTCAGATAAATTGATGTTAGGGAAATGAACCCCAAGACAAGTATTCAAGTGTTTGTTTCTTTCATGTGATTGTTTCTAACATATTTATAAGATGATTTCTTTGTTGCTTTGTATGTCCCTCCCCCACAGTATAACCCCTGCTTTCACTGTATTTAATGTTGGTACAATATATGGAGGGGAAGGGAAAAAAGAAATCATTTAACTAGGGATACAGGTGGGCCCATTGCAACAATGAGATGTACAAATCATTATGCTGAAAACCGAACTTTACAACTTTGGTGTGGCGGCGGGGAGGATCGGGTGAGGGGGGTATGGGAAGGGATGGTAAGGGGAAACAAAGGAGGAGGCAACAATGCTTGATAAGAAATGTACTCATTATCTTGACCATGTAATTGTAACCCCTCTGTACGTTATTTTCACAATAAAATATAAAATTCTGACTAGAGGCATTGGAGGAAACAAGTGTATATATGCCAGTCCATACCTCATCTTCCACTCTTCCAAAAAACCAGCTCCTTGACTGCTAACAAATCTATGCAGTAGTTTGGTTTTTTAGTAGGGACTAAAACAACTCTTGTTAGCTCAGTATTGCTGTTACTAGCAATCAAGGGCTGAACTGCAAAGCCATCTTACCAAAACCCACTTCTGTATAACATTATATCTGTCTTTACTGGAAGTCCCTAGAACCAAAGGGCCCTACCAATGACCAACTCTCTGTGAATAAGTTTGTACAGGCTAAAAACCAAGTACAGTATACAAATTTGCATGTTATGATAGTTTATTAATTGGCTTTGATCAAAAGATCACTAAAATATGCACTATGCACTACCTTTAGTGAATTGTTTACAAAAATAAATGTTTTGATTCCAGTTTTTAAGATAATCAATTTAAAAGACAGTATATCTTATATGCGGTAATAACTATGATAATAATGAGAAAAACTATTGGCAAAAAATTTGCCAATATATGGTTTTGTTAAGTGATGCTTCCCTTGTACAACTACTTAAGTATAATAATAAATATGTGCTAAATCAATTTCAAAAGGAAAGGACAGAGTCTATATTCTGAGTTATAAAAAAGACACAAATAGGAGGATCAGAGCAAAAAGCATAAGATACTACCTGAAAAGTAACTAGAAAAGAAAGGGTTGGGAGAATGGTTCAGGGAATGACACATCTACCTTAGCACTAGAGGATCTGAACTCTAACACTAACACCCCCAGAGAGAAAGCAAAAGAGACAGAGAGATAGAGACAAAGACAAGAAGCAAAACGAAGAAAGAGAAGCGAAGAGAAGAGAAGAAAGGAAGTAAGGACAGAGAGATACTAAATATATTTGATAGAGATTTGCAGATAAATTAGTTTATTTAGCTACTCAGAGGGGATGGAAGAAACACCCTACCTCATTATCTCATTTATCACTCACAAACTATTGTCTCCATGTTGTCACTAAGAAAATCAAAACTTAGAGTTAAGATTTGTGCTCAAAGTCCAACAACTAAGAGCTATATAATGGACTTGAGATTTGAACTCTGGTCTTTTTTTGTCTAATCAGAAAAGCCTTCCATCCAGAAGACTAGAGTGCCCTTGTTTCTTTCAGGCAGGCAGGAAATTGACATCTTCATCCATTCTCTCTGCTGTGACTGTTCTCCCAGAGGAAGGGCTGGCCATTAGTTCCCCTCTCTATCACTGACCTTGAAAACCATCTATCTCTTCCAGTAATTACTTGGATGAAAATGGTGAACCCAGCTGCTTCCCTGGTGATGCTTTTGCTCAGCCTCATAAAAGCTGCCTTTGTAGAAGCTACTGCTTGTCTCTTTCTTTTATTTGATAATTCCCAAGAGCAAGATTACCTACAGCCAGCTGCTCCTCTCTACATGCAAAGGGATGAGGAAAATCAAATGCTGATTAAATCTACACATTGTCTTTTCCATTCCTCTCCAGTGAACACCAAGGAAAATCACTGGAGTCCTGACTTTGCCTTTAAGCTTTCTTGAAAACCCCAACAGGATTATTAAGCTGCTACAAATAAGAAACAACAGAATAGTTCCTTCTAATCTATACATAGATTCTTCCCGGTGTGTCTTTCCTTTTTTTCCCATCTGAGACACTATTATTTAAAATTTAGCAGTCAGGAGTGAGACAAGGTCTCTTTCCAAGTCATGTTGACTACTAGTGACCCTTACCCAGAAATGCTGCCCTCCCCAGGATACCAGGAGACTTTTAGCATGACTTATTTTAATATACACAAATAAAAAATTTCTTATCTATGAACACTTTTAATTATTAATTGTGTACACTAGCTACATTAGAAACTTTATACAACTAGACTTTTGTCTTGATGTACTTTTGAATACATGGTCATTTTGCTTGTTTCAGGAAATTATTGGAAACAGTTTTTAGGGAGTGCTTACCATTTCCTAGTTTGCTATGAGTCAGTCTCTATACTTATAATAATACCATGTTAAATAGGTCTCTTCTAGGCTTCATATTTATAGATATGGACATTTGATCACTATCATATACCAAAGCAGAGCCTCATATACAGAGTTTTTAATGGAAATTATATACATCCAGAGCTCTGTCTCTCAAATCCTTGTAAGAAAAAGGGCATATTAAGAGACTCAGAAACTGGTAAGAAATGGTACAGCCACTTTGGAAAACAAATTTTCAATTTCTTTACAAGTTAAAGACAAATTTTCTGTATGTCTCAGAAATTACACTCTTAGGAATCTATCTATCTATCTATCTATCTATCTATCTATCTATCTATCTATCTATCTATCTATCTACCTACCTACCATCTATCTATACTAAGACTTAAGTATAAATGTTCATAATAGGATTGTTTATAATCACTCATAATTGGTTAAGTAAAAATACCATCAAGTGTTGTTATAATTTGTGGAGGGGAAGGGAAAAAACAAATCGTTTAAATAGGGATACAGGTAGACTCATTGCAACAATGAGATGTACAAGTCGTATGTGGAACAGAACTTTACAACTTTGGTGGGGGGGGGAGGGTTGGGTGGGGGGTTGGGGGGGCAGGATGGGATGGGAAGGGGAAACAAAGGAGGAGTCTACAATGCTTGATAAGAAATGTACTCATTATCTTGCTCATGTAATTGTAACCCCTCTGTACAGTATTTTCACAATAAATAAAATAAAATAAATACCATCAACCAAAGAATGGACAGATAAATTGTGGTATATCCATAAAATGGAATATTTTTGGCAATGAAAAGAAATGAAATAATGAAACATACTACATTCAGGTAAATCTCAAACAATTAAGATGAATGGAAATGAAAAAGATCACACACCTTACGATTTGATTGATAAAAACCATCATAAAAGGCAAACCTATAAAAGCAAAATGTAGATTAGATTTGGGTAGTAATTACATAGGATTTTTCAGGGATGATGATAATGTCTTAATGTTGAATTGAGGAGATATTTGCACAGCTTTGTAAATTTACTAAAAAAACAAAACATCAAGAAAGTCCCATTGGATTGTATGCTTAAAATGGACAACTTTGATTAAGGACAATTATTCCTTAATAACACATTTCACAAACTGAAGCCCATCAAAGGATTTGCCATAGCTTTTCTCTGTCTAATATAGTAGTTACCAGTCACATTTGGCTCATCCAAATTGGGACGTGCTTTAGTTGTAAACTACATGTTAAATTTAGGAGATTTAGTATGGGGAAGGAATGATTATAAAGTATCTCAATAATTGATACACTGGTTGTATATTGAAGTGTTAGATAAAACATATTATCAAGAGTATATTTACTTGTTCATTTTTAATGTAGCTACTGGGAAATTAAAATGACCTATGTGGATGGAAAGTGGAGAAAAGACAAATGAGCAAAACCAGAAACATTTAGTTATGTCCAGTGCCAATCTCAACTGGAGATGGAAAAAGATTTAAAGTTCAGTCAAGTTAGCTAATTTTTAAAAAATTTATTTCCTTGAAAAGATGATGTACAAAGAGATTACAATCAGTAAGGTAATGAGTACATTTCTTGTGGGACATTGTTACCCCCTCCTTTGTTTTTTTTTTTGCCACTATCCCTTCTCTTCTCCACCACCCCCACCCCTCCCCCCCAAATTTGTAAGGTTCATTTCCAGCATAGTGTCTTGTATCAAAAATTAGCTATTTATTAACATGTATTTTGATTTCTTAATTGAGAATGAATTTCTTACCTGAAAAGATTTTAGTTAGAAGTCACAAGCCTGTCTGAGTTTTCATCTAAAAGCATTATGAGTCAAATATATTTTATATAAAAGTGAAAACATAAAAAAAGCTGTGTTCTCATCATAACTCAAGTTGTGCTTGCTCATGTAATGGTTATGCCATAATAGGTCTTTTCTCCAAAAGTAAGGCTCTTGCAAGGCAGAATTTCCAAGATGGGGAATGACATCTGAGATTCACAGAGTTGTGCCTCTGCATTGCGTTTAGCAGAAGAATTTGAAGTAGAGTCCCACAAGGGCAGACATAGTTGGGAGTGAGGCCAAACCAGACCTAATATTTCTGTAAATGATAAGAGAATTTGAAAAGATATTAAATCTAAAGTTCAGTCACAGGCTAATCCCAACTCCCAACCATATGCTCTTTATTCTCCAAGAGGGTAAAGGGTCAAACTCACCACATCTTGAAAATTACTCTTTTTTTGAAACAAGATCTCTTGAACAGAGGCCTGCAGGGCTTAGAATGACTCCTAAGATCAACAGCACCATCACTATGATCAATAATGCTATCAGTGCCTCATTGATTGTTGCTAAGTGAGTGTCAGAGACCAGGAAAATGAAATGTACCCTGCACACATCTAAATCCTATTCCCTTTGGTGCTACAGCTCTGTACTCTCAGTGGACATCACTTAAGTGAAATTGGATGCAGAATGTTGGGTCTACAAAACTAAGCAAATTAGCTATGAGCATGACCAAATATTCATCATCAGTTCAGCAACCATGAAAATACATTGCTTGTGAATCTTTCATATTTGTGTATTAAATTATTAGAGCAATGGTGTATTGGTTATTTCTAAAGATTCTTTAAAGGATAGCATAGCATGAAAATATGATCAATAGATAGTATACTATATTATTAACTGTAACTTAGAAGTATATATTTCTACTTCCTTTTAATGACTTTGCTTTTCTTGTCTATATTCTTGTAATTGCTTGTTCAAATCTCTATTTTACCTTAAAATTGTATTAAAGTTTTTCTTTTTCTTTTTTTTTTTTTTGAGTATTGACCATGCTGCACCTTGTTCTTGCTTCATGCCTGAGTGATCTTATCAATGTAAAAGTCTCTAGATGACGATGCACACAATGGTCATGGCTCAGATGGCAAGGTTTTGTTTTACTACTTCATTCGCTTGAAGAAGAATTAAGAGAGACATAACATATAATACACACTAGAGAAATACGGCTGTTATGCTAGAGTGCCATTCACAGGCCAATTGCTTTACCCTCCCAGTTCCCTATGTGCCCAGCCAAAGGCAGATATTGATTTATATGAAAGATTCTATTCCACATCTCACATCTGGACCTTCCCTTGTGCCATTGTTATTATTGGAAAGGTTTTCCTTTATTCTGTGTGTGTATGTGTGTGTGTGTGTGTGTGTGTGTGTGTGTGTGTGTGTGAATACTTGGGGGCTTGCTCAGCTTCAAATGCTCATTCACTTGTTTTTTTCTCATGACTGACACTCTATCACTTGAACCATGGCTTTTGACTGACTAATTGAAGAAGAGTCGTATGAATTTTTCTGCCAGGGTTGACTTTGAACTTGGATCCTCAGATCTCACCCTCCTGAGTAGGTAGAATTACAGGCATGAGTCATCAGCACCAACCTTTCCTTTATGCATGATAAAGAGGCTTTTCAGACTTTTTTAAATTTCAAGCTGGCCTAAAACTCATGATGCTCCTGTGTTTTGAGTAGTTGGGATAACTAGCACATGCCATCACACTTGGGATTATTTTTCTAACTTCTAGAACTCAATTTAAAATCATTTTAAAGATGTCATCATTGACCAATTGAATACATTTTTCAATTACATTCTATCTCAGTCTATTTGTTTTTTTCTTCATAACACTAATCACATGTATTCATCTCTTGTGTTGATAATTTTATCAGTACAGTTCAGTAAACACATTGAACAAATATATGAATAGATGGAAAACATCTCTAGTCATAAGAGTTAGAATAAGAATTTAGGGTTTTTTGGCCAGATTGACGAGGTAGTATCATATAGTAATTAATAACATGAATCTTGTATCTATGGTTTTGTTGGGCACTTGCTCATTAATCAATCAATACTTCCTATGTTTTTCCAAGGTTTTTTTTTTTTTTTTTTTTTTTTTGTCGGTCATGGGGCTTGAGCTCTGGGCCTGGGCGCTGTCTCTCAGCTCTTCAGCTCAAGGCAAGCGCTCTACCACTTGAGCTACAGCGCCACTTCCGGTTTTCTGGTGGTTTATTGGAGATAGGAGTCTCACGGTCTCTCCTGCCCCGCTGGCTTTGAATCGCGATCCTCAGATCTCAGCCTCCTGAGTAGTTAGGATTACAGGCGTGAGCCACCAGCGCCCGGCTTCCCAAGATTTTTAATGAAGAAGATTCCAAAATCATTCCCATCAAAATAACATATGTAAAGTCTTCTTGTTTGGGAGGTTCTGCTCCTATCACCAACATACTCCCCCCTTTTTTTCTTCAAACAGTTAAAGATCCCTTTCCTCTATTAAGCTTTACCTGGACTCTAACACTGCAAAAATGCTCCCCTGCTTTATAATCCTGTAGGGCTGACATCACACCAGGTTTAATACACGGATCTTCTCTGGGGAGAATACCCCAGGCCACACATGTGGGGTAGAAAGCAGTTTTAACTTGAAGGGATGGAAAAGTAAGCATGACTCATATACTTAATTCATTGCTTCATTCTAGCACCTTTCCTCAGTTTCCCTATCAATGGTAATTTGTCACTGGTGTTGTCCAAAGTAGGAGGAGAATGGGATTCCATAAATCTGTAGGAATCAAAGTGAGTCTGGGTGGCCCAGTCTCCTTGTAGCTTATGTAGTTTGGGTGAATTATGTTTCCTGGGTTCACATAAATATCTTCATAAAATGGCTTGAAATGATGCTCAAAGACATATCACAGATAAACATAAATGCTAATAATGGAAGCATACATGAAAAATAAGGAAACGTCAAAACTGGCATTTTTGCTCGCATCATAGTATGGGATGAAATCTGCCAAGATTTAGGAGGAAACAGAAAATAAAATTTGCAGCACTGTTTAAAATATAGATTTATGTTTCTTCTTATTAACAAAGAACATCACTGTAAGTGAACTTTGTGCTTTGCTTGATAATAATGCATATGTATGCATATTCAGACAAAAATGATTAATTGGCAATGATTAATGTAATGGAGTATGTGCTGAAACTACTGATCTAATCATCATTTCTTCCTGGGTCTTACCCACCACATGGTCACCTTGTATGGTCCTCCAGTAACACTTGTGTCTTGATGACCCTACATATCTGTGTAAGGTCAGATTTTCCTTCTGTCCTTTAACCAAAACATCACTCAACAAATTGAATGCAGAAGCAAATATGAGAGTTCAGCTGTCTTCTATTAAGTCAGATATTTAAAATTTCCCCCCCAAAATGTCACTCCTTTCACTATTTCTTATAAAATAATTATTTCTGTTCAAATACTACCAAAACAATTTATATAGTAGATTATGACTAGTTATTAAGTTTAAAATAATTAATGGACAAATAAAGCCTCTTGGATGTTCCCAATAACTTCTTTTAGGTGTGAAAACAGCTAGGACCAAAAGTTTGAGAATTCCTGCCTTAGTGCAGGGTCAGATTGTTTGATTCTAGCACACAGAACTGTTAATAGTTGAGTAACTGAGTGACCACGTTTTATTTTTTTAATTCTCCATCTTTGCTGGAGAGTTAAAATATCTCTGTTATAATTCCAGGGGTACTTTTCTGGTCATGTTTCATACCCAAGGTCTTAATCTTCGTTATGCCTAAGTCAGGCCAGGATGTAGAATAACATAAATGCTAATAGTGGAAGCATATATAAAAAATAAGGGATAAGTAAGGATCTCAAAATGTTTACTGTCTAAATGTAAATGGAATTAAATATACATTTTCAGTACCTACACCCAATTCTAGTCCTTGTGCTCTCTGGACAACGAAGATCATCATACATAAGGAGACCTATTCAACTCCTCAGCCTTTACTGGTGTTCTATCGATGCTTTTTAAGAGGGTAGAAACTTTAGGCACTAGCCACCAATGGGAAAATGATGTTGATAAAAGAAATAATTTTCTCAGCATATGGTTTATCATTGGAAATGATAAAATTTTGTATTCTTCTTAAAAATATGTTTACCTTGACTCACTCTCAATTTACTGTATTAGACTGAGTCTGTAGTGTTATAAACTCCCGGGAAGTAGGATTGCCAGCTAAAATATGAAATGTCCTTTAAATAGGAATTTCAGGCAACCCAAAGGAACATACTTACACTAAAAATATCCTTGGTATAAGTGAGATTCAATTTTAATTGAATTTGCATTTTTATTTGCTAATCTGACCATCCTACCCTACAGAGAATCTTTTACATAATAAAATCTAAAAATCACTGTAGGGATTTGATGAATGGGTTGGAAGAGCTTCATCTGTTACTCAATTTAGAATAGTGCTTCTGAGTCATTTGAATCACCTGGGATGTCTTAAATATTACTGCGTCCCATACTGCCTCTAGATATTCTGATTTAATTGATGTATGGTACACCTCAGGTATTGGACATTTGTTAAAAAAAAAAAAAAAACCTCCTCAGTGATTTGCTCTGCAACCCAACTTGAGAGCCATAATTGGAACAGAGTGGTGGAAAGACTGAAAATTTCAATTATGGCATGAGGATGACAGTAAGATGTGAACATAATATTAAATGGCATGAGACACAGCTCTAAATATTCAAGGTGCTCAATAAACACAGCCCTGGAGTTTGTGATTAGTCTCTATTTTTGCAGTGGGATGTACAAATTGGGGGCTTTGGAAACAATGGAGGAAAGAGAGATGTGGATACTGAGTCAGAATCGTCTGATGATTTTTTCCCAAGTACTTAT
Organism: Dipodomys spectabilis; assembly: GCF_019054845.1. NCBI lineage: Eukaryota > Metazoa > Chordata > Mammalia > Rodentia > Heteromyidae > Dipodomys > Dipodomys spectabilis. The sequence continues at coordinate 16,087,205 of NW_024870758.1, read as the reverse complement.
ACCTGGCCACTGTAATCTATTCCCTGTCCAAAGAATTTAAGACATTCTCCCTTCCTATTTTCATCCCCTAGCTAGGAATTTATAAAAATTGTATTTCAGCTAATAGCAGATACAAGCTAAAATAAAAGAGGAGTATGTATGTGTGTGTATATGGAAAACAATAAAGAAAGATGAAAAACAAGCATACAATATTTAGAATAGACAGAAACTATACACAGTAATGTAAAAGGTGATATTTTTTTCTTTTTTTCATTGTCAAGGTGATGTACAGAGGGTTTACAGTTACATAAGTAAGGTAATAAGTACTTTTTTTGGTCAATCTTGTTACTCCTTCCCTCATTTTTCTCCTACTTTCCCTCCCCCCAAGCTCCCCCAAGTTGTACAGATCATTTCTAACATATTGTCCTGTGAATATCGCTATTGTATTGGTTTCCCCTCTTGTCCTTTGTCTCACCATTCTGTTGTTCCCCTTCCTTTCCCTAATTCAAATAAATGTATATGTAATACCAGAGTACCAAAATCAAATACAGTGACAACAGGAGATATACCATAAGGGGAAGAACATACAAAAGAGACAAGAAATCACATTGTACATTGAAAACAACAAGAACAAAGAAAAACCTCTTGTGTCAATACTTCTTAAGTCTGATGGAAGGGATGCATTAGAAATAATATAATCAATAGAAATAAATAAAATAATGAGTAATTATACTTTCTTAATAAGCATTTTCTTGTATAAAAATGTGGTCCAATCAATAGCAGGATACATTTCATGTATTTACCTGCTTCTTTGCTCATTATGGCTAAAATAAGTCCAGTTTTGCATCTCTGCTGTTTTTTTTTTTTTTTTTTCCCAGAACAGCTTGCTCATGCAGTATAAGGACTTAGAAAAAGAAAACTATTCTGAACAGCTATCCTGACTCATTTCAAACTTTTTTCAGGAATGGAGCCTTTTAAACAAATTCCTTTGTGTAAAACATCTGTTCTTTTGCATGCAAATAGAATTTTCTAATTAACTTTTGCTTCACTTTGCTTTGTATTATCCCAAGGCCTGGCTACTCAAAGTTGGATTGATTATGCAGAGAATGGACACAGGAGAGCCAAGACATGTTTTAGAGGCCAGAAGTAAACTTGCTATGGCTCCCCTGGCTGCCTGAGGGCCAGAGAAATCACAAGGTTCACATTTAATGCCCGTGAGGCCCCTAGAGAACACCAGCTCCATTGAAACACAGCCGTCTCCACTCGGCTCAGCTAATTGCCGTTACCTTGGTAGTAATGCATTTCAAAATACATAAGCAGAAACCAGTGATTGTCAGCCCTCCCCTTTAAAATCACCCAAGGACTTTTAAAAATATACGAATGTCTGGGTCTTACACTGATGCATTAAATCAGAATCTGTGGGGTTAGTGGTTGGACATTCAATTATTATTTTTTCTTTTTAAATCTCCTCAGGTGGTTCTAATGTACAGCCAAGGTAAAAAATTGCTAACGTAGACAATGCAATATGTTGTATGTGGGTAAGATTAAGCTGAAAACCAGGTGCAGCACACATAATAATCAGTAAATAATTCACATGATAGGGATAACCAGCCAATTTTATATTTGAAAGTATCCACTCTGGGAGTGGATACTTTAAGTACTTCAGTCAGATCAATAGGAAAAGTTCAGTTAATTAACATGTTAAATGTCAAAGATTAATTTTAATCAGTGACTTGTTAATTGGCATGATGAATTTCAGAAATCAACCTTTATTACAGGAATGAAAATGTTGTTTTAGAGAGTTGTAGGACACTGTATATGAGACTAATGATATTAATGATATATGTAGCTTTTTACTTGTCAATCCGGTGCCCAAAGCTGGCCCTTGTCTCTAACTATTGGGTCAAAGCTTTGAGGTTTATACATCAATGATACTAAGGACACAGGAAATTTGCCTCTGGAATCCTGTTAATTCTTCCTGGGTGAAACTTTTGTTTAAAGTTAGATCAGAGCACCAAAAGGTACTGAGAGCTTCCTAAATCTTCACCAACTTCACCCAATACACAGCTTGTTAATTAAGTGTTTCTAAAATAAATGCTCTTTTGTGACAAAAATCAGTCTAACTCTGTATGAACTTTGGAAGAGCAGAGCAGTTAGTACTGGAGTTTGAACTTGGCCTTGTACTCGCTAGACTCGCTTGGCTGATACCCTACCACTTGAGCCATGCCTTCAGCTCTACTTTTGCTGGTCATTTTGGATATGGAGTCCTATAAACTTTTCTGCCCTGGCTGACTTCAAACAGTTATCCTCTAGATATTAGCTTATTGAATTGCATAAGCTACTGGTGCCTTGCCTCAATTTGATTTTTCCCTGTTTTATTTTAATATTTAGAAATGATTTATTTTTATTATTTTTAAGTAGTTGTACAAAAGAATTACCATTTAACCAAGAAGTTTATAAATATAATCCATTTTTGATCAATGTCACTCCTTTCAACCTTCCATGTGAAAATTTTTTATGTTACAATCAACTTTAAATTATAATAAAGCTAAAACAGCATTTTTGAGAAGAGGTCATGCTTTTTGAGAATAAGCAATGATGCTGTCATTGGCCAGATGAGTTTGAATCACTAAGGTTAGCTTTGACCTTAGAAGCCAGCAGTAGTTTGGGAACTCAGACTCCATCCAAGTAGGAGGAGACAAATGGGTGTTAGAGATCAAGCTGATATGGTCACAGGAATTCAGAAGGTATTGGGACAAGAGGCACACCAGTGGAGAGAAATTGTGACACTAGACTCTCCTCTGGTTCTATCTGAGGGCTATAGGGAAGGATCTGTTCCAGACAACTCTTTGGCTTGTAGAATCATGTTCACGTGACATTCTCCACACACATGTGGCTGTGTCCTAATTTCACTTTTAAATAAGGACACTTGTTATAAGGAAGTAGCACCTTCCCTAAAGACCTCTACTTAACTACATCCACAATGATACTTTTTCCAAATAATTTTATATTCTCTGGAGTTAGGAGTTCAACACATGAATTGAAGCAATATGATTCAACCTTTAGCACCCCAAGAAGAAAGAGGATAAGACTTACAAATCAGGAGAGATTTTTGTACTTGTTTATCAGTACTTTATAGAATATGTGCTGTGTATATAGTTTTGGATAAAGGAAGTATAACAAGAGAACTGGCTGGGAATATTGTGTTTCTAATCAGGAGAAGCCACTTAGATTCTTTGAAGCAAAGTCAAGACAGATTTTTAAAGTCCTTATGATCTAACTATGGAACACATTTTTAGAGTCTAAGGTCCAAAGACATGTAGAGATAGAAAGTGCTGAGTGTGAAAATGGCCTCCCTTAGAATGAGTGGCTAGACAAAACAAAATAATTTTGATATTGAAGCCTGCCCTATTTTTCAATCCTAAATTATGCAAATGATGAGAAAACATTCTTGAGGCCAAGAAAGCAAGCCTTCTTGGATGAAAAAAATAAGACACTTCACGTTTTAACTAATTTTTCTTAAACTTTTTGTTTTGGTGGTATTTGGCAGTGGAAGAAGTTCCTGGATGCTGAACTTAGGCCCTTGGTGCTGTCTCTGCCCTTCTTTTTTTAATCAGTCATGAGGCTTGAACTCTGGACCTGGACACTGTCTCTGGGTGCTTCAGCTCAAGGTGAGCACTCTACCACTTGAGATGCCACTTCCAGTTTTCTGGTGGTAAAATGGAGGTGAAAGTCTCACAGAATTTCCTGCTCTGGCTGGCTTTGAACCTCGATCCTCAGATCTCAGCTTCCTGAATAGCTAGGATTAGAAGCATGAGCCACTGGTGCCCAACATCTCTGACCTTTTTTTGCTCAAAGTTAGAACTCTACCACTTGAGCCAAAGCTTCACTTCCAGCTTTTTTTTTCTGGTGCTTAATTGGAGGTAAGGGTCCCCTGGACTTTTCTTCCCAGGCTGATTTTAAACCACAATCCTCAGATCTCAGCTTCCTGAGTAGCCAGGATTATAGGTATGAACCACTGATGTCCAACTTCCTTAAAAAAAAAAGGGATGAGAAAGTAATACACTAAGAGGGTGAACTAGAGCAGCTGCCCGAGGAAGATCATTCATCTCAGAGCTTTTGAGCTCTCTGGAGGTCTGAAGTTTGGGCATGAGATACAAAGTGCAAAGACACTAGTCCATTCTACTTGGTGACAGATCAGCAGTCCATGGCAGTGTGTTATGCCCAGAGCACACCACCACCTTAAGAGCTGAAGGAGGAGACTGTAGTAGATGTGTGAACTAGAAAGGGCTCTGGAAGAGTCTTCCACTCATGTGGCTTTTACAAGTATCAAATGAAAATACTTGTCCTGTATCTTCTAGCAGCAAGAAGGCAATTTTTCTCTTTTCTCTCTTTTTCAAATATTTTGGTTTTGAAAGCACTGTGATTTGAAGTCAGGGTCTTATGCTTGCTAAGTAGCCACTCTACCACTGAAGTATATCTTAAACACCCTTTTTTTCCATCAGCAACTCAAAAGCCCCTACAGATGAAGATAAAGATGAAAGAAACATCCACGGACAAAGGAATAGGGTTAGCATGTGTATTCTTCTAATACTTTCCAGGGGCTAGGCTCTGCCTTACCTGGATCTCCATCTAGGCATGTAACTTTGACCAGTGGCCAGATGACCTCAGAGTTTATAATGCTAGATACAGGGACTTTATACAGATCTATACACTCTCCTCTCCTCTCCTCTCCTCTCCTCTCCTCTCCTCTCCTCTCCTCTCCTCTCCTCTCCTCTCCTCTCCTCTCCTCTCCTCTCCTCTCCTCTTCCTCCTCCTCCTCCTCCTCCTCCTCCTCCTCCTCCTCCTCCTCTTCATCTTTTTTACATCTTTCTCTTTCTCTTCCTTTATTTCTTCCAAATTAAGCTTCAAAGAAGATAGCTCCAAAGCTATCAATCTTTCAAAGGCTTATCTTCTATTTTATCTAACAATTTAGAGCAAAAGGATACAAAATACACATCTACTGATCTACTAGTAGACATGGAACATAAACAAATGATACATTGCCCAAATGCATCAACAGGGTCACTATGAGGTCACTGTGAGGCTCTGTCAATCCAGAGGTTTCAGATGATACTTTAGCTTTCATAGTCCACCTATTAATATCTGCACTTGCTGAGATCTTTTTATTTGGTACTTTTTTATTATAAAAATGTTGTACAGAGGGGTTACAATTACATGAGCAAGGTAATGAATACCTTTCCTATTGAGCATTGTTGCCTCCTCCTTTGTTTTCCCCCTACCATCCCTTCCCTGCCCCTCACCGAGGTTGTAAAGTTCATATTCAACATAGTGTTTTGTACATCTCATTGTTACAATGAGTGAACCTGTATCTTTATTTAAGCATTTTGTTTTTTTTCCCTTCCCCTTCCCGAATTAGAACAAGATGCAGGGCACTGACATCAAATACAGTGAAAATAGGGGTTATACCTTGGGGGAGGCCCAAGGTATATTTGTTGCATACAAAGCAACAAAAATATCACATGGTACATTATAAATATATTAAAAAAACAATAGCAAGCAAGAAAAAAAAGATATTTGTGTCCCTAAAATCTTTTCTTAGTTTGCAGTTTTCCACGTGAAACACGAAGGACATATTTGTTGCCTATGACCCAAGTACCAGCCATTAGTTTTGGTACCCTCATGGGTGGTCAGATGCAATTTCCTGAGGGTAGGGCTGGGATGTAGCTCAGTGGCAAAGCGCTTGCCTAGCAAGTGCAACGTCCTGGGTTCGTTCCCCAGTACCAAAAAAAAAAAAAAAAGAAAAGGCAATTTCCTGAGGGAAAAAATAACTAGTTGAGCTGCATGAAGTCCTAGGGACACTTGCACCAACTGAGGTGTGCATCTGCTAGTTGCCTGTGCTCATTCCAACAGGAAGAAAAATCCCTCCAGAAATAGGAAAACCTTGGTCGTGTGTGTGTGTGTGTGTGTGTGTGCGCGCGCGTGCGTGCATGCTTATATGTTATGCCACTAGAAGTGGAGCCATAAAACCACACCAGCCCTTCTGGTAATTGTCACACCTCAGATATCTCCCAGTATGTTAAGCAATGTCATAAAATCCTCAATACAACATCTGTATTGAAAATAAATACATGTCATATAACACTTGAGGAGGGCTGGCTTGAGAATAAAAATGTCACAGAAGAACAAAATCCAGTGTTATAGCTTTAAGGTGGTTGGGAATTATTCATCTGTATGTCTAATGAGACCAACATATGGCAAGTGATGGATGTTTCTTGATACTCCCTTCCTATTTTCTGGCTTTTGTGATAGCAGAGCACCAAACAATGGCTGTTTCTCAAAGCTTCTCTGCTGGGATTATCTCTACTTGTAAATTTAGTCCTAGAAGATAGGAATGAATTGTGCTATGGCTATTTCTGCGTTAACTACTCTCCACAGCCACACTCATGGCAGTACATTGGGATGTGAGGGCGCTGGAATCCCAGCTATGCTATTATCATGCCTGGCATATGACTTGGCCTTTTTTTAAACCGAAGTTTTCGTATTCTAGTTTTTAAAATATACCTACTCATAGCTTTATGATGAAAGAAAAGGAAATGTTTAGAACATCCCCTGGCCCAGAGGAAGTTCTGAGAAATTACAATCTGGAGTTACATGATATTTTCACAGACTTCTTTGGCTTTGAATGCCTTTGTCTCCATTCCTTTCCTTTCCATTTCCTTATTCAGGTTCAAATATAACCACTTTTCTTGGAAAATTTCCTGATTCACCTAAAGAACTTTAATTGTTTCCCTCCCATGATCCCCATACCTTTTCCCCATAATGTATTACAAGTACATTGCTGTCGTTTATACATTGTTTTGTGTCTTCTCAATTTACTATGAGTTTCTTAAGGATAAGGCCCTTGCGTCCTCTTCGTGTTTGTTTCTACTTGAGTTCTTTTTTCCTACCATAGATTTTCAAATAATCTTTTTTGAATGAACAGATGAAGAAATAAACTAATTAATCAACCAAGAAATCATATAATATGATACCACATGTAAATCAAGAAAATCCTTAGTGGTACTTAGCAAAAGGTAAGAAGAAAAAGCTAAGTGTGCTTGTAATAGTGTGCATAGGAAAATTAATTCGATCCTTCTTATAAACTACCATATACAAGGATTTTCTGTGTGCTGACTCAGTTTGCTAGTTATGTCTATCTTACACTGAATGCTATGCTTACAATGTTTCTTTGAAGTAGATCTTTAAGGTTTATTAGTCAATGCAGTGATAGTGTTGTAGCTTCGATATGAACTATCCCTCCAAAAGGCTCATATGCTCAAGGCTTTGTTTTCAGTATATTAGTCTTCAGAGCTAGGGCTTTGGGGAAGTGACTGGATCAGGAGGGATATGACTGAATGGATTGATTTCTTGATTGATTCATAGAATGGTAACATTATTGAGAGGTGGTAGAAAGTAAGAGGTGGGGACTAGTTGGAGAAATGAAATCAGTAAGGGCATGAAAGGCATACTGTGTCTTCCCCCGCCTCTTCTTTCCATCTGAGGTGAGCAGTCTCCTCTCTATGTTTCTTTTGCTATGATTTTCTGTTTCACATCACAGCCCTCTTAATAGAGAAAGGTAACCATGGAGTGAAACCTCTGAATCCATGAGCTAAAATAGACTTTAAAATAGACTTTGGGGGCTGGGAAGGTGGCTCAATGGTAGAGTGCTTGCCTTGCATGCATGAGACCCTGGGTTCAATTCCTCAGCACCACGTAAGCAGAAAAAGCTGGAAGTGGTGATGTGGCTCAAATGGTAGAGCTCTACTTTTGAGCTGAAGAGCTGAGGCACAGCACTCAGGCCCAGAGTTCAGGCCCCATGACCAACAAAAAAATTCTTTCATATATTTGCTCAAAGTAGAAGAATGTTTGACTAAGAAAATTAGGAAATTCAGATACTATAGACTAAGGTATATTTTGAGAGAGTATATATTTTCCATTTAGCTTTCCTGTGACCACCTACTTTTCTAGGCACAATTCAAAGTGGTACTTTCCCTTTTTCACATCAGCATTGCCTTATCCTATGTGAAGAGACCCATCCCCTTTGAGGACACTGAATGAATACATGAAGTGTTCACATACTGTTATGGCTGCATATACACTGAATTGGCCATGCTACAACATATTGACCCAAAATAATTGTGGATGGCAATGGAGTTAGAAGAAAACTCCTTTAGGTTTTCTAGGAAAAATCATGGCATTTTTGTATGTTTTTTCTTGTGCATAAGTAATGTCTACATAAACTTTCCAATATGTTCTCCTTTCATTGAAGATACTTTCTTTGTTCCCCTCAGTTTTCCTGAATAGACTTTCTAGAATTTTAATGGGCAAAGATTCGGGATATTGGGCATTCAGTCTCATTTCTGTGGCTGACTGAAGCAGCTACAGCAATGTGTTACTTAGTGTAAAATATCTTCCCTCTTTGGGCCATTAATGCGGAATCACTTGTTCCTAGAGCCACATAATATAATAAAGATGTATTCATAAGAAAAAAATATTTTTTGTCTGGAATATGATAACTGAAATGTAGTAGCTAAATCTTATCTGTGTAGAATGTATTCAAAACTTAGAATTGATACCTGGAACTTCAGATAGTACATCATATGCACATATACATAGATGCATACATGTTCCTATATTCATGTACCTGCACATCCATAATAAATATATCCATAGTCATGCCAACACACATAAATATATATAATAAAGTTGAGTTTGTAAATCATGTATAGAAAATATTAATAATAAGAACTACTTCATTCTTTTAGGCTATAATAGTTTGCTGAAAACACAGAAAGCTAATCTGAAAATAGAGCAGGGAGGTCTTTACCTATGACTGTGTACATCTAGTTTTCATAATTCTGAGTGCCCTTTTCTTCTTCTGTATAGAAAAAGAAAGCAATTGAGCTAAACGAAGTTTCCAAGAGTTAGATGTTGTCTTGGACTTAGTTTCTCTCTCTCTTATTTATCTTATTATTTATTTCTACACTAAAAATTACCATTACAACACAAAACTATTCTACAAAGCTATCGTTATTAACATTGGTTTCTTAAAAGCATGATATAGTCTTTAAACTAGTGGCAATCACTATAGAATATTCTATCAATAATCAATTAAAATCACTTTTGTCTTACCTGTTCCTAAAGAAATAATTTGATAGTAGGGATATAGTTTTTAACTTTATCTCCTCATTTCACTGACTTGAAAACTTTTCTAGATTAAGACGAGGCTTTTACAATTTTAGTTCTTGTATTAGAACTTCATTAGCAGTTTTTGTAGGAGTACATATTGTATTATATATCTACTATATACATAATTAATACTAATTCTAACCCATCAAATTGACAATTTTTCTACTTTTCTTTTTTGTGCTGGTACTAGGGCTAGAACTCTGGGCTTGGATACTGTCTTGGAGCTTTTTTCATTTTTTCCTTTAAAATTATTTTTGTTGTTGTTACTGTCAAGGTGCTATACAGTGGGTTACAATTACATAAGCAAGGTAATAAGTACATTCCTTGTCAAACTTGTTACCCCTTCCCTCATTTTTCTCCTACTTTCTCTCCCTCTGACTCCTTGCCTCCCCAGTTGAACAGATCATTTCCAACATAGTGTCTTGTGAGTATCACTGTTTCATTGGTTCCCCCTTTGTCCTTTGTTTTACCATTCTATTGTTCCCCTTCCCTTCAAATAAATGTATATACAATATCAGGGTACCAAAATAAAATATAGTGACAACAGGGGATATGCCATAAGGGGAAGAACATACAAAAGAAACAAGAAATCACATAGTACATTAAAAACAACAGCAACAAAGAAAAACCTCTTGTGTCCATGTCTTAGAGTTCATTTCGCTTAGCAAATAGTTATTGAGCTATTCTGCTCATCTGCTAGGATAATCCTAGACATGTACTAATTATTACAAATGAGAGAAACCATGGGATGGGACCTCAATAGATGAATAGATTAAGAAAATGTGGTGTGTGTGTGTGTGTGTGTGTGTGTGTGTGTGTGTGTGTGTGTGTTGAAATTCTATGCTTCCATCAGAAAAAAATGACATTGCCCCATTTGTAAGGAAATGGAAAGTCTTGGAGCTCTTTTTGATCAAAGCTAGGACTTTGCCACTTAAGGCTAAAAGTTTTTTGTTAGCTGGAGCCAAGCATCTCACAGACCCTTTGACTTGTGATTCTTAGATCTCAGCCTCCTGCATAGTTGTATTACACTCATGTCCAAACTACCACTTTTTGAAATCAAATACACGATCATCATTTACACTAAATAATTACATAGCTCCAACATTGAGGTTTGTTTTATGTAAAAAGGATTAAGTAAGGAAACCATAAATTTGTTAAATAAATCATATGAATTGACATTTCTTTCATGAATTATAGTTCTTAGATAGTAAAGCCTCTAAGAAAGAAAAAAATTTAAAGTAAGTTGTATTTCCTTCTCCTTGACTTGTGATGAGTTAGTTGTTGAATTTAGCAGATTCTTCCTTCTTTTCCCAGCCAAAAAAGGGAGGAGGAAGCAGGATGGGCAAAAACTGCAGGACACTGTCTCTGACCAATGTGTTCAGCATTGATGTGCAGAAAGAAGATAGATAATTTCTCCATCACTGAGGGACAAGTGTGCAGGTCTCAAAGCCTGCCCGATGGAAGTGGCAGTATGCTGCTGAGCTTCCCTAGGACATCCTAGAACAGCACATCTCCATCGAGTAATGGATTTTTTTTTTTGAAAAGTAGAGAGCTTGGCCTTGTGAACTCCGGAGAGCTGTAGAACAAGTAGCACCTATAGCTTTCGCCAATAAAGTAACAACCTCCTTCTTCCCACACACATAATGAACATAAACTTCCCACTGGTTTCCAAACATCCATTCCACTCAAATCTTTATTTTTTTCATATGCCAATTTTCTCTTGTCTTTATTCCCACTGTCCACATTTGCTCTCATTATCCCCATTATTCACATAATCTAGTGAAGATTCACAACATTAGAAAAGACTGGCCTAGGCAATATGGAGCTGTGACAGCATTCTAAATACTACAGTCCACTCAAAGCTTTATAAGCAAATAAGATTCTTCACAATGCTTTGATTCCTGGCAGACTGACTGCTCACTCCTTGTCTTCATTTTCTTCTAAGAAAAATTCAGATAACTAATAGGGCCCTTGGAGAAATAAATGTTTTTTCATCACATTGGCAGTTCTCCTAATCCTATGTCATATTCTAGAATACAGTTTTGATGACAAATGAAATAGCCTTCCAGGGAAGCCTTGCTTGTGCTCCAAACCTGATTTAGAGGGCATGCTACCAGTTCAGTGATAGGTTTTTCTTCTCTTGATCTTTTTTATTTTATTTTTATTTTTACAGATTCTCTCCTGCAGCATCTAAGCACAAGGTTCTTAGGACTTGCCCAATAAATAATCATGAACTTACTGATCTAAAACAATAGGAATTTATTCCTTCACAGCTTATGAGGCAAGAATTTTAAATGAAGTAGCTAAGCTATGCTCCAGGAAGGCTCAGGGAGGAAGGGTTATTCCATGATTCTTCTCTCTCCAGATTCACTACAGTGTTTGGCAGTGCTTGACCTGTTACTGCCCTCCAATCTCTGCTTTTATCTTTATATATTCTATTTCTCCCTGAGTCCACATGGTTCAAATCTTCCTCTCCTTCCTCTTATAAGAACATTAGTCATGGAATTTAGAGGCTACCTTACATCTGTGATCTCACCTCGAGATCTGTAACTTGATTACATCTTCAAGATCTTACTTTCAAACAAGTTCACATAAAAGTGTCAGGTCTTGATGTATCTCAGGGATGGAACATACTTAACTCACTGCAGTGAGTTTGGGGGTTGGGAAGAGAATTCAGGAAGACAGGTAGCACATGCCAGGGCACACTTTCCAAATTTCCACAGGTGGCTAAAACCCTAAGATGCACACTTCCCTTTAGTTCGGGCTTCCTTATTGGCACCCTGGATTTCCATATGTAGTATGCATTTGAGCATAAAATGGGGAACAGAAATATCATTGAGGGGTATTTTTGGTTACAGGAAATAAGTACAAGCAAAAGAAAAGAGATTAAGGTAAGGGAAAAATTCAGCTTCATGGCTGCTACAGTGGTGATGGCAGGGAAGAGATTTTTCTACAGAATTTGCTAATGAAAAGAACTTTCAGAGAGGAGAAAAGAGGCTCCACCATTATTTTATTTATTTATTTATTTATTTTGGGTCCGGTCATGGGGCCTGAACTCTGGGCCTGGGCGCTGTCCCTCAGCTCTTCAGCTCAAGGCTAGCACTCTACCACTTGAGCCACAGTACCACTTCCGGCTTTTTTCTTTTTTGCTTATGTGGTGCTGAGGAATCAAACCCAGGGCCTCATGCATGCAAGGCAAGCACTCTACCACTGAGCCACCTTCCCAGCCCCTCCACCATTATTTTAATAGCACATCTCTTTCCTACACAAAGACAATAGACACAGAGGTTTTGAGGAATTGGGCTCTAGAACAGGATTACAACCGTAGTTTTGATTCCAGCCATTGACATGTTAATCTGAACTCACTGTGCCTCATTTTACCTCATCTGGAACTAGACACTGACTATTCCTAACTTGGAAGATGATTGAGTTTATTATTAATCCATTCTCAGCAGGATATTTCTAATTCCCATTATGGTTTTCTATCGATGTTTCTGTATCTAAGATAGAGGCACATCTCTTTCCTACACAAAGACAATAGACACAGAGGTTTTGAGGAATTGGTCTCTAGAACAGGATTACAACCGTAGTTTTTATTCCAGCCATTGACATGTTAATCTGAATTCACTGTGCCTCATTTTACCTCATCTGGAACTAGACACTGACTATTCCTAACTTGGAAGATGATTGAGTTTATTATCAATCCATTCTCAGCAGGATATTTCTAATTCTCATTATGGTTTTCTATCGATGTTTCTGTATCTAAGATAGATTACCACTAATGGAATTAGAAGGAATTATAGAGGCAAGCTAGTATATACCTCACCTACTATTGTGAGGTATAGATATACAGATATATTGCTGCTAGGAGGTAAATGTTTAAGCTTTCTATATATATATAATTAAAACTATATATATATATATACATATATATATATAATTAAAACTATATATATGGTTTCTACCCAACCTGCTCACTTATAACCAAGCTTAAAAATTTTGACAATCATTTAAAATTATTTGTAAACAACAATTGCAACATTAAATAAGAGCCAAGTAAATTTTACAAATTCCCTTTTGTTGATTTCAAATAAGCCTTCTAACTTTTTTGAAGTCTCAAAACACTGCCTTTTCATGGTGTGTACCTGGGTCAACATCATCCAGGTTGCTTTCTCTCCTTGCTGGGCCTCCCTATGTCAGATGTGCTTTTCCTTGGGTGGAAGATATTTTGTGCCTCCCATTCCCGTGCCCCTCAAAGGACTGAATCATTCTGATGAGGCTGAACAATTTTTCATAAAAGTACATGAGTTCAATCAGGCAGGAAATGAGGCCCTCAAATCAAATCAGAGGTTGTGGCAGCATCACTGTCTGCTTTTTCAAAACTCTGTGAGAGACAGGGTTTCTTGTCATGTGGTATAAAAATCAATAAGCAAGGAGTAGTTTCAATCATTTAAGTGCAACATGACGAAAATTGGCTGTGGAGAGCCCACAAATGGAATTCTGACAGTCATTACACCATTGACAATTTAAAAGGCACACAAGTAGGTGAAATAGATATTCTGCTGGAACTATGCTTAAGGAACATCTTTATGCCCAAGTGCAAACATCTAATATTTGAATCATGCATAGTCAATGTGGGGAAATGCCAGCTTCCTACCCCAGGAAAGGTGAAATAGGAGAGGTTGGTCGTAGCGAGAGTAATGGGGGGAACTTGGCATAAGACTATCTGTACTGCTCTTATCTCTGCCCCCTGCTCTGCTTCACTCCACAAGTCCTGACTATTCAGTATATGGCTTCAGCTCTAGGCACCTTGGCTTCAATCAAGGACACTAAAGGATTAAATGGTTGAGATACTTCTACTATGTTTTAGTCAAGGGTTAGAAGAAAGTAAGACTCCTAGAGAAAGACTTGGGGAAATGAAATTGAAATACCCTAAAATGTTTTTAATTTTCATTTTAAAAAGTTTTTTATGACATTTTTAGCTGGACATCTCTCAATTTTCATCACACCTATATTAGAAAGACATAAATCTTTAATTCCAAAGAATATAATTTCTGGAATATTAGAAAAAAGGGATTGAAACGAAACAGCTACTTCAAATGTCTAAATGTATTCAGTGGAATTTAGATAATTTAATAACGACATCTATGGTCATCCATCTTTAATATACAGCAATGTGCTCCATTTTTATCTATATTAAATTTCATGTTGTTCTTTTATCTATGATAACTCATATTTCTGTTCTATTTTCCATATTTGAAATTTTGGAATTTCCATATTTGAAAATTTTTATAAACATTCTATAATACTCTAGGCAGAATATGTATAAAACTTTATATATAAAATAATAAAATTTTATTACTATAAGGTTCCCAGTATTGAAAATATCCAGACTGAGTTGAGGCAATTATTATAATTATTATAATTGGCCAATTATTATAATTGAGCAAACAAGCATCAATTATTACAGATTTGAATGTATATTTCCTAGCATAAAAAGCAAAATTTTGGTGGAGATGTATTTCTTAACAAGATGAATTGAAGTGTTAAAACATTGCTTCCTAAATGCATTTACAACATTACTTCTAGAATGAAACAGGATTCAGCTTTAACATTATTAACTTTTTGTTTTTATGATTATAAGTACTAAGATAATTTGTTCATATAAATTAGTAAATAAGAATGGAGAGTTTCATTACATAAAAATACCACTCAATTCTATCTTAGTCCATTTTGTGCTGCCATAATGGAATACCACAAAGCAAGTACAATGAACAGAAACATTTTAGCTCATGGATTTGGAGGGTGAGTAGTCCAAGAATGAATCAAGCAAGTGTAGAGGGCTTTCTTCCTGCATCATCTAATACAGACGGGCAAAGAAAGAGAGTGAGAACAGGATAAGACTTGCGAAACCAACAGTGGAATTACATGGATAGCCAATAGCTCTTCTTTCTTGTGATGTTTTCATAGAACTGTACAGCAAGAAGTTTTACAGAGGAAGGGGGTTATTGTTCAAGTAGGACCACAGCTTGAAGTTTCTCTGGGTTGTCTGGGTTTTTCTTTTATAGAGAGACATTGATGATGTGGAACATAACTGTGTCAGATTGAAAAGTAAGCTTGTGGAGATGGTTAAAGAATCACCTTGCCAGGATAGAAAAGATATACAAGATCGTTGGCTGACTAGGAAAAATGAAAATTACTCAATTTTTTTGTCAGATAGCAAAACTAAGACTAGTCAATCTATCTCAGAAGGAAACTTTAACAACCATATTTGTCCAAAACTCCAGTGAGTGGTCATTTGGAGGGAAGAATCCTCTCTGCTCCCTTAACCACCAGCAACATTATTATTCTGGAAATTCTACAAATTTCTTTAAAAATTAGAATCAGTTAGTTGCACAGTGGGTTTCGTTGACATTTCTATACGAGCATACAATGTGTTACGAACAAACTCACCCCCTCCCTTACATTTCCCCACTTTCCAAACCAGTCTCCACAGGCTTCATGGTGCCATTTTTACACATGTACATGAAATATTTTGATAATACTCTCTTCCTGCTAGTACTCCCATCCCAAACATCAAATAAATAATATTACATACACTATTGATGTATAACATATTGCATATAAATTGTTGGACTGTTTAAGGGGATTAGAGGAGGAAAGAATGTTAGAGAGTAAAGAAATACTGAAATGTCTTTCATCTGTGAATGAAAATAGCAAAATTAAACTTACTAGAGGCTGTTGAATAAGAGGAAGTAGTAGGGATACAGAAAAAAGTGAGAGTAAACAAAGGGACTGGTTTGACTTAAAGCTATATATGCATTTGTGAAATATCATGGTGAAACCCCTTTTGGACAGTTAGCATAGACTTAAAAAAGAGAATGAATGTCTGCATCACTTAGTGGAATGGATTCAGTGAATGAGTCCTATCCAATTTTGAGAATCCAGGTACCTTAGCCTAGAGAAAGTAGAAGTGTTAAGACTCACAGCTGCCAACAGTGGTGTGAAAGCAGCACTAGATAACATAGTAATATGTTGGCTACTCATAAAATGTGCTGCTAATTACCTATACTGTTGAATAACATCTGAGTCCATTGTGCAACAACATGAGTGATTGACATGGGTTAACCATACTGCCCTATCTAATCTTGTGGCTAAGGCATCCAGTGCTAAGACTGCTGGGCTTGGGAGCACTGTTTGTGGCTAAGGCATAGAACCAAGCCAGACAGCCCACTTGGGGATCAAAGCAAGAAACTTGGCTGCACTCACCCCGTTCTCTGTGCAACCTAGTTAACCACATATGATTCCCATACAGCCATCAATCTCAACTCAGGGAGACTGAATGTCCCTTAACTGCTACAATTGATAATAGGACTCCTGTAGCCAAGTGTTTAACTGTCGGGGTGTGTATTTGGATGCTAATCAATTCTGGAAAGCTCTGAGTGGTTTTGGGTCATGTTGAAAAACAGCCTGTCTCTGGCTGCCACTTGCTCATTTGTGGTTTATCATTTGCTTACATCTGTTCCAGGTGTGAAAATTAATGCATTCATTTATTCAGCACTCTAAAATGTACAACATGCTTTTGTATGTAATGATCTCACTTAACCTCATCAAATATACCACTCTATCAGATTTTTTTCCCTTTGCGTTTCACCATTATATCTTTCCAGTCTCCAAATAATAAATGAATTATTCAGCCAAATCCTTCCCTTCAAATATCATGTACAGTGCTTCAGATAATGTGCAAACAAATGTTAATAATAATGAAATAACTATTTAATTCACTAACATTTCAATTTAAAATTGGCATACTTTTTAAACAGAAATTTAACTTCCATAAGATGATATTTGGTCATTCAAATAATCACATTTACTGATGTGGATAAAAGTCCTGCTCCTGTCCCCATTTCTCAGTACTTTCCTCACCCTACAAATTATATACTTAGAAATTTTATGAAGTGATACAGTTCTCCAGAACTTGTTAAGAAAAGAATAATGAAGAGAAGGAAAAGGAAATGCAATAAAAGACTTCAATATATAGCCTACAAAATTAAGAAAAATTGGAGAAGGGGGGTTTGGGAAGTAGGGGTGAAAATGTTCAAAGGGGTGACATTGACCAAGACGCATTGTATTCATAAACTGCTTTGTTGAGGGGCAACTCATCTATAAACTACTTAAATATAATAATAAAACAACAAACTCTTACAGAAACAATGCATGTATGAACCATTAGTGAAAATAATGCTTTAATAGACAGATTTTCTTTGTTCTATCTGTGACTTATAGTAGGCAATTTTAACATATTTTAATATTTTTCATGATACTACTATACAAGCTCAATCATAAAAATGTGCAATGAGTTAAAATAAATGTGGATTTTTTTACAATGTAATCAGTATATTAAGGAGACATTCTGATATCCAGATTTAAGCTTATGAACATAAGACTTTAAATATACAGTTAAAGCTATTCATTGTAATTTACTAGACTACCAACATTGAATAATAGTTACTTTGGAGCATGTTTTAAATCAAGCCTGTAACATATCTAAAGAACACCTTCCTAGGTTATACGTGCAACTTCTCAATGTATAGGTCTTTCAATTGTTTTTTCTATCCAACTCTGAAAGTCACTACTCAGGGGATTTATCATGATCCAAAGGGAAAAATAACATAACTATGAACAATCAACAATATATAGGCATATTAATATATGAACCCCCCCCCCCACATGTTTAAAAAGATACATATTTAAAAGATGCAGTTCTAGAAATGCAGTTCTAGAAGCAGCATATGATAAGCCTCTGCACTAGGAAGGTATCATTTCTGTGTCACTGTTAACACACGTTAAATTATGTATTACACTACTTAAGTAATAGTTGAGGCAATAAAATGCAAAGGCATCAAAATGAGTCCACTTAATACAAATAGCTAGACAAACCAACATTTCTCTACATATTAACTTCTTTTTCAGATTACTAGCCAAATACAAAGTTTTAGCCCTACAGAGGAATGAAAAAAGGCCATACTCCAAAGTCAACACATATACCAAACATTTCAGTTTATGTTTGTCTACGCACACAACTGAATCAATTACAAGATGTTGGTTAACAGATACTAGAGAAACTATTTTAAAAGTAGTTTTTTACAGGTATTAAAATTTCATCTTGCACACTTATGTCATCCTACAGAGCAAAGCCAGAGCTTTTATATTTGTTTATTCTTCATTTAACTTTTAAAACACTACTACAGTTGAATATTACAACAAAAAATAATAGCAAGTTGTGAGCTTATTATGTTTAGTAAAGAGATCTAACATTTATGACCAAGCCTGGATCACAATTCTCTTATTTCTCCTTCCTGTAAAGTGGAGAAGACAACTGTGAATCACCACGCCTAGCTTTCTATTGGCTAAGATAAGGTCTCACCAATCTTTTGCTGGCCTTGCATGATGTGTTCCCCCCCCTTCCCAATTTCAACCACCTAAGCAGCTCAGACTATAGTGTAATCCACTGGGTTCATCCTGGGGCTTGAACTCAGGTCCTTGGTTTTTTTGCTCAAGGCTACCACTCTATCACTTGATCCACAGCTCAGGAGATAAGAGTCTCAGATCTCAGCCTCCTAAGTATTTAGGATTACAGACATGAGTCACTGGTGCCCAGCTTTCGTATAAACATATATGTTTATACACATATGTATGCACCTCTGAAACACATACCATCAATTCTCCATCCTAAAGACTTAGTAATAAACAAATTTGAGCAGATAACAATATTCATTATTTACATTGTTGTAAGTACACATGCACTAGTTTCACTTGAACCATGTGTGATTCTATGGTTACTTTTCCTTTTCTGCAACCTTTTTAGTTTTCCCTAAAAGTAATCCTTTTTTTGTTGTTTCCTGGCTTGTTTATATATGAATTTATTATTATGAATGCATCTCATATTTTCTCTGACATCTCCATCAATTGAAAGCCCAAATACTGAAAGATATTGAGTCTTTCGCTAAATTTATTCTCTTAAAGGAATTTCTTTAATAAATGTGATAAGAATATACACACACAAAAATTGGTTAGACTTTGTCATTTTAGACTTTTGTGTTACCTTAATTGTTTATACAGAATATGGTTCATCATGACTGACATTTTACCTATCTCTTTTGGAGTGTATCTCATTCTTTTTCTGTGACTAGTGTGCTCCACATGAATACTGAATAAAGCACATACAAGTGTCCTCTGACAGTCAGGTTATCCTAACATCATTCCTTGACACAGTGTTTTCTATATACCTCAACAATAGCAACAGCAAAATACCTTGAGGAAATGGGGTCTTTCAAAACTTGTGAAACATATTTATATTCTGTGAAGTCCCTAGGGAAAGCTCTTGGTGAGTTACAAGGGTTAGAAAGTGAAATTATAGTGACCCAGACAGGAAGAATTCTCACTCATCTATCTCAAGCAGGTGCCCAGGAGTAGTTGTTCTCTGTTTCTTCCTTCCTTTGTCACCTTCCTTCTCCTTATGCCCACTCTCATCTGTTGTTAGCAAACCCAGTGTGTAAAATGACATGTATTTTTTATCTCGTGTTTTTCATCTTCCCAGTCCTTTCATGTTTCTTCATGTAGTAATTGGTTCCTATTATCTTTTTGGCTTGCTTTGTAATCACTTGTAAATCGACAGTGTTACTGATCTGTTGCTCTGGAGCAGCCCGGGGGAAGAATAGAAATCCATTCATTGTGCAACAGAGGTCAAGCCCAGCAACACAGTTCTCCTCAAGTGGGATCTGAACACACCATAAGGAAATGTGGCAATTCCTCCTTTTCTTCCTCCTTCTATTCCTCCTCCATGTTTTGTTCTGTTTTATCATGAACCACAGCTGAATTCTAACAATTGCCAAAGTGAGGTTTATCTATTATTGACATAATACAAGAAGAAAGTGAGAAAAATTAGAAATTTCACATGTAGCTGACGGTAGCCCATTTCATTTCATATCAGAAACTTTCCTATGTACTCCTCTGTTAGTATTTGAACATTTACTCTGATTCAAATGTACTTTTCTTTTTTTTTTTCTCTTTCTTTTTGTCAGTCGTGGGGCTTGAACTCTGGGCCTCGGCACTGTCCTTCAGCGCTTCAGCTCAAGGCGAGTGCTCTACCATTTGAGCCACAGCGCCACTTCCAGTTTTCTGAGTGGTTTATTGGAGGTAAAAGTCTTAAGGACATTCCTGCCTGGGTTGGCTTTGAACCGTGATCCTTAATCTCAGCCCCCTAGTAGCTAGGATTACAGGCATTAGCCACTAGCTCCCAGCTTGTATTTTTCTATTATTTTATCTACTTACAGAATATGGATAGACGAGCAAAAGCTAACTATATCTGGTTGAGTAAGTGTATCTGACATATGACCCAATTTCATAATTTTTAAAACATCACATTTATATCTGTAAGAGCATCTGTAAGAGATTAAGGGTTCCATGGTGCATGAGTAACGTAAGTTATTTTGTGGTCTTTGTTCATAGAGTTCATACAGTAAATTTAAGGCATTCTAATAACCAAAGGCAAGCAATGGTCACATTTCATCATTTGAGCAGGAAACTTTTCTATAACTGATGAGATTCTAAGATCTCAATCTGTTTTAAATATTATTGCAACATATAGTACCTTATACTAACTTGATGCAACTATTATTTGTTGAATAAATAAATCCTGATTAAAGGATGAATTATCAATTCAACTGTAGCAGCAAGCTACACAAATTCCTAACTATCTAATCTGAGGGCCACATTTTAATCCTTTTTTAAATTGTCAAGGTGATTTATGGAGAGGCTACAGTTTCATAAGTAAAGTAATAAGTACATTTCTTGTCAAACTTGTTACCCCTTCCTTCATTTTTCTCCATATTTTAATTCTTGTTTCCTCTGCTATGTTTCAAATGTTGATTTTTTTCCCCCTCAATGACATTGCCTTCTTCAGGGCCTTCTGTATCTACAACTGATTTGTGTGCCCTTTACTCATTCCTTAAGACCAAGTGTTCTCCAGAGTTTGTTTGTTGCTTTTAGTACTGGTGTTTGAACTCATGGCTTTGTGCTTTGTAGGCAGCACTCTACCAATTAAGGTTAACTCTTCATGTTTAAGTTGTTTTGTAAATAGATCTAACATTTATGACCAAGCCTGGATCACAATTCTCCTATTTCTCCTTCCTGTAAAGCTGAGAAGACAACTGTGAATTACCAGGCCTAGCTTTTTATTGATGGAGATGAGGTCTCACCAATCTTTTGCTGACCTTGCATGATGTGTTTTTCCCCCCAATCTCAGCCACCTAAGCAGCTCAGACTGTAGTATAACCCACTATTCCCAGCTACCTCCAGTTTTGTTTTGGTTTGGTTTTGGTTTTTGAGGGTTCCCCCCCTCACACACACACACAGGATCTCCATTTCCAATTATAAATATTTGGTGGAGAGGCATCTCATCCAAGATCATTGTCAATTACATACAATTGTATGTAACATATGAATTGGTAAAAAACACAAAAGTACACATGAGCTGGAGTCTAATGTTTTTTCATGTGGCAGAATTCTAAGTTGGGACACCCTTATTCAGGATAATTAATGTTTGGTGTCTGCTACTCTTTTTTTGTGGTCAGTCAATGACTGGCTATACAGTTCCCACCATTTTTATCTGCAGGTATTCAAGTATTAAGTGCTCAGGAAAATGACAGAAGGTGGTGGAGGCTACCCATTTTTAGGAGTCTCTAAAAATCTCCCCTCAAACAAGCCCTTACATAATTATGTCCTACAGCTCTATTCACTTGGAAATATGACTTCATGTTTAAAATTGCAGTTCTGCCAAGTAGAATAAAGGGCTCTAACAATGTTAGTATTTGATAACTCCCAAGCTGTGTCTGCCTGAGTTGTCCTTTGGATTTAAGCTCTGGGTGAAATTTTTGTGGGACACAAATGCCAGAAAGAAAAAAAAAACTGGTTCATTAAACCCAGCAGGTCCAGATTCCCAAATATTTCCATTACATTGACTAGTTTTTGCCTCTCAACTTCTCACCTGCCTCCATTAAATCAACCACATTTATTGTATACCTATGCTATGCTGTGCATCATGCTAGAAGATGACTTTATAAATATGAATAAGATTTATTTTCTACCTGAAGGAATCAACAAATGGATGATAGGACTTAGTATGACTGCTTTCAGGAATGAATCCTTTCTCTCAATCACTGGGAATGTTAGCTACACTCTTTCCCAGAATTACCCTCAGCTAAAGAGAGCTGCTTGCCTATACTTACTCTTCAACTGTAGCAATTTATCTAATCAAGATCTGAAATTTAGATGGGCACTTCTTTTTTTTTTTAATTGTGAAAATACTGTACAGAGGGGTACAATTACATGGGCAAGATAATGAGTACATTTCTTATCAAGCATTGTTGCCTCCTCCGTTGTTTCCCCTTCTCCTTCCCTCCTTAGATGGGCTCTTTTAATTCAAGGAACTTAAAAATCTTGAATTCCCAGATCCTTGTGGGTCTTGTGGTTCTAGAAAAGGTGCTGGTTTTTTTCCTTGTTTTTGGATGATTTAGAGAAAGTTATCTTACAAGACATTGTGAAATGCCTTCAGAATGTACCTCCATCTCTTTTCCTGGCAATGGAAGTGCAATTGTGACGCTTAAGCCAGGTGAGGAAGTCCTGAGTTAGGGTAGAAAAGGACTCTTCCACAAAGAAGCTCAGAATGTAGCAATGTGGGTGTGTAAGGGACTCAGAGTGATGTTCAAAGGGAGCCTAAATCATAAAATACAAGTTTGTCCATGTACTAAAAATACCTCATGATATAGTAAATAAATCCCTAGGCATTTAATTCAGTGATTAAAAAATGCATAGTCAAGAGAAGTAGCAGCCTGCCTGAGATGTTTCATTATGCTTGTGTACTGTTGGTCTGGATGACTCTAGGAAAGTACTCTTACAGATCTGGACTGTTTATGATGCTTTAGTCTTTTTAAATGATTTCATTGTATTTAAGTAGTTGTACAAAGGAGTTACCATTCAAAAAATCAGTATTTGAATAGAGTGTGTCTTGATCAATAGCACCCCTTTCAACATTCTCACCCAACCATCCCAACCCACCTCTTCCCTAACTTCGTGACTGTGGTAGGAATGATAGGAAATGAGAAACAGCAGGGGCAAAGTGGCAGCGTTTAACCCTAAGAAGCCATGTGGACACAAGAGCATAGTGACCATCCAGGCTGGAGTGGCAGCTAGACCAGCTTGTCTTCTGGAGAGCTATAGTTTCTATAGCACAGTATTCCTAAGGCTAAGATTATTCAACATGATCATGAAAACATTGGGTGGATGAACAGATATTTTCCATGTACTGATTCTCAGAAGAGTCATGATTTACTTCTCAGCTTTCCTTATTAGGAAAGATAATGTTTCTGACTCAATGGTCTATAGGTTGTTGCAACAACAACAAAAAACGATGAAACCACACACTCAAACACACACGTTACAAATCACAGTCCCAAAGTAATTTTCAACACGAGACTGCCTATGTACTCTGACTTGAAGTCAAAGTCCAAACAAAATAAGTATCAGCAAATGGGTACTTGCAAGACTAGATGGTAGGGCCAAAGGGAGAGAGATAGACCAATGAAGTAGGGAAGGGAGGAGAATACAGACAACAATTCATAGCATATACCACAAAATTAAGAACAATAAGGGAAGGGACGTGTTGAAGAGAGGTGAAAATGTTGAAGGGGTGATCAAGATATGTTGTATATATAAATGTAATTCAATAGATATTCAACAAATTTAAGAAAAGTTGAGGAAGAGGTGGTTGGGATGGTTGGGTGAGAATGCTGAAAAGGGTGATATTGATCAAGACACACTGTATTTGAATGGCAACTCCTTTGTACAACTACTTAAATACAATAAAATCATTTAAAAAGACTAAAGCATTATAAAAAGAAAACATTAACATCTATAGCTTTTAGAATAGAACCTACATTATAAATAATTTTATTTATTTTTGTTTCCATGATAACATAATTATACTTGAAATTTCCACAATTGGCCTTGCCAGACTCCATAGGAAGGGAATGGGAGAAGGGCTGGGATAGAAGAATTAAAGAAGTAAAGGGAGTGGAGAATGGCTCCTTATGAAGCCTGAAAACAATGCTTGGGAATTGATTTAATGGATATTCAGGTATTTACTGTAGGTCAGGCACTCACTAGATTCTGGAAGCTTAAAATTGATTAGGATATAGTCTGTGCTCTCCTGCAAGCATCTATCATGCATCTGAGCTCTGTAAGGGCAGGATTATATGACAACATGATGTGAGCTGATCCTAAGAACAGAGTGGCTTGATAGTGGTTTGCCCATCTACTGCTTGCTGTAGAACTTAGTCATGTCACCTTTCTCTCTATGGGGAACATGCTGGTACTAACTTCTTAGGGTCAGTTTTAAAGATGAAGGAAAAGATAGCACATAAAACACTTAATTGAGTTGCCAGGACATTGCAAATGCTCTAACTATATTTGCTGGTGTTGTATTGCTGGTTGACATTAATAGTAATTTAAATGCTTTACAGAAAATGTCACCAGTGGGAGAGAACAATGCTTCAAATGGGAGAGCTATGGTACAAAAAGAAATATACTCATCACCTGACTTATATAACTCCTCTGAACATCACCTTTATAATAACATAATAAAAATAAAAATAAAAAAGTGTCATCAAGACTTCTATTAGCTTAGACTCTGCTTCAAGGTGTTAATTAGAAAGCAAAATTGTCTGGAGATAGTTACTTTTAAGACTTGCTCATTTATATTAAATTCTGTAATATGTGGTTTGAAAAAAAGTAAAAAAAAATCTCTTTATTACCAAGTGACCTTTTCATATCACTGACTTTCCAATCATCCAGCCTACTTGTGGCCCATGGAACTAAATGCCCATTTAAGAAAATGGTAAGAAAATACATTGGAAGAAAATACTAAATGCTCTAGATACTAAGAAAACAAAGGAAGTCCTATCCTCAAAACTGTAAGATTTTATTCATATCATACCCCCTGAGATATAGATTATTATGTTATCTTGTTAAATAGATGAGACATCCGATCAAAGAGGCTAATTAATCTATCCAGTGTCTTACAGAGGGAAAGTGACCAGAACAGGGACCAAATTCTTGGAAAAGTAGATCATTTTTGTGCCTCAGTGAGAACTTACTTTTTTCTTGTGGTAAAGCCTACTTCTTCTAAGAGTAAATGAAATAAAAGGAGTAAGGCTCTTGCTATATTAACCTGAACTTTGAGACATTGTGCTAAAAAAAAAATACCAGTATGGTTACTTAGTCAAAGGGTCACTGGGAAATACTTTTCAGGAGGATGTGTGATGTCATTGCTAGTGGAATAGTTGAAGACAAGAACCAGGATCATTTTTCTGGCCTTTTAAAAGGAACATTGAATGTAAATAATACTAATTTGGAAGGGTTATCTTAATAGATAATGCATTTGTGGATGGCTGCTTGGGAAACAGACTATAAGCGCACAAGGAATTCAAAGTAGTAACAACAAAAATAGTAACGATAATGATAATAATATAAAAATTATCCAGAGAAAAACATTCTCAGGAGGAAAATGGGCCTGATATAATCGAAGTGACTAGTGATGTCTAAAGTGGCCCTGAATAGTGAAGAAAGTACAATGCTACACATATCAGAGCAAGCTGAATGATGATCTTTTGGGGTCAGGCTTGGACCCACGTTAAAAATGAAAAATGAGAAACAAACAGCAACCCCCCACCCCCCAAAAAAAAACAGCAAATCACAAGCCAGTTGCCTGTGGCTCATGGCTATGATCCTAGCAACTCAGGAGACTGAGATTTGAGGATCGCTGTTCAAAGCCAGCTTGGGCAGGAAAGTCCATAAGATCTCCAATAAACCACTAGAAACAAAAACAAACAAAACCCAGAAGTGGTACTGTGGCTCAAGTGGTAGAGTGCCAGCCTTGAGCTGAAGAGCTGAGGCTCAGAGTTCAAGCCCCACAACTGACCAAAAAGGAAAAAGAAAAAGAAAAGAAGATAGCAAATTAGAATGAAACTTATCTATGATTTTTGGATTACAAAAGTTTTAGGTTTTACTCTATAGTTTAAAAAAAGAGAGAAAAAAACTTCTCACAACATTCCTCTATAATTTGCTAAACGAACTCCCTCTATCTCTCATCTCTGGAACAGAAAAAGTTATCACATAAAAAATATCTCTGCAGAAAAACTAGGCACTTATTTGTGAATGTGCCTGCGCTTCAGTCAAAGAATTTTTTTTGTGTTACTAAAAAATCTATTGACAGTCTCAAACCCATTAATCTTTCTCCTAGTCTTCCTGAAAATAACTCAAATACTCTGATTGTGGTAAGACCCGCGTTTCCTCGTATACAGAGATGGTTGAACACAGGAAAAGATGCATCAGGTTTCAAATGGACCATTATAAATGTGGTAACATTGCTTTCATTTTCCTTGAGGTTTTAAGAGTAACTGAGGACCAGAAATGGAGGAAGAGGAAAAAGAGGTCAAATGTGAAAGGTAGTAAAAAGTAGATACTTTTTTTGTAGCCAGCCTGAGATGAAAGTGTCCACACTATCTAATGGATGAGATTAATGTAGGTAACTTAACAGAGTAATTCATTCTCTGAATGTTCTCTTTAAAAAGCAAAGCATAATTATCTGCTGTGACTAGCTTCACTGACAAAATGAACCAAATAACCACAAGCTTTTCTATCCTTTTTCTTTCTTTTGTGTGTGTGTGGTGTTAGCCAGACAATCATTTTAAAAATAAGCAAAAACTCCAGTGCTAATTACAACATAGTCTGAAAAGATCTTAAAGAACAACAAATCCCAGAAACGAATGCTGTCGAAGATGTGAGGAGAGATGTTTCCATACAATGCCACTACAGAAATGTGCCAGTTCTCCCAGAAAAAGAAGTGTTCATTTAGCTTGATTTAAATAGAGATTAGGTAGTGAGCAGATGGAGCCTATTTGAGACTGTTTGGCAGGCCTGCCTGTTAGACTGTGTAAATGGAGATTGCCAGTGGGGGCAGGAGAAGGAGGGTTGGAAAGGGAAAAGCAGGGGAGTCCAGACCAAGCAGATGCATCCCCCGCCCCCAAATCCTTCACTCCCACGAGATATTGGAACCAGAAATTAAGTTTCAAGATACTAAAATAACAAAATATGAGTTTATATTTTTGCCTTGGTGTATTAACAAAAGAAAAAGTGATACACAAAGATGTACAAGAATGTCATGGCCAAGTACTGAGAATGCAGCCAAAAACTCAATACACAACCTACAAAATCAGAAAAGTGAGGGAAGGAGTGGGAGGGGAGGGGTGGGTGAGAATGTTGAAAGGGGTGATATTGATCAAGATATATTGTATTCATAAGCTGCTTGTTGAATAGCAAATCCTTTCTACAACTATTTAAGTATAATAAAAAGTACTTTTTTTTTTTGATACCTCCTCCTTTATTTTATTTTATTTTTTTAAATTTTATTTGAGAACATACTGTACAGAGGGGTTACAATTACATGGGCAGGATAATGCATATATTTCTTACCAAGCATTGCAACCTCCTCCTTTGTTTACCCTTCACCTCCCTTCCCAGCCTCCCCCCTCCCCCCCACCCAATCATATCCCCCCTTCCCCCCTCACACCGACATTGTAAAGCTGGTTTTGACATGACATTTTGTACTTCTCATTGTTGCAACAGGTCCACCTGAATCCTTAAACGACTTGTTTGTCCCCATCTCCTCCACATGTTATACTGACATCAAATATAGTGAAAGCGGGGGTTACACTGTGGGGGAGGGACATACAAAGCAACAAAGAAATAATCTTATAAATGTGTTAGAAACACATGCATGAAAGAAACAAAATCATTAAAATACATATTTGAGGGTTCGTTTTCCTAACATCACATTCTCTGACTTTTTCCGCTTGACTCATACCTATACTAGATATTGCAAATAAGGGAAACCATGGGACCTATGTTTCTTTGGGCCTGGCTTACTTCACTTAATATAATTTTTTCCAAGCCTTTCCATTTCCTAACAATAAAAAATACTTTTAGAAGTGAACCAGGTTAAGAAAATTCATAAACAAAATTGAAGTCCATTTTACTAGAATTTGGTGACTGGATAGAAAGCTTACATCTTTTCCTTTCTTTCAAATTATCCAGTTAGTAATTCTAGGTTTAATAAAGAAAAGCCATGTTCTGTAGCTCATCCTTTTAGATAATAGGTCTTTATAGATCTTCACTGTCCACCAACATAGCCAGCAGACATGTCACAATGGAGCACTTAAATGAGTGTACACTTCTTTCCTTTGTTGTAATATTATGAAAGTTTAGTAAAAGAACAGAGGTATGAGGAAGTGAAGCCATTATTAGTAAACTTGTATTTCAAGCATGTCCACTGCAACAGGAAAAAAGTTCAGAAACTGGCATTTCTCATGTGGAATTTCCATAAGAACTTAATTAAATTATTGGAAAGGTGAGAAACCAGTGAGTAATGGTAGAAGGTAGAAGTCCCATCTACCTAATAGTTGTTTCTGGTGAATGAGTTAGTCCATTTGAGTTGTTATAACATAATGCTATAAGCTGGATCAACTTGAGAAATGTGTTTCCAACCATCCAGGTGGCTGAGAAGTCTAGGATAAAGATCTTGTAGATTCTATGTCTGATGAGGGCCCATTTTCTGATTTCTCTAGGCACCTTCTTTCAGTATCCTCACATGGTTCAAAGGTCAAAGGGACTCCTCACATGGTTCAAAGGTCAAAGGGACTCCCTGGGGCCTGTTGTATAAAGACACTAATCACTAATCACATTCATTAGGGCTTTTCCTTCATAACTTAATTACCTCCTAAAGATCTTTCCTCCCAACACCAGTAGCTCAGAGCTAGAATTTTAGTAGATACATCTGAGGAGGCCATAAAATTCAGAACAATGTAGTAAAAACAACAACAATAACAACAAAACAAATATTAATGGTACTAAGACTTCAAGGGTTCTCAAATCCTCTTCCAAGGACCCCTTACTGGTCTTCCTGGTCAATGATAAAATACTAGAAAACTAAGAACTATAAAAAGAAATTTTACAACACTACACTTAATGACCTGTATGGTATCATGATGACAATATATAGTACCTTTTTAATAACCTTACTCAGCAAACTGAAAGTTGATAACACATGTCTATTTAGATTTCTGCTGGATAATAAAATAAAAAATTCTGGGAACCACTAATATGGTTTGTTGTAGTTGATGAGTCTACATTGTCCCAACCTTATTACCCAGAGTCCATAGTTTACATGGTCATTCATTCTTGGTGTTGCCCATTCCAGCGATTCCACAATTTTTGATAGTTTCATGAAGAATATTTCCACTACTCTAAAAATCTTCCATGTTCTCCATATTCACCAACTTCTCCCACAACCCCTGTGATCACTTACCCTTTCACAATCTCTAGTAATTCAATTTTCCTACAATGTTACACAGTTGGAATCACACAATAAGTGGCCTTTCCATATTGGGTCTTCTCACTTTCTAATATCTACCACTTACTAGATATCTCACTTACTAGCTATCTACCATAGCCTGGTAGCTCATGTTTTCTTAGTGACAAATAATATTCTATAATTAGGAACATTTTTGTTGGATTGCAGAATATATTTAATTTTGTCAAAATCCACTCAATTGTCATCCAAAGTGATGTTTTTCTTCCTAGAATTACTTGATGAGGGTTGTGAGAGAAAGAGAAGCTCAGTCTTGGAACTGAGTTCCTAACAGAAGTAAAAATTAGTTTATTTCTTTTGAGAAAAGAAAATATAAATGATTCAATTCAATGGTGTTTCAAATTAAGACAAGTGAATAGACTCTATGTAGGACTTTATTTCATATCGCAGCTAATGAAAACTCTGAAAAAAAGTGTTTGTATCTGGTAATTGGAAGATACACATGTGTAGTACAAGAGGAATGTGGGAGGTTAAGAAGTTAGGTACTTTGCCCAGAGAGGTAGCATATGCCTATAAGCCTAGCTATTCAGTAAACTGAGATCTGAGGATAGTGGTTTGAAGCCAACTTGGACAGGAAAGTCCAATTCAAAACAACAACAGCCAAAGCCAGCAGTGGAGCTGTGGTTCAAGTGATAGAGCACTAGCTTTGAGCACAAAAGCTCAGGGACAGCTCCGGGCCCTGAGTTTAAGCCTCAGGATTGGCACAAAATAAAAAATAAAATAAAGGAAGTTAGGTACTCAAAGACCTGCCCTAGGTCCTAGGAGGGAACCAGGAGAGTCAGGTTATTCTTAAGATGACAGGAAGTGTGTAAGCAAAAACGGGAGAGATATTTTGGATAAGTATTGCTTGTGAGTTTTTGAGTACATATTAATAAATATTAAATATTATTAGTAAATAGGTAAAAAAAAGTAAATATTAAATATTTCCCCTGCCCCAGGTATCCACAGTCTGGTTACCCCTTCTAGTGAATGGTTACTCTCCTAGCTTCAGTGACTTGAGCCAGAGAAATGTAATCTCCCAGAACACTTGCTGCAAGCATAATGAAATCAAGGAAAGACTGTGATCTATTTTGCAATTACTGTCTTCAGAGATTTTGAGGCACCAATGTAAATGTGTATGTGGGAATATCTCATAGATTTCAGATACTCCTTAGAGAACACAGGACCATAATATAACAAATAGATTAAATTTGCCACTACTAGAGTTTTACCCCCTGTAAAATATGCTATTTTCCCTATATTGTTTCAATGTTATCTCACCAGAATTCCAGTATGGATAAAATGTAAATCCTTTGCAGGATACATTGAGGTGAACATATGCAACATCTAGCATCTTGCCTAATTGTAGAAAACTCTTTCCAGGTACCCAAAGCTACAGAAATACTGATCATCATCTGCAACTGTGAGTGGAGTGGTCCATCCAGTATATTGGACAACTAATTCCATCCCTGAAACCCACTATTGGCATCATATAATAAAATGTTTGAGAGACCAGTGGGTAAATATTAGGAAGATTAATGAAGAGTACTTAAAAGATATATCAGGAGAAAGGAAAGGGGAAAAAAGGAAAGAAAGACAAGTGAGGAAGGAAACAGGAAAATCAAGAAACAAAAAGGAAAAAAAGAGAAGAGTGAAAGAAGGGAGGGGGGAAGGAAAGAAAGGAGAAAGGGATAGAAATAGAAAAAAGAAGTTAAATGATTAGAAAGATATCACAAATTATTTTGAGGATGACTGCCTCAATAAAACCATTTGTGATGGTGAATTTCTTGTATGAGTTTTACTAGGCAAAGGAATGTTCAGCTGATGACATTGTTAGTATGTTGTCAAGGGAGTTTCCAGATAAGGCTATCACATGAACCAATAGCCTAAGTAAAAAGATCTACCTTCTAAATACCAGCAGGCATCTTCTACATTTTGTAGGCCTAGATCAAACAAAAGGGATGAGCAGATTCAGTCTCTTTCCCTATCTCTTTATATCTGTTTCTGGTTGCTGCCTTAGCTGGAAAATTCATCTCTGTCTTTGGATATCAGAGGTGTTGCTTGCCGGGCTGCCTCTGAGAAACCCTTTTGGTTTCTTGGACATTTGGTCTTACATTGTAATTGTTCCACTTGCTTCCCTGAGTCTGCAGTTTGCAGAGGCAGATCTTGGGACTTCTCAGCTTTCAGAATTTCGTGAGTCACATTTATAAGATTATTTCTTTGTTGCTTTGGATGTCCCTCCCCCACAGTATAACCCCTGCTTTCACTGTATTTGATGTCGGTATAATTTGTGGAGGGGAAGGGGAAAAACAAATCGTTTAAATAGGGATACAGGTGGACCCATTGCAACAATGAGATGTACAAGTCGTTAGGTCGAAAACGTACTCATTATCTTGCCCATGTAATTGTAACCCCTCTGTACAGTATTTTCACAATTAAAAAAAAAAGAATTTCCTGAGTCAGCTCCCAAAACAGATCTTTTTTTATACACATATCTATACACCCTCTTCTTCCCTTTAATTGGAGAATTCTAAAACCAGGCCATCATTTCCCTGCTTTGTACATGATTATTTATCCAAGGCATATTTACTAAGTATCTATTATGCACATTTAAAAAAGATATGAATATTTGTGAGATAAAGCAAAAGGTATATCTTTGAGCACAGCCCTAGAAAAATCTGGTTATAAATTCAGGACTGAACTTTGTCACAGCAGACAAAAGAAAAGTGCCTATATACTTAGTAGTTAAAATAAAAATCACAGTGAAAGAACAACAATAATGAAGTAGTCCTTTGAAATATTTCAAGTGTAATATTTATCTTCACTCATTGCTAACTCTACCTTAAAACATACTGTGGTTTCTCATAAATTTCTGAACAGTCTATCCAAATTTTATACTCAATACTGCTTTGACAGACTGTAGTAAAGAATCAATTTGGCTTTCCTGTGGCTGCTTTCTTTATATTATTAATCTTTCTTACTTGTTATACATAATATATTTCAACTTTAATAGGAACCAGCAAAATATAGAAAATGCTTCCTTGTCCCATTTGATTTTAACTTGAAGCTGAAAAACTATAATTTACTTCCATTTTTTAACCGGGAATTATAGGGTGTCCACTCATTTCTGGTTGTGATTTGGGCGAGAGTGTTTTTCTCAATTTAAGTAAAGCAAAACAAAATAGGTCACAGGTACAGAAAGCCCATGGGTAAGAGGGGCAAGGACAAAAGTTTAACATAATAGAACACAAACCAAAATGTAACATAACAAACAAAATACCATGACTCTAACCAACTTTGTGTCCTGTCATAGCCTGACAGACCTGCCTATGAAACTGAAAGATGAGTTTCATTCTCTGTGTTGTGGGCAGTGGTAGGCAGGTACTCTAAGATCATATTGGAATACTATTCCATAATCTCAGTGGGCTTCCAAGCTTTGGTGACACTTGTCTCTCATAATGCATCTTCAGAAGATGTGGCTCTTGTATGGGAAGCAGTGAGCAATGGCTTCTAACTGGGACTCCAAATGCTGCTGTACTGATCTAGGCTACTGCCTGAAGCAGAGCTAGATTAGGCTTAATTCATTGTCAAGCCAATGTTTGATCCAGGTTAACTAGGGAAAAAATGTTAGAAAAACCAAGGGTGAAACTCTCAGTTTACTTTCCCCAGAGAATTGTCCTTTGTTTTTGATGATTCCCATTATCAAAGGCCATTGCTCAATGTACCAAACACATGAGGACCACACACAAATTTCCTTCTTTATAATCTGTCTACATCAACACCAACCTCAGGCTTACAGGCAGCTACTGAAGGTCAAAATCGTATGAATATTTAGAGTTTAAATGACAATAATGTTCAATGAAATATGTTTTTATGGAGAGGCTTGTATAGCTAAATACTTAAACTAGTAAAAGTACAATTGTTAGAGAAAGGAATTTGATTTGTTCATGGTAGTATAAGAGATGAAAATTGAAGAGACCTATTAAACATTAGGAGACAGAACCTGATTCTGAAAGGAAATACTCTATCTTTATATAAAGATTAAACTGATTATTACAATGAACCTCAAGAAACAATTCTATCTCCTTTGATGGACTCTTTATTTTCCAAGATTTTCTGAATTGTTAGAACAAACTAAAAGAGAGTCAGGGTTTCTGTTAATACTGAAGTCCAAAGTTCTCCTTGCTTTCAGTTTCCACTTAGCGTTTAGAACTAGTCTATAATCATTTCTTCCATTTCATTACCACAATGTCCCCCACAAGCCTCTTTTTCTTTCTACTGAGATAAATTTCACTTGAAAGTACTATTGGTTTAAAAATTGATTTTTATTTCCTTCTTCAAGTTGTTTTCTCTGCGTTTATGCCCATGGATTGTTGCTTTTAAGCATGAGGTGTAGAATCAGACATCTCGGCGCTGGACAACTGCAGCACTTAAGAAGTATGTGATCATGGGTAAATTACCAAAACCTTCCCAGGCCTAGTGGTATTCATGGAATAACTGGGAAAATTAAATAAGATGATGTATGTGAAAGCATATTATCACTTAGTAATTCCCAATTCCAGGCCAAGCTGATAGTGGGCAGTCTCCACATGTCCTCTGATAGAATCTGTGTTTTCCTCATACTCTGCAGACTGTTCCCAAGACTTTTCCTCAAGTGTATTTCCTCTTTTTATTTTGGTTAAATTCCAGCATGGAGGTGATTCTCTAGAACCATCTCATCTATATCAACAGTTCCAGTATGGCAATGCATCCCGCATTGTAGGACTTCGGCACACGTATCTCCCCCCAAGGTCTTCACTATGTTTCCATCTGCCTCTTTGATAAAATTTCTCCTTCTTCCCTCCTCATACCTTCATTGAGAAGGTAGCTATTTGAACAAAAATGACAGAACACCTGTGAATTCAATTTTGAAGACTCATGATTCTCTAGAATCTTTACTAGCGGCATTTAAGGAAGAAAACACGAAGACTAGCAATAAGAAGATCTAAGGCTGAGGGTTTTAACTCTGATATTTCATCTATTTTGCAGGTTGGGAATCATTGTTTTAAACTTTACTCTCTTCAATTGTAAAATTGGAGTGGTGATTTCAGCAATGTTCCTGAACTTTAAAAAAAAACCTGATATCCTCTATGTGAACATCATTTGTGTGCTATATGGCTCTGAGTTTCTCATAAACCCTGAAACAGAGCAAGAATCCTTGCTATTGCCAGCCGCAGGTAATCCTAGCTATTTAGGAGGCTGAGAACTGTGGATTGCAAAGCCTGCCAGGCAGGAAAATCCATGAGCTTCTTATTTCCAATTAACCACCGGAAAACTAGAAGTACCACTGTAGCTCAAAGTGATAGAGTACTAGTCTTGAGCAAAAAAGCTCAAAGACAGTACCTAGGCCTTGAGTTCAAGCCCTAGGACCACCACCACTATGAACAACAACAAAGAGAATCCTTGCTGGACATAATAAATTATGTAATACTAACTTTTGATATTACCATGCTTGTCACTTACAGCATTACTGCAAGACATTTTCCTCCTTTTTTAATGCCTTTGAGGTCTTGACCTCATAGCTAGAAGCAATGGAATATGAGTAGTCTAATTTATTTATTTATTTTTTTTGGTGCCAGTCCTGGCGCTTGACCTCAGGGATGCTGTCCATAGCTTTTTTGCTCAAGGCTAGCCCTCTACCACTTTAACCACACCTCTACTTTGGCTTTTTTTCATGCCCTTTTTCTTTTTTTGTAGAGGTAAGAATTTCATGGACTTTTCTGCCTGGGTTGGTTTTGAACTGTGATCCTCAGATCTCAGCTTCCTGAGTAGCTAGGATTACAGGCATGAGATACGAATGCCTGTTTTAAATCTAGTCTTTGTCCCAATGTATCATTCTTTAAACTGTGTTGTCTATTTTAAAGGCAACTGTAATTCAGTACACATAACAAAGTAAGTAGACCATTGTTTTCCCTGCCTCTGTTCTCTCAGACTGTGCCAACATGATGCTGAAGGCATGGCAGCACAAACACAAAACCTGCCAAACATTTCACGGCCTGACCAACTTTGTAGGACATTGACTGAATATTTGGTGTAGTATAGACATAGGCTAGTTTTAAAACAAGCCAAAATATTTTGACATTGTCACAAAGAGCTTTCAGAGAACACTGGCCTTCACTGCCTAACAACACACTATCTGCAATTGTCCCAGGGGAAAAAGAATTCAGTGTCATGGAAAATTAAAAATAAAAATAGTTATTTAAGCTTGTATACATTTCTGATTTCTATTATATAAATTATATGCAGTATTCTATGTGATAATGTCTATTTCTAAGTAGATTATATTATCTATAAAACACAAAGGCTTCACTGAAATGGGATTTACAAGTTGTAGAATGTTGTGATATATTCAAAATCAATCAAGAGAAGTGTAAAAACAAAAGTTATGTTCCTTAATGGTCGTGTTATTTTTCAAAAGACTAGTAATACATAGACATTAAAAATGATGATGTAGCTATATGTTCTTATTTAAGCACACATTCACATATATGGTGAAGAGAGAATATATGGAATTTTTCCATTTGTATCAGCCTGCATGCACTATACAGAGGAACTGATTTCATGACAAAATATTGATAATGGTCATTTTTAAATGGTAGGCCTTTTCATGACTTTAAAAAACACATTTCTCATCATGATTATCCGCATTAAAAATTTTCCTGAAATTTTTGTTTCACATTTTATAACTAACAGCTAAATATTTTAGTTTAAAAGTAAAGATGTAAACCCCAATCATTTTTTGTTTCAGGTAAAGACACAGAAGTGGCATATATATATATATATATATATATATATATATATATATATATATATGCCATATGTGTGTGTGTGTGTGTGTGTGTGTGTGTGATAGACAGGAAGGCTATTTCACAGTGCCACATTCAAACTAGCATCTTCACCTGCATAAAGATAGTGGCTTAATAGAAGCCACTAAAAAAGTCACTGAAGAAAAGATAAATGCATTATGGTTAAAAGACTTATTTGAAAAGGCACAAACAATGGAGAAAAGTAATAAATTAAAATGTGTGGTTCTGGCGAGGTTTTTGTGCGGTGACATTTGTGAATGTCCTGTGTAAATGCCAGGCTCGTAGGGTGGGCTGTCATGCATCACTTTCATAAGTAGTGACCATCTCCTGATTATCAGCTCTTTGCCTCCAGGACAGCCTGAGTTGCTTGTGCAAATGGAGACACAGGCACAGCCTGAGACTGCTGGCTTCCCAACTCCTATGAGCCAATAATTTCTTCAATCTTTAGCCAAAGTAGAGTGACAGTACATTGGCAAAAACCAAGGCACCGTTTAAAAGCATGTGCATGTGCCAGCATTTACAGGGATTTTAAAAACAAGACGTTTGTAGAGAGTAAAATAACATTTTTACTGGGTTTTGTTGGGCCTTAATTAAAGAGGCCTTTCCCCCCTTTTCTGCCCCTTGGGCTGTGGGATTGCAGATTCTCCTGGCTTGGAGAAGTATTCCATTGGTCCACAGGCTAATTAGGAAGGACTCACACTGTTCCCCAGCCTCCTGAAAGGCCAGAACAAAGGCTGCTGCTGGTAGATTGCAGCTCTGCCTCAATTGCAGAGGCTCAGGGGTAAAAGAAAAAGAAAAGCTTTTGAATAGAAAAGCCTTTTGATGCTGTGAAAGAAATTAAGAACTAAAACAGAGGCCTAGGCACTGCTGCCCACAGCTCTCCTCACAGACTCATTGTGTTTAGGAACAAGGTCAACAAAGCCCTGTCTGATACTGAACACCTCCCAGCAAAGAGGCATCTATTTAGCTGCTGCCTCTCAGGCTCCTGCTATGAAGTGCTTCCCCAATCAAATCGTCTGGGGCCGTGATACACACAGATAAATACAAGCAGCATCATGCTTTCATCTCTACAATTAATGCACGGCTTCCTTTTTGATTGTTTGCAAATACAGCGCAAACAATTATGTATTCCCACCCCCCTTTAATTTGCCACACAAAAATAAAGCTGGGAAGGTTTAAGGAAATGTTATATTACCATCATACAGATGCACCAAAATTTCTCTCCAAATTGCTCTCCATAATAAAAAAAATGTAGTTTAATCAAATAAGCTCTTCTCATAGAAAAATATATGTGAAGTATCAACATATTTTCTCATAGCTGGAATGAAGTAGTTCAATGTAAGCTTACTCATATGGCCTGAAACAGCCTGTCCTTATGGCTGAAGACCAGTACTCAGGTGGACTTCTACTACTATCCTGTTATGTACTCTACACAGATCATCTCCTCTATCACTCAAAACAGGTGAACTGAGGCTCAGAAAAGCTATGTGAAAGAACAGAGCTATGCAGAAGCAGAGCTCATGGCCTTCTGACTTTCAGTACTGAACTATTATGGTAGAATTTAAGTGTTAAAGTGTAAGCATTTAATGTAAAATTACAGAATCAAAAATACTTAATTCACAAATTTCCTCTTAGCTTCTCTTTCCCAGAGCAGTTAATTTGTTTATGTTCACACAGATGATTGGTGAATTGTAAACTGTCTTATTTGCAAAGATTTTTACCAGCCAAGTTTCCAACTCTGTTGTGATGATCACTCCATGCCTTACTTTGTCAGTGATGCCCAGGTTGTACCCAGATTCCTGGGCCTGCCATAGCTCTCCTTTTTGATTGAGGACTCTGCAGCTGAGCCTAATCATTGTCCATGCAGTTCTCACTGGTCTATCTAGGAATCAAATTTTGGGGAACCACAGGCAAAATAAACAGTATCACAACTCTGAGAAAGTGGATAAGGAGAACTAAATGGCACATTAGCTATAATTTTAGTCAGTTTCTATTTACTGAGTCTCAATGATGCCATCTTCAATATTGCTTGCTTTTTGTCTAATGGTCACTATCACCATTTTGGTGATATCTAAAACAAGAGTTCATTTCCACTAATGTGATTACCAGTGTGAACATTTTCCTGGAAATCCCTTCTAAGATTTTTTTGCACTCATTTTTGTCTCTGAAAGATAGCTGGGAAAAGTGGGTTCTCCCGTGCAGATTAAGTCCCTTGGCAGATCCCTGCAAGCCATTTCTAATGCAGAGATCCGAGAATACTACTAAACAATTTATCTTCCAAAGGATTTGTACTTCATTACTACTGTACAGATGACTCAGCAGAGAAATACAATTTACCAAAATGATTATGACCTGATGACTGTATTCCTTTCCTAAGAAAAATTGAAATAGCAGTGACCTAAAGTATACTTTCCTTATTATTTTCTCCAAAATAAATTTTACCAATCTAAGTACAGCGTATGTGCTTGCTCCACCTGTAAAATAATCCTTATTCAGACTTCATTGTTATTTGACAAAGAAATAGACAAACATGAAGGAAGACGGGGATC
This sequence comes from Dipodomys spectabilis, assembly GCF_019054845.1. Lineage (NCBI taxonomy): Eukaryota > Metazoa > Chordata > Mammalia > Rodentia > Heteromyidae > Dipodomys > Dipodomys spectabilis. The sequence continues at coordinate 16,048,077 of NW_024870758.1, read as the reverse complement.
ATTCCTATTCTGTCCTAATGGTCAAACAACCAGGCATCATTATTATCTACCTGCTTATTATCATTGGTGATGTGAAAGTCATCTGATGTTGCTACCAATGAACACGTGGCCTTATTTCTATTAACGCCAGTTTATAGGTTTTATCATCGGTTCATTTGAGGACCTCCTTCTTTTGCAAGAGTGAGAAATTAGATAGGAGATAGAATGAAAGAAGATTTCTTTTTTTTTTTTTTTAGAAGATTTCTTTAAATTAGGTAGACCTGAACGATCTTCCAAGGAATTCTGAAAAACATTTGTGTAGAACAAAATAATTATGACATCCTGGCAAATCAACTTGATGTCTTCTCAAATATAATGAGCTTCCAAGCTCCTTGTTTTTCCTGGGAGCACAAGGCATTTCCCAGCAGTGATACAATTCTGCAGCATACTTGGACACATTCCAGGGGCTTCAAGGGGGAATTATAGGGCAGATCAGCTCTCACGGTTCCTATGATACTTAGAGCTGTTCAGTAACAGGACCAAAGCAGGAAGTACTATAGCAGTAACGATTGTAACGGGGTAAATGGACTTAAGAGTGGCAGCGATAACCTGCAATTTGAGGTTTTACACTTGCAGATGCAGAGTTGAAAAGTTTGTTATTGATTTTACAGTATTGCATTACCAGTAGGCGGCCAGTTGAATGAATGCAACCAGAAAATCATGTGGAAGAGCAAAGGTGAAAACACCAAGACCTAAGACGTATTTCCCTTCTAAGAAGAGATTGACACTTTGCTCCCAGTGTCCATCAGAGATTTTTGATCAGGGGAAGTAGATTTTTACAATGTGTTTTTGGAAAGATGATTCTAAAAGTTTTAACAGTTTTGTCTTAGAACAATGCATGTATTAAAACTACAAATAATTCATACATAGCTCATTCTTAGCAAATCTACAGGGCTTATTTCAAAATTTCACATTCAATTTACCCAATTAATATTTTAATTACCTTTTATATAATATGAAAACGAATAGCTCATTCAAATGTCATTTGGAAGAGGTGCAGGAGTCAGGTCGACTCACCTAATATTTATAGTAACTATTGAGGTTTGCTTGAGGGAACTTAAATGAATATCATTTATATTTATTTGATTAATGATCATCCTATTCATTCCAATTGTTCCAAACTTGCTCCCTGCTCTGAGCTGTTACTTGGATGCATCAAGTTTTAGAGAGCAAGGCCTGTCTGAGTTCTGCACAGTCTAATTCTTGTGATTGTTAATTGGTGTTCAGAAAACAAAGAGAGTCCCAGTCAAGAAAGCTTGGGAACCCTGGAATACCATGTTGTTCTCTCCTTGGGAAAATCACAATATCATTAGCATATTAAAGGCTCTGAAAGTTCCTGCTGTAACAAAAGGGCCTCTCTGATTTTATTTAACAGGTAAACAAATCTATTTAAGCATACTACATGTAATAGCATACTCCAGAATGAAATGGAATACGTTAATTGTAAAAAGGGAAGCATAAGCATTAATAGAACTTTATGTTATACTCCTCTTTGTTCTGCTTCCATCTTAAGAGAGTACTTTGTAAAAGCTTCTAAAAAGAGAAAGAAGACGCCCTGATAAATGATTAAGTCATAGAATGTGTTAATGAAGATGTACTTGCAAGAAGTATAGGGAAATATGTAATGACATGAGGCAGCAGCTGCTGTTTGAAATTGATTTAAAGACAGTGTCACCCATTGTAATGTTCTGCAAACCAAACAAGAAAGTAGAATATACATATGCGCGCGCACACACACACACACACACACACACACACATGCACTCACGTACTTCACAAATATACATACAGAGAGCTTGCAGCATAAAGGGCAAAATTTTGCCATTCATTCATTCTCTTTATTTTGAGTGTTTTCACATGGTGTTTCAGGACAGCAGGATTTTTAGAGACAGAGAGTGGTTTGAGATTCTTAGTAGTTAACTGAGCTCAGACAACATACTAAACCTATGAGTTCTTTCTTTCTTCGTGAGTGAAATGAGACCCATCAGATTTATCTAGCAATATGATAAGTATTCAATAAGGAAATTTGCATGCAATACCTATCATGTAACATACACTCCTTAAATTAAAATGTTCTCATTTTCTGTATCTCCCTTCACGTTTTTGAAATCAGTTAAGATCTTGAGTGGAACAGAAAGAATTTTTCTCAGGTGCTAATGATAAACTGTTATTACACTGAATAAATTGTGATAAAATCGGCCTTCTTGTCTGTCACCCCATTGTGAACTCTTCAGAAACAGGATCGGTGTTTAACTTACCAGGCCAGTCTTCAACATGTTGGGAACTCAGTATATTTGTTAAATAAAAATCAATAAATATCTGAAAGCAAATCTCTTTTGTTTTCCAGTCTTTTTCTAGCTACTAAAGCTGGCCAATCAAAACAATTTCAAATTGAAGTTAACTCTCTTTTTTCCATCAGTTATACTCTACATTGAAATAACATGCACATCAGAATATCAGTTTAATACACATAAATTAGTGGTTCATTGCACTGCAATATTTGTTAATTTGGGAATTGCGTTATAGATTTCTAAATTAAAGAGACTATCTGCCTGTCACTCACATCACATACAATGAATACCAACATCAGGCATCACCTTTTCCCAGCTTTGCCAGTCTGAAGGTCATTATCAATTGCTGTTTAATCAGCCAAGTCATGCATATAGACAAAGGTTAACTGCCATGGACCAATCTGACTTCCTTTGTCATCGCAAGACAATTTGCAGCTTAATAAAGCTGCTCTGATTGCACTTAACAACACCTGCTTTAAAATCCAGCCTCATTAATAGCACACTAATGAATTAGGGATCTTCTGGCAAGGGCATGATCAAAGACAAATGGTTTGCTTTCTGATAAAATGACCTAAATAACATAAAACCAAATTTCCCAGTTTCCATTAGAGAAATTCTTTCCAGAAGTAGTTATGAAAGTTGTTGCTATCTTCCAATACTTTTAGGGTTTTTTCCCCCTTATTTAATTTTATTTTTCTTAAAGATAGGACAGAATTGTCTCTTTGGCCTTTTATATTGTGAAATAATGATATGGTGAACAATTAGTGAAATAAAAAACATATCCTCTCGACCTTTGAACTTTCACTGTGAAACACAAGATAGTCACCAGCACTTAAAAACAAACCAATAACAAAAACAAAAACAAAAACAAAAAACCCTTTAAAACTGAGTAATTATGGAGGGAAATTATGGAGGTAGTAAGTTAATATTAATAAAATCTATGCATTTTATCCTTTGAATCCACTCATGATGAGGATGAGGATGAAGAAGATGATTTACTCATTTAGTGCTGGTTCTAAGGGCCTCATATTCTTTTTTTCACTTTTCATTCAAGGCTGAAGCTCTACCACTTGAGCCACATCTCTATTTCTGACGTTTTGTCAGTTGATTGGAGATAAAAGTATCTCATGGACTTTCAGCCTTCTGAGTATCTAGATGCACAAGGCACCAGCATCTGGCCTTTTCATTTTTTATGGAGTTTTTTTTTTTTTTTTTGGTCGGTCGTGGGGCCTGAACTCTGGGCCTGGGCACTGTCATTCAGCACTTAGCTCAAGGCTAGCGCTGTACCACTTGAGCCACAGTACTACTTCTGGCTTTTTCTGCTTATGTGGTGCTGAAGAATTGAATTCAGAGCCTCATGCATGTAAGGCAAGCACTCTACCACTGAGCCACCTTCCCAGCCCATGAAGAAGATTTTAAAAGAAGCTGGTTTGTTTGTGTAATATTCGAAGTGATTTTACCACTTTTTGCATACTGGACTTTTGGAATTCAATGTTCAAAATTACTGGTATGAGGTCAAGCAAGCCACTTGTTGCTGAGAATGGAGCCAATGTTCTGACTCAATACTGGCTGAACCTGGAACCCTGGAAATCTTGTATCTTGCTTTTTGCAGTTCCATGTCAGCCATGTCAATCTTTGTTAGCTTATTGCCTCTGATAAGGAAGGCTATGCTCACGTAGCCGCTGCTACAAATCCAAGAGAAACCAGAAAGTACAATCCAACAAACATCAGCTACTGCAGAGGACTGTCAGGGACTAAACACTTCAACGTTTTTAACTTTTTCTCAGAAAAAATTCAAGCCCAGAGGAAAAAAGGAGGTCAAAGAGAGAAACTGAATGTATATCAATATATATAAGAAGTACAAGGAGGTTAATTTATTCACATTCATTATGGAGCAAGAGAAGAAAGTTTCATTACTGAGTTTTTGGATTGTGTTTAATCTTTTGTTCAATCTTCCTTTGAGGATGACAGAGAATTGTCAAGGGTAGTACTGCCATACTTTTTTAACTCAGGTTATTCAGTCTTAGCATTTTATTACTTTTTTCCCCCTCTCATGTCTCTCTTTGAATGACATTTTGAAAAGAACAGGCCAGTTATTTTACAGGATGTTCCTGGGTTGGGGATGTGTGATCACTCCTCCCGATTAGTTTAGATTACAAATAGTGCCTTGAGAATAGAGCTAACCTTTCTGTTCTTTGTTTGCAATCCGGCCTAGCTGAGACTCGGCTGCTAAATTTCCATGAGAGTTTTATTTGTGTTTTAGGATGTATATGTAGAATTTTCTTGACCAAGCAGCAAAAGTGTGTGTGTGTGTGTGTGTGTGTGTGTGTGTGTGTGTGTGTGTGTGTGTGTGTTTACATACACAAATATCAAAATACATGTATATGTATGTACTTATATGTACATGTATGTACACATATACATATATCCTTATATTTATATATTTATATGTTACTTTTCTAAATTTAAGAATAAGTTGCTTCCTAATGTTCCTTCACTCCTAAATATTTTAAGGTCTATTCTTGATCAACAAAGAATTTTCTTATATTATAGTGTAATTAAAAAAATAATTACCACTGGTATGACAATATTATCTAATTAGTCCTTGTTAGTGATCTCTGGTTCTTATTTTGGTTTCCCCAGTGGTCCCAATATCATTCACTGCAAAAGGGAATCAAAAACTATGTGACCTGTTGCATCTCTTCGCGCTCACTTAACCTGCAACTCTTACTTAGTTTTCTTTGTGTATTTATTGAATTGACATTTTGAAGAGAACAGGACAGTTATTTTACAGGATGTCCCTAAATTGGGTGTGTGTGTGATGATTCCTCAGATTACAAAGAGTGCCTTGAGAACAGAACTAACCTTTCTGTCCTTTGTTTACAACCTGACCCAGTTGAGACCCTGCTGCTGAATTTCCATGTGAGTCTTATTTTTATGGCTTAGAATATACTCACAGAAATTTCTTCAGCAAATAGAAAAAGTATGAGTGCATTTATTTTTCTTAAAACCTAAAGGATCAACCCCCAAAATCCTTACTATGGTCTTTCATTTGAGGTGAAAGAAAACATGAAGTTAAAGGAAGGGATTTGAGCCCTGGCCTATCAGGCTTCTGGTTCTTTTACTGGCTTTCTGTGAGACTGTAGACAACTTAACCTCTCTTTCAATTAATTTCTTCATGTGTGAAATGGAACCAATGATAGCACAAAATCTCTAAGGTTGTTGTGAGGATCAAATAGCATAACAATAAGAAATGCTCAAAAGAAACTTCCTTTTAGCTTTCCATTTAGGAAAAATTTTTAACAATATATTGTACATGAAAATGTTGATATAATTTTTTAAAAAAGAATTTCCCAAATTCATTAGTATAATTGAACTGTTTTAAACACTGCCATCATTAAAAATTACATTGCATTTGCTTATAGTTACAATGAAAACCAAAGATTATCAATATCCCAAACAAAATTTTCTATTTTTTTGTTTGCTTATATTCATTGTGTACTAGGGCTTGAGCATGGGGCCTCATGCTCTAACCTTTCTTGCTGATGATTGGTGCTTTACCACTTGAGACATGCCTCATCTGGCATTTTGGTGGATAATTTGACTTTTTTTGCATGGACTGTTTTTGAACAGCAATCTCCCAAGTAACAACCTCCAGAGTAGCTATGCTTATATACCAGAGCAAGGGGATCCTGGCTGTTTTGTTAAGTGTACTATTGTCTATTTTTTTCACTATGATTTTATCTTGACCCCCTGAATTACTGAGGAAAATATTGTTTCAATTGCATGCATCTGGGAATTTTCTGAGTCCCTTTGTGTTAGTGATTCTACTTTAATTCTATTAAAGTCCAAGAACATAGTATGACTAATTCTTTGACATTTGCTGAAGTTTACTTTATAACTCCAAACTAATAGTCAGCTATTAAAGTTTACGCGGCCATTTTTCTGTACACCCACTGGAAAAGTTTCTGCATGTAACAAGTTGCTTAACCACTGGGCCTCACATTCTTTTGTATGAAATGGAGAGTAAAGCTGTGTTTTCCACAATTAGCTCTTGTGGGTGTTAAATTTGATAATACATTATGTTTGCAGAGCAGCATGTAGTAATTACTCAGCAAACATTAGCTATTATTATTTAAAGTGTCAATTCAGACTGTTATTGGTTATCTTATTGGATATACTATAAGCATTCACTGCCTCATGTTAGCCCGCTTGCCTGACTGTTCTTACTTGCTGTTATGCTATGAAACATGTGCCTTCACTATTACCTAAGTCTTACAGTATTCTTAAGACGGTAGTAATAATTCCTGTGTGGGAATTAAGGCACAAAGTAGGTAAGGAACTTGAAAGGAAGAAATGCTCACAATACTATCAAACACCTGTTCTCAGAGTTCACATCCATAGTCCTAGCTCCTATTTTTATTTCATACAATGAAATGTTGTGAATGACATCTTTGTTATGTGTTCTTTGTGGACTTTTACATTCTTTAAGCCAGAGGAAGAACTGTTCTCTAGGTTTTAGATTGGCCTAGTCCTAGTCTCTGTCTGATTAAAGCCAGAGTCATTGAGACCTGAAAATAAGGGCTTCCCAGCCCTTAATATCCTTTATAAGACAAAATTTTCTATTGTCTATTTTTACAAGGTTATTTGCATTAGTTATATTTGTATGGCAAAAGCATTGCACCATGTGGCTGTATATTTCTTCCAACTCTATGTTCAATGAGGTTACATTAGTGATTTGGAACTGGCCATGGTGGGATATGGGTTCTATTTGTCTATCTCTCTCTCTTACCCCCAAGCCTTTCTCTCTTGTGGAGATATGATTGTTTAACAGCTATTACCTGCTATGGCGGTATGATAAGGAAACAAGGTTTATGGAATTTAATGAATTATGGATCAGAAAATATCCTCAGGGGTTGCAGTCTAATCTCTGGTAGCCACCATCTGTTGTAACTTTTCACATGGGCAGAAAGGGCAGGAAGTCTGTGAGTCAATCATGAAGGATGGACTGGAGACCCCCTCTTATCCAGCTAGACAGGGAAGGACAGCACTCACAAAGGATGTTATTTAGGAAAATAAAGTTTATCTTACAGGAAGGCAATTCAAGACTGTCCTACCTTCAGTTTTGAAAGAAGAGGAAGTGATAAAAAGAAAAGAAAAGAAAGAAAGAATACCCAGAGAGATTCCAGACACAAATCCACAGTCATTGCTGCTTCAGAATGGACACCAAACACCTTTCCTGGCCTATAAACCACTCTAAAACCACTGTTAGCTTGCAGTGGTCAGCAAGATGTCCAAAGTAATAAGTTAGTTGCAAGTTAGTTCTGTTTTATAATGGAACAATTTAATTCTATGCCTCAAAGAAATTTTCTCATAATTTTAAGGAACTTGAAGACATAGCATCACTAATTACATACCAGTAAATTCAAAGGGAGACATACATTAACAGGCATTTTACAATTGCTGTGAAATAGAACCAAACAAAATGATATTAAATGCTATTAACAATCAGAGAAATGTACAGTATAACCTCAATGAGCCATTACTACATACCCACTAACATGACTAAAAATTGATTAGATTGATATTACCAAGTAGTTGTAGAATGTGTACTAATTAAAACTCTTCTGGTAATAGTGAAAGTTCAATGGAAAAATTGAAATTGCATTAATATCTAATTTGAATATACTTAACCACAATTTGTTTTCTCCAGGGAACAAACACTGAAGGAAGTTAGAAATACAAAAGGTTTTTTGGATGAATTCTTATGAAAAGTAAAGGAAGGAGTCAGAATACATGTACTGCACTTCCTTCCCTGTCAATGCATGTGCCTTTCAAGGATTTTATGAGCTGACTTATAAACCATAATAACTGCATTTAACAATAGCTCATGATATTATTTTCCCTTTTTCAATATTCTTGAAAAAGTAAAAGAAAAAAAACAGTTATTAGCTGGGCAATGGTGGCTCATGCCTGTAATCCTAGCTGTTCAAGAGGCTGAGGTCTGAGAATTGTCGTTCAAAGCCAGCCCATGCAGGAAAGTCCGTGAAACTCTTATCTCCAATAAAAATCCACTAGAAAACCAAAAGTCCCACTGTGGCTTAAGTGGTAGAGTGCTAGCCTTGAGCTGAAGAGCTGAGAGACAGTGCCTAGCCCCAAATTTCAAACCCCATGACTGACAAAAAAACAAACAAAAAAAACCCCAGTTATTCTGAGACTGGACCAAGTGTAGCATATCACCACTTCTAATACATATTTCAAGTACAATAGGATTGAAGAGGAAAGCCAGGCACCATTGGCTCATGCTTATAATCCTAGCTACTCAGGAGACTGAGATTTGAGGATTACTGTTTGAAGCCAGCTCTAGGCTGGTAAACATTCTTCAAAGCATAAAATAACTATAACAACAAAGAATTCTCAGGCCCAAGTTATTATAGAACCCCTTTTTAAATGCTAAGGTTTTGAACCAACAGTCATCCTGCAAATAAACTAAAAGAATGGAAGTCTGACTTTAAATGATTTCTATTTGTAAGCAGAATAAACTAGCATAAGATTCCTAGTACTCTCAAGATTATCCACATATCAGAGGAAATAGCAAATCTTTCCTGGAATAGAGTTCTGTAAACTACATAAACCCAAATTCTATCTACTAGTTTTCTTTATAATAAAGATTCATTGGAACATATTCCAGCTCCTTGATTCATTTACATATTGCCCATGGCAATTTTCACACTGCAATATTAAATTTGATCAGTTACAATACAGAGTACCTGGTCAGCTAAGTCAATAAAACTTACCGCCTGACCTTTACAAGAAAAGCTTTCCAGTCCTTTCTCTAAAGTAGGGGTGTGTAATGACCAGTCCATGGAACATATGTAGTTTTAATTTAATATATAATGAGGCAGAAACATATGCTTCTTATATACTTTTTGTCAGCTCTACAGAGGTGTTTAACTTTTTCTTTCTTTCTTTCTTTCTTTCTTTCTTTCTTTCTTTCTTTCTTTCTTTCTTTCTTTCTTTCTTTCTTTCTTTCTTTCTTTCTTTCTTTCTTTTTCTCTCTGTCTCTCCCCCTCCCTTCCTCCCTGCCTCCCTCTCTTCCTTCCTTTCTTTCGTTCTTTCTTTTTTTTTTTTTTTGGTTGGTCGTGGGGCTTGAAGTCTGGGCTTGGGCACTGTCTCTGTGCTCTTCATCTCAAGGCGAGCACTCTACCGCTTGAGCCATGAACCTTCCTGCCTGGGCTGGCTTTGAATGGCGATCCCCAGATCTCAGCCTCCTGAGTAGCTAGGACTACAGGAGTGAGCCGCCGGCGCCCGGCTTGTTTAATTCTTTTCTATAGCCATAAATGATATTATGACTATCCAAATGGCCCTTGGTAGAAAACAAAACAAAACAAACCAAAACTTTCCCTACCCCTGCTCTACAGAATGCAGTCACATGACATATAGGAAACTATCTATCATTTAAACAGCAGAAGCAATGTCAAGCAATAGATGTTAGAGAAATCAGATATATGCATTAAAATAATTATATTAGCAGAAAAAGGTCAGTTAGAGAAATGGAAACTAGTAAGAATATTTTATGAGTGATTTTAACATGTAAATTTATTTAAGTGAATTTTTTGAGATAAAGTAAAATATGGCTTTTGAATAATAGCAATAAAACCAGTTAAAGAATTTGACCGATCATCAGAAACAATGAAATCAAAAGATAATAGGACATTTGGGTAAATGCCCAAAAGTGGAAATGCTGGGTCATAGGGGAGCTCTATGTGGAGTCTTTTGAGGAACCTCCATACTACTTTCCAAAGTGGTTAAACAAGTTTACACTCCCACCAACAATGAAATAAGGTTCCCTTCTGTCCACATCCCCTCCAGCATCTGTTGTTATTAGAGTTCTTGATTTTTGCCATTCTAACTGGGGTGAGGTGGTATCTCAATGTTGTTTTGATTTGCATTTCTTTTATGGCTAGGGAGGTTGAGCATTTCTTCATGTGTCTATTGGCCATCCTTCTTTCTTCTTCAGAGAAGTTTTTCTTTAAGTCTTTCGCCCACTTACTTATTGGGCAGTTGTTTCTTTGAGGATTTGTTGTTGGGGGATTTAATTTTTTGAGTTCCAAGTATATTTTAGATATGAGACCCTTGTCTGTTGTATGGCTAGTGAAGATCTTCTCCCAATCCGTAGGCTTTCTATAAAACTACCAGCACAACTATGTTTATTGCAGCATTATTTACTATAGCTAAGATATGGAACCAACCCAGATGCCCCTCAGTAGATGAATGGATCAAGAAAATGTGGTATATATACACAATGGAATTCTATGCCTCCATCAGAAAGAATGACATTGCCCCATTTGTTAGGAAATGGAAAGACTTGGAAAAATTATATTAAGTGAAGTAAGCCAAGCCCAAAGAAACATAGATTTGCAATATTTAGTATATGTATGAGTCAAGCAGAAAAGGTCAGATAAGGTGATGTTTGGAAAATGAACCCTAAGATATGTATTTAAATGTTTTTTTTCTTTCATGCATTTGTTTCTAATGCATTTATAAGATTATTTCTTTGTTGCTTTGTATGTCCCTCCTCCACAATATAACCCCTGCTTTCACTGTATTTGATGTCGGTATAATTTGTGGAGGAGATGGGGAAAAACAAGTTGCTTAAATAAGGATACAGGTGGACCTGTTGCAACAATGAGAAGTACAAGTTGTCATGTCGAAAACGAACTTTACAACTTTGGTGGTGGGGGGAGGATTGGGTGGGGCGGCCGGGGGTGGCTGGGAAGGGATAGGAAGGGGAAACAAAGGAGGAGGCTACAATGCTTGATGAGAAATGTACTCCTTATCTTGCCCATGTAATCGTAACCTCTCTGTACAGTATTTTCACACACACACACAAAAAGATAATAGTACAATGTCTTCAAAAATAAGGACAGACAGGGGCTGGGAAGGTGGCTGAGTGGTAGAGTGCTTGCCTTGCATGCTCTAGGCCCTGGGTTCGATTCCTCAGCACCACATAAGCAAAAAGAAAAAAGCTGGAAGTGGCGCTGTGGCTTAAGTGGTAGAGCGCTAGCCTTGAGCTGAAGAGCTGAGGGACAGCGCCCAGGCCCAGAGTTCAGGTCCCACGACCGGACCCCCAAATAAAATAAAATAAGGACAGACAGGGACAGCGCCCAGGCCCAGAGTTCAGGTCCCACGACCGGACCCTCAAAAAAATAAAATAAAATAAGGACAGACAAATAAAAATACCATTATCATTTAAAATTCCATTTTAAATAGTACATTTCACTGAGAAGACATTTAAGAGAAATATTACCTAAAATAGTAAACCAGCACCACACCTACAATAAAGACAAACATTATAAGAGTTCTTCAGGCAGAAGTAAAACAATCTCAGATTTGGATATTCAAGAAGGTACATTAACTGGGAATAAGCATGGTTTTGATACCTAAATGAAAATTGTTTATATAAAGCAGTATTTTAAATAATATGTTGTTTTAAGAGTTAAAAAAATGAAAATTATTGAAGTAGCACAGTTATGGAGAGACCACAAATCATCTAAATGTCCTGAAAAAGTAATTGGAAAAGTGCTAATTTATTTAGAACTTGAGTAATGTTATAATCCTTATTTAGAGCAACTTCTGAAAGAATATTATGTGTTTTTGTATATAATGATTAAGCCAGGAGATGGGAGAAATTGAATAATTCTTAAAACTCAAAGGAAAAAAACAAGGAAAAACCCACAAGCATTCAGAAAAAAAAAGGTCTAAAACATAAAATACTTCCTTGAAACCTGGGTGCTGGTGGCTCATGCCTGTAGTTGTAGTTACTCAGGAGGCTGAGATCTGAGGATCAAGGTTCAAAGGTACCTGGGAAGGAAAGTCTGTGATTTCTTATCTCCAATAAATTATTCAGAAAAAGCTGGAAGTGGCACTGTGGGTCAAGTAGTAGAGTGCTAGCCTTGAGCAAAAATACCAGGGACAGTATCCAGGCCCTGAGTTCAAGCCTGTCAAAGAAAAAGAAAGGAAGAAAGAAAGAAAGAGAAAGGAAGGAAGGAAGGAAGAAAGGAAGGAAGGAAGGAAGGAGGGAAAAAGAAAGAAAGAGAGAGAAGAAAGAGAAAAAGAAAAGGAAGGAAGGAAGGAAGAAAGAAAACTTCAAAGAAAAAGTTGATTATGTAAATTTAAACTGAAGTATATGACTAATTACACTAAATATGAAATAACTACCTTGAGAATTAAAGATATTCAGAATGGATATAAACAAGAAATATTTGCACCATTTGCAGTAAACAGACTTTTATTAAACAGATACAAGTAGAACTAGGGATAAAAATATTTGTATTCATTCTTGTGCAAATTTTATAAGACTTTATAGTTTCTATTTATATTATCTTTTATAATGGAGTTCAACTTCCACATAAAACTCTCTGAACAAGCCACTTGGTTGTGTTGTCAAACTCTTCCTTTTCCTTTGCAATTTTTAAAAAATAAGAGCTGAGGGACAGTGCCCAGGCCCAGAGTTCAAGCCCCACGACGGATTAAAGAAAAAAAGTTTGATTTACCAGTGTCTGAAGTAAAAAATGCTTAAAACTCTGATTATGATTGTACATTTTTTTAGTATCTCTTGATGACTCAGTTTTTACTTCCTGTTTTTGAAAAGATGCTAGCAGGTAACATAGATTTAGATTTAATAAATCTTCCAGATAAATGTTATTTTATCATTAAAAACTCAATAAAGCCAAGTGCATAGCTGCTCAGGAAGCTGAGATCTAGGATTGCATTTCAAAGCTAGCCTGGGCAAGAAACTCTGTGTGACTCTTATCGCCAATAAATCACGAGAAAACCGGAAGTGGAGCTGTGGCTCAAGTGTTAGAAAGCTCCCCTTGAGCTGAAGGGCAGAGATGAAGAGCACTGGGATAGTGCCCACGCCCACAGTTCAAGCCCCACCACCACCAAACAAACAAACAAACAAATAAATAAACTCAATAAACTCAAAATGGATAAAAAGTTTGGCAGAGTAATTTTAAAAATTGATTAAAACATTGAAGAAAACAAAATTATATTGGGTTACACTGGTTTTTTTGTTGTTGGTTGTGGTGCTTGAACTCTGGGGCTGGGTACTGTCCCTGAACTCTAGCACTATACCAGTTGAGCCACAGCACAACTTCTAGTTTGAGTTGTGATCTTCAGATGTCAGTTTCTTGAGTAGCTAGCATTACAGGTGTGAGCCACTGGCACCCAGCTTTATATTGGGTTATTCTTAATGTATTATTTAGGACAAAAAGCAAAATAGGCATGAGAAAGATAATTAATTTTGATTAAAATTTTAATTCACCAGGCACTTGAAACAATTGTAAATTAGTTGCAACTGACACAATAACTTTAAAATGTATTAACAAAAATTTGAAAAGAAATGTAACCATGAACAGATTATTAGTCCATCTCTCTGATAGAAAAATTAAAAGAAATGATTATTGTAAATGTTATATGAACAATGTGATTTACAAGACTCAATTGAAATAGTAACTTATGATTACATTGTTCTTATTACCCATATAAAGTACTTTTCACAAGTACATTTGACATTTGTGAGAACTCACCATATGTTGAGCCAGAAAACATGTTTTAAGACATTTTACTTAACTGGTACTATAAAGAGAATTAGTCTATGATCTGCTAGTAAATTAAACAACATGCTTTTAGTTTTAATTTTTTTCAGTTTTCATAATTGAAACCAATCCTCTTCAACCATATACATCCTCTTTCAATCCTCTTTATAGCTCAAATTAATCACACTCAAAACGTCTATACACAGCCTGTTTCTCTTCCCCTGCCTTTCCTTCACCTTATTGATCTAAAGCTTTCACTGAGGTTGCTGCTTTTGTATATATTCACAATGTATTTCATGATTATTCATATTCTTTCTTTTCCCCTTCCATCTTTCTATTCTTTTAAGAAGGCCCTTTGTTAAGTTCGGGATCTGTGTCTGTCTGTCTGTCTGTCTGTCTATCTATCTATCTATCTATCTATCTATCTATCTATCTATCTATCTGTCTGTCTGTCTGTCTGTCTGTCTGTCTATCTATCTGTCTGTCTGTCTGTCTGTCTGCCTGCCTGCCTGTCTGTCTGTCTGTCTGTCTATCTGTAATTATGTATATGCCCATATGGGCCATATGTCCATGTTCTTCTCTATATGCAACATACTTTTAAAGAATAGATGAATCAAAAACAGAAATCACAATGCAAATTAAAAATAGTTTATATACCATGAAATCAGAAAGAATATATTTCAGAACTGATGGGATGTAACTAAGTCCATACCTGAGAGGGAAATCTGTAACTTTAATTCATATCTTAGAAAAGAGAAAAACTCAAAAGTCAATATATAAAATTCTTTTTTTTTTTTAATTTTATTTTATTTTAATTGAGAACATACTGTACGGAGGGGTTACAATTACATGGGCAGGAAAATGCATACATTTCTTACCAAGCATTGCAGCCTCCTGCTTTGTTTATCCTTCACCTCCCTTCCCAGCCTCCCCCCTCCCCCCCACCCAATCATACCCCCCCCCCCCAAAGACATTGTAAAGCTGGTTTTGACATGACATTTTGTACTTCTCATTGTTGCAACAGGTCCACCTGAATCCTTAAATGACTTGTTTGTCCCCATCTCCTCCACATGTTATACTGATATCAAATATAGTGAAAGCGGGGGTTACACTGTGGGGGAGGGACATACAAAGCAACAAAGAAATAATATTATAAATGCGTTAGAAACACATGCATGAAAGAAACAAAAACATTAAAATACATATTTGAGGGTTCGTTTTCCTAACATCACATTCTCTGACTTTTTCCGCTTGACTCATACCTATACTAGATATTGCAAATAAGGGAAACCATGGGACCTATGTTTCTTTGGGCCTGGCTTACTTCACTTAATATAATTTTTTCCAAGCCTTTCCATTTCCTAACAAATGGGGCAATGTCATTCTTTCTGATGGAGGCATAGAATTCCATTGTGTATATATACCACATCTTCTTGATCCATTCATCTACTGAGGGGCATCTGGGTTGGTTCCATCTCTTAGCTATGGTAAATAATGCTGCAATAAACATAGTTGTGCTGGTAGCTTTAGCGTGGCCTTGTTTGTGGCCATTTGGGTAAATGCCCAAAAGTGGGATTGCTGGGTCATTGGGGAGCTCTATATGGAGTCTTTTGAGGAACCTCCTTACTGCTTTCCAAAGTGGTTGAACAAGTTTACATTCCCACCAACAATGAAGTAAGGTTCCTTTCTGTCCACATCCCCTCCAGCATCTGTTGTTGTTAGAGTTCTTGATTTTTGCTGTTCTAACTGGAGTGAGGTGATATCTCAATGTTGTTTTGATTTGCATTTCTTTTATGGCTAGGGATGTTGAACATTTCTTCATGTGTCTATTGGCCATCCTTCTTTCTTCTTCAGAGAAGCTTCTCTTTAGGTCTTTCGCCCACTTACTTATTGGGCAGTTGTTTCTTTGAGGATTTGTTGTTGGGTGGTTTAATTTTTTGAGTTCCAAGTATATTTTAGATATGAGACCCTTGTCCGTTGTATGGCTAGTAAAGATCTTCTCCCAATCCGTGGGCTTTCTATTGATCTTGCTAGCTATGTCATTTGCCCTGCAGAAGCTCTGCAACCTTATACAATCCCATTTGTCCAACCTTTCTTTGATTTGTTGTGTTTCCGGGTCTCTATTCAGAAAATTTCGGCCTGAGCCGAGGAGACCCAGGGTTTCTCCTATTCCATCCTGTAATGTTTTCAGAGTGTCTGCTTTGAGTTCAAGGTCTTTGATCCATTTGGAGTTGATTCTGGTGCAGGGTGATATATAAGGATCTAGCTTTAGTTTTCTACATGTAGTTAACCAGTTTTGCCAGCACCATTTACTGAAGAGGCTGTCTGTCTTCCATTCTATTGTTTTAGCTCCCTTATCGAAGATTAGATGGCTATAGGTCTGTAGGTTCATTTCTGGGTTTTCAATTCTATTCCATTGGTCCTGAGGTCTGTTCTTATGCCAATACCAAGCTGTTTTGATTATTATGGCTTTATAGTAGAGTTTGAAATTTGGTACTGATATTCCTCCAGCAGTGTTCTTTCCGTTGAGGAGCGTTTTTGCTATTCGGGGTCTTTTATTGTTCCATATGAATATTTGGATTGCCTCTTCTATTTCATTGAAGAATGAGGGTGGAATTTTGATAGGTATTGCGTTGAATTTGTAGATAGCCTTGAGAAGTATTGCCATCTTAACGATGTTAATCTTTCCAATCCAGGAGCATGGGAGGTTTTGCCATTTTTTAAGTTCTGTGTTGATTTCCTTTTTCAAGATTTTAAAGTTTTCATCATAGAGGTCCTTCACTTCTTTAGTTAAGTTAATTCCTAGGTATTTTATTTTTTGTGGGGCTATTAAAAATGGAATTGCTTTCCTAATTTCAGCCACACTTTTCTCATTGTTGGCATACAGAAAAGCCATTGATTTTTGGGGGTTAATTTTATAACCTGCTACTTTGCCAAAGTTTTGAATCAGCTTGAGTAATTTGGGAGTGGAGTCTATGGGATTCTTTAAATACAAGATCATGTCATCTGCAAAGAGGGAGAGTTTTATTTCTTCTTTCCCTATTTGGATCCCCTTTATGTCTGCATCTTGTCTTATTGCTGTAGCTAGGCATTCTAATACTAGATTGAAGAGAAGTGGAGAGAGTGGGCATCCTTGTCTTGTTCCTGAGTTAAGAGGAAATGGCTTTAGTTTTTCACCATTGAGTATAATGCTGGCTGTAGGTTTGTCATATACAGCCTTTATTGTATTGAGGAATGTTCCATGGATTCCTAATTTTTCCAAAGCCTTCATCAGGAAGGGGTATTGGATCTTGTCGAATGCTTTTTCTGCGTCTATTGAGATAACCATGTGGTTCTTATTCTTGCTCCTGTTGATGTGATGAATAATATTAATTGATTTGCGTATATTGAACCAGCTTTGCATCCCTGAAATGAATCCTGTTTGATCGTGGTGTATGATTTTTTGGATGAATTGTTGAAGTCGGTTGGCCAAAATTTTGTTGAGAAGTTTCGCATCAATGTTCATCAAAGAAATGGGTCTATAGTTCTCTTTCTTTGATGAGTCCCTGCCTGGTTTTGGGATGAGGGTGATGATGGCTTCATAGAATGTGTTCGGTAGTGAGCTTTCTCTTTCAATTTCATTGAAGAATTGGAGGAGAATTGGTGTGAGCTCTGCTTTGAAGGCCTTGTAAAATTCCGCTGTAAAACCATCTGGTCCTGGACTTTTCTTAGCTGGGAGGTCTCTTATTGCTGTTTCTATTTCAATGCTTGATATGGGCCTGTTAAGATAGTTTAACTCATCTTGGTTTAGTTTTGGCATGTCAATATTTGCTAGGAAGAGGTCCATTTCTGTCAAGTTCTCAAACTTATTAGCATACAGTTTTGAGAAGTATTCCCTTATAATGTTCTGAATCTTGGTTGTTTCTGTGGTGATGTTTCCATTCTCATCTCTGAGTTTATTGATTTGGGTGTGTTCTCTTCTTTTTCTGATAAGATTTGCTAAGGGTCTGTCAATTTTGTTAAGTTTTTCGAAGAACCAACTCTTTGTTTTGTTGATTCTTTCTATAGTTTTTTTGGATTCTAATTCATTTAATTCTGATTTAATTTTGATTATTTCTTTCCGTCTACTGGATTGGGGTTTATCTTGCTGCTCTTTTTCAAGGAGGTTTAGATGCGTCATTAAATTGCTAGTTTCAGATCTCTCCAATTTGTTGATATAGGAGCTCAGAGCTATAAACTTGCCTCTGAGTACTGCCTTTGCTGTGTCCCAGAGGAGCTGGTATTTTGTGTGTTCATTTTTGTTGAATAGCATGAACATTTGAATTTCCTTTCTAATCTCTTCCATGACCCACTCATGATTCAGCAGTGTGTTGTTCAGCCTCCATGTGATACCGGACTTTCTTTGGTGGCTTTTGGTTTTGAGTTCTAATTTTATTCCCTTGTGGTCAGAGAGAATGCAAGGTATAACTTCAATGTTTCTGAATTTAGACAAGTTTGCTTTGTGGCCTAAAATGTGGTCTATTTTAGAAAACGTTCCATGTGCTGCTGAGAAAAACGTGTATTCTGATGCTGCTGGGTGAAATGTTCAGTAAATGTCTGTTAAGTCTAGTTGATCTATGCAGCTGTTTAGATCTGTGGTTTCTCTGTTGAGTTTTTGCCGAGTTGATCTATCTAGTGGGGAGAGTGGTGTGTTAAAATCCCCAACAATTAAAGTCTTTGGATCTATATGGGATTTGAGGGAAAGTAGTGTTTCTTTGATAAATTTGGGTGCTCCATTGTTTGGCGAATAGATATTTAGAATTGTAATATCCTCCTGAAGGAGAGATCCTTTAATTAGTATGTAGTGACCTTCTTTATCTCTTTTCACGAATTTTAATTTGAAGTCTATTTTATCTGATATTAGGATTGCAACTCCCGCCTGTTTATGCGGTCCGTTTGCTTGGTAGATTTTGTTCCAGCCTTTAACATTGAAAATGTGTTTGTTTTTATGGGCAAGATGTGACTCCTGCAGGCAGCAGATAGAAGGGTCTTGTTTTTTAATCCAACTAGACAGTCTATGTCGCTTAATTGGAGAGTTCAGTCCGTTAACATTAAGAGATAGGACTGAGAGGTATTTGGGAGTTCCTGCCATGTTATCTACCTTCTTGGGGGCTGCGAAAACTGGGTTCTTCCTATGGTTCTTGGATTCTCAGTTTGGGTGCAGTTTCTTGGTCTTTATTGCGGTCTTGTTGGTTTTCTATGTGTAGGACATCTTTAAGAATCTTTTTAGGGCTGGTTTGGTGGAGATGTATTGTTTCAATTTTTCTTTGCTATGGAAGGTTTTTATTTGGCCTTCGGTTATGAAGGAGAGTTTAGCTGGGCACAGTATTCTTGGTTGATAGTTGTTTGTTTTTAGGGCATGGCATACATCGTTCCAGGCTCTTCTTGCTTTGATTGTCTCTGCTGAGAAATCTGAGGTGATTCTAATTGGTTTCCCTTTATAAGTGATTACCCTTTTCTCTCTGACAGCTTTAAGGATCTTTTCCTTGTTCTGAGTTGATCCTGTGTGGATTATAATGTGGCGGTGGGATGTCCTATTCTGGTCTGGTCTATTTGGGGTTCTAAAGGCTTCTTGTATCTGGACAGGCCTATCTTTTTGCATGTTTGGGAAGTTCTCTGCTAGGATCCTGTTAAACAAATTTCCTAGACCATTAACTTCTGTTTCTAGGTGCTCCTCTACACCCATTATCCTTAGATTAGGCCTTCTGATGGTGTCTTCCAGGTGTTGGATAGATCTATCATATTTCTTGGACTTGTCTTGGATGGTTGTATGTTCTTTCTCTATAATATCTAGGCTGTCTTCAATCCCTGAGATTCGATCTTCTGCATGGTCTAACCTGCTGTCAAGACTCTCTACTTTGTTTTTTATCTCTTTTCCTTCTAGTTGGTCAGCTTTGATGGCTTCAAGTTCTTTGTTGAAGCTCTGTTTTAGGTCTTGTATGAATTTCTTTACTTCCTTAATTTGGTGTTCAGTGTTTGTCCTCAAATCACTTAGTTGATTGGTTATGGTTTCTTTGGGCTCCCATTCCTTCTGTTGGGTTCCATTCAGCATTCCCTTTGTGGTCTCCCTGACTTCCTTCAGCTCTTTGTTAATGGATTCCATGAATGCCTTTAGTGATCTTTGTGTGTTCTCTACCTGGTCTCTCAATTCCTGTATTACTCTTTGATTAGCTTCCTCCCGTTCATGGGATTCCTGCAGATCTCTTTGAGTGTTCTCAGCCTGCTCACGCCATTCCTCCCTTTCTCTTTGAGTATTCTCAAGTTGTTCACGCAAATCCTGTATCAGTTTTTGAGTAGCTTCCTCACGCTTATGATATTCCTGTATAAACTTCTGGGATGCCTCCTCTCTCTCCCTGTCACGCTCATACAGAGTCCTTTGTACATTATCAAACTTTTCATTTATCATGTTTGCCAGCAGTGTTTGTAGAGCTGTTTGGGAACTCTCCTCTGGATTATTCATTATCTGTTCTAACCCCTGATTATCAAGATTGGGAATTGAGATACCCGAATTTGCCATTTTTCTTGTGTTTTTCTGGCTTACTCTGCCCATTTGAGATGAAGATAGTACCAGTTTTGTGCTAGAACACTATCTTAAGGCAACCATCAACCAAAGTTTGCATTTGTACAGTCAATAGTCTACAGATACAATCTAGTTCAACAGATACATCTATTCGACATCAAACAACTATATGTTAAAGGACTTCGAACCGCAGAGAAGAATTTGGAAAACCAGAAATTATTAGGGTTAGGGAGAGATGTGGGTAAAAAATAGGAATAGATTGGTGTGGGGAGGCACAGGGAGAGTTAACTATGTCCTAATCACAGTGCAGGAAATAGGTTGGGTAGGATGCAAGTAGAGAGAGAGAGAAAAAGAAGAAAGGGAAAGGGGAATGAAAAGAGACCAGAAAAAAAATAGAAATGTAAAAATTAATGTTATTTTAGAGATTAAAAGACCATCTATTTATAGAGGAATATGAATATGTTGAGAGAAAGGGAGGGACATAGAGGAGATGTGAAAAACTTTAAAATAATGCTTAAAATATTATATAGGTATAAAGAGGTAGTACTGCTATTAATGAATTTAAGTCTCAGAGGTTTTGAATTGAGTAATGAGTTTGTGGATTAAGTGTGTACACAATGGGGGGTAGGGTCTACTGGCTAACTACGGGTTTATCTGAGGATGTGCAGGACAAGAGTTAAGTCACATAAAGAAGAACAAAGAGGAAAAGATGGAAAGGATAGGAAAGTGAGAAGAAAAGATCAGAAGTTCAGTAGAGCTAGACAAAAAACAAAAAGATAATTAAGAATGAAAGAAAAAGAGAAAGAAGACAAGAAAAGAAAGGAAAACACACATTCACGTATTCCTAAAATAAAAATTATAAGAGGAGAAAAGAAAAAAAAAAAGTTAATGGAAAACAATTATTTTTTCAGAAGAGGCAAAAATTAAAGATTAATAAAAGTTTTAGAAAAGCAAAAAAATTTTTTTTTATATATATAAGGTAACAAAAAACGAAAAAAAAAAACAAAAAACAAAACAAAAAAAAAGAAAAAAAGAAAAGAAGAAGAAAAAAAAAGAAAAAAAAGGTCTTTGATTTTTATTTTTTTTTGGGGGGAGGGGTGGGAAGAGTCCTGTATCTCTCTTTTGTCTGTAACCAGAGTCTGGTTGGAGTCTCTGGTCAGCTTGAGGTCCTGTGGCTTGATTGGTTTCTTAAGTCAGTTTGTTGGAACAGGCAGAAAAATGCTCTGCTTTACCCAAGATTTTGAGATTCCCCCTCCCAGGTTAGTTTACTGGGAGGGTGATCTGCTTTGAGAATCACAAAATAGGGGGATGGTGATGAGGCTAGGTTCTGGGTAGAGTTGAGGCCTTTCAACAAACAGTAGCTTTTCCCTGGGGCTATTTTGTGAAAAAAACTCACAGCACCCAGCCTGGAGCCATTCTCAGGGTTTCTGTTATTCAATTGATTGTGGTGGCTGCTAGAGGGAGGGGCAGCCTCTGGCTCTGGTTACCCGGTGAGGAGAGCCACTCCAATGGCTGGCGCCTGAGCTGGGTGACTTTTCCCTGGATGGAACTGAGTCTGTGAGGTCACTTCGCCGTTAAGTTCTTGTGACCTGCTAAATGACTCGTTTTATTCCAAGGCCTGAGCTGGAGCTAGCCGCTCCTCCGAGCTTTGTCGGTATCCAAGATGGAGATAACCGGTGCTGGGTAGGGGGAGGGGTGGCCTTCCCTCCTCTGCTCCCTGGGAAGGAGTGAGGAAGTGGGGCTTCTACTCACGCCGAGTCTTGGATCCTGGGTTGTCTCTGGTCTGCAAAGTGCAGGATGAAGTTGTCTGCTCCTTGTCGGTTCTTGCTGGTGTTGAGTAGAATCCGCTCGCCCGCTGCGTCTGGCTCCTTCGTCCCGGACTCTCTGCGTGAGCGCTCAGGTATGGCCGCGGCTGCGGTCGCCGCTGCGACCCTGCCGCCGCAGCAGCAGCTGCTGGCAGAAGCTCAGATGTGTCTGCTTGGCTTCCCCTCTCTTGACTAACTCTCTGTCCTGTGATGGCACACTTGGTGTGATTCTCTGGCTTGGGACTGTTCATTGGAACTCTGAAACTGTTTTCTATGCAAGAGCTTGTTCAGATTCCAGCTTCTCCTCCGCCATCTTCCCGGAACTCCCCTATAAAATTCTTATCAAGGATAGAAAACTAACTTCAACAAGTAAGAAAAGGTAACCTCTAATAAAAAAACTTAGTAACTTTAAAAAAGAAATAATGAAAAATGAATAAGGATAAATATAGAAAGAAATAATTAAGTGAAAAGTAAGGGTTTTTTTTCTGAAGGTTAGTAAAACTGATGAAAGCCTGATACTGTTTGTTTAAAAATACAGAGACACCCTAGTCATACTAGTATTTAAAATGTGACATCACTACCACTGAAACATGCATTACAATTACAATTAGACTTTTGTTTATACTATTATAAATCAAAAAAGTTTCCGATCAACAAAATATTTAAACCTGACACTTAAGAATGATTTTCAAATGCTGGATAAGAAATGTACTCATTATCTTGCCCATGTACTTGTCACCCCTCTGTACAGTATGTTCACAAAAAACAAAAATAAAAATTAAGAAAAAAAAAGAATGATTTTCAAAATGCAATGAAAAAATGTTTTAACATAGGAAAACTTCAGACCTTGATGGCTATGCCGATGAATTGTGTCAAATACTAAGAAATATCTCAAATTGCATAAACTCATTAAGGAACAGATAAAAAAGGAAACCTTGCTGCTCCATTATATAAGACTCCTGTATATCTTGGTAAGAAAGACTTGGAAAAAATTTTATTAACTGAAATAAGCCAGGCCCAAAGAAACATAGGTCCCATGGTTTTCCTTATTTGCAATAGTTAGTACATGTGTAGGACAAGCAGAAAAGGCCAAAAGCTATGCACATATGACCAGATAAGATGATGTTAAGCAAAATGAACCCCAAGACAGGGACACAAGTATCATTTTTCTTTCTTGCTATTGTTTAACGTTTTTATAATGTACCATGTGATTTTTTTTGTTGCTTTGTATGTTCCTCCCCCACAGTATAACCCCTGTTTTCACCGTATTTGATGTCGGTGCCCTGCATCTTGTATATACACTTCTCAAATTTGGGGAGGGGAAGGGAAAAAGCAAAATGCTTAAATAAGGATACAAGTTGACCCATTGTAACAATGAGATGTACAAGACACTATGTTGACAATGAACTTTACAACTTGGACAAGTGGAGGGAGATGGATGGGGGAGGTTATTGTGGAGGTGGGAGGGAAGGGATGATAGGGGGAAAACAAAGGAGGAAGCAACAATGCTCAATAGGAAATGTACTCATTACCTTGATCATGTAACTGTAATGCCTCTGTACGGCATTTTTACAATAAAAAACGTACAAAAAAAAACTGAAAAGAAAGTTCTTTGAAAAGACTACCAGCTGATCATGTAGAGAGTCTAACTTGTGAAATAATAATTATGACAATGATAGCTATCTATAAATATGTACATATAAAATTTATTACTATATAACTCAATTTATACATGTTCAATTTATTTGTCAAGAAAATAGAAAAACTATTTTATGGTGTTAGAAGTCAAAATCTCTTTCTTGAAAAAAGAGAGAGATGCTTTGATAATGTTTTGATATGAGTTAGGGTTAAATGACCATGTTGATTTTATAATAGGACAAGTAACTAGGCCAATACCATTTCTTCTGTTTCCTATATATTTAATATAATTTAACAAAACTAATTTTGAAATTAGAAATTAAATAACAAGAATTAACAAAAGTAATAAAACCACTAATTTTTTTCCTTTTAAAAATTTTATTGTAAAGGTGATGTACAGAGGGGTTATGGTTATCTAAGTCAGGTATTGAGTACAGTGTCACTTCTTCACTCATTTTCTCCTAGTTTGCTCCCTCCCAACCCATCTCCCCTACAAGTTGTATAGTTCATTTCAACATAGTGTCTAATGAGCATTACCGCTGAATTGTTTCATCTTTTGTCCCACCATTTCTGTGCTTTTACTTCTCCTCCCTAAATCACATAAACATATTTACAAGACAAAAGGTACAAATATACACACATATATATATATACATATACATATATATAGCAGTGACAAAGAGCAGGAAGAACCACACAAAGTAAAATGAAAAACTTCTTGTTTCCATTTCTTGGAGTTCATTTTGATTAGCATCATTTTATATGATCACATGCACATGGCTATCAATCCCTTGTGATCTTCTAAGAATATTCTCCTTTGGTCTCTCTGTGTAAATGTTTAGAATACTATTTAATTAATCATGTCCAAGTATAATTTTTTTGTCTTTTACTATCCATTGGGTTTATAAGCCCATTCTAATTATTACAAATAAAGGAAACCATGCAACCTATTTTTCTTTGGGTCTAGCTTACAAAATACAATTTTTTCCAAGTCTTTCCATTTCCTAATGAATGAGGCAATGGGATTCTCTCTGATGAAAGCATAGAATTCTATTGTGTATTTATACCACATTTTCTCGATCCAATCATCCACTGAGAGGCATCCGGGTTGATTTCATATCTTAGCTATGGTAAACAATGCTGCAATGAACATGGTTGTGCTGGTGGTTTAAGTGTGGTCTGGTTTGAGGTCAATTGGATAAATGCCCAGGAGTGGGATTGCTGGATCATAAAACAGCTCTATGTTTAGTCTTTTGAGGAAAACCACTAGTGTAAATAACTCTGAAAACAGAGATAAATAATACAGATATAACAAAATATTTTATCAAAATATTAAATTAAGAATTTATCAAAATCTATGGAGAAAGCTTATGTACATAACTTGACATTCTATTTTAAGAAACATTCTTAGGCTATTTAATAAAATAAATTTCCAACCAAGTAAACTCAATAAGTCAATAGCAGCAACAATAAATTAGTTGAAGAGAATTAACCAAAGACCACACAGAAATCAGTGAATTTGAGTTCAAACATGCACAAAAAGAGTACCAGACTAATCAATAAAAACAGTCATTTAATAAATCAAATTTAGTAAGATTTTTAATATTAATCTCAGAAACTACTAAGTATAACATCTATCTCAGGGATTAGTCTGTTCCTTCAAGGATAAACCTTTCGTTACTGGCTTCAAATGAATTTATCAGGCAATTGCTATTTTGAAATAATTATGACATTAGGTCAGCCACATGATGATGTGATTCATTCCTGGAAAACAGCCATTTAGACAACTGAAAAATAAAAGAACAAATTAGCTCTCTCGGGCACTTAAGTGAGCTATGTTACAGCTATGACCAGTTTAACCAGGGGTTTTGTGAAAGACTTTGAAGACTCATTGACTATAGCATTACAATCTAAATCAACTAACATAAAATAAAATAAAACAAAAATAAGAGACTGTGTAAAGTTGTTTCCCCGAGGCCAGAATTTCTCTATTTCCTCTGTTGGCTTGTGAGTTTGTGTGTTGGGTGGTGTGGCATCTGTGTATATTAAACAATGACTCCATTTAGAAGAGCAAGAGGAGGGCTTCTTTGTATCTCTGGGAAAGCACTGGCTTTCCTTCCACTTGAGACTGAAATTCTGTTTTGGATGGAAAGCCATCCACATGTAGCTTTTCATTCTGTCTCTTTTATGTATATGAGAGTACCATGCTGTCAGTCTGGTGGCTTTGCCAAATCTCTAATGCTTCCAGCCATGTATTTCAATCAAATGGCCATTTAACTTGGGCATTTCACCAAAGGACTAAAACCTTTGGGCACTGGGTCAATTGACTAAGGACTTCATTCTGACTACAGCACATTGCCCCAAATGGGTCTCTGTGAAATAACTAATCAATTGCCTCCTTGAGAAATGGTCTTACTTGATTAAAGACAAAAATCTTTTTATCATGTGGTCAAAAACTAAAATAAAAACCTTCAGCTCCAATAAATTATAAAAGCATTCAGGGCACTTATAACCCTAAATCAATGAGATTAAGATATTATGTAAAAAATAAGGTTTTAATTATAAAAGCCTTTGAAATCTTCCTCTTGTAGGCAAGAAGAAAGTATGGAAGAATTTAGTTTATCTTTCTTATAATCCATATCAATATTTTCTTAACTACATATTTATACTTTTGTAGTATTACATTCCATCAAATGTAAAATGTTTTCAATTTACTCTGCTGATAAATTCCAAGATGTTAGCAATTAACTTTGGGTTGATTATAATTTGTCATTCACACTATTGATTAAAAACACTTATTGAGCAATAAAGCTTTTAGAGAATTATAATTCTCTAATCAAGCATATAACTATAGAATTATTCATTTTTAAAGTAGTTATTTCTTCTTCTATTATATGGAATGAATTTAAATAGAGTTCTCTTGTGAGATAAGAAAAAAATCAGTGTGTGCATACTGAAATGAAAAGATCAAATAAAACAATGCCTTTATTTTGGTGCCGGCATTTTTATTTGTGCCAGTAATGGGGTTTGAATTCAGGGCTTGGGTACTCTACTAAGGTTTATCCGCTCAAGGGTAGTACTCTACTACTTGAGCCAAACTCCACTTCTGGCATTTTTGGGAAGATCTCATGGACTTTTCTGCTAGAGCTGGCTTCAAACCATGATCCTCAAATCTCAGCCTCCTGAGTTACTAGTGTTACAGGCGTGAGCCATCAACACCTGGCAGCAAATTTTACATATAAAATAAACTTGACTGTGTCTTTATAGCTATGGTACAATTGGAGATAGTTGAGAAAGTTAGTCAGATATGTTTTCTACTTCTTATAAAAATAGCCCTATTGAAAAGGAATGTACAAGTTTGCACTATTTGAGAGAGAGAGAGTTCTTGTTTGCGGCATAAGGTAAATGGAGCCTATTGAACAAGGAAGTCATATCAAATTCTGTTGCCTTCACTAGTCACACTCTGTTGGAATTTTAGTGTGTAATGTATACAGATTCTAAGTCATGTTCCATGGTCGGCAAAAAGAATACTGCTATGAAAGCAATCACATCATGGATTAAGGCTCTAAGTAACTGGAACTTAGCCCTTGGAAACTAAAATGTAGTCCTTCTTAAGTATTCCACTGGCTGAGCTCAATTTTCCTCTTTGGCTCAGGAATGTTATCTTTGAAAATAAAGAGGCAAGAGAGTTTTCTTTCTGGCTTTCTCTTGTATTTAGTCCCTGTGACATCTCATAGTATATTTTAGAAATCAGATGTAAAGCAAATGTAGCCGATATTGCTTCCCTTCTATTTTTGAAGGTCATATAGGAACTGGCAAGCTGCAGTAGCTTTTGTTTCCCAGAGGAACAGAAGCTTGGTAGAGAGGTGAGAAAAGCACACTAGATGTGTTGTTTTTGTGATGTTGTTCTCAGGGTTTCTAGTTGTTGCTGAAATCTTTATGCAAGCCTCCAGTGCCTGATCTGACATACAGTAGGACAGATTGCACAGCTGAGAAAATCAAACATTTGACATAATAATAATAATGATAAATAATAATAAATGAAAAAGGAAAAAAAGAAGGAAGAGGAGAAAGAGAAGGAGGAAAAAGAGGAAACGGAGGAGGAGGAGGAAGAAGATGGCAACAAGAAGGAAGGGATGAAGGCCACTGTAAGTCAGCTCAAATTGGATTAATATTTGCAGAACTGATAAGCGGTTGACATGCTTTTGTGTCCATAACCATTGGTTGATCTGCAAGAGAATTAGAGTAGTGGCTCAAGGAAGTTTTGTGTGACAATGCAAGGACAATACGAAATAGACTAGAAAGGAGCAATGATGGGGGTGGGGGAGCGGTGGTAGAGGGGAGATGGAGGTTGAAATGCCATTTATCCGTCTACTGACATAGGGACCAGATATAGAGTTGCATGGGAAGTAGGTTTCTAGCCACAGGAAAAACTGAGTTAGCAAAAAGCTTTGCCAGAATTGAACTTCATAAGCAGTATATTTAAAGTCTTGGAGACAAAGTCTAACTAGCATTAGGATGAACCTTAAAAGTGAACAGTCATTTTGTTTTTCTATCCAGAATCAATTTATGCTTCTGACAAAGCTTCTTAAAAGAATTTCTTCTCCTACATTCAAAATGTTTGGAACTTGAATGGAGCCGACTCCACGCTACATGTCTGGGGAATTGCACAGGAGACAAATATGGAATCTCCTATTCACATTGGTTAGTTCACAGACAGACAAAGCAAGCCAAGCCAATGGAACATATTTACAAACCTTTCATTAGAACAAGGGTCAAAGAGGTTTCTGTCTCTCTTTCTCTCTGACATGGGATTTACCAGATTTATTTCAGAATCTATGCAGGCTTCCACAAAACAAAAGCCCATCTAAAGTGAAGTCTACAAAGATACAAGCAAGGACAAAAATAGAAAGAGGCAAAACCTCCTAGCCCTTTTTGAATCTTTGTATATAGATGTTTTGAAGCCAAGACACCTCAATTACTTTTTGTTGTTAAGACCAAGTTTATATTGAGTTCTTGTGTTATAAGCCTAAGAGTCTGGGCTATTACCTTTTGGTTTTCCTGTCACTCCACCCTGAACTGCACCTTTGAAATCTGGAAATCTTAGAAGTCTTGGCCATGACTTATGGTCATATTTTTCCCTTGGAAGTCACTAGCAGCATAGGCAGGGATTTTGATGCAGTGGGATAAGATGTATGGACTTGTTCCTTACCTCATACTTAGCACCATCACCTCAGAGATTTCCAGTGATAACTAAAGGGAATAATGAAGGAAGACAGGTAGGTTTGTGCAGCAAGGGTGACAAGCAGTAATTAACTTGAGTGGGAATTAAATTGTCCTACAAACTCTGAGTACTGGGACTAGAGGTTGAAATATAATAACAATATTACTGAGTGTCTATGATGTATCAGGAGCTTCCAGGGTCTGTTTCTTCCCTTCCTCCAGGTTTATATTGTGAATGTAGGTGACTTATCCAAAGCCACATAACTAGTAAGTAGCAGAGACCATGTTCAACCTAAGACTTGCTCTTCTTTACAGCCTATTCCTTTTCATGCTGCACCATTTTCTTTCTATAGTTCTGGAGAAATCTCTTCTTAACATCTCTACAGAAAATGAAAATCATTTTTCTACAGATCAAGAAGTAGAGTTTGTACTGAACTTATTAGCAGAGTACTGTTATACTCAGTTTCAGAGAAGAAATATAAAACTTTAATTTCTTGAATTTTATCAATTTAGTTCTGTAGGAACTCAAGTATAGATCTCTAGGAATCAACATAGAATTTGTGAAAATGTGAAATATTTACTGGAGGTGGGTGAAAATCACCCTGCTTATTTTCCTGATGCAGTAAATTTCTGTCTCACTCCCTCCTCCTATATGTGTACATGCATTTATGTGTATATGTATGTCTGTAAGTCTGTCTGTCTGTCTGTATGCATTTCAGTAGTTGGAACTACACAAATGCATAGGAGCTATTTATTTATCATGTGTCCTGTCATTTATCTGATACAGAACTGGCTGCCCTAGGGATTTAAGGCTATGTCTTCTGCACAGAAACCAAAGGCACAGCTTTCTGCTGTTCCATGACTCATACTTTGTTCTGCAAGTCAGTGGAAATTTAATTCACTGCAGATGTTATTGAGGAGAGAAAAGAAGTACTAATGGGCTAGTTATTTTTTTTTCAGGTATCCTTGTCTCTCTTGAGGTTGGAAATGGGGAGGAGAGACATCAGATTGATGAATGGGTATGTGAAAATGTCACTAGTTGGAGGCTGCATCTATTTCACTTAGGAGTTTTAAATAGCATGACCTAAGGAGGCCATGACCTTGAGTAGAGTAAGCATGCATAGCTTCTATCAAGGAAGTCTTATCTTTAGACTAGGACTTTTGAGACTTTTCTTAAGTCACAGAAATAAAATTTTCCTTTTGGAAGGTAATTATAAAAAGAGTCCTGGGACAAAGAGCGTTAAAATTGGCATCACTACTACAGTTATCCTGCCACTAGCTTAGAGAGACTCCATCCTATATGAGTGAAATGTGGGAAGCAGAGCTAAGCTCACATGAAGCTGATAAAGGTAGGTCAGTGGGCCCTACATGCACACTGCTCCCTTCTAAGGCTCTTGATAATCATTAGTCATGTGTTTTCATAGTCATGTATGTCAAACATAAACAAGAAGGTTTTTAAGACTTTATTTACACAGGTGATTCATGAATTGCACAACACAAGAAAATTGTGGTTCATTATTCCAATGACTTGGGTGGGAGATAGTAATTGGAGAACTTTAATACTGTGCTAACCCAAGCAAGAAAGAAAATGCATCTGATTGGTAAAAGTGAGAAGTCTGTACATCACAGAAATGGTGGGACAAAGGGTGAACCAATGCAAGAGTGATACCCACTAGATACTCACTAGACACTAGGTTGTAAATGAACTTTACAAAGTGGAAGGGAGGAGTGTCAGGAGGGAAAATAAGGGAGGGACTAACACTGAAAAAAATGTACTCATTACCTTATTTATGTAACTGTAACTCCTCTGCACATTACCTTTGCAATAAATTTATTTAGCTGTTCTGGTTATTTAGCTGTTCTGATTGACACAGTCTAAATTTAGTTTTGCTATTTACCTTGATTTTTAAAAATTTATTAACTAGTAACCCAAAGCACTGGAGCCATGTCAATCTAATAGAGTGCTTGTTAATTTTAATATATGTTTTGCTGTATTTGGAAATCAAGCTTTTTTCTTAAAGAGTTACTCATAGTTAGGGACACTCTAGTCTTGCTCTGGTCTGACTGTTTCCTCAATATGCAATGCCCATAAAACAAAGGTGGGATATGGGGCCTAATGAGAGGAATGTGGTCTGTGAGATCTCTGTCCTCACAAATCAATTCATGTGTAATAAAAAGAATGTGTGAAAGTAGCATTGCTCTTTTTTTTTTTTAACCATGTGAGGGCACAACATTTGTCCCCTTTTTGCCCTTTGCCCTTTCATCTTGTAAGGACATGAGAAAGAATTCACTGCCAGAAACCAGATCCTGGTTGTTGCCATGGTATTGGAGTTTCAGCCTTTAGAACTGTGAAAAATGAATTTCTGTTCATTATGAATTATTCATTCAATAATATTCTGGTATAGAAACATAACATAATCTGTAACTCCATAAAAGCTGGGCCCTGGTAAGGAAGGCTGTTCCCTAGAGAGTCTTTCTGTCTCTGTCTCTGTCTCTGTTTCTGTCCATTTATCCATCTGTCCATCTGTCTGTCTGTCTTTCTCTCTCTCTTTTCTATCTCTCTTGGTAGAAATAATATGTCCCATCCACCAGTTCAAAGAACTGTGGCTCTGATTTCTTCATCTGTAAAGTGAGATTGTTAAATCATACATTCCTTTTCAGGTATAATGTTCTATAACGTGAAGAGATAGTCCATATCCATTGTGAGATAGAATAACATAGACAAAGGGAGACAGAAAGGGAAGTCGCCGGGCGCTGGTGGCTCACGCCTGTAATCCTAGCTACTCAGGAGGCTGAGATCTGAGGATCGCGGTTCAAAGCCAGCCCGGGCAGGAAAGTCCGTGAAACTCTTATCTCCAATTTTCCACTAGAAAATCAGAAGTGAGTCTGTGAGTCAAAGAGGTTGAGTACTAGTCTTGAGTAAAAAAACTCACAGACAGCACTCAGGCCTTGAGTTTAATCCCCAAGACACAAGAAAGAAAGGGAAGTCAGTTTTTAAGATGGCTTGCAATCTTTTCTCTCTGTCCGCTTCAATATTGAGTGTTAACACAGCTATCTACTTTTATAGCATAAATTGATTATACTTTTAATAAATAATACCAACCTTAATAACTAAGTAATAGTTTTCTTTTAATAAAAAACAGCCATGTTTTCAGCAGTAGAGATGGAAACCCATATGCTAGCCAAATGTTCTACCATTGATCTTATATTCCCAGGCTGTAAGTAATAAATTATTTGACACACAAATATAATTGTGTAAAACTCTCAAGAGAATATGCTCACATTTTTGCTAGTTTACATAATAACAGTTTAATATGACATACCCTATGGCAGTAGAGTTAACTTGAAAATGTCAACTCTGTTAAGGACAAACTTTCAAAAAGTTATATTGACCATGGAGTGACATGAGGGAACTCAGAAACAGCAGAGGTGGGTCAGCCGGTTGCATCTCATTTTGAAATATTTCAGTAATCTAAGCATCAGTAACATTATACTTTCTAAAGACTGTCTGAATAAATATGCTACAATCAGTACAGGATCAAATACATGTAAAGGACCATTAGCAAACTCATAAATGAGAAGCAAAGATAAAAATGTATGTCTATGAAAATTAGTTTTACGGGGATAAAGAAGGTTCACCAGTCAATTGTAAACTTGCAAGAATTAGATAATGCAACATTGTTCAAAATATTCTACTATTTAGATCATAAAAGAGAGCACAGGAAAAATCCAGATACAATATTAGCAATTAAAATATTCATTAAAATAATGATTTATTGTTGGGCTAACAAGGAGATGAAGGAGAATGAATATAATAGATGATTTGCAAAATAGATGATATGCAGCTATGAAAACAGAATAATGAAATTGTTTTGAGAGGGAGAAAGAGGGACATGGAGAATAAAATAGAGGGGATAAGATTGCCTGAAATACATTATAAACATGCATGGAAAGATAACAATACACCCCCTCCCACATACACATATATAACTAATATAAGCTATAAAAAAAAGATTATTATTAAGAAAAGATTAGTACTAAGAAATTAAGAATAATTCAATATTAGTAAGCATAGTAAAATATTTGACACATTACTTTATGGGAAATATGCAGATAGATCTAAAATAATATTTTTTTACTTTCATTGTTGATTTTTAAAACAATAAAATACGAATGGTTATGTAACATACGAATAGCATAATGGTTATTTACTTTCTTCTTTAAAAGTTAACAAGCTGTAGAGAACACTTTGGAAGCACTGTTATGATTAAGGGACTCAAATGTCTACTTTATCTGTGGAGTATACTTAAATGAAAGCTTAGGATGAAAAAATGAGTCAGGACAGTTTCCTTCAATAAGAAATGCTCAAATCCTTTTCCTGTGAATTCTTTTGGTTTAGAATAGGAATCAGAAATACAACCTG
This sequence comes from Dipodomys spectabilis, assembly GCF_019054845.1. NCBI lineage: Eukaryota > Metazoa > Chordata > Mammalia > Rodentia > Heteromyidae > Dipodomys > Dipodomys spectabilis. The sequence goes on along the minus strand of NW_024870758.1, from coordinate 16,014,517 downwards.
TGAGGGGTTGGGGTGGGGAATGGGAGCGCAGGGATGGGAAGGGGAAACAAAGGAGGAGGCAACAATGCTTGATAAGAAATGTACTCATTATCTTGCCCATGTAATTGTAACCCCTCTGTATGGTATTTTCACAAAAAAATTATTAATTAAAAAAAGAAATACAGCCTGTGATTCTTTTGTCCTATATTTAAATAAAATTTCTAAGCTCAGTGTCTATTGAACAATATTAACTTCTCATCTTTTTGATATCCTTGAATAAGGAATTCATTCAACTATCTTTTCTTCGAAGACACAAGATTCCTTGTATTTTATTTTGTTTTGTTTTTGTTTTTGTCTGTTGTGGGGCCTGAACTCTGGGCCTGGGCACTGTCCCTGGGTAATGTCCCTCAGCAATTCAGCTCAAGGCTAGCATCTACCACTTAAGCCACAGCACCACTTTCGGCTTTTCCTGCTTATTTGGTGCTAAGGAATTGAATCCAGGGCCTCATGTATGTGAGGCAAGCGCACTATCACTGAGCCACCTTCCCAGCCCCCCTTGTATATGTTTTGAAGGAAACTGTGTGTACATGTGAGTGTGTGTGCGTGTGTTTGTGTTTATCTATATCTATATCTATCTCTCTCTCTCTCTCTCTCTCTCTCTATATATATGTATATATATATATATATATATATATATATATATATATATATATCTTTTACATGTTATTTTGTTGGCTGTGGGGCTTGAACTCAGCCTGGGTGCTGTCTCTCAGCTCTTCAGCTCAAGGCAAGCACTCTATCACTTGAGCCACAGTACCACTTCCAGTTTTCTGCTGGTTTATAAGAGTCTCACAGACTTTGTTGCCCTGGCTGACTTTGAACTGCGATCCTCAGATCTCAGCCTCCTTAGTAGCTAGGATTACAAGCGTGAGCCACTGGCACCCAGCATATCTTTTACATTTTACATAGAAATTCACTGTTCTGGTGTTGGAGGCATGGTTGGTAGGGTGCTAGCCAATGAGTGAAAGTGTTAGACACCGAGTTCAAATTCTAATCTTATGCCAAAGGTGGGAGGGAAGCAAAGCAAAGAAAGAAATTCACTATCCAAATATTATTTGTTAGCAAGGTAAACATCAGCATAAGCACAGAATAATTGTTTTGAACTTTTGATAGCAAGGTAAACATCAGCCTAAGCACAGAATAATTGTTTTGAACTTTTTTCAAGCTATTTACAATTAGAACTTACAAAAATCATATAATTTTATGCTTAGACTATGATAACTGTCTTTATACATCACATCAGCTACCCAGAAAACCAATCTACATGACACAATGATGTTGCCAACGCTTGTAGCAACAAGAATATTAGCCCTATCTCAGGTGGGCAAGACCATGGGCTAGCAAATCTTGGGAGGGCTGGTCCAAAACAGCAAAAAATCTGTCATCTTATACAAGCAAAACTTTGTATACAGTGGCTATGCTGTGTAGTTATCTCAACACTATTTCAAAGCAACTTTGAAATAGAATGTATGTATATATATATATATATATATATATATATATATTTACACACACACACACACATATTTACAGAAATCTCAGTTGGATCCCATAGTAGATTAGGGAATTAGATGTTCCATATCAATCAGGTACCTATTCTTTGGAGAATTGCACTCATGATTAAATGTTTGTATCCCTGGGCAAAGGCAGATATTGAAGAACATTTAAGTGCTTTTGGTACATTTCTGGAACAAGGAACTTGTTCCTTGACATAGGTCACTGATATTACTTAAAGAAAGAGAGAGACGAAGAGGAGGAGGGAGAAGAGAAGGAAGGAAGATAGGAAGAAAGGCAGGTAGCTAGGCAAGCAGGTAGAAAGGAAGGAAGGGAGGAAGGGAAGAAGGGAGGGAGGGAGGGAGGGAGGGAGCGAGGGAGGGAGTATTTCAGTATTTCCTGGATTGTAACTGCAGGTTGACGGTATTTTAAAGCACTGGATTGTTGAAGTCATTCGTTATGTTGACTTGTTGCCCATCCAAAGGCTAGAATTTCCCCCTGCACATCTGCCCCCTCATCAGAACCTCTATGTCCACTCCACAGGCAAATTTTTTTTTTTCAATCCTCCTGTTCCACACTTATCTCACAATTCCCATATGCACAGATCTGGAGAAACTAAAGGGGAAGACAGGATGAAGTGTTTTACTAGACTCCTGAGGATGTGCTCTGGCTAGAACATACTCCAGACCATTGGAAACACATGCTGGGCAGCTGTTCTGGGCTCCCACACCCAGCAGAGGTGTTAACATGTATCACATGACCTCTGTGTGAAAGCTCAGCAGTTGTAAACATGTGGAAATGACTCAGAAGTGGAGAAGGGCGAAGGCACAAACAGGGTTTGATGTACAACAAAACGTCACAAATTCCCAAAGCTATGCACTCCTTGTCCCCTTAGAAGAGCCTCATGTTCTTTAGCTGTGGGATCCAGCTTCTACTATCTTCCCTACACCTGGAAACAACTCAGTACACCTTAGATTCTATGTCTACAATTCCTTGTTTAGTATGAGATCCAGGTGTGGGAATGTTGGGTGGGGTGTGAGGATAAATGAGAGGATGTAAGTTCCATTTTTTCAATAGGAATATTTGGTTTGTAGACAGAGTCCAAGGTACTCCTCCACTGTGGCGGCTCTATTCTTTTCTTTGCTGAATTTTCTCTTGGTCTTGTCTTACCTTGCTTCTAGAGTGTCCACTGATGAATTGCCCTGGCAATTAATGCCAGTGACTCTGGTGTAAAAGCCAGAATTAGAAGACGAGAGAAGTTAGGAGGGGAGCGTTAAGCTCTTTAAACATTTTTACTTTTCCTCTGAGATACATTTAGTAGAGCATTAAACAAATATAAATAAACACAGAAGAGTGTGTGTTTATATCTAAAGTTATAGACAGGATCAGTTAGCAATTACTAGCTCAGCATTAACAATCTGCCTGCTTATTAGAATATATATTCATTTTTAATGCTTTCTACCACTATTTTTTCTATGTTTCCTAATCCATGCAATGGGTTTTAAGCTTATGTTATTTCCTTATGCTGGGTTTAAAGTATCTTATGGAATCATTAGCTTCTCTACTGCTGATCCCCAAACCTTCTAGACTTCAGAATTTACCTCCTCTTGTCTACCTTCTTCTTGACCTCAGGGTCTAGAATTTTGAACATTACTGTACCAAATCCTATTTTGAAAGAAGTTTATACAGTCATAAGAGCCATCCATGCTGCAAGACTTGAGTGAGACCTAGCTGTAATCTCACAGAAGCACCTGCAGTGAGGTAATCCATACTTGGCCTGACTAAATGTTCCTCCTCTGGGTGTACTTACAGCTGGATTAGTTCCCTGAACCTTGCATCATACAACTATCCTAACCTAGCGTCCTTTCCTGCCCAAACCCACTCTGCTGTTAAAATTCAAAATTCAGTTCCTCACCTGAGTAATTCTATTTTCCTAGCAGACTCCAATTATTTTCCTTAAAAGTCTTTCCTATGTGTAAGAAATAAGTAGAGTTTCAGAAAATGTTTGAAGGACAAGGATTAGGATGAAAAAATATTTCATGAGGATTTTATAAAAATTTACCAACCACAAAGATGATATCCATGCAAACAGAATCACATTTAGCAAATTAGTTATTGGAGTGGTCACATAGTGAGAACAGATGTGCAAGCTACAGTGAAACTGAGACAGGAAGCTTGTCAAATGTGAAAACTTAGAGAACCCTCAGAATCAGATAGAACAACAAAAGGGCACTACAGCCAGAGGAGCTGTGAATGGAGCTTTGCTGTTGTTTGAGAGGTGCATTTTGGTATGAAGAAATAAATGTGTTTTCTATAGACATGATTTTTAGCAATTGCTAAATAGATCTCATTAAAATCTTTAGATGCATGAGTAATAAAAGAGAAAATTTAATTTCTAGTCCTGAAAACAGATGTTTTGCATAACGAGATATGTTATATTAGCACAGTCTCCTATGCTCCTCTCCCTGATTGTTGTGGCTGAAGGAAACTTAGAAGATGGCTTCTCCTATGTAGAAAGCAGTAGGAGTACAAAGTCTCAGTCTCAAGGACAGTTCTGCCTGATTCCAGAACCAGTGGTAAGGTTTGTGAAAGGCTGTGAGAGGAACTTTCTAAAGTTGGTGGATAACAAAGCACACAAGAAAGAAGGAATTCCTTGCACAAACTGGTCCCACATGTCTCCGCTGAGTCACATGAATTCTCAGGCATCTTTCCCAGTTCAGTGTCCCCATGGACCAGCTCTGAAACTTTTTCCTGTATTTTTTTCCCAGAGATTTATGGAAAGCAGTCACAACTAGTGATTATATAAAAATTTCTCCAGAGTCTTTGAAACAATGAAGAAAGTTCACTTCTTTGCACACTTCTAGAAGAGAGGAGAAAAGAAACTGAAACTCCATATTTTATTCTGTTCTCACAAGAGGACTTGGGAATACTTGCTAGCAATGTTCATCTTGGATACTGGTAAAGAAGTCTTCTTTGGCATAGAGATTTCTAGCATTGCCCAAAGTAAGTAAAACAATATAAATAATACTGGAGTACAAAATGTATCAACAAAGACTTAAACATTGCAGAGTGACCAAATCAGAACTCACTTTTCTGTGGTTAGAGTAGAAGGTACCCTGTCTGTGAGAAGTAGGCCATGTCTTCTCAGAAAAATCCCAGGAACATGGAAATCTTTAAGCTGAATTTCTTATTCATAATCTCAAGGACTTGAGTGGTCTATATTCATATTTTTCATGCAATGTTCTTGGGTGAAGAGAAAGAATTGAGTGATTTATTTTGCTCCAGAGTTGATATAGTGTCCTAAAGGATTAAAGTACTGAGAGAAGCAAGACGGAGACAGAAAAGGGAAAAACACAGAAGGATCTAAGGTACATATCCTAAAAAATACTCACGCAAGTGGAGCACCATAGATAAAGCCCACAGAGGTTTTCCACAGAGCAAGAACTTGTTTTGGAAGTTGCCAGTACAAGTTCATATAAAAAGGAAAGGATGTAGCTACTCAGGAGGCCAAGATCTGAGGATTATAGGGATTTGAAGCCAGACCAGACAGTCTGTGAGACTTTTATCTTCAATTAAGCACCAAAAAAGCCAGAAATGGAGCTGTGGCTCAAGTAGTAAAGTACTAGCTTTGAGGAAAAAAAAAATTTAAGGATACTACCCAGGCCCTGAGTTCAAGCTCTAGGACCTGCACAAAACAGAAAGAAAAAAAAACTGAAATGAAATGAAATGACGCTGTGGATTTTTTGATGAGAATGCATCATGTAATAGACTTTGAATATTTCATACCTTTGAAGATGGGCTCTGATTTGTCAGGCATTCTTTACTTGGAATGTTGTCACTGTGGCATTCCCTGGATCTTTATTAGGACACATGGATTCTGTAAATACATTGGCTGAATTTGAATAAATCTTAAGTACTAATCATATGTTGCTGAGCAAGTTATTTTACTCTCTAAGCTGATATTCCTTCATCCAAAATATAGATAGTAAAAATACTTGCTACCTAGGATTATCATGAGGACTTACTTAGTTCTGGCTATCTCATAGGTTAGGGTGTAAATTTACTACTTAAAAAGAAGAAGTAAATAAGTAGTAAATAAACTAGTTAAAAATGCTGGAAGTAGTGCTGTGGCTCAAGTGATGGAGCGTTTGCCTTAAGTGAAAAAGCTCAGGGACAGTGCTAGATCCAGAGTTCAAGCCCCAGGACTGGAAAAAAAGTGAGTCTTTCCAATAGTACAGCTCAAAGAGTTCCCCTCTCTTGAGGGCTGCTGCATTCAGTTTTCAGCAATACATCCCCATTTCAAGTTTCGTGTCTAGTCTTAGTCTAGTCTAGTTCTGGAGACTGGAATTCTGAGGTTAGGGTGTCAAGCATGCCTGGGTTCTGGTGAGGTTCTTCTTTAAGTTGGAGTCTACAGTTTCTTTTCTATTAGTACATAGTAGAAAATGGAGAGTGATTTTACACACATGCACAGATTGGATGAGGAAATGAGGCTATGTTGGAATGGAGTTGGAGAAATGCTCTTCTCCAGCTAGGACAAGGGTCTGGAAAAACCTTTTCCCTGAAGAGTAAGCCTGTATAGCAGTGAAATCCCTCATATTTTATAATGATCACTTTCCTCACTCCTTATCAGAGCTATGAAAAGCTCTCAGCTACTCATTGTGAAAACTTGATGTGGTTTCTAAAGTCCAAGCCTTTAAAAATGTGAGACCTAGCCAGGTCCTGGTGGCTCACACCTGTAATCTAAGCTACTCAGGAGGCTGATATCTGAAGATGTTGGTTTCCAAGGGCAAGAAATTCCTCCAGACTCTTATCTCCAATAAACTACTTTAAAATGCTGGAAGTAGTACTGTGGCTCACATGGTAGGGACAACGCATAGGCCCAGAGTTCAAACCCCAGGACTGGGAGGGGAGGGGAAGGTGTCCTTCCAATAGTATAGCCCAAACAGCTCCCCTCTCTTAAGGGTTCCAAAATTCAGTTTTCAGCAATACACCCCCATTTCAAGTTTAGAGTCTAGTCTTACCAGTTTATAAACTGCAGCTATTTCTGCCCCCAATCAACCACTAGTCTCTCAACATGTCTGTTTCTTCTGACTTCACATTATTGTGTTGCTTTACATCCACTCTCTTCTGATGAGTCCTAGAAAAATAATTGTTTTTCAATTTTCAGGGTGTTTTCCTTAGTATAAAAATGAAAAGCTACCATTTCTGTATCCTCTGTATTTCAGGGTGGAAGCCTAGAGTTATTTCATAAGAATTCTAAAAACTTCCTTCATAGCTAGCTTTATAGAAAGTAAATTAAACTTGGGGTATTTGGCATCCTTTCTTTTCTACAGTGAGATGTCTTTATGGTGTACCCAGAGATACTTGATCAAAACCAAATATCTGGACATTGGAAATTGGATGGTGAGTCAAAGAGCTTTTAGTTTTTTTCTCCCTTCCTACCTCTGTGCTAATCAATATCACCATCGCTGTCATTGTCCAAACTAGGTAGAATGAAAATTCTCTACTCTTCTGATTAATAGTTCCTTCGGGCTGAATGGCTGATCCCACCACGCATGCTCACAGGTAGCAAACACTTTAGCTCTGCGAAGATCGACAGAGGGTTCCCAGGGCATTAGAGATACACAAGATGGAGTTAAAGAGGCTGTGTCTCAAAGTTTTCCTTCTAGAAGAATACTTTCAGACAGCCTCTTGGGAGTCTGTTCTCTTTTCTTTGTTGAAAACGAATCAAACTCACAAATGATCCCTCAATTAAAAGCTGGAGGAGAAAATGGGTAGGAGAATAAAAGGAAAAAAAAAGACTATTGTTGGCATGTACGGCTTCCATAAAGGGCTGTTTTGGGGGCTCACATTCAGATATGAATGAGGCTTTGCAATTGCACAGTTTTGGCTTCCATTACCCATTCCTTTGTGTTGTCCATAAAGACAGTTAGAAAGTTACCACCATCATCGGCACCACTATCAGTACCACCACAACTGAAATCACACTTCCTCTGTCAGAAAGAATAAGCAGCACTGCTTACTGTAATCTTCACTCTTTCTCTCCACTCCACAACCCCAAGTCTTATCCTCAAGTCTTATTTTTTCAGCACATAAGAGTTGGCCCCAAAGACAAACAACATGCATTTATTGTTTCAGTGTTATTAATTTAGCCCCATAAGATGGGAAGTTTTAATTGTGCTGCTTTCTACTTCCTCCTCTTCCGTCTTATCTACTTTCAAACAGTCCAGATAGTGGGAAAGTTATCTCTTTATTACATATTGAACTTATATAATTATTTTATCCCTACTGCGAAAATGCTGAGCTTATTAATATTAAGTTTGTGGGATAATCAAGAAGATAATATAATTCAAGACAGTTTCTAGAGTGATAGTACTTGAAGTGTGAAAGAGCGCTCACAATGAACAGAGTTGGATCTGCTGTAACATGATAGCATGCCTTCAGGAAGGTGAAATTTCTGACATTTTCAGGGGAATACACTGCCTTCCCAGATTGCTCTGCAGTTTCCATTCTGTTCATATTATTACAAATCTCTTTCCCAGTAAACACCGTATCTTTTCCACATTTGGTTACTGCTTGTAACAAAGGGTTCTATAATGAGGAAATGTAGACTTTCTCTTGCAATTTATGTGTGCGTGTGTTTAAGACAGAGAAAGAAATTAGAGATTGGACATCCCTGCCTTGAATACTCATTTTAATGAAGTTATGACTGTATGTTTGGCACACATGAGTAGTATCCATGCTGAAGAAGAGGCTATACAAATTACAATTTTGCATAAATGAATAATTTCATATATGCTGATAATTCATGCACTGTCAAGCAATCCAAAGAACATTGATACTCTCCAAGATTTTTTTCTCACATTGCTCAAAAGGCCAGGCATGAGTTTATACATATACATATATATACTTTTTTATACATGTGAGAGGAGAATGAACAAATGGATACAAGCTACAACTCCAGGTCTGACCTTCAATATATGCCTGCTTTCTGTGTCTCAGCAGATCAGAATGTCAACTGTTATTTTTTTTCTCCTCCCTGTAGAAAGATTGTCAAAAAAGTAAAAAAAAATCTATCAAATGTGGTCTTTAGCTAATTATACCAGGAAGCATTATGATACATTAGCAAAAGGCAGAGTTGTTCTTGTTTTCCTGGAATACTTGTTTTTCTACATCCAAATCTGCAACTGACCTTATGCAATGGTAAAATATGTGGGTCCCAGGAATAAATGGCAATCTAGGTGATAACAAGCCAACTCAAAAATCAAAGTAAGAGTTTCACCAAATACTTTCAAGATATGGTAGTGCAAGTAGGAATGATTTGAGGAGCATTTAATAAGATAAGGCAAAGAAAAAAGGCAATTAAATATCTTCATAAAACAGTTATTTTATATCAGCTTAGTTTTTAGAGGTACTGGTATTGGCTGTACTTGGTAAGGTTCTTAATGAGTCTACAAAGATCTTTAGAAGACTTCCAAAAACAGTAGTTAGAAGAAGTCTAAAAATGTTTGGAAAGGACTTAACAGGATTCTAGAGGTTTGGTTAGCAAATTCGAATGACTGCTAAAAAAGAGATTTCAAGCCAGGAACTGGCTCACTCCTGTAAACCTACTTGGGAGGCTGAGAACTGAGGATCTTGATTCAAAGCCATCACAGGCAGGAAAGTTCTTGAGACCTTTTTTTTTAATTGTTTTTTCTTGTGAAAATACTGTACAGAGGGGTTATAGTTACATGATCAAGGTAATGAGTACATTTCTTATCCAGCATTGTTGCCTCCTCCTTTGTTTTTCCCCTACCATCCCTTCCCTCCCACCTCTCCAACAAGCTACTCAAAAAAGTGAGAAGTGGCACTGTGGCTCAAGTGGTAGAGTGCTAGTCTTGAGCAAAAAGAAGCTCAAAGACAGTGGCCAAGCCCAGAGTTCAAGCCCCAGGACTGGCAAAAAAAAAATAGATTTCATTAGTTCCTCCATATGATGAATGCTAGAGAAGGCAGTAAAAGTTCCTACTCTTTTCACATTCTTTGTACCTAAACTATCCCTAATTATCACCTTTATTCTTAATGCTATCTTCAGTGTTGCATATTAGCCTGGGCAAAATTAACTTGTTTAAATAAGATTATTTTTTGGTTCTGTCATGTTTAAACTGGAAGAATGATAATGGAGATTTTAAAGAGTGGATTGAAAGCAGGAAGCACAAAAGATGAGGGGAGATAATTAAACCATTCATTTTTTCCTTTTTTATGTTTTTTATTGTAAAAATTCTGTGCAGAGGCGTTACAGTTACATGAGCAAGGTACTGAATACATTTCATATTGAGCATTGCTGCCTCCTCCTTTGTTTTCCCCCTATCATTTTTTCTTGAATGGATGAATTTGATTTAGACTGTTACATGAAATTTCAGAACTATATTCACTAGTTTTAACTGTGTCCAGACAAGAAAAACAGGGAAAGCTTCTGAAGGAAGATTGAAACAGCATTTTGTTTTCTGTTCACTGACTATATAAGAAATAAATGGCTAATGAATCAATCATCTGATTATTACTATGTTGCTTTCAATTACAATAGTTATCATATACTATTCAAGTACTGGCTCTTTCCTTCCAAGTTTCAGTAAGAGAAAACAATCCAATTTCTTACTCAGTTTCATTTTTGTTTCAATTTCATGGTAACTTGTATAAACCATATGGGCACCACACATCCAGCTGTGATTGAATTCCTAGTTTCACTGTTTTCTGGTGTTTTTTTTTTTTCAACTCAATAATTAAAGGCAAATTCCTGTAGATGGAAATATTTGGAAAATGTCTGCCAATGTAAGTAGTTCCCAAGGGATAAAACTTTAAAATTATACTTTTAATTAGGGTCCCAAGTGTTCACAGATTTTTTTCTAGTAAATATTATTTTTGCAGTCTGATTAAGTACTTGACTCTCATGAATGGATCTAATTCTTCATTATACTTCAAGGGAGAGGAGCCTGAAGGGTCTTCTTACATATGAAAATGAATTATGCTTGTCCTACTTGCTCTATTGAGCTAGCTTTGTTCAGTGAAAGGATTAGTCAAATAGCAAAGCTTTTTCATATCCCTGGAAATTAGGGCAGCCCCCTAGCTCTCTGCTCCCAGGATGAAATTGGTTTGTAAATGTAATAGGAATCACTGAGACAAAACTTTTCCCACCCTTTCCTTACTGAAATCTAGTCCTATTGGTGAACAAGATGGAAGACAAAAACAGGTATATGTTTTCCCATCTTAACCTCCCAAAATAGACATTTCTCACAATTGTTTGCTTGTGTAATTTCATGACAAAATCTAGAAGGCTTTACATAAAATCTTCTAAATCATTAGAATACATTTTTTCCATGAAGAACACTTCATTTTTACCAGATTTGCTGCTTGTAAACTATTTATTATGTGTCAAATAATTGAATTTAAATACATTCCAAAGTTTATATTGGTGAGTTTTTTGTTCATAAAGCCAAAGTTTGTACTGGAAGGAAAATATCATTTTGACAAAGTCTCTCCAGCAAAAACACAGGAAAATTTATTATACAAACTAATTAAATAACTTGGACCAAAGATCCAGACTTTACTTACTAAGTATAAGAGCTTTAGGCAGGGTTTTTTCCCCCTCTGACTAACAATTAACACGTATTCCAGTATGTATTCTCTGGGCTTGAGCATATGACTGAGCATGATTGTTTCTTTTCAACTGGCAGCTGTGATGTCATTTATAAACGTAACTAGTTTTCCAATCCTGCCTTCACTATTACAATTATTATCTGGATCTCTAAGTGGGTTTAATTTAGGGAAAGTCATCTATCAAACCTAGATTTGGAATATGTCTCATTGTTCTCATTGAAGTTCCAAGGTCTCTGCCACCACATGTACATGTGGTTGTGTTGTCTGATACATAAAATGGAGTTAAATATTTGAACGGCATCTTGTCTGTCAACAGTTAAGGACTACATCTGTGAGAAACATACTGGTATCTCTTACATCAATGACTTTTCTTGAGCTCAATAACATTTATTCCAGTGTTAGAGTGGCTGAAGAGTTGGTTTTTGAAGTCTAGTTCATTGGGGTTAAATAACTAGTGAGAAATTTTAGCAGTGAGGAAGGAAAAATAAAGAGTGGAAACTCTTTTTTACTAAAATTAGAAAAGAGAGAAAATGGCATTCATGGAACGCAAACTTGCCTTTAGGATGATTTTTTTTTAGAAGTCATTTTTAGCCAAGCACTGGTGGCTTTCACCTGTGATCCTAGCTATTCAGAAGACTGAGAACTGATTATTGAGTTTTGAATCCTAGAGAGTCTTATTTTAAATTAATCAGCAGAAAATCAGAGATGGAGGTGTGGCTTAAGTGGTAGGGCTAGCCAGGAGCCGACAAAGCTGAACATGAGGAAAGAAAGGAAATTTAAAAAGGAAGAAAAAAGAAAATCCAATTATCTGTCAATAGTTATCAGATTCTCCTGTTCATTAGTTCTCATTGGTTGAATCCATAAATCTCCATAAGTACTATTTAGTAGAATTCACATTTTAACCCCCAAATTTTTTAGGTTTGAGAAAGAATACATTCTTTCAGATTTTAATAAGAAATAAGAAAAAATATTGACTCCAATGACTGTAGGTTCTGTTGGTTTATGTAAAACACAGGTCTGACTCCAGAGCCAGATGGTTAGGTACTAACTAGGAACTAATTTTTTTTTTTTTTTTATTATAAAGCTAATATTTGATAGTTTTATTATTTTTTTTTTAAATTTTATTTTATTTTATTTGAGAACATACTGTACAGAGGGGTTACAATTACATGGGCAGGATAATGCATACATTTCTTACCAAGCATTGCAGCCTCCTCCTTTGTTTACCCTTCACCTCCCTTCCCGGCCTCCCCCCTCCCTCCCAACCAATCGTACCCCCCCTCCCCCCCCCCCCACCGACATTGTAAAGCTGGTTTTGACATGACATTTTGTACTTCTCATTGTTGCAACAGGTCCACCTGAATACTAGGAACTAATTTTGCACACATACTAGCTGTGCAAAGTAAAGCAGGAATGCAGCTCTGTTTATACCTATCATGAATGTTTGGAGATATAACTGTTCTGAACACTGAGAGTGTCTGTGATCATCAAACGGGTCAATGTAGCAACATGCTTAGGATGATACCTGGTAAACACTAAATGTTTAATACATATTACCCATTAGTGTTTGTCATTCCAAGGTGAGCAATATGAACACTGTCAACTTGTGTTCAGCTATCCATATTTATTTATAGGACTCGATGCATTTACATACATTAAAAAGGTTCTAAGGAATAATGTGTAGCAGAAACATACAGTTCTAGAAAATAGAATTGTAACCAATCTTAGGCACCAAGATACAGTGACTCACTTAGGCAAATATTCTGATAATCAAGCTCAATATATCCCTATGTTTTGATTTACAAAGTCATTTAATTTTAGATAAAGATATAGACATCTGAGGTCACCATGCTCTGAAGAGATGGGGGCTTCGGTGTTCCGCGCCCTCAGGAATTTCAACCTGGAGAACCGGGCGGAACGGGAGATCAGCAAGAGGAAGCCCTCCTTGGCTCCCAGACACCCTTCCACCAAGAAGCGCCTGGTGGAGCAGATGAGCCATCATCCAGAAATTGAACGAGAAGTTACTAACAAGGATAACAAGCTGCACTCATTTTTGAAAGATATATACGTTGATTCCAGAGATCCCGTGTCTTCCCTGAAGGTAAAAAATGTTCAACCAAAGCCAGTGCCAAAGGAGTTCAGAATGCCGAAAGACCATCACTCAGAAATGAATGTCACCAGCATTCCTAAAGGCAAAATTTCCATTGTAGAAGCACTGACACTTCTCAATAATCATAAACTTTATCCAGAAACGTGGACTGCTGAGAAAATAGCACAAGAATACTACGTAGAACTGAATGATGTAAATTCCCTTCTCAAATATTTTGTTACTTTTGAAGTCTTTTCTCCTGAAAATAAGAAAGCACTACAATCAAAGTAAGAACATCACAAAATGACTTTTTATAGCTCTATGCTGTTTATCCCTTCTATTCAGCCTACTAAATTGTACCAGTCACAGTGTGTCTCATGCTCCCAAGTCTGAGAAGACACTATTGAGTTCAGTTTCTAGGATTTGTTCCTAGGATATATTTTGTTATAAACATTAATTTGATTTAAAAAAATAGACATCTCTGATTTAAATATATATATGCACTAAGAAATATTTAGTTAGGTGTAGAGAGCTGCATGCAGCCGCTGCACCTTGAAGATGGCGCCGGCCTCCGCCCTCCGCCTTCCCGATGGCGAGTGGTCTCTGTGGTAAACAACTCCTTATATGGCTAAGCCATGGAATCTGGCTTGCTTCTGTGCACCTGGACCTATTGATGGCTCTCACGTGGCTTATCAGGGTTGGCTACCCAGGGGGTACTTAAGGCTGTGGGGGATTCTCTCCGGGGTCAGAAGATTGCTCAAAGGTCCTGAATAAACTGCAGAGAGAAGAGCTCGGTGTTGCGTCTTCCTTGCTAGTCGAGGTGGTCGTGACAGGGTGGTGGCCCGTACAGGGACTCAGCCACAACCTCAACGAGGACTCAGAACTCTCTGCGGTCAGGGTGGTGCACCGGTAAGTTCCCAGGTAAAGGGGGAATCTGCGACAAGAGGGGGGGGGGATATTTGCTCTTCTCTGTAGATAAAGAGAGAGCGAGAACCCGGGGCTAGTCGGTAGAATAGCCAAAAGTAAAAGTAAAAGATTGTTTACCAGGTTAAGATTTTTAAAACATGGGCGCTTCTTCTTTGCACCCAATGTTTTTGGCTCTCAATGAGCTACTGCACTCAAAGAAGTTAAAAATAAAAAAGAGTACTTTAGAGAGATTTTTGGATGAATGTGACATCGTTGCCCCATGGTTCGCTGTCTCTGGAAGCCTCACGGTGGCCTCTTGGGAGAAACTAGGGAGGGACCTAGATTTTGCCTCTGAACAAGGAACGCTTAAGAGCCGAGTGAGACCAATATGGAAACTGATAAGAGGCTGTCTTGAGGACCAGAGCTGCAGTGAGGCGGTAGAGAATGGTCAGGCCGCCCTAGAAATGCTGCAGGAAGAAAGATCGGAAAGGGCAGGCAGCGAAAAGGGGAAAAGCAGGAGGGGGGTATACCCCGATCTTGCCGAACTAGAGACCTCTGAGTCTACAGACTCAGAGGAACTACAATCACTCATAGAACAAATAGAAAAAACAAAGATAAGAAAGAAGAGGAAAGGGAAGGAGAGAGAGGACCCAGATAAAGACGAATGCACGCCCTCTGTGAGCCGCGCCGCACCCTCGGCCCCTCCGCTCTATGCGGAGGACCCCGGAAGTGGCAGCCCCGGCTGTTCTTTCAGCCCAGACGTGTGGAAAGCGGTCAGAACCGAGTTACATCTAGCCTGTCCAATATTTCAGGATCCACAGGGACAGCGGTATCATGCATGAACCCTGAGATTTTAAGGTGATAAAATCTTTAGCTGAGTCTGTGCGGACATACAGAATCACGGCCTCCTTTACTGTGGCCCAGGTGGAGCCCTAAACAGACACTGTATGACGCCCAGTGATTGGAGTGGGCTCGCACGAGCTTGTTTGAGCCCAGGTCAGTATTTAGATTGGAAGGCCTTTTTGATTGTATTTGCTAGTGAAGAGGCTGCAGCCAATCAGGCTGCGGGAAACCCAGCTTGGGACAGAGATATGCTGCTTGAAAGGGGCTGGGAAGGTGGCTCAGTGGTAGAGCGCTTGCCTTGCATGCCTGAGGCCCTGGGTTCAATTCCCCAGCACCACATAAGCAAAAAAGAAAAAAAGCCAGAAGATTGCTCAAAGGTCCTGAATAAACTGCAGAGAGAAGAGCTCGGTGTTGCGTCTTCCTTGCTGGTCGAGGTGGTCGTGACAGTTAGGAACAAGAAGGAAGGAAGCTGAAGTTTCTAGTTAATTGAAGCTGTATACAGTCATAGGAAAAGAAGATCTCATTGAAAGAAAACATTTTTTGTGCATAAAACAATTCAATGATGAGACCATTTAGCTATATCCATCCAACATTAAATTGCCTTGGGGCACATGATGCTAAAAGAACTATAAAAAAATTAATAAGCTGAAGACTATGAAACATAGTCAATCAAATTGTGAAGATAACAGAGACTACCTCTTGTTTTCTTTCTTTGTCCTTTCTGCCTTGTATTCCTTCATTTGCCAGCCTTCTAGAAAGTTCCTCATCCCTTATCAATAAATTCTGGTTCAAAATCATTAACAATAACTTGTCTCCTACAATCCAAATATGAGTCAATACTTCTCCGATAGATCCAGACCTTTATACAGCAATGATATTTTATGTTCACATAATGGTACAGTAAAATTCATGAGGCTTTGTCTGAATTCCTTGTGTCTGTAAATGGGAAAAGGTTGATTGCCTTAGGAACTCACTATAACCTTTGATGTTTTATTTTTCTTCTTCATTATCCAATCCACTGCTAAAATCTTTAGAATTTCCTCTGTAACATTTTATCTCTCTTTTCCATTCAAATGTCATCATTATCCTTCTATTATAAATCTTTATGGGTTCATTTGTTATAGATTTACTTCCTGGGCAAACTGAAAATGAGAGAGCTGATAAGACATTTGGTTCAATGTTAGTAGTTCTTAATCTTTTTCTTCCCCCCCCATCTTATAATCAAATCCATATTCCACAGCAGTTGTCATTTCAAGTTGGTTATGTTCATAGCCTTTCTTTTTTCAAAACCTTTAAAAATGACTTACTTATGTTGGGTGTCTTCAACAATTACATAATCACATATGTGCTGTTCTATGTTCAATCCAGTGATACATTTCTATGTACCCCTACAGGAATGAACTATTTTTCTTTTCTTCCCTACATACACAAACACAGCCAAACAACTGAGTGGTGGGACAATTAGTAGGCTCTCTACCAACAAAACAATTTAACTGGTAGAAGTGGTTATTTCAAAAATTAAAAATATCTAGAAATTATCCTAAAGGAGTATATCAGATGGAGAAATGTACATTTGAAGAAATCTACTAATCTCCAGAATAGCAAGAAAACTAAACTCCAGAATAGCAAGAGTCCATAGTGTATGAGTTATAATCTACTCCATTAATCACTACATCCCATCAGATCTGTGTTAGTGAAGCCACATGCCAGAAACCCCGCTTCATAGTTCGCGTCAAGAAGGCAAGGCTCTCTTTAGCTCTAGCTCTTAGGCCATCACATTGTGGAAAGGGCAGATATTTCTCATCTCATCTCCCCTCAACTCTTGTCTACAGAATTTCTGCTTGAGGTAGGAGCGTCCAAGAGGGGCAAGCTTCTCTTGTTCCACCTAGTCGCATTGTAGGATGGAAGAATAGCAGGTTGAGAATACTGAGCTTTTGATTATCTCTCCTTCTGCATAGGAGCAAGGCTCCATGCCTGGAGGAGTTGCTAGCACCTCTCCATGCCTACACAGAGTTGGCATAACACTTGAAGAAAACTGTTCATTACTCTCAACTCTAGGAAATTGGTACAGGATTTCAATACAAGGAGAAAAGTGAACTATAAAAGCAAATACTTTCACAACTCTGCTCTGAACTTAGATTTTATTTAGGATAATGAGAAGAGAACTCCATCCTTAAGTTCATTGTCTAAAACGAAGAGAGATAGTTGTAAGCCTTAAAGTGAGACTAGCAGAGCTGATAAAGATAAAATGACTGGACAGCCAGAAATTTAAAAGGGAACCAGGGAAAAAAGAGGATCAAGATGAGCCTGCCTGAGACTGTAGATAATTCCAGAGGGTGGAAAGACTGTTCGTAAGCTGCATCTACTCAGACACAATAAGAACAGAACATAGGAAAAAATTTAAAAGCATTTCTAAGTCACTCAAACTAAATTCAAGCCGATGAATGAAGAGGAGAGGCTTTACGGACATGGGGGGTGGGGGTGGGGGAGGTGGAAGTTAGGAAATAAATGCACATAATAGTACATACATGCATACATACATACATATATGGCATTCATAGTAGCTCTACTGATGCCTATTCCCACCCCCACCAGCAAGAGCAGAGTAGGAAGCCCAGACTTCTTCTCTTGCCAGACTATACAGGCACCTGCCGGTCCTACCCTTCTTTTAGGTGGTACCAGAAGATAAAGAGAGAGTCAGTGTTTTCATGAAGAGTAAGGTCCTTCTTTCCTGTGTGGTTTAGTTAGTGGAAAGGGGAAGTCCTTTCATTCCTCCCAACTAAAAGGACTTCAGAGGAGACCTTACTATCAGTAAAAGAGAATATTCCTCTTGAAAGTTAATGAAGACTAAATGTAGATCCTGTTTTTCTATGCCTTCCCTTCTCCATCCCTTCCTCTGCTAGAGCTGTGCTACAGAAATCCAACTTTTAAAAAAAGTTTAAATAGTATCCAGAGTCTCCAAATATAATGTCCCAAATATACAGGTTCCAACTAAAAATTTCAAACAGAAAATACTATTGTATCAAGAAGTAAGACAATCTCAAAGTTAAATAAACAACACTACCGAGATGCTATTGGTGTTAGAATTAGGTGACAACAGATATAAAGTGGCCATCATCAAAATGCTTTGACAATTGTGAATCGACTTAAGAAATGGAAAATCTAGAAAGTCTTAGCAAAGTAATAGAAGATAAAAGAACCAAATACAATTTTAGAATTAAAAAAATACTTAAACAACAACAAAAATGATCAGTAGGTACAAGGACAGAATAGAGAGGAGAAAAGAAAGAATTAGTACACTGGAAGAGAGAACAACACTGTACAACACAGAGAAAATAGACTGACATAATATGTAGTGTTATCGGAGTCTCAGAAGAGAAGAACAAAACCTGAGCTTAAAAATACTGGAAAGTATAATAGCTAAAAACCTTCCTAATTTGATGGAGACAAATTAAAATTTTAAGAAAATGATCAAGCTCCAAGCAGATTTAGCTCATGGATGTCCACCTTGAGATTATATGATAACTTTAAGCTTCTGAAAATTGTACCACTTAAAAAAAAAAGAGTACTGAAGTCAGTGAAAAAGAAGTAACTTCTTACCTTTATGAAAGTAATTTGAATAATAATAACACTATTCTCCTCAGAAGCCATTGATGCCAGAAACAAGTGGCACCATATTTCTTTTCTAATTCTGAAAGAAAAGAAACATAAAGTAGACATCTTACTTCAGTGAAAATGTTTCTCAGAGATGAAGGAAAAATAAAACTATTTTCAGGAAGAAAAGAAAATGGAATTTTATCAGCAGTTCTACTGTAAAATAAAATGACTAGAGGAAATTTTCTAAACAGAAAGAAAGTATAAAAATAAGAAACTTAGGACATCAAGAAGAAACAAGGAAATGTTCCATAACAAAGAAAAGAGTAAAATTTATAAAAACAAGATCATTTTTTATCTCTTCTTGAGTTAGTAAGCTATGCTGATGACTAAAATGCAAATGTTGTGTATTGTGTCCTAAATGGACATAGAGGAGATATTTGAGGCAATATATTATATACATGTGCAAGTAAAGGATCATGAAAGTATAAAATTTTTCTGTCTCTATGATAACATTTATATAACTTAAGTTACTCTATAAGATATTGTCTGTTTTCTTAATGATACACTAAAATACTGAAAATAACTATAAATAAATCTAATGTTGAATTAAGAAAAAGTTGATAGCGGGGCTGGGAAGGTGGCTCAATGGTAGAATGCTTGCCTTGCATGCATGAGGCCCTGGGTTCGATTCCACAGCACCACATAAGCAAAAAGAAAAAAGCCGGAAGTGGTGCTGTGGCTCAAGTGGTAGAGCGCTAGCCTTGAGCTGAAGAGCTGAGGGACAGTGCCCAGGCCCAGAGTTCAGGCCCCATGACCAGACTCCCTTCCCCCCAAAAAGAAAAAGAAACAGTTGATAGCCCACAGAAAAACTGAGTAAAGAAAATAGAAAAAAAGCTTGCAGTGAATACTAAGCAGAAAAGAATACAGCAAACTCATTCTGAACATATCAGCAATTCATTTAAAATTAAATAGCTTATTATGCTAATGAAATGCAAAAATTTGAAAAATATATTAAAAAGTATGACCCAACTATATGCCTTCTACATGCTTGTAGGATAAAAGGATGAAAAGATTACATAATATAACCATTAAAGAAGAAAAAAGGAGTACTAAATTAATATTATATAACCAGAGTTAAAGCAAAGAAGATTAAAAGAATCAGGAATATTATCTAATGACAAAGAAATCAATTTATCCAGAAGACACAAATATTTTTAGGATGTCATTAAAAAATTACTTATTGTAAAAGTGATGTACAGAGGGGTTACAGTTATCTAAGTGACATAAAGAGTACATTTCTTTTGGAACAATGTTGCCCCTTCCCTCACTCTCTCCGTTTTTCCCTCCTATCCCCACCCACAAGCTATATAGTTGATTTTCAACATAGTGTCTAGTGAGTACCACTGCTGCATTTGTTCACCATTTGTCCTATCATTTCTGTGCCCCCTCACCCTTCCAAAGACAGATAAATGAACAAGAAAAAAAGGAAATGAAAACAAAAACAACAAAGATTTTAAAACCTCTTGCTTTCACTTCCTGGAGTTCATTTCGATAAATTTTATTTTACATGCTCAGATGTACATAGCTATTGTGCTTTGTGATCCTCTCCTAAGAGTATCGTCCTTTGTCTCATTGTGTGAATGTCTAGAGACATGCATAATTTATCATGTCCCAGTGTATTTTTTAAATTTTATTTTATTGTAAAGGTATTGTACAGAAGAGTTACAATTATATAAGTAAAGTGACGAGTACATTTCTTGTAGAACATTGTTACCTCCTCTCTCATTTTTCTCCTACTTCCCTCCCCATTTCCTCCCCCAAGTTGTAAAGCTCATTTCCAACATAGTGTCTTGTAAGTATCGCTGATGCATTGGTTTACCCTTTGTCCTTTGTCTCACCATTTTGTTGTTCCCCTTTCCTTCCCCAAATCAGATGAACGTGTATAGGAGTCACAAGGCACCAAAATACAAAAACAGTGGCAACAGGGAACAAACCAAAGGGGGAAAAATAAAAAGAAAAGAAAAAAGGTGGGGTGCTGGTGGCTCAAGCCTGTAATCCTAGCTACTCAAGAGGCTGAGATCCCTAGGATTATGGTTCAAGGCCAGCCCTGGCAGGAAAGTCCGTGAGACTCTAATCTCCAATAAACCACTAGAAAACCAGAAGTGGCCTTGTGGCTCGCCTTGAGTTGAAGAGCTAAGGGATAGTGCCCAAACTCAGAGTTCAAACCCCAAGACCGACAAAAACAAAAAGTACCTTCTCACAATATATTGAAACCATCATAATCAACAATAACAACAATAAAATCCTCTTGTTGCCATATCTTGGAGTTCATTTCAATTAGCATCATTTTATACGGTCGTGTGTACATAGCTATTGTGATCATCTGCTAGGACTATCCTAGATATATACTAATTATTACAAATTAGAGAGACCATGGAGCCTCTGTTTCTTTGGGTCTGAATTACTTAATATGATTTTTTCCCAAGTCTTTCTATTGCCTTACGAATGGGGTGATGTCATTCCTTCTGATGGAAGCATAAAATTTCATTGTGTATATATACTGCACTTTCTTGATCCATTCATCTACTGAGGGGCATCTGGATTGATTTCATATCTTAGCTATGGTAAATATTGCTGTAATGACACAGAGACACAGAAATTTTAAATGGATATTTACTAAAGAAAAGAGATGAAAATGTATGAAACAAAATCTCAGAGATAGATAAAATTACAATCCCATTAGTTATTTCAAAATACCTCATTGATAAAATAACTAGACAGATAATTATCAGAATATTAAAATCAAATACATCATCAATCTACCAGGCCAAATCAACACATAGAGCACTTCATGTGAGGACATCAGAATACATTTTTCCAGTTTTCAAGAAACATATACAAAACTATATATATAATCCTGATCTGCAAAACAAATCCCAACAAATTCAAAATAACTGAAATCATACAGTGGGTTCTCCAACTACAATTGAATCAAACTAGAAATCAATAACAGGAAGAAAATAGAATCATCTCCAAGCATTTCAAAAATAACAGCATAGTGTTAAACATTCCATGGGTCACAGCTGAAGTCTCAAGGAAAATGACAATACACTTTGAATGCAATGAAAACAAATGTACTGCATCTCAAATTTTTAGGGCACAAGTAAAGTGCTGCTAGAAGGGAAATTTCACAATAAAAATGTGCACATTTGAAGAGGACAAAATAATCAATATTTTAAGTTGGTACCTCAAGAACTTAAAATAAAAAAAACAAAATAAACCCAAAGAAAGCAGAAAGGTTAAAAAAAAGCAATGAAACAGCGTTAGTGTTTTCAAAATATCAATAAAATCAACAATCCTTGAGTACAACAGACAATGACTAAAAAGGAGCTGCAAATACAAATATCAACTAAGGTGGAGGACATCATTACAATCTCTGAGATTTCAAAAGGGTACTTTGGAAACAAAGTGAGCATCTCTACAAACAAATTTGAGAACTGCAACTAAACAATTTCTTTAAGGAAAAAAAATGACCACATATCATTCAATATGAAAAAAGTCATTTGTTTTAAATAACTATGTTATTTAAAACATTGAATTTATCATTTATGGACAATACCTGCCAACCTTGCCAGGCTGGGGAGTGTTAGACATATAAGGCCTGTGAAATTATTTGGTTTGGCCAACATAGCCACAGGGAGTACTTAAAATTCAATAAATCTAGGATTTTTTTCAAAGCAAAATTCAATAAATCTGGGCCTGTGAATGATGTTATAAATCTCTAAATGACCCTTGGCAGGAAAAAGGTGTTTTTCATAAAATCGAAAGAATCATCACTTTACAATTCATTTCATGGAGCAATCATTACCCTGTTACCAAAAATTGGGAAAAGGCAATCCAAAAAGAAAAAGGAAAACACTAACAAAACTATGGGTTGGCCTCAAACTTGATCCTCTCTATCTTAGCCTGGTTGACAGCTAAGATTATAGGCATGAGCGAACATGCCCAGGTTAGGATTTGAAAATCAGTCAACATAATACACATTAACAATGAGAAAATTGGTGGGTTTTAAAAACCAAAACTTTACTATTCAAGAAAGAAGTTGGGACAACAAAGGAGGAGGCTACAATGCTTGATAAGAAATGTACTCGTTATCTTGCCCATGTAATTGTAACTCCTCTGTACAGTATTTTCACAATAAATTTTTTTTTAATTAAAAAAAGAAAGAAGTTATTGTTTACATTGAAAACAACAGACATAGAGGAGTTTCTCAACTTGATAAAAGACATCCAAATGTCTAAAAGCAATACTGATGGATAAATGCTTTCCTTTAAAATTGTAAATAAGGCAAAAATATCCATTTATGATAGTTCTTATTCAACATGATATTGGAATTTCTATCAGGTTACAAAGTATTACATGATGTGTTTGCTATCATATGGTGAGATGAAACTGTCTCATTTGTAAGCTTGCAAAATGATTGTCTGCATAAAATTATATAGTATTTTGTAAAGTATAATATGTAATTGACTATATAATATACATACATATATATTCTTTTGGGTATATACACATTTACAACACATACCTCCTAGTAGTAACAGATAAGAAAGTTCTCAGGATATAAGATAGATAAAGAAATGTGATTTTGTGTTACTAAAGAATATGTAAGTGCTGGAATTAAAACTATACAGCCACTAGTAGCTACTCAAAAAATCAATGGAATTATGCGGTGAAACTCCAACAAATTATGTGCATGATTTATATGCTGAAAACTACAGATGTAAGAGGTCAAAGGCGATCTAAAGGAATCGAGACATCTGATGTTTATGAATTGGGAAACTAAACCAAGTGCTGTGAAGAATGCAGAGAAACTGGGGGACTTTTACGAATATAAAACCTAAGAATCTTGTAGTTCATTTAAAAACTGAACATGCAAGTGGAGTCAGATTCAACAATTCTCTTGGCCATTTCGATAAGAGAAGTGAAAAATCTGTGTTCACATATGAATTATACATAAATAGTTACAACAACTTTATTCATAATAGCCTAAGTGGACTGGGGATGCAGCTCAGTGGCAAAGCGCTTGCTTAGCATGTACACGTCCCTAAATGTGATTCCTATCACCACAAAGTAAAGCCCCAAACTAGAAAAAACCAGTGCATATAAAGGAGCAAACAGTCAAATTGCGGTATACCCATATCACATAGAAGTTTACTCAACAATGAAAAGGAGCATAATAAAGCCTTAGTGATTTGTCCAAATTATGATGAAGAGTCCATTTAAAATAGCTACATGTATTATATGACTTACATACTGTTCTGAAATAACAAAGTTATAGAACTAGAGAATATATTTATATTTGCAAGAGATTAAAGAAGAATTGAAAGAGGGAGGAAAGTAGGTATGAACTTTATGATTCCTTCTAAGGAAAAAAAGTTAAGAAATATATGTGTGGGGGGACAGGGAGTAATGTAAAGTTTGAAAAAGAATTCATAATCATCACTTCAAAACTGAGGTACTAATTGCCACCACACCAGGGAATATTGTCTGTCATTGATCAGGGCTGCATCCCTCACCAGGTTTTATCTGTGGCCCCAGGGAGATGCATCTCCCAAGAATATCCCTAGGATAGCTCTTGTGCCACAAGCCATCTTTATCTCCTGTCTCCATTCAGGATGGCTCTGCAATGATATCCCAGAATGAGATCTTCACCTCACAAATTCTTTCCAGGGAATCTAACTGGAAACAATTGGTGCCAGGTGCTTTCCTGAAAAGCCAAGTATAAAACTGGGTCACCTACCAGCTGCCTGGCAAACTCCAGTATGTGGAGCCCTTCATCAGCTGTAGTTGTACACTCGTGAGCTGAAATGTTTTAAAAGTGAAAGAAAATAGACTAGTTCATTTAATATATAAGGTCTCTTTAATTATAGAGTGGTAATTACAGATATTATAAAATCCTATTTCACTTGCTTAATGCTGGTGATCAATTGGTAGAAGACAGCAACATCATCAGAATAATGACAGAATAATCGGATAGAATAATCATCAAGATAGGAGAAATTCAAAGAAGCTCTCTGGAAAACCTAAGATACTCTCACTTCCAATAGCCATAGGATCAGAAAGCTGAGGTAATGGTGCAAGATTTAATTATATTTGGTAGAACTCTAGAGAATATGGTAGCAAAATCCAAGTAGCCAAGTCAAACCCTGATTAGAAAGGCATCTATTTCCAAGAAATGGACTGGGAAAATCAGGTTGTGGTACTCTAAACCCTTAAATCCAAATTCTCTGAGATTTTAGAGGGTTTTAACAGTAACCTATTTTTTTCTTCAAATATGTGCAAGGGTTACCAGCTTTACAAATTCCATTATAGCTATCTCCAAGGCCATGAACAGCAGACACTGAGTAACCTAGTAGCAATGAGATGATGACAGGAACAAAAATAATGGAGGCCAGGTGGTGACTCTTAGGATCAGAAAAAGATGTGGTCACAATTACTGTAATGAATGGCAAAACCATGATGACATCGTTGGATCCTGATCTATAAATGGTATAGAGATGGTTAATTGAATACTGAGGTCTAAGGGGAAAATAGCTAATAAGGGTGTTGTTTATTTTATACAATCAGAGGAAATCAAGGATGATGGATGATCCAAAGGCTGGGATTAGCCACCCTATGAAAAAAGTCATAAAACCTTTAGATTATAATGAGCAATGTATAATATTCAAATTTCATTATCTAAGAGAGCAGCTGAGCATAAAGAAGGACCTTGCAACACCAAGGCAAATATAGATTAAAAGGATTCCCCAGTTCTTACAAAGCCATTTACTGAAATAACCACATTCTGGGGATAGGAAAATACTTAGATATTTTGAGGATAGATGGACACATGATCAAACCCAAAAATATCATCTTGGCTCTAGATAGCCAGGGGATACCTGCAGTGACCATGTAATAAATGGAGTCCTGTCACAAGTGAAAAATATATAGATTCCCTTGAATCCATGGCTTTAACTGAGAGACCATTTCATGTCCCAATGTGTACCTTTGAGAGAAGCAACATAGCTAAACCATATGGTGGCCTCAACCTTAAAACGTATCGATGAGAAAACCAAGAGCAAGCCCTGAAACTGTCCACACCACAACCAAGATATCAAAGCTTGAATAATACAACAACACAGGGACATGGCAGAGATTTAGCACCACCATAAAGATTTAAAGAATGTAAGTCATGTCACTACCAGGTCCTTTTTTTGTAATCCACTATTCTGACTGACAAAACACAGTTGGATCCTAGAAATGTAGATGACCATAAACTTAACATGTTGTAGCCTGACTTAGAGAGGCTATATCAGATAAGATACCTTTCTTTGAATAAAATTAAAAGGTAAGTGGTCATTGATCTGATAAGTACACTCTTTTACATTCCTCTTGGTAAGAATGATCAAAAACAATTTATGTGTATCTTATATCTACTATTGCAATGTCTTATTGGCCCACATCATTTCAATCAGCACAGATTAGGAGGCCTTGTTGTGATTCATGGTAAACCAGAGATAGGAGATAATCCCTTTAATATTCAATGAATATTTTAGGAATTTCATTTTCTGGACATGCTAGTATAATCTCTCCAAAGCAAAGGACTGAATAATGATTTTAACAACAGTTAGTGCAAAGTAAAAAGTACACAGTGCAATATTAGAGCACTGTAACTACACGAAAGAATATTGCTTCTAGATTAACTAAGTTATTCTACTGCACTTCATTGTGAGATGGAGTGGATCCTATAGAATTAGTCATCACCAGATCCAGAAAATATAAGAAAGCTATATGGGCAGGTGACCCAAAACCTCAAGCCTTCCAGCACCTTGGTCTCCTCTTCTTAGGCTAATTTACTGTCAGACAGGAAGCTCCACACGAGCAATTCACAGAGGACAAAAATGGTCAAACTTAGTTTGACATAGTTCATATTAGAATGTACAAACAGAAAATTTTTCTCCTGAGCCACAGTCCTACTAGGATCCTCATGTTATGTTAGGGGCATGAACCCCTCATTTTATGAAGGAAAGAATGGTGTCTAGCAAAATCATATAAAAGTCTGTATCTTTGGAGGGCTCTGTTTTCCCATAGTGTCTTACTATCTGTACTAGCAAGGGAAATGACCAAGTATAGCCAGTCTCTTCAGGATTCAGCCCAACCTCTGTCGAAGTCCTGTTTTCATGTAAGTTTTCCTTTTGCTCATGACTTGGACACCTTTTCTAAATATTCCCTGTTTATTCCATCCATTCAATATCACCTTGTATTTAAACAGGCCAGCTGTTTAAATACACCTTTCACTAGGTGGGACAATAATCAAGGAACCTTGGGGAAACAGGGATTCTTACCAGTGGCCTCTGAGGACTTGAAGGCTGCAGTTGATGATAAAGAATCTGCTTTGTGTTTCCTCATTATTTATGCCACATCTGCCTCTCAGCATTTGTGTCAACGAGTCACTATAATTACAGCATTGGATGGATAATTTTCCTCATTTTACTCGTACCCGACTATATGAGGGCTACATCAGTGAAAAAAAATTACTTTCCTTGTAGCTGCACTAGGCAGAAGGGTCCAGCTTTCTTTAGATGTTATTAGCCAATGGAAAGGGCTTGTTCCCTCCCACACAGAAAGGATACTGGAGGAGCTTGGCTGACTGTGCAGACACAAAGAATGGTAACAAATTCCTTTTCCTATATAAAAGCCAGAATTTAGGCTCAAGGTCATGCTTAAAAATTGATTTAAAATACAAAACTAAGCTCTTTCTTGAATGAGAAATGGGGATGAAGAGAGCCAATATGCACAGTCCTCTCATCCCCAGCTCCCACCCAGAACAAGTAGGTAAGTCCCTATCATCTAGCAAAAGATTATGAGGAAACAATATCTGGCTCAATTAAAGAAGAAATGAAGTTCTGAAAAGTGAACAAATAGGATCTTAAAGGTACAAAGTTCAGTGCATACTTTTCCTAAACCTTCCTCTGCCTGTTCTCCAGGAGGGACCAGAAATGGTAGAATCGGAACAGACAGATACTCTACTTGCCTGCAGACAGCTCAGGTCTTGTTCATCTATTCCATTACAAAATGAAAAACAGACTTTATATGTTCTGGTTTTCTTTTCTGATTAATGCTGTGGCTGTTCAGAGACTAAAGCAACATTTATCATGTTATTTGTGACTCACAAGGTGAAGCTGGAGATACTACATGAGCCCTCATTTAACTGTTTTATGTTGCTGTCTTCTGAGCAAAACATAAATTCCCTTTTGTACCCTTAGCACTGTACTAAAGCAGAGACTACAAAAAAAAGAAGATCCACAAAGAAATCTGAAGGGAGCAATAGTATGGTGATACTTTCGAAGATAGCCCGAGAGAACATTCCCCTTATTGTTCAGGTGAATGTAATGGTTGCTACCTGATGGTCTATATCAGCTCAGAGCTCACTAAAATGGACCACAAATGCTTCTCTTCTCCTATATCTACTCTTCCTTGGAGGCTCAGGTTAAGAGTCCTTAGAATGTTATTGGTAAAATTCAACCTGGTAGGGCTCACAGACTTGCCTTCCTTCCAGTTCTATTTTCTATGTTTTGCTTTGTTCTTTAAGTTTCCAAAGAGTATATGGCAGAATCTTACTATTCCAAAATAAAGTGTTGTGGAAATGCCCTGATCAAAAGCAAACACCAGACAGGAGCATTCTCAATTACTCTGAAGAACTTCTTCTAAGAAATGACCCCCAGATACATGCATGGGCTTTTACAGCTCTGTGCCACACTTGGAAAAGCACTAAACTTTTTCAGTTTAGGCAAGAACACACAGCTGCTGTGAGATATGGTCATCTTGTGGAGCTGTGGGTACAGAGTTAGTGCAAAGATAGGAATAATGAGCAATAGCATTTCATCAGTGAACTGGAGTTCACATTCAGCACTCAAGTGCCAACATTAAGTTAATAGAGTTTCATTAGATCACAGGAGTCCTAAGTGCTTCCAATTTTTTGTTTTGTTTTGTTTTGCTTTTGTCAACACCAAGGTTTGAACTCAGGGCCTCTTGTATTTGGTGTCTTCTTTGTGCCCCTAGACACTCTACTATCTGAGTCATGCTTGCTGCTACTCCTTCCTTCCTTCCTTCCTTCCTTCCTTCCTTCCTTCCTTCCTCTTTCCCTCCCTCCCTCCCTCCCTCCCCCCTCCCTCCCCCCTCCCTCCCTCCCTTCCTTCCATCCTTCCTCCCTCCCTCCTTCTCTCCCTCTCTCCCTCCCTTCCTTCTTCCTCCCTCCTTCCCTTCCTCTCTCTTTGTCTCTGTTTCTGTCTCTCCCCACCTCCCCCCCTACCCTTCCTTTGTGTAGGTACTGATGCTTAAGCTCAGGGCCTCAATCTCTGGATGGAATTTTCACCCACAACCAGTGCTCTTCCACTTGACCCAGGTTTCCAATTTTGAATTTTTTTTTCTGGTTCATTGACAACAAGAGTTTGCTTGGGCTGGCTTGGAATGGCATTTTCAGATCTCAGCCTCGTGAGTACGTAGGGTTAGAGGCATAAGATACTAGAACTTAAGAGTTTTCCCAACTTGTTCCCCTTAGGTTGGCCTCACTATGATCCTTCATATCTCAGACTTCTGGATAGCTAAGATTACAGATGTGTATGAGAATTGGTTGTTCAGGCAGGAGAGAGTTTGCTGGATAGTACATGTAAGTGTGCAGAGGGATGACTTATGGTGGGTAAAAAGGTTTTATAGGGAGAAGGCAGGGAGGAGGTATGGCCACAGCAGATGAGGAAGTGACCTCAGAGCCTGGGAGACTTCCGACTGCCCCCAGGTTCACCAGTTACTTCTGGAGAGGGCCAAGTGTGCATGGAAGAAGCAAAAGGAAGGTGCTGTGTTTCTGGGTAGACATAACAGGGAGCAACTAGTACCTGGTGAATGTTTTCAACCTTTAATTTCATTTCTAAGTTTTATATGCCAAAGTTCTCTGTTCTACTGAGATCACCCGAGAATTTTGTTGGTGTTTGTCTGTTTGTTATGGGATACTTGGAGAAATTGGGAAAGCAATATAGAAATGAGGCACACCAGGGAAGCTATTAGAGAGCAGGACAAATGGGGACTTGACCCAGCTTCCTCAGGACACATCTCCTTCATGGAGGAAGAGAAAACAGCAAGATGTCAGTGATTAGGTGTAGCCTAGACAACTGTACAACTGAGATGAAAATAAAAGTCTACAGACAGCATAAAAGCCCTGAGCAATCAACAGCCTAGGCTTGAATCCAAATAGGACAAATTTTTTATTTGATAAGCAAAAGATATTAGTCACATTTAAAGTACTAGTTACACTAAATAAAATAAATTAGCTTCTTTCTTTGTGTGTGTGTGTGTGTGTGTGTGTGTGTGTGTGTGTGTGTGTGTGTGTGTGTGCCCACTAGTATAAGGCCTCAAACTCAGGGCCTCATGCTCTCATTTCCCTTTTTTCAATCAAGATGGTATTCTACCATTCGAGCCATACCTCAATATCTAGCTTTTACCTAGTTAATTGGAGATATGAATCTTTCAGACTTTTCTGCCTGGGCAGGCTTCAAACTATGATCTTCAGATCTCAGCCTCCTGAGACATTAAGATTACAGGTATGAGCCACCAGGGCCCAGCTTTGAATTTTTTTTCCTTTTCATGAGTGGATTTTTCTTATTTGGAACTAATAAGCACTGCCTTCTTATGCTCCTATTTTAGTCTTCTCAGCTAACAAAAACTCTGCTTTAGCTGGGGTGATAAAGACAAAAAATGCTCTGAGCTATTCTGTATAATGGAATTTCACAGTGAAACATTAAATACAAACCAGTGACCTGGCCCATTGTCTTTTTCAATGCTACAATTTTGCTTGGAGGGGAAAAGAGGGCTCGCTATTCAAGAATGCAAAAGTGTGATTTAGGAATCAAGCCTTTTCATCTCTCAAGGGATATTGTCCTTTATCATAGAATTCTTGGTGGATAAATATGTAAATTTTTATGCAAAGCAGGATGGAGTAATTCAAATTGACAGTTGCCCTATTTACAAAAAAAATATGAATGTGGAAGCATGGAAAATGTGTCTGAGACAACAAAGGAAGTTTTGTGAAAAATCAACATTATTGAGTATCATTTTCATCTGCATTGCAAGTTAATCCTTTATTCCTCCACCAGTTTATTCAATACAAAAAATTAAGGGTTTTTTTTATGATAGGGAGATGAGAGAAAATGAAGTATTTTCTCCAGCAGTCTCTTACCAGTCTTAGGGTTGGTGTAGGTGGAAGACCACCTTCAGCTGCCAGTTTTTTTCCTCAAGAAAAAAATTGGTGGCCACCTTCGAGATACCTTGCCATTACAACTTGTGGTTAAGACACTACCAAGTCACCACTTTCTCTGTAGCTATCCCAATCAAGGTGGCCTTTCCCCATTACTAGGGATGAGATGTCTCTGTTATCGTCTACAACATTCCTTCCACTTAGACTCTGCTTCTCTTTACCTCATAGCTTCTGCAAGTTGTTTTTTTTTTGCAGAATTTCCTTTTTCCCATTGGAAACATTACTTTCTTTTTATTTAGAAGGATATTTCCCACTATCATGAATTTGATATCACTTATCTTAAACCAAACAAAAATGACCTTGACCTCAAGCCCTGCTTCTAGCTTTCACCCCCATGGCAAAACTTCTGGGAAGATGATTGATGCTGTCTAGGAGAACAAGTTCACTTTCCTCTGCTCATTAAAGAAACACAGGAAAGGGTTTAAGATAAATGGAGTAAGTTTATGAGGAAGTGAAAGGAAAGCCATGAAAGTATCAGAAACTCTCCCATTAGGAGAAGGGGTTAAGGAAGAGTTTTGATGGAGTCTACCAAGAAGTCAATTTTATAGTGTTCCTTTCATATCTCTTCCCCTAGTCTTTGCATTGATTGTTTAATGGTTTGTGCATGAGCCACCCTGGCTCTTTTTATTAGTTAAAGGACTGCTGAAGACATTATGGGAAAAAGATGCATTTGAGCAGAACTGATGGCATTATGAAAAGCAAACATACTATGAGAACAAGAAGCATTACTTTGGGCTACATGTCATGTGCCATGTGTTTTGTTTGGTACTTTTTATACCTATCTAGCTAATAGTTCCCTTTTCTTTCCTTCAAGATATTCTGAATATATTTACTTCTTATTTTCCCCAAAGTAAACTCAAATTAATCTTATATTCCCCCTTGCATGCAATGCTGGATCATCTATGACTCATATCATGGCATAGCTTCTTTTTAATTTTTTTTTGAGACAGAGTCTCACTGTGCAGCTAAGGCTGGTCTTAAACTTGTGATCCACCTGCCGCAATCTCCTCAATGCTGAGATACAGTCTGGCACCATCACACCTAGCTATAGCTTCTTTTTTTCTTTTTTCTACTTTGTACAGTTCATTTGTTTGTCTTCCTACTTCCTCTAGCCTTACAAGAAGTCTTGTTTTCCTTCAACTTCAGGGTCATTCTCAACTTGTAAACATTGATACTTCTAGGCTTTTCACTATACGCATCTCCTCAATAACTAAATGTGAGGATAATACAAAACAATTCTTATTAAATCCAAGAAATACTGGACTCAGTAAAATGCTAAACTCATCTTATTTGCTTAGTGTTTGTGTTACTATTATGCTCACCTTGGTCCTCAGCTCCCCTGGGCACCCCTCCCATTCCTGGAGTTCCCTGCGTACAGCTGGCCTCTCCCTCTCTCTGCCCAGACCCAACTGAACTCCCATCTACCTCACTTCCTATCTCTCAGACCCTCGTGCTACCTGGATGGGGATGGAGACCATGTGCTCCCTCTTGGGGGAAATATGGCTCCTCTAATAAACCTCATAATAATCTTTCTCCTGTGCCTGCCTGCCTGCCTCTGTGTGGTCTCCTGGGATGGATGTGTGGGCTCCTCTTTCAGCTTGTGTCATTTTGGTGCAGGTTCTGTAGTTGACATTGAATGGAAACCTGATGGAATGGTAGATGATAGCATACTCCTTTAAACGTAGCATTCATCTCCCATTTCACTTTTCTAAAAATGCATATATTTTATAAAACACTTTTGTCTGTACTCTATCACTTACAGGTAGTGAGTCCAAAAGTTATAACTGACATCAGGCTGTATGCCTTACAGGTACGAGATCCACCTTTACTATTCAAGATAAATTATAGAATATAGTTTACACTGTGAGAGATTTCAGTGAAAAACCAATCTCCTACTTCAGGTAACCATGGAAAAAATGGTAGCAGAAAATACAGAAGTGTGCCTTAGTCCAATCTGTTGAGCCACTCATAAAAAAATAACAAACAGAATTGCATGTATCTGTTCTATAATAATAGAAGCTGTATATATATTTTTCTTTTTCTTTTCTTGTTTTTGTTTTTTATTTTAAAGGAACAGTTTCTCTTTTTAGAAGGTAAAAAAATAGATTTCCAATGTTTCTTTTAGCCAGTTTTCAGGGATAAAATTGGATCCATTTATCCCTATTACTTAGAGAAATTTTTCTGGTAAGATTTTTCTCTTAACGTTTTATCTTTTTTATCAATACTGCTAATGAATTCTTCAGTTTTCTGAGAATACGTTTTTAACAGCAAGCAAACAGCAGAAAACAGGAACCCTGATAGGAAATGAAGGTGTGGACTCAGTTTGAAGGATCATGTAGAGCAAACCCATAAGCTTCTCGGATATGAGTGCAATTGCAAAACCCACATAGTCTGCAGAGCTAAGCTTGGATCTGTCACGTCTAGTGATCAGAACAGATATTGACCATCAAGAAGTGATGCTTGTTTATTTTCATCTTCCTCTTTCTTAGGAATAAATATAGGCAGAGCAGATATGGGAGCACACTATAAAGCCATTGAAACTAGTTCCCCAGTATGCGTACATCATCAATCTATTTTTTAAGTAAAAATGTGACAACTGTTGATCACCTTGTTGTTTGGTCCTTTGCTTTATGTGACAAAAATGAATACTAAGCATATGCTAAGTGAGCTAGAGATCTCCCAAGTGCTTTCCAGGACATAAAGAAGCAGAGACAGCAGCATGTTCTCACAAGAACATCAGTTTGGAGGACTTACAAGATGAGAGGAAGGAGAAAAGTTACACCATTAAACAATAAGAATGGACAGTTGTTTAATATTTTATTAGACTTTTGCTTTTCTGAATGTCACCTTGTGAAAACTTTAAAAAGCCTACAAAACATGTCCTAATTAAGAAGTAAGCTGTTATCAATGGGCAGAGAAGCAAATATTCTATTGAGGTGGAACGTAAAGGAAAAATGAGGCAGATAGGTGACAAAAGATATAGATAGTCTGGGCAGGAATGTCTGTCTGTGAAGGCTGTGTATTTTCCAAGGTAGACTCTGAAGGAGGATTCCACACATCCATGTCAGGGGACAATGCAGAGGCAAGCAGGCACAGGAGAAAGATTATTATAAGGTTTATTAGAGGAGCCATATTTCCTCCAAGAGGAAGCACATGGCTTCTGTCCCAACCCAGGTAGCAGGAGGGTCTGAGGGTAGGAACTGAGGTAGATGGGAATTCAGTTGGGCAGAGAGAGGGAGAGGCCAGCTGTATGCAGGGAACTCCCGGAATGGGAGGGGTGCCCAGGTGTGGGTGGAGCTGAGGATCAAAGGTGAGCATAATACTAACAGACTCAACATAAGGTTCAGATGTTTCCTGATGCTGCACGGGATTACCAACACTGAAACATGAATGGTCTGTCCACTCTGAAGGTGAAAAAAGCTTGGAATCCAAGTTAATAGTGAGAGTGAATATTAAAGTGGCATGTGATTGTATGTTTGGCTATGTGATATCTGTGTCTGTATTCATGTTGAAGTGTATGGTCTTTTTTTTCTCCCCAAAGAAATGTTGTCACCTAAGATTTAGTGTCTTAAAGACATCTTCCAATTGCAGAATGTTTGTTGGACTGAAAACAACTGATTTAATCTGACTTTCTACTCCTTCTGTCATGTGTACTAAAGTAGCAGGCACTGACTGAATATGAATATTTGGCCTACATTACACTGTTTCATTATTGTTGAAGAATGGTACCCTTGATTCTAGAGCTGAGTATGGCGCTAACATGGGCTTCTTTGGAGAGAAGCCATGGTTGGTTACTGGAAGAGCTTTCTAATATTTGTGGCTTCAAAGGGGCCAACGATTCAAGCTTGTTCTCCATTTTGATTGGTTGAAATTAAGACACTACATATTTTTATTATGACTTGTAGTGGTAGAAAAGTAGTCTTTGGAAGTGGTGTTGTGGCTCAAGAGGTAGAGCGCTTGCCTTGAGCTGAAGAGCTAAAGAACAGTGCCCAGGCCCAGAGTTCAAGCCCAGGACCGACAAAAAAAAAGTAGTCTTGAGTGTCTAATAGATAGAATTTTTGGTTGAAAATGAGTTTGATATTTATTAACTTTAAGAACTGTTTTTTAGCTTGACTTTATCTGTTTAAAACGAGTTTAATTTGGATTGGTGTGAGAAGAATTTTTAGGCAATAGTTTGGCATTCTTGCAACAATAATCTAATACTAGGTGTATTCTGCAGGGGATACAAAGGTGCTTCCTGGTCACGAATAACTTATAAGTATATTTACCTTAATAAAAAGATAAAATTACAAGAAATTCAGCTTTATAAAAGTGAAGTTGGGTTTTATTTGTGATTCTAGCATCAAGAAAAACTCATTTTACAAACTAGAATAAATGTTCCACTGAATTGAGCAAAGAAGTTTCTATAGTCACAAAAAGGGCTGAAGGAAGCAGAAATGGAAAGAAAAAGCACAATGATGGTTTCAAAGTTATTTTTACCTTTAGACTCTTGAGAAATAAGTATCTATCTGGCTCCTTCATCTTATTGAGATGTCTATATGGTATAACTCACTATGGTAGTTTAGAATCAATAAATTGAGGTCTGACAGGCTAAAGAGAGCTCCTCTAGATTTACTTGGAGAAAGTCATTAGTTTCTTCCAAGCAGATGTAAAGCAACTAAGCCATAATAAACAGATCACATGGCAAACTAGAGTCAATGACCTTTAAGATAGAAAGGTGGGTAGTAGAGCTGACACACATTCTTCTTAGACAGTGATATTATTATTCAAATCTTATTGTGACTATTCGAGCTTCAATAAAAGTGGCTCTTAAGAAGCATGAGTCTTCTCTCTAGGAGGAGTAACACGATGCTAACTAGACATTATTAACACACATACCTACTACTGATCACCACTCTCAGAGTGGACATATAAACAATATCCAGCAATGTTTCCTGAATGAAGAAATGAATGAATTAATGAAGCATGTGTTCTAACCCTAACAGTTTACCATACAACATAGAAATGACACCTATCATCAGACAACAGAAACTATAGATCACTCATCAACCACACCAAGGAGCTATCACAACCTAGCATCCCCTTTGAATCTGGGCCATTTTATAGTACTCAATGGTATATCTACAGGGTCAATGCAGTAGCTTGGAGCAGAAAGCACTCATAGTGTGCTATACTCTACAGAGCACTGTCTGTGGTCTATAGAGTAAGCCCAGTGTTCCATACATATGATATAGTGTCAAGGCCAAATCATTGGAAGTTCTCTGGTGAAGAAGACTGGATGCCAGAAATGTATGCTTTTTTTTTCATTTTCTATTTAAAAGTACTTTGAAACAATGATATCTCAAAAGTCATCTAGACTTGTATTCTTGGAAGCAGCTCAAATCTCTTCTTTTATAAATTGTGTCTAGTAATAGAAATACTACTAATAGAAATATTAAGGGAGAATTTCACAATCATAAAAACTAAATTTTACCATGTGAAAATTTCTTTTGTTTGCCTCCAATGGCAGACAATTGAAATCTACTCCTCTTCCTGCTTAGAGTTTTGCAAGCAGATATTGTAATTTAAATGTAATTATTCACTTAGCAACCCTCCTGGAAATCTGTCTCCTACAACTTGCCTTTGGGTGGAGTCCACAAGAGAGTTCTCTAAAAGAACAAATTCCCAGGAAGACAGTAAGGTATGGGATCTCATCACAATCGTCTCCTCTGCCCTAGCTTAGCCTTAAGGTACTGAATCAGTAAAGTTAGAAATCTGAGCTTCTCTGTGCAAGAGAAGCTCTTCTAGAAAAGAGAAAGTATGCACACACATAAGCCATTTTTCATCCTAAACTCTCTCTTTTATATTCTGGAAAGAAAGTATTCCTTCCTATTAAATTCTCTTCTTCATTATGTGATTAGCAGAGCCCTAGGGTAGATCTCCATAAAAGCTCTGAAATAAAGAAAAGTCATAGTATAAATATTATTCTTTTGTCTTAATGGACACCTTGAATTTCATTTGCTTAATTCTTTGGCTAAACTGAAACATTGTTACCTTTCCACATCTCCCAAGGTTTGTAGAGAGTGGAAGGAGGGGGGTGGTTGAGGGGTTGGAAGCAGACTCTACATACTAATTCAGCCCGGTGTGATTGTTTCTGTGCTTTGGAGAAGAAGGGTCTGGGTGTAGGTATACATTTCTTTCTTACCTAGAGAAGAGCTCTGCTGTCGTTCTTGAAGATTTTCTCACCAAAGATGTCTGTGGCTTCTATTCACATAATTTATGTACATATATTAATCTTAAAAATAGTGAATTTCAGAAGCTCTATTTATTTTTAACAATCCACCAGAGGTTGAATATACTGGTGATCTTTGTCTTTAATTGTCCATGATTTGTATTTGTAGAGTTCCATTTGGAGTCAAATAAATATAAAACTGGTTCTTGCTTCCTCTGTGTCTGTGAGTCTTTCCACAGGTAAGATAGCCCTACCCAGTCCCCACCTATCTCAGGAGAATAATAAGCCACAGCAGAGATTTCACACATTTTTGTCTTGGTAAGCTTGAAATCAGAGCCCAGGGTGTAATGCAAATAAAGACCTAAGTACATATTAAGGAAAGCAATTTGACACTTTTACGAATTTCATCTCCTCCAAGCTAGCTCACAGACAGATTACATACAGAGAAGAACAGGTTGATACTTACATAACTGATTGAAAATTGGTGCTAATTGGCTTGAGATTTAAATGAACAAGCTCTGTCAGAAAGCTGAACTGGTCTGAGGATTCTCTGTATGAAAGTAGTATATGGAAATATAATTTATTTCTAGGTAATGATGTTTATTCTTAGAAAATTAGGTTAAAATTGACAAAGTCATCTCCCTCATCCTCAATTAAAATAAATAACTAACATTTAGCTCAACTTTAGCATTCCCAAGCCTTGGGGATAAATCTCTCCATTTTATGAGTAAGCCTCTGCAGACATTTTCTTGGGACAAATGGCCTAGAGGATCAGAGTATTTTAGAAAAGGTTAAAAGAGATTGTACCACATCCAGGAAGGCTAATTTTCATGCATCAAGGTTCTTTGAGCTGAATTTGTGTAATGAGTGCACTGGAAATTGAAAGACGAGATTAAAGTGCTGTTTGTCGTGTACAAAGATTTCAGAAATGCTTATCAGCTCTTCGCAGCTGAACACAGCCCAGATTAAAAAGCGATCTGACAGAAAGGGAGGCTGACTGCAAATGTGAGGCTTTACATCCAAGCTAATTACAAAGTGCATATTAAACACGAGGCCGATGATGAGAGCAGCTGCAAAGGTCTTTATCTATATTAAGAGACTGTCCACCTACATAATAAGAATAATTACCAATGAGAGAAGTCTTAAAAAGAAATTGCATTTAATGACACATCAGACAATTTCTCCTAATTTCCAAAATCTCTTTCACCATCCCCCCAATAAGGTATGGCTTCATCATTGCTCGGAACCAGGTGACCTAATCAGATTTGAAGAAAAGATCTATTCACATATATTTCTATTAATATAAGCTCACTTGCTTTGAAAAAATGCAAGCATGGAAACCCTGTGGAGTCCCTGGCCTCCATCTCTAATGAATGAATAGGCATACTACTAAAACTTTTCCAACCCCCGGAATTACTTGAGAGAGGTTATTCTCAAGGCCACTTTAATTGGAAGGATATCAGTATTATCACTCTTGGGCTCCATCAACTTCTCCTCACCCCTCTAAAATCTTCCAACAATAACATTGTACTCTCATTGAAGGGATTCAAGAAAGTCTCTTCGCAGAATCTCTTTCCACCTTTGTAAGAAGTAAATGGCCTCCCCGAGTCTTGGAGAAGTAAAAATAGTGCCATGAATAAAGGGCATCTAATGCACACTGAGCACTCCATAGATAATTCTTTCATTTCCTACACATTTCCTTTCCCTCTTCTCTTTGTTTATTCCCCAACCTCTCCATACTTTTCAGTTGAAATAAATGAGTCCTCCAACCTATGTTCATCCTGCATGTTGTTTTCATTTAATATTTTACTTTCAAAATAAAAGAAGTAGTTTGTTCAGTTCTATTAAATGTTGAAAATCACCAAGACACATAATGACTGAGTAAAATCTAGCAAATGATAGTTGTGAAATATTAAAACGAACACCCAAGAAATTCAGCCTTGTAAGAAAAGTCAAAGTGTGAGCTCTAGCTCACAAATGGAAATATACTGCTGAATGATATCTTACTTTTGTTAGTCTAATCAAATTATTTAGAATTTCAGACATTCCAAATATTTAACATCTATTTAATCTCTGTCATAGGGCTCCAAAATCACTATGCACTAAAACACACAAAAACATAAAGAAAAGCATCTATACCTATATCTATATCTATATATCTAGGTCTCACTTACCCGTAGCTGTAAGATCAACATTCAATCAAAACCATCTAGGGCAGGAAATAGGATGTGCTGACACTGGAGAAGTACCATCTTTCCTGTGTTCATTTCCTTAATTTCCATTCTCAAGAGTTAGCCTTTTGTGATTTTATCATCATGTACAGCCTTTTGTAAGGTTCTTATATATAGCTAAATATATTTGTTCACATCACAATTTGAGTCAACTAATTTCTTATGTTTCCTCTGGAATTATTGGAAAGAAAATTGCAATTCTTAGGTTTACTTTCTTCAAGCATGTTTAATTCAATCCTTCTCTTAGCCAGTTTGGGATTCTGTAACAAAAACCCCATAATCTGAGTGCTTTAGACAACCAAGGTTTAATTCTTGGAGACCGGGAGGCTGAGAAGTCTAGAAATAGCATATCAACAGGTCTAGTGTCTGATGAAGCTCTTTTGATTGGCAGATATCTACCTTTCTGCCAAACCCCATGTCAGAGAGCAAGCAGATGTGTTTTCCCTTTCTGTAGGGGCACAAATGGCATCATGAAAGTCTCACCATCATAAACTAACCCAAAGGCTCCACCTATACCTACTTTCTAGTAAGGCTTACAGCATCAGCCTGTGAATTTTGAAAGGAAATAGCACTTAATCTGTAGCAGGCCCCTTACCTCTTATTCTTGCTCAATTTGAGAATCTCCTCTATGTCCACTTAGGTTGTACTTCAAATGTAGCCACCCACAATACCATTGTTTGATCAGTCTCCCTGCCCCATGTCATTTGTTTTATTGTCCCCAAAGAGATACATATCAAGAACTTTAGATATCTTGACCATCATAAGAATCAACATTTCTAAGGAAGCGTGGCTCTGTTGTATCTGGGAAAGGATACAAGAAATTCTTCTCTAGAATCTCTTTCTACTTCTGTGAGAAGTAAACAACTAGTTTTTAACAAAAGAATAAAATCTTTGAATTAGAATACAGCCAAAGAAAATGAAAGCATTGAAAACTTCTTTTCCCATTTACTGATGGGTAGAGTCTCATCTCCCATTTCTCTTCTGGGCCACAATAATTGATAATTATAAGAGGTACACACACACAAAAGTATAACCCTACTATAAAGAGGGTGTGCCATGAGGAAAGAAAACTTGCCCTAGGAATGTGGCTGGACTCTGAGTCTTCAGACATTAGAGATCATTTTTATAGGGTCAGCTTCCAACCAAGGTAGACGTGTTTGCAGAGAAATTCACAGAATTTAGTGTAGCATTTTTATGAAATAAACAACTCTTTTGTAAATAAATTTTCCTGATGACAATAAGCAAAATGGTAAATGAAAGTTTATTCTTTGTCTTGAGATTGAGAAGTGGTTTTGGATTTAAGTTGATGTGCATGGCTTTGCTCCCTTTATCCCTTTCTCTGAGTGTTGGAGTCTGTTTTCATGGATACCAACACACCTGAAGGGACTTCTTGGCAGCATGGGGCCAAACAAAAACATAGAGAAGATACAGTGATGGTAGTACCAAAGAGGAGCCTTTACCTGAACACCTACCACAAGAGGCTGACTGACCCCTTGTTCATGCAGAAGTGGATATTGTCTATATCTAGGTCCTTAGATACACTGTCAGTCCTACAGTTACCAGATCTGGTGCAATTCTAACTCTAATCCAGTGCCACAGTTGTTAGAACCACTAACTCTACTTCCTTTGCCTGTTGGCCCCTACAAAAGCCAAATACAGTCCAGTGAGTCCTATTCAAATTGCCTGCCTGCATTATTAAATTAGGACATTATTAAATGGTTTAAAAAGGTATGCAGTCTTTTTCTGAGATAGCATCCCAGCACTAGACTAAGTTGACCTGAAAAATGATTAATCAACTAATGATTTGTGATTTTTGCACAAATTTCCTCATCTGTAAGCAGGTATAAATAGATGGCCCTAGATTTTTTTTCCAAGAGTCTAGATTTAGAAATATAATGGATATTCTGGATTTGGTGTGAGAGATTTTTGTGTGTGTACAATGTAAGGATGGAAATCAAACCCAAGGCATCACAGCTGCCACACAAGTGTTTTCCTTTTGAGTGCTGTCCTCAGCTCAAGAATCTTTTTCACTTGAGTGTGATATTTAGGTATTTATAATGGGTAACATAAATGTAATAAATCTGAGTAATGCAGGCTATGGTAGCTTATGCATGTAATTCCATCTCATACTTGCTAGGCAAGCACTCTACAACCTGAGCCATGCCCTCAGTCTAAGATTATTTTTAAGAGCAGAAAATTAGGGAGCAAGCAAATCATGGTGATAAAACAAAAAATAAACAAGCAACTGGGCACTGGTGGCTCACTCCTGTAATCCTCACTACTTAGGAGGATCTGAGATCTGAGGATCCTGGTTTGAAGCCAGTGAAGCTAGAAAGTCCATAACTCTTATCTCCAACTGACTTCCAAAAAAGCCAGAAGTAGAGCTGTGGTTCAAGTGGTATAGAGTGTTATCCTTCAGCAAAAATGATCAGTGACAGTGCCATTGTTTTTATTTATTTACTTATTAAATAAATAAACAAACAATCAAGCTAAAAACCTTTATATGTATGTCCATCTGTTAATTATTAGATAGCACTAAATATTTCAGCATTGTGAACTTAATAGATACTGAGTATCTACTATGTGGTTGGAAGTATATTTACATTTGCACCAAAAATGTATGTAAAAGTAATGATAATTTTTAGAGATGTGGGAAGTGAAGCTCAAGGCGTTGAGAAACATCACCCAGTTAGCTAATAGCAGAATTTTTTTTTTTAAATTTTATTTTATTTTATTTGAGAACATACTGTACAGAGGGGTTACAATTACATGGGCAGGATAATGCATACATTTCTTACCAAGCATTGCAGCCTCCTCCTTTGTTTACCCTTCACCTCCCTTCCCAGCCTCCCCCCTCCCTCCCACCCAATCATACCCCCCCTCCCCCCCCCCCACCGACATTGTAAAGCTGGTTTTGACATGACTTTTTGTACTTCTCATTGTTTAATAGCAGAATTTTTCCAAGTATATCTCACTGCCATCCTCATGTGACTGACTTCACAGATTGTGAGTCTCACTCAGACTTAGGAGAATAGAGACTGACATTGGGATACCAAGATACATTTTTAACCAGTTTTTCAGGTAAAATCAGTAACTTCCAAACAAGAGAATGAAGAAACTAGGAATCATTCTGATGTTGAACATTGAACTCTGTACCACCCACATTTACCAGGGAATTTTTATGTTCCTGAGTCATTTCTGATGGCCTTTTATGCATATTGTTCTCAAAGGTGCTTTCCAGGTAGGAAACATAGCAGTCACCTTTTTCTCCCCCTGGGAGGCAGATTTGAAATAGAATCTTTCAAGTTCAGAAGATAAAAAGTGAGAATTTTCAAGAAGACTCGTGACAGTATCAAATACCAAATAATGTATGATATCTGTCAGCAAAGAATAGACTGGATGACCCCTGAGGTATTTTTATTCCTGTAAGTTTACTTATTTGATTTTGATATTATCAGTGGTTAACCACTCCTTTATATGCATAAAGTCTGGGTTTTCAATTCTATTCCATTGGTCCTGAGGTCTGTTCTTGTGCCAGGACCAAGATGTTTTGATTACTATGGCTTTGTAGTAGAGTTTGAAATTTGGTATTGATATTCCTGTTAATAATCATTTTTGCTCATTACAGGATGGAATAGGAGAAACCCTAGGTCTCCTTGGCACAGGCTGAAATTTTCTTAATGGAGACCTGGAAACACAACAAATCAAAGAAAGGTTGGAGCAATGGGATTGCATGAAGTTGCAGAGCTTCTGCTTGGCAAAGGACGTAGCTAGCAAAAGGACATAGCTAGCAAGATCAATAGAAAGCTTATGGATTGGGATAAGATCTTCACTAGCCATACAACAGACAAGGGTCTCATATCTAAAATATACTTGGAACTCAAAAAATTAAATCCCGCAACAACAAATCCTCAAAGAAACAACTGCCCAATAAATAAGTGGGCTAAAGACTTAAAGAGAAACTTCTCTGAAGAAGAAAGAAGGACAGCCAATAGACACATGAAGAAATGCTCAACTTCCCTAGCCATAAAAGAAATGCAAATCAAAACAACATTAAGATACCACCTCACCCCAGTTAGAACGGCAAAAATCAAGAACTCTAACAACAACAGATGCTGGAGGGGATGTGGACAGAAAGGAACCTTACTTCATTGTTGGTGGGAGTGTAAACTTGTACAACCACTTTGGAAAGCAGTATGGAGGTTCCTCAAAAGACTCCACATAGAGCTCCCCTATGACCCAGCAATCCCACTTTTGGGCATTTACACAAATGTTTACAAACAAGACCACACTAAAGCTACCAGCACAACTATGTTTATTGCAGCGTTATTTATCATAGCTAAGATATGGAACCAACCCAGATGCCCCTCAGTAGATGAATGGATCAAGAAAATGTGGTATATATACACAATGGAATTCTATGCCTCCATCAGAAAGAATGACATTGCCCCATTTGTTAGGAAATGGAAAGACTTGGAAAAAATTATATTAAGTGAAGTAAGCCAAGCCCAAAGAAACATAGGTCTCATGGTTTCCCTTATTTGCAATATTT
The DNA here is from genome assembly GCF_019054845.1 of Dipodomys spectabilis. Classification (NCBI taxonomy): domain Eukaryota; kingdom Metazoa; phylum Chordata; class Mammalia; order Rodentia; family Heteromyidae; genus Dipodomys; species Dipodomys spectabilis. The sequence goes on along the minus strand of NW_024870758.1, from coordinate 15,970,573 downwards.
AATATATGTATGAGTCAACCAGAAAAGGTCAGATAAGGTGATGTTAGGAAAATGAACCCTAAGATATGTATTTAAATGTTTTTTTCTTTCATGCATTTGTTTCTAATGCATTTATAAGATTATTTCTTTGTTGCTTTTGTATGTCTCTCCCCCACAGTATAACCCCTGCTTTCATTGTATTTGATGTCGGTATAATTTGTGGAGGGGAAGGGGAAAAACAAGTTGTTAAATAAGGATACAGATGGACCCATTGCAACAATGAGAAGTACAAGTTGTCATGTCGAAAATGAACTTTACAATTTTAGTGGGGGGGGAGGGTTGGGTGGGGGGTGGGAGGTAGGCTGGGAAGGGATGGGAAGCATAAACAAAGGAGGAGGCTACAATACTTGATAAGAAATGTACTCACTATCTTGCCCATGTAATTGTAACCCCTCTGTACAGTATTTTCACAATTAAAAAAAAAGAATAGTTTTTGCTATTTGGGGTCTTTTATTGTTCTATATGAATTTTTGGATTGCCTCTTCTATTTCCTTGAAGAATGAGGTTGGAATTTTGATAGGTATCGCATTGAATTTGTAGATAACCTTGGGAAATACTGCCATTTTCACGATGTAGATCCTTCCAATCCAGGAGCATGGGAGGTTTTTCCACTTTCTAAGTTCTGTTTTGATTTCCTTTTTCAGGTTTTTAAAGTTTTCATCATAGAGGTCCTTCACTTCTTTGGTTAAGTTAATTCCTAGGTACTTTATTTTTTTTTGTGGGGCTATTACGAATGGAGTTGCTTTCCTGATTTCAGCCGTGCTCTTCTCATTGTTGGCATACAGAAAAGCCATTGATTTTTGAGGGCTAATTTTATACCCTGCTACTTTGCCAAAGTTTTGAATCAGCTCAAGTACCTTGGGAGTGGAGCCCGTGGGATTCTTTATTTCATGTCATCTGCAAAGAGGGAGAGTTTTACTTCATCATTCCCTATTTGGGTCCCTTTTGCTAGGCATTCTAATATTAAATTGAAGAGAAGTGGAGAGAGTGGACATCCTTGTCTCATTCCTGAGTTAAGAGGAAATGGCTTTAGTTTTTCAGCATTAAGTATAGTATTGGATGTAGATTTGTCATATACAGCCTTTATTGTATTGAGGAATGTTCCATGGATTCCTAATTTTTCCAAAACCTTCATCAGGAAGGGGTGTTGGATCTTGTCGAACGCTTTTTCTGCGTCTATTGAGATAACCATGTGGTTCTTATTCTTGCTCCTGTTGATGTGATGAATAATATTAATTGATTTGCGTATATTGAACCAGCTTTGCATCCCTGAAATGAATCCTGTTTGATCGTGGTGTATAATTTTTTGGATGAATTGTTGAAGTTGATTGGTCAAAATTTTGTTGAGAAGTTTTGCACTGATGTTCATCAAATAAATGGGTCTATAGTTTTCTTTCTTCGATGAGTCCCTGCCTGGTTTGGGGATGAGGGTTATGATGGCTTCATAGAAAGAGTTTGATAATGAGCTTTCTCTTTCAATTTCATTGAAGAGTTACAGAAGTATTGGTGTTAGTTCTGCTTTGAAGGCCTTGTAGAATTCTGTTGTAAATCCATCCAATCCTGGGCTTTTCTTAGATCGGAGGGCTGTTATTGCTGTTTCTATTTCAATACTTGATATGGGCCTGTTCAGTTGGTTTAACTCATCTTGGTTTAGTTTGGCATGTCAATATTTGCTAGGAAATCGTCCATTTCTTCCAGGTTCTCAAACTTATTAGCATAAAGGTTTGAGTATTATTTGGGTGTGTTCTCTTCTTTTTCTGATAAGATTTTCTAAGGGTCTTTCAATTTTGTTAATTTTTTGGGGGAAAAATTTTTGGATTCTAATTCATTTAATTCTGATTTAATTTTAATAATTTCTTTCCATCTACTGGATTGGGGTTTAGCTTGCTGCTCTTTTTCAAGGAGGTTCAGATGTCTCATTAAATTGTTGGTTTCAGATTTCTCCAATTTGTTGATGTAGGAACTCAGAGCTATAAACTTGCCTCTGAGTACTGCCTTTGCTGTGTCCCAGAAGAGCTAAAGCCATAACAGTGTGTTTCTTATAAGAAACTTGAGAAGGTTCACTTTTTTAAAAAAAATTTCATATATACAATTAAAGAAAATGAAGATCTAGCTTCTTTTACTCAATTCTCTATCTTCCATCTTGCTGCAATGCTTATATAGGAGCTGCACAAAATTTTACCCAGCAAATGAAGGTAGAACTTGGGATTACTTGGTAATTTCTCCTTAGGCTTAACTTTTATATCTGTTCATGAAAAATTATGCTTCATGAGATTGAAATTGCATGAGAGTTTATAATAGCTTGTATAGAGAATTACATTTGCACATAGGATACCTGTGACCTCAAAGCTTTCATTCATGTCAGGATCAAAATAAGAAAGGACCTTTCCATTCAACACTCCTATCTTTCTGCTATGCAACAAATTGGAGAGCTATTCACTAAAGACCTACTAGATCTGTAGATCATAAGATGCGAGTTGACAAAAGAAATATGGTGATAAATTCCTAAGCTATTAGTTTCCTCTATATTGCCTGGAGGTGATGTGAAATTCTCACTGCCTTTCTAAGGTTACAAATGTTGATCAAGTGCTCATTATTTGAAGAATGATAACATTTGCAATTTTACTTCCATCATTTTTTAATGATAAAAATATAGAATATAGAATTACAGAATTATAGAATTCTGAGCTTCTGCAATAATTTATTTTTTATGGCTGATATTATTTAACCAGGGAATGTCTCTCAGGCTAATTAATAGTCTGTCTTGTTAACTGAATTTACCAATTAGTATCTTCTTTTTATAATGTTCTCTATATTCTCAAGCATATTAGCAAAAAAGGACCTTTAGGTTAAGTGTAGGTGAGACAGAAAGGAGGACCCAATCACCGTTAAGGATATTCGGCTGGGAGCTTAGCACTATTAAGTATATTAGGAATGTTAATGCTAATGATAGTTCTTTATTGTAAACACCCATTAATGTTTACATTGCTGAGATATTGAAGACTGTAGAGATTTAACACTTAGATTGACAGCTGCCAGATCATTGAGTGGAGAGCTCTAAACTAAGTTGTAGTCTCCCTGAAGCCTAGCTGAATGGTCATCATGGCATCTCAGATGCTTTGAACACCTCATGGATACCTTGAGGAAGCAAACAACAGCTTCAAGGACCATTACAACCACAGCTGCTGCGGAAATTATAGTTTCTGCATCAGGAGGCTTTGCTTCAGTCACAACAGCTTCAGGCAGCTTACTCTGGCTTTGGAAAACTCCACTCAGGGACAGACAAGCCTTGATTGATGGAAGATGACTCTGCACATCTAACAGTTATTTTTACTCGGTGAGGGGAAGGGGGCCCAGTGACTCAGTAAAAAGCCTACACTTATAGATTGTGAGGCCCGTGTTTGGTTCTTAAGTAAAGCTTCTAACTGGTACATCTGTAAAGCTTGTGGCCAATGCAACTGAGAGCTGTGTACATGCAGGATTGTGATGAGTGCAATGATAAGCTGAGCATGAGTAAGCCATATCCCTTTGTGTTAGTAGCTTGTTGCTCAGTTTAGTCAGATTATTCAGGGAGGCACTTCTATTGGGTATTACTCTTTACACCACTATACTTATATTGCAACATTACATATAAAAATGTCTTCTCAATGGCGTTTTTTATGCTTACTTGTGTTCTTAATTACAGATAGAACAGGGGGGTCTGCTCATAAAGAGTCACCAAGACTCTTGGGTTTCAAGCTCCCCTGGTGGCACCAGAAGTGGCTGCAGCAAGAAGGCAGCTGAAGATTTCCAAAGAGCCACAAACCACTGAGGACATGACCCAAAGCTCTGAGAGTGACTGAAGTCAGAAGCTACGGCTAGGAAGCCAAGGCTAGGAAGGATGATGGAAGCACTTAAAAGGCAAGACATTGAAGAGCTGAAAATAGGAGCTGAGAATGTAAGGACTACAGGCCTTGGTCATACAAAGAGTTCAAAAGAAACACAAAGAGCTAAAAGTTCAATAGTCCTTAGACACAGAGCTCAGGAGCTGTAACAAAATCATAAAAGAGCTATGATACTAGCAGTACTTTTAGTGATTATGAGCAAAATTAACCACAAAATATTTATCATTATATGATTGGCATACTGGATAGACAGACATTGGTTCAAATTCCAATGCAGGCACTCACCAGATATTCAGTGAATTGTTCAATCTCCAAACCTTACTTTTACTCTTATAAAAGCCAAAGTTGGTTTCAGAATGTCAAGTTGCCTCTAAGAGAAATACATAACTATATGTTACTTAAGTTTTATATCTACAAAAGAAAAGATGTAAATAAAACTTATGCAACATAGGTGGTCCACACAAAGTTATAGTTCAGTATTGCATGGTTAAAATTCAACAAATGGCAAACATTATTTTTATTAGGCTATGTATGGTATGAAATCAGGAAGTATTCAAACAATAAAGTATTCAAATCGAAAGCAATCCAGTAAATTCTTGGCACAAGTTAGAAACAATCCTAGGATAATCTTAGGAATGGTGTTTGACCTAAGAAGGAACTCTCTAGCTGATCCTCTGTTTCTAAGATTCCTGCCTACCAAGAGCTATCCCTTGCTCAGGGAAAGTCTGTGAAGAAGGAAGGGACTGTTGTTGTTTCTTTATAGTTTAAATAAAGAAACTCTTTAAAAAAGAGCAAAATCTCCTGAAGGTCTCCAGCTGTGAGGAATTCCTTTCCTAGTTTAAAAGGTTGCTGGACATTTGCAAAGATGATGTTGGATACTGTTTGCATAGTGCAAATCTAAATGAGTCAGGAGGTAGCCAATAAGTTAATAGGAACCTTGGATTGCTTTATATGAGGTAGAAAATACACTTTGCTCTTTCACCCTTAATTTTCCATCTACCTTGTCTTTTTAGACAGACAAGGAGTCTCAAAAGCAGGTAATTGGGCAGGAAAAAAAAAGAAGGAATCTTATCCTGGATTTTCCAAAGAGCTTCATTGCACTATTAAAATTAACACCATTTCTTGGTGAGGCCAATTTAATGCATCATTGCGCTTAATTGTGTGCTTAACATACACCTCTTTGAACATTTAGTCTGGGATGTAAATAAATGTCAGCATTCACACATCTAATTAATTTCCATCAGAAATTTCATTACAATACGATGCCATATGGACTTACCTTCATTAAATGTTATGGGTACTTTAAAATAAAATGTTTCCTGAAATAGTGTGTATTAGGCAGCAGAAATATAATGGGCTAAAAGAGAAAAAAAGGACAGTTCTAGAAATATCATATAGGTTTGTAATTTAAGGTTCAATTGTTTTGGTTGTAGGAAAAAGAGACAAAACATAGTTCAGAGTAATCTTCTAGAAAACCTGCAGTTTTTGATTCATTTAAGTCTCATAAACATGGTTTTTTTTGCCTTATTTTGTAGGCTCAATGATGAAATTTTATCTTTGCCTTTTTCTTTTAGTTTTGTATATTTCTTTAAACCACAACTTAGTGGTTATCCTTTAGAATAGTAGAAACCCAGGAATGGTTCAGAATACTAAGAATACATATAATTTGGGAATTCTTATAAGTCTAAGCCATAATGCTGAGTTTGGACAGCTTCTTTGAGCAGGGCATTCTGTTTGAGAAGGATTCAATTAAATTGTGGATGGAGGAAAATGCGCTGCAGTGAAAAGGGTGGGTTTGAATGTCATGGTTTTGCTGGGGGTGGGGACAGTATCTTAAAGCCATACTTCTCCTGAATGTTTTAGAACTCGTATCTTCAAAAGAGGAGTCTCAGATTAAATTTGGAGATATTTTTACTTATTGTAATTTAAGTCTTGAGTCTTCAGTTGTTTATTTTTCTAAATGAGTCATGGCTGTCTTTTCCTTTCCATACTCACATTTTATATAGTACATAGAACTTAAAAAATTAGTGAAGCATCTTTAAATTCTTCATCAAAGATGTATTTCTAAACTTTTCCCCACACAATTATTTTGTGCTTTTAGAGTAAAGCATTTTAATATGAATTATTATGCTTTATTTAGTTCAATACAGGGTCAAACAGTAAGAAGTGAATGAAAGAACTAACCACATCTGCCCCAACATTTATGTCTTTGGAAATACAGCCTATATCCTACAAGATAATACAGCCCATATATAATCAAGGCTGACAGTGTGTGATAATCCTGTTTGCCCTCTGGAAATTGAGAACATTCTTCTTTGTTTACTGGAAGCATAAGAGGTACCACATTCTGCACTTTCCTAGCACAATATTGAGCAAATTAGAGACCTCACGCATGAAAGAGTGCTTACTCCTAACTCATCAGCCAGATCAGTTGAAAAAAGGATTAAATATCATATTGCACATTCTTAGCCTATGAGTGGTGTTTAATATTTGTTCTCATATATATATATATATATATATATATATATATATTCTTCAAATTTTAATGGTCCAGCAAATCTGTCCTGAGAAAATGAGATTTGAGTAGAGATGTGAAGAGGTGAATATGGTGAAGAGACCCTATAGTGGGAAGCACATTGGCTCTGTCCAATCCTAAAGAGGAAGATCAGTGGCTGGCTGTAGGATGTTCTGGGCAGAGGGGGCCCTGATGAAGTAGACCCTGCAAAGTCTCAGTGCTACTAAGGAACTAATGTATTTCTGTAATGAATGACCAAGAGCTTATGGAATAGTTTTAAACTGAGGAAAGGCATTTGGAAAAGATTTTCACTTTTAAGGCAGACATACTCTTATTAAAAAAATAAGATCTTTGCTTTGAGTCATGACATTGTCTACATTATTGTTTTAGTCTATTCTGGCTTCTATAACAAAATTTCATAGACTATGTAGCTTATGAGCAACTGATATTTATTACCTGTAGTCCTGGTGGCTTACATTCCCATCAGAATGTCAGCTTGTTTCAGGTATGGTGAGGTCTGGTCAAATGACATTTTCTTGCTCGGTCTTCTTGTGGTCAAACATTTAACCTACCTCCCTTGGAATTTCTTTTATAAAGACACTAACCCACAAAAAAAAAAAAAAAAAAAAGACACTAACCCACTTAATGAGAGTTCTAACCTCACTATTTACTCACCTCCCCAAAGCCCCCTCTTAATGCCATTATACTAAAAGTAAGAATTTTAATACATGAATTTTACATTTACTTTTGTCTAACAGTTATATGAGCTTTTTAAAAACATTTTTTAAAATTTTCCTTTATTTATTTTTGCTCTAGACTACATAAGAGTGCCAACTACCAACTCAAATTGTTTTAGATGTCAAAGGTTTTGTTTTTGTTTTTGTTTTTCTCAGTGACAGGGATCACCAAATTTAATACTAAGGTTAAACAAACATCTATTATAAAAAGTGAACAGCAAAGAGATGGTTTAAATTGCTCTATTCAATATAAGAAAGTAGGCTGTATTCAATATGTAAAGAGTACATTATAATCTTTTTATTCTCCAAACAATTTATTTTTCTAATATTTTCAGCAATACATTTCCTCCTGTCAATATAGAAGAATCCAATTTACACAACAATAGATATTTTCATCATTGCAGAAATAGGAGTTATAACACTTAGTGGCTGGCTTCAATTTGCATTTGATATGTACACTAATGGTTTAAAGTATATATTGAAAATTATTTTTATTCGACTAATAACAAGAGCAACAATAGCTATCAAAAGATCTTTGGTTCTCTTCTTTTGTAACTTGACAAAGTTAGGCTCCATTGAAGAAAAGAATATCTTTAAGGCTCACAAGGCATCTGAACAATTTTACTGAAGCAAATGCAAATGCCTATCTCCTAGAGAAAGCTGCTTACAGAATCTGAAGCAAGGTATCTAACTCTTCTTGCTATCTTTGTGCCTCAAAGGCTGTCAAAAGTGTTGTTGGACACATTCACAGCAGAGCTTCTCAAAGTTGTCAGCAGCAGCCTCACTCATTATTCAGTAGAAATACAAATTCCAGGATCCAACCCCAGACCCTGTGAATCTGCAGCTTTGGGTGGGATCCAGCGAAGTGTGTGTTAATAAGCCATCCAGAGTCTCAAGTTAAAGCAACACTGGCCTAGAAGAAAATGTGTCATTCAGAAACTATCATCAGTCTATCAAGCCCTACATGATTTGTGGTGACTTTTAGTGTTATAAGACAATGACGGAAATGACAAAGCCCAGGATGATTCCCTTCCTTTTGCCTAATGGAACCAATATCTGAATGAATAATAGAAGCTTCAAAGAAACCCTAGTGGCTCCTGCTGCAGAGATGAAACCTGATTAGGCTAACTAATCAGGCAGTTCCAACCCCTTTTTATCAGAGAATGGCTCAGGGATATTATAGGTCTGAGTCAATTTTGGACAATAAGGTACATGAAGGATTGTTTAGTTTTAGGGGCAAGGGATTTAATCATTCTTAAGTACTAACAGAAGCTGTTTCCCTCTTTCATGGAAAGTAAACAATGTTACTAACAGCTGCAAACATTAGGAGGATGAATTAGAAAATGAAGTGGTTATACTGTGGGTTTTACCGAATAGAGCTTCAGAAAGGAATTGGGTTCTTCATGGCCTTGCTGGTGCTGGGTCAACTTGACATGAGTCAATCTTATATCTAGTGTTTCTATAATAGATCTCGATGAACTCATGACTATTTAGTAACAAGTGGTACATGTAACCAAAAGCATCTGAACACGTGCACCTCCCTAGTAATCATGAACCACACTGAAGGTTGGATCTTACCTTTGGGGGGGCTAAATTCAATGCCTACGGGATAGTGACTGATTCACAGATTTATTTTGAATGAATGAGAAAACAGAATTCATTTTTTTATAGCTAGTCTAGCTGCTTTATTAAGCCAAAAATTACAAAAATCATTTACCACTCCATTTTTGGCTTTTTAGCCACAAAAACTGTTTTTTCCCCCCTAGGAGACCTTTTCAATAGCAATATATATATATAACAATGAGACATAGAAGACACTATGTTAAAAATGAACTTTGGGGGGTGGGGTAGGGGACGAGTTGGGGAGGTAGGGACAGAAGGGTTGGTAGGAGAAAAAACAGAGGGGTAACAATGCTTGATAGGAAATGTACTCATTACCTTACTCATGTAACTGTAAGCCCTCTATACATTATTTTCACAATAAAAATTTAAAAAAGAATGCATTTATTTAATAAGGTATTTCATTCCCCAAAGCACCTAAAGAGGGAAAAAGATACATAATGTAAGAACTTTAATATGTTTGTTTCAAAATGCAGTCATCCTGGGTTATTTTTCAAACTGAGAAATACATCAAAAACCATAGTGAAGAGCTCTTTTATCTGAGATAGAAAGGAACTATCTCTACTCACATTTCCTTTTACCATTCTAAAACTTTCATTGAGTATAAGAAAAATCACTACTGCTTATAATAATGAAGAATGTGTTTCTAAATCTACAGCTTCGAAAACCACAAATAAATCCCTGTTTTGTCATTGATTTTATCACTCTCTTTCTCTCTAATCTTTGCTGGGGCTCTTCATTATTCTGAAATACAGGTGGGAAGAGATTATAAACTTCAGATATAACAAGAATAACAGAAGCTAAGTTAAAGAGACCAGACTGCCCTACAGCTTAAGGGCTGTTACTGCTTTCATTTTTCACATTTTTTCTTTTTGTCAAGCAAGTAAAAATCTCTTCATAAAAGTGGTATCTCCATCTGTTCTTGTGAGCTGCAAGGATCTTCAGGAGCAAAGACAAAAGAGAGATGTGAGTCCTTTCTAGGGGGACCACAATGAAGTCATAAAGAGGTATGTCTAAGTCTGAGCTCTTCCCTTGTCTCCTGAGTGCCAGCGCTAGATCTTGAAAAGTGAGGTGGCATTGATTATTCTAGCCAGTAGAGACTAGAGTAATCAGTCTCAACTTTTAAGGCACTCAGTTTTGTCCACCTATCAAATACTCTTTTGAGATGGTGAATTTTTCCCCATGTAGTCAGGTATAGTGGAAGTTCTTCCTGAATTAATTTTTCAGCTCCATTTCTAGCTACCAATAAAAATATAATTCTGGTACTTTTGATTCTCTCAAACCATAGGTGATATTTAAACCCCTAACAGTGAGATTATTCCTTAAACATTTTAGACAAAATGAGTAGTAAGTTTTTGTTTTTCATTATACTGATTAGTAAATAAAACAAGTCATTGCTACTTGAGAGCACCACGGTGTGAGATATGTAGGAAAATCTTTCCATTCTGAGCTCTTTCTGTTAAACCTTCTCCTAGGCCCCTTTCACTAGGAAGAGCTTGGAGTATTTGCGTTATGTTTCATTCCGGTATTTTAAGCTCAAACATATTAAGATTTAAATTCCTGCAAGTATATGTAGGCATTCTGTGCACAGTGTAGATGGTGGACACTTGCATTTTTATGGGCTGAATCTCTTTCTGTGGAACACCTAGAGAGTAGGAAGTTGGTGGTGGCATTTTATCAATCCTACTGAACAGTGTTGAGGCAAATTTTTGTTTTTTTGTTTTGGCCATACTGAAGTTTAGATTTGGAGTGAAGAATTTGTCTCAAGAATTACATGTTTGTGTCATGATAAAATGGAAAAGCAGCCAGGTACCAGTGGCTCACACCTGTTACCCTGGCAACCAAGAGGCTGAGAACCGAGAAGTGTGCTCCAAAACTAACCAAGGCAGGAAAGGCTGTGACTCTTATCTCCAATGAATTACCAAAATGCCAGAAGTGAAGCCATAGCTAAAGTGATAGAGTATTATCCCTGAGCAGAAAAAAAAAATCAGAGGATTCTCAGACTCTGAGTTCAAGCCAAAAAAAAGAAGAAAAAGGGACAGCATTTCAATATTATTACATTTGTGGTTAGATATCTAAAAGCAAAGCTGAGTTCTACTCTTGTTGGTAGGTTCTGGGATATTTTCATGTGACCATTATAAGGAATTGCTTACTCGTGTAAACAATGTTTTCTGATGAGGCAGAGCATCATGGTGGAGAGAGTATATTAGAACTGGGATGCTCACCTCATGGCTGCCGGGAAGCAGAAAGAACTCCCAAGGAGATGCTCCAATGATCTGCTTCCTCTGGAAGTTTCAATCAAATCCCAACAATACTACTAAATGATGAATCCATTAGTGGATAAGTCCATTGATTAGGTCAGAACAGTCATGATTTGATCATCCCTCAGTAATTGGATCTACCCCCAGTAGACAAAGCCTTTGACACCTGAGCATATGGGAGAGGGAACTTACCAGATCTGAATTTTACTGAGGTGATTATGTCAAGAGTTATCATCTTAGCCTGGGCACTTTCACCCCATCCACACGTTCTTTTCCACAATGTCCCAGGAGTTGAGCACACACTCCGACTGTCTAGCTTTGTGTGTCACACCTGAAGAGTTGAGGATGGTAGAAACTATGTCCAAACAAACCCATAGACTTTGACTACACAACTGTACAGTGAGCTTGCTCGCCATAAGCCAATTAAGGTAATTAGTGCTATTTAATACAAAATGTTCTCCAATACACACACTGGCAGGAATATTGAAAATACAAGCATCAAGGATGCTGATTTATTTTCTATTGCCAGAGCCAGCTGCTGAGTGCCAAGCAACACTGTATGTGCTCCTGGCATAACTTTATTAATAATCTTGGCAAACAAAGAATCCTTCAACAAATAGCAGTAGCCTTTTGATTATATTGTGTCACAGATAATAATTGCTTCAAATTGAGTGTAGTGGAGTCTATTTGCCCATGCATAATGAAAAAAGAAGCGATCATATAACAGCTTGATTATAAAAACTAGCAGCATGCTGGAAAGCTCCCAAGAATTTCCCCAAATTGGACATTTTAATTGTTTTACTTTAGTTGCTGATCCAGACCAAATTCATTAATTTTTTTACATACCAAAATATCCATAAACCACAGAAATTTCCAAGCCTACTGTCAATAATTCATTTAGAGTTAATGATGTGAAAAATATTTAAAATTTTTAAGTGATATAAAATATAACATTATTATTGTTATTGGAAAGATAATTAATTCAGCAAAATTCCACTACACAGAAAAATTTAAATTGGCTCCTTCAAGTTTGGAAAGGGAATTTGATCTGTACTTGGCATCAGAAATTGGAGTTAAATGTGTATGCCACATCTTTGCAGGTAGATATTCTATAGTTACTTCAATTTAAAAATGGATGTGCTTTCTAATGAAGTTCTGAAAATGTGCTTTTGATGATTTCCATTAATATAATAGTTTCCATTAATTCAGGAAAGACTATGATTTATACATTTGGTTAAACAGTTTACAATTACAGTATTCAATTTTCACAATAATCTATTCAGGTTGTCTTCCATGCCTTGCACATGCTAGTTAGAGGACAAAGATTTGTTGCATGCACGAATAACTTGAATAACTTGCATGGTTTCCCAAGCAGTAGACCAACTCTAAAACTACGGTGGTGACTTGCAGTAGCTTTTCTATTTGATCCCTTAGGCAGAATGAAACTACACTAGGAATTCCCCCAGGCACATGTATCACCAATTCTATAATACATTGTCCAGGCTCATCATAACGAACTACTCCAGCAACGTTTCAAACATGAGATCACCACACATCAAAGGGTAGGGGAAGAGAAATCATCTGGCACATGATTTGAATATGGTTAAGGTTTAAGTACGTTTGCCCAGATTTCTTAAATGGACATTGCATGTTGAAAAGTCTCAAATTTGGAATTTTCCATGTCTGTGACAAATGACCCAGTTACTCCATTCTGATCACCTCCAGTCCTAAGTAACAATGCTAAGGGAATTAAGGCTCCCTATGGCATTCTTTCTACAATCTTTCAACTTCCTGTTCTCTCTGTACCCGCCATATCTCCCCCAATCCATTATTTTACCAGCCCATCTTTGTTAAAAATAATATGAAAACTTTTTTATTTATTATTTTTATTCATGTCAATGCTTTAAAATGTGCAAATGCAATCTCACTTGGGAGCACAAATAAATCAAGCCTGTTAAGGGTATGGGAGTGAAGTTACTCAGTAAACTTTACTCCTCAATAAGGTATCTTTCTGGATCTTATCCCAAGTTCCACCACTTCAAAGACTTCTCAGAGGACTCTGTCAATCTCTACTCTGAATACCTCTGAGTTACTACCCGATAATTTGATTCAAGCCTAATGCCCCTTTGTTTTTTATGCAGTCTTTCCTTTTCTGATCAGTTAAACTATAACTTAGGGCAGAACATCATCTTTCACTTTTTGTGCTTTTAATTGAAGTCAAAGATCCATCCCATGACAAGTAATTCACCAAAGGAAAGGCACCTGAGAAACAATTCATAATAAGATAAAGTAAAACAGAAAGAGAATGATAGAACATAGTTACTCAGCTTCACCCCTACTCTCTGCCCCTTCTTATACCTCCAGCTTCAGGTAGCATTGGTTAAACGAGTAACAACTGAAGTAGAAACCAAACTGGAGGCAAGTCAGTTTACCTTCCTATACCTCTATTTCCCATCTAGTAAGTGTTAATGGTTCTTATCTCTGGGTGGCAATGAGAATGAGTCACTTAAGTATTTTATAGATAGGAAGCACTATATAAGGCATCATATGATCACTTTAATACTGTGGGCATAATTTGACTTTTTAGGTGTGCCATGAAGCTATATGATCTCTGTGTTATGCACATCAGCATTTGGGGGGCATCCATCATCTCACTGTACATTGTCTCTGAGTATGTCCTATATGAACATATGCTCATGATTCTAGATAACTTTGGATATCTTAGTCATTGGGCTATATTTTTCTTTTAGCAAAAGAAATTAGTTGCAGTGTATACTAATCTAAAGCAAAGAATTTCTCAGGAGCTCCTAGTGGAGAATATTAATGTATAATATTTGTGTGTGTATGTGTGTGTGTGTGTGTCTGTGTGTGTGTGTACACGCACATGCATGTGCCTGTGCACCTGTAGTAGGGCTTGAACTCAGGGACTGGGAATTGTCCCATAGCCTTTTCAATCAAGTTTGGCACTATGACTTGAGTCATAGTTCCATTTTGGAATTTTTAGTGGTTAATTAGAGATTAGAATCTCATGCACTTTTCTGCCCAGGCTGGCTTTGAACCTTTATCCTCAAATCTAAGCCTAATAACTAGGGTTGCAGGTGTGAGCCACCAGTGCTGGGCTCAATGTGTAAAACTTTAAGAAATATTTTAGAAGCAATTACTTTGAAGGCATACCATAGCAAAGTGAAAGGTGTATGTTTTTATATTCATACTCAAGGCTACTAGTCTATTTTTGCAAGTTCAAGCTGTGTGACGTTGACCATGTCACTTCTCTTAAATGAATTTTACTTCAAAAATAATTATAAGAACAACACCTATTTTATGGAGTTACTGTGAGTTATACAAGAAAAAATGTAATTTAACTCCCATGTTCATAATTTCCCAGTGAAAGGATACCAGTAATGATAACAAGCAAATTAAGATCATGAGTCTACACAATGAACGAATAGATGCAGGCATAGCTAAGGTAAATGGAAAGGTCTCCAACACCAGCAGAACAAGTTACAGATTTCATTTATTTCAACCAATATTCTGCTTCTCCTCAATCTCTAATAGGGCAGCACTCACATATTTTAGCAGATTTCCGTATTCCAAACTGTGAACTCTGGTGGAATCCACCCATCAGAAGGACTTTCTCAGCTGACCCACCTAGATGACAAAAAGATGAATTTTACTTTTAAGTATTGAAGTTTTATAAACTGTAAACTGCCCTAAAATAGATCAAATGTCAAAAAATATTTTTTCTTTTGACCAACTACAATGTGTCTTCATTGCCTTTGTCCTCAATGAGTATTCAAGATAGTTGATTTCTTCGATAAAGATAGTTGGGCTCTGGGGAATTAAGATTAAGTAGAAAACAATCAGGGAGACTCAATGACATAGAATATGAATGGGGCCTAAAGCCAATTTGGGGAGGGATATCTGGAAATATAGGAGGGAACCTAAGAGTGGACTCATGTTGATCACCGACTTTATCCTTTTTTCCTGTTTTTTGCAAAATGATTATCATGCCTTGCAGAAAGTATGTATAAATCAGGGACCAGACTGCTTCAGTTCATGCTCAGGCTCCAGTAAACACTAGCTGTATAACTTTAAAGATAGTTAAGCCCAGTTTCTTGTGGTAAAATGAAGTAATAAACTACCTTATGAAGGTGAAGTCATATCACATGAAGACCACATAGAGTCATATATATAAGTTCCTTGAGCAATGCCTACTAATTGGTAAGTGCTTTCATGCTATCATTTAACTTCAGGACTATGACTGTAATAAAACAATAGATACAGGATTTCTCCTTGATTTCCCTTTTAGAGAAAATTAATTAATTCATCTACAGTAATGGCATTGTTATCATTACACTTTTCCCTCACTTCTTTGTATTGAAACCTTTTTATGTGAATGTGTTTCCTTGTTGAATTTTCACCATCTACTGTTTACTTTCACACATATGCCTAACCATGGCTCAATGAACATATGCACGACAAAAATGAAAGACGAGTTTGAATTTAACAGCAAGAGAAAATTTTAAAAAAACTAGTAGTAAAATGAGGACCATTTTAATGGGCTCTATTGTTTAAAGGGGATGGTATTTCTACAGCACTATTACATACTTTCTTGCAATCATTATTACATATTGCTTTAGCCTGATATAATTTGTATGTATTTACTAAGTGAGTGAAGAGTTGAGACGGGTTGTCTTAAATTGGTGGTTTGGAAATAATGACATGTCACAAACAGAATAACACAGATGAACATTCCCATTTCACAAGGAACACAGTATGAAAAACTAATTGATTTTAAATGGAAGATTCAAGAAAGATGTCTGATTTAAGCTGCAGAAAGCATATTAACACGACTGACATAATAAGAGGTAAAAGACCTACTGGGTCATGAACACCATGGAGACAGGAACCATAGAAACAGGTACAGCTTTCATTTTTTAAAGCCTTCAATCTAATGCAAATGCTTTATCTTTGTACATATAGACCTATAAGGGAAATATGAGGTAATAATATACATAATTCAAAAATCGAAATTCATGATTTCCTTTCTTTCTATAGTGAATACTATTTCTTGCTGAAGATAAAGGCAATTTCTCAAGGCAACTTATACTATGTTAGCAGATGCTAAAATCAGGTAGCTTCTATTGATTAGTCTTTAGGGACTAGAATGATGAAAGAGCCTCAAAATAAATAAATCACATGAATTAACATGTCCCATTTTCCTCTTTAAGGCCTTATATAAAGTGAAAAGTGCCTCTATAATCCTCAAAAGTCATGTTTTCTCTTATTAAAATGCAAGGCAGAGATTTTCAAACACACACACACACACACACACACACACACACAAATCAAGATTAAAAGTGTCTTCTGAATAACCAAGCAAGAAAAATAAAAAAGAAAAGAAAAAAGGAAGGAAGAACCCACAAGAAAAGCATTTGTGTTTTTGAAAAACCAAAGACTAGCTCCTTGAAAAATGAAAATCCAGGCTATTTTTGTGGAATAACCAGAGAGTTTAGTTAACTAATATATCAAATTTCTTAAGCATGTAGGTATTGTTTTATGTTTCTTCAGCTTTGCCCACTGTCTAGCTTTTATAATACTCCAGGACCACAGCTATATCATCAGAGCAGTCCTGAGATTCCTTTTGGTTTTACTTTTTGATAAAATTAATCCCCTGATCCCTTTTTTTCCCTAAGAGATACATGTGTGGTACTTGTGGGTTACCCATGTTTGTGCCATCTTTGAGAAGTGTGAGCTGAATTTCCGCACTAAGTATTCCAGGATCAATCCCCATATTAACACCACAGCCGCTGTCTCTGTGTCAAGATGGCTTCCTTACCTCATCACTTTACTATTCATCTTAACAGATTTCTGTTGAGAAGTAGTGGCAATCAATCTACTTTGAGATGCTGGCCTTCGTTTTGCTCATGTGAGCATACAATCTGACTATCCCTCAGATTCCTAAAATTGAGGGTGGTGATTAAATTGCAGTAACATTAATGTTTAAGTGATAATGGGTTCCACACCCTCTTCAAAACTTTAATATTTGTTACCATATTTTCTCAGTTCCCTCCCAATGTGTTTCAGTATGAGATGGTCAGAAAATATCTTTTTCATACAGGAAATTAGCTGTGTCCTGACTATCCTCATTACAGGAAAGTAGGAGACTGAATTAGAGGCTTTCAAGCAAGTTGGCCAAGGGTAATTGAATCCTATCCTTTAAAATATCTGCTTTATTTGCATTGAAGGAAAAGAAATAACCTTGCTATGGTTCCTTCGTTTGGAAAGTTTGCTGACTCTATATGTCTTGTAATCTATTTAGAGAGGAACCTGTTCATTGTTTTAAAGTACAGTGTAAATTCCACTGAGTAAAGTTTAATAGGATGACACCTTGAAAAGATTGTGGGGAAATTTCATCAGCAGGCTGCAATCTCTGACCCAGAAGAGTGGTGCAAAGTACAATCTATGCATTTCTCTTGTTGAGACCCTCACCTGACTTTCCCTACAAAAGCTCAAATCTGAACTTTCTAGAAAAGACCAAATAAGAGTGATACAGACAGCATTAAAGTTCCCTGAGCATTATAGTGGTCAGAAAACAAATGGATATATGAATTCATTTAACCTACTCTGTCACTTAGAGTTGTGACGTTATTTTGTCTCTCAAATTTGAAGAAATAAAATGGTTAATCTTAGGAAGAACTCTTAGGTTGTTATGAGAAAGCTTGTTTTATTCCTCCTTTTGGGGTGTGATAAAAGTTTCTCATGCTAGTTTTGTCACTTAATCGTATCTAAGATTATATCCCTTCCATTGATCTCTACCTTGACAAGAAAATAAGTTATTGCTTCTAAACATTGCCTTTATGACCCATCAATGAACCAAGGGGACAAATAAAAGAAAAAGAAATCAACTTCAGTGAAATTCCAACAACATACCAGAAAAGTAAAAAGACCTGGCAAATTCAACAAGACTGCAACACACAGGTACTGTTGATCGTCAACTCCACATTCATTTCGTGCACCTTCTCCTTCCCTAGGCACATCCCTGCCACTTCTTTTAATTGATGCCAGCAGATCATAGGTTTTGTGTAAATATGAGGTGATTCATGAACTTCAGAGGTTAATTATGAGTAGTCATGGCCAATTACCATAATCTGTCCTGCTTTGAGATTGAGAAATGACAAAACTTTAGAAAAGGGACAGGATGATATCTTTCTAGGAATCTTTGTCTCTAGAAAACTACCTCTAAGGTCCTGTGAACCATGGAACGAGACAGACTGAAAGTAGAGGTGTGCCAAATTTGGTAGTCAAGATTGCTGGGTGGTGCATGAATGGTGATTTACACCTGTAATCCCAGCTATTGTGGAGGTAGAGATAAGGAGGATTGTGGTTCAAGATTAACTCTAGTTTGCGTATTACAGGCTATAAAATTTAGGTTCAGAATATAATAAATACATGCCACTGGTTTAAAAATGAATGGCCCAGTATGGACATACTGTGGATGAACATAAGCACTTCTGTGATTCAACAGACTTGAGTGGATTTTTTAATGAACTATACATAATTCTGAAGAATAAAACAGGTTATGTATAAGAAATGTTTAAGAACTTTTTGCACTAATTTCAAAATTGGTATCTCATGGAAGAGCAGATAAAATTCCACTTCTAGCTAAAAAGGGAGTTTTCCACTTCACTGGACAAAAAAATCCACTAGATGATAGAATCAGGTGTTAGGTATGTTGCTATTTCTTGGCAATAGATTAAGTGTTAAAGTATGAGAATTATGTACTGAAAAGAAGCCAGAATAGATTCAAGGGTATGTATATAACATTACTCTTCTTAGCATTTTGATATGTCTTGTTAAGCTTGAAATAAAGCCGTTTACATGTAATTAATTACTCCTCAAGGAATTCCAAATAAATCTGTTTATCCTCATGAGAATATTTGTAAGCTACTGGATTAAGTGCTGATGGTAGAAGGATACATAAGGAAGGATTTGCAAAGGTACTGAAAAGGGGTAGAGAGATTTAAAGGAAAATTTTAAGGGAATGCTTAGATTTCCCTAGAAAGTCTGACGTAGCAGTGGTAGTTTCTGAAAAGAAAATTAACCCCTGGGAAATTGCCAATGAACAATGTGTATCTTTTCTATTGTTCATCCAAGTTACTACACTTACCCACTCCAGAGGCATAAAATTTGTAGAATTTATCTGTGGTAAACAAAAACGGAATAAATGAGTACTGCAGTCTTTCACAAGCAACTATCATTTTATTGATTTTCATACGTTACTTCAGTCTTGTTTGCCAAAGCAAATAGAAGGGACACATATCCTGCCATCTGAGTTTTGTGTTAAAAGGCTACGCCTGCTGATGGAATTTAAAACTGAAGGCTGCCACAAAGCCAGAAGGAAGTACAGGATAATATATGTTCTGAAAGAACAAATAATGTACTTTATTTTTCTAATTTCTACCTTATTCCTCCATGAAATTTAAGTCAACATCTGGTATTAAATATAATATATAATGTATTTATCAGTGCAAATGGTTGATTTTAGTGTTGTAGATTATGGCTAACTATGACCAGTCTTTGACTTGTGATTTCCATAAATTCCAATGGAATAGTTTTTTTTAAAGATTGAATGTAGTAAAGTCTTACTTTTAGAACTTATATAAAAATATTGGTATTTTTATAGCTATATTTAAGTTTCATTAGAAATAATTTAAATTTCTCCAGATAAAACCTGAATTCCTTACCTTGATTATTCTTTAGTAGTTCATAGAAGATTAAAGGTCCATCTTACAGGAATCCCATAACCCAATTTGAGCTAGCAATCATCCATCTTCATTCTTTTATTTCCATTTTGTGTGTTTGCTATTCAGCATGAATTATATTTTTATTTAAAAGACCTTAGATATGTCAGAAAATTTACTGTGATTCCCATTGACATTGCTTTTCCCCAGCCTCCACATCTAGGACACCTCTATTTTCTCTTTCTTTTCTTTCTTTCTTTCTTTCTTTCTTTCTTTCTTTCTTTCTTTCTTTCTTTCTTTCTTTCTTTCTTTCTTTCTTTCTTTCTTTCTTTCTTTCTTTCTTTCTTTCTTTCTTCCTTCCTTCCTTCCTTCCTTCCTTTCTTTCTTTTATAGAAAAATTTAACTCAAGTCTTTTGTCTTTTATTTCAAAAAGTCTAGACACTGTTACATTTCTCAGGCGTTTTTTTTTCTCCTGAGGTCCTGGTGATTAATTTTTTTTCCTCAAGAAATGAAAAGCTGTCTCAAGAATAAAGCTTTTCAATTTAACTTTCTAAAATGTAACTAAAAGTGATAAAGGGAGTATAGAATATATCCAAAATTTTGCAAAAGAATAAGATAAAAATCAAGACAGGCACTAGTGGGCTCACACTTGTAATCCTACCTGCCCATGAGACTGAGATCTGAGGATTGTGGTTCAAATCCAGTGAGGAGAAGAAAAATCCACGAGACTATTATCTCCAATAAACTAGTCAGATAAAGCCAAAAGTGGCCTTGTGGCTTAAGTCATAGAGTGCTAGCCTTGAGCATAAAAAGGCCCAGGGACAGTGCCCAGGCCCTGGCTTCAAGGACTGGCAAAAAAAAAAAAAAAATCAACAAAATATGGTTAAAAGCAGTGATTGGCAGAAATCAATTCATTTGATCATAAATTTGAAATAAAAAATTGAATTATTATTTACTATTAACTGATTCACATATGTTTGTATCATTTGGGATTAAATTTAGTTGCAAAAAGATTGCCCAACTGCGATGCTTAAGATCTTCCATAAACAGTGGCTTAAATTCAAAGATAGTGTTTAGCCAAAGTATTGTTTGAGGGAGGTATTCCAGGCTACCTCAATACCTCAAAAATATGACTAAAGCCCTAGACTCTTAATTTCTTCCTGTTCTGCATTCCACAGCTTGTGGGCTTTTATTTCAAGACTGCATGGTTGTTACATCGTTAAGATATGGAGTCTATGTTCCAGGCAAGAAGAAAGGACTGGACAAAGGCAAAGGGCTGAACAGAGCATACCTTTCTTTCTTTTTTTTATTTTTTGTGAACATACTGTACAGAGGGGTTACAATTACATGGGCAAGATAATGAGTACATTTCTTATCAAGCATTGCAGCCTCCTCCTTTGTTTACCCTTCACATCCCTTCCCAACCTCCCCCCCCCCCACCCCTCCCCCCACCAAAGTTGTAAAGTTCGTTTTCGACATGACAACTTGTACTTCTCATTGTTGCAACAGGTCCACCTGTATCCTTAAACGACTTGTTTTTCCCCATCTCCTCCACAAATTATACCGACATTAAATATAGTGAAAGCAGGGGTTATACTGTGGGGGAGGGACATACAAAGCAACAAAGAAATAATCTAATAAAAGCGTTAGAAATAAATGCATGAAAGAAAAATACCTTTAAATACATATCTAAGGATTCATTTTCCTAACATCACATTATCTGACCTTTTCTGCTTGACTCATACATATACTAGATATTGCAAATCCTTTCAAGGCTGCCCTTAGTAACGCCTCCCCGCAGGACTTTCTGCTCATACTCATCGTCCAGAATTAAGGGACATGACCACCTGTACTGTAAAGGAGTTATAATCACTACAGAATGCATCTGTTTAACCTGATTTAATGATGTCTAAGCAAACCCAAGGTTCTATTGGTAAGAAGAAGAGGAATGGCAGTCAACACCTGCCACTTTCATCATTGAAAGCCTGAGATAGTGGCTATGCATATGCATGCATATACAATTGGAAACACACAAGCATTATTCGTTTTATTTGAATATTTCATTGAAAGGAGCCATTTTTCAACATTTCCTTATTGTTGCAATATTAAACGTCTTTTCAAAAATTAAATGTACTGCTCAAATCACAAAGAAAAATACATAGCAATCAATTTCAGGATTTTTAATGCTAGTAGTTTAAATAAGAATTTCATTTAAATATATAAATGTTAATCAAATGGGCAAAAACAGCAACAAAAATATTATTTCATTTTGTGATCTCTGTGGATATTTTACAAAAAGTGTGGAAAATAAGCAAAATAATTGATACAATTATTAATTCCCCAAATGAAACAATAACCTCACTATTAAGGACTTATATGTGGCAGGAACTTAGCCACTGTACCAAAAATGATTAAATCCAAAACATTATAGCATCAATTTACCAGCTATTTGCATACTTTGTAAACATAAGCAACTATTAATGGTCACTGAAATAATTTTTAAAATGTTGAAGAGCCTTGATTCAAGTCCTGGGACATTCTTGTTGATCTGAGATGTCAAAACCATACCTAGAAATGTTAAGATAATGTAATGAAATTTAACTAGGATTTAAGCTACAAATATTATAGCAGAAATATAGGGAGAAATTTTGATAAAAACACAGATTAAAATATTTGCATGATTCTGCATATCACAAAATACCCAATACTGCTTTCAAACCTTGTCTTTATATAAAGATGTAGATTTTGTTAAAACCTAATTACTCGAATAGACCCATACAGGGCACATAAGTGAAAATAGATAAAAGATAAGGTTATTTTAGCAAAAAAAACTCCATAAATATATTGGCAAACTACTTTGTTTCAGATACTTGCTGGACATTGGAAATTAAGTTTGTACTTGTCTTCAAAGTTCTTAGAGAGTAACTTAACAATAGATAATGACAATGGCTTGAAGACCATGATCAAGGTATTCAGTATTGTGGGCGTTTCACAGCTATAATCCTAGCTACTCAGAAGGCTAAGATGCAAAGAATTGAGTTTTGAAATCAAACAGGCAAAAATGTTTTTGAGACTTACTAACAAGCCAAAAGCAGGGCTGGAGGCGTGGCTCAGGTGGTAGTATATCAACTGAGCAAGCAAGCTGTACAACAGTGAGTTCCTGAGTTGAAAGTCTAATACACACACACACACACACACATACGCAAATACACACACACACACACACACATATGTATTCAGTATTAGAGGGGTGTAGTTACTCAAGCCTGCAATCCTAGCTAGTTGAGAGGCAAAGATTAGGGGAATTGTGTGTACAAGACTGCATTTCAACCAATGGTTAAACACAGGGCTATGTGCTGCTCACCTCAGCACACAGGGAAGCACAAGTAAAAGGATTTCAGTCCAGGCTTATGGAAGAGAAAGTGAGATCTGATCTCAAAAAAAAATGACAAATGGTCAGGGGCATGGCTTAGCATGTGTTAAGGCCTTGCGTTCAAACCTCACTACCTCCAGAAAATGATAGTTAATGTTAGGAAATTAGAGATGGAACCCTAAAACAGAGGAATCCAAACTAGTTCCATGATGGAAAGATATGTAGCGTAAGAGTTGGGCAAACTGGGAAGAGGACATGGTGTCCCAGGCACAAGGCTTTGTGAGGAAGGCCCCAAGGAAAGAATTAGTGCAGTGACAAGTCCCAGCAGTTCTGAGCTGTAGACAAAGGAAGGGAATGTGGGTGACATAGGGCACTGAAGGACAGAGAAAAATCCTAGACAAAGAGTATGTTTTGTTCTGTAGACAATGATGAACCACAAGTCTTCTCAGATTTCACAAGACCAGTCACTCACCCATTTGGAATCTTCATATTCTTCTATGATCTTTGTTGGGAGAAAGTTGATTATTTTAGAGACTCTGAGCAGAATGTCTGGAATATCAGTAAAGCAAGCATTATTTTTCCCTTTTATTGTAATCTTTAAAGGTTAGAGGTAGACAGAACCTTATGTTGTTTGGTGCCTTAGTCTGATATTGTTCAGCAGTAAACACTTTGTAAACAAGAGTGACTTCCAGGAGAGAGAGAGAGAGAGAGAGAGAGAGAGAGAGTATTAGAGGTAGGGAAAGGGGAGAAATGAAAACAACTGGATTTCATCAGTGAAAGTGAAAGAGAAGATATACAGAACTGCAAAGAAAATTACTGATAATGATGATTTAATCAATGAATATGGCTATCATAACCAGCCCTGAAAATACTGCTAGGCATGTTCTCAAGATGTGTTTTCATGCAGTTCCTTGGCTTCCACAATATTTTTTTTTCTTGTTCAAATACCACCAGCAATTAATCAATCATCAACTTTACTTTGTGGAATGTGTATACAGATCAACTTTCTTGGATCGTTTCTCTTTTCTGCTGCCAGGCTTGACAACTTAGAGAATGACTGGAAGTATTCATCTTCAAATATACACTTGTCCTTCAGGGAAAGTCTTCCACAGTCCTGAAAGTTATTGATGCTTCCACTAAATCCCCTTCATCTTAACAAACACTTGACCACAACACCAGAAAAGATTCACAGTCCTTCCCTCCTTCTAATGCCCACTTTCAACCTGCCCTCCTGCTCCTACCATAGGACTTCGCTCTAAAGTATAATGTAGTGGGATACCTTATGCCTCAAGATACAAACTGATGTTCCTATTAAAATAAGCAAACGTCATCTTAAATCAAGTGTAAACTATCTGGACCACTATTTCAAATCTACTTATTTTCTCCTTTTGTTTAGCATCTATGTGGGTGACATTTTTCTAGTGAGTTTATTGGCACATAGTAGCAGCTGTTGTCTTTAATGTAACTTGTCCTATGAGATTCTTGAAAAATAATTTACATAATTTGAACAGAAATTAATGTTTACTAAACTTGGCAATACCAACAGTTCACCTCTAGGCTCTAATATATGGAGAACATTTTTGATGAGAAGAAAAGCAGTTTATGTGCATGATGGATTTAATAGAGACATGAGCTACCTAAGACAAACCTATATCATTGAAACTTTAGGCACATCCCTGTTATCTACAGCACATAATTTTATCTGCAGAAACAGATGTGAACACCAGAGCACTTGTGTTTTTTTTAAGTATGTACTTGGGTGTACTTTTGTTATGGAGGTTTTTGGATATACAGAAAGAATGATGTTGTATTATCTGTAAGGAAATGGAAAGACTTGGAAAAATTATATTATGTGAAGTAATCCAAAGCCAAAGAAACACAGGTTGTATAGTTTACCTCATTTGTGGTAGGTAGAATGTGCCTATAAATCTAACAAGTAAACACACTTGATGATCACACACACACACACACACACACACACACACACACATTAGGACATGATAAATTATATATGTTTCTAGACATTCACACACTGAAGCCAAAGGAGGCTTTGAATAGGAGTGGATGACAAAGGCTCAATATCTATGTACAGATAATCATATAAAATAATATTTTATGAAATGAACTCCAAAAAAGGAAACAAGAGATTTTTTAAGCTGCTGTTATTGCTTTCTTTCCCTTTTGTCTTGTTTGTTAGCTTGTGTTTGGGAGGGCAAAGGGGCACAGAAAAGGTAGAACAAAGTGTGAACAAATACAACAGTTGTACTCACTAGACTATGTGAAAAATGAACTGTACATCTTGTGGGTGGAAACGGGAGCAAAAAACTGTGAGAGAGCAGGTGACATGGTTAAAAAAGAATTGTACTCATTACCTGATTCATGTAACTGTAACCTCTCTGTGTATCACCTCTATAATAGCAATTAAAACTAAATTAAATTAAAAACCATCATGTAAGATATATAAAATGTAGTTTAAGCCTTGTGCAAATTGTGTTATATAGTATTTAAGTTTCAACACACACACACAGTCTATCTCTTTTATTAAGAACAATGACTGTCTGGTTATGAATTCAGTATACAAATTATCACCCTTTCTGGCTCTGCCTTTGATCCACAGCCTTCCACTTCAGGCATTCAGCACAGAAGGTGCCAGCTAATATCAATCATTCTCTTTCTGCTGTGACCCTGGTACGAGATGGCATTTGTTTCTCTGATTCAGGAGATAAGCTAGACAGGACTGGCAAAAAAAATGTAAGCACACAAAAACACAGCCCTTTTGAGACAGTTTTGGCTGAAAATGTAATTTGTAAACATCATTTGTTTTTATCTGAAAGAAGATGGAAAAAAGTTGCTAAAAACAAAGATCACTAGAAGATTTAAATTTTACGCTAAAGCTCAGGGCATCATTTTAGAGGTACCTGATATTATTACCAGATTTTTTTTTCTCCCAAATGGTGCAGACTCTATTGCAATTTCTCAAACTGAGATTTTTGCTGTGGTGCACAAGATTATTCTGTAAACCTTTTGAAGGCTGGATACAGGTTACCATTAAAAATATTAGATACAATTTTAATCATCTTCACAAGGAAATTGGGATCTGCAAATAGCTTCAGTACTCTTTTCTTTCTTTCAAGAAAACCATTCTTTGAAAAGATATTAAGCACCAAACTTCTATGTCTGTCCTAATATGGAAACTATTCATAGAAAATTTGGATTAGATACAATCATTTCCCCCAAAGTAAAGATAAATATAGCAATGAAGGCCTGTAAATCTGCAACACCAGAATACAATGCAGGACCTGCAAAAACAGTATTTGAAAACACTTACAGAGAAACCTCTTGCTTTATGGAAGCCATCTAAAATATCTGAGAAGGAACTCTGAGCACTTTCTAAAATATGCTGTAAACAGAATTCCTACACAAAGAATAAAGCCGAAATCGCATTAGAGTGGGTGGAAAAAATACATTTCTGAACCACAAATGTTAAGAAGCAAAAAATTTCTGCTGAATAAAATTGTTAATAAGGAAATATTTTCCCCAATCTGGGCAATCTAAAGATAACCATGAAGATGGACTTTCTGCACAGCAAGGAAAATAAACTCCATTTCATAATGGATGGTTTTATGTGCTCCTACAGGGA
Source organism: Dipodomys spectabilis (assembly GCF_019054845.1). Lineage (NCBI taxonomy): Eukaryota > Metazoa > Chordata > Mammalia > Rodentia > Heteromyidae > Dipodomys > Dipodomys spectabilis. The sequence goes on along the minus strand of NW_024870758.1, from coordinate 15,943,760 downwards.
AAGGGAGCTTAGCAGCTCCATTTGCGACTAGTTACCACCAGAGATAAACAAGGGAGCCTTACCAGTCTTGTTTAACTTGGACAGGTACAATCAGATCTTCGTTTAAAAAATATTTTTATTGTATTTACGTAGTTGTAAAAAGGAGTTGGTATTCAACAAAGCAGTTTATGAATATAATGCATCTTGCTAACGTAACATTTAACTGTGCCACCTGCCTGAGGCTAGTTCAAGGACATAATTTGGGGAATGTTTTCCTGGCTCAATTCTGAGTCATAAAGAAAAACATGTCCACTCTTCAAAATTTAGAACCTAGTGTGCACTAGAGAACACCCATTCACCTGCACATATCTAAGTAGATGGGATAAGCTTCCTGCGCTTGCTTTTCCTCACCTTCCATTGCTCTTCAACAGACTCCAACTGGCCTCAGCCCAACTTTACCACTTGCTACAGAAAATTTGCATGCAATGTATTAGCATGGCTTTCTTACAACTGAAAACAGACAACACAGTCCAGCAAATAAACCACAGCATGTCCCACATATGGAGTCCCTGCCACGTGCAGTAACTTTGCTAATTTTGTTAACCACCAACACCTCAAGAAAGCAAGTAATATGTACTAGATATCTCTGATCTACTGTTCAGGCAATTTTGACTGAAAATCTAATGTACTACTCTTAAAATCAGTTTGGAAATTCATTAACAACTAAACAGAGAACTACCCTATTATCCAGCCTTAACACTTTGGGCCTTTATCCAAAACGACTATAAATCAGGATACAGTAAAGCCACCAGCACAGCCATGTTCATTGTTGTACTGATCACAATAGCCAAAATATGAAAATAGCCCACATGTCTCTCAATGGACAAAAGGATCAAGAAAATGTGGTATGTATATGCTGCATTTTACTCATCCATTAGGAATAATAGTATACATTATTTGCAAATAAGTGAATAGACCTGGGAAAAATTATGTTAAGTGAATTAACTCAGGCCCAGAGAGACAATGTACAAATATTTTGTTCTCATATGTGGAAGCAAGATCTAATTCATAAATGTACAAAATAATACATGTATGTTGTATGCAAATGTTCACAAATGTATTATATGAAGTATGATGCTTGCAAGAGAGAATTCAAAAGATGTAATTCATTAAAAAACTAGTTCACAGTCCAACAAAAACAAATGCCATGGGAGTGTCACTTTAAAGGTATGGGGGTGATAAAGGGCAGGTAGTAGAGGAACAAAGAGAGGAAGAAGTATCAGAGAATATAAGATTCAACATATATCCCACAAAACTAGGAAAATTGAGGGGAGTGGTTGGGTTGGAAAGATAAGAGACAAGTATGGGAGCTGTGATATCGATCAAGATTTGTTGTTCTTAGAAACTTATTTGTTGAATGATAACCCCTTTGTATAACTTCTTGCTGATGATAAAAGTATAATTTTTAAAAAAATCTATCCTTGCTTCCAATGAGGTCATTAGTATCTCCTGCTTACAGAGTTCAGTGACACTTAAATACTTAAATATATGACATTTCTCATGACATTGCAAGGACTAATTTTTTTCCACTTCAAATTCTACGATTTTTGGCTTTCAACACAGGATAATTACTTGGTATCTTCAGTCTGTCAGTTTTCCTCAGCTTAAATACTAGTGGTCTTCAATATTGTATCCTCCATCTTCTTCTTACTTCTACTATGAACTTAACTATAATTGAGTTAATATTATTTTATATGTAACTAAAAGCCACAAGGACATAACTATGACATGTATCCCCAAACCAAATACATGCAATATTTCCCTCCCCTCCTATTTCCCCGTTTTATTTAATCTCATTGCTTTCCACCCAGGTGCTAATGTTAGTATGTATCCTCTTCTCTGTTGTATTCCACTTTCACTGTAAATATTACCCATCCTAACTCTCTTTTCCTCATTTTCATTAACCTTGGGTTAGACCTTAGGTAACTATCATACTTTATAGTAACAACAGCAGAAGCTAATTCATAGAGTTGAAAGTGTAGCTCCAATCATGCCGTATACTTGTCTTCAAGCATTTGCAAGCAGCTTGCCATTTCCAAAGCTCATGCCTTTCTGTGGTCAACTAACTTGTCTGATCTGGACATGGGTAATATCTCTTTAAGAGCTTTCCTTTCTTTATTCATGTTCCACTTTGCATTCATAAAAATAATTCACGGGCTACACATCCTATGAGAGTTTTATGTTTCCACTCTTTATGCATACATAAATTCCTATTGGTTCATAGGTTTTCCATGTCTCCATGTCTTTCTGCCTGTGAAGCTTTACTGGGCTCTTCTGTCATTAGGTTCTTTTGAACACCAAAAAATACTCACTTCAAGGCTGTAGCTACTCTGACAGTGGGAACAGAGTGTCACTTGTAACTCTTTCCTTGCTCTTAGTATAAAGATATTGTTGATACATAAAACATCAAACCTCAGATATAAAGGTAACGTATTTTTCATCAGCAGTTATGTAAGCCTTGTTATTTTAAATAGTATATTTAAAATTCATAAAATAATGAATTCATGTAATGCATAATAATCACTGACCTAATAAATACTATGTGCTGATGTGCTATGTGCTAGATGAGGATGTAGTTAACAGTGCTTGCTTTCACTAAAGAGCCAATCTTCTTATCTGAAAGACATATGGGCATCTGAATTTAAACTCAAGCTCACCAAAGTTTATTTAACTTTGGGGAGGCGTTAACTTCTCTAATTTTTATTATATTTATCTATCAAAATGATCATAATTTAAAAGCTATTTTATAAAACTGTAGTAAGTTCAAAATAAAGAAATTTCTCAATGCTTGGTAAGAAATGGAGGAGATGGGGACAAACAAGTCGTTTAAGGATTCAGGTGGACCTGTTGCAACAATGAGAAGTACAAAATGTCATGTCAAAAACGAGCTTTACAATGTCGGTGTGTGTGTGTGGGGGAAGGATTGGGTGGGGGGAGGGGGGAGGCTGGGAAGGGAGGTGAAGGGTAAACAAAGGAGGAGGCTGCAATGCTTGGTAAGAAATGTATGCATTATCCTGCCCATGTAATTGTAACCCCTCTGTACAGTATGCTCTCAAATAAAATAAAATAAAATTTAAAAAAAAAAAACTCTGAAAAAAAAAAAAAAAGAAATGTACTCGTTATCTTGCCCATGTAATTGTAACTCCTCTGTACGGTATTATCACAATAAAAAATAAATAAAATTAAATTAAAAAAAGAAATTTCTCTAAAGTGTTTTTCCAGTGCCTGAAAGATAATTACACATAATAGGATTAAGTATGTAATTATATATTCAAACAATATTATTTAACTATCAATTGAAAAAAAGTGTTGTTTTTGTGAGAATTACATGTACTATCTAGAGAGTAAAGACAAGTAGACACGTAGCATTTGTTAGTATGCCATGGGTTCTAAAAGGAAATAGCTCATAGTTATTCAGAGCTGCTAAGAATTCCAGTTGAAATCTATTGGTCTTTTATTTCCATTTATTATTCTCTCTAATGGATGAAATGGAACATGATAGTATTTTAGGGGCCAAAGAGCACAGCCAAGTGTGCATTTTACAAGTGGACACTGAAATGCATCTGAGGAAATTAAAAGATTGGCTTGAGCAGTTAGGAAAACTCTAGTGTGGGGTGTGGTAACCAGCCTGCTGTAGAACTCTCTCTATGGTTAGTCAAGGTGATGTGTTTGTCTCTAAGCTTTCTTCTCTTATTCCCATTTAGTGTTTAACAAACTTCTGGCTAAAGTTTATAGCTGTCTAGTTCATACCCATTTCCTCATTGCTGAGGCTCACACTGTAATTGTAATGGGTGGTATATGCTGTTAAAGCCAGTTTGTTCCAGATACATTTTATTGTTTTTAGCGTGTTTATTGGTCTATTACTTTATGGCCACTTTCAGTATTCTTTACAACAACCATCTGTAGCTAAAAAAAAAAGAATTTGCACTTTTCCAATCCAAATGTACCCTTGTGAAAATTATGTCACAGAGAACACAGGATTGTGTTCATTTCTATTTAGTGAAATGTTCTTAAAATAAAACTTTAAAATATAAAATTTACAACTTAAACATTTGAATCAAGATATCTTATTAGTCTATTGGCTCATATTTTCTTATAAATTTTTTGGCAGTATGCATAACTTTCCAGAAAATGACTTTCCGTTCCTGGATTCATCTTTACATGAATTTTTATGAAGCTTAATGGATTCAGAATGTATACAAGTAATAGATAAAGTGTTTGAAAAATTGATACTTACACAAAGTTATGGAAACTTGGATTTTGTCAAGATACCAGGTATGCTAGCCAATATTTACTTTCAAACCAAAAGTATTAAGAAAGAGTAAAATAAATACCGTAATATAGTGTTTAGAAAACTGGAAAGCATAAATTAAGATCACTGGAGCAATGTTAAACTGGATAATTAAAGAACTATAAACATGTTCTTATAGACCTATAAGATATTTCTATGTGAGACTGTAACTATTTCAAGTTGAGATCATACTAAATGTCCTCCTCTTTTCCATAATAAAATGGACCAGTTTTCATAATTACTTAAGGCATGAACTCAGAAGAACCAGAAAATACTACAAATTCATGTTCAATGGATTCATAGGTATTATTAAACTTATAACTATGAGCTGTTTACAGGGGCAGGTTAAAACAGTGACTCATTTTGTGGGAATTCTGAACAAACAGATGATTTGAACCCCAACTCTGCCTTTTATTAGGTAAGAAATACTGGACATCATTATATTTACATTTTCAACTTAATTTTTCTAGTGTGTGAAGTTGGGGATGATAAGTGCCTTCTAAGTTACCAATGTGATAGAAGATGCACATAGTTGCCACAAACACCTACAAAAATTAGCAATTCACCTTATTATATTGTAAGACTTTGGATTTCTTACCTTATTAAGTCAATTTTATATGCTTATAATATCAATGCTTAAGTACTTAGAGATTTGTATTTATATTTTTATTTTAAAATCGGAGCTGTGCTAGAACTTTTTCCATGTTAAGCAATTTAATTTTCCTTTTGTAAATCATCACTATTTCAAGTTTCCAGAGATTTTTCTCAAAATGGTAGTGAAATGTCAGGGCTGGATTTAACCTCAGTGAGTATGAATATGCTGATTCACATAGTAGAGTACAGTTTAAAATCTGTTAGATTTGTTCTAATGCACCATATGGTTTGCCTAGTGGAAATATATGTCTTATCCATCAATATGCTACAAATTCCCCATGACACAGTCATGATATGTTAGGAGACAGTTCAGCTCTGAGACATACAGGACTTTATTGGTTTATTCAGTCTACTATAACAAAGTATCATAAACTAGGCGACTGTTAAAAAATAAAAATGCATTTCTTGTGGTATGGAGCCTAGAAGGTATATGATCAAATGTATAGGCAAGTATCTGAGAACTTTTTCTTTCTTAATTGTTGTTTTGTTTGTGCTTACTTATTTGTTATTTATTTCTGGTACTAGGGATTGAACTAAGAGCCTCTAAACTGTTATGCTTGGTTTCTCAGATGACACTTTACCACTTGTGTCACACCTCCAGCCTGGCATTTTGCTAGTTAATTGGATATGAAGTTGTACAGACTTTTCTGCTTTAGCTGTCTTTGAAATACAATACTCCTCCTGAGGAACTATAATTACAGGTGTGAGCCATCTGCACCTGTTTTTATTTTTAGTTTAACTTAATTTATTGTTACTATAATTGTTACTATAACTATTAATACATAGTACCCAAGGTGTTTCTATATACGCATAACATTGGCTTTTAAGAGAACTAACCTTCTTTATGAGGTCTCCACTATTACTCTTAAGTCATCTTTAAAAAGTCTCATGTATTTTGCCATCACTCTGTTACATAAATCATCCGAGTTTTGAGAAGACAAAAACTTTCAGGTCATAATGAGCAAACAAAGCTAGTTCTCTAACCTGGATTCTTTCTTCTCTTTCTAAAGATTATATAAGAGCTTTGGTGAATATTTGAAATGAAATTTTGAATATTTGAAACATTTGTATGCTTGAAATAGTTGAATGAAATAACCATTTAAGGCATGTTCTACAAATGAGATCCTCATTCCTTCAGTGTTCATAGTCAGTGTTTGATCTAAGTATGTTTAGGTTGTTCATTTATATTGTATGCTTATGGACTAAATTATTGAGGATTGTAAAATAATCTTAAGAAAAAGAATTTGGTCCCAGCACAACTAATCCTGGCACAGCTGTCAGATTAGAATGCTTAGTTATTACTCATCTCTTAGTAGAATAACTAGAGCAGCATGTGCCACTCTACATTTATTTCTTCATGGAGAGATGGCCTTGTTTTGCAAATTCTTTGGAAATACAGTGAGCTTCTGAGATTTCTGCAGGTACTTGCAAGGAGCTGCATATTTCCCCTGCAAATATGACTTTAATTTGCCCACCATTCTAGGTTCCAAGTTCCAAGTGATTAATTTTTACTTTGTCTGTTTATATGAAAACTTATTTTATATTCAAATTTCAACAAGCTACCCACGCTTGGAAAAATGACAATAGAAGCAAAACTATTTCTAGTTTTTATTATTTATGTGAATGATTTTAAGGAGCTCTATATTTTATTGACAAAGGGGAAAATTCCATCTGACAGCACTTAAGATACAGGGACTATACTTGGGAACTATTCATTAACATTCAGCAATTTAAGAATCCTTAGTGTCTAATTATCAAAGTGAGTTTAATTACCACAGGCACCTATTCATTTAATTGGCTGGAAATACAAGGAGAAATTAAATGATATCAATTTCGATTTGGCCCCAAAGTCTCATTCCATAATTATTTATCATCTTATATATATATATATATATATATATATGTATGTATGTTTGTGTGTGTGTGTGTGTGTGTGTGTGTGTGTGTGTGTTTTCCTAGTGATTGCTTGTAATTTCATTTTCTAGAAGACTCACCCCTCTCCCAATCATAGCATCTCAACATCATTTTCCTAATCAGAAATTCAATTAAAATTAACAGGATCCTGTTTTTACCTGTATTGCATAGTATAAACTGTTAATATTCTCTTGCTATTTGAGAACAACAGGGTAATTTGTTATACAATAAATCGCCATGTTTCCTGATACTCCCTACAGAGAAATGTAGCCGGGAGTGGAGTCAAGACTTAAGGTGTCCTGTATTATCACTGTTATATCATTTTGCTTAAAATTACTGCTAAAACTGCCTAGCTCCTTGTCAAAGCTGATGATTCCAGGGACTACTATGGCTCTTTCCTTTGGAAGGACTGATAGAGATCAGGTGGAAAGTACCTTCTGTTTCCCCACAGAGGAATGCCTATTCTGTCCTTGGGTATATTTACTTTCTTGGTAGTATAATTGGAAAGCCTTGTATCCACTGACAAGGAAAGCTTCTCACATTTTCAGCTCTTGGGTCATGGATAAAACCTATTTTCACTGACTTTCAGACAGATGGAAAGTCACCACATTATAAGAGGGCAAAAAGAAGCATCTTAGAGACTGTGATCAAAATGATCTCTGAAAAGGAAATAGACAAAGCTGGCACGGAGAGCCAGTAAGATATGCACTCACAGAACACCCTGGGCTGGCAATGTTGCTGAGAGATGATTCCCTTCCTATTAGTCATTTTTCTTTTTAAATTGATGTATTTCTTTTTCATATCTTCCTATAAGTTATCTCTCCTTAGTGTATTTTTCCTTTCTAATAATGTTATATCACTTTATTATTTGTCACAACTCTTTAATAATGTTCAAGCAATTATCAATTGGTCATGATTTATTAGAGAACCAATGAAAGAAACACTATATTCTTTTAACTACAAGTGCTTTCCAGAGTCTTAACAAAAAGTCACAAATTGTCAAAAGGTATCACCACTAAAAACACCCCCCAAAACAGAAAACCTGAGGATTGTCTCCTCCTGCTGCTTAATATGAGCCCAGTGTCACAGTTTCAGTTTTGGAGACTTATCATTTACCAGAACGATTGCCTATGCTCTGGGTTGGCAAGCCTTTTGATTTATATAGCTCTGAAAAGTAACAGTGAGACTTACATTCTTTCTATCCCACTTTCAAACACTTGACAGTGTCTTATTTTCAAATTGGTCTGATGAAACTGAGACTAGGGTTACTGAAACAGTTTGATTTTCCAGCATGAATCTTGTTGAAACTTTAACCACAAATTATTCAAACATGTAGTATGTTGCCCAAGGATGAAGCCAAGTTATTCCCATTATTTCTCAGAAAAATACGTCTTCCTGTGCCATCCCTAGTAAGCCTCTGTTTTTAAATAGTGGATGATTATTGGGTGATAGGTCCCATGAGTTCCAATATTTATCTGATTTTGATGTAAGAATGTAGGCAAGTACTTGAGCATATATTTTATAACAGTAAAGATTGCTATAAAAACTTGGGTAAAGTATATTATAGTACTAAGATTCTAGAGTAATATATAATAAGTCAAAATAAACAAGCAAGAGCATAATGTAGTATGACGCTGCATGGAAGAATTATTTATGTAATAAAATCAGTATCTATTCAAATGCAAATATTCTATATCCTTACATGCACGTATCAAGTTTATTCTTTTTTTGGGGGGAGGGGAGTCATGGGGCCTGAACTCTGGGCCTGGGCGCTGTCCCTCAGCTCTTCAGCTAAAGGCTAATGCTCTACCACTTGAGCCACAGTACCACTTCCGGCTTCTTTTCTTTTTGCTTATGTGGTGCTGAGGAGTCGAACCCAGGGCCTCATGCATGCAAGGCAAGTGCTCTACCACTGAGCTCCATCTCTAACTTAAAAAGCATCTGTAAAAAAATCTTCTTATGTGGTCAACAGAATAGTATCTAGAAAAAGACCTCAATACCTTGGAATGATACCTCAGACTGATTGCTTTACTTTGAATATCAGATAATAACTATATTTTCTAGAGTCCAGAATAACACTGTAGGAAGGTACATTATGAAGAGGAAAAGAAAAAGGATATAGTATTATGAAAAATCATTAATTAGACCTTTTCTACTTGAATTGAGAAATTTAAGTACTTATCTAGGACTCAGTTGTGCATCTAGAGTGTACACAGCAATAAAAATCAAATTGACTTTTTATGTGTGAGCTTGCTTAAATTTTAAACATTATATACAGATTCCATCATAGAGTAAAGTTCAGGGAACATTGTTTTATATTAAACACCCAAACATAAGCACAGCTTTTACCTCTATATGAGAAGTAAGTACATTCTTAAAAGTTGTTCTTTCCCATGTTTTAAGCACTTCAGGGAAATACATTTCAGGCTAGATTTACATGGAGCCATCACGAAAGCATGGCATAAAAGATATAGGTTTTATATATTATTTATAGCAAATTATTATATAGATATGGATATGTGATAAGAAGGGAAAGTATCTTCACTATGTATCAGGAATTTGTAACTGATATACTTGGCATGAGCAGTTAGGGAGTAATCAAAACACATATTTTTTGTTTTGTTTTGTTCTTTTTGGTTTCAATTGTGTTTTTCAAAACTGTTAGCATCTTCCCTGATCAGGCAGTATCAGGTTTTTCCTTCCTGGTTATTCATTTTAGCGTATTCATTTGCTTTCATGTGAAAAATTAGAGTAGCACATTCTAAGTTAAACTAATGTTGATGTGTTCATACAGTGAATCTCCCTTTGTTTCAGTGGCTTTATTTTTGTATTCTATATGCCCTTTCCTGAACTTCAGCTCTGAAGGGTAAATTTATGTCACCCATCACTTATTTGGATCCATAGGATCCAAATATCTGAACAAATATAGTCTAGATAATTCAGTGAACGTATTTTAGATGTAATTATATTTACTTTTATTATTCATTTGAATTTATTCGTTGTATAGAGTTTTAATGGTATATGTCTATACATACATACAATGTCAATGATAAAATTCAACCCATCCACCACTCTCCTTCGGCTCATCTTCTACTTCCATAAAACAAATTCAACAATTATAATGCTCTAGTACCATATATACATATAAAGTAATTGAACCATATTCACCCTTTTTCACCCTCTCTGTTAAATCTCCCCTTCCACTGGTAAGCATCTCCAATCCTCCAAAAGAACTAATGGTTATACATGCTTGTCATTTATTTTCTTGTCTGTATAATTATCAAAGTAGTTTCACTGTGGTATGTCACACATGAACATATTACGTTTAAGCATAATATATTATACTATTGCTCTTTTTTGTCAAGGCGATGTACAGAGGGGTTTCAGTTATGTAAGTAAGGTAATAAGTACATTACTTGTCAAACTTGTTACCTCTTTCCTCAGTTTTCTCCTACTTTTCCTCCCCCCACTTCTCCCAAGTTGTAGATCTTTTCCAACATAGTGTCTTGTGTATATCGCTGTTGCACTGGTTCCCCCCTTAGCCTTTGTCTCACCATTTGTTGTTCCTTTCCTTTCTTTATTCAAATAAACATATATACAATATCAGGGTACCAAAATCAAATACAGTAACAACAGAGGATATACCACAGGGGGAAGAACATACGAAAGAAAAAGAAAAATCGCACAGTACATTAAAAACAACAACAACAAAGAAAAACATCTTGTGTCCATATCTTGGAGATCATTTTGCTTAGCATCATCTTATATGGTCATATGTACATAGCTATTGAGCTGTTCTGCTCATCTGCTAAGATCATCCTAGATATATACTAATTATTGCAAATAAGGGAAACCATAGGGACCTATGTTTCTTTGGGTCTGGCTTATTTTACTTAATATGATTTTTTTGTCAGCTGTGGGTCTTGAATTCTGGGCTTGAGCACTGTCCCTCAGCTCTTCAGCTCAAGGCTAGCACTCTACCACTTGAGCTACAGCGCAACTTCCAGTTTTCTGGTGGTTTATTGGAGATAAGAGTTTCACGGACTTTCCTGCCCTGGCTGGCTCTGAACCATGTTCCTCAGATCTCAGCCTCTTGAGTAGCTAGGATTACAGGCATGAGCCACTGATGCCCAACTTAATGGAATTCTATTGTGTGTGTATGTGTGTGTGTGTGTGAGAGAGAGAGGGAGAGAGAGAGAGAGAGAGAGAGAGACATTTTCTTGATCCATATCTACGAGGGGCATCTGGGTTGGTTCCATATCTTAGCTATGGTGAATAATGCTATGATAAACATAGTTGTGCTGGTAGCTTTAGGATGGCCTTGTTTGTGATCATTTGGGTAAATGCCCAGATGTGGGATTGCAGTACTGGCACAAGAACAGACCTGAGGACCAATGGAATAGAACTGAAGACCCAGAAATGAATCCACAGACCTATAGCCATGTAATCTTCAATAAGGGAGCCAAAAAACTAAGCTGGAAGAAAGACAGCCTTTTCAGTAAATGGTGCTGGCAAAATTGATTAAACATCTGTAGAAAAATAATGTTAGATCCTTATATACCCTGCACCAGAATCAACTCCAAATGGATCAAAGACCTTGGAGTAAAAGCAGGACACCCTGAAAACATTACAGGCAGCAATAGGAGAAAGTCTAGGGCTCTTTGGCTCAGGCTGAAATTTTCTTAATAATGACCTGGAGACATAACAAATCAAAGAAAGTTTGGACAAATAGGATTGCACTAAACTGCAAGGTTTCTGCATGGCAAAGGGCATAGCTAGCAAGATCAATAGAAAGCCCATGAATTAGAAGAAGATCTTCACTAGGCATACAACAGACAGGGGTCTGATATCTAAAATATACTTAGAATTCAAAAAATTAAATCCCCCAACAACAAATCCTCAAACAACTCCCCCTTTAATAAGTGGGCTAATGATTTAAAGAGGGACTGCTCTGGAGAGGAAATATGAATGGCCAATAGACACATGAAGAAATGCTCAACTTCTCCATCCATAAAAGAAATGCAAATCAAAACAACATTGAGACTATAGCCATTAGAATGGTTATAATCAAGAAATCTAAAAACAGCAGATGCTGGAGGGCATGTGGTCAAAAGGGAATGCTACTGCACTGTTGGTGGGAGTGTAAACTGTTCAACCACTCTGGAAAGAAGTATGGAGATTCCTCAAAAGACTACACACAGTACTCTTTCTTTCTGAATCCTCCTTACTACCTCTCTGACATTCATTACCTTTTGGTAAGCTTCCTTCCGCCATTCTCAATTATAGACACAATGCATTTCAATGCTATTCATTTTCTCCTTCTCAGGTTTCCTCTATAACCTCCTAAACATTTCATATCCTTCCAGTGAGGGGTGTAGCTCAGTAGTAGAGCACATGCTTAGCATACATGTGGCCCTGGGTTCCATCCCCAGCACCTCCACCTGCTTCTCTGGTTCACTTAACATTTCATATCCTTCCCCTAAACAATCCCAAAAGTGCAATCATGTTCTCTCTGTGTATATATGCATTTATTTATCAAAAATATATGTGTATGCATATATATGTATATATATATATATATGTATATCTTTTAAGACTAGTTTCTACATATGGATGAAAACATGTAATTTTTGTCCTCCTTAACTTGGTGTACTTTATTTATCATGATGAGCTCCAGTTCCATCCATTTTCCTGAAAATGTCATAATGTTATAGTTTCAGTCGTCTTTATAACTGAATACTTCATTGTGTATACATACTACAGTTTTTCCAATCTATTCATCAATTGTAGTGCATCTATCCTGTTTCTATTGCTTACCTATTGTGAATACTATTGGAATAAACATAGTTGTACAAATGTTTCTATTGTATCATGAGTTTTAGATTTTTAAGGACCTCCATACTATTATACTACTAACAGTTTACTAACAGTAGTTAAACTAAGTATATTCTCATCAAAAAAATATGAGTTCCTTTTTCTTTGCATACTCTCCAGGATTCATTGCTTTTTATTTTTGATGACAGATATGCAGAGTGGAGTAAGATGAAATCTCAGTGTTGTGGAGCCTCCACACTGCTTACCAGAGTGGTTAAACAAGTTTACATTGCCACCAACAGTGCAGTAGGGTTCCCTAATGGCCTCATCCCTGCCAGCATCTGTTATTGCTAGTCTTCTTGATAATGGCTGTTCTAACTAGGGTGAGGTGGAATCTCAGTGTTGTTTTGATTTGTGTTTCTTTTATGGCCAGAGATGTTGAACATCTCTTCACATGTCTATTGGTCATTCTTATTTCTTCTGTGGGGAAGTCTCCACGTCTCTAGCCCACTTATTAATTGGTTTGTTGTTTCTTTGAGGATCTGTTTATGGGAGGTTTAGTTTTTTTAGCTCTAAGTATATTTTAGATATGAGGCCCTTGTGTGATGCATAGCATCTCCCATTCTGTGGGCTATTTCTCTTGCTAGTGATGCCATGACTCACATTTCCTTTATAGCCATGGGATGTTGAGCATTTCTTTATGTATTTAATCAGGACTTGAACTGCTATTGAGAAATATCTATTTGGCTCATTTGGTCATTTATTAATTGGATTTTTGATTCTATAGGTATTTTGCTTTTTTGTTCCCCCTCTAAATTACAGCTATTAATCCTCTCTCAGATGTATGGGTGGCAAATATTTTCTCCCATCCTATAGGTGGTCTCTCAATTCTAGTGATAATTTCCTTTGCTGAGCAGAAGCATTTGGTTTGATGTAACCCCATTTGCTTATTTTTACTATTATATCCTGTTTGAGTTCTGTTCAGGAAGTTCTTGCCTATTGCTACATGTTTTACTCTTTCCCCATGTTTTCCTGTAATACTTTCAAAGTTTCAAGGCTTACATTAAGGTCTTATATCAAGTTTGAATTGACATTAGCACAATGTGAGAAATAAGGATCTACTTTCAGTCTTCTATTTATCAATATTTATTTTCCCAGCACTATTTGTTAAGGAGTGTATCTTTTCTCGAATATATGCTTTTGTCTCTTTCAAAAATCATCTGGTTATGAGTGTGTGGGCTTATTTTTGGGTCATCTATTCTGTTTCATTGGTCAATGTGCCTATTTTTGTGCAAGAATCGTACTGTTTTTGTTATTATAATCCTGGTAGTATAGTTTGAAGGTCAGTATTATGATACTTGTAGCATTGCTGTTTTTAGCTCAGGATTATTTTGGTTATTAGGAGTCTTTCAAGTTTCTATATAAATATTAGGATTGATTTTTCTACCTTTGAGAAGAATGTCAATGGACTTTTGATGGGGATTATACCAAATATTGCTGTCAGCCTTTTAGTATAGCCACTCCCCAGTATTGATGTTGCTGTCCCATAAAGCAGAGAGAAAGGGGGATTTCCATTTTCTGGTGTTTTCACTAGTATTTTTTGGGGGGGGTCCGGTCATGGGGCCTGAACTCTGGGCCTGGGCGCTGTCCCTCAGCTCTTCAGCTCAAGGCTAGGGCTCTACCACTTGAGCCAGAGCGCCACTTCTGGCTTTTTGCTTATGTGGTGCTGAGGAATCGAACCCAGGGCCTTAGGCATGCAAGGCAAGCGCTCTACCACTGAGCCACCTTCCCAGCCCCTCACTAGTATCTTTTTTCAGTGATTTATACTTTTAATTGTACAGATCTTTCACTTCCTTAAATTCCTAGGTATTTTTTAAGCTATGGGGTTATTTTTCTCATTTCTTTCTCTTTTAGTTTGTTCCCTTGCTTGTTTTTTTTTTTTTTTTTTTGGACTAGGAATTCTATAGCCATATTGTTAAATGGAAACTCTTTTGTACAACTACTTAAAGATAATATTAACAAAAAACAGAGTGGAGAGAGTAAACATCTTTGGCTCATTTCTGATTTATGGAAAATAGTTTCAATTTCTCTGCTCTTAGTAGAGTGTTGGCAATAGGTTTGTTGTATATAGCCTTTATTATGTTGAGGTACTTGACTTGCTAATTCTTTCAAAACTTTTATTATGAAAATAAGTTGAATTTTGTCAAAAAGATTTTTCTGTCTTCATTGACATAATCATGTATATTTTTTGTGTTTGATTTTGTTTATGTGTTATATTAATTAACTTGCATATGTTGAGCTGTCTTTGCATCCTTGGGCTGAAATCAACTTGATTATGGTGTATAATATTTTTATATGTTATTGAGTTTGTATGTATTTTATTGAGTTTTTTTTCATCTGTGTATATCAGGGAAAGTGTTCTATGACTTTTTTTTGTTTTTCTTTTCTTCTCTTCATGTTTACTATTCAAGTGATACTGACTTCATATCATGAGTTTGGCAATATCCTCTCACTATTTTTTTGAATAGTTTGAGAAGCATTGCTGCCACTTCTTATATAAAGGTCTGATAGATTAATCAGTGGAATCCATACTTCATTGGGCTTTACTTTATTAGGAGATTCTTTATCATTGATATTCAGTCTCATTACTCATAAATCTGCTTAAGTTTTTGTATCTTCTTGGTTCGGTTTGGTATGTCATGTGTATGGAGAATAAATTTCTTTTTTGATTTTCTAATTTTTTGAGGTACATGTTTTCAAAATGTTCATTAAATGTCTTCTGAATTTCAGTGGTTAGCATTGTAATATCTCCTTTCCGTCTCTCACTTCATTAATTTGGGTCTTCTCCCTTCTTTATTTATTTATTTTTTTTTGGGTCGGCCGTGGGGCTTGAACTCTGGGACTGGGCGCCGTCCCTCAGCTCTTCAGCTCAAGGCGAGCAATCTACCACTTGAGCTATAGCACCACTTCCGGTTTTCTGGTGGTTTATTGGAGATAGGAGTCTCATGGTCTCTCCTGCCCGGGCTGGCTTTGAACCGCGATCCTCAGATCTCAGCCTCCTGAGTAGCTAGAATTACAGGCGTGAGCCACCAGCGCCCAGCTCCCTTCTTTCTTTGATTGCTTTGGTTTTTAGATCTTTTTAAAACATAGATAGAAATTTACTAACAGACATATATAAAATAAGATCCAATCACAGTGAACAACCAGTTTATGATAAAGTTTTACCTGGCTTCTTAATTATTTTATTATTATTATTAATATACTTAATCAACTTTTTGTTTCACTGATTTTTTGCATTATTCTCTTCATCTTTGTTTCATTCATTTGCTCCTGAATTTCATTTTTTTATTTCCATCTATTCATTTGGGGATTGGCTTGTTCTTGGTTTTCTAAGAGCTTGGAGTACATCATTATGCTGTTTATTTGGGGGTCTCTCTGATTTTCTAATGTCAGCACTGAGTACCTTTTTGCTTATTTCATCCTCCTGACTGAGGAAACAGGAATCAGATTTTTTTTCTCCCAATGGTCTTCAGTCCAACACAAAGTACATTCACGCCTCAAAGTGGTCCACCCAAGTCTGCTCTCACTCGAAAGGTAAAATGATAACAGGGCCACACAACCCAACTGTTCACCTACTTAGCTATTTAGGACAGCTATAGATTTTGGCTTTTTCCAAAGAAATCTCTTTAAGTGGTCCTTTATTTTATTTTTCCCTTTTTTTTATATTTTATAGTTCCGAAGGTTATAGGAGATCCAGCTTTGTGTAGCTGATTCATTGTACTTTCCTTTGTAATTTCTGAATATAGTTTTACACTCGGTGACCTGGTTTCTACATTTACCACCCAGATATCTCAGTGAAAACACACAAGAGGAGTCATAGTTGAGTCTTTACTACCTACTGTTTTAAGCATTAAACAGAAATCGTGTTTTTATTCCTGCCACAAACTTGTGAGACAGGTATTTTATTATCCCCATTTCACATACGACAAAACTCAGCCAGATATATTAAATAACCTGCCCAGGGTCACCTGGTTAGTATCCAAGCTGAGTTGCAGACCCATGGGATCTGATTCTAACTCACATTCCTAACCACTGTGACATAATGCTAGTCACTGAACATTTTCCTGGCACTTTTCCAAAATGCAAGTAAACACCCTCATTGGTGAGTTTACAATTTAACTCTTAAAGGGAAATATGATGTATATTTATCACCCTCAGAAATCAATTCATGCCTTATAAGACTTAGTCATTTGGTATCTGTTGAACAGCTACTCAGAAATCAGTTATGATTAATTTGAATGAAAGGAGCACCAGCTTGGGATACTAAACAATACTCTATGTGGAAATCAAAAGATTCTGCTTGCCTCTTTTTTTTTTTTTTTTTTGGTCCAGTTGTGGGGCCTGAACTCTGAGCCTGGGCACTGTCCCTCAGCTCTTCAGCTCAAGGCTAGCACTCTACCACTTGAGCCACAACACCACTTCTGGCTTTCTTCTTTTTGCTTATGTGGTGCTGAGAAATCAAACCCAGGGCCTCAGGCATGCAAGGCAAGCACTCTACCACTGAGCCACCTTCCCAGCCCCTCTGCTTGCCTCTTTATAATCCCTCTGCTAAAGTCTGTAAAGTAGAAGACAAAGGAAGATAACATAGAAAGTCATGCCCTGTTGTGTGATTCCAAGAAGTTGAAAATCTCTCTCCCAGCAACATGGTAATCATTGGCATTTAGATGAATAACACTCACAAAGAGAAATATCCTTGCTTTAAGCAATTGTCAGTTTAAGATTATTTCATGTAAAAATACAGTGCTTCTGTCAAATGTCAGAGCTTACACCTGTAATCCAAGAAACCAGTTTGGAGATTGAGGAAGAGGGATTGTGAGTTTGATACACAGCAAAACGTTTTTGATCAGAATGACAACAAATACAAAAAATAAAAGCCTGTAATGCTTCTGGGAGAGATACCACATGTGTTCTTTTCCCCTTTCTCTGTAAGTGCTCACTATCCTCACTAAAGAAAACATATGAGTAGATGGAAAGGAACACCATGTGTGATAAGGCATTGAAAATTTTTTACCAGAACTCAGCAGCATCAAAATTCAAATTTTCCGGGGCTGGGAAGGTGAATCAGTGGTAGAGCGCTTGCCTTGCATGCCTGAGGCCCTGAGTTCGATTCCTCAGCACCACATAAGCAAAAAGAAAAAAGCCGGAAGTGGCGCTGTGGCTCAAGTGGTAGAGCACTAGCCTTGAGCTGAAGAGCTGAGGGACAGCACCCAGGCCCAGAGTTCAGGCCCCACGACTGGACCAAAAAAAAAAATTCAAATTTTCCCTTTCAATAGTTTTTAAATGTAGAGGTCGCTTGCTTATGAGTTGGGCTGGCTCTGCACCATTGGTTGCCATTCTGTGTGGTGGATTTTAGGAGATTCACCCAACTAAATAAGTAGTTCTTAAGGCACAGTTATGACTGGGTGAAAAAGAAAACTAGAATTTTACAAATTAATAAGATATGAGCAGATGGATCTGAGAGGGTAAGAAGAAGATATGGGGAGAGCTATTTAAAGAAGCTCTCCATGTAATGACATAGCAGAGATTTCCAATTTACCCCTGATTTTAGAGACTAGGTAGTTTGAAACTATTATTGTGATGGTTGTGGGGAAGGGAATGGGGAAAAGAAGAGGAAATGTTGTAGAACTCTAGCCGTTAGAGGGAGAAGAAATTTTGGTTAATAGAGTAGTTCCCAGCTAGCTACATCCTGATCAGAGAGAGAGTTTGAATGAAACAGAAATATTTGGTAGTGATTAATAATGGTTAAACAACAATGTCTTGAATTCTATTTGAAGTTGTTTCCTTTGCCTGTAATGACATCCTTCTGTTACTCTTGTGTGCAGCAGTATTATCAAAAAGTGTTTCTCAAATGAGGAGAAGTTTGTTTGTGCCTAATGTAATGGATTTAGAAGAATAACAGTCAGAAAGCAAGTTGCAGAGTAGAGGTTGAGGTTGAAAGGTCAGAAGCATCCTTCACCCATGTAATGAAATAGCAGAGATTTTCATTTCACCCATAATACATCCTTCTTAAAGCATCTTTAAAAACATACTGTAAAGTACTAGATATATTATTGACAGCTAGGTAGGAGAATTGGGAAATGATTTATCAAAGGAAAGAATGACCATAGACTGAAAATCACTTTTTTTCAAATGTGTGCAAAATCAATTTCACTTAACATATGTATGAAGTATAAATACAATTTGTGCATATGTGTGTGTGTGTATGTGTGTGTGTGTGTGTATGTGTGTGTGTGTGTGTGTATGTGTGTGTGTGTGTGTATGTGTGTGTGTGTGTGTGTGTGTGTGTGTGTGTGTGTGTTCTTAGGAGCCTTGATCATTACATGTCCCTCTGAGTTAGAAAGGTTGGAATAATTTAGAAGGTAACAACAATTATTGATGTTAGGGAGACAACACAATTTGAAAACAAGAAAAAGAAGGCCTGGAAAATCTCCCTCATTTCTTTATTCATTTAGTTTTGGCAATAGTGGGATTCAGGACCTTGTGCTTTCTAGATAGGCACTCTACAGCTTGAGCTACACTTCTAGCTCTTTTTTCCTTTAGCTATTTACCAGATACCACCTCACAATTTGCCCAGCTCACCCTCAGACCATGATCCTCCTATCTATGTCGCCCTTGTAGCTAGGATTACAGATGTGCATCATCATGCTTGATCTTCTCAAAGCTTCTGATTCACTTAGAAGAAGTATGTGTGCAAAAAGATGGATTTAAAATCTACAGAAAGGTGCAGCTTCCCTGTGAACAGGAACAGGACAGTTTCTTCCCATATTGATGGTCTAAAATCACTTTTCTCCTCAGTGTGCATGTTTTGAGAACCATGATATTCCATTTCCCCCATGTTGCTCACTCTTGATATGAAAAAGAAACCTTAGAGATAAAAAACATGAAGCCATGTAGCTTGTTTTTATTATACCCTTTTTAATTTCAATGAGTATATTTTCTTATAAATAAGATATTTAACTAGGAACCTCATTGATTAACTTTTCCTCAGTTATAACTATCCCATCAAGGTCAGGGTCCCTGAGGAAGAAATGGAGAGAACATATATTGCACACATGTGCCAAATTATACTGCAGGCTGAGAAATTAACTAAAAATGAGTAATATGCTCTCAATTTAAACCTGGCAGGGGAGACTGTACTTTCATCCCCAAATTGGAATCAGATCTCTCCACTGGGACTCTTCCAGCTTTTGGCATAGCCTAGGAACAAGGCAAGCTTGGTTCCTCGGAGTATAATAACAAAACTAGGTTCAAGTTATAGCTCCATGGGGTTTAGCAGGGAAGGCAGAGATGAAGATAAAGCTAATGGGAGAATCCTGGGTCTTGCTTTTATCACCAAGCAAATGAACATCAACAGAGCCTTAAATAACGCAGCACAATCCATTCTTAATGCTCAGTTTTCACAATAAGCCCTCTCCCTAAGCATCTGTAATTATGCCTGGACACTTGGTGAGCACATTTCTACAGAAGAAATTCCTTTTCTGCAAGATTAAAGGTACCTTTAACAAAGCATTTTAAGTAGCCCTTGATTTTTCGACTTTTTATTCCATGGTATCATTTCTCTCTATCTCTGGCCTTCAATCATTTCCTTATTAGCGGGATGAGACAAGAAAGGAAGGGAAGAAAAGGAATAATGAATTTATCAGTGACTGGGTTCATTTAACACCTTTTTAAAGTATCTCAATGAATTTTAAGAAGTATATTTTTTCTTAAACAGAATCTGACATTTCTTAGGAGGATGTTAAGTTTTATTAGATTTCTAGGCATTTTTCACATATTATTGAAGTAATTCTCAACCAGGCCTACAAACAAGAAACACCTCAAATGTTTCTTTATCATATCAGCATTCAGTCTCCACTGCTGGCCAAATAAACCCCTATCTCTTGGGGGCGAGGTGCAGGCGTGGGGGATTCTGAATGCTCCAGGCAATTCTAATGTGGAGGCAGGATAGAGCTAGCACATTGCTTTACCTAGACTAGGTGTTGTTTGCTATTTTAAGAAACCATTACCTCGTTTTGATTACCACAGTTCCCATGAAAACAAGCACACTTGGTCGATTTAACACAATTTTTCCACAATCAATTATCATTAACTTATTTTATGGTTAATTGGAAAACCTTTTGTTGGAAGGAAGAAAACAGAAATGTCACCAGATTCTCTGCACCTCTTATTTTATCCCACTTGGCACAGGTCCTTGAGGCTCACTAATTAGAATCCCACAAAGTGCTTTCTAGTTTGTGACATTCTCTTGTGTTTATACATTTATGCTGTTTAATTCTTATTTTTTGTTTTAATTTTTAAAATTTTAATTGTCAAGGTGATGTACAGAGGGGTTACAGTTACATAAGTAAGGTAATAAGTACATTTCTTATCAAATTTGTTACCCCTTCCCTCATTTTTCTCCTACTTTCCCTTTCCTTTAGCTCCCCCCCCCAAGTTGCACAAATCATTACCAACATATTGTCTTGTGAATATCGCTGTTGCATTGGTTTGCCCCTTGTCCTTTGTCTCACCATTTTGTTGTTCCCCTTCCCTTCCCTGATTCAGATAAATGTATATACAATCAAATACAGGGACAAAAGAAGATATAGCATAGGGGGAAGAAGGTACAAAAGAAGCAAGAAATCATACAGTACAACAACAACAAAGAAAAATCTCTTGTGTCCATGTCTTGGAGTTCATTTTGCTTAGCATCATCTTATATGGTCATCTGTATGTAGCTATTGAGCTGTTCTGCTCATCTGCTAAGATTATCCTAGATATATACTAATTATTGCAAATAAGGCAAACCATGGGACCTATGTTTCTTTGGGTCTGCTTATTTCACTTAATACTATTTTTTCCAAGTCTTCTCATCTCCTATCAAATGGGGCAATGTCATTCTTTCTGATGGGAGCCTAGAATCTCTTTGTGTATATATATATGCCACATTTTCTTGATCCATTCATCTACGAGGGATATCTGGGTTGGTTCCATATCTTAGCTATGGTGAATAATGCTATGATAAACATAGTTGAGCTGGTAGCTTTAGTATGGCCTTGTTTGTGATCATTTGGGTAAATGCCCAAAAGTGGCGTTGCTAGATCATAGGGGACTAAAGACTTAAAGAGAGACTTCTCTGAAGAGGAACTAAGAATGACCAATAGACACATGAAGAAATGCTCAACATTTCTTCAAGAAATGCAAATCAAAATGACATTGAGATTCCACCTCACCCCAGCTATAATGGCTATATTCAAGAAATCTATTTTTAACTTAATTAGCAAAATTTTTTAAATTAAATCCAACACCAAATGTTTCTTTCAATTTATTTTTTAATCAAATGATCAGAAATTACAGATGCTATGAAACATTAAAACATGTACTGATGGCTCACACCTGTAACTCTAGCTACTCAGAAGGCTAAGATCTGAGGATCACAGTTCAAAACAAGCCAAGGCAGGAAAGTTCATGAGTCTCTTACCTCAATTAATCATTAAAAAGTCCAAATAGAGCTGGATCTGGTAGACTGCTAGGCTTGAGGAGAAAAGCTCAGGACCTGAATTCAGATCTCAGGAATGGCACAAAAAATAATAAAGAGGGTTAGTGTTGTAGCAAAGTAGTGAAGTGCTTGCCAAGCAAGCACAAAACCCTGGGTTCAATCTAGAGCACCACAAAAAGAAAAAAGAAAAGAGTAGAAGGGAAGAGGGAGGGGGGAGAGAGAGAGGAAGAAAGGAAGGAAGGAAGGAAGGAAGGAAGGAAGGAAAGAAGGAAGGAAGGAAGGAAGGAAGGAAGGAAGGAAGGAAGGAAGGAAGGAAGGAAGAAAGGGAAGGAGGAAGGAGGGAGGAAAGAAGGATGAAAGCAAGCAAGCAAGCAAAGAAAGAAGAGCTATTCCATTTGGAAGGGTTTTTTAATCTGATATAAGAATGGAAATGAATAAAATATAAATCTATTTGAAGTTAAAAAAAAGAAATCTAATAACAACAAATGCTGGAGGGGATGTGGCCAAAAAGTAATGTTACTGCACTGTTGGTGGGAGTACAAACTTGTTTATTCACTCTGGAAAGCAATTTGGAGGTTCCTTAATTTTTGTTTTTATTTGTTACAAAAGATACAGAGGCAAATGAAAGCGATTCCTTTGAATAGGGTGCTAATACTTAAGGAATGTTTGGTAGTAAACAAAATTTATTAAAAAAAATTAGTACAAGGGGCTGGGAGTGTGGCTTAGTGGTAGAGTACCTGCCTATTATTCATGTAGCCCTGGGTTTGATTGTTCAGTAACATATACACATAAAAAGCCAGAAGTGGTGCTGGGGCTCAAGTGGTAAAGTACTAGCCTTGAGCAAAAGAAGCTCAGGGACAGTGTCCAGGCCCTGAGTTTAAGCCCCAGGACTAGCAGAAAAAAAAATTAGAACAGAAGTATTCATTAGAAATAAGTGAATCCAGTTTCTGAGTATGTGCAAAATTCTCTTTGTCACACTAAATGTATAAAGGAAGTAAAATAAAATATTCCTGTCTTTCTACTTCTTTATTAATTCCTTAATGCCTTGGTTATTTCACTTCTGGTGTAGTATTTTATGTGATCTCATTAAACTTCCAGAGTAACCCAGTGGAGAAAGTCCATTTTATAGGTCTAAAAATTGAGGCTCATTGATTCCAACTTCCCCAGAACTTTTCTTTCTTTTTCATTTTTTCTCTTAGTTAAAAAGGACAGGACTTTAAGTGTTTAGGAAAATACAAGATGTATTTTAACATAAATAAAGTGCAAACTCAACAACCCAAAGCTTACAATCTAGGAGCATGACAAGATGGAGCATTTCTGTAGACTACTGGCTCATCATAGTGACAAATGACTCCTGGAGTAGCAGTCATGGGGATGTGTCCTTGCCCCAAGAACACTACATTCTACGGCTAACATTACAAAGTTAATGAACCACTATTTTAGAATAACTATTCAGAGCATCAGAAACCTGGAGACTGAACAGTACCACTACAGAGACTATAAATATTTTATCTAGCATTTACATAGACTCCAGTACATTTAATGTCCTTTTTATCTTCAAGTTCTCTTCTATGGGAGGAAGAGGACAGACCCTGTAGGAGGGGCTCCTCTTGATCCTACATAGCCTAATAGAAGCTGGTGGGTAACAATAGCTACCATGAGGAATTCCCTGTGATTCTTTTTTGCTAAGTAGTTTTATAAACGACTTCCCTTTTAACAAAGCCATTTATAAATATAATGCATCTTAACCAATATCACCTCTTTCAACATTCTCACCCATCTCTCCCCTACCTGCGTTTCCCCCACTCTTCTTAATTTTCTAAGAGGTACATTGATTCTTTACTGAATTCTCCCCTCTTCTCTTCTTCATTCATCTACCCTTTCCTTCTTGCCCCACCCCCCCCACCCACCCCTTTGAAGTACCTATTTCTTGGTGAAGATTCCCCCCAAATCTAAGTTTTCTTAGACTTGACTAGATTCTCAGGAATATACTAAAGTTGTTTTAAAATATCAATCACATGATATGTATGCCTTTGTTTTAGAAATGAAGTCTAGATGCAGGGCTTGCAAATTTTTCAAAAGTGTCTCACTAATGATTTTTTCTTTTAGTATTGTACTGGCCTATATTAGTTGTTTTATTTCCACACGTTTACTCTGTGTTCTGATCAATTTCACTCCATCACTCTCCCTTGCTCCCCTTTATACTAATGTTTTAATGTATTTTCTTCATATATTTCATTTCAGATGGAAGAAGATTGGACATCCAATTATACTATATACATAACTATAAGGTAATCTGAATGCTGTTTTGAAATATCCAGTTGGGGGAGAATTATAGGTACTTAAAACCTGCTTTTGTTTTAATGATTGATTTCTTACATGGGCCAGTGAATGAACTTGTCCTCTGTTTTCATTTTTTAAATCTTTGCTTTGTGTTATTCCTGGCAACTTTCCAGAATCCAGGAAGGACAGTACTAATTGATAGAATCTTTAAGAGAAATAGAGGAAACTGCTCACAAAGAAGGAATGGCAGATCCTCCTCAGGACAGACCATCCACCAGATAACAATGACTTGCTTATCTTAACTAACAATTTCTTTTCAAATCTTCTCCTAAGCAGAACTGCCAATCTGGTCATACCTGAAACAGAGACTGTCTAACTAGGCACAACTTTCATTTCATGCCCTCATTGTATTTTATTCTACTTAAACCTAGAACCAGAACTCATATTTATATCCTGAAGTTAGACTGGAGTTTTTTCTTCACATGGCCTTGCCATGCCAGTATAATATGCCTTCTTTCTCTTTCAAAAGGAAGAAAGAAAGGGAGGAGAAAAAAGAGAGGAATGGAGGGAGGAAGGAGTATAGAAAGGAGAGGAAAGAAGGCAGAAAGGAAGGAAGGGAGGAAGGGAGGGATACAAGGAAAGAAAAGAACAAAGAGAAGAAAAAAATCCCCCTGTGGCCATATATTTCTTAAAGTAGTTAATGAATGGTGCACAGGCCTAGCATTATGTGATTCTAATGAAGTTAGACTACACCAGTCACTCTAGCTCAGGGTTTTGTTTTTATAATTTCCATTATAATTTCATGTAATGTGTTTCTTACAGTTATCTACAACCATCACTGGTCCAAAGTATTGTCATTTGTCTTGATTCATTTAGAGAGGGAAAGAACATTTGTCCAACTTTTGAGTATTTTTATAATTATTCGATTTTATTGTTGTTACTAATGCTTTATTAAAGCCTTTCTGTGACTAGTTTATAGATTAAAATTCATCATAGGTATATCTATAAGTATAAACAAAATTATAATATGAATGGGGCATCTTATCAGCTGCATTGACTGGGACTGTTGAACTGTATCTTACATGGATTCAAGGGGACCACTTACAAGACCACTTACAAGACTTACAGTTCTTTTCTGCTAATTATCCTTAAGTGGTGGCATAAAGGGGTTACTATTCAGCATGTCTATGAGCACAAAGCATTATGATCAGTGTCACCTCTTTCATCTTTTCCCACAAGACATATAATTCTTTTTTTTCCCCCTCAGCTCTTCAGCTCAAGCCTAGTACTGTACCACTTGAGCCACAGTGCCACTTCCAGTTTTCTGGTCGTTTATTAGAGATAAGACTCTCATGGATTTTGCTGCCCCAGCTGGCTTTGAACGAGGATCCTCAGATCTCAGCTCCTGAGTAGCTAGGCTTATAAGCGTGAGCCACTGGTGTTTCAGGTACACTCTATGTGAGAAAATCAACAGAAAAAAGAAGAGAAATATGTCTATCATTTTTTCCAATACCAATTTGAACTCAAGGACTTCTGATTGCCTGGCTTTGCTTGCTTGCTTGACACTCTACCACTTGAGCCACACTTCAGGCCACACTTTTTGCTAGTTATTTTGGAGAGAGTTTCACAGACTTTTCTGCCCCAAATTGCTTCATACCAAGATCCTCCAGATTTCAGCTCCCTGAGCTAAGGTGACACATGTTAACAACCAGCACCAGCAAATATATTTATCTTAATATTGACTGGACCTTCATTTTGGTTTCATTTTAGCTTATATTTTACTTCATAGTTAACGGTATCAATGCATTTAAGGAATGCAACCTTTTATCTTCTAACTCCTAAACTCTTAGGACCAGTACTGGGAATGGATTCAACAGAGTTCCACAATTTGTGGAGGAGATCCTCTGAAATAGCTTGCTAAGTTTGCAAAAGCTTTGAGGATAGGAATGGGGATAATGCAGTTATATTTGTTCAGTCTTTCATATATCCTCTGTAGAAACCACACGAGGTCTTGTGAGATTTCTTGGCAGAAGTAATATAATAAAAGGTCAAATTTTGGCATAGAGGGCAGAGATATGAAGCAGTCAGGGCCTGCACACTTTCTCCAGCATGAAGACCAAACAGAGATCTGATTATATCTGTTTATTTGAGACAATTTACTAAGTGATTCATTGCTTTGAGTTTGTAAAGAACTGAGGTTTGGCTAGGAATATGTAACTATTTTCAGTGTGAGATGGAATATCAACCACATGGAAGATAAGTAGAGGACTTTGCTAACTAGCACAAACTATCACAAGCAATATCAATGTTGTTTTTGATTGTGCCAGAGGAACAAACCTTGAAAAAGGCAAATTTCTGTAAATGTTCTGTGCTGAGCTTAAGTCGCATCTGTGTTCTGCACATCCCCTCAGAGCCAGTTGGCATCCATCCCATACCATGCATGACTTGTCTGAGTTTGACGTATTGGCATCAACTCACTTTAACTAGACTTTCCTGTCATACCTGTGTTGATGTCAGTATGGTTACTTCAGAGCTGCAGTACAGGTCGCTGGACTCATGGGAGAAAGCCTCGCTTCCAATGCTAGCCCTGTCCCTTCCTTTACTTAGCGCAAGTCCCTGCATAACAACCTCACTCGGGTAAAATAATATTGCTAAGATTTTGAGGCTCCACGAGATATGTAAAAAGCCCTCTGGCACTGGCACAATGTTACCTATTATCTGGGATTTCCTCCACTTCTACTAGTTTCCAGTCACCCTCAGCTAGTATTCAGCATCCTCCTGAAAATGAGGCTCTGGCAAAACAACGTATCACTCTCTACAGATAGCCCTGACCCTAAAATGATCATGAAGATTTGTTAAGCCTTTTACTTGTTATGTTTCTCTTTGTATTCACGAATTTTGGATTTTAGTAGAAAATGCATACGAATTTTAGCTGACAAGCAGGAAACAGAGCAGGAAATAAAATGTAAAAGAACCATAAGAAAACACACATTTCTTCAGGGTCAATAGGATATTTTCTAATTCTAACATTCCTATTGATTCTCCCCCCCCCCCCCCCCCCCGCCCCTCTTGCTTTCTTTTTGGTGCTATTCCTGGGGCTTGAACTCAGAGCCTGGTTACTACCCCTGAGTTTTTTGGCTCAAGGCTAGTGTTCTATCACTTGAGCCACAATTGCACTAATGACTTTTTGCTGGTTTATTGGAAATAAGAGTCTCATGGACTTTCCTGCCTTAGGATGGCTTCGAATCCTAATCCTTAGATCTCAGCCTCCTAAGTAGCTATGATCATAGGCATGAGCCACTGGCACTCAGATATTCTTTTTCCCTTTATAAAATTCTTTGTCCTTTTTCAAAAGATTGCTATGTAAAATATTTGAAATATTTCATAAGAATAACAATCTAATGAATGAGAGTACAGAAAAAATATAAACAGAGCTGGGATGTAGCTCAGTGGCAAAGCACTGGCCTAGAAAGTACAACATCCTGGGTTCGATCCTCAGTACCTAAAAAGAAAAGACAAAAAATACAGTTAAAAAATATAAACATTCATGAAACTACTACTCATCTTAGTCAAAATAATAACCCAATTCAGCATAATATCCACCAATCACACCATTTATTTTCTCTTGGCATTATCCTCCATCTTGATTTTCATAGATCACATGCTTACTCTGCTTTATAGTTCCTATGTAAGTATTTATCTATAAATAATATACTTTACTTTGGAGGAACATTTTCAGAATTTTATGTAAGTATAATCATATTATATACGTATTCTTCTCTTGGGTTCAACATTATGCTTGGATAAGTCAATTTGCTGCACATAGCTGTGCTTTATGAATATTCACCAATGAATAATATTCTACTCATAAGCATGTAGCACATTGCATATATCATTATCCTGTTGATGGGCATTTGGATTGTTCTTGTTTGGGAATAATGAGAACAATGATGTTTCAGAAAGCTCCCTGATTTTTCAGAAAGCTCCCTGTCCTTGTCAACATATATGACTTTCTCTCATTTGCTGAGCTACTTTCTATCAAAGGAGTGTGTACATCTTCACTCTTACAAAGTAACAGCTGGAATGTTTTCCAAAATTGTTGAACCAACTTGCAGTTCTACCAGTTTTTTTCTCATACATGATATCACTTAGTTTTTCATTTTTATTGAGGGCTAGGTTTATGAAAAATTCTTGATTCTGATTTCATAACTTTGGGATATGGTCTTAATTAAATATCGCTGGTAATCTGGGGGGGTTATATGCATGGTTTGTGTATATAATAGTTTCCTAGGGTTGCCATAACAAATTATTGCAAACTGGGTGGCTTAAAACAACAGGAATTTATTCCCTCAAACTTCTGAGGGTCTGAAGTTGGAAATCAGTGTGCTAACAGGACAATATTCACTCTGGAGACTCTGGGTAGAATCTTTCCCTGCCTCTGTGTGTGTGTGTGTGTGTGTGTGTGTGTGTGTGTGTGTGTGTGTGTGTGTGTTTCTTAACTGCTCAAAGGCAACTGAACCATCCTCAGATGATATAACACAACACGTGAAACAATATAAGCAGAAGAATCACATAATATTATTGACTTGAAAACTCCTTGCTACTTGCAGATAGAGATAGCTATTCACAGTAAATATCAGTAGTTCATGTTTATATATTCTTTTTCTTAAAATCTAAGCTTTCTTAAATTTTTTAAATCTGGTAGGCTTTAGTCTCTGATTTTTATCATACAATGAAAAGAATGATGAAGATAAACATATTTTAATGTAATAGTTATTACTCTAGTAGCATACATTAGTTATACAAATGAGGCTTTATTATGACATTTCCATACATGCATACTGTATAGTTCGATGAAATTCACCTCATCCATCTCTCTCCCTTACCTCTATTATTTATGAATGAACAAAAATAAGTTAGACTACAAACCCCTTGCTTAGATAGCAAATATTAAAAGATACAAAACCACAATGTGAGCAATCAATCTATTTCCTCTTCCTCTCGGCACCGTCCTCAGCATTTTCACTGATGGATTTACATATATATGTGTGTGTATATGTATATACATATGTATATAAAACCATGGTGATGGAAATCACCTGTACCTGAGCCATTCTCTCTCCTGGACATTAGTAACTTTATTTTACAGCAAAAGGAGCATATTGCATATACTATTCAACATTGTCTTAATTTACATTGCAAGATATTTCCATATAGCTTTATGTAGATCCAATTCATTTTGTAAAGAAAATGATGGTCCCATCCTGCAGTTTGTTTAATCCTTGTAGATTAATTCTGTGTATATATTTTTTAATCTTTTGTGACAGTGCCCTATGTGGAGATGCAAGCATATACACACATACGTACATACATACTTGCCCTACATAATTGCACGCACATTTATACAAACTTGTTTCATGTATATGCAGAAAAGAGAAGTTCCTCTCAATAAACTTTTTATTTGCAAATGTATACATGCAGTAAAATTAGTTCAAAAACATTTTTATAATATATTTTGATGAATATTGGCAAATTTTCCTGTAGTACAATTATACACATAGTTAACTCATATTTTTCAGATGTTCAATAGTACAATATTAATTTTAACTTCTATTTTGATATTTTAGCCCTGACTGGCCCTGAACCTATGATCCTCCTCCCTCTGTCTCTTAAGAAGCTGAGATTAGATTACAGTCATGGATTTCAATTTGAGCAGCTAATTAGAGTCAAGGTTATCTGAGTTGTTTGGCCAGGCTGGCTTTGAACTGGAATCATCAGATCTCAGTCTTGAAAGTAGCTAGGATTACAAGTGTGAGCCATTGGACAAGTTGCTTATTTCTTTATTTGCATGGTTCTAGACCAGGACTCAAACTTGTTGTAATTCTAACTTTAAGTTTTTCAACTTTCTAGGGGCTGGGAAAGTGGTTCAGTGGTAGAGTGCTTGCTTTGCATGCATGAGGCCCTGGATTCGATTCCTCAGCACCACATAAGCAGAAAAAGCCAGAAGTGGCGTTGTGGCTCAAATGGTAGCAAGCTGAAGAGCTGAGAGACAGCACCCAGGCCCAGAATTAAGGCTCCATGACCGACAATAAAATTTTTTTCGACTTTCTGAGAAGTGAAATGTTATATCTTATTAATGTTTGATTTGTGTTTCCAGTAATGAATGAGACTGAGCACAGCAAATCATGATGTATATTGCTTTCTGTAAATTATCTCTCCACATACTTTTCCTATGATTCTGTTGGGGTTATGTCATTATTTTATTGGGTTAATCAAATAAAATATGATTTATGAAAACATTTATAACAAGGACAAAATGTTTTCCCTTGATCTTTCAAGGCTGTGTTGAGTGTTGAGTTTTCCATTGTAACATAGCCTGATGGTTAATAAGGTCCCACCTTACCGGTTTCTTTACAGGATATATACGTTAGCACATGTAAAACACATAGAGAAAAGTCCTCAGTAAATGTTAACTCAAAATAGAATGACTTAAATCAAGTAATCATTAATTATTTCTTGAAGTTTCCACAGGTTAGGATGTGGTATGTCTGGATGGTTCTATCTCAGGGTCCTTCATAAAACTGGTGTCTGATACTGGCTAGTATTTATCTTGGACTTTTGGTCAAAACATCTACCCATAGTCTCTCTTTGTGATTTGTGCTTTGTTTTATCATGTTGCCTGAGAGCTAAGGGCATCAGTGAAAGTGGGACATAGAGACAGACAGACAGGCAGGCAGGTAGGCAGACAGATAAGCTATGTATTGCCTTTTGTAACAGCTTCACAAGTCCTATTGCAGAACTTCTGCCAAATTTTATTGGTCAAAGAGCTTACAAAGATTCTTTTATGTTCAAAAGAAAAGAGCCCACACATTTTTGGTAGAATAGGAACACCTAGTATAAGAAAAGCATCAGGAATGGGATATAAACACACATCTAATGAGCTGCTTTACATGAGGCCCACACTCAGGTGAGTCCCCATGAACACACTGGAGAAGCGCTCAGACTGAGATAGGTTTATCAGTTTTTCTTTCCATTGGCATAGGATCTTGGGGTCCTTCTGAAATGTTTGCCGATGGGGAGTTGCTACTCACAACTGCTGGCAAGGCATTCATTGAATTGCAGTCTCACACCCATTTGAAGGGTGTTTAAGGAAAAAAAAAGTCTATGAGTCAAAATTGAAAGTGCAAATTGCAAATGCTTCCCTTCTCGAATGACGGGCCTATAAATACCGAGACTATTCCTGTTAAACAACGAATGGAAATGCTCCAGAATCAATGAGAGGTGTTAGCACCAGGGAAAAACAGTATCTTAAATCCTCTCGCTAACAATTAAATCAGACACTTTTGACACTTTATCTGAGACACTGCTGGCAGTACTTTATTCTGCATGGCAGGATTCAGAAACTCACAGCAGGTGACAAGCAGATTTTAGAGGATCATCAGTTCAGCTTTCCCAGCATTTTCCTGAAATGTAATTCAATGTTATATTCAAGCCAGTTCCAGGCTTTTTTGAGAAAAGGTGGTGGGTGAAAATGAGTAGCTTGCCAAAAATGTACTCCCTTGCCTCAGGAAGCCAAAGTATTGACCTACCCCATAACAGTGGACTATTAACTCAATCAGCCAAAGTAATTTGTCCATTAGACCCTAAGGACTTTGTGACAGACTGCCTGTGAGTATCAAGAATCTCTGTGACCTAGGAAGCCATGAAGTCTCACAATCATCTACTCACCACATGTGGTCCTTATTCAGTTAAAATAAAAATATTTTTCCTGTGATCATAGTAACTGGCTCATTTTTATGATCTATCTAGCTATTAAATAATAACTGGAAACCATAAAATGCTGTAATTTTAGGAATCTCATTTATCTAAAAATCTCCTAAATGCCTGGCATCTACCCAAATCAAGGTCCTAACTAGTCTGGACTTCTTTCTATAACTGAATTGTCAGGTGGGTTTTGGGAGTATTGACCCTCTCATGGCTTCCAAGAGGCACCACTGCCAGTTTTTAAGCAGGGCAAGGGAAAAATGGAGTGACCACCAGAATCAGAGACTGCAGGAAGTAGCATGAATGAATAAAAGCTGTGTGGATATGCAGAGCAACATTTGAATGCAGGCTTGTCTATTAATTGTGTGGATTTGGGGGAGTTCCTAGACCTTTTGGGAGCTTCAGCTTCAACACTGGGTAAGTGGATATGGCAGTTGTGATTGGATGTGCTCAAGACCTACCTGTCAGTAAATGCCATTGTCAGTGTTTGCTTCTCTCTGCAGTTAGCTAGAATCAAGATACTTACAGAGAGGGCAAGAACTAATCAGAAAACTCCTCTAATTTTCTCTTTCCAGGAATCTGAGCAAAACCCAGGGAAATACAGACCTTGGGATAAATATCTGGTGTGGAAACAAATTAACCACCAACATATAATCCAGTCTGTTGTCTTTGTGCCAATCCATAAAAGCCTAGCATTCTGCTTGTCTCTGGAATTTGGGGAGAGAACAAGACCACTGGGCATGCCTTTGCATTCTTAGCCTGCACTGTCCACTTTGCTCACTCCAAGTTCAAGTACGGATTCTTAGCAGTACATATGTAAGAGAGCTTGAGAGGCTCCAGTGGGCTCCTAAAGAGGGAGAATAAGAAGAAAACAGTGTTAGTAATTCTTCCACCACTTTAGATAAAGAAGAAAAAGCAAGGCTTAGGACGAGATCTTCTTTATTCACGTCCTTCTTGGCCACCTGGTTGCAGCTTTTATTTATTTGGTGAAGGATAAAGCAGTTGATTAGAAATTCTCTGTGTCTCAGTAATAGTGGGGAATAAGAAAGAAGATTCTCAGCCTGAGTCCTGACTCTTAGCTTTTGTGCTCTATTCAGCTATCAGATGAAAGATACAAATTGCTAGGTGTAGCCCTTAGGGTAAGAGTCAACTAAGGCGCCTGTATAGCTATCAGCATCTCTTCTCTTCCATTCCCTTCCCTCGACTTCCCTTTCCTTCTTGATGCCATTTCCTTCCCATCCCTCCTACCCTTCCCACTCCTTCCCTTCCCTCAGGAACGTACTTGTTGGCCACTTTTTGTAGGTGTATCATTCCTCCTGGAAGT
Source organism: Dipodomys spectabilis (assembly GCF_019054845.1). Classification (NCBI taxonomy): domain Eukaryota; kingdom Metazoa; phylum Chordata; class Mammalia; order Rodentia; family Heteromyidae; genus Dipodomys; species Dipodomys spectabilis. Next base: position 15,910,139 of record NW_024870758.1, on the reverse strand, counting down.
CAAACAGGATACCATCTATGTAAGTTCCCATGACGAGGAATTTGTGGATATTCCCTCACCTTGACAACATTTCTAAAAGTTTCCTTTAAGTTGTTTGGAGAATCCAGAGTACCACCATTAGAACCACTGACTAGATAGCTTGGAGAAGAAAGCTGATACCCATAGTTAATTTTAGTTTATTTTTTAATCTTCATGTAAGCTCAGGTTTGTGTGTGTGTGTTTCTTGCTTTTGTTTTTAATATTTAAATTGTTCAGCATTTTAGATGACTTTATCAAGGGATGTATTAAAGCCATTCAAAGTGGGAAAAATAGAAATACAAATTGTATAGCTTCCAAATTAAGCACAATCAGTCATGATGTGGATATGCAAATAATATTGAAAAAATACAGACCTGTAGCGAGAACCCGGTTATTTTACTGACCCATGAAGTACCTGTTGCTTGTTCCAAGGCGCTCTCTGACCTTTATTTACTGATCCCAGTGTTTAGGATCATTTTTCTTTTTCTTTTTCTTTCTTTTTTTTTTTTTTTTTTTTTTGGTCCGGTCGTGGGGCCTGAACTCTGGGCCTAGGCGCTGTCCCTCAGCTCTTCAGCTCAAGGCTAGCACTCTACCACTTGAGCCACAGCGCCACTTCCGGCTTTTTTCTTTCTGCTTATGTGGTGCTGAGGAATCGAACCCAGGGCCTCGAGCATGCAAGGCAAACGCTCTACCACTGAGCCACCTCCCAGCCCTAGGATCATTTTTAAAGCTTGGAAAAAATGGAATTATTTTCATACTTGTTTTCTTAGATGGGGATAAACTTCCATTATACATAATGGAAGTTGGCTGGGAAAAAGATTTGGAAAAACAACTCTATCAGATGCCCTATGGATGATTCAAAAACTACCTCAAAATAATGGAATGGAATGGTGTAAACCAAAGTGAAACAGAGCACTCTCTTCTATATCCTCTTGAACAATGCTTTCTCTTTGGGCCACCCAACCTTTCCATGTGGTAAGCATTATGGTTCCATGTGTACATGTTAAGATTCTATAACTCCACTCTAAAGTTTCTCATACAAATGCAAATTCTATAACATTATAGACAGATTTCCAAGAGAAAATTTTAAACATTTATTTTTGTTAAATTCTCAGCAGCTTTAATCTAGGGTTGTAATTCCTAGAAATTTATTATGCTACAACATCTTACATCAACCACTAGACATTAAGTTTATTAAACAAAATGTTATCATGTGAAAAACTCATATTTGGACCATAAACCAATGCTAAAGTCCATTCTATGTCATTTAAGAGCTGTATGGACTTGTGTGACTTAAATGCTCCCTCTGTGAAAAATGTAAATAATTAAAGTATTATTTATCATGTTTTGAGGAGACTAAGTAAGAAGTAATAGAAAATGTTTAGTTAATGATAATTCATTATTATAAGGGTTAATAAATGAAGAATGCTTGTTTCGTAAATCATTATTTTTACTATTATAATTCTGTAACAAAGTATAAAATATTTGCCAGTGTTTTTAGCCTATCCTCAGCAGTCTTGAATACAAAGGCATCCTTATATTTCCATGGGGTGTGTTTAAGTCCTATTTCATGAGCTAGAATGGCAACCCAGGTGGATGGACACTTTCCCCTCCCTTGTTTACTTCTGCAATACCACTCCTCCTGCAATGCCTGACACTGGGTACTCTGCAAGTTAATTAAAACATGAAGGAATACATGGAATGAATAAGTAAGTCAAATATATGAATAGGCTAGGACATTGAACAGCTAATAACAGAAAACAGGTGATAACAATTATGTTGAAGTACCAAACTCCATCCCACAAATAGAATGGAAAGAGAGGTGGGAGGACAGAAGAAGAAGAAGAAGAAGAAGAAGAGGAGGAGGAGGAGGAGGAGGAGGAGGAGGAGGAGGAGGAGGAGGAGGAGGAGGAGGAGGAGGAGGAGGAGGAGGAGGAGGAGGAGGAGGAGGAGGAGGAGGAGGAGGAGGAGGGGGGGGGGGGAGAGGAGGAAGAAGAGGAAGAGGAGGAGGAGGAAGCAGCAGCAGCATTTCTATTTCCCCTTTAAGTACACACTCCAACTACTCTACTTCTCAAACACTACCCACTTATCAAACATGCCACCACTTTCTATTAATGGTATAGGCTAGAAAGCAAGCCTTCAATACATAAGCCTTTGAGGATCATTTCATGTCCAAACTATAGCAAGCATTAAGTGTAAATAAAATAATAATGCAAAACAATATTCATTTACTTCTTGATTGACTTATGATTTGTAATGTTGTCTTTTGCAGAAATTGCTCAATATGTAGTTCAGAGTTTGATATATCTGTCTGCAAACATTCATGATAACTGAAGTAGACATATGATTGCAACTGGAGGCATTTTGATATTCTTATAATGTGGAGTGTTAACTACAGATTGTGATAGCCAAAATATTTTACAGTTTGATTGCAACTTATAAATCTTTCTGCCTCATAGAAGTGAATTTTCTAGGACTAAAAAATTACTATTACAAAAGTGGTTCTTTATCCAACTTAGCAAAATTCTTTAATTGCTAAATCAATGTTTTTTCATTATTTGTTTTTTGAGATAACCTTGAAAACATTTTTGCACAAAGGAGTTGCCATTTAATAAAGCAGTTTGTGAATACAATGTGTCTTGTTCAATGCACCCTTTCAACATTCTCACCCATCCTTCCCCTAACTACCTATTCCCTCATTCATCTTAATTTTGTAGGATAGACACTGGATTATTGACCATATTCTCCCCCTATTCTCCTAAATTTTCAATGAGAACAGAGGAAAGATCATAAAATGAGTCATTTACAGTTAGATAGGCTATTGTTTTGTGGGGAACAGTCTTATATAAACAACAGCCATATGATGACATAATAGGTCCTAGGTTTCCTCTCTGTGTGTGGGGAACCCCTAAAGGAAGTCTTTAATACAGTGGAAAAGAACTTATTTTTCAATTTATGAAAGCAGTATATAATATGGCTTGAAAATTAGAATAAATTCTGGAAAATCTTGGTTTAAGCATTTTTTGTTTCATCTGTGAAGGGTTAAAGAAATCTTAGAGAGTTTTAAAATGCGAAATGTAGATTAAACAGCTTGACAATTTCCCTACTTCCTATCTACCTGCTTTGCCACACAATTTATTATAAGGGTCAAGTGCAAATACGTGGCTTTGGCACACTTTATATATACCTACACATAGAATAGCACTCCATTTGCAAAAATACTCACTAACTAAATAGTTGTATATGTTAGAATGTTAATTTCTGATTGACAGAGCAAAGACATGCTCACAGACCTCTTTCAAGGTAGTCTATGAAAAGAGAGAAGAATAAAGACTGTCAGAGGACAAGAAAAACCTTGTTCTTCTTTAGAAAATGGAGGAAATAAAGATATGAGTTGCTTCTTCTTGCTTTTTTACAAAACACAAAATAAGCCTAGGAGAATAATAGTTAAAGGAAAAATCAACGGATTACTTTTAATGTTCCAGATTACAATATGCGACATGATTAAGAACATCTATTTAGCAAGAATTGTTTTAATTGCTTTAAAATAATTAATTGATTTAAACCTTAAGATAATATAACTTCATGAGAAAAGTCCTATAAAAATTCTTATTTTATGGATCAAATAATAGAAATAGAGAAGGTAGCCAAGTTCTCCTAAGACTACGTAGTCAAATAATGGCTGGGTCTTGCCTAGCATTCTCATTTTCAGTTCACTTACTCATTTCTTCCTATATTGCATGGGCTACAAGATGTGTGTCCATCTTTTTCCCACAAATAAGCTAAATCTGGATTCTTTTTTCTGCTTTCAGTTTAGTTCTATCTTAGTGACTTTTTTTTTTTTTTTTTGGTTGTGGGGCTTGAACTCTGGGCCTGAGCGCTGTCCCTCAGCTCTTCAGCTCAAGGCGAGCGCCCTACCACTTGAGCTACAGCGCCACTTCCTAGTCCTATCTTTTACATTTCCAGTAGATACTGATTGCCTCCTTTTTTTTTTTAGTGTTTTTTTAAAAAGAATATTATTGTAGAGTTGATTTACAGAGAGGTTATATTGGCATAAATCTGGTAATGAGTAGTGAGTACAATTCTTTTTGAACCATGTCTCCCCTTCCCTCTCACTCTCTGAGTTTCTCCCTCCAGTCTCCACCGGTAAGATACAGAGTTCATTTTCTACACAGTATCTAGTACCATTGTTGTATTTGTTCACCCTGTTCTACCCTTTATACGCCCTCCCTTCCCCTCCCAAATGCAAACAAGCTAGTCAACAAGACAAAAGGAAAAGAAAACAAAAACAGCAACAATGGAACTAAAAAAAGTTTCTTGTTTCCTATTCTTGGAGCTCATTTCATATAATATTCTTTTGTACGATCATCTGCACATAGCTATTGATTGGTTCTTTGTAAATCTCTCCCTGTGTTTTCTTCTATTGTAAACATTGATCTATACATTATTCTTTCCTTCTTCTCTAATGCAATCTTCACAGGCTTTTTAAAGTGTGCATACAACGTGAGTGTACAAAGAAATGACTGCCATATGTGCTGAATGGTGTCATAGGGTCATTGTATCTTTTCCTATGGAATTTGTGCCCTCCAGTCTTTCTGCATTTTCTATCAGAGGTTTTGTTTTGCTCCCTTGGGTACCTTGCCTAGCACTAGTGCCTAGCCTACTAAATCAAACTCACCTTTGACAGATAATTTGTATAATTTATTGGGATGGAGGAGTCTCAAAAATGTTTTTGTATCTCTAGTGACTTGGTATAAACTGGATGGTGATGGGCCAGAAAATTATTCTTCCAGCCCTGCAGAAATGACTGTGTAGCTCTCACAGTGATTAACTTGGAGGCAGCTTTAATGTTGTGTTTGACTCTCCATGCAGTTTGCTGTCAACCCATTCTGAAATAATTATAATAACCTGCAGACTGGATGTGTGCTCTGTTCAGTGGGTGGCAGATCTGTTTTTTGAACACATTTTTTTGTGTGTGGAGCAGATTCCTAGCAGGGTTTGTAGTTCAGAACTGTCTTCATAGTAAATATCAAACCATAACAGTTGCGTTTTTATATCAACAGCAAAAAATGTGCATGTGTATGTGGTGTGTGTGTGTGTGTGTGTGTGTGTGTGTGTAGCAATGTCTAGAAAACAAAAGTACATTTTTACTTTCATTTTTATTGTATCATCTGACATGCACTCATCTGGAAAGAAATAAAGTAATATAAAAGCAAGGCAGTGACACTTTAATTAATTTTCCTGAAAACTATTATCTGTATCATTCATATAAGTACTACCAAAGATAATGATTTTCTTATTATGTTTATCTACCTAGCCACAATTCTCAATATTACAACTCTATGTCCATTTTTTTGAAAATATGAATTTTGGATATATACCTGTATATGTAGCCATTGATGATAACAAAGTCAATATTATAATTTACTGTATTCTGTAGACCTTAAAATGATTGAATCAAATGTTTGTTTCTGATTATTTTTTTCCAGAAGTCTGGAAAGCAGAGGCACCATGATGTTTCTACTGTATTTTATGTAATCACTTCAAAATCACAAGCATTAGTAGTTGTAATGTGGTCCTGTACAAGATTTGAAGAGTCATAAAATCTAAGCTAATCATGATTTAAGAAAAATAATCCTTATGGGTATTTTCTCTGCTGCCAGAACTTCAGAATATGTTACATATAGTCAAAACCCCAACAGGCTTTCTGGTTCCCATCAGGCCTTTGGAATTTCAATACAAACCAGGGTCAATCTTAAGATTTCATAAACCTACTTAACTTCCTACAATTTGTTTTTTCAGAAGGTATGTTTATTATTTCCTATTCAATTTCTCTCAGAAGTTAGCAGTAAATTCTAAAAATGAAAACAGCCCCTAATATTAATCTCCAGAACTCTCCTCTAACTCCTAGATGTACAAACACAGCTGAACACATGACATGTCCATTCACTGACTCTGGGGGGCCTTGGTACTAACACACCAAAATGAATATCTTGATTCCGTACCCTTCACCTCTCCTCCTCTTGTCTGTCTGTCTGTCTTTCTTTAACTCATTCTTGTCTTTCGTGTGTGTGTGTGTGTGTGTGTGTGTGTGTGTGTTTGCGCGCGCACGCGCGGACGCATACACACGCGCCAGTCCTGGAGCCTGAACTCAGAGCCTATCTGATGTCCCTGAGCTTTAAAAATTTTTATTTTACTGTCGAAGTGATATAGAGAGAGGTTGCAGTTACAGAAGTAAGGAAATGAATACATTTCTTGTTGAATAGTGCTTGTTTTCTCCCACTTTCCCTCTGCCCTCAAGCTCCTTTTCCTTCCCAAGTTGTAAAGTTCGTTTCCAACATAACACCTTGAGAGTATTGCTGTTGCATTGGTTCACCCTTTGTCCTTTGTCTCACCATTTTGTTATTCTCCTTCCCTTCCCCAAATCAGATATACAAGACACAGGGTACCAAAGTCCACAACAGGGGATTAACCAAAGGGGAAAAAAGAAGTAACTTCACATAGTACCAAAAATACCTCTTGTTTCTACATCTTGGAGTTCATTTCGGTAAGCATCATTTTGGATGGTCATATGTGCATAGCTATTGGGCTATTATGATCCTCTGCTAGGACATATGCTAATTAATACAAATGAAGGAAGCCGTAGAGCCTGTGTTTCTTTGAGTCTGGTGTACTTCACTATGAGTCCATTTCCTTACAAATTTGTTACAGAAATACTTCCAGCTTTTCGGTGATCCTCTGAAGGTAAGAGTCTCACAGACTTTCGTACCTGGGATAGCTTTGAATCACAATGGATCCTCTGATCTCAGCCTACTGATTAGGTAAGATTACAGACATGAGCCACTAATATTCAGCTTACTCTTAGTCTTTTCTAACTAGAAAGGGGCACTGATACAACAGAGATTGTATGCAAACATTCCTGTTCAAGTATATTTTATAGAGAACCAAAAACATGAATGTCTTTCTGAAGCTGAAGCTTATAGTTCAACCAGTTTCTATTTAGGAATACAGCCTGAAACCCCTACTTGGACTCTCTTCATGATGCTAGAAGGTTCTTTTGTGACCTTCTGGAAATCACTGATTCCTTTTTTTCTAACCCTGCTCTTCTCACAGCCTATCTTGAGAATTTTCATTTTCATTGCCACTGCTTTCACCATGATCATCAAGCTTCTGGCTGACCCCCATAACTTTCTCCCCACTTGGCTTTGGTAATTTGTTGTCTCTTCAGAGTGATCATTTTAAAACCCAAATCTTTATTATTATTTCCCTCCCTTTCATCTTTCCTTTGCACTTAGCATTCAATGGATAGTCACTATTGAGTCTTCTAATAAATGCCATTAAGATGTCATTCTGACCCTGCTCCAATCTTATCTACCTCTTCATCTCAAGTGGTTTGTTTGAGTTGTTGTTTCTTTCTGTTCATGTAAAATACTTCTGGGGCCCTTTGCATGTGTTGGCATTGCTTCTTTGATACAAATGCTTTGCTTCTTTCTCCCCACACCCACCTCACCTCCACCTTACCCTTTTTCTGATGTCTATGCATTGTCTTCACCTGGATGCTACTTCTCATCCAAACCCTTAACTCTAGCATCATCTCTTCAGAAAGTGTTGTACTGTCCCCTATTTAAAATAGTTTCCATATACACAGAAAATATTTTCCTTTTCTTTACAGTACTGAACAATTTCTATAGTCAATATTTGGTTCTCATTGTGCATTGTTTAACCTTTGGTTACAAAAGCCTTTAGGGAAGGACTGAAGGTGTTATTTCAGTCTGTGTCCTAATAGCTGGCACTGGGATGGTAGTGAGTACAATGAGAAAAATTTAAGCTGAAGGAGTGAATAAGAGAATGAATGTGTACTTGTATGTGAGAATATAGTGCACAAGGAAAAACAGAGAGGCAATGGAGGGTGATTGAATACCTTATCTGAGAGATTCAATCTGAGAAAAGATTTTTTTTTGCTCATTTCAGAATTAGAACCTGGAAGTTTCTGTTTTCTAAAGTCAAGCATCAGCCTGAAACCAACATGTATTTCTAGAATATCCCTGGAGAAGAATTTAAGAAAATTAGTTTCTTCCTTGGTTGATGCAAGTGTTCATTGATCCCATAGCCCATTTCTTCTAAATAAGCCTGGGTACTATCTACAGCAAGAGTTAGCCAGTCATCTGACTAGCGTATTTCTCATTCATATAGAATTAGTAGAGGATCTGAATCCTAGATCATAGTATACAATATGTTCAGAGATGGGTGGGAGAATTCTAAGAGACAGGACAGAAAGTAATTTGAGGAAGATTATGAAGATGGAGTCTATGACTAGTGATTTAGAATGTTTAATTTCTTTGATTTTGGGGAGTACATTTTTTGTACTTTGAAGAATAAAAGGGAGGATTTGGGTTATGATGTTGAAAGATAGATATGTTGAGCATAGATGATCAGAGGCAAAGATCAGAACAGGAACAGACAAATCAGGCCAGGATGGATTTCTCCCACACGTCAGCATTCTTTAGGAGTTGCAGATGTACAAAGGGGAGAGGACCGACCTGCCATGGCAGCAGGGCAAGGCACATTCCATGTCAGTTGGTATTAAAGAGATGAGGGATTCCTGAAGCCGAGAGGACATGGGGACATTTGGGTTATCTATCTTGAGTCACATGGCTTAAAATGATCACTCAGACATTTCTATCTCAAAGTAAACGGGACTTAAAAAAATTACCTGTATGTTGGACTGAAACCTTCTTTTGATAAGGAATGAAAACACTGACAGGATTCACAAAGCCATCAGTCCAGAACACTTTGTATTAAATTAGTCCAATTTTCTTCCTTCAACATGGCTAAATCGATGAGTTAACATGGGAAATGAGAAATTTAATGGACATGTAGGGCGGTAACATAAGCAAAGGTCATTTTGACCACGAGGGGCCTATCACAGTGTGTAGAAGTGATAGGGATTAGGTTTCAAAAATCAGAGTTACCAGGGGGGACTGAATGCTAGGGGTGTGGAACATGATTGGAGAATGAACAGTGAGATATTGCCAAAGAGAAATCCTGCTGGCTTTGTAATTTTGCTTCTGCTATAGTCAATCATTGTTAAATGAGTCAGCAATGTAATTGGATACAGTTGTTCAAACAGCCCAAATAAAGTAGTCAACCCAGCCACACTGAAATATTTTAGAAGGGTCGGGGAGAAAAAAGAAAACATTTAACCATAATATGGTCTCACTTCCCTTACCACTGGATTAGATGATGTTAAACAAATTTGAATATTGAGTTCTGAATAATGAGGAAGGAGTTGTTTGACTGGTTTTGTTGTATATTTGGCTAAAATCACTTGTTTATTTCATGCAAAATTATATGTTTATCTGGCAGGAAATACTTAAAATATTTTCTTCCAAGTAGAGATGACTGAGTGTGTTCTTTCTGGTTGAAATTTAAGGGCAGTGCAAACAGAAACTAACTTTCATGTTTTTGTGTGGTGCCTGAAGTTTACTAGGGTCTTACTATGGTATTAGTTGCTGTGTTGATATCTTTGATTGTGTATTCCAAGTCATCTTCACATAACCATCTTCTGAAGTAGGTACTGTAAGAAGCTCTGTTCCACAAATGTGGAAAGGGATTCCAAAGTTAGAAGTTCCCTAATCACCTAGTTAATATTACTAATGAAAGATCAAGCCAGAAATTGGACAAGTCTGTTTGAGTTCAGAGCCCACGATCTGTCCCCCTCTATGATCCTGCTTTTTGGAGTCAATGGCAATCAACTTTAAGAATTAAAAAAAAGAAATATTAAGCAGGTGGGTTATAATTCAATCACAGCTACATATATCCCCTCCCACTCTTGCTATCTGACGATGGTGGAAGGGTAGCTCAGTTGTCTAATCCTAGTCTGCACCTCTGATTTAGGTATTGGCTTTTTCTATTATTCTTTGGTCCAATCATGTAGGATTCCTGGCCTCAAGCTTCCTCATGTTTCTGCTATGAAGGAGTCTAGTGACTTTATAAGACAACTCTAACATTCTGAGAATCTAAAAGTCAAATGATAGTAAGATTAATTTGAAGCATATTATGTGGGACTCTGTTGTTACCTTTCCAATGAAGTAGCCTAAGACTGATGCAGATCTTATAAATGGTTTTAACCAATGTTTAAATAAATCATGTCAGCTGCAGAGTTGATCACAGAGAACTCTTAATATACAGGAGCATACTCTTGCTACCATTATTGCATATTTTCATTCCGAAGTATTTTTTGTCACAGCTTGTCTCAAGACAGAAACTTGCAAAAAATTTAGATAGAATTTTCATCTATGGATGACAGGTTTTCTAGGGATCTGTCTTGTATAGTTAGCAATTTTCACAAATGGAAATGCATGCTAAGTAGTGTTAAGAGAAACAGATTAAGTATCTTTTCATTTTGTATAAATATTTAATGTATTTTAAGATATAAGATCTGATTCTCTCATAGCTTGGATGCAAAACAGAGGTAGTTAAATTTGAATTTCAGGCAAACTAGATCTCTCAAATTACACAGGACATGCTCATACCAGAAGATTATTTCTGTTTATCTGCAGTTTGAGTTTAATAACATAATAACTTGTTCATTTTTATTTGCAGAATATGATTATCCTGCTCATAGAAGAAAGAGTGTTTTGTTTGTTTAATTTTGGGGGTGAGAGTTAGGTCAAAGGTGTCATGACTGGAATACTGACAGCTTAGACTTATTAATTTACTCATTTCAATGGTGCTAAACATCTTCCATGCTCTCCATGTGTTTTCAGTAGGAATATTTGTGTTTAGATTTCTCATGTTATTGGTCTCCATTTTTTTAGGAAAAATGCACTCAAACATAACATCATACTCATTCATGAAATCAAAGGGATTCAAACGATTGATATAAGGACTTCTAAAGCATGTAGAGTAGTTTGGCCCACATCTGTGACTGTGTTCTTTGAACTAATTGTGAAATATTGCATGCTGGAAGGCTTTAATCGGGAAATATGTTTCCCCTTAAGGGTGATTTGTCTAATTGGCTGTAGAAATGCTTTTTCTCTGCTTCAGAAAGCTTTCTCCCATTTGCTAATGGAACAGCTTCTCCAACCCTCCCCCTCTTCAGTTAGTTCCCTGAACTCCTTTTGGAATTCAATCATCAAGCTGGACAGATCCGAATGTAACTAGAAACAAAGTGCTCCACTCTTCTGGACTGTAGTTAGTTCCTAGAGAGAATGTGTTGGAATGAAACTCTGTTAGATTGTACAGGGTGACAGTTGTAATCCAGGATGGTCTGGAAGTGAGAAGGTTGAATCAAGAGAAAATAGACTAGGGGATCAGTTATGTTAATTTCAAGGGTCCCACTTCCTAGGCTTTGGTTATCTAAGAGTAGGTTGCTTATGCAATCTGAATATGTTCTTCATTCATCCACAGTTGCCTTTAGACTTCAAATAATTTAAGTTTGCTATTAATGGAAATTGTAGTTGTAATATTAAAGAGTAAAAAAGGAATTTTATCTTCATGGTTCTAAACATGTAGGGTTTGATTACAACTTAAAATCTGAGTTAGGGCAGGGAGTTGGGGGGGGGAGGGAAAGTGGGAGAAAAATGAGGGAGGCGGTAACACTGAAATGTACTCATTACCTTACAAATGTAACTGTAACTCATATGTACATCACTTTGACAATAAGGAGGAGGCAACGATACTTGATGAGAAATGTACTCATTACCTTTCCCATGTAATTGTAACCCTTCTGTATGGTATTTTCACAATAAAAATTAAAAAAAATAATTGCACAACAAAAAAAAAGAAATAAAAAAAAGTCTGAGTAAAAATTTCCAAGTTGATCTTTGGCAAAAAAATAAATAAATAAATGTGAAATCTATGAGATCATACAAGTGAGCAGTAGAGCCAGTTCAATGTCGGTGATAAATGTGGAGACACCGGCAAGTGGGAAGGTCAGGAAGCCCAATGAGTCATCCTGAGTCATACTCCTGTGTCAATGTAAATACAATGCTTATGGGAAGGTTGTGTAATTTGTTCTTGGGCACATGGTTCCTTCCTAGTTTTATACGCCTCATTATCCTTAATAACATACACAGGACACTGATGTCATCAGCAGGATGCTACAGAAAAGCAGGTGACACAAACATTTGATGCCCTTCTGCTACTTAACAGTCAAACCTTTAAAGCATGGAGAAGACGTGAGTCTCACTGTTTCCTTTCAGAGTAAAGTCAAGGTTATTTCATTGTATTTTCCATACATTCACTTTGGTGAGGAAATTGTTTTTATTTCAGACTCAAAGACTCATGATGTCATTGTACAACAAAGGCAAACAATACCTCCTGGAAATCAGTTCCACACTACATATAGAGCAATTATGTGAGTCTCATGTTTCCCCTAAAAGTGAGATATATTTGTTTATTATTTATAGGTGCAGAATGGTGCTTAACTGGATAAATAGCACATTGTTCTTCAGAAATTTAATAGTAACCATTCTTTGTAATCAAATCCCAAATATTTCTCTTTCTGAAACTTCTATAGAGTTTGTGCTTCAGTCCTTTCTTGGGAAAGAGAGAGGGAACACAATCTGTGTCGAGGCACATTCTTAGTGGAAGAGAACACAAAATGGACAGTTACTGTTGAAGAACACAGTCCCATCCCTTCTGGAGAATCCTGGGTAGTTGAAATCTAACAGTTAAGATTTGGCTAATATGTGTGCTTTCTTTCACTTCCCTGTCACTAAAAATATCAGCCAAATGTTTTAAAAGTGTAAAAATCTGTCACACCTAGAGGAAAAAAACTGTTCTATTATTAATTAGTTACTAGGTGAAGGGTTTGCTGTTTTAGTTGTCTTGTGTTGTGTTTTTAATATATCTTGGTAATTTCCTTTAGAGCAAAATTTTAAAAATACAGCTAACAGCTGATTTCCAAATATATTACTGTTAGTTCTTTGTGTTGTATTAGTCATCTGAATGAATGTGTATCTCCTGTGCCAATGCGGTTTTCAAAACATTCAGTACAAAACTTTCTGGTATCTGGTTTGGGGAATATAGTGAATTTTTGTCTTTTTAAGAATATTATATTCTTTTAATCCCATGCTTCTTTAATGTAGCTGACTGTAAAGGAAAGTAAATTCTAAAATAGCATTTAATTTTGTCTTCTGCATGTATGGAAGTACTTATTCTGAGTTTAGAACTTTATGAGAAAGCAATGTCTCTAGTTATTTTTATTTTTATTATATTATTGTTAATTATTTAATTACTATTTATTGTTTTGTTTTTGTTGTCTTAAGATACCTTAATTTAAGAGGGAATTGGAACTCAGTATAGAGTTCGATAGTAAGAATACTCTAACAGGGTTCTCCGAGGTATCAAACTCTGTGGAACAATCTTCAATCCTTGTGTCCCCAAAGAGAAGAGTTCAGGAAAGACTGGAAACAGGGTAAAGTGATAAGTAAATTCATTAGGAAAGACATCTGGCAGAGAAAGGGATTGCTACATAGCATGATGACATTGGAAGATGGCACTTCAGTTCATCTTCAGGGTATAGGTTTCATAGAGAAAGACTTAGGGATCGAGGGAAAAGATATGCATACTCTGAGTCTAGTTATAGGTGTGAGCTAACTAGTTATTACCTCATTTCTTATTGTCCTAGGTTTCAGCCACATTGTTGCTGTTCTCACTTGAAGGGGAGAAATCTGGTTCCTAAGAGATGATTTCTTCAAGTCCAAGGTACACTCTGATTATTGTGGTGATTATTCTCACTTGAAGATCATCTGTTTGGAAAGATTCTGTTGTTTCTTAGGGGTAGTTTTAGTTCCTTGTCATAAAGATGTTTACAATCAGTTCTGTCTTTTTTTTGTTGTTGAATCCAAGTTGATTGTAAAATGACCATGGAGAGACAAAATGAAGGTAGAGTTGCCCGGCTTCTCCCCCCCCACCTCCCCCCACCCCCGCCCTGTTTTTAGTGGATTCATGGCAGCCTGGATGGTATAAGTACCTAGTGCAAATACATTGAAATCTAGCAGTGAGAACAATAGCATAAATCTTTGGTGTTTGAGTGCTTACTGAGACTGTCTATTTCTATGTTCAGTTCCTATTCCCATGTCCAGTCTATACAGGGCTGAGGTTACCTGTGAGTTGAGAAGTTTAAATACAGTATTTGTTCTCTGAAACCTTGTAATCTCATCTTCCATTTTAGGCTTGCATTTCCTCATTGCTCATAGTCTCCTCCTACCTATCAAGGAATCATAAATTCTTACAGAAATAACTCTTTCAATCGATTTTTATTTGAATATCTTAAATGTGGCATAATATTGAACTTTTAAAGTACAGATCTACATATTCTCTATCTACTTACCTAGTCACTATTATATACTTGTAGAATATCAAAATATTCACTATGGATCTAACCGAAGAAAAATAATTACAGCACTATATTTTGTCTTGATTGCAATTTTTCACTATTCTTTATTACCATTATTTGTGATAGAATTCTGAGACTAGGCCTAAGGGGAAATAATGTAAAATTGTAATAAGAGACAGAGAAAAAAATTATTTAAAATAATATTAACAATATTTTGAAATCCAAAGGAAAGCCATTGGCCAGGCTCTGGTGGCTCACGTCTGTAATCCTAGCTACTCAGGAGGCTGAGATCTGAAGATCACAGTTCAAAGCCAGCCCAGGCAGGAAAGTCCCTGGGACTCTTATCTCCAAATAACTACCAAAAAACTGGAAGTGGTGCTGTGGCTCAAGTGGTAGAGAGCTCGCCTTGAGTTGAAGAGCTGAGGGACAGCGCTCAGGCCCAGAGTTCAAACCCCACAACTGATTAAAAAAAAAAAGGTGATGCAAATCACCAAGAAGGTCACAGTGTGTGTGTGTATGTGTGTGTATGTGTGCATGCGTGCACGTGTGTGCATGCATGTGCACACATGGGTGAATTTGTTTTACACAACTCTTTTTTTCTAATAGAAATAATTACTGAAAATAGTAAAATATCTATGTGAGTCTTATAGCAGCAAAGTGAAAGAGAAATTTAAATATTTATTAACTTGAATAAATACAAACTACCTTCCACCTCCAAAATAAAAACAAAAACAAAATCACCGCACATGCACAAATACTAAAACTTCTAACTCAGTGATCAATCATTACATATGAGAGATATTCTCCAAAGTTTAGTGTTTGTCTTCACTTTTACAAGGAAACAAATGACCCTCAAAGCAAAAGTGAAATTCTTTATTTCTTATAAAAATTTTCTTGGGAAGACCAGAAGAAATTTTAATTAGTCAATAGTTAAACTCAACAAATATTCCATGTGGCTTCAAGATAATATCTGTATATTTATTTTTCACTTCCCTGCAAAATGTTTGGGCTGGAGGATATGAAGTTGACAGGAAGTCCTGATGGGAGGGGAAGAGCTTTTCAATGGTATCTTACTTTATGTACTTCATTTTCTTGATGATGGTTTGAAAATTCACTTCTTAGGGGAAGGGGGAAAACAAGTTATTTAAATAGGGATACAGGTGGACCCATTGCAACAATGAGAAGTACAAGTCGTTATGTCCAAAACGAACTTTACAACTTTGGTGGGGGGGGGGGAGGATTGGGTGGGGGAGCGGGGGTGGGGGGGGAGGATGGGAAGGGATAGGAAGGGGAAACAAAAGAGGAGGCTACATGCTTGATAAGAAATGTACTCATTATCTTGCCCATGTAATTGTAACCCCTCTGTACAGCATTTTCACAATAAAAAAAATAAAAATTAAAAAAAAGAAAATTCACTTCTTTTGTATATATGATAAATAGAAGAACAAAGTGGTTAAGCAGGGACGATCAATTTTGCATTTTATAACATTAATATGAATGGATTTTTCAAATAAATAATTAGTTGATTAGGTATCTAGTTTGGATGATCATAAGCTCATCATGCAAAACATACTGTATATACTTATACTGTAATTGGTCTCTAGCCTTCATTCTGAGCATTCCAGTAATGCATGGACTGAGATGTATGCCTCTGTCTCTTCTCCTTTGTTGATTTCCAGGTCTTAGAAGTCTTCATACTGACATAACTGAGTCCTAGCTCTACATGCAGGTTGAGTTCATTCTGGCTTCCAGCTAAGAGTATTGTATTAAACATTCTGCAGGCATCCAATTCTTATCTCTTTGCAAGCCCAGGTTACAGCCCAGTGTCTCATGTAGCTGTTTTTCTACTCCTTTCAAACTAAAACCTAAGACAAAACAAAATACCAATAAAAAAGACAAATGCCCCAGATTATGCACTTTTAACATACATATATATACATGCATACATATATATAAATATATATACATATATATATATATATATATCCTTTTCCTTTCTCCAAACATTAGCCCAGTTAAAAAGTGAAATATAAATGATTGGAAATAATACTAATTTGGATTACATATAGAGACTATATAGTGAATAAATTGTATTTACTTTATTGTTACTAGGGTTTGAACCAAGTCCTCATGTTTGTTCAAGAGGTACTTTAGCACTTGAAAGAGGCCCCATCCTTTTTGCTCTTTCTCTGTGTTTATTTTGCTTGGTGCTATTCCCTCCCAATTTATTTGCAACCCATTAAAAAGCCAAACATTTGGAAGCAAATCCAATGTAAATATTGGAAAGATTCCTGGCTCCTAATCGAGATATATTGACTTAATCTTTGCAAATTCAAGGCATGCATTTTAGGCATTTTTTTCTCCTTTTCTGAGTACTCTATCTAAACTAAACACACACATACATACACACACACACACACACACACACACACACACTTAATTGTAAGAAAAATTAGAGGTCTATGTTCAAGCAGAAAAAGTCAAAATAAAAAGTAGCATGAGATCCTTGAGGAAAGGTTGTAAGAACTGATTACTCCTCAGCTCTACTCACTTCAGGTGGTTTCAGGGCTTCATGACTGAAAGGTGTTTCTTTTTCCTAATTCTAACAGTAATTAGGTTCTTAACAGATGAGAAAAGATTTCTTTTTCCACTTCACAGATGAGGAGCAGCATTCTGGAAGGTTTATATGCCCAGGGCAACATGGAAAGATGTGAGACACAGTCCTGAGTAGTTACTTCAGCATCAGCAATCCATCAGCAATAATCAAAGGGAAGCCAAGGAAAACCAAATGCATAGATCACAAACTGAATGGCGGATCATGCCTAGACGGTCTCTCACATACTCTGCTTCTCTTGATGAAGCATGGCCTTCGAGGATCCAAACTTAAATGGCAACTTAAGACATTTCTCTCTCTTATCCCATCTTTGAATGTTACACTTCCAGGAAAAGTAGGCCTTTGTTGCTCACAGCAGAATTATAAACTTTGTGACCAGATGGCAGATCTATTTGTGGTCTGGACTTCACCGTCTTGTCCATAGCTACCCATTCTACACCTTAAGCAAGTTTTCCTCAGCGTACGGATGGTCATCATCACAATAGAATTACATGTTGACTGTTGAAAGATGGAGTCTAGGGCCTCCTGCAACAACGTTTCAAAGTGAATTTAGGAGATTTCAGCTACACATTGTTTATATTTGTTGAGTAGTTGAGAATCAAGGTTTGTTCCGGGCTAACTGAACCACCCTTTCTTGAAGTATACCACTAAGTATACTTCCACATCTCCCTTATTTCATGCTTTTCTCAGATGTTTCTTTCATTAAAAAAAAATTCTCTTTCTGAGAACTATAGACCCATTTCTTTGATGAACATTGATTCAAAACTTCTCAACAAAATTTTGGCCAACCGACTTCAACAATTCATCCAAAAAATCATACACCACGATCAAACAGGATTCATTTCAGGGATGCAAAGCTGGTTCAATATACGCAAATCAATTAATATTATTCATCACATCAACAGGAGCAAGAATAAGAACCACATGGTTATCTCAATAGACGCAGAAAAAGCATTCGACAAGATCCAACACCCCTTTATGATGAAGGTTTTGGAAAAATTAGGAAGCCATGGAACATTCCTCAATACAATAAAGGCTATAAATGACAAACCTACAGCCAGCATTTTACTCAATGGTGAAAAACTAAAGCCATTTCCTCTTAACTCAGGAACAAGACAAGGATGCCCACTCTCTCCACTTCTCTTCAATCTAGTATTAGAATGCCTAGCTACAGCAATAAGACAAGATGCAGACATAAAGGGGATCCAAATAGGGAAAGAAGAAATAAAACTCTCCCTCTTTGCAGATGACATGATCTTGTATTTAAAGAATCCCATAGACTCCACTCCCAAATTACTCAAGCTGATTCAAAACTTTGGCAAAGTAGCAGGTTATAAAATTAACCCCCAAAAATCAATGGCTTTTCTGTATGCCAACAATGAGAACAGTGCGGCTGAAATTAGGAAAGCAACTCCATTTGTAATAGCCCCACAAAAAATAAAATACCTAGGAATTAACTTAACTAAAGAAGTGAAGGACCTCTATGATGAAAACTTTAAAATCTTGAAAAAGGAAATCAACACAGAACTTAAAAAATGGCAAAACCTCCCATGCTCCTGGATTGGAAAGATTAACATCGTGAAAATGGCAATACTTCCCAAGGCTATCTACAAATTCAAGGCAATACCTATCAAAATTCCACCCTCATTCTTCAAGGAAATAGAAGAGGCAATCCAAAAATTCATATGGAACAATAAAAGACCCCGAATAGCAGAAACGTTCCTCAACGGAAAGAACACTGCTGGAGGAATATCAATACCAAATTTCAAACTCTACTATAAAGCCATAGTAATCAAAACAGCTTGGTATTGGCATAAGAACAGACCTCAGGACCAATGGAATAGAATTGAAAACCCAGAAATGAACCTACAGACCTATAGCCATCTAATCTTCGATAAGGGAGCTAAAACAATAGAATGGAAGACAGACAGCCTCTTCAGTAAATGGTGCTGGCAAAACTGGTTAACTACATGTAGAAAACTAAAGCTAGATCCTTATATATCACCCTGCACCAGAATCATCTCCAAATGGATCAAAGACCTTGAACTCAAAGCAGACACTCTGAAAACATTACAGGATGGAATAGGAGAAACCCTAGGTCTCCTTGGCTCAGGCCGAAATTTTCTGAATAGAGACCCGGAAACACAACAAATCAAAGAAAGGTTGGACAAATGGGATTGCATAAAGTTGCAGAGCTTCTGCAGGGCAAATGACATAGCTAGCAAGATCAATAGAAAGCCCACGGATTGGGAGAAGATCTTTACTAGCCATACAACGGACAAGGGTCTCATATCTAAAATATACTTGGAACTCAAAAAATTAAACCCCCCAACAACAAATCCTCAAAGAAACAACTGCCCAATAAATAAGTGGGCGAAAGACTTAAAGAGAAACTTCTCTGAAGAAGAAAGAAGGATGGCCAATAGACACATGAAGAAATGTTCAACATCCCTAGCCATAAAAGAAATGCAAATCAAAACAACATTGAGATATCACCTCACTCCAGTTAGAATGGCAAAAATCAAGAACTCTCACAATAACAGATGCTGGAGGGGATGTGGACAGAAAGGAACCTTACTTCATTGTTGGTGGGAATGTAAACTTGTTCAACCACTTTGGAAAGCAGTATGGAGGTTCCTCAAAAGACTCCACATAGAGCTCCCCTATGACCCAGCAATCCCACTTTTGGGCATTTACCCTAATGTTTACAAACAAGACCACACTAAAGCTACCAGCACAACTATGTTTATTGCAGCATTATTTACCATAGCTAAGATATGGAACCAACCCAGATGCCCCTCAGTAGATGAATGGATCAAGAAAATGTGGTATATATACACAATGGAATTCTATGCCTCCATCAGAAAGAATGACATTGCCCCATTTGTTAGGAAATGGAAAAACTTGGAAAAAATTATATTAAGTGAAGTAAGCCAGGCCCAAAGAAACGTAGGTCCCATGGTTTCCCTTATTTGTAATATCTAGTATATGTATGAGTCAAGCGGAAAAGGTCAGATAATGTGATGTCAGGAAAATGAACCCTTAGATGTGTATTTTAATGTTTTTTTCTTTCATGCATGTGTTTCTAACACATTTATAAGATTATCTCTTTGTTGCTTTGTATGTCCCTCCTCCACAGTATAACCCTTGTTTTCACTATATTTGATGTCAGTATAACTTGTGGAGGAGATGGGGAAAAACCAGTTGTTTAAGGATACAGGTGGACCTGTTGCAACAATGAGAAGTACAAGTTGTCATGTCCAAAACGAACTTTACAACGTTGGTGCGGGGGGGGGGGGGGTGGGGGGGAGAAGAAGGAGAAGGATTAGGATTAGGGGGGGAGGGGGGAGGCTGGGAAGGGATGTGAAGGGTAAACAAAGGAGGAGGCTGCAATGCTTGGTAAGAAATGTACACATTATCCTGCCCATGTAACTGTAACTCCTCTGTACAGTATGTTCACAAATAAAATTAAATTAAATTAAAAAAACAAATAAATAAATTAAAAAAAAAAACTGGTTAACTACATGTAGAAAACTAAAGCTAGATCCTTATATATCACCCTGCACCAGAATCATCTCCAAATGGATCAAAGTATTATCTAACTTGTGTTGAGACATAGTGGGGACCCTGCTGGTCTAGAGGATATGTACCCAGTGAAGAGAGATCAGACAGATCCCAGCTAATTGTCACTAGGCAAGAACATGGCCCCAGGGCTACCAAATATTGAACACTTTTAGGGATAATCATGTATTGATTTTATAAGGCAGCCTACAACTTTTTAATTGTTTATTAATTGAATTTAAAACATTAAGCATGCAATGAAGCTAAAGCATGAATATAGTTATTTTTTTTTCATGAGAAAAAATGCCATAATCCAAGATTACTTAACTTTCTCTTTTCCTAAATCACAAATCACCAGAGAGAGTCAGCATACCCTTTCCGGACAATCTGAGTAGGAAGGCAGAAATGATTTCAGTGGAGCCTTCATTACAGTTAGGAAATAAAAAAAAAAAAAAACAATGTAAAGACAAAAACAAACAAAAACATCCTTGAAATGCCTTGTGGTTGGCTGAATAGCCCACAAATTGTGGAAGGGGTCAAGCTGATTCTCAAGTGAGAACTTCTACCTTGTTTGAAGTTCCTGTAAGAGAGATACACAGGGCATGATACGACCATGGGACATCTTTGTGTAATTAAGAACAATAGATCATGGCCCCAATGATTTACAAAGAACAGAAACTTATTTCTTACAGTACTAGAGGCTAGAAGTTGAGACTGAGGGGCCACATCTGGTGAGGACCTAATTTCTGTCATGGTGTGACAGACACATTACATGGTGCAGCAGAGACACAGTGAGAATGAACTTGCTTTTACAACAAAACCACTCTCACACTCTAACTCCTCCCCTGGTACCCTTACTTAGTCCATTTACCAAGGCACAGTCCTTTTGACCTAATTATCTCCCATTAGGCCCACCTTCCAATAGGATTGCATGGGGATTAAATTTCCAACAAGTAACTTTGGGGAAGGACGTTCAAGCCATAGTGGGAGGGATTACTTCTTTCTAAATAGAGCAGGGTGGAAGTCTTGTTTTGTCTTGTCTAACCTCTCGCCAGGTGTGAGTAATTGAGGAACTAATTGCATGCTGTTTCCGGTACCTGAAGTACAGGCCCATGTGAATCAGTTTACACCTGGCCAGCGGTAGATTTAGCTGGCTCTGATACCTTTGGCTTCATGCTGAGGTTCTAGGAGAGTGACTGTTCTGGTAACTTTCATGATAAAATGACCAGGAGTCATTACAACCTTGTTAATGTTTTATTTGACAATTTGATTGACACACTTATAAACACTCTTTATCAGTATCATTGATGTGCAATTTACCAGCGTACATTTGTAGAGGAAGTGCTTTGTGGGCTTTTTAAGCCTCCCAAGGAACCCGAGAGAAAGAATTACTTTCCATCCCTTTGATGTGTGTAATTAGAGGTCATGAGAGATGCTCCTGCTCTTCTGCGGGTCGCCACCTCTGCGTTCCTGTCATGTATGTCAATCAAACCTGTCCCCTAAGCAACAGTGGTGATAATGTGTCTGATCAGTGCAGTTAAGTTTGTGTGTGGTGCATTCTCCAGGGTGTCCTGCCTTCTACAACCTCTGACCTCATCAGACTGCGGCCCACTGTGGTCCAGGGGCCACTTGCAGTTCAGGTGCTTTCCCTACTTGAACACTGGAAGTCACCTAGGGCAGGACAGAGAATGGCAGGACCCAAGACAGTAGATTTGCTGCCCAAGGAAATACTCAACTTCTTTCAACAGCTTTCAACTGTGTGTGACTCATGTGACATGCTAAGTGAGTCTAGTGTATAACTAAAGTAAACTGAGTAACCAGCAACATCCTAAGTATTTCTCTATGCAGAAGGGATACTCGTACAGTCCTTCATTAACCAGCAAATAGCTGCCAGGCCAGAAGCAAGAAGATAAATATGACAATTGTTAGTTGCACTGACTGACTTGAATTCGACCATTTGAATGATCCTATCAGTTGAATTATTACTAAGGGTCAATTTCTTCATAATTGTCTAGAAAATTGAAGAGCCCGTTTTCAATACGATACATTTCAGTATCAGAATTATTATTTTAGTCAAAAATGTACCTACAATATAAAGAACAAAACTATGCAAATATTATTTTAATAAAATGTATTAAAATCTTTTACTTGTAAAATCACATGAATAATTTCTCTGAGGATTTCATATCTCAATGATGTTCTCTACAGAGCATCCATTTAACCATCACATGGCCACGTTTCTGGAGAGACAGCACAGGACAAGGATCTTTGATCTGGGGGGAGTGGCCTCAGTGTGTAACTCTCCTTAACAAGGACTCCACACTATCCATTTTGTACATTTCTGGCCCTGGAAACAGACGAGCCAATTTTGCCGCCCTTGTCTTATCTGTGAACCTGCCACTTTTGTAAACAAAGGAAGATCATATTTCTCTGAACACTTTGGGGTACCCACTTCAGAGCCCATGGGTCACCATGGGTGAGCAGCACAGTTCAAAGCCTGTCTTCCTAATTGTTAACAAATAGCCCTTCCCAGGAAGGGAGTGCTTGAAATGACCTGGAAGGGTGGGAAGTGGCTTGTAGCTAGCCCAAGAGCTCATCCTGGGCGTACATCAGAACTAAACATATCACTTTAGTGCTAAGCCCGCTCTTTGAGAAGTTGATGAAAAGTCTAACTACTGAGGTAAGCAGTGGCCAGCTAAATTTCATGGAAAATTTCTGGATTTTTTTCCATCTGCTTCTGCTTCTGTTGCGGCTGCTGCTCTCTCTCCTGCTTGATGGCCATTCTGTAGGTACCCTGGTACCGTCTATGGTTTTATTTTCTCCCTTCTCCTTTATCCTTCTTTATATAAAGAGTGCTATCCTTTCAAATACTCTCCCTTTCTTCCATCTCATATTCTTATGCACCTTGCATCCTAGGAATGCTGATGGGTGGCTGTTCAATCCATGGCTACTTCTGTGGCTACCATACATACTAATAATATGTGCCTATACCTGTGCAGCCAAAATACAAATTGTTCTGGCCACAAGTTTGATACTCAACCACCAAGACAAGTTCAGCAGACTGGGCACTGAACCTGGGTTAATGATTTCTCACAGAAGCATAGCAAGGAGGGCTATGGAGAGGCTGAGGAGGGAGGAATTTTAAGGAGAATAGCCCTTCTTTGTTCTTCATAATTTTACCAGTGTTGTTTTAATATCTATTGAAGGGAGGCACAAGTTTTCACTTGAAGAAAAAGAAAAGCCTAGGCTATCTCCAACTATTAAAAGAAAAAAGTTGTAATTTCTCTATAAAGTTAGGTGAGCACATCCCAAGCCCATCCTGTAATATATCAGTAAAAGTACTTGGAGTGATTTATAGTTACTTGGGATTGTCTGTAGTTTCTGAATCATTGCACTATCATCAGACTCATAAATGTTTTCCCAACAAGTTTGAATATCCACTGTATACAAGACACACTGCTAGGTGCAGGGAGAAAGGAATAATTCATATATTGTACACTGTATAGACTATCACAAGATGCTTCTATTTCTATTGTTTAGTTTAAAATAAATTTAGCAACTTTCTCACCTTCATTTTTACCTCCCCAACTACACTCATCCCACATATACCAACTGACTTCCTCTAAATGACTAGGTCCCTATTTTCATTATTGAGTCAAGGCTGACCTTGAACTCATACTTATTTTGTCTCCTCCTTCTAAGTGCTGGGATTACCTACAAATTTGAATTTTATTATAAATTTTGGTACTTCCTTTTTTCCATCAACCACTTTCCTCAGTGTTTGATTCTTTGCTCTGACATAGCAGTTCAAAAGTTCTCTCTAGATTCTTCTTTATAGCAGATATCTGTGGGCTAGCTAGCTACAGTGGCAATAAAATTCAGGAGTATGGGGAAAGAGGGGTGTCGCTCCCCTGAAAGAATGGCATCTTCCAATCCTTAGAACAAGCAGTTCCAGTTCCCCTGAGAAGGAAAGAGAGGAGACTGAAGAGCCTTATGGACCAAGTGAGACCAGAAGGTTCATCTCTCCTCTGCTCTATGAAGGCAATTCCTTAAACAGAAAGATTTAGACAGGAATTTGGTATGTCAGAATTATTGCTGATCATCCAGAATAACCTGTTCTGGCACTTTGATCCAGGTCCTCTACTGTCTCTTGCTAGTATTGTTGTTTATTCTACCTTCTTTTAAAGCTCTTCTTCAGCTATAGTTTCTCTATAAAACATCTCCTCTATTGTGTCTTTTCTATCATCTTTTCCTGCTCCATCTCTTCATTTACCAAATAGCTTGCCTCTGGGCATTGCCAAATAACATTCAGACATTTTACTAATTGCTTAACTGACTCTCAAGGGCATTACACAGTGAACAGGGGCCATCTTTCTTTTTCCTTCTGCATTAAAGACATAATAGATATTAAAATATGAATTACTACATTAATTTGTGCTCAGGTTATTAATTTAGGGGTCTTTCCACGTAAAAAACCTGGAATTTATCACTTACTATAAACTCCTTATGTGCATTTACAAATAGTGGGAAAGTTATATTATAAGCATGGAATTAGCAATCAGAGAGAGCTGTCACTTAAAGATTCTTTGTGACTATGCTTCATTGATTACAGTTTTCTTAGGCACATTTACTAGTCCTCTATGTGAGTGTGTGTATGGGTGTGTGTTTGTGCATGTATGCACATATGTGTATGTGTTTGTTTTTTACATTAGTCTTGAAGAGGTTTTTGTGAGAATAAAATCTCTGAATTATTTATATTCTTGTTGGGGTATATCAATACATCCTTCCTTTCCTTCCATTTCTGTTTGAATCTTGTTTATAGCAACTGAATATGAAAATCCTGCTGCAGACATAATAGAAACAGCTTTCTGTGGCTTTACTTCCTCCCACAGGATGGCTGGGACATCACAACGAGAGAACTGTCATGACCTTTAATGTTTCTCTGTAACAGGGTGGAGGGTAGGAGGAATGTTAAAGAATGATCTGCCCAGTAACTCCCACTGAGAGCTCTTGACTTTGGAGTTTTGTGGTCTTTTAAGTAAGGTGACTCTATTTTGTTGACTACAAAATAATCTTCTATGTATTTACTGCAAAAAATATCCTATATCAGAAATTGACTGGGGACTTAATGTGCAGTCTAAAGCTGAAAGAAGAAAACTTTAATGAGGGTTTCGTGGTCCAATTGTCTTTTCTGGGACTTCAAAATGTCTGCAGTCACATAGGGTTAAGATAATGGCCATCAGGCCATTCCATTCTTCACATTTCTTGTCAGAGATAAATGAGAATGTGCTTCCCTGCTGTGCAAACATCTTCTTTATTAATATTGGGTGAACAAGAATGTAAGCACATTTGGCTTCAGAGAAAACTAACAGCATTGAAAATGTAGAGCATGAAAGCCTAGAGTCTACGATCAGCCTTTCAAAGCCCAAAGTGCATAAGAAAAGAAAAAATATTATGGAAGCATCAAGAGTGATGAACTAAGGGTAGATCTGCATACTAAAATTCAAGTAGGACACCACACCATTCCACAAGGGTGCACAGTGGCCAGAGGATACTTTGTGGGTAAGGAAATAGTTTTTTTCTCAAATGAAGGTTTTTTCCCCCCAAGTATGACAGTATTTATTTTGAGCTATGCTATTGATTGGAACTTATAACACTCACTGCTTCTGTAAACAGTTGACAATGAGCCCCACCCTGTAACTTATAACACACATCCTCATATATTGTAACTTAGCTCTAACTTATTGCTTTGTCTTGTCCTTAGGTATGAATATCTTCCAATTCCAAATGTAAAAACCTTAAAGTCTGGATCAGTGCCATTCCCATTTTCTTATCCCATTCCTTATACATGGTAGGCATCAATACCAACACACTACCAGCTTCTAAGGCATCATTCAAATGGTTGTGAAGATATTTTTAGAGTTGTGCAACATGGCTCTTGTAGGCACACAGTCAATATTGTTCATTTAGTATCATCTGAGAAGTATAATACACTGTGAAGTTACAATATTGTTTCAGTGGTCCGGGAAATAGGAAAATCCTTGGCCTTAGTTAAACACAATAGGTTCCTTTTGAATAAAGATTCTAAATTATCAGTAAAAAAGATATGCTTCTACTCTGAATACTTGGTTGTCTGCATATATACTAACAAAATGCCCACTTTTATAATTAGCAGCCACCTGTACAAAGAAGTAGCAACTTAAGACAATCACTTCAATTTTGAAATAATTGTCTTCATGAGGAAAAGTATAGCTTCTATACTACTAGGCCAGATACCCTAAAGATCAACTGGGCACAGTATGAATTAGATGTAACAGATTCAATAGAATTAATACTACATCTGGGCAGACACTGGAACATATAGGTTTCTAAGAAGATTTAACTCATTTTTCATCTAGACAACCTTAGAAGTTTCAAAACTTTTATTTCATCAGTGGAAAATGAGATAACTGCTTCTATGGATCCGTGAACATGTATAGTTCTCATTAAATCGTATTAACCACATTTTCTTTGAACAGACAGCTCGTGTTAAGACTGAGAACACCCACCTGTAACTATGGATTTCAGTGACAAAATCATCAATGGCCACTGGCTCTCTAGGAAGAAAATAGTATTTTCAAAGTAATACTGACAATTAGGCATAGGTGCTGTACTCAAGAGTCTACGTTCAGAAAGCCTGAGAGAGAAAGGGTCTATTTGATGGAGAATGGGTCTTGACTCTTCATTTTACAAAGCACTAGTAACATTGGCTCAGCTTGACTTCTTCTCCAGGCTAAAACTTGACCAATGCATAACAATGCTGATTGGCTTTGAGGAGAGGTTTCTGAATAGAATAAATGCACAGAAGTAAATGAGACAAAACTTAGTTTTCATAATTCAGCTATCTGGATTGCTTTTACTTGACTATTCTCTTTGTCCATTTGTCTCTGCTTCTTTTGTTCCTTTTCCCTTCCTGCTTTCTCTCTTGTCTTTTTTATCTTGTTTCTTTTTGTAATATGCTTCTCTTAGAATTAGATTTTCATCTTCAAAATGCCACATTTTCAAGCACATGTTGAATTTTTTAAATACAATAAGCTGATTTGCAATCAGTGAATGCCTGCCAGCACAAGGCCCACTTTGAATGGTGCTCACATTCCACTGATGTGAATGGAAATAGGCAGGAGCCCCAGTCTTTGTAGACTTCTGGCAGTACAAGGATAAGTAACAAAATAAAGAAAGACTCTCCATGAGCAGTGTGATCTGCGAAGATGAGACAGAGACCCGGTGATCTGAGTGACTGTGAAATTCCCCTAATGAACTCTCTTGCTCTGCTTCCTCTGAGCTTCCTTCCTGAGCAGGGAAGACTACAAAGTAAGCCATCTCGCTTGAAAGTGCAGCTAGTGGGAGGAAGAAAGACAAAAGTCCCAGGCTGGAGGGAGATTCTGAATTAGTGATAAGCTACTGCATCCCACATGCAGAGGCTTCTTTCAATTCCTGCAGAAAGTGTTTTATTAAACATACTATATGCCGTGGTGGTGTCCTTCATTAACTTTCAGCTTTGCTAATATGGTTCCTGGAAATAAGCAGATCGGGTTTTCTATTTATCTTCATGCTTTGTAAACAGCGACTGCAGGCTAGCAAGGCAAACAGCAGGGTTATATTTGAAGAGTCTTGTAGTTACATTGAATCAGGTAAAACACTCATAAGCTATATTCAAGGCTTTAGAAGGAAGGAAGCTGCGGCCGAAACACATTAGGTAGGAATACAGATGTTTATATTTTATCATTTCTTTGCTCATCCTTGTTTTTCTCCCTGTCTTTCTTTCTAGATCTGCCTCTGTTCCTCCCTCCTGTGTTTTGATTTTGACTTTGTCTCCTCTCTGGGAGAGATCTTTATGCAATGATTACATAATGAAGTAATTGGATTGGTTTAGGATGAAAATGTTTGAATCACTATTTAATCACACAATAAAAATACAAATCAATGTAAATCAGCACCATCACCATCACTATGAAATTTACATTTGAGAGTCCATGGCTCTAGGAACTGCTTTTACAAATGTAAATTTCAACATCAGAAATGATTGATATAGACCAACCTGTTGGAGGAACATAGTTCACACAGTCTTACTCGAGCAGACTATGAATTCTCTGCATGCAGACAACAGATCCGGTACTGGGAGCCAGTAGTGAATTCCTTATTGGAGATAACACAGCATAGTTCATTCATGCCATCAGACATCAAGTGTCTGATGGTGGAGAACAGATGAAAATCACAGGCACAATGCTCTTTTATTCTTATAAACACAATAGGCAGTAACCTAGCAAATGATCATTCATTATAATAGCCTATTTAGCAAATAGCTTGCTGATTCTCTGTAAGTTCAGTTCTGTAGGACCTCTATATCAATACTACAATTCTAAAAGTCATGCAGTCTTTCTAGTGATTCAAAAAGCCTTACAGTATTTGTCAGTTGTGGGTGTCGACCAAGTTATTTAATCTAATGTATTTTCTCATTTGTAAACTGTAAGTATAAAGCAGAATTTTATAAAGACTTAGCATCATGTCCAACAATGTGTAAAGATCAATACCTCATAGCTACATTTAATACAATCTTATAAAAATGCATCCTTAATAAAGAAAGTGATTGTTAGAAGTAAAATAACACCTTTTGTTTGAAAAGATTTTCACTTTGGGCATAATTCCAGATTTATGAAAAAAATCATAGCAAAGATATTTCCAGTTTATGTAGAGGCTTGGGCTAGTGATTCCTATCACCTTACATAACTGCTGTGTGTGTGTCAATGTAAAATTCCTGGCATCGGTGCATTAGTGTAGACTGACCTCCAGACTTCCCTTGATACTTGAATAACGCTCTTCTCCCAAACATCATTTATTTTTATTTTACCTGAGTTTGACGTTGCTGTTTTTCTCAAGACAAGACCAAGGTTATAGGTTTGAGAAAGAACAGACTGCCATATGATGGCCTCAGCATTTTCCATAGCAACATGCACTATATCAATATGACTTATCACTGGCAAAGTTAACAGTGATTAAGCTCATATCTGCCTTCTTTATACATTGTACACTTATTTTTTTCCATTTCAATATTGAGTTTTAGAAAGCAAGTTGTCAGGTCTACTTCAAACTGAAGAGAAGGTATATTAAACTCCATATCTTGGAGCCTTAAAAATATTTTGAATTCTTTTGTATAGAAAGCTTATCATTTCCACCATATATGTGTTTATTCTATCAATATAGATTCATATATATGTATGTGTATAGATATGTATATAAACTGTTACATTCATAAAAATGTATATACATACATACATATACGTACATACTTGGGCTACATATCTAACCTATATATCTATATGATACTTTGATTATAAGCTAGTACAACATATTTTCCTGCTCAAACCACTCCAGCTTTTAGCTCTTGGGAAAATAATACCTGTGGAAAAATTGAAACAAACTATGAGACTGTCTTCAGTGTTGAGTCATA
Organism: Dipodomys spectabilis; assembly: GCF_019054845.1. NCBI lineage: Eukaryota > Metazoa > Chordata > Mammalia > Rodentia > Heteromyidae > Dipodomys > Dipodomys spectabilis. The sequence continues at coordinate 15,880,112 of NW_024870758.1, read as the reverse complement.
AATAGCTGCAATCAATCATTGAAGCTGAGTGGGAAGAGATTTTGAGCTCCTTTCTAGCATAGAAACCCCAAGTCACAGTGTCCCAAGAATTTACAAGATAGGGACAGTTCAGTAGTGGAGTGGCAATTCAGAGATAGCTAGATGCCTTAATGAAGGTAATAAAAAGAACAATAATATTTTATGAAGTGGAAAGCTGATTTTGTTTGACTGCATCTTTGGAAATGATCTTTGTCTCTATTAATAACAAGCTCGTGCTTTAGACTATGCTCTTTTGAAGACAGTTCTTTTCTAAATGAAACAGAAATGTGAACATAAGCAATATAGAATATAAATTATTATTTTAATATCACCCATGGTGATATAAAAAGAATTAAAATTAGGACAATGAAGAAACTAAACATTACCCTGGAATCATTCACTAACTTAACAAGTGTAGGAAACAGATCTTGTAAACAACGTAGAGGTTCTGCCTTTTATAATAGACCAAGCAGATATATTGGCAGAAACATTTGCAGTGAACAAATATTGCCCAGAGGACATGAGCAATAGTTACCAAAATCAGCCTAATTGTCATACAAACTATATTGTAGCATTAGGTTTCATGAGTCGTGTATACACACAATTTCTATATTGAGTCCATATGGAATATGTGCCTCCTTTTGCCCTTATTTCACATGCCTGTTATATTTTAAAGCCTTTAGAAAATCATGCTCTTAATGTCACTAGGAAAGTTCTTGAAAAGTTAACACTCATAGTAAAAAAAATGCAGTGAAAGAGGCATTTAGGAAAAATCTGTACTTCAGGGTTCTTTTAGGGTATTGAGATAGTCCTTGCCTCAAAGATTTGTACCTACATTCTACTATGTTTCTGTGTCTGTCTCTGTGTCTAACACTCTCTTTCTCTCTCTAATTTCTCTTAAAACACTGTAAAATAGTACAACTTTTCCTTTGCCTATTAAATTTATCTTGGGGATCTATAAATCAAATTAACAAAAGTTAGATTAACAGAAAAACATTTTTATTGTTATTTACATGTACAGAAGTTTGCAAACACTCATAGAGGTAGCTAGACTTGAAGGCATTGTATCAGATAACAAAGGGATGAACACTATTTTAGTAAGGACTGTTCAGACACATCATTTTGGCTTCTGTTTCTGATCTCTGATGATAAGAGTCACTCTTCTCTTTGGGACAGTGGGTGAAGGGTGAGGAGTTCATATTTCTTGAGAAATTTAGGTCCGTCAGTAGACAGATAAGGAGAAGGTAGAGGATTCTTCCTACCCCTGTTGGTTCTTAACCACCTTCAACTCAAAAGTATCTTCACGCCAAATGGTCAATTTTGAGATGACAAATTCTAATGTCCTTTGTTTTTGACCTTGGACATTTCTTATAATTTTGAAAGTTTGTGTAATATTGGGCATCCCTGTAAGATTATAATTTATTTGAGGAGAACTTTGTCTATTATTCACCCATATATAAGGCACCTCACATAATTCCACCCTTTTTATTTGACTTACGTAGCTTATTCACATGCTTTATATCATCATGTGAAAGATGTAATATTTTTACCAAGAAATTCTCTTATGTACAATAAAAACTAGTCTTTTTCTTGTTGCAGATATATATATGTATACATATTGCTTGCTACTGTATAAAACTCTCATTTTCTCATATCTCCAAGTATATTTAAAATTTTAATTATTTTAAAATTTTAACTATTATATATAACTGTATGTGTATATATAATTGGATGTGTGTGTATGCATGCATGTGGTGATACTTAGACTTGAACTCACAGCCTCACACATCTCAGCTCTTGATTAAGGCTGGCACTCTACCATTTGATATATGCCTCCAGTTCTAACTTTTTGTTGGTTAATTGGAGATATTATTCTCACAGAATTTATCTGACTGAACTGGCTTCAAACCATAATTCTCAGATCTCAGCCTTCTCAGTAGCTAGGATTACAGATATAAGCCACCAGTGTCCAGTTATTTTTCTTATGTACTCTAAACATATAACCTGAAAGTAATTTTGTGTAATATTTTAAATAATTTTGTTCATGAAGCAGTTTCCTAGTATAAAAATTTTCATTTGTGGCATCATGTGGTTGCTCAAAAAATGTTTGCTTTTGGATCACTTTTTATTTCAGATTTCTGTCATAGGAAGTCTCAACTTATTCTTATGAGTATATGTTTCTTCCTTTCCTTTACCTTTAATTTTTTTCAGTATTATATATTAAATTCAGGACACTGAACTTGCATTCCTACTTCTTAATCTATGTCTCTCGTTGCATTCTACTTCTTGCTATATCTACTTCTTGATCTATGTCTCTATGTTCTCTCGCTTTTAGTTTGTTTTTCAGATAGGGTCATATATTTTTGCTCCAGGATTAGCCTTGGACCTCAGTCCTCTTTCCTTTACCTGCCAAGTAACTAGAACCATAGACATCTGTCACTGTACTTGTTTTTGAGATTGAGTCACACTAATTTTTGATACTAGATTTGGCCTTGAACCGTGATCCTCTAATTTTCACCTCTCCAGTAGCTGGGATGACATGTAGGCCACCACATATGATGTCATCTTTTATATTTACCAAATTTTTATTCTAAACCTTCTCTTATCCAGGTATTATTAAGGTTTGTCCCAGTCCTCAGTGGAAATACTTCTTGCTTGCTACTGCATAAAACTCAGTATGTCATATCTCTCAGTAGATTTAAAATTACCTCCTGGAAACTCCTCCCAATGCACAAACTTTTCCCAGCTGTTGGAGACTCCTCTTCTCTGCTTTTGTTTCCCCTGAGTGATACCCTCTCAAAATGTGCCACTGAGATACACACAGCAGCATTTCTTATACATGTACAAAAGCAAGTAGAACTAATGAACTCGGCTTCCTTTGTTTTCTACTCTGAAAACAATCCTCAAACCAATAAAAAAAATAGTAGGCTATATGAAATAGAAGAAAGAAAAACTACATATCCTCCTACATATATCTTTTCCCCATCAGACAATGAGCATCTTGATGGTAGTAGACATGCCTTTCCAACTTGGATATGATATTTAGCATAGTCTCCAATGTAGCAGGTCTTTATCTATTATAGAACGGAGGGAGGAAGGGTTGGAAAAAGAAAGAACAGAAAGAGGAAAGATGGAAGGTCACAAAAGCTGGGAAAGAAGGATGGGGAATATGATTATATATATTAATGCAATAGGCATTCATTGAATGTAGAAAGTATGGCAAGCGGTTGCTAAATACTATTTGTAACATAAAAATGTTTCAGCTTCAAGGAGGTAAAAAATTTAAGATGCTACATAGATAGAGAGACAGACAGACAGATAGCTAGCTAGCTAGCTAGCTAGCTAGCTAGCTAGATAGATAGATAGATAAACACATGTAAAGTCCTAAAATATAGCATATGCTGAGACGCAGTTTACAAGATGCCAACTATCTATCATATGCATGCTACTCTAATAGAAGCCATTCTGAGCTAGATAAATTTTGTTCACATGAGTCCAGACATCAAGTCCTAGATAACTGTATTAGATTGAACACATGTCCTGGTGATTTTACCAGTTTATCAAAATGCTTTTATGGAAAGACAAGCTGATTCACTCATATTCTCTCTCAGGAGTAAAGTAGACACTGAGGAGGAGGAGTACAAGAATCTGGCAGTTCTCATGTGTCAGGAGGAAGCTGCAGAGAAGAAATCACAGGAAGCTGATTCTCCAACACTGAACCAAAAATAACCACATTAAGAATGAGAAAGCCCTGGAACAGAGAACGAAGAGCACAACAGAATGACACTAGATGCGGAGGATTTGGGGAGATGTTTGAAGACCTACAGAAACAGATATAAAAAGAAAAAAAAGAAGTAAGGAAAGACAGAAAGAAGGAATGAAGGAAGGAAAGAAAGGAAGGACATAGGGAAGAGAAAGGAGAAAGGGATATAGGAAGAAGGGATAGAAGAATGGGGAGAATGAGAGAAAGAGAAGAAAAAGTCTGCTCAGTTATATACACATGGCTCCTGACTCATGACAATGAAGGAACTTGTCATTGACTTCTAGAAGGACCTTCTGTTGTGACAGTTTCCAATATGTATGCCTTTATAATAATAAAGTCATATTAAACTCCCTCTTCTGAGGGTAACTTGTGTCGGGTTTTCTGCTCCTTAAGCTAAGCTCCAGACTAAAACCAGAAAGAGCAAATGGAGGAGAGCCTAGTATTTCCTGCTCCTCCTTAGAAACAATGACATCCACCATCCTGGTAAAGCTTTAGCATTATTTGTGTGATCTTTAAATACTCAGAGGTCTGGAAAGTCTGATTAGTTTAAACTCATCTGATGTAAGATTGAATTCAACATCCTCTTTCTACCCTTCTCTTCCCCTTCTTTGCTCTTCATTATAAAAATCATGGACAACAGAAGCTCAAAGAATTTCTAACAATATTGTTGTGTATGAAGGAGCCCTGAACATCATTACCCTTTGCAGAAGCTCTATTTCTTGCTCTGCTTCATGAGCTTGGATACGTAAGAGCCCAAACTCTTCCTCCGAGTTAAAATATATACCATGGCATGAATTGCTTAGATGCAGATCATGTGGTTAAATATTCACACTGCCCATCTAATGAGTTAGTTACTTTTAATAATCTATTCAACTCAGTGTGCCTACTTTTTCTTCCTTTCTTTCTCTCTTTCTTTCTCCTTTTCTTTCCTGTTTTCTTTTTGTTTCTTTCTTTTTTCCTATTTTCTTCCTTTCTTTTCCTCTTCATTCCTTAAAAAAACAAACAATATATTGTCTACCATGCTCCAGGAACCGAGTAGCAGCCTATTGAGCTGAGGAAGAAATATACATCTGCAAAGTACTTATAAGTACATCTAGAGCATGATGTAACTTATGGGCTAACTGTACTTGGTATCTGGAATTGATGAGTTCAGGATGATGTGATTCACTTATATGGTTTTTTTATTTTTAAATTTTTTCATTAAATTGTCTCCTCACCCTTAAACTACTGCTTTCTGATCTAAACAATGCTCTGTAGATTAATGTCCAATTTTGCTCAATTTTGAACTATGTTTCCAATGACATTATCCTCAAAACTTTTAACCTCTATTCACTATAATTTTAATAACAATGGATCATAACAAACAAAAAACTGCACAATTTTATAGGGAAAAACACTTTTACCTGGAAACAGGGAAAGTCATATGGAATCCCAATTCATTTGGTAAATATCATTGAGTACTGGAAAATCATGAGACATATTGTAACAACAGAGCAGCATGTCTCCTACAATAACCTTTTCTATTTATTTAATCCAGCTCATTAATGAAGATCTTCTTTCCATTGTCCTGATATAGGAATACTCCAAAACCACAGGCTTACGTTTTGACAGCTAATTTTGCAGGTTATAATTTCCCGCTTAACCCAAGAGAAAAAAAAGAGATGGATGATTGAGATTAATCATTTGTAAAATATAATTCTGTCACAGATAATAATTGCACGATCTTTCCCTTTACTGAAATCCCCAGAATGTACCATAAATTGTCACACTTTGTAACAGAACATGTAACACATTAGGGGACTCCTAATAAAGCAAGTCTGCTACAAAAACAAACCAATTGCCTTCTAATTGGCATGTCTCCACGTGATTATTCTCCTGTGAAGGAAAACTGTGCTTTGAGTAAAGAAGGGTTTAAAAATTACTATTCAAGAGATGATTGTCTCCATCTTATTACTATTGGAGCTATAATATATGGAACTTCCTTACTTCATGCAATCCTGCTAGAACATGCAATTGTCTACCCAGAGGCAAAATGGTCCTTGATAGAAAAGAGAACAAATTCAGACAATTTTAATTAATTTTAAATTTTAAAAAGACTATCAAAGTGATCATAAAAGAATTGACTTTCTAAGAATGGCTACATGAGTCCATCAAGGACAGGACTGGCTTTATTCACAGAGGAACGCTCTGTAAATGTTACTTTTTTCCCCTGAGCCCATCTGATAGGTACTTGATACTGTTTAATAAAAAAGGGCAAAAAAATTTCAGTGGTTTTTATGTGATGTTTCCAGAGTAAACTCAGGCTAAGTTGGACATAATGGAAAGGGAGGTCTGTGGATCTCTGTAATCTTAACCTGTATGAGCTGAATTGACTAAGGACAGAAGCTAATGAAATCAGGTTGAGTTTAATGTTTGTGTGGGCCATGCAGTGCCTGCTCTTGTCTGTACACACCTGTAGACAATACAGCTCTCCATGACACCAACCTCAAAAATGTATATTACAGAGAGAGATTAAATGGGTTCAAATGTCCCCCATCACAAATTCTTTGAACATATTACTATAGTCAACTGTCATTTATTATGCTTTATTTTTAAAACTAAAAAATTAAATTTCAAGTGTCTCATAAAAATTATATGTTAGACAGGTGGTAGATATGTTAGTAGCTTGTTTTACCTAAGCTACAACGTATATACAATTATAATGCAAACATTACATTGCACCTCACAAAGGTCTGCAATTATTATTTGTCACTCATTAATATAACGAATTTATACAATATATTCCAGAAACATAGAAGAAAAATTTCACAGTGTCTTCATTGTGAATAAATGATCATGTTTGAGAAGTTACTTTTAAATCTAATTTAAACATCACATTGTATTCACATGTATCAGCATATTACAGGGTACTCTATAAATATGTTTATATGTCATATCTATCCCTCTGAACCCTATGCTTTTGTGAGATATGCATTAAATTTCATGACTGCATTCTTTTCTCCTTCCTCTCTTGATCTGCCTACTCACCTCAGGAATCCCTCTCTCATATACCCATTTTCAAGTATTTATTTTGTTGGACTGTGAGTTAGCCTTTCAGGGAATGACACCATTTGAATTGTGTGTGTGTGTGTGTGTGTGTGTGTGTATGTGCATGCGCGCGTGTGCGTGTGCCTGTGTGTGTGTACACTTCTAAAATTAAATTTAAATTTAAAAAAAGCTGGGCAAGGATGGTTGAATCCTGTCATTGTAACTATTCAGGAGGTTAAGATCAGGAAGACTGAGGTTCAAAGCCAAACTGAATCAATAAAAAGTTAGATGTGCCATACTATCATCAGTCAGACTACCTTCTTCTTTTCAAATCCTTTGATAGTTTTCCTTTAAATTTAAGTAAGGCCTACAGTCTTTGCAATGGCCAACCAGAATCTAGACCATTAACATCTCTCTAATCTGGTCCTTCCAGCCTTTCCTAAACCCAGGGTTAACCCTCTATTCTCATTGCATCAGAGACATTTGGCAGAATCTCTAGTGAGCTTAGTGTTTCACATATCCTGCAATAGGCTTTTTGGCAGCAGTATTTGAGGGAGGGTAACCTGTAGAGGCCTGCTTACTTGCTTTTAGGAGGAAGAGAGAAATGAAAATAAGGATATAGGTTGACACATTGTAACAATGAGACGTACAAAACACTATGTTGAAAATGAACTTTACAACTTAGGCAGCAGGGGCAGGTGGGGAGTTGTGGAGGTGAGAGGGAAGGGATGGTAGGGGAAAACAAAGGAGGAGGCAACAATGTATTCATTACCTTGATCATGTAACTGTAACCCTTCTGTACAACATTTTTCAATAAAAATTACAAAAAAAATGGATCCGTTTTGTTTTGCATCTTTTAGGTCAATGAAAACAAAACACAAACTAGTATCACAATATCTCAAAAATATAAATTATCCCACTACACATAAAAAAGTAGACTCCTGTCAAACACAAATGGTTCATGACTGCAATCCTAGTTATTCAGGGGACTGAGATATAAAGATCATTGTTCAAAGCAAACTCTAGGCAGGAAAATTCATAAGACTCTTATTCCCAATTAACTACCCAAGAAACTGGACATGGAATTGTTGCTCAAGAGGTAGAGCACCAGCCTTGAGTTAAAAAAGCTAAAGGAATGCACCCAAGCCCTAAATTCAAGTCCCATGTGAGCACATTCATGCACATGCACATGCACACAAACACACAAGAAACATCTGGATCCTTCTTTCCTATTAAAATAATAATTGATTTCCCATTATCTTTTTATTTATAGAAATAAACACAGATGATTACATATAAATGTGAATGTATTTAGGAAAGTCAGAGTTTTTATGCTATTAATATTTATATCTCATGTATTTAAAGGCATATTTTCAGTTCATGTATATTCTTGTATACATGTTCTCTATTTTGTAACCTGTTTCTCTTATCTAAAAATAATGTAATATGTTCATAGGTCACTACATTCTGGCATGGATTTATAGTCACCTCTTGGGGAACACCTAGTAGTTCTAATTTTCAGAATTACAAATGTGTAGAATACTTACAACTTTATAAATGCAGTTAGGGACATATATCAGTGTTGCTTGGCTGCAGTAAGAAGAAACAGAATTCTATATTAAAATCTTATATTTCTGCATTTGGTGAATTGCATTTATATACATAAATTCATTTTGACAGTAAATCTTCCATCCTGTCTTCATGCTTGCTGGGAAATAAGGAAGAAGACATCACTTCCCGGTATATGCTAGCATAGTCCTAGCATATGTTAGGTCATAATGGTGGGATTTACACAGGTGGCTGAGGCTTGACTGAGTTATTGCTACTGCTCAGTATATTAAATACATGGTGATTTGAAGCAATGACAGGAGTGTTTGAAACTTCATCTTCTATTGAATGTAAATGCAATGTTAATTTCCAGAGTCTGCCTGAGCGTTCTTGTTTTGGAATTTCACTATTTTTGAAGGAGAAATATACCTGGGCAGGGGATACTTTTGCCAGACATCAGAAGCTGTGGACAGCCTAAATAATGAAATAAGTAAATTTGGATAAAATACCAGTCTTTGTACCTACTTCATATCCTCCTGGCTATATCATCCAAGTAAAGAATAATTTGAAAAATCTCTGGGTTTGAGATCTTGGTTGAACTGTGTTTCTAAAATATCATCCATTTGAGCATAGCGACAATAAGTCCCAGGGCCTTCCATCAATCTTTTCCCTTCCTCATTTGGTTCTCCTAATTCCATTATTTCTGAAGACTGGAATGCTTTGAGTTTGAGAATCACTCTAGGCTTCTGCACTGATTAGAACATGGAATGCAATACTTTTGTCCTCACTGAGAAGTGGATCAACTCTCTGCATACTCTGCATACCTTCATGTGTGGATATCTGGAGGAAATAGAACTTGCACTGGTAGCTCTGTGGTGGAGATTATACATGGAGACCAGCCAAGGATTTCCAATATAGTTCCCTGTGAGACAAATTATTTGATTTAGATATTATTTGTTAATAAGTCTAGGTCGTACTAGAAGTTAGTTCACTGTAGAACAGAGTAACTGTTTTGTCAACTATAAAATGTAATGGGTGAAGTGGGCCTTTCTATGTACTTCCTAAAGCAATACTGGATAAATGAAGACAGGGCTAAAGAATATAAACAAAAACACCTGACCTTGCCTAGTGTGTTTCAGTTCAGATGGCAAAATATTCATTAGCATTCACTGGTATTTTGAGTGCTAAAAGAGTTAAGCTTTTTAAATATCCTTAAGAACAAGATCATTTGGACTATTGCATCAAGCATAAAAGACTGAATATTTTGAGCCTTTGGGGCCTAAAATATGTGAAGCATATAAAGCAAAAAGATGGCTAAAATTTCTTTTTGAGGCTTTACATAAATTTAAATGGCTCTTTAGGTTAAAGCATATCCTAACTTCTCTGTGGTCATCTAATAAATAAATTCTAGCCGACTTGTTCACTTTCTATAGGAAATAATCAGCTCCACCCTAGTGTTGAGAAAACAAGAACCTCCTGAGAAGGTCTTTGGCCTCATATCCCAAAGCACTTACTCCAAACAGCCATTTAGGAACCATCTGGGCAACTAGACCATTTAGGAAGCATCCTTTGCTCAAAGAAGTAAGATTGTAAATGGTTATAGATAAACCATAACTACATCAACAATGCATTTTACAAGTGAATAGGGAATAGAAAATTTCTTCAACTTGAGTCATGGCTTTCTATTGTTTCAGCTCATGAAGGAAGAATGACACTAGTTAGAGAATGAATATGAAAGACTGAAGTAGTGCCTTTAGGTTTATAGAGTAAACCCATAATACCCCACCTTTACCAAGGTGAATAAACAGTGTCTTTCTTTTCTACTAGGAAAGTCACGTTGCTTGGTTGCTTCCTTTGAAAGTACTAGTTCACTTTTCTGGCAATGTTGCTATACTTGCTATTTTGAACTTAAGAGCATGTTCTGGTACTCATAACAACAAGCTAGCTGATTTGTTTTACTGGATCAACATGGCAGTCTCAGAAATATTGCCAAAGCCCCAGATTAACAAAAGAGAATAATAAGGACTTAAGGGATCAGGGCTGCCGTATCATCCGACTGCTTTGAACATAACCAAAGACCACAATCCAGCATCAGCCACTTTAACTGAACCAACTAAATCTCTAAGTGCCCATTAAAGGTTATAAAAACAGGAAGTTCAAAGTTGATTGTGCTCTCCTAGGAAGGAAGATTGCATACCTCCGAAATAGTGTATTGCATATTAGTTGATATTTATAATCATCAGGACTGTGGTTCTTAGTTGTGGGAGTCTGGGGTAAGTGGTAAAACTTTCTTTTTGTGGATAGTGTTAATTTAAAACAAATACAACAATATATTTTTACCTAATACCATCTAAGAAGCTAATAAAAGGAGAGTATATGAATTTGAAAATTAAACAAACTCAATTATAAGCTAAATGTCTATAAATAATGAGAATAATACTTTTAAACAATGCTATCTCAATTGATAACACAACACAAACTTTGTTATGATATAACCAAGTGAAACAGTTCAAAATAAAAACGTATCTTTTCTTTAAGAACACAGTAATATTCACCCATCCTTAGTCAATAGAAATGCCTTCTATGTTATATAAAATATAAAATATTCATCAAAATATTTAAGTCATTCTCTGTCAAGGCAAAAGTAAAGATTGATATATTGCTATACTTCTATTAGAAAAAAAGAACTCTTCATCTTGGCCCCATGCATGAAATAAGGGATGGAATTGGATGCCATCTTTGTTGATTATTCAAGAATAAAAGAAAAAAGGAAGTTCTCTCTCCTCCCCAGGGAAAAGAACTCAGAAGGTATTAATATCATAATTACCCAATCACCACTTTAATCGGATTTAGATGATTTAAGGAAAAAAGGCTCCCAGCAGAAAGACAGCAGACCATTTAAAGCTGAAAATATGTTAATAATACTTGAAAATATTTACAACAGAAACTAAAGGGTCTTTAGAAAACTCCTTTGGACTCATTTTTGAGTCCTGAAAATTTCCCTAAGTGCTAATAAAACAAGGACATTAATTAAGCAAGGCATAGCAAAGAGAAAGGAATCTCCCCTGATCTCTGGCCAAGATTATTCCATAACCACTTTTCAACAATTTGGCGATGTATGCATTATATCATCCATTCACAAACAAGGAAATTGATACCTGGACAGATCAGACAACTCTTTCAACATTTCCCTGAAGGGAGGGAGTCACGTGTGAGGCCTTGTCTGCCAGTTATAAGGTTTTCTTATAAAGCAGAGTGAAAATGGCCAGAATGGTGTGAACAGTGTGAGAAAAAATAATGTATTTTGCTGATTAAGCAAAACAGATTATTTAAAAACCAAGTATTTGTCCCCGGTATAAACGTCAACCTTTCTGAAGGTACGAAGAGTCGGACTTTTAAGAAGATAGATGAAATCTTTTTGGAGTAAAGATATGGTTACTTTACACCTTGTGGCAAACTAAGATGTTCAATAATTCTAAGAATAAGCTTATGCAATGTCAAATTCCTTTCAAGAGTCAAGTAGCTTAGTTTCCTGACTTTAGATTTGTTTAAAGCCAATGGTCCAAGTTGTTTTTTTGTTTTTTTCTTCCTGATGGTACAAACATGCCAAGGTTTTATGAGCCATAACACTTTAATTACTGATGTTAACAGAGTTCTACCTAGTTTAGGAGCTTTTCTTTAGAATCAGCCTTCGGAATGTTTTTGGAGCCATATGATGTAATTACTCCCATTATGTTTTGGCCAACTAAGCTGGCTTTTGAACAAAAATATTGTTATTAGTCCTGTTGCAGTTGCTCTGTATATACCAAAGTAGATTTAGTTACTCATATCTAATAAAAATAGCTTGGAATACCATCAAATTGCATGAATCTGATCCCTTGTACATGTTCACAGTAAATCCATAGTCTAGGGAAGACAGTTTCTGAAACAGAGTCTGACATTTAAAAAGCAATGTCAGAAGCTAGATTTAGTTTACAAACTCACAAATAAGCATTTTGGCTGGTATGCAAGTGTATACAAACGTATTAACTGAAATACAATAGATTGGAGGGAGATCTCAAACAGCATAATTCCTTAGAAAGACAAAAATCAAAGTTCAGCAAAATAAAATATCAGGAAAACGTACTCCAAAGGAGGTAGGGCAGGGTCATGGAGAAAGAGTAGATGAATGAAGAGGAGAAGAGGGGACTATGCAGACAAGAACCCAATGTATATCCTACAAAATTAAGGAGAATGAGGGAAGGAGTGGGTAAGAATGGAATGGGATAGAACTTTGAAAGGGGTAACACTGATAAGTGCATTGTATTCACAAACTGCTTTGTTAAATGGCAGCATCTTTGTACAACCACCTAAAAGTACTAATAATGAAGGAAAAAATTCACAAAAAGCAATGTCAGTGTGATTTGAGCAGGAGCCTCTAAATTAATGGCTTGAAGTGACTTCATTCATTCAGATGCTTAAGGCCAGGAATGTTTGTTTGTTGTCTGTTTATTTATTTATTGCTAGGGTTTGATCTAGGACTTTGTGATTGCTAGGCAGGTGCTTTACTGTTTTAGCTATACCTTCAAGCTTTCTGGAAACCAGATATTGTCTTTCCAGAAAATCCTGTACTTTGATTCTCCTATTTATAATCTTTGTTGTAGCAGGAATGATGAGCTATTACTGTCACAAGCAGCTTTTTCTATTGAGAGCAGGTCTTACCAACTTTTGTCCATGCTGGCCTAGAACTGCTGTCTTCCTGGTCTGTATCTCCCAAGTATTAGGCTTATGAATGTGAGTCAACAATGCCCAGACAGAAATATTTAAACAATTAATTCAAGAATTCTTCTCAGAGTGGAACGTTCCTCAAATATGACAATGGTTTGATGCGTCTTAATTTCAATAGCAATTTCATATTTTGTTTATATATTATTACAGTTTGTTCCTATGATTTTTTGAGTTAATGTATATCATATAGCCAAAGGCATACAGTGTATATAAACTGAACAATTCTAATGTATGTATCTCTCTTGTGTTAACACCAAAATTGAAATGGATGACATTGTAAACATCCTACAAATCCTGGCATTCAGTGTATTCTCACTCCAGGATAGCAACTATCTGACTTCTAATTGCAATAGATTACATGAGCCTACTTTGTAACTTTGCATGCACAAATCCACACCATCATACTTTTTTGTGTGTCTGGACTTATTCTACTTCACATTGTGTATCTGAGATTTATTTATGTTGCTGTGTGTAACACACTTTTTTTTCTTTTTTGAGGGGGGGGCGGGGATTTGAAGTTTACCATTCTATGATTATACCACAATTCATTGACCTGTCTACTGTAGATGGATGCTTGAGTTATCTGGGAGCTATTATAATACTAACTCTCTTGTACATGTGGGTAGAATCAAGCACTCATTTCTGTTGTGTATTTAGCTGGTAAAACTAAATTGTAGTTCGCTTTTATGGGCATGGCCAATTTTTCCCCCAAAGTGTTTATACCAAGTTCCTCTCCTAAGTTGTTTAAATGATTTCATAGAAAAGATCTTTTGAGCAATATTATTTATTACATTTATCATTTCAGAAAACCGGAAGTGATGCTGTAGCTCCAGTGGTAGAGTTGAGGGACAGCACCTAAGCCCAGAGTTCAAGCCCTGCGACCGACCAAAATAAATAAGTAAATAAATAACATTTTAGAAATTTTTCAATTAATTAATTAATTAATTTTTTATTGTGAGAATACCATACAGAGGAGTTACAATTACATGGGCAAGATAACGGGTACATTTCTTTTTTTTTTTTTTATTGTGAAAATACTGTACAGAGGGGTTACAATTACATGGGCAAGATAGTGAGTACATTTCTTATCAAGCATTGTAGCCTCCTCCTTTGTTTACCCTTCCCATCCCTTCCCATCCTCCCTCCCCAAGTTGTAAAGTTCGTTTTCGACATGACAACTTGTACTTCTCATTGCTGCAACAAGTCCACCTGTATCCTTATTTAAACGACTTGTTTTTCCCCTTCCCCTCCACAAATTATACCGACATCAAATACAGTGAAAGCAGGGGTTATACTTTCGGGAAGGGGCATACAAAGCAACAAAGAAACAATCATATAATTGCGTTAGAAACAAATGCATGAAAGAAAAAAAATTTAAAATACATATCTTAGGGTTCATTTTCCTAACATCACCTTATCTGACCTTTTCTGCTTGACTCATACATATACTAGATATTTCAAATAAGGGAAATCATAGGACCTATGTTTCTTTGGGCTTGGCTTACTTCACTTAATATAATTTTTTCCAAGTCTTTCCATTTCCTAACAAATGGGGCAATGTCATTCTTTCTGATGGAAGCATAGAATTCCATTGTGTATATATACCACATTTTCTTGATCCATTCATCTACTGAGGGGCATCTATGTTGGTTCCAGATCTTAGCTATGGTAAATAATGCTACAATAAACATAGTTGTGCTGGTAGCTTTAGTGAGTACATTTTTTATCAAGCATTGTTGCCTCCTCTTTGTTTCCCCTTCCCATCCCTTCCCATACTCTCCCTTCTCCCCCCTACCCGACCCTCCCCCCACCACCACCAAAGTTGTAAAGTTTGTTTTTTGACAGAGCTTTTGCATGGCAAAGGACATAGCTAGCAAGATCAATAGAAAGCCCACAGATTGGGAGAAGATCTTCACTAGCCATACAACAGACAAGGGTCTCATATCTAAAATATACATGGAACTTGAAAAATTTAAATCCCCAACAACAAATCTTCAAAGAAACAATAGCCCAATAAATAAGTGGGCTAAAGACTTAAAGAGAAGCTTTTCTGAAGAGGATAGAAATTCTTTCTATAACATTAGCTTTCTATAACATTTTATTTTACTCTTTGCTCTCCTAGTCTACTTCCCCTCCATTGAATTTGTGGTCTTCTTTCTTGTTATTTTCTTCACAGAAACAAGAGTATTCCTTTAGGATGTTCTGATTGATTTGCAAGCAGTGTATGTACACTTAGGGTGAATTGCCAGCAAGAGAGTTGGCCATGGTCTTACTGCTGACTTCCTACACATTTGGATAAGACTTGACCACCATTAGGCTGTGGGTGAGACACGAAACACGGGAGGTTTGACGAAGGCAGTGAAGTATCTTCTACAGGATCTCATAAAACTCAGAGAGGTATAAGCACAAATTCAATTCCAAATTCCACAAGATTGCCAGTACCTGAGCCTTCAACTTGTCATCGCCCCACAGGATTTCACCTTTAACTTGGCCAGATAATTACCCTTTGGTGAGGTTGAGGTTCTGATTCTTAGTCAAGAAAACAAAATATCACTGGTGGCTCTTCCCAGCTGTAAGTTTTAGTGATTCCAGATGTAGAAATCAAAGAAATACTGGCAACAATGTGCAGTCCAAAGAAAAAGGAAATTAAATGTGCAGACTGTTTTCCAAACATTTCAAAGACCCCAGAAATGTACCCACACCCAAAATCAATATTTGTATTTTAGTCTCTGCTTAATTTCAACTATTAGGGCTTGCACCACAGATGAAAGTGATCTGAAATAGAATTTGTTTTTCTCCACTAATAATTTTTTATTTTCACTTATATGAAACATTTCAGAGGAAGCAGATATTTAGTTTAAATGTTTTATTTTAATAGGAATATCCTTCTATATTGGAAATATATATCAAGACATCTGTAGGGATAGTTTTCTTCTTAATATACTGTTTTACTATGCATGAATTTTTTAATTAATAGATCTGAACCAAATTGAGTTGGTAATGATTTGTACTAATTAGGTGGGTACACTTGGTATTAATATAAAGCTATGATGTTTAAAAATGCTCATGGACAATAAGTTTAATTTTTTTCATCTAACTAGAAAACAACAATAATAATCCTATTCATGAATTATTTCCCATGTGACTCTATGAAGAATAGTCAAACTGACAAAGGAGAAACTATATTCTGAAGAAAGAGGAAAAGACTCTCAGGAACCAAGAAAGAGATGACAGGACAGCTAAGAAGTATAAAGAAACAGAAAGGTGGCAGGAAAAGCAGAAAACAACTAACAATTCTAACCTTGGCTCCTTGAGGGGAGGAGAAGCTGAAGATACAAAGATGGGAGAAGCCAGAGAGGCCTGGCCATGTACAAGCAATCCACAGGGTGAGCCCAGACTTCACAGGGACCTTAAACTTCATGCTTTGCTCCTGAAGACAAGTCAGAATCACAACAGAAATTTTTTTTTTGGGGGGGGGGGGTTTGTCGTGGATGGGGCCTGGGTGCTGTCTTTCAGCTTTTGTGCTCAAGACTAGTGCTATACCACTTTGAGTTACAGCTCCATTTTACTGGTGGTTAATTGGAGATCAGAGTCTCATGGACTTTCCTGCCCAGGCTGGCTTTAAATTACAAACCTCAGATCTCAGCCTCCTGAGTAGCTAGGCTTAGAGGTGTGAGTCACCAGTGCCCACTATATTTTGTTTCTTTCCTTACCTTGGAGTGTTATAACAAGATGATAATTGAGAAAGTGTCCATTGCTTGAGACTGAGCTCCTTCTGGTAACTGGAAAACAAGGATTAATTATGGCTCGAGGCATCTTAGAATACCTTGCCACAGTGTCTTGGTGAGAGGAGGCCAAAATAGATTGTTCTCGAAGATGGGGAGGTCTAACATGGACCCACTGTAAAGTTTAAGTAGTGGAAAAGTAGAACAGCAAAAGGTGTAGTGGTTGGTGTTACAACCCACCTCCACAATGCATATAAATGAAGATCAGGGCAGAAATTATGAAATGGAGACTAAGTAATAATACAAGAAATCAATGATATAAACGGTTGGGCCATTGGTAAGCTAGAACTAAGCAAAAATTTTCTACAAGGAAAACTAAAATACCAAAGAAAGACAGTAAAGAAGATATGAACAGAGTTAGTCTCTCATGTTAATACATAGGTAAAGTTAATATTATGCAAATAGCTATTCTACAGAAAGCAATACACAGATTCAATACAATGCAATCCTCATTAAGAATCTCAATGTCATTTTTCACAAATATAGAAAAAAATCCTAAAGGTCATACAGAAGCACAAAAAAGACCATGAGTAGTAAAAGAAATCCAAAGAAGTAAGCCAAGCCCAAAGAAACATAGGTCCCATGGTTTCCCTTATTTGCAATATCTAGTATATGTATGAGTCAAGCAGAAAAGGTCAGATAATGTGATGTTAGGAAAATGAACCCTTAGATATCTATGTAAAGGTTTTTTTTCTTTCATGCATTTGTTTCTAATGCATTTATAATATTATTTCTTTGTTGCTTTGTATGTCCCTCCCCCACAGTATAACCCCTGCTTTCACTATATTTGATGTCGGTATAACTTGTGGAGGAGATGGGGAAAAACAAGTCGTTTAAGGATACAGGTGGACCCGTTGCAACAATGAGAAGTACAAGTTGTCATGTCAAAAACGAACTTTACAACTTTGGTGGGGGGCGGGGGGAGGCTGGGAAGGGATGTGAAGGGTAAACAAAGGAGGAGGCTGTAATGCTTGATAAGAAATGTACTCATTATCTTGCCCATGTAATTGTAACCCCTCTGTACAGTAAGTTCACAAAAAAATAAAAATAAAAATTAAAAAAAAGAAGACCTGATTTTCTTTGCAGCTTGCTTAAGTAAGGAGGATTTCTTTTTACATAGGCTAGGTACCAATGGCATTAAAGCGAGGTTAATAGATTATTAAAAAAGAAAGTCTTTGGAAAAAAAAAAGAAATCCAAAGCAAAATGGTCAATAGATTACAATACTTGATTTCTAATTATACTACAAAGCCATAGTAATAAAAATAGCATAATACTGGCACAAAAAGAGACATGTAGACCAGTAGAATGGGATAGAAAATAAAACCCACCCAAAAGGGAACCCTACTACATTCTTAGTTGGAGTGTAAACTTGTTTAATCATTTTGGAAAGCAGTATGGAGGTTCCTCATAGACTCCACATAGAGCCCCCCTATGACCCAGTAATCCCACTTTTGGGCATTTACTCAAATCATCACAAACAAGGTCATACCAAAGCTACCAAAAGAGCCATGTTTATCGCAGCATTATTCACCATAGCTAAGATATAGAACCAACCCAGATGCCCCTCAGTAGATGAATGGATCAAGAAAATGTGGTATATATGGGGTTGCAGTTGCATGAATAGGGTAATGAGTACATTTTCCATCGAGCAGTTACCTCCTCCTTTGTTTTTCCCCTACCATCCCTTCCTGCCTCACTTTTCCAACTTCTCCCTCCACCCCCACCTCGAAATTGTAAAGGTGGTTTTTCAACATAGTGTCTTGTACATCTCATTGTTACAATGGGTCAACCTGTATCCTTATTTAAGCATTTTGTTATATCCCTTCTACTCCACAAATTATAAAAATGTATGTCCAAGATGCAGGACACTGGAATCAGATATAGTAAAAACAGAGGTTATACCATGGGGGAGGAACATACAAAAGAAACAAAAGGATTATATGTGGTATAATGGAATTCTATGCCTCCAACAGAAAGATTGACATCATCCCATTTGTTAGGAAATGGAAAGACGTGGAAAAAAATTCATTAAGTGAAGTAAGCCAGGACCAAAGAAACATAGGTCTAATGGTTTCCCTTATTTGCAATAACTAGTACATGTCTAGGACAAACAAAAAAGGATCAAAAGCTATGTACATACGACCATATAAAACGATGTTTAGCAAAATGAACCCTAAGATAGGGACACGTGTGGTTTTTTCCTTTCTTGCTATTGTTTTTAACATACTTATAATGCACTATGTGATCCTTTTGTTTCTTTTGTATGTTCCTCCCCCATGGTATAACCTCTGTTTTTACTATATCTGATTCCAGTGTCCTGCATCTTGGACATACATTTTTATAATTTGTGGAGTAGAAGGGATATAACAAAATGCTTAAATAAGGATACAGGTTGACCCATTGTAACAATGAGATGTACAAGACACTATGTTGAAAAACCACCTTTACAATTTCGAGGTGGGGGTGGAGGGAGAAGTTGGAAAAGTGAGGCAGGAAGGGATGGTAGGGGAAAAACAAAGGAGGAGGTAACTGCTCGATGGAAAATGTACTCATTACCCTATTCATGCAACTGCAACCCCTCTATACAGTATATTTACAATAAAAATATATATGGAAAAAGAAAAGAAAGCTATATAAAAGCTATATATAAAAGATATAACTATATCTATATGATTTTTTACAAAGAAATAAAAAACACGTGTAGGGGAAAAGACAGCATCTTTAATAAATAATGTTGGAAAAACGGGATCTACCCTTTCAGAAGGTTCCTGTCTCTCACCCTGTACAAAATATTTACTCAAACTGGATAAAAAACTCTGAACATTTAAACTCCTAGAATAAAACATAGAGAAGATCTTTGAAGAGACAGGCACAAGCAACATCATTTTGAGTATAGCTATGATTGTCCTGAAGTAAGAGCAAGAACTGACAGATGAGATTGCATTAAATTGAAAGGCTCTCCATAACAAAGAAAGTAATTGTTGAAGGGGAGACATGGTTCAAAAAGAATTGTACTCATTGCTCATTACCTGATTCATGTAACTGTAACCCCACTGTATATCAACTTTTACAATAACAATAAAAATAAATTTAAAAAAGAAAGAAAGCAATTACTGAAATTGTGAGATTTCAGAATGGGAGAAAATCATTGCCAACTATTAATTTGATAAAAGATTGACATCTAGAACATGCAAAGTGTTCCAAATATTAAACCAACTGTTCCAAACAATCCAATTAATAAATGGGTAAATGAACTGAAGAGATATGTCTCAGAAGTACAAATGGCTAGCACGTAGATGAAGAAATGTTCATCATCTGTAGCCATAAAAGAAATGCAAATCAAAACAACAATGAGATCGCATCTCACTCCAGTCAATATAATTATTATTGATAAAACAACAATATTAGACAAGATATGGGGAGGGTAGAAGGAATCCTTTTTTATTATTATTGAAATATGATATATTAAGGGAATACAGTTTCATAGGTGATGAATATATTTCTTTTTCAACAATGTTACCTCTTTTTCACTCTCTCCCAATTTTTACCTCCTGTCCCCACCCACTAGTTGTATAGTTCATTTCCAACATACTATCTAGTGAGTACCACTACTGTATCTGTTCCTACATATCTGTGCCCACTTCTTACCCTCCCAAAGACAGATAAACAAATAAGAAATGGAAAGACTTGGAAAAAATTATATCAAGTGAAGTAAGCCAGGCCCAAAGAAACATAGATCCCATGGTTTCCCTTATTTGCAATAACTAGTATATGTCTGAGACAAGCAGAAATGGTCAAATATGTTGATCTTAGGTGAAATGAGCACCAAGATAAGGATTCAAATATTTTTTTCTTGCTTGCTATTGTTTCTAACAGATTTATAAGATGATTTCTTTGTTGCTTTGTATGTCCCTCCCCCAAAGTGTAACCCCTGTTTTCACTGTATTTGATGTTGGTATAATTTGTGGAGTGGTTGTAACAAGATGTTATGTCGAAGATGAACTGTACCCCATTGCAACAATGAGATGTACAAGTCATTATGTTGAAAAGGAACTGTACAAACAACTTTGGCACAGGGAGCAGGGGGGATGGGGGGGTGAGAAGGAGGAGATGGGAAGGGATGGGAAGGGGAAACAAAGGAGGAGGCAACAATGCTTGGTAAGAAATGTACTCATTACCTTGCCCATGTAATTGTAACCCCTCTGTATGGTATTTTCACAATAGAAAAAAAAAGACAAAACAAAACAAAACAACCCTATTTCCATTTCCTGAAATTCATTTCTATAAATGTAATTGATGCAATTGTATTTTCTCAGAGGCACATAGGCATTGTGCCTTTGTGTTCCTCCCCTAAGATATCTTCCTTTGGTTCCACTGTGTGTGAATACCTACAGAGGACAGTGAATCTTTATGTGGGAATGTAAATTGGAAATAAGTATGGAGGCTCTTAAAAAAACTAAAAGTAGAATTATCCTATGTTTCTATTCTTCTAGATATATAACTGAAGAAATGTAAGTCAACATACAGTAGCGACACATGTATACTCCTTTCAGTTGCAACATCATTTACAAGCCAACCTATGGATCCAGCCTAGGTCTATCAGTGCATAACTAAAGAAAATATGGCATAGTATTATTTAGCCATAAGAAGAATGAATTAAGAGATCAGTGCTGACAACTTGCAACTGTAATTTTAGCTAATAAAGAAGCTGAGATCTAGAAGATGGTGGTTCAAAGGCAGTCCAAACAGAAAATCAGAGATCCCCTTTGAACCTCGATCCTCAGACTCAGCCTCCTGAGTAGCTAGAATTACAGGCATGAGTCACCGGCGCCTGGCTGAGAAATTTTATTTCTAATGGTGACATGTACTTTTAATAAATTTATTTGCAAGAGAGTTGCACTTTGGTACTATTATATTATTACCTCTATGTATATAATAATTTTAGCATACATATAAAGAAAAATCATCATCTGCTAAGATTATCCTAGACATATTCTAATTATGGAACCCATCTTTCTTTGGGTATGGCTTACTTCACTTAGTAAGATTTTTTTCCAGTTCTTTCCATTTCCTTACAAATGGGGTGGTGTCATTCTTTCTAATGGAAGCATAGCATTCCATTATGTGTGTGTATACATATATATGTATATATATATACATGTCACATGTTCTTGATCCATTCATCTACTGAGGGGCATTTGCGTTGGTCCCATATCTTAGCTATGGTGAATAATACTGCGATAAAGATGGTTGTGCTGGTAGCTTTACTATTGCCTTGTTTGTGATCATTTGGGTAAATGCCCTGAAGTGGGATTGCTGGGTTATAGGGGTGCTCTATGTACAAATGACCGTATCAGTTGACGCTAAACAAAATGAATTCCAAGACATGGACACAGAGGTTTTCTTTGTTGTTGTTTTTAATGTTTTATGTGATTTTTTTTTTGTTTCTTTTGTATATTCTTCCCCCTACGGTATATCCTTGTTGTCACTGTATTTAATTTGGTTCTCTGGTATTGTGTATACACTTATTTGAATAAGGGAAGGGTGGGAGGACAACACAATGCTGAGACAAAGGACTAATGACAGTGATATAAATAGGACAGTATGTTGGAAATGATCTGTACAACTTTGGGTTAGGGGCATTGGGGGAGGGAAAGTAGGAGAAAAATGAGTTAAGGGGTAACACGTTTGATAAGAAATGTACTCATCACCTTATTTATGTAACTGTAACCCCTTGTACATCACCTTGACAATAAAAATTTTTCTTTAAAAAAAAAAAGAAAATCACAGAGATTCTGTCTCTAAAACAATCAGCAAAAAGCTAGGATAAAGGTGTGGCTCAGGTACTAGAGTGCCAAACTAGTTAGGAAAGCTAAGCCAGTGTGAGATTTTGGATTCAAACCCCAGCAACAACAGATAAATAAAAATAAAATAAATAAATAAACAAACAAATAAATGAATAAATGCATTCATCGAAAAATGGATGGCATTGAGCAGCACCATAACGTGTGGTAGAAGACACACTAGGAAAGATAAATATCACATGTTCTCTCACGTACGTATAATCTAGACTTTAAAAGGGGAAAATACTAGGAGGAGGAGGAGGAAGCAGGAAGATGATGGGGAGAATGTGTGTGAATACAATTAAATAATCTATATACATATAAAAATATGTGATATAACCCACTAATAATAATTTTTAAAGTAGGAAAGGGGAGATAATAATAGAAAGAGTAGTACAAGATGAAATTTTATCTCCATGCATTGTATGAATGTATGAAAATTCTTCATATAATTCATGTGCTAATTTTAAAACAACAAACCCAAATCTATAAAATGGCTCAACATCACTTAAAAATTGCCGCGGACCAGCTCTGTCGGGCGTGGCAAAAAATCACAATGAAATATC
The DNA here is from genome assembly GCF_019054845.1 of Dipodomys spectabilis. Lineage (NCBI taxonomy): Eukaryota > Metazoa > Chordata > Mammalia > Rodentia > Heteromyidae > Dipodomys > Dipodomys spectabilis. The sequence goes on along the minus strand of NW_024870758.1, from coordinate 15,856,794 downwards.
CTATAAGGCGGACTATTATCAAAAAAGCAAAAGGTAACTAGTATTGGAAAGTATGCACAGAAAATGGAAACTCTGTATCCTGTAATTAGGAATGTACATTATGGAAAAGTTATAAATGCTTCCCAAATACAACAAAGATGTGCACTTTGTGATACATGAAATTATTTTGAGTATACGAGTAATTTCTGATTTAGTCGTTATATCCCATGGAACCCAGAACAAGTTGAAAATATAAGGAAAAGTGTACTTAATACACTAACTTTTACAACATTATAGCTTAGCCATGCAATATACTGCAGATGATCAATTGTTTGACCTTGTGAGCAAATAGTTGAACAGAAGTTGGGATCACTGGCAGCTCTCACCATTTTGACAGATTATGGGAACATATATCTCTACCTGGGAGAAATCTGCTGACTATGCATCATTTTCATGCAATTTTTAAGTTGAAAAAGCACAAATAGAACTCTTGTGAACAAGGGATCATCTAGATATATAAAAGAAGTAAATGAAATCTATATGTTAAAGACATAATCTTTGATCTCATGTTCATGGACAGCATTATTCACAATATTCAAAATATGGAATCAAGAAAGGTGTCCATCTACGGCTAAGTATATCAGGAACACATGTAGATATAATAGAAAACATTTAGTCTTCAAAAAAGAAGTTCTGTTATTTGTGACAACATGGATGTATTTGGAGGATAGAATGCTAAGTAAAACAAACTAGGCTCAATAGGAAAATATACTGTATGTCACTTAAGTGATAAACCTTAAAAAGAACATAGTAAAATGGTAGTTAACAGGGGCTAGGTTGGGTGGGGGAAGACTTGGAGACATGTTTGTCAAAGTACACAGTAGTTCTGTTAAACAGAAGTAAATTGAAAAGATCTATGTAAAAATAATTGTGAATTTACTTAATAATGGTATATTATGTACTTGGAAAGATAAATTTAAAATGTTCTTCACACAAAAAGTGTTAAATATTTGAGGTAATGTATATACTAATTAGCTTGGTTTAACCATTCCACAATTTATTTGAGGGATCATGTTTTATACCACATATAGATATGTGTATATATATATATATACATATAATTTCCATTTGTTAATAATAACAAAGCACATCAAACATTTCTACCTAGAGGGCTTTCTTTCAGATTGCTTTTCTAAATAAGCTACAGTAAGAAAGTTTGTATCTAGAAAAGACCTTGTGAAACAGAATATGGGCACAGAGATTCTAAAGTCAGGTCACAACACTATTAGTCCTGTGGCTCAAAACACAAGATTCAGCAGATATGTTGGTGCAGGAGGGATCCATGTTGATTAGATGCCAAGGCCAATTTAAAAAACTCCTGTCAGAAACAACTAGCAGTTTCCAGCAAGGCCAGGACAATGTGGCAGAAACTCACTCACTTTTTTTACAAAGCAGCTCCTAATTTAATGACACCGGACTCCTGACCATGTGACAATTAAGTGTTAGGTAAAACGGGCTTCTAAAATCCCATCCCATCCTTTAAATCAGATAGGTGCTCCAGTATCCATTGTTCATGGAAATGGTACATAAACAAGTTGGACCCCAGCAACTCTACAGGGGACAAATTGAAACACCATAATTCACCTATCTCACATCCCTTTATTATTGCCTTACTTTTAACTCACACCTCTGGCTTCTTAGAGGTTCACAAAAGCAATGGCCAACTATTGGAAAACCATATGTGTCTTCATAAAAAGTCCACTTGTTGTGTTAGTACTAGCTATGAATAGCTGCCTGCTGCAGTACAGCTTTACTTAACGAGTCCCTGAATTGGTAGAGGACTTCTCCAGGGAGACGTGGTCCCTAAGTGAGAGCATAGATTTAACCTCTCTCCACTTCTTGGATGAAATTATTTTGTATTTACTATGTGGGAGACTTTATTTAAAGCAAGATTTTATACTCCTCCCTACAAATTAGGTATAATTCCAATATTATTAATTAATTAATTTTCCTAGGACTTGAGCTTGAGCTACTTCGATAGCCTGGGATTTTGCTGGTTAATTAGAGACTAAGTCTCACAGACTTTTCTACCCAGGCTGGTTTTAAACTGTGTACCTCTTGAGTAGTTAGGATTACACGCATGAGCCACCACCATCCAGTTTATTTTGATTTTTCTTTCTTTTTTTTTTTAATTGTGAAAATACTGTACAAAGGGGTTACAATTACATGGGTAAGATAATGAGTACATTTAGTACATTTCTTATCAAGCATTATAGCTTTCTCCTTTGTTTCCCCTTCCCATCCCATCCTCCCCTCTCTGCCCTCCCACAGAATCCTCCCCCCCCCCCCACCCGCACCAAAGTTGTAAAGTTCCTTTTTGACATAACGACTTGTACATCTCATTGTTGCAATGGGTCCACCTGTATCCCTATTTAAACGATTTGTTTTTCCCTTTCCCCTCCACAAATTATACAGACATCAAATACAGTGAAAGCAGGGGTTATACTGTGGGGGAGGGACATACAAAGCAATAAAGAAATAATCTTATAAATGTGGTAGAAACAATCGCATGAAAGAAAAAACATTTGAATACATATCTTAGGGCTCATTTCCCTTAAGTATCTAAGGTCTCACAAATGTGGGCCATCAAAATCATAGCCCATATACTTTCTATTGTATAAGAATAACTACTTAGTATTACAAATGTATTTTCATTTCTAATATATATATATATATATGAGTGGAGAAAATATCAAAATCTATTTAAGATACTGGGACATTAGGAAATATATGTAATGCTTTCAAGGGATTTTAATCCAGGTGATCAAGACTGATAACTTGAGGAGGTGACATTGATTGAGATGCATTCATCATCTGATGTAGAATTGAAACCCCTTTGTACAACTACTTAAAACAAACATCGTAAGAAAAGATCAATAACGTGTATCTTCTATATGTGAGTCCCTTGGTTAACATCAAGAAAGAATCCCATAGTTGTGTGTCTTAATGACATGTACTCAAGAGGATATGAGTCTGACAGGAAAGCTAAAGCAAAAAGAAAGCAGAGAATATCAAATTAAAGTTGAGTTTCATTTAGAGGCTGATTTGAAAAGTATGTCCCTTCAATCCTCAGGACTGCACAATTTTACTTCCAATTATGACACAGAAATAAGGCAGTCTTACTTCCCAGGCAGTAAATTAAGCCTACTAATCTCCTTAAATAGTAACTCTGGTTTTCTATTCTAAATGTTGAGATTCTATCTAAAATTATGTTTCAAAAAAGAATCTATTAGTAAAATATACAGTTTATATGCCACAATTGGAATGCTTCATATACACTACACTTAATTCCTAGGGTCCTTTGTGCTTTGATGAATCAACCAATGATTTCTAGTCCAACACTGAGTTACTATATAGTACCTGGCTAACAGATCTTTGCCATTACATATTAACATCACAGTTAGCCAGTCTTTAACATTGCGTATGTAGTAACATACATATAAAAATTTTGGAGCAACTCTCTACCTAAATAAAGGCTTAAAGCTGGTTCTTCATGGTTGTTGGAGTCCAAATATTCAAACAGAAATTTAGAATTGACACTGTAAAATCCCATTTGCTTTGTCTGCTGGCAGTAAGAGGTACCTTGCAGTTAGGTTTGAAGCAGTAGACTGTGCTGGACAGATGGGATCTGACGGGCCTATAGGCCTAAAGTGCTTAGAAATGCTTCAGTAATAGAGACAGGAAGGCCTTTGAAGTGAGGGAGGTTATTTGGAGGCAGAAGATAATGCAGGGCAAAATGTGTTTGAGAAGCTGTGTGTGAGCTCAGTAGCTGAGAGGACTGCCTACAAAGTGGAACTTATTTTCTAAGACATGTAACACCCTAAAGAATACATTTGTATGCAGAGTTGTTCAAGTAGCTTTCTAGTTCTTAGTAGCAGGAGGCTTCAAAATTATTTTTGCCTTGGAAGCCTTACAAGAGCCATCATTTAATGTCACTTAAGGAATTTTAAGTTTTATCAGACCTGGAATTTTTCTCCTTAGAACTATTCTTCTCTATTTCTTTCCTATCTTCCTACTTAGGATACAATTTCTCTCTCAACTAGGTGAGCCACTGTTGGGTAAGTTGTTTTCCAGTTAAATTAGTTTACCTTCCTCTGAACTCTACAGCCATTAAGCTATTAAAAAAAAAAACTCCAAGAAAATCCAGAGTTAATTCTTTTTATAAAAATCTGCTCCGTGCATTGAGATAAATTTCTTCATTATGCAAACCCCTTAGATTTTAAAATATTCTGACAGAAGCACAATGTTTGCAAATGAAACACAAGCAAAGCAAACTAAACTAAACAACAACAGCACAAAACAAAAAAAAAGCTACAAGGCAAAAGAGAAAGCCAGCCATTAGTAGGCTGCATATAGGAATAGTTTGAGTGTAAGAAGGGAGAAGGGAATAATTATGTCTCTTTAACTGGGTGACTAGGAAGGCAGATCTGAGTGGAGAAAGGAAGAGGCCTGAGGGATGGGAAAAGACTAAGCAGTGCATGGTGTCCTATTTGGGGAAATAGGTATCTTTCATGGAACCACATCTATTCAGCACATTCCCATCTGCTAAGGCTTCTGTGACAGAGCATCTTGTATAAATGCAGATCTTGTTCCCAAGGGTCTGGAGTGTGATTCTGCCCATTGTTACAACTTACTAGAATGTCATCTCAGAAATAGGGACAGACTCTGCAAACTAACAACTCTAACAAGGTTTTGTAATAGATACAATAACAGTGTATCAGCTTGTGGTCTCCTGAGAAACAGCCAAGAGGATGTGTGTGCCTGTGTGTGTGCCTGTGTGTGTGTGTGTGTGTGTGTGTGTGTGTGTGTGTGTGTGTGTGTGTATTGGTATGTGTGCCATGTGTATGTTTGCATAAAATGAATGAGAGAGGGAGACATATTTTAAGGAATTGGCTTATGTGATTTTGGGAGGCTGAAAAATCTGAAGTTCACAGGGCAGGTCAGCAGACTGGAAATTAAAATAAGAGTTGACATTCTAGTCTTCAGGCAGAATGCCTCATGAAGAATAAGTGTACTTAAGGTCAGCCAATTATGAATGTTAATCACATCTACACAGTTCCTTTGACATAACACTGAAATTAGTATTTGAAAGCTGGATACCATTGTCTAGTCAAGTTAACATGTAAAAGTAACTGTCATCTATAATGCCAATAACTGAGAAAACATGTCTTGTAAGTCATCATCAGTTGCATAGTATTCTACTATATGAATTTGCTATAATCATAAAGCTAATGTTTTGTTGTTATATATTTAGACATTCTTTGCTATTATAAAAATGTAATATAAACTTATTGTTGTAATGAACTTATTGTTAAAGAATATGCAAAGTCTTAAGTTTCTTAGCAGTTGACAAATAGTGCTAAAATAGACTATTACTTATGTACTTGGTACAAATGGGTGCTTGCTAGGCAGGCGTGCTACCACTTGAGCCACAACCCAGTCCTACTTCAAACATTCTTATCTGGGTTGTACCACCCTAAATAGATAAAAACTGTCCCTTAGGAAGGAAAAACTTATTCTTTCTATGTAAAACATAAAGCAATAGACATATATCTATCTACATTATGTTAAACATAAAGAAAGACACATAAGTGTAGTATAAAAGCAAATATTTAACATATCTGTATATATAAAATTAAATTGCACTGGTGGCTCACACCTATAATCGTACCTACTCAGGAGGCTGAAATCTGAGGATCTCAGTTAAAAGCCAGACTGGGAATAGAAAGTCCATTAGACCCTTATCTCCAATTAATCAACAAAAAATTGGCAGTGAAGCTATGGTGCAAAGTGGTAGAGCCCTAGCCTTGAGCAAAAGAGCTCAAGGACAGAGCCTACCCACAAAGTTCAAGCCCCACAACTGACAAGAAAGGAAGAAAGAGAGAGAGAGAGAGAGAGAGAGAGAGAGAGAGAGAGAGAGAGAGAGAGAGAGAGAAAAGAAAGAAAGGAAGGAAGGAAGAAAGAAAGAAAGAAAGGAAAAATGTCTAAAAAAGCTGCTTTTTAGTAATAGTTGAGGAACATTGTTTCATGTTTATGAAGGTGACTCACCTCTCCTGGAAATCATCTTCATATTGCTTTTTATATTTTAAGTGCAATTATAGAGTTAAATTTTGCCAAAAATATTTGAATCATTAATTTCTAGGTGCTTATCTTTTTAATAGATAGGATTTTTATGCTATTTTTGTTCCAACTGATGAAATAAAATTCTTCTATACTTTTTTTACAGTGTCCCTTCTGAATTTTTAATTGTAATACTAGTATAGTTGATTGTTTTCTACAATGACAGTATTAATACAATCTACAAATAATGAAAATTTAGCATCAATTTTTATTCTGACTATAGTTATTGTTAACACTTGTCATGCTAACAAGTGTTAGCTATAGCATAACAGTTGTCATGCTATAATTGCCATTTGTCATGCTAGATATCATTAGAATGCATCTGACCTTGAAGAAACAGTTTCTAATATTTTACCATTAAGTCTATAAGGATTCAATGTTAAGGAATTATCAAATTCCATTTTAGAGGAATTTTATCAAATGCCTAAAATGCATATGTAGAAATGACCAAAACAACTTTCCCCATTGGATCTGTTAATATATATATTCAATCAACAGATCTCTATTTATTAAACCAATTTGGGCAATAGTGACTATAGAAAACAAATATACAAGCTTTCTTTTTATCCCTACTCTCAGAAACATTTTCAAATATAATCAGTTTCAAATACTATAGATCCACCCTTAAAAGTGTCAAGATTGAGTGTTTTCATTGTTGATGTAACCTGATAACCTTTTTCATTTTAATTTTGTGTATTTTGTGGCATGTATTTTGACAACTTATTCTGTTTATCTCATGTTTTATATTTATTTCTACAAATTTGAACAAAGTAAAATTTATTTGTCTATGTGCCTATTTTCTCTATTCTAATACATGATTTCGGTATTTATTTTGCAGTTATGCTTATTACCCCTTTCTGTATAAACTTTTACTATTTTTATTAGTGAATCTTTCTCTGTCTCTCTGTTATGTACACAAACACACACACACCATAACTTTGTCTTTTTTCTCTTTCTGTTATGTTCTTTTTAATTATAATTTTATCATTAGTTAGTTGTACAAAGGAAATAAAATTCCACATGTCACTTTACAAATACAATGCATCTTGATAATGTCACCCCTTTCAACGTTCTCCCCCATCTCTTTCAATGCCATTAATCTCCTCAATTTTATTAGTTTAATTTTCATATATATACACTGAATATTATAACTACACTCTCCCATCTTCCTCTCTCCATTGTATACTACCCTTCCCTTGACCTTAAGCCCTGTCCCACCACCACAAATACAAACTACTTAGCATATTGTTAGACTTTAAGTTAACTGTTCAAAGGATTTACACCATTGGAATTTTCCTCTGAATACCCATACTTCAGTTAGTACAGTTGTATACATGTGTATATAATACTGTATGTGTTTATATATATATATATATATTTATGTTTTACTGGGAAAATAGTGTACAGAAGGGTTACAGTTACATGAGCAAGCATTGTTGCCTCCTTCTTTGTTTTTTTTTCCCACTACCATCCCTTCCCTTCCAGGACCACAATTACAGCCCCCCACCTTAATTGTAAAGTTTGCTTTGTTCAACAGTGTCTTGTACATCTCATTGTTATAATGGGTCAACTTGTATCCCTATTTAAACATTCTGTTTTTTTCCCTTACCCTCCCGAAATTATACTGACATCAAATACAGTGAAAACAGGAGTTATACCATGGGGGAGGAACATACAAAGCAACAAAAAAATCACATGGTACTTTATAAATACGTTAGAAACAATAGCAATAGCATGAAAAAAAAAAAAAAACCACTTGTGTCCCTATCTTGGAGTTCATTTAGCTTAACATCATCTTATCTGCTCATATATTTTTATAAATTGCCACAAATGAGAAAAAACATGTATCCTTTGTATCTCTGAGTCTGACTTCAGTTCTTGCTCTGACTTTTTTAGTCCCACTGAACTACTCTTGAACTTAGTTAATAGTTTTGTTTTTTAAAATTTATTTCTACTTTCATATTAGCATTTTCTTTCTTCTTTCCTTATATTTGTTTTGATGTCTTTCCCTCTGCTTTTTAAATCTGATACTTCATTCAGTTTTGTATGGGGAAAATATTTATTTTGGTGGGAAAATAGGTTTTAAAAAGGCAAAAAAATAGATACCCTACAGTGTTCTTGCAGATTTGCAAGAAAGGATCAGAACTATTTCCTTTACTTTGATGAAATGCTTTCATTTCAATATGCCACAACATCAAAATCAGACAGCATGAAACTCCGTATTTATTTGAGTTTTATTCAAATTGATCTTAAGAAGACCACGTATTATGTTGGGTGGTATTTAAGTGTATACAAATATATTAACTAACACACAGTAGATTCAAGGGAGTACTGAAAATAATGCAGTTCCTTATAAAGGCAAAGTCAAAGTTTAGCAAAATAAAACACCAAAAAGCAGGTATTGAAAATGAATGAGACAGAGTAGAGTCAAGGGGAAAGGGGGAAAGAAATGAAGAGGAGAAGAGGTGGAGAATACTGTAAAAAAAATCCAATAAATATCCTACAAAATTAAGAAGAGTGAGGGTTGGAGTAGGTAGGGGAGGGCTAGGTGAAAATGTTGAAAGAGGTGACATTAATCAAGCTATAGTTTATTCATAAAGTGCTTTGTTATATGACACCTCCTTTGTACAACTACTTACAGATAATAAAAATAAAGACTAGATTGCTCAGCATGTAAATACACATCAGAATGAATATCCACTTAAATGTTTACAGGTCTGCTAACTATGTTATCCTTCTTGTCTATCAGGACAAGTCTTTTGCCCCTCAGCTCTGTCTGAGGGACAACTTCTTTACATAGTGAGGGATATTTAAGGAGCTTTTAGCTCAACACTTAGGAATGGACATATATTACAAAGTTTTTCTTGCCTTACTTTGTACTTACGACTCTGTGTCCTTTGTCGTATAAATTTTTACCTTATTTCTCAGATCTACAAATACATTGTAGTCTTTGAAGTATTGAACTCTGATCTCACAGACATTCTGCCTTTCAGAGAGAAATATCAAGAAAAACTTCTGCAGTCATAAATAATGGTTGTATTCCAATATACTTGGAAAATTTCCAGATTTTCTAAGACTGTTATTAAACTTAAGTTTCTGTTAGAAAAGAAAAGGCAGCACAGCAACAACTAGAGAACAAAATGTAGTGCCAAGGTGAGGAGATATGACATACAAAACTACATTGGAACCAAAGGGAGATATGGTTGTACTTTATCATCCCGGGGGTACTTAGCAAAGAGTTGAAAGTATGGTAGTTAAATCCGAGGCCACTGAGAGCCTCTTATGTATTAGAATTTCATTATAATGTGACAAAACAAATGTGCAGGATGATTCTAAATTGGGTCAATCGATTTAGGTTTATGAGGGAATTTATTGTTGTGAATGAACACCAGATGGAACAGATCCTACTTTTTCCCCTACAATGTGGCTCCCAGCATGCATCCCTAGAGTGGCATCTGAGAGAGACTAGTGTATTATTATATGGTGAAGAGGAAGTAATACACTAACTGAACTCACTTTTTAAAACTTCTCAGAATTAAACACTTGACATAATGCCAAGCAGCCAGATGAGAACTGAAGAAAAACAAAAACAACTTTCCAGATGTTTTCCCTAAGTAAAAGAATAGAAATAACTGTTGTTATACTTTTGCAGGGGAAAGGTGGGGGGAATTAACTCATGTGCTCTCAAAGAGGAAGGACCAGATGCAAATTCAGGGTCAAAAGAGGCCAAGCTATCTTCTTTACAGGAAGACAACATTGATAAGGTAACAATTCATCAAATCCTTCTTGAGGCCGGGTGCTGCTAGCTCACATCTGTAGTCCTAGCTTTTCAGGAGGCTGAGATCTGAGGATTGCAGTTCAAAGCCAGCCCAGGCAGGAAACTCCCTGAGATTTTTATCTCCAGTGAACCACCAGTAAACCAGAACTGGCACTGTGGAGCAAGTGGTAGAGTGCTAGTCTTGAGCTGAAAAACTGAGGGACAGTGCCCTCAAACCCCACGCCTGACCAAAAAAAAAAAAAAATCCTTCTTGTGGTGAGTACATAAGATTATTAATGTTTTAGTCCAGACCTCTCACCTCTTTTTCCATCCATATTTTAGTTATGAACTCATAAATTTTTATTGTCTCTTACCATTAACAGACTTCCTGACTAGGATCTACCATGTGACTTACTTTGGCCCATGGACAGTAGCAGCCATGATTCATGCACAGGTTTCACATGAGCTTATAAACTTGAAACCTCTCCAGATAGCCAGTGGTCCAGAAAGAGCAGTGGTCCAGAAAGAGGAAAGACCTCTTGAGCAGATCCGGTCCTAATTTGCAGCATAGAGTCAAGCCCAGTCAGATTAGCCAGTTCCCAGTCAAATTCAGAATGTTTGAGAGACAATAAAAAATTATTTTAAGCCAATAAATTGTGGGGTACTTTGTTACACCAAAGTTTTATGGCAATAATAGACATCTACTGTAGAACCAATTGAGTTAATAGGAATCAACAGAAAGAAGCAAATCTCTGCCTGAACCTATTTCTCTCTGTTTTCTTTGTCTTTTTTATACTCTCCACTTTGCCTTTGTAGTTTGTTGTCAGTGTTGCCATTTGTTTCTTGGAAATTCCAAGCACTTTTATGCTTTAGTATTTTTCACATTTCTTTTTATCCCTGTTCTACTTAATCCCCACTGCCAGCTCCCTCCTGAATGTCTTAATGAGATAACTTAATGAGATGTCTTCCAATGAGATAACTTTGTCCCCAACGTATGTCTCCTTTAGTCTTAGAGGGGGAATTTGAAATATATGACGAGTTGATCAATAGAAATGGCCCTAATACTGCAAAACATGCACTGTAAAATTTCTTCTAAGTTTTAACATTCAGGCAACAATATGTTTTGTGCTGAGAATGTTTCAACTCTACTGTCTTAGAAAATTTCAAGAACACAATATATTAACTACAATCACTATTTTGTACAATAGACCTGTTAGACATATTGGGCAGACTAGCTGTTTCCTTTGACCATGACTTTCCCAACCTCCTCTCTCCTTCCTTCCTGGTTCAGGTAAGCACCATTGTACTTTACTTTGTGCTTAAGATTTCATTTATAAGTGAGTTCATATGTTGTCTTGCTTTCTGGGCCTAGGCATTTTTTTATATTGCCTATTGTTTTCCAGGTTCATCCATGCTATGAATAACAGGATTCCCTGGTGTTTCAAAGAATACAGAAATGTTTCCTAATGTGGGGAGGAAAGGGATGGTAGAGGGAAAAAAAGAAGTGTTTCCTTTGTTTTAAAGAATACACAAGTATTCTGTTGTGTATACATCCCCACAGTTTCTTTATCCATGTACACTTTATCATGTACACTTATGTTGATTCCATACCTCACCTGCTTTGAATATACGAGAGTGGGGATGGAAATGCAGGTCTCTGATATAATGATTTCATTTCCTTTGCAAATATTCTCAGTAATGAGATTATACTATAATTCTAGCTACTCAGGAGGCTGAGACCTGGAGTAACTCATTCAAAGCTATTCGGATAGAGAAGTCCTAGAGACTCGATCTCCAGTTAAACAGAAACAAACAAACAAAAATCTTGCCACCAATTCCAGATATGCCACAGTACCACCCACATCCAAACGCACTGCAGAGATTCTAAGCAGCAGAAAACAGCCACCACCTTCCTGCTCTACCACACAAAGCACTCCCACTAATGAGGCTCGGAGAAAGCCTGCAAAGACTCCAAGTTTGTAAGGCTGAACTTTTTTTGCCCTCTCAAATGAATAGATTCGATCAATCATCTCTTCACTTTGAGTTATAAGTTCAATTCAGACAGGCCTGAGTGTGGGAATCCAGATAACAACCAAACACCCATATCAAGAAGACTTTTGAATCCAACTACACCACAAGGAAAGCTGAACACCACAAGGTAATTAAAAACTCCACCAAAAGAATGATTAGTGGAAGTTGGGGAGACACAAGGACACCCAAAAAATTGGACAACAGTTTTTTCTTTCTTTTCCCTCTTTTTTTTCTTTTTCATCGATGTTCTATTTAGTCTTAGATATACAGGTATTATTAGGTCTCTTTCTTAATTGCATGTGTATTTAATTCAGACTATATATTTGATGGCCCAACTTTCAATTTCTCCATCATTACTAGTATTGTTTTAATTTTATTATATTTTTCTTTTAGGTCTCAGTTCTCTTCCTTCTGTTACTTTCCTTTTCTTTATTACTCTCTTTTATTTGCCTCTCCCTCTACTTTCCATCATATATATTAATATTTCCTTTGATTTTACTTTAACCTGTTTTTTTAAAATTTTACTTTAACCTGTTTTTTTTTAATTTCCAGTCCTCTCCATCTTCATTTTCTTTAGTCTGATTATTCCTAACTGTTTCTCTGTGAGTTAGTTGTATTTGTTTCCAATATGACTGTATCATCTAATTGGTTCATCCTGTTATCTTTTTGGTTGAGATTGTTTTATCTTTCAAAACAGATTTGTTCACTTGCTATAACTATATAGCATATCCTTTTCTGAATCCCAATACCCTTCCCAAACAAAGAAGACTTAGATAGGGGAATATCTATGATTTTGAACTTCTAAAGGCTATGCAATTACAGTGCTCTGGGTTGGTTTTTTACTTAAAATTGTGTTGTGTTGTGGTATTGGCTTTGCTCTCAAAATAACCAGGCAATAGAGCAGCCAATAGAGCAGTTCTATTCTTAGGAGAGGATCACTTAGGAGAGGGTAACACTGTTAAAAAGAAATGTACAACAGATGCTGGAGGGGATGTGGCCAGAAGGGAATCCTACTGCATTGTTGGTGGGAGTGTAAACTTGTTCAACCACTTTGGAAAGTAGTATGGAGGTTCCTCAAAAGACTCCACATAGAACTCCCCTAATGGCCCAGCAATCCCACTTTTGGCATTTACTCAAATGATCACAAACAAGACCATACTAAAGCTACCAGCACAACTATGTTTACTGCAACATTATTTACCATAGCTAAGATATGGAACCAACCCAGATGCCCCTCAGTAGATGAATGGATCAAGAAAATGTGATATATATAAATACACACACACACACACACACACACACAGGAATTCTATGCCTTCATCAGAAAAAAAATGACATCACCTCATTTGTTAAGAAATGGAAGGCTTGGAAAAAATTATATTAAGTGAAGTAAGCCAGGCACAAAGAAACATAGGTCCCATGGTTTCCCTTATTTGCAATAACTAGTATATGTCTGGGACAAGCAGAAAAGGTCAGATAAGATGAACCCCAAGATAAGGACACAAGTGTTTGTTTTTCTTTCTTGCTATTGTTTCTAACATATTTATAAGGTACCATGTGATTTTTTTGTTGTTTTGTATGTCCCTCCCCCCACGGTATAACCCCTGTTTTCACTGTATTTGATGGGGGAGGGGAAGGGAAAAAAACAAATTGTTTAAATAGGGATACAGGTTGACCCATTGCAACAATGTGATGTTCAAGAAGCTATGTCGAAAAAATCAACTTTACAATTTAGGTGGGGAGGGGAGGTGAAGAATGTAGTTGTGGAGATGAAAGGGAAGGGATTATAGGGGAAAAACAAAGGCGGAGGCAACAATGCTTGATAAGAACTGTACTCATTACCTTGCTCACGTGATTGTAATCCCTCTGTACAGTATTTTCACAATAAGAAACTTATTTAAAAAAAGAAATGTACGGGGCTGAGAAGATGGCTCAGTGGTAGAGCGCTTGCCTTGCATGCCTGAGGCCCTGGGTTCGATTCCTCAGCACCACATAAGCAAAAAGAAAAAAGCCGGAAGTGGCGCTGTGGCTCAAGTGGTAGAGCATTAGCCTTGAGCTGAAGAGCTGAGGGACAGTGCCCAGGCCCAGAGTTCAGGCCCCACGACCAGACCCAAAAAAAAAACAACAACAACAAAAAAAAGAAATGTACTTACTATCTTATTTATATAACTGTGAACACTCTGTGCATCACCTTTACAATGAAATTTAAATTGAAAATAATGTATTAAAATAAAAAGAAAGAATTTTGATAGCAGGTGTGCAGTTAGTCTTCTTTTCCGATGTTGCCTGGTAGAAAAGACTGACTTTTTTCCAAGTGGCTAGTGTTGCTGATTTCCCTTATCAAATTGTCTCCAATGGACCATTATTGTACCCACTGGGTGGCTGATTTCAATCATGACTTATATTTTTCTTTGTTTCTAGCTATTTCTAGTTATCTGCTGATCTTACAACTAATCCTTTCTATATGCATATTCTCTGTTTTTGTATCAATGTGCTATTATGGATTATTTAATTATCTCTTAAGCTACATCAGAATTATTTTGTCTCATGGATTCTCTATTTTGTGTTATGTATATGTGAGTAGACAACAACTGGTATTTTCTTCTTTTAGTCAAAGAGAAGATCTTAGTCAGAGAGAACTTAGCTTTGAGACGTTGTTTATATGAATAATAGGCAGAAAGTGTTTAGAACAATATCTCTGCATATGACTGTTAGATTTTATTTGTGCATCTTTTCAACCTTGAAACTGTTTATAAATTTCTATCAATGAGGCATTTAGAAAATCAAGCTATATATAAGACATTAGATTAAGTCTTGCTAACACAGTGGTAAACAAGATAATATGGTCCTTAAACTCTCAGGAGATGAAGACTAACAAGTCAAATTTGTCCAGGTTTTATAAAGCTTTTGGCAATCAGTTTGAGTAAAGCACACCTAGAGACGAAGCTCTGAAAGTCATTAATCCTCATGTGGAACAATGAGAATGAACTTATTATTCCTTGGTTTAAAGTTCCTTACTTCCCTTACATATCTAAAAATGAACAATAGTTTTTCTTCAGATGATCCAGACAACAAAACTTAATTGTGTTCTGCTTATTTTCAAGCAGTATATGACTCCAATCACACCCTTTATCTGATTGGCCTATTCAAACACAGTTTAATTACAAACACCTATTTGTTATTGTTTTCCACTGACAAATGGAGGTAATGATGCTTTGGTGAGGGTGTTACAAGGTTGATAAATAATCCATGTAGATTACCCAATTCTCTCTTCACATTTGTAGTTTCTGCTAGCTTTTTTTTGAAAGCATTCAGAGTCATCTAATCTGGAGTCTCATAGAGTCATTTCTCAAGCAGCTGTCACTTGGACGGTTACCTGAGACATTCAGGAAGTCCAGATCTGTATTGTGGAAGGGTCTTCCCTCTTTGGATGTCTATAACATATTTCACACTATTCAGAGATCTCTAGGTTAGGAAAGCCAGAAGTTTATTGGTGCTCTATAGCCTAGTGTTTGACTTAACTTCTTTTCTTTATACAATGAGTAGTCTATTCTTTTCCCATTTACAATACTTTGCTGTCATGGGCTAAAATTTTTTTTATTTAAGATGTTCTGGAATTATTTCTTATCTGGGCTATAATAATAAATAAAAATCACCATAACTGTTCAGATCTGCTAAACATACTGAAGTTTGAACATTTCTGGATTTTTCTTGCATTTCTGTGGACTAATGTTTATGTTACAACTCTTATCTATGTAATATAAGGAGAGGTAAATCTTGAGAGTAATTTAGCTCAGCACTTACCAAGGTCTTTTAAAAGGATGAATTGATGACAAATATGACTAGAAATGTGTCACTAAATACAAGTGCACACTTAAAATAATCAACTTCAGACATGCTCTAATAAAACAGCAGAAGACAGCACACAATGGAAGAAAATATTTGCAAGTTATGTATCTCATAATGATCTAGTAGAGTAGAATCTTGGCTTTCACAAGTCCATGAAGTCAAAGAATGCCATTGAGAAAAACAATCACACATGCTTAAGATGTATGGAACTCAGTACAGAATGATATGTTTGATTCATCTTTCCTAAGACATCTAACTTCTGCTAAAGAAATGCTGCCTTTCAACAAATCTAAGATTTTTCACTTTATTGTTTAAGTATATTACATGCCCTTTTTGGCTTGGGAGGATTGACTTAATTTTCACCTTGCTTTTGGGGCATCATTTGTTTGACATATTCGAACAAATGCAAGGAAGGAGACACTTGGTACTGAGTTGTGTAATGTACACATGAAGCTTGAACTTCTTGTTTTTATTTTTTATTATTTTTACTTCACTTGGTCAAAATCTAATGCAATAAATGTCTCAAATCCACAATTAAAGCAGAGTAACTCTATCTGTAATATATAAAGAAATCCTAGAAACTTCAATCTGAAAAGAGAACCACTTAAAAATGAACAAAGGAATTGAATAAACATCTTTTCAAACAAGAGACAGAAAGGTCAATGAGTACATGAAAAGATGCTCAACACTGTCAGCCTTCAGGGAAATGCAAATCAAACCATAATGAGATGCTATTTTACATTCCCCAGGAGGATCTGAAAATAGCAAGTGCTGGTGAGGATGTGGCAAAATTGGGCCCTTTTTGGCTACAGTGTGGGATATAAAATGGTTCTATGCTTATGTATTTATACTTACTACATCATATAACAAAAATTCCACTCTTACACGTATACCTAATGAAAATACACATTCACAAAAAAATCACGGATCTGGATGTTCTTAGCAGTATTACTCATAATAGCCAAAATGAAAACAACCCAAATGGCCATTAAATGATGAATGGCTAAACAAGGTGTATTTGTTATATCAACAAATAGAAATGGAAATGGAAATATTAGTTAACTATATAAAGGAATAAAGGGTATGCTACAACATGAAGAACTTCAAAAACATATCACCTAAAGCCTAGACACAAAACTTTACATTCTAAATAATTCTATTTGCATGACATGTCTAGTAACAGAATGGTTACCGGATGCTGAGGGCAAAGGAGTGAATGAGGAAGGATTGTTAAATGATACATACTTCTTACATTAATAATAAAAATCTGAATTAAATAGTAATGAGAAATGCACAGCCTTGTGAATATATGAAAAGCACTCAGATGTGCACTTGAAAATGATTTTATTCTGATGTAAATCCATCCGGTCCTGGACTTTTCTTAGATGGGGGGCTATCTTATTATTGTTTCCTTTGTTAAAAATTATTTTTAATAAGTTTTTATTGTAAAAATACTGTAAAAAGGGGTTACACTTGCATAAGCAAGGTAATGAGTACATTTCCTATCAAGCATTGTTGCCTGTTCCTTCGCTTTTCCCCTACAATCCCTTCATCCCACCTCCACAACTACACTAGGGTTCCCCCTCCAGCTCCTACCAAAATTGTAAAGTTCGTTTTCAACATAGTATCTTGTACATCTCATTCTTACGATGAGTCAACCTGTATTTGGTTTTTTCCCTTCCCCTCCCCTAATTAGACTCACATCAAATAAAGTGAAAAGAGGGGTTATACCATGGGGGAGGAACATACAAAGCAATAAAACAATCACATGGTACCTTATAAATACGTTGGAAACGATAGCAAGGAAGAAAAAACAACTTGTGTCCCTATCTTAGGGTTCATTTCACTTACCATCATCTGATCTGGTCATATGTACATAGCTTTGGACTTATTCTGCTGGTCCCAGACATATACTAGTTATTGCAAATAAGGGAAACCATGGGACCTATGTTTCTTTGTGCCTGCCTTACTTCACTTAATATAATTTTTCTCAATGGGGTAATGTCATTCTTTCTGATGGAGGCATAGAATTCCATTGTGTATATATACCACATTTTCTTGATCCATTCATCTACTGAGAGGCATCTGGGTTGGTTCCATATCTTAACTATGGTAAATAATGCTGCAATAAACCTAGTTGTGCTGGAAGATTTAGTGTGGTCTTGTTTGTGATTATTTGGGTAAATGCCCAAAAGTGGGGTTGTTGAGTCATAGGGGAACTTTATGTGGAGTCATTTGGGGAACCTCAATAATACTTTCCAAAGTGGTTGAACAAGTTTACACTCCCACCAACAACACAATAGAGTTCCCTTTTGGCCACATCCCCTCCGGCATCTGTTGTTATTAGAGTTCTTGATTATAGCCATTCTAACTGGGGTGAGGTGGAATATCAACGTTGTTTTGATTTGCATTTATTGCTAGAGAGGTTGAGCATTTCTTCATGTGTCTATTGGGCATTCTTATTTCCTTTTCAGAGAAGTTTCTCTTTAAGTCTTTAGCCCACTTATTTATTGGGCAGTTTTTTCTTTGTGGATTTGTTGTTGGGGGCTTTGATTTTTTGAGTTCCAAGTATGTTTTACATATGAGATCCTTGCCCATTGTATGGCTAGTGAAGATCTTCTCCCAATCTGTGGGATTTCTATTGATCTTGCTGTCTATGTCCTTTGCCACACAGAAGCTCTTCAGCTTCATGCAATCACATTTGGCCAATCTTTCTTTGATTTGTTGTGTTTCTGGGTCTCTATTAAGAAAATTTTGGCCTGTGCCAAGGAAACCTAGGGTTTCTCTTATTCTGTCCTGTAATGTTTTCAGGGCGTCTGCTTTGACTCCAGGTCTTTGATCCATTTGAAGCTGATCCTGATGCAAGGTGATATATAAGGATCTAGCTTTAGTTTTCTACAGGTGATTAGCAATTTTGCCAGGACCATTTACTGAAGACACTGTCTTTCTTCCATTCTATTTTTTTTAGCTCCCTCATGGAAGATTAGGTGTCTGTGGTTCATTTCTGGGTTTTCAATTCTATTGCATTGGTCCTAAGGCTTCTTCTTGTGCCAGTACAAAGTTATTTTGATTACTATGGCTTTGTAGTAGAGTTTGAAATTTGGTATTGATATTCCTCTAGCACTGTTCTTTCTGTTAAGGATCGTTTTTGCTATTGGGTTTTTTTTATTGTTCCATACGAATTTTTGGATTGCCTCTTCTATTTCCTTGAAGAATGAGGTTAGGATAGTGATAGGTATCGCACTGAATTTGTAGATAGCCTTGGGAAGTATTGCCATTTTCATGATGTTGATCCTTCCAATCCAGGAGCATGGGAGGTTTTTCCACTTTCTAAGTTCTGTTTTGATTTCCTTTTTCAGGTTTTTAAACTTTTCATCATAGAAGTCCTTCACTTCTTTGGTTAAGTTAATTCCTAGGTATTTTATTTTTTGTGGGGCTATTACGAATGGAGTTGCTTTCCTGATTTCAGCCGTGCTCTTCTCATTGTTGGCATACAGAAAAGCCACTGATTTTTGAAACTTTGCCAAAGTTTCGAATCAGCTCGAGTAATTTGGGAGTGGAGTCCATGGGATTCTTTAAATACAAGATCATGTCATCTGCAAAAAGAGAGAGTTTTACTTCATCTTTCCCTATATGGATCCCCTTCATGTTTTCATCTTGTCTTATTGCTGTAGCTAGGCATTCTAATACTAAATTGAAGAGAAGTGGAGAGAGTGGACATCCTTGTCTCGTTGCTGAGTTTAGAGGAAATGGCTTTACTTTTTCACCATCAAGTATAATGCTGGCTGTAGGTTTGTCATATACAGCTTTTATTTTATTGTATTGTTTTTGTTGCAACATGTGATGAATTATATTAATTGATTTGCATATATTGAACCAGCTTTGCATCCCTGAAATGAATTCGGTTTGATTGTGGTGTATGATTTTTTTTGATGAGTTGTTGAAGTTGATGGCCAATATTTGGTTGAGAAGTTTTGCATCGATGTCCAGTAAAGAAATGGATCTATAGTTCTTTTTCTTTCATGAGTCCCTGCCTGGTTTTGGGATGAGGGTTATGATGGTTTCATAGAAAAAGTTCAGTAGTGAACTTTCTCTTTCAATTTCATTGAAGAGTTGGAAGAGTATGGGTGTGAGTTCTGCTTTGAAGGCCTTGTAGAAGTCCACTGTAAATCTGCTGTTCCTGGGCTTTTCTTAGATGGGAGGTTTCTTACTGCTGTTTCTATTTCGATGCTTGATATGGGTCTGTTAATTTGGCATAACTCATCTTGGTTTAGTTTTGGCATGTTGGTATTTGCTAGGAAATCATCCATTTCTTACAGATTCTCAAACTTATTGGCATAAAGATTTGAGAAGTATTCCCTTATAATGTTCTGAATCTTTGTTGTTTCTGTGGTGATGTTTCCATTCTCATCTGAGTTTGCTTATTTGGGTGTGTTCTCTTCTTTTTCTGATAAGATTTGCCAAGGGTCTGTCAATTTTGTAAAATTTTTCAAATAACTAACTCTTTGTTTTGCTTCTTTCTATGGTTTTTTTGGATTCTAAGTTGGTTAATTTTGATTTAAATTCAATTATTTCTTTCCATATACTGGATTGGGATTTAGTTTGCTGCTCTTTTTCAAGGAGGTTTAGATGTCTCATTAAATTGTTGGTTTCAGATCTGTCCAATTTGTTGATGTAGGAGCTCAGAGCTATAAACTTGCTGCTGAGTATTGCCTTTGCTGTGTCCCAGAGGATCTGGTAATTTTGTGTGTTCATTTTTGTTGAATATAATGAACATTTGAGTTTCCTTTGTAATCTCTCCCATAACCCACTGGTGATTCAACAGTGTGTATTCAGCATCCATTTGTTGCAGGACTTTCTTTGGTGGCTTTTGGTGTTGAGTTCTAATTTTATTCCTTTGTGATCTGAGAGAATGCAGGGCATAACTTCAATGTTTCTGAATTTGGACAAGTTTGCTTTGTGACCTAAAATGTAGTCTATTTTGGAAAATGTTCCATGTGCTGCTGAGAAAAATGTGTATTCTAATGCTGCTGGGTGAAATATTCGGTAGATGTCTGTTAAATCTAGTTGATCTTTGCAGTTGTTTAGATCTGCAGTTTCTCTGTTGAGGTTTTGCCGAGTTGATCTGTCTAATGGGGAAAGTGGTGTGTTAAAGTCCGTAACAATTAATGTCTTCGGATCTATGTGAGGTTTGGGGGCAAGTAGTGTTTCTTGGATAAATTTGGTTGCTCCCTTGTTTGGTAAATAGATATTTAGAATTGTAATATCCTCCTGAAGGAAAGATCCCTTAATTAGTATGCAGTGACCTTCCTTATGTCTTCTCACTAATTTTAATTTGAAGTCTATTTTATCTGATATTAGAATTGCAACTCCCACCTGTTTATGGGGACTGTTTGCTTAGTAGATTTTATTCCAGCCTTTCACTTTCAGAATATATTTGTTTTTATGGGCAAGGTGTGACTCTTGAATGCAGCCAATAGAAGGATCTTGCTTTTTAATCCAACTAGGCAGTCTACGTAGCTTAATTGGAGAGTTAAGTGCGTTAATGCTGAGAGTTAGGACTGAGAGGTGTTTGGTCATTCCTGTCATGTTATCCACCTTCTTGGGGGTTGTGATAACTGGGTTCTTCCTATGGTTCTTGGATTCTCAGTTTGGATGAGGTTTCATGGCTTTTATTGTGGTCTTGTTGGTTTTCTATGTGTAGGACATCTTTAAGTATCTTTTGTAGGGCTTTTGTAGAAGATATATTTTTTCAGTTTTTCTTTGCTGTGGAAGGTTTTTATTTGGCTTTCCATTATGAAGGAGAGTTTAGGTGGGTACAGTAGTCTTGGCTGATAGTTCTTGTCTATAGGGTGTGGCATACATCATTCCAGGTTCTTCTTGCTTTAATTGTCTCTGCTGAGACATCTGAGGTGATTCTAATTGCTTTCCTTTTATAGGTGATTGATCTTTTCTCCTTGACAACTTTAAGGATCCTTTCCTTGGTCTGAATTGATTCTGTGCAGATTATAATGTGACGGTGGGATGTCCTGTTCTGGTCTGGTCTATTTGGGGTTCTAAAAGCTTCTTGTATTTAAATAGGCCTATCTTTTTGCATGTTTGGGAAGTTCTCTCCTAGGATCCTGTTAAATAAATTTCCTAGACCATTATCTTCTGTCTCTAGGTGCTCCTCTACACCCATTATCCTCAGATTAGGCCTTCTGATAGTGTCTTCCAAGTGTTGGATAGATCTATCATATTTCTTGTATTTGTCTTGGATAGTTGTATGTTCTTTCTCTATATTATGTAGGCTGTCTTCAATCCCCGCGATTCAATCTTCTGCATGGTCTAACCTACTGTCAAGACTTTCTACTTTGTTTTTTGTTTCCTTTCCATCTAATTGGTTGGCTTTGATGGCTTCAAATTCTTTGTTAGAGTTTTATTTTAGATCTTGTATGAACTTCTTTACTTCCTTAAGTTGGTGTTCAGTGTTTATTCTTAAATCACTTAGTTGATTGATTATGGTTTCCTTGGCCTCCCTTTCCTTCTGAAAGGGCTCCATTCAGCATTCCCTTTGTGGTCTCACTGGATTCCTTCAGCTTTCTGTTTATGGATTCCATGAATACCTCTATTGATCTTTGTCTATTCTCATCCCGCTCTCGCAGTTACTGTATTACTCTTTAATTAGCTTCCTCATGCTCATGAAATTCCTGTGTTTTTCTTTGACTGTTCTCAGCCTACTCTCACAATTCCTGAATTTCTTTTTTTTTTTTGGGGGGGGTGTCTGGTAATGGGACCTGAACTCTAGGCCTGGGTGCTGTCCCTCAACTCTTCAGCTCAAGGCTAGTGTTCTGCCACTTGAGCCACAGCGCCACTTTGGCTTTTTACTTTTTCTTATTTGGTGCTGAGGAATTGAACCCAGGGTCTCATGCATACAAGGCAAGCACTCTAGCACTGAGCCACCTTCCCAGCCCCCCTGAATTTCTTTTTGACTGTTCTCAGCCTGCTCACATAATTCCTGGATTACTCTTTGAGTAGCTTCCTCATGCTCACAACATTTCTGTAGTACTTTTTGGTTAGCCTCATCATGCTTGTGAAGTTCCTGTATTAATCTTTGGTTTGCTTCATCTCACTCCCTATCATGTTCACACTGAGTCCTTTGCAGGTTTTCAGTCTTTTCATTTACCATGTTTACCAGTGGTGTTTGTAGAGCTTTTTGGGAACTCTCCTTTGGATTATTCATTAACTGTTCTGTCACCTGATTATCATGAGTGGGAGTTGAGATACCCATACTTGCCATTATTCTTGTGTTTGCATGGCTTGTTCTGCCCATTTGGTATCAAAGTAATACCAATGTTTTGCTAGAACACTATTTTAAGGCATGCATCAACCAAAGTTCTGTAGTTGCACAGTCAAAATGCCTGCAGATACAGTCTAGTTCAACAGATATAATCTATTCAACATCAAACAACTATGGATTAATGGGCTAAGAATATCAAAGAGGGATTCAGCAAACCAGAAATTATTAGGTTTAGGGAGAATTGTGGGGGAAAATAGGATTAGAGGGATGTAGAGAGGTAGAAGGAGAGTGAATTTAACCAAGTCCTAATCTCAGAGAGGGAAATGGATAGGGTAGAATGATAGGAGAGAGATAAAAAAAAGGAAAAGAAAAATGGAAAACAAAAATTTAAATTTAAAAAATTAAACACTTAAAAATTATGTAAGTATAAAGAAATGATATTGCGAGAAGAAAAGGATAGAATGAGAGGAGGAGAGAGATAAAAGGAAAAATGAAAAAATAAAAAATAAAAATTCTTAAAATTGGAATCTTAAAAATTGTATTGATATAAAGAAATAATATTACTATCAAAGAAGTTAAGCCTTAGAGGTTGTGAATTGAGTAATAAATTTCTGGATTAAGTATGTACACAATGAGGGATAAGGTCTAATAATCAACAACATATATATATATATATATGTGTGTATATATATATATATGAGCAGAACAGCATTTAAGTCAGGCAAAAAGGAAAAAAAGAGAAAAGAAAAAAAAAGAAAAAGGACCAAAAGGTCAAAAGTGATTTTCTTTAAAAAAAGCACATCATACACACCTAAAATAAAAATTATGAAAGAAAAAAATAATATTTTTTTTAATTAAAAAAAAAGGGTTCTTTGATTTTTTTGGGGGGGTGAGGGGAGATCTTATATCTCCCCTGTGTCCCTAACTAGTCTCTTGGTGGAGTCTCTGGTGTGCTTGTAGTGTTTGGTTTTCCTCTGGCTTGATTGGTTTCTCAAGTCAGTTTGTTTGAGCAGGCAGAAAAATGCTCTGCCTTATCCAGGACTTTGTGATCCTCTTCCCAGGCTAGTTCAGTGGGAGGGAAATCTGCTTTAAGTATCACAATAGAAGGAGATGGTTGTTTCCTCTAGTTTGGAGTTGCTGTGATGAGGTCAAGTTCTGGGTAGGGTTGAAGCTTATTAGCAATCAGTAACTTTTCCCTGAAGGGTAGCTCTTGAGACACTCAGACCCTCAAGAGCCCAGCCTGGAGCCATTCTCAGGGTTTATGTTTACTGAGTTTCAATTGTTTGTCTAGGCTGCAGTGGAGAGGGGCAGCCAATGGCCCTATTTACCCAGTGAAGAAAGTCACTCCTCCAGGGGTGGAGCTTTTTATGCATGGATGAGATGACTTTCTCCTGGGTGGAGCTGAGCCTGCCAGATCAGGTCAGGTTCCTGTGACCTGTCGAATGGCTCCTATTATTTTCTTCCAAGGCCTGAGTTGGTGCTAGCTTCTCCACCAGGGCCTTTGTTAGTATCAAAGAAGGAGATCTTGTCTGGTGGTAGGGGAGGGGCTGCCTTCCCACCACTGCTCTGTGAGAAGGAGTGAGGCTGTCAGGGTTTACTCATGCCAGACTCTTGGTTCCTGGGTTGTCCCTGGTCCAAGATCAGCAGGATGAAGATTTCTGCTCCTTGTTATTTCTTGCTGGTAGTGAGTAGAATCTGTTTGCACATTGGATCTGCCGCCTTTGTCCTGGACTTTCTGTTGATATGGCTGCTGCACAGCCCCCACCACCACTGCTGCACCGCCACAGGCACAGCTACCAGCAAGTGCTCAGATCTATCTCCTTGATCAAGCTTCCTGGATTTTCCCTCTCTGTCCAAACTCTCTGTACTGTGGTGGCACACTTGGTGTGATTCTCTAGCCTAGGATTGTTCACTGAAACACTAAAACTGTTTTCTAAGTTAGAGCTTGTTTATCTTCCAGCTTGTTTATCTGCCATCTTCCTTGAGAGACTCTAGTTTTATCTATTTTTAATCATTAAATAATCAATTCACTGGGCACCAGCAAGAAATACCGGAGCTTCCATATGTAATTACCTGTTACCTTGTCATTTTATAACTCATTTTTACATGTATATATTTTAAAATGTCAAAACCTAATGGATTAAAAGGATATCTTTTATAAATCTAAATAAGGCTGCATTAGAACAAGGGCAGAGTATTCAGAAAGGGTTTGAACTGAACATCTGGTAGACCCAGATGTGCATGCACTGCCTTATCAGAAAGCTTATTTGTTTCCACAGATGAGTAATGATGTTCTTTCTTGAATACCATTTACTCCCCAAAGTATGTCTCTCCTCCTGGTGAATTTTGAAGTTAATATATATTTTAAATATCTGACATGTTGTATTGTCTCTTATCTGAAGATGGAGGGGACAATAGGTACAACCTGGAGTGACGTAAAATGTTACATTTTCCCATTTATCTCTATCTTAAAAAAGATCTGGTAGACTTATTTCTCTAATTAAAAGCATCTGTACATTTTCAGTATTTTTAAACATAAAACCATTCAGTATTATTAAACATACACCAAATTCCTTTTCTGTCATCCTTAGGAAACCTTCATTGTGGGAAGAATTACTGCCTCCAGCTCAGTTCCATGAAAAGGGAAGGAGAAGGTATTACATAGTTCTAAAAGCTCATGTGTTTCAGTTGGTTAATTTTGGGAGATGGTGAAGCTTTAAGGAGTTTAGACCAATGGGGGTGTGCCCTTTAAAGGGCTATTGAAATCTCTGCCCTTCCAGTCTCTCTTGGGGCAAGCAGCTTTGCTCCACCATATGCTCCTTATCAGGATGTTTTACCACAGACCCAAAAGCAAGGGCACAAATGATCATGGATTGAAACCTATAAACCCATGAACCAACATAAACCACTCTACTTTATAAGATGGTTTATCTCAAGCTCTTGTTACAGTTATGGAAAGCTGACTCACATAAGTCACTGAGAACAACTTAATGTTGGAAATGACAGAAAATCAGAACAATGCACTTGAAATTTGGCAAAAGGATTCACTCAAGGCAAATGCATCTAGGGTGGGCAGAAAATGGTCTGTTTCCCCCAATCACCTGTTGTATATTCAAAAGAAGTCTGCAGGCTTCATTATGTAAAAGATGCTATTGGTACCATGTAAGAAAGATTTTTTTCTAGGAAAATTGGGTAGTTGTACCAAACTACATAGAGTTCCAAATTTTTCTTCCACATGAAACATATTCTATATTTGAACAATAATTACTTATTTGGATTCTCTTTGTTATTTTACAAGTGGTATATTTTACTGCATCTAAAATCATTGTTACTCTATCATCGAAGACGAAATCTTGTTTGCAACCATGAATTCCCTTTTTCTCATTCAAACCAGTAAATCATCTGTAAAAGGCAACTGCTCCAGTTGCATGAGTACAGGAGAACAAATGTCACTTAGGAGAAAAGATAGTTTTGGGGAAAATATGTGTGATATAAATCCTAAGGATGCATGGAAGCATGATCACATTCTGCAAACTCTCACAGCTGCAAGAAGATGGAAAAGATGGTGTCCTGGACAGTGAGTGCAGTTTTCGAAGGCAAAGGATTTGCCAGGCTGTTTTTACTAATGGCATTTGGGAAGATAATTCTTGAACATGGCATGTTGAAAGAAAATTTGATCCTAACATGCTGTGGCTCTCAGAATGTCAAGGCCTTTGGAAATGTAAGGCACTCAAGACAGTTCTACCTGATCAAAAATGGCATCAGCATCAATTAATGCCAACAATTGCAATTAGGAAACCATAGATGAGTAGGGACATGAGAGGCTCTAATTTCTTCTTGCCTGGGATCTCTGTTTTTGGTGACACCTGTCATGTTTCATTGACATGAAGACTTTTGGAGGCTAGTCACCCTCTTCTTGAAAATTGCATTTCTGACCGGAGCTCCCTAGGCACAGTGTCAATTTATCTTCATTTGCAATCGCTCCCTAGACAGACTCTGAATGCTCCCAGATGTGAAGCCTTTACATATGAAAAAGAAGGGTGCAAAGCCATAACTAGTAACAGCCACAAGGTTGAAGGCAGACTTGTGGGAAAAATAAGATTAGTTGGTATGTAGGGAAATCATTCTCACAGGCTCTGAGACAAAATATGGCAGTTATACTCAGAAATGCCTTCTTATTATTGTTTAGGGAGTTAAGGCTAATGATCAGTCTTACATATTGGAAATGTAATCTATAAGATTGGGAAACAGATAACAATTTAATCCCATGATAAAAAATATTATATGGAAAATCGATCAAGGACAGTCAATTTAAAATATGGTTCTTATGTGTGGCTTTTAGGGTCATGAGGATAGAACTTAAAATGAAAAGTATATGTTGACACAGACAGACATAAATGCACACAAGAACACACATATTTACATACACAGATAAAGACACACAGACCGCTGGACATTGAATAACATCATTTAAGTAAACTTTATGAGGGGAAATGTAGATCCAATAGCACTTAAAACCCAAAGACTAATTGCTTCCTTCTTTTACTTTCTCATGAGAACTAGAAATGCAAAGGGCAGAGACACATTTTTGTGATAACATCATTCTCTTTAAAAGAGCCTAGAAATCCTAGAATTTAATCCAAATGCAAATGCAAGTTTGTTCTTTGTTATCAGCAAGTTTTTTTTTTTTTCTGGATAAATTTGAGAACTATTTCATGAGCTGAGAAAATGTTTTTGCTTTCTTCTTTGTTATTGCAGATCTTTGAAGAAAGTATTTTTCTGAACATTTAAGTTCAACCAAATATGATGAACAAATGTCCCACTTCTTGGATACATATTAAGAACATAACTTTAAATTGATAGTTGTTTGCACTTTACCTAATACAATTGAATTTAGCACCTGCAATGTTGATGGATGATCCTAACTAGTTAATCAAATTTTATCTTTCTGTTAATCTAATTTTATTGTCATTAATGTGAGCTCAGCAGTTTATCTTTAGAAGTAATCATATTTCATTTTTAATACAAATAAGATCAATTGGGTTATAACTTTGACACATTCTCTTTGTTATGATAGCATTGTCCACTTGCTTCTTCTTTTTGTGCCATAAATGTTCTCCATAGCCAAAATAAACATACTGCAGAGGTAGGAAATAACTGACAAGTTTGAGAGTTAATGACAGGGTGGAAAGGTGGAAAGAACTGAAGACCTTGATGGTGACCAGACAAGTTCCTCATTTATACAATGGGAAGTAGTATATTAACTTTACCTCATAAGACTATGGTGATAGTTACATAAGTTGTATTTTCATATCAAGATAGACATGGAGAAATTGTTATTCTTGTCATAAAGTTCTAATCTCTGAAGATTGATGGTAGATTTAACTGGTGTCAGTAGCTAAGTTTTAAGAATATTTTGAAGAAGAAATGATCATATTTCAGTGGGAATTCCGAAGGGTCTCACCCACTGGAAAACTAATGGTGAAGGTGAGTTCATCTTTTATGCAGACGGTATTTTGGTGAACAGAAGGAAAGCCTGGGTGACGGATGGGGTCTGTCAGCATGGTGCTAATGAGTGACGTAAGACATAGCAAGCTGAACCAATTTTGCGTGCAGAGTCAAAGTGGGAATAATTGGAAAAGGTGGGAACCTTCTGCACTCTCAATATAGAAAGGAATTTGTCATGAAGTCTATAGCCAACCCTGACTGAATTTCATTGGGAAAGAAAAGAATAAAGTAACATCAATCAAAGACCATTCAGCCCAAGGCTGATCCTAGCTCAGTATACTAAAATGTCCTCTCATTTACAAATACATTTTCATTTAGAGTCACTCTGTCTAGTATAGTAGCAACCACACACCCATGACAACAGACATTTAAGTTAATTAAATAGAAGTTAAACTTTGCTTCTTCAGTTGTGTTGGCTGTATTTCAAGTGTTCAGATGCCACCCATGAGAAATGACTAATATTGAGCTTAGACCATGGCTTTCATCACAAAACATGTATCAATGAGAGGTTGTCTTAGAGGGTAGACAGTGGGCTGTAGCACAATGATAGATCACCAGGCAAGTTCCAAGGGAAATGTGAAAAACTCAGTATCATTGTTACCTTGTCATTTGTAAGGCCTAGGTCTCATGCTGCTTATTTAACCTCTCTGAGCTTTATTGTCCTGGGCTCTTACATGGAATTTAATATTATTCATTTTGTAAGCTACCATGAATACTAAGGATTAAAAAAGAAATTGTGGTGTCTGACCCTACAGATTTCCAACAAATGGCATTTGTTATTTTATTACTAATAGCAGTAAATGCTAAAATTCAAAAAAAAATTAATTAAAGACTCACAAATAGTAAAAACTGCATGTGGTATTTCTGGCAGACAAGGCCACTATTTAGGAAATCTAGCCAGCAACCTTCAAGTCTATTACAGTGGTGGAGGCTTTCCAAAATGCCACTACTTAAAATGGTCTATACTTATGCATGTCTTTATTATGTATCTTTATTAGATATCATTGAATTAGATAAGAAAAGTACATTAGATAAGAAAAATTCATAAGGCATAAGTTGATTTTGTTTCAAGAGAAAAAAAGGCTAAATGTAAAGGTTAAATATCCATCTAAATGCATGATAGACTTTAAGCATGAATGCCCCTTTGCTACCCAAAACATATTCTTTTGTTCAGTTATTAAGATTATTTTCCCTCTACTTAATA
Organism: Dipodomys spectabilis; assembly: GCF_019054845.1. Classification (NCBI taxonomy): domain Eukaryota; kingdom Metazoa; phylum Chordata; class Mammalia; order Rodentia; family Heteromyidae; genus Dipodomys; species Dipodomys spectabilis. The sequence goes on along the minus strand of NW_024870758.1, from coordinate 15,827,007 downwards.
TGCAAAGTATACTGTGACAAAAGGTGGCCCCTAGGCAGAAGGAAAAGAAAAAAAGGGAGAGAATTGAGAATTACTCATTACAATGACAATGAATAATGCTTTCTAGAAAACAACGTTTTCTTTTGTGGGTTTTTTGTTTTTTTTTCTGTCCTCATAGGAAACTGTGAAAATTGAAGCTGTGTTCAATTCATCTTTTCCTTCCACTTTAAATGCACTTCTGACAGCTATTTAAAAAAGTCTTTCCACAAACTGAAATTAATATTTTCCATACTAGTTTTAAGAATAGAAGGATTTGGGGGGGGGGGATGGGGTCTGAGTCTTTAAAATCAATCAACACCAAAAGTATCCTTTCTTGGCTAAGCAAGGAATGGACAGGAGAGACTGAGGTAAGTGGTTCACATAAGTCAGACTCCTGGGTTCTTTCTGTTGGATCCTGAGACAGTAGCAAAGCATTTGCAGTTAAGTCAACACTAATCTTGTTGTTGCTTGTGTGTTGGGGTATGTGTGTGTGTGTGTGTGTGTGTGTGTGTGTGTGTGTGTGTGTGTGTGTGTATGTGTGGGGGGGATGGATATCAAAATCCTTTGCTAACTATCTTCTGTTTCCTTAATAAACATGAACAATGTCAAATACTGTGCTCCCCTGGCTTTGGGTCTGAGATCCCCAATGGCTCTGATGGGTACAATTTGGGTTCCATCTGCTCTGAATTGCAGAGGGACTCTTTGGTCAAGCTAAGGCCATGGTATGGGAACATTACTGACTGGCATATTGTCAACATTATGCCTGAGACACATATTTGTCCCGCTGATAATAGTGACAGTTTATGAATGACTGGGTTTTGATATTGGTTAATTAGAAGGAACTTGATTGCAGCATCTGTCACCCTGCAACAAACAGTTTCTTCGGTGTGTTGTTCAGACAATTTTCCTTATGGTATCAAAGCTGGCTATTATAAAGGTGTGTGTGCAATAAAAAGATGAAAAAATATGATCTATAAAACTTTTCTGTAAACATAATCTATGTTTTTATGGTACTACCAAATCCAAGCTGCTGCAATTAGTTGTAATAATATAAAAACTAATACTTATTGTACTCTTCTAATGCACTAAATACTGTAGCTGCTGTTCTAAATGCTGTATTTCTATATTCAAAATAGGGGCAATCTTTCTGATTATTCTAGGTTTCTAAAACTAAAATAAATTTTCTGGAGAAATAATTGAGGAAGAGAGAATAAAATCAGTCTCTAAATTTTATGAAAAATCCCATGATGAGGATATATGCAGAAGTATTTACCGGTTTTCTGAGCTCCAAGCTTATTTTAAGAAAGCAGCACGTATGTGTCAGTTTAAACGCAGGTGATTAAAGGTCCCTAAGTGAAAAGCCATCAATTCTAGTAAGTTCTTCCTTTTCACAGCTCCTTTGCTTCGTTTGTCACCCCCACACATACACACTATATAGAGTTAGTTTTACAAGATAGTGTGTTTCAAAGCCTATCAGGAATAGTAAAGTTAACAGTAAAGTTTTGTCAACAATATAAGAAAAAGAAACGCAATAAGCAAACTGGGCCTGGGTAAGGCTGATAGATAGAATTCTCTAAAACTTTCCATAACAGAATACAAGCCATTTTCTGACACCCTTCTTTGTCCAAGGCTCCAGATCCGCTATGGCATTCTATATGTGTGCTGCCATGTGGATGACTCGGAAGGACTTGCTGCACTAAAGCCTTAGTGTACTCTTTCCTGCTTAGGCTCTTCAGCTAGCCTACCTGGCTTCAGACCTTGGCCCTGCTAATTCTTTTCTGCCCAACCTGGTTCTGGATCTTTTCATGCTTACATTTTATTATATGTAAACTGAGGAGGACCATAATAGTATTCATTTTATCAGACAGTTGTGCTCATTAAGCATCTTAAAATGTACATAAAGAACTTAAAGCAGTGCCTTCCAGTTAGCCATTTAGATCAGAAAATAAACTTATTTTTTATTTCCTATATTTTCCTGGGTTTGTATCGCCATTTGGCCTCTTTATTTCACCAGGGATATCAATGGAAAGCATAGCTTGGACTTTTTATTAAAGACAACAGCCAAAACTTTTGGGAACTGGAAAATAAATGCAGCTATTATTTTCTGTCTCCAGAGCTATTTCCCCTAAAATTGGCTATTTACTCTTCTGTTGACTCTCTTCCCTTTCTCAGTTTATCATTTCATATTCAACCACTATTTAAGGGATGAGTAGAAAATGCTTTAGGTATAATTATCCAGGTGGGGGTATGAATGTATATGTATACGTGTGTGTATGTGTGTGTGTGTGTGTGAGAGAGAGAGAGAGAGAGAGAGAGAGAGAGACAGAGACAGAGATAGAGACAAGAGACAGAGACAGAGAGACAGACACAGAGAGGGGGGGGAGATTATTAAAGTATAAATAAACATTAAAAAATAATGTGAACTAACCAGGCAGAGGCAACACTGGGAAGAAAGGAAGAAGGACACTCCCATAAAAGGCAAAAGGAGATTACGTAATTGAGGTTATGTTGGCAATAATTTCAACTAGATTGTGAACAAGAGAATGGTATCAATAATAGAATCAAAATAACCAATGAAATATTAAAGGCATGATATTAAACATGTCAACCTATTAGTAACATGATTTCCCTAGGCAGTGAGTCCAAGATAGGGGTATACAGTAATAAATTCAAAGACCTTGACTAGTCTAGGAGGGCCACCGTAAACTCCCTCTGTCCCTGAATATTGATACGTACTCCCACTCTCTGCTTGTCTGTAGTATCTTGGCAGTGTAGCTCTCTATAACACCATTTTTGAAACGTGCCATGACTCTCTGTTCATGCTTTTTATCCTGTCTACTAGATGACAGAAGTTTTCTGAGAGCCATCTATGACTGATTTTCTTATCATTCCTGGTATGCATTCAGCAGTTACTTGTGGAATTGATAGGATGTGCCTCTATGTCTATCATCAGCCTTTTGCCCTGCTCATATAACATAGAAGGCAGAGGTTTCAACTTAAGGTTTTCAGTTGCCGTTAGTAATTTTAGGCAATCTGAGATATGAAAGCAACCTGTGATTATTGAAAAGCATCCTTATCAACTATTATTTAGGGTAACTACCTTTAAAAGACAACCGAGACCAGCACTTTTCTGGGAGATAACTTTATGAAATTTTCTTTTGCACTGACTCTAGAGTTAATAGACAATACAACTTGGTTGGCCCTAATTACATATCTAATGTTGGTAAGCAAAATAAACTGGCAACATAACCATGACATTGTGCTAATCTTCTGAGTCTTTTGTTTTTCCAGTCTAAATTGGGAGATGCTCAATTTCAATATAGCAATCTTTGTCCTTTATATTCCTCTCAGAGAGGAGACTTAGGTTTTTAGAGTTCTTAGATCATTCTATCTCCCATTCTTAATAAAGCACTAATTCTAAGAGGATTCCTTCAGTCTCCTGGACCTTTTTTACCCTCGCCATGTCTAATCCACTCACATTACACAGATGCTGTCATAATTAGAGACATAGGATGGCATCGTGTGGCTGGCTGGCAGGCAGGCTGTAGAGATGGAACTTTGAGTGTTAGTATGGAGGAGACTTTAAAAGATTTCTTTTAGTAGATGCAAATACTTAGGGTGAACTCCTGTTTCAGGACAGCTTGGCTGGAGCTGCTGGTAAGTTTCTGGAAGCAGACTGAGGATCCAATGATGATTTCCCATCACAGATGTAATGTAGACACAGAGAGCCTGATGCAAGTTTGCTTTTATATGACCTAAAACTGATGCCAAGCTAGAAGTTCTTAATGTTCTATTTTCTGATGAAAGGTATCAGCACTGAACACACAGCCAAGAGAATAGAGGAAAATGAAGTAGATGGAAATGTTTATTCTGAAGACTAAATGACAACTGAAAAGGACCAGGGTGCATAACCATGCCAGTATTTTTACGCTATTACAATTTAGCAGTATGAAAGTAATAGTGGTAATTATTAACAAGAAGGTGATCAGAAAGAGGGTGTTGACTCTTGGAATGCTTTTACAAATATATTCCATATTAAATGAAAAGCAAACTTGTCCAGAAGACCTCAGGATTAATATTGCAAATAACTAAATATAGGGTATGTATTCACAATAGAAAGAACTTGTATAAGGTTAAAAGACCAACTAAAAAAGCAGAATATAATGGCTGGAGAAAATAGAGATTCGATAGACTGCCTAGGTCTGAATTCTGGATCTGCTGTTGTTTATTGGCAATAATATTTTTCTAGGCCTCTTAGTACTAGACCTTGTGTAAGTAGAGTGCTGAAAAGAGTATATGAATTTGTTTAAATCTATTAATATTGGCAGCTGACTACTATGTGACTATTTGATGAATTTAATGAATAAACAATATGATCATCCAATACTTCTTGATATTTTAGCATACATTCTATGTCAGTAAAAGTCTCTGAATATTTAAGGGCACTGTTTAGTTTAGTGATCATTTATTATGTTATATTTCTGTGCTATAGAAATGAAGCAAGACATAACACATAGATTTCTCAAAGAAATCATAATCTAGGTGGTAGAACAAGATATACAACTGTAAAACTTTGACCACTCAAAACAAAGATAAAAACATTCTAAAAAATACATCAGAACATGCATTATTATGATTTCTTTCTGGATGAACATTTAGATAGATGTGGTGGGAAATCAAAAGAGGAGCAATTCTTTGGTTTCTGGACCATGAGTCCTGCTAAAAGAAGGCCCTGTAAGACTCATAGTTCCACTTGAAGACCGAAGTTTCTATCTAAAATTACTTCTCATGACAGGGAAAAATGGAAGGCAGGGTTTAGGATGTGACATACTTCTTGGGTTCATGTCCCTTTTCACCTAAAAAATGTATTATTTTAGCAATTTATTCATCCATATCCAAGAAGATTTCTTATTATATAGTAGTATATTTTATACCAGTTTTTGCCTACTTATTTGTGAGCACAGACAAGAGTTACTGTTAATCTTTCCAGGTTTTGGGTGGTTTTTTTTTGTACCCTATTCAAAGGAATGCATCTTGTTCCCATGATATGAGACTTTTCATATCCTAAGTGGATTTTTCCTAGTATACAATTCATTTTAGCACTTGTTAAAAAGTAAAATAAATTCTAGTCTAAAAAACATAAAACAAAATACTCAACAATGCACAACACAATTAGAAATTATACTTGTCTACAACTGTCTGGGTTGTTCATGTAATCAAGCAAATGCTCACAATAGACTTGATGATAGAGACATCTTGAAGAGATTTTGCTGTTTTCCTCATGCTCTCCTCTTCTTTGAACTTTCCACCCTATTTTGTCCCTCCAAGTCCTCTTTTTCTTCATCTTCTTCTCATTCATTCTGTGATAAAAGCATTTTTGGGTTCTGCAAATTTATCATCAATAACAATGCAATCTGAATATCTATACCATTTTGTTAGTTTTAATATGCATGCTTTCTTCAAAAGTAAGAAAAAGGTAGCATAGATCAACATTACATTTTTATTAATATTCCTTGAAGCATCCAGGGGTTTCTTAAGAGTCTGACTAGTATGGTATAGATACCAGTATGGATTAGTTTGTGGTAAACATCTCTATAACTGTAAAAACTCTCCAAAGACACACATGTAACCTGAAGACCAACCTTGCTAGGGTCAAAAAGATCATATTTTGTGCAATGGATGATATTTTTTAAATGCCATTTGGTTTTAAACTTCACGTGTCTTATCATTTTGTACTTTAATTTTAGGTCTTTACTGAATATTTAAAGTAGAGCAATTAAAGTAAGGGCAATACAAGCTTAACATAAAATGAACAAAACACTATCTATCGAGCCAAAATGAAAGGAAAAAATAACAATGACCTATTAGCAACAGTGATGGAACATCTAAGTTAAACTACCTACACTAACTACTGATGTTCTGACATGAATATTTATTTAGCATGGATTCAGTACAGCAACATTTCCTCTAGCAATTCTCATTAAACTACCCCCATTAAAAAGAGTTATACTGTAAAGTTAGATGGAAATCATGAAATTCTGTAACTGTCTTGTAGATTTATAATATACATTATCTAAATAATTCCTTAAAAATATACTGTAATTTTAAGAAATTTAAATGTAATTCACATAAAATAAATAAAATCATTTTCTTTTTTGTAAGTTTTTTATTGTAAAAATGTTTTACAGAAGGGTTACAGTTTCATGAGCAAGGTAATGAGTATAATTCCTATTGAGCATTGTTGCCTCCTCATTTTTTTACCCCTACCATCTCTTCCCTCCCACTTCCACACCTACTTCCCCTCTCCACTCACCTGCCTCCATGCCCTCCACCAAAGTTGTAAAGCTCATTGTCAACATAGTGTTTTGTAAATCTCATTGTTACAATGGGTCAACCTGTATCCTTATTTAAGCATTTTGTTTTTTTCCCTTCTGCTCCCCAAATTAAAGAAGTGTATATAAAAGATGAAGGGCACTTACAATCCCCCAAAATCATAGAATCAACAAAACAAAGAGTTGAATGTTCAAAAAAATTAACAAAATTAACAGACCCTTAGAAAATCTTATCAGAAAAAGAGGAGAACACACCCACATAAATAAACTCAGAAATGAGAATGGAAACATCACCACAGAAACAACGAAGATTCAGAACATTATAAGGGAATACTTCTCAAACCTTTATGCTAATAAGTTTGAGACTCTGGAAGAAATGGATGATTTCCTAGCAAATATTGACATGCCAAAATTAAACCAAGATGACTTAAACCAAATTAACAGAACCATATCAAGCATCGAAATAGAAACAGCAGTAAGAAATCTCCCATCTAAGAAAAGCCCAGGAACAGCAGATTTACAATGGAATTCTACAAGGCCTTCAAAGCAGAACTCACACCCATACTCCTCCAACTCTTCAATGAAATTGAAAGAGAAAGTTCACTACTGAACTTTTTCTATGAAGCCATCATAACCCTCATCCCAAAACCAGGCAGGAACTCATCAAAGAAAGAGAACTATAGATCCATTTCTTTGATAAACATCAATGCAAAACTTTTCAACAAAATATTGACCATCGACTACAACAACTCATCAAAAAAAATCATATACCATAATCAAACAGGGTTAATTTCAGGAATGCAAAACTGGTTCAATATACATAAATCAATTAATATAATTCATCACATCAACAAGAGCAAAGATAAGAACCATATGGTTATCTCAATAGATGCAGAAAAAGCATTTCACAAGATCCAACACCCCTTTATGATGAAGGCTCTGGAAAAACTAGGAATCCATGGAACATTCCTCAATACAATAAAAGCTGTATATGACAAACCTGCAGCCAGCATTATACTTAATGGTGAAAAACTAAAGCCATTTCCTCTAAACTCAGCAACAAGACAAGGATGTCCACTCTCTCCACTTCTCTTCAATTCAGTATTAGCATGCCTAGCTACAGCAATAAAACAAGATGAAAACATGAAGGGGATCCAAATAGGGAAAGATGAAGTAAAACTCTCCCTCTTTGCAGATGACATGAGCTTGTATTTAAAGAATCCCATGGACTCCACTCCCAAATTACTTGAGCTGATTTGAAACTTAGGCAAAGTAGCAGGGTATAAAATTAACCCTTAAAAATCAATGGCTTACTTTTGGGCATTTACCCAAATGATCACAAACAAGGCCACACTAAAGCTACCAGCACAACTATGTTTATTGCAGCATTATTTACCATAGCTAAGACATGGAACCAACCCAGATGCCCCTCAGTAGATGAATGGATCAAGAAGATGTGGTATATATACACAATGGAATTCTATGCCTCCATCAGAAAGAATGACATTTCCCCATTTGTTAGGAAATGGAAAGGCTTGGAAAAAATTATATTAAGTGAAGTAAGCCAGGCCCAAAGAAACATAGGTCCCATGGTTTCCCTTATTTGCAATATCTAGTATAGGTATGAGTCAAGCGGAAAAAGTCAAATAATGTGATGTTAGGAAAACGAAACCTCAAATATGTATTTTAATGTTTTTGTTTCTTTCATGCATGTGTTTCTAACGCATTTATAATATTATCTCTTTGTTGCTTTGTATGTCCCTCCCCCACAGTGTAACCCCCGCTTTCACTATATTTGATGTCAGTATAACATGTGGAGGAGATGGGGACAAACAAGTCGTTTAAGGATTCAGGTGGACCTGTTGCAACAATGAGAAGTACAAAATGTCATGTCAAAACCAGCTTTACAATGTCGGGGGGGGGGGGAAGGGGGGGTATGATTGGGTGGGAGGGAGGGGGGAGGCTGGGAAGGGAGGTGAAGGGTAAACAAAGGAGGAGGCTGCAATGCTTGGTAAGAAATGTATGCATTATCCTGCCCATGTAATTGTAACCCCTCTGTACAGTATGTTCTCAAATAAAATAAAATTAAATTAAAAAAAAAAAAAAAGAAATAGATAATCCCACAAGTTATCACATGGAGAATGCTTATTTATTAAAAATTGTAATATCATCCAAAAAAAAAAAAATCAATGGCTTGATGTACAAGTCGTTATGTAGAAAATGAACTTTACAACTTTGGTGCATGGGTGGGGGGGATTGGGAGGGGGAAGATGGGAAGGGGAAACAAAGGAGGAGGCTACAATGCTTGATAAGAAATGTACTAATTATTTTGCCCATGTAATTGTAACCCCTCTGTACAGTATTTTCACAATTAAAAAAAAAATCAATGGCTTTTCTGTATGTCAACAATGGGAAGAGCATGGCTGAAATCAGGAAAGCAAGCCATTCATAACAGTCCCAGAAAAAATAAAATACCTAGGAATTAACTTAACCAAAGAAGTAAAGGACCTCCATGATGAAAACTTTAAGAGCCTAAAAAAGGAAATCAAAGCCTAACTTAGAAAGTGGAAAAAACCTCTCATGCTCCTGGATTGGAAGGATCAACATCGTGAAAATGGCAATAGTTCCCAAGGCTATCTACAAATTCAATGGGATGCCTATCAATATTCCAACCTCATTCTTCAAGGAAATAGACGAGGCAATACAAAAATTCATATGAAACAATAAAAGACCCCCAAAAGCAAAAAAGATCCTCAACAGAAAGAACAGTGCTGGAGGAATATCAATACCAAATTTCAAACTCTACTACAAAGCCATAGTAATCAAAACAGCTTGGTAGTGGCACAAGAAGAGACCTCAGGGCCAATGGAATAGAATTGAAAACACAGAAATGAACCCATAGACCTATAACCACCTAATCTTTGATGAGGGAGCTAAAAAAAATAGAATGGAAGAAAGGCTCTTCAGTAAATGATGCTGACAAAATTAGTTAATCACTTGTAGAAAATTAAAAGTAGATCCTTATGTATCACCCTGCACCAGTATCAACTGCAAATGGATCAAAGACCTTGAAATCAAAGCAGACACCCTGAAAACATTACAGGATAGAATAGGGGAAACCCTAGGTCTCCTTGGCACAAGTTGAAATTTTCTTAATAGAGACCCAGAAACACAACAAATCAAAGAATGTTTGGACAAATGGGATTGCATGAAGTTGCAGAGCTTCTGCATGGCAGAGGACACAGCTAGCAAGATCAATAGAAAGCCCATAAATTGGGAGAAGATCTTCACTAGCCATACAACAGACAAGGGTCTCATATCTAAAATAAACCTGGAACTCAATAAATGAAATCCCCCAACAACAAATCCTGAAAGAAACCAACGCCCAATTAATAAGTGAGCTAAAGACTTAAAGAGATACCTCTCTGAAGAGGAAAGAAGAATGGCCAATAGACACATGAATAACTACTCAATCTCTCTAGCCATAAAAAAATGCAAACCAAAACAGTATTGAGATACCACCTCACCCTAGTTAGAATGGCTATAATCAAGACTTCTAATAACAACAGCTGCTGGAGGGGATGTGGGCAGAAGGGAACCCTATTGCATTGTTGGTGGGAGTGTAAACTTGTTCAACTACTTTGGAAAGTAGTATGGAGGTTCCTCAAAAGACTCCACATAGAGCTCCCATGACCCAGCAATCCCACTTTGGGGCATTTACCAGAATGATCACGAACAAGACCATACTAAAGCTACTAGCACAACTATGTTTATCACAGCATTATATACCATAGCTAAGATATGGAACCAACTCAGATGCTCCTCAGTAGATGAATGGATCAAGAAAATGTGATGCACACACACACACACACACACACACACACACATATACACACACACACACACACAGTGGAATTCTATGCCTCCATCAGAAAGAATGACATCACCTCATTTGTTAGGAAATGGAAAGACTTGGAAAAAATTATATTAAGTGAAATAAGCCAGGCACAAAGAAACATAGGTCCCATGGTTTCCCTTATTTGCAACAACTAGTATATATCTGGGACAAGCAGAAAAGATCAGATAAGATGATATTAAGCAAAATGAACCCCAAGATAAGGGCACAGTGGTTTTTTATTTCTTGCTATTTTTTTCTAACGTATTTACAAGGTACCATGTGGTTGTTTTGTTGCTTTGTATGTTCCTCCCCCCATGGTATAATCCCTGTTTTCACTATATTTGATGTTGTATAATTAGGGGAGGGGAAGGGAAAAAGCAAATTGTTTAACTAGGGATACAGGTTGACCCATTGCAACAATGAGATATACAAGACTCTATTTGGAAAAAATGAACTGAACTGTACAATTTAGGGGCGGGGGAGGAGTTTAGTTGAGGAGGTGGGAGGGATGGGATGTTAGGGGAAAAACAAAGGAGGAGGCAACAATGCTTTTTAAGAAATGTACTCATTACCTTGCTCATGTAACTGTAACCCCTCTGTACAGTATGATCACAATAAAAAAACATAAAAATAGATAAAAATTGTAAATTTTTCCAAACATATCAAACTCAAAGTTCCATGTTTCAACTTCATCATTTTATTTAATTTTTATGTACATTAGTTTGTCATGCTTTTTATTGACGTGGAAGCTAAAACATTTAGAGGAAATTTGAGAAAATCCCTAGCTAGATTTTGTACCCGGGTGGTGACATTACAACAAACTCCATAAAAACCAACTAGAACACTCAAAACAACAACAAAAAACCTATTGCCTACAATTATAAAATACACACAGCCGAAACCAAACAAAATCTATTCTCTTGTATATTTTCCATACTTATTGCTTAATACAGTGTCTTCAGGTATCCAATCTTTATTTAATGACCATGCTAGGGAAACTGTTATCCTTAATCTCTTTAAAATACATGTATAAGAAAGGATGCCCTATATCTCTGACATACACTTACTTATAGACAAGAAAGACTAGTGAGAAGTAGAGCTGTGGTTTAAGTGGTAGAGCATCTCTCTCGAGCATGATAAAGATAAGGGACATGTACCAGCATACACACACACACACACACACACACACACACACACACACACACACACACAAAGTAATGGGAGGAAGTGAGCACACAAGGCTTAAACCTAACCACTGGATGAATCTCATGGATATTACGCTAAGCAAAAGACATGAAATAATGTATTTCTCATGAATCCATGTAAATCATGTCAAAATAGATTTTTCTGTCGGTAGTGGGGGCTGAACCATGGGCCTGGGCACTGTTCCTCATTTCTTTATCTCAAGGCTAGTGCCCTACCACTTGAACCACAGTGCCACTTTCAGCTTTTTTCTGCTTGTGTGGTGCTGAGGAATTGAATCCAGGGTCTCATGCATGCGAGGCAAGCACTCTACCATTGAGCACTTCCCAGCCAACCAAATTAGATTTTTACAAATGATTTCTGGTGGTAGAAGTCAGAATATTAATTCCTTTAGGGAAGATAGTGGAGGAGTGATTGAAAAGTGGTACAGGGGATGCTTTGGGGATGCTGGTAGTGTTCTACTGTTTTAATTTTGGTAACAGTTGCAAATATGTGTTCTCTTGGAGAAAGGAAGTAAACATTTACATGCTCATCTATGTTGAGTATATTCTCTCCATAGAGTTAATTTTAAAAACTTATCAAAAAAGACTTATTTCAGGCAAGCATGGCGATTAATGCCTTTAATCCCAGACACTTTGGAAGTACAGATTTGGAAGGATGCAGTTTAAGGCCAGCCTGAGTGGGAAGTAAACAAAACTTCATCTCAACAAGTAAACTAACTGAAAATGTTATCCTAGCTATTGGGGTACATAGGTTAAATGATTACAATCTGAAGCCAATCTCAGGCAAAACTATGAGACCCTGAAAAATAACTACAACAAGAAAGGGCTGGGGTATGTAATTGAACCAATCGTGAGACCCCTGACTCCAAACCCTCGTCATGCCAAAATGAAAGAAAAATAATTACTATCCAACTGGGTCTCAAAGAAATAATAAGAGCAAGCAGAAAATATAAACATATACAACAGACTCTTGACACATTTGCCTTCTGCTGATGCAATCCCAGAAATACTGTAAATATTTTGAAGTTTTAATTTGTGTGTCATTTTAAGTGCCATGATGAGGTCTCATTGCTGCCTTTTTGTGCATCACCTTGACATATCTGTGGCATATCTGCCACTCACCCACCAGTCACTTGATAGCCCTCTGGTTATGAGATGTACCATTGCATTCTCACAGGGTTTGTGTTCAAGTGACCCTTATTTGATTCAATGACAACAAAATTCATGAGCACTAAATGCTGGAAATTTGGGTTTATCAAAGAGAAACTATAAAATGCAGCCCTTATGTGAAATGATGAAAATGATCAATTTCATAGAAATTTGTTTAGTGAGATGCTAAGACCTTTGGTAAGATGACTCCATTTACACAATTGTGAAAGAGGAACTGTTTAATCATTCTTGCTTGCTTTAAAAGTTACCACCAAAGTGTGTGATAGGTATAAATGTAGAAAAAAAGAAACAGCGCGTGTGCTGTTAGAAACCATCCATTGCTGCAGACATCCATTGGGAATCTTGAGACATATTCCAGTGAATAAGGGGACCACTAGGAGACGGTTCTAACATTTAGATCATTAGGAATGTTCTCATTACATTTTAAAGCCATTGTAATTAGCAAAAATACACTTTAAGTAAGAGTTATATTAAAAAAATGCAAATTCAAAGAAAAAGCTATGACAATATCTGAAATATTGTCAACTGTGTATCGATAAAGATATTTTTATGTATGTACAAGTACTGAGTCTTAAACTCAAGGCCTGGGCATTGTGCCTTGGCTTTGGCTCTCAAGGTTTGCACTCTACTACTTGAGCCACACTTCTACTTCTGGCTTTTTAGTGATTAATTGGAGATAAGCATCTCACAGACTTTCCGGTCTAGGCTGGCTTTAAACCCATTATAATCCTTAAATCTCAGTCTGCTGAGTAGCTAGTATTATAGGCATCAGCCACTGGTACCTGGATTGAGATTTTATATAAACATTTTAATATTTAGAAATACTTGAATAAAAATATTAGAATAGTTAAAGGAGTTAGTAATGAGAGGAATTAAAACACATGCATTTACATATATCTTCTTTTTTATACATATGTATATATTATCTAGCTAAGTCCCAGACCTAAAAAGAGGGCATACAAACTTTTCGTATAATAAGAGAAGTGTGGGGGTCTGAAGATTATATGTCACCTGTAAATTTATCTAGGAATTAATTATAATTAATTTATAATTATCTAATACTTTATTTAAAATTATGAAGTAAAATCCCTCCAAACATATTTTGTAATGAAAATATCACATAACTAAGTACAGAAGTTAAAGCAAGTTCTTTTTTTTTTACTACAACACAGGCTCAGAATATATGTTTTTTTTTTCCTGAAGCATAATTAGGTAAAGATGGGCTTTTTTGTAAGTTGAAAAAAAAAAAAGCATAAACCAGGAGCCCATGGCTCACATCTGTAATCCTAGCTATTCAAGAGGCTGAAATCCAAACATCACAATTTGAAGTCAACACTGGAAGAAAGAATCTACTAAAATCGGTCTCCAAAATAACTAGCAAAAATCTGGGCTGGAGGCATGTCTCAGGAGGTAAAACACCAGCCAACAAGCTATGAGCTCAAACCTTGGTATTAGAAAAAGAAAAGGGATTAAAAAGTATAAATAATTTTTCTGTATGAGAAATGTCATATTCCATAGAAAGTTTTATCAGAATTTTTATGAAAATCTTTGTGTAGGGAGGTGAGGGGAGTGGGGAGAAGGGGAGGGAGTGTAGGAGTGGGGGGAGAGGAGTAGGTTTAGTATGTCTGCCTGTGTCCTCTGACCCATTTTTTACTTGCAACTATTTCCATCTGTGCATTATGCATTGTGTGGTTCACACTTGTATTAGGTCTCCTTTCTTCATGTTCAACAAAAACACACTTTAACATTTTGTTTGTTGTGATAAACATGCCCCTCCTTGCCTCTCAATCATTTCTAAGTCCTGGTCTTTAATTTGCCATCTATGATTTCTCCCTATCTCCTCTATTTTGCTTCCTAACTCTGAAGTTATTCTGAGGCTATTTCCCATAGAAAAAGGGTCTGCTTTCCATTTCCCTTCTCCCTCTCGAACTCATCCCTGCACTAGGCAGGACCCTATCTAAGTAACTGAATTCTTTTCTTCATGTATTCCTAAAATGACAATTTACTTTCTCATGGAAAAGGCCTGTTAGAGCTCTGAATAGTGGACTTTTAATCTAGTGAACAGCACACAGGTATTATTTTTGCAGTTGTTAAAGGATGCATCCATCCCCCCTTCATTCCTCTGCTGTTAGTACAGTGAGCTCTCTCTACTGACCTGCTTTTTCTCATCTCCTGCTTCTAACTCTCCCCATCAAGGGAAGGCCTGACATTTTTGTTCATTAGCCTCACTGTGTAGCCACTTGATTAAAAAAAAAAATTGGTCTGGGAAATGTCATTTGCATATCTCCCAGACAAAGGTTACATGTGTTCTGTGCCTGTGGCTGGCTCCCCTGTCTGAGCTCCAGGCTTCACCAGGGATGGCTTGCCTTCCAGGTGAATGGACCACTTGCCACTTCCAAACCCTGAGAGAAGAGAAACTAGATGTTGAGTGTCTGATAGTTGGGTGATGTGCCAAAATAATAGATAATCCAAATTCTAGAAATCTAGATATGATACTGAAGGACAGCAGAAAAAGCATATTTAATTCGGGCATTTGGACTCAGATTATTCAAAAACCATTTCCGATAATAACAGTGTTGAGCATTATCATCTCATCTGGAAACAGCAACCTGGGCAAAGCACTTTAATGGAGGGTCTATGGAAATTGTGAAGGAACAGCTGGTCCCAGGAGATTGAAACATTTCCATGATTTCCTCTGGGGTTTCAGTGGATTCTCTGTGCAGCGAATCTGTGCAACACACTAGCACCTCACTGTCTCTTTAGTCTTTCTTGGGAATTCAGAAATTGTCTTCCACCAGCCTGGTCTTCAGTCTGTTACCATTTTGCTCTTTTATGTGTTTTAGCCCACACATCATATAGTCCTGAGATGACTTTCATCTTGGAAGCCTCATGTTTTCTGGGTGGTGGAAATGCTGGATTATTCCCTTCCTGTCCCTTGCTAATCAGGCTGAAAAGCAGGGACCTATGG
Source organism: Dipodomys spectabilis (assembly GCF_019054845.1). Taxonomy (NCBI): domain Eukaryota; kingdom Metazoa; phylum Chordata; class Mammalia; order Rodentia; family Heteromyidae; genus Dipodomys; species Dipodomys spectabilis. The sequence continues at coordinate 15,811,416 of NW_024870758.1, read as the reverse complement.
TATATCGCTCAGAAAATTGCAATCACTGATCACCAATTACAGTGTTAAAAGCCAGTTCTTGTAAGCTTCCCCTTCTGCCTCACAGGGACACTGGAAAAGAGCCTGGTGTGGGAAACAAAGCAATCATTTAAAATGTAACAAGACACACTTCCCAACTAAAACCATGACTCACCCTGCACATGCAGTATTGATATTGCAGATTATATATAATTGAACTGAGGTTGCAGTTTATTTTCCAAATGCAAACATGTGTTTAATTAGAACAAAATGTGCATCTCTATGACACTGAATTTTAAGCACCAAGTTCTAAAGTTTATTGATTGATGATTATTGTGGGGAAACATGAGCTCTTATGCATAAATCTTTTGACAGGAGCTGTCTGTCAAAAATAATGATCCTTTTAAAACTCATGAATAAATAATGATGCAGGTCCACTTTACATAAAAATACATACTCATTTACACTCTGTCCACTGAAATGAAATATGGTTATTTAAAATAATGACTCTGTGATGGGTGAGTAATGAAACATTATTAATTTAATACACATGGTATTTTATACTCATTCTCAAATTACATGCATCTATTTTCAATATTAACACATTAGGCCATTCTTTTGAAGACTTCTAACAAAATGTCTGGGACAGAAACCTCTTGCACAGATGAGATTGTGAATTTTAATCCTGTCACACTGGGGTCTCATTTTGGTCACAGGCCGGAAAGTAATAACCTAGCTGTCACTGTGGTGATATTTTATTGTCTCCTCTGACTTGGAGCATCTAGAAGGACCTACTTCTTCCTCCCATAGGAAAAAGTGTGAATAGTTGAGAGACAGAGTCAAAATACCATTTGCCTTCCTTCATCTTTTCCCATCTGGAATCCAATTTAGTTCATGTCTATTCTCTGTTCGTTCCTTCCTTTCTCCCACCCTCATTTTCCATGTGCACACCAAGAGTGAGGAGATGATTGTAGTGTTTGACAATCTCTGGATGCTTTCCTCAAGATTCAAGAACAGTTAGGGAATTAGGAAAACTATGTTCTGCCTTTTCTTTTAGAGGCTATATTTATGTTCATTCTCCCTTGGTTGTTCTAGTTCTTGTCTTTTCCTCTTTCTTCTCTGTTCTGTCTAGCTCCAACATCAGAAGAGACAGTGGAAAGATCTGGTCAGGAAACTATATGCTTAAATTTGAAGAGATTGAGAGATTGAGAGAGATTGAGAGAGAGAGAGAGAGAGAGAGAGAGAGAGAGAGAGAGAGAGAGAGATTGAGAGAGAGAGAGGGAGGAAGGGAGAGACAGAGCAATCAGGGTCAGTTTCCTCTCCCCCTTCCTTCACCTTGAATAAGTAGGTGGCATTACGAAGCCCAGGTTTGGGAACAGGAGAAAGACTGCTGGCAGTTCCTATCACCATTTGGTGGATGGATCAATTGAGTGATGAGGGAAGGGCATCTGCATCCATACATACACAGAAGCTGTTCCCACAAACAAGCCAGTAGCACTCTGTTAGGAAGCAGGAAGCACACCGAAATAATGACATCTTTTCCGAGCAGTATTCCTTGAGGCCTACCTTCCTGCAGTGCTGAGACAGGTTCTGCAGAGTCAATGAGCTCCATTTGTCAAATTGGAAAATATTCTTTATAAGGTTTTAATGTGGTTTTTTTTAAAAAAAAATAAAATGCTGCTTTACATTTTTAATCAGCTTGTTTAAGTAACCTGGTTAGTTAAAAATGATCCCATGACATTCCATCTCACCACAGTTAGACTGACAAACATGGAGAAATTGAGCAACAACAAATGTTAGCAGGAATGTGGGTAAAAAGGAACCTATTGCACTGCATCATCAGTCTGGAGGTTCCTCAAAAAACTAAACCTAGGTCTTCTCTGTAATCCAGCCATACCACTCTTGGGCATCTGCCCAGAATAATCACAAGCCAGTATACCACAAAGACACTTGCACATCCATGTTCATTGCTGCACTATTCACAACAGCCAAGCTATATAGTCCAGATACAGCCTACAACAGAGGAGCAGATCAAAAAAAGTGATACATATACACAAAAGCATTTTACAGAGCCATTAGAAAGAATAATATTTTGTCATTTATAGGAAAATGGATGAACCCAGAGCAAATCATGTAAAGTTAGATAAGCCAAGCAGAGAGAGACAAATGGCATGTGTTTTCTCTCATATGAGAAGCTACATCTAAAATTCACTGGGACATGATAAATTATTATAGGACTCTAGTCACTCACACACAGTGAGACCAAAAGAGGCTACTCTTAGAAGAGGAACACAAAGCACAATGCCAATGTGCATCTGATCATATAAAATAATATTCATTAAAATGAAGTCCAGGAAATGGAATCAAGAGGACTTTTTTCTTTGTAAAAAAAAAAGAGATCAGATCCCATATTTGGAACATAAGGTTTTATCACTGTTCAAATTGAAATCAATCTAGATTTAACAATTTTGTGATAATTTAATTTTTCTATCATATTTCATTAAAAAGTTTGGGGAGCCTGAGGTTACCATGGATACTTTAAAAAAAATAACAGAAAAATAACAAGTGAAATTAATTATAAATCATTGGCTAACGTCAATCACTTCTTAAAATAGATTGGAAAAAGTCTTAACTTAAATGTTATTTAAATGAATATTTCATGCAGAAGTTACTCATTTACAGTGATTCATAAAATATACATCTGTAAATTTCATGTTTAGATATGTCTTTCACATAATTATAAAGCAGGAATTTAGACATGACCCAGACATGCTGTCATAGTAGGGTTAACTTTGACTAGCTTTTAATTTTCTTGTAATCATCTTCCACATGAGACCTCTGAGCTGAGAATGAAATGAAATTGTTTCTCTGTGTGTCCTTTTCACTTGCTTATTTATATGACCAGAATGACTATTTTCCTATATATTAGCCAATGAGTAAAGTTACCCTTTACTATACTTTATAAAATTTCACTTTCACTAGGGAAAAGAGAAGGGAGGGATGACATTGCCCCCAAAAAAGAAATGTACTCATTTCCTGACTTATGAAATGGTAACCCCTCTGTAAAACAACTTAGTAATAACAATAAAATTATATTTAAATAAATAATTGAACAATAAAATAAAATAAATTATTTTCTAATTCTTATAATATTTTGCTCCTTCTCATGTTTAACTTTTTTTTTTGGATGAAACGACCTATCAAGTTTTACAGGCATAGTCCAAATTTAGTCTTATAAATTTGTGTATTAGATTTAGAGAGCACGTAATTTTTAACTGCCCTTGACTGTCGAACATAATGCCTACAAAATTAAATTAGTAGTAAGTGACAAAATTACTAATCTTGCCAATTTCAGCTTTAAATCCAGTCAGATAATAAGAAAAAAAATCTCAATCACAAACCCTGAAGAGACAGGATGTCACATTTACCAATATTCTCCCAAACACACCAAATAAGAGGTAGAAACACCAGTGATATTAAAACATTATTCATTCTTATCTCTCTTTAAAAAAATTCTACATATGCATGCCATGTGGGAATTACTTTTTGTAAATAAATCTGCTTTAAATTATGCCTTAATTCTGATACTGATTTTAGTTGTCTCCAAAAACACAAGATATAGTATGAATAGTTGGGGATTAAGGCAACAACACTACAGTACTATAGAAAAATGAGCAACTTTCAGAACAAATCCAAGAATGACCATTCAACTGGGAAGTGGCAACCAAGCAGAGGTTGCCTCAGCCTTCACCATTAGAGCCAGGCAGAAAATCATGACCTTTCCATTCTGTAGTCGTTACTAATCTTTCTGTTTGTTTTATCAGCTGTTTTGGTTATCGAACTAGCCTATACAAAGATGAGAATTTATTAAATTCATACCTTTACAGAAATAATTGAGCCTTCTGAACATTGAACAAAATCAATTTTTTGGAGGAAGAGAGGAAATGAAAATAATTTAAAGTTATTTTTCTTCTTTTTTGAACTACAGGGAACTGAACCCCAGGCCTTGTGAAAAAGTTGTTTTTTTTTAAATCAGTCATTTACTTACATATAGAATGCATGTGGAATGAAGTAGACAAAATTCGACATTCAAGCTACTTGTTTCACAGGCAATAACAAATTAGTTCCTTGGATATTCAATTTTTTCCTTTCTTCATTTTTTGTATAGTCTAAACTTATATTTTAAGTTGAAAACATATTTGAAAGACTTTCCTATGGAGAAGAAATATTCTACAACATAATGGGAGAATTGGCCTTGGTTCTGAGATCAAAGATTGGCTCCTTCTATGCTTTTCTTAACCATTATTTGTTTGAGGAGTCACTGTCAACTCCTGGAAATCATTATTTTGAACACATAAAAATAAACAAAGGAATTCAAACATGAAATAGTAATACATACACTAAATTTGTTAAAAATTGAGCAGTAGCTGTGTTGGGAGGGCCAGGAGTATAGTAATTGGAAGTAGAAGTTTAGGTTCTGTAAATTATATTTATTTAGTTAATTTGGGTGATGATTATAAAGTGGATTTTTTTAATGTAATAAGCTTTATGCTGACAGTTTTCTGTATATGTGTCTATGTGTATACACATACATAGGAATATTCATTCTTTTTGAAACAGAGTTTCATAAAGCCCAGAAATATCTCAAATTCTCTATGTATGCTGCAGTGGCCTCAAATTTTTGAGACCTCAATGCCTCTTGCCTTCTGTCTCCTGCCAATTGAGCCTTGAGTCTTGAAATTTCAGACATGTGTCACCAACTCCAGCTTATGAAAAGTATATTTCATTCAAAAGTTTTTCAAAATAGCTCTGGACTAATGGCTTTTGTTTATAGTCTTAACTACTGAGGAAGTGATACGTGAGAGTTATGTTTGGAAGACATCCAGGGGAAACAAATTCATGTGACTCTTATCTTCAATTGAAGAGCAAAAAGATGGAAAAGAAGTAAAGACACAGCTCAAGTGATAGACTACAAGTCTTTTTTCAAGAAGCCATGTCAGTGTAAAAAGCTATGAATTCAATCATCACTACTTTTTTTTAATGCTTGAAAAAATAAAAAAGAAGGTGGCAAAATAAAATTTTCTAACCTCTGGAAAATGCCTTCTTATAACAAAATTTCTCCCACAAGTCAAACATTGATGACTGTCATGTGCAGCAATGGATCTCTATTTGCTTTCCATATTTTCTTGCCACGATGTTAGATCTACTATGCTCACTCATGAGACTGTCATGTATGGCCTGCAATCTTCCAACCCAACATTTTCTACTAATCTGCTTCAGGTTAGAAATGAAATGGATAATCATAAACATGATCCGAATGAATTCATGATGAAAGCGTCAGTTTGGTGGAAACCTGGCCTGTGGGTACATAAGGAAGCTCTCTATTTTCCTTCAAAGACCCGTAACCTCAGCGAAGAACTCCAGACTTCTACAGTAGGGAATAATTGCTAAGACACACACTTCAGAAGACTTTCCTGTACTCTTCCTAAGATTTTCTAAAGCAATATTTCATCTCCAAAATTTTATTATTGACAAGATTCTTTGTTCTCCCTCTGTTAAAAAATAAATGTCAGGGCTGGGAAGGTGGCTCAGTGGTAGAGCACTTGCCTTGCATGCCTGAGGCCCTGGGTTCGATTCCTCAGCACCACATAAGCAAAAAGAAAAAAGCTGGAAGTGGTGCTGTGGCTCAAGTGGTAAAGCGCTAGCCTTGAGCTGAAGAGCTGAGGGACAGCGCCCAGACCCAGAGTTCAGGCCCCACGACCGGACCCCCCCCCCCAAAAAATGCCATAAGTACTCATTATAATTTCTAGCCATTGCCCCTAAAAATAATATAGATCTAAAAATAGATCTATAGTCATGGTTCTTAATTTTAGCTTTGTATCAGAGTCATCTGAGAGCTTTGTGCAATAGGTATAGGTACCATTCTGAAAATTCTTTTTTTAAGTAAGTTTTTTATTGTGAAAATACTGTACAGAGGGGTTACAATTACATGAGCAAGGTAATGAGTACATTTCTCATCAAGCATGGTTGCCTCTTCCTTTGTTTTTCTCTTCCTCTCCCTTCCCTCCCATCTCCACAACTACCCTGCCCCCCCCCCATCTAAATTGTAAAGTTCGTTTTTTCGGCATAATGTCTTGTACATCTCATTGTTGCAATTGGTCCACCTGTATCACTATTTAAACAATTTGTTTTTTCCCTTCCCCTCCCCAAATTATAGCAAAATCAAATGCAGCGAAAACTGGGGCTATACCATGGGGGAGGGACATACAAAGCAACAACAACAACAACAAAAACACGTGGTACCTTATAAACACGTGGTACCTTATAAAACAAAAGCAAGAAATAAAAAACCACTTGTGTCCTTATCTTGGGGTTCATTTCGCTTAACATTATCTTATCTAACCTTCACTTAACTTGTTCAACCACTTTGGAAAGTAGTATGGAGGTTCCTCAAAAGACTCCACATAGAGCTCCCCTATGACCCAACAATCCCACTTTTGGGCATTTACCCAAATAATCACAAACAAGACCATACTAAAGCTACCAGCACAACTATGTTTATTGAGGCATTATTTACCATAGCTAAGATATATATATATAAAATGGAGTTCTATGCTTCCATCAGAAAGAATGACATCACCCATTTGTTAGGAAATAGAAAGATTTGGAAATAATTATATTAAGTGAAGTAAGCCAGGTCCAAAGAAACATAGGTCCCTTGGTTTGCCTTTTATGTACTCATCTTTTTTATGGTTAGTTCATAATTTTAATATAGTTTAATTTATCAGTTCTTCACTAATATTCTCTCCTTACCATGATCATAACAGTAAACATCCAGCTTTACACTTTACTCACTTTGCTTTTTATATGTAAATATTTAGTGTATGCAAGATAAATTATTTTTGTATATTAAAAGATAGGACACCCAAATTAGAACTGCTTATTGAGAAGCTGACATCATTTCGTGCCTCTCTGTTGAAAATCAACAAAGGGATTGTTCTGATTTCGAATCTGTTCTACTTATCTAATTCTCAATATCTTCAATACTAAAGCCTTATAATAAAACTTGGTACTAAGAAGAATAAGAAAAAAATCTTCCCATCTTTCTTTTCCTTGAGAGTAACTTGTCTGCTCTTGATCATTTGTAATAGTACTCAAAATTTAGAATCAATTTTATTGAATTATCATTTTTCATAACCAAAATAAAAGAAGAAAATCATGTTGTTATTTTATGTGATATTTCATTATGTCAACATATTTTTTAAATATTAAATATCCAAAACCATAAATACAGTATTATTTTTAGATAGTTGAAGCTTTGATAAGATGCTTTTTCAAGTGGTATGTTTTTTGTTCTATTCATATAGGGGTTACGCCCTATCATGAGACAGCCTTCTGAAGTTCATTTCGAAAATCTAATGACTTCTCATTTTGCAGATTATTTGGGAAATTTTCGTATTTTCACTTATTTTTAACTCAGATAAATTTCATTTATTTGAGTTACTGACTAGGAGTTCTTATGCAATGTGGAGTAAAATATTTACTGTGAACAATACTAAATCATTTCAATCTAAAAAACATTTTAATAGTAGTTGTCATGCATATTACAGAGTTTTAGATAGTTCTGATAAGATTAGGCAAGTTATCTTTCATCTTCACTTTTCTAAGTGTTTATTTTTAATCACAAATTCATGTTATACCTTATTAAGTATTCTTTCTGCATCCACTAAGATAATTAGATTTGTTCTCTTTCATTCTATGTGGTGAATATATTGATTAATTTCCTTATTGTAAAATTCACCTTGAAATCCTAGAATAAAGCTAGGTCCTGGTTTATTACCCTTTGCCTACATTGTCAGGTTCAATTAGCTAATATTTTGCTTAGGATTTTAACACCTAAGTTCATGAGAAAGAACAGCTATTAATTTTCCTTGCACTTCTGTCAGGTTTAGTCTCAAGGTTATCTTTGCCTGGTAAAATGAGATAGGAAATACACCTTTTTCCATTTCCAAGATTAATTTTATTTTATGCCTTAAGTGTTTGGTCCAATTCATTTTAGAAGCAATTTGGAGAGATTTTTATTTGTGAGAGAGTATTTAATTAGAAATTCAACCTCACAAGAATTATGCAACTATTAAGGTCTTTATTTTATATTTTGTTATATTCAAAATTATTGCCATAAAGTTCATATTTCTCTTATTTTTAATTGTCAGTAAATGTTTTTTAACATTTGAAAATATTTTCTATTCCCATCTTAAATTTGCATGATTCATTAATTCGTTGCCTCTCTGGATTTCAATATAAAGAAATTGTTTTAGTTAGTTTGATGTTGATTTCTAGCAGAATTCTACTGAACCAATGTGATTTTAAACATTAATAGTTATTAAATTAAAACAATATAGTAGAGACTCTTAAGACTCAATCATGGCCCTAACCATGATTTTTGCTTGTTATTTTGGGATTGGGTCTTGCTTCCTGCCCAGGCATGAGTATGGATGAAATCCATCTTTTAGGCTTCCCTAAAAGGTACATTCCACCATATCCAGCTCTTCATTGAGCAGGGTTCACATACACTTTTTTTGTGCTTCAGCTGGCCTCAATCCCAACAATGTACTTTCACAAGTAAATAGGATTGTGAACCACCATTGTCTAATTAACACTTTCTTTTGATATTAATCAAATGTTTCTATTTGCATAGATACATTTATTACAATAAGTACATTATAATATACATAATGTATACGTATTTTATGCATTCAATATGGTATTCATTTTCATCATTTCTGTATGTTAATGGTAATGATACACTTGTGTTTTTTTCAGTTTGACAATCTTTAATTGTAGACCACCATTCTTTATGTCTAGTAATTTCTACGTCCTTTTCTCTTCATCTATTATCTTCTTTGGGGCCAATATATGTTATTTTCATTGTTATACCTATCAAAGTCTAAATTAATTGATCAACTAATCACCCTCAAAAGTAATATAGATATTTTTGGATATTTTTTCCATTTAGTCCAACGCTGACTTATTCTCATATATCTAAATTCTAGATACATCCCCCATGTCTAGAATTATTGTCTTAGGCAATATTTACTTTGCTATAACTATATATTTATCCTTTATACCCTTTTGGTGAATCTTGGGATCATTTTCTTTTTACCAAAAAGAAATGCTCAGGGTTTACTTTAATGTTCATGTACAGGTAGTTATTTTTTTTTTGGGGGGGGGGGGCCGGTCATGGGGCCTGAACTCTGGGCCTGGGCACTGTCCCTCAGCTCTTCAGCTCTACCACTTGAGCCAGAGCACCACTTCCTGCTTTTTTCTTTTTGCTTATGTGGTGCTGAGGAATCGAACCCAGGGCCTCATGCATGCAAGGCAGGCGCTCTACCACTGAGCCACCTTCCCAGCCCACAGGTAGTTATTTGTCTGAAAAATATCTCTATCTTAATTCTTGAGAATAAAGTGGCTATAAAACTCTACATTGGAAGTGGCTCTGTGGCTCAAGCGGTAGAGCACTCGCCCTTGAGCTGAAGTGCTCAAGGACAGCGCCAAGGTGCAGAGTTCAAGCACCACGACCGACAAAAAAAAAAAAACTCTACATCGACAGCAGACTTTATAAGATGTTTTTCCATTTTCAAGTTCATACTATTTCTGAGTTTTCAATAGAATGAATTCTTTTTTTTTTTTTTTTGGTCCGGTCGTGGGGCCTGAACTCTGGGCCTGGGCGCTGTCCCTCAGCTCTTCAGCTCAAAACTAGCGCTCTACCACTTGAGCCACAGCGCCACTTCCGGCTTTTTTCTTATGTGGTGCTGAGGAATCGAACCCAGGGCCTCGAGCATGCAAGGCAAGTGCTCTACCACTGAGCCACCTTCCCAGCCCTAGAATGAATTCTTGCTGACTAAACACATTCTCTCTCTTCCAACTTTTAGACTTTACTATGGTTTGTTGGTTTTTAGCAGTTTTACTTTTATCCAATTAGTGGAAGACTTCTTTGATTTGGATTATTTTAGAGGCTTCTTAATATTTTAAATCGGGTTTGGAGAATTCACAGCCACTATTCAACCAATTGCAGCTTCTATTCAATCTCCTTTTATGTTATTGCCTTAAGTTCACATATGTCCACACTCTCCTGCCTTCCATCTTTTCACCTCCCCATGCTTCACTCTGGATTATTTTTTTTTTTCTGTTATTTTGTAAGAGATGTTTAAAGTCTGATTTTGCTAGGCTCCTAAGTTAACTAAAAGCTTTGTATACCTGCTCCTAATTTTTATATCTCTGCTCGAAACCATTCTCTCTGTCATCACTCTGCAATCACCTTGGTTTCTGGGAAGGACAGAGCTGATAGATTATCTTTATGACAGTATCTGAAGCTGTCCTCTGGGACAATAGTCCCTCCTTAAGACAGACCACTCTTCAGGCATCAGTACGGTTTGCTCCACTCAAGTGATGAAGCCTTTCTTTAAATAAGGACTAAAATAATAGTCATCCACATCATTCTTTGGACAAGATTGTTTGACAATCAAGTGTACTTCTGTCCTCCTGCCCCTACATTTGTTTCTAAAATTGAAAGCTATGTCTATAGCCCAAAGAAGTGAATAGTATAGTTAAGTGCCGTCTTCCTATGGCATGCCTATGGCATGTAATAAATCTCTTTTCTCTCTGCCTTTACCATGTCTGTTTATTTGACATGTAGAGGTGAGTGGCTGCAACTGACATAGACATCCTAGAGTTTGAACCTAAAGTCTAAATTAAACTCCAGTTTCAATTTCTAGTTCATTAATTTCTCAACTAAGATAATCTGCTATTGATTCATTTAGTTCATTTCATTCATTGAGTACTTAGTTTTAGTCACTATAGTCTTCAGTATTACAACTAGTATGAGATTTTCTTTTATAGTTACCCTGTCTCCATTAATTTTTTTATTTTGTTATTGTATCTCTTAATATATTAACATAGTATTTTAGAGCTTTTTTTCTGCTGACTCCAATGTCTGGGGGCCCATATTTCCTAGAATATTGGCATTTATGATTCAAATAATACAAAGGTCTATCTTCAGGATTCCACAATGTACTTTGAAATTGAATCCTTGTCTTAGTAGCTCAGAGAGATATGCACCAGCACCAGGAAGTTCCAGGCTCTCAGCTACTACCACTGAGACCAGAAATGCCACCTAGAGCACATAGAGCTTTAAAATGTCAACTTCCCTTCCATAGGCATCACTTTTTGGCCACCTCTTATTCTCATTTCTAGTCATTCTTTATTACTTTCAAGTGTCACAAACTAAACACAAACAAACAACTTTATCAAGCTTTGCTAGTAGTCCTTATTAAGAGTGTTGGATGAATGACCAGACATAGGAGTTCCCCAAGTTACACTCACAGGTATAACTAAAGATATCGCCAACTACTTCTCAATAATCTGGTCTGCTTAATGACTTACTCTGGAATGAATATGTTATTGATTTTAACAAAAAGAGAGTAGAATTTACAGCAGTGAATTCATTCAGGTTCTTATTGATTAGTGTTCTGTGTAGTGCAAGGGTTGTGTTCATGAATTGTTCTTTTACTAATCTTCATTCATCACATCATGTATACTTAGCTGTTTGGAGCTTGTTGTTCCTTCATGCTGTAGTTTTAACAACAGCATGGATCACATATACTATGACTATCAGCCAGGTTTCTGCATGATTCGTTACATCTTGCATTTTCTTTTGTCACATTTGTAAGCTTTACTGGTCAGCCAAGTATTATGAACTTCTATGAATTTAAATTACAAGAATAGTTGGTATCTTCAGAAAGTATTATTGGGGGCACAGAAATGTGTGTATTCCAGTTCAGCTTTTCACCATCATAGCAAATGAAAAAAGTGTACTTTACACTACATAACATAGCTTACTTGAGGGTTGCCTCTGATAAGGCTGTTCAGTGTCACACATGATGTGTGTCATCTGACAGGAGACAATATTGGTAGAATGGGCTAGGAAAATGGGATTCACTTAACGTTGGCAGAAAAGATTCTTTTCAGATGACATTATTTGAACTGCTGTACAAATGATTAAAGAAAACCTGACTCATAGCTTGATTTCTTATTGCAATGTTGTTTTAACCTTTCGTAGATAATGTGAAAGGTTAATGTTCATATGTTTATACTCAGGCAGTCATTCCCTCTGCCTGTAGGTAAGTGGCCTAAACCTGGTTACTGTTCATGAAAGGGTAGATTCTAAAGCCTTGATGCCTATAGTTGTTATTTGGTAGTATAATTTTAATATTGTAAACTAAACAATAGAATGTGTTTGGAGTAAAATTGATCAACATTTGCATATTGCTTTCTGTTCTTAGTAACATGTATCTTGATCTAATAAATATAACTAAGATAAATGAATGAAGTATCTTTTCAGTATGCTACCACAGTGGTACATGCAAAGAACTCTCTGTTAAGATTATGATGGCCAGGGACTGGGAAGGTGGCTCAGTGGTAGAATGTTTGCCTTGTATGCATGAAACCCTGGGTTTGATTCCTTAGCACCACATAAGCACAAAAAGCCAGAAGTGGCGCTGTGGCTCAAATGGTAGAGTGCTAGTCTTGACCTGAAGAGCTGAGGACAGTGCCCAGGCCCAAAATTCAGGCCCCACAAGTGACAAAAAAAAAAAAAAAAAGATTATGATGGCCTTTTAAATCTTTAATCTTTGAGCCTCATCTCCTTTATCTAAAAATAACATTTGTGATTTTTTGACTTACTTACAGAATGTTTATAATAAAGAAGAGACACAGCAAGTGAAAGCAATTTTAACATTGGAAACATGTACAGAAGCTGGTATCTTATAATAATAGTGAATAGACACATAATAGATTCCTTTTTACAAGACACTTTATTCATATTAAAATATTGCCAGCAGTTTCTATGAAATAGCTTAGTTTCATATGATTTTTTCAATCTCATCTGCTTTTAGCGTTACCCCATTCTGATTGTAAAAAAAAGTCTATGTTCATTTTTTAAGAAAATAATCAATTGTCATATATTATCTGTTCATCATCCTAGATCATACCTAACCACCAAAACAATACTGTTTGTTTAACTGTGAGGTTTAAACGCAGGGCCTTATGCCATGTTCCTAATCCTTGTGGTTTCTGCTAATTTTCATATAGGATATCACTTTTTGTGGGTGCTAGCCTGCACCATAATAATCCTATTTATGTATATCACAACACTGGGATGGCAAATTTGCATCATATGCTCAGTTTTTAGTGGTTGGGATGGGATCTCATGGATATTTTTTCCCAGATAGTATTGAATCCTCATCTTCCCTATCTCCACCTCTGGATAAGCTAAGACTGCAAGCATGATAAATTCAATTTTAAATTATATAACACAATTAAATATGAAGAGGAAGCAAGTAAAACAGACTCTACATTTTTAAGCAGGTATGCATTTATCACTAATATTTAAAAATTGTTAGAGGGAAGAGATGGTAGGGGAAAAAACAAAGGAAGGGAAAACAATACTCAATAGGAAATGTACTCATTACCTTACTCATGTAACTGTAACCCCTTTGTACAGTATTTTTACAATTAAAAACTACACATTAAAAAATAAAAATAAAATTGTTGCTCCTAATGTTAAATACCATTCCTGAGATGAATGACTGACATATGGGAAATATGGAAGCAGTTCTTTTGGAAGAGATGTACTGAGAGACATACTAAGAACATTGCTTTCTTTTCTCTTCTTACAAAAAAGCTTTTAAGAAAAGATCCTCATAGCTACTCATTATCATTTTCTTGCATCTAAAAATTTCTGTGGGGTGTAGGTGTATGTTCTAAAAATTTCTGTGGTGTGTGTGTGTGTGTGTGTGTGTGTGTGTGTTATTGTTGTTGAGAGGAAACCTGGCAAAGAATTAAGAAAACTAATACCTAAATGTAATACTTTTGGCAACTGCCATAAGTAGAATTTGTGGAAGCACACACATACACACACACATTTTAAAAAACAGAACAACAGATGGATTTGGAGCAATCAAATTTCCTCTTAATGTCTGAAAGTGGCTTCTTATAGAAAAGAGCTATTCCAATAGCTACAGTGTTTGGCAAAGTTTTTGTTCAACACATTTGGTAAATCTTGCCCAATATTTACAATCACAAAGCTCTGGTAGATCTCTATTTAAGTTCTTGATTAATTTGTGAGTTAGAAGTGTTAGCCTGTTAAGTTTAGAAAGGAAACAAACTGCTTGAAATTAATTTTAAGAATACTCTTATTCCCAGGCACTGGTGGCTCATGCTTATAATCATCAATTCTATCAAATCTACTCCTAGCACATTCTCTAGTGACCTGAATTCCAAAGGCAGTAAAATAATTCTATATTTATATAACTATTCCCATCCCCAAGGATGCCTACAAATACTTTCAAAGGAAGAGTTTGCTAGGTTGGATGGAATCTTTTTGTGACTTTATAAATGTCAGAATTCCATATGCTAACAATATGATAAATTTGAGGATCAACAACTATTAAAATATTGTGCATTCTATGTGCATTTCTTGCTTAAGAATCACATCTAAAGCCAGTGCCAATGCCTCACACCTATCATCAGTTACTCAGAAGACTGAGCTCTGAGGATCACCATTCAAATCTAGCCAGGGAAAACAAATCTAAGAGACCCTTATTTCCAATTAAAATTATCTCCAGCAAAATACTGGAACTGTAAGCATAGCTTAACTGGTAGAGCATCAGCTCTATGAGAGAGCTCAGTGAGAGCTCAAGGCTGAGTTCAAGAGTCAGTACCAAAAAGAAAACGGAAGGAAAGAAGCTCTAATACTGCCCAGAGGCCTGAGGTAGACAAGAGTCTGGAATTTCATGTAAATTTATCAAAACCACTAATGATTATAAACATAGACAAAATTGATCTCATCTCATATTTCACAACTTTACCCTTCTACTAATAAAGGGATTCCATCAATGAGCAAAGATAAGCTATGCAGACAAATTATTGAGATCAGTGTCCTAGCTACCATTTTCTATTTTACCACTTTTGTATTCTCTGGGTTGATTTGCATGTGTGTGCACACATGCACGTGTGTGTGTGTGTGTGTGTGTGTGTGTGTGTGCCATGCCTAGACCTGTGTGTGCTCATATTTGGGTTTGGACTCAGGGTCTCACATTCTTGGTTAGTTATTTTATTCAAGGTTGTCATTCTACCACTTGAGCCACACCTCTATTTCCATATATCTTATGTTTTGAATATGCAGTAACTCTAAATACCTATTTCTTGAACTGTATGATGAGAAGATTTTAGTTGGATTTCAAGGTCACTATTTTTGTTCTCAGTAGAAAAAGAAACACAGTATTAGGAAAAGTGAAAGGCATATCACAGCCTTTCCACTAATTAGTTTTGAGCAATTAGAGTATTTTCTTTCTTTGTTGGCTGTGTCAACCAGCAATCTAAAGGCTTTTGAGGACAAAAATGGCTGAAAGCCACATGGTTGTGGAGCCAAATGTGCCTTGAGGAAAGTCATTTGACGTTTCAGTTCAGAGAGATGGAATAAGTTGAAAAGGAATATGCTAAATAAGAATTTTAAATACCAACCATTGGCACAAATTCAAAATATTTAAGAATTGGAGGGAAAGACATTTCCTGTCTAATGGTCTCTAGAACCATTTCAAATGCAATATTGGATGTACGTTTCATTGATACTTTAAGGGATGTTATTTTTGTGTATGAACTTGTTCCACATCTCTCTTCTGCTTCTTTTCCAAACTTCTTGGAAGTGCCATTAATTTTCCTTGTCACCATTTCTGACCCTTCCTCCAGCTCTTATCACACACACCTCAATTAACTGCCATTGGGATCATTCACTTTACTTTGGTGACGCTGCTGTTGTCAACATCACCAGTGACTCCTTTGTTGCCAACTGCTATGAACTATTCAGCACTAGAACTTTCTCCTTGAAAATTCCCCCATCTCTCTGCTTTCTTGGTAACGGGGCCTCAAGCTCTCACTTGGCTTTTTCACTTGTGGCTGGTGCTCTATCAATTGAGCCGCACCTCTGATTAATTAGAGATAGGAATTTTCCTCTCTAGCTGGTTTATAACCTCAATCCTCAAATCTCAGTCTCTGGAATAGCTAAGATAGCAGGCATGAGCCATTGGCATCCAGCTTCCAGTACCTTTCAGCTTCTCTTGCTGGGTCCCTCTTCCTCTCTCCACTTCTATATTGTTTATTCAGAATTTTACCTTGCTCTTTCATACTCTGTCTAGATGACTTCATCTACTTCTAAGGTGATATGTGGAACAGTTCCCAGTTCTATATCTTTTCATGCATTTGCCTCTGAACTTGAAATCCTAATATCCAACGTCCACAGGATATTCCCACTTGAATTTGCTACAAAACTTGAACAGAAACATTGCCAAAATAGCTCACCAACTTTCCTTTCAATCTGGGTTGTCTTTCCATTCAACTGGAAGAAAGTCAGTTTCTACTTTTGAACTTTATATCCATCACAGCTACATATTTAACAAGAAAATTGGTGACTATATTATATATATATATATATATATATATATATATTCATTTTCATCTTAAGAGCACTGCTTCCTTTCTGTAATCATTGTCATTACTGCTCCATCAGCTCTCACTGGATTGCTCTGATTGTTCCTAACTGGTTGACCTACCATTAGTCTGTCTTGTTTTCTCTTTTCCAGTCATTGTGATGTATCTAAAATGCCAACATAGTTATAATAATGTTCTCCCATTATTCATAGAACAATAACCAAATTCACTAATAAGTTGAATAAGGTCTTATGTGTTAAGTCTTAGGTCCATTTTGCTTCCCAGCCTTGTATCTTAACATTTTCTTCTCCAGCTGCCCTCAGACTCAACAGATTAATCCTCTGACTTCTTCACATTCCTGTTCCTTTTGTCTTTGCACCTTTAGCAGAAAGACTTCTTTCTCAGAACTGCCATTTCATTTCTTATCCTCTCAAGTTAGGCTACAGTGGCTCTTCCTTGATGAAGCCTTTCCTAATCCCCTTCCTGCCAATCCTGGGAAAAGATACTCTGCTATGTATGTGCAAAAGTTTTCATACTGTACTTGGAAGCGATCGTATTTCCTTCTCTGCAAGTAGTGGGTAATCTCTGGGAGGGATGGAGAGTGCACACTTACTTAGTATCTCACAGAGAGCAGCAGGTCAAACACAATAACTATGGTTTTGTCTTATAATTTAATTACTTTCATTTTTAGCTAGTTTGAAAATATATTTTTATAAAATATAAGTAGATGTACGGGGTTGCCATTCCACAAAGCAGTTAATGAATATAGTGTGTCTTGATAAACGTTACCCTCTTCAACATTCATACTCAATCCTCCCAACTCTCCCCTTCCCTCACTTCTCTTAATGTCATAGAATATTTATTGAATTTTTGCCATATAGTAAGGCAGTTTCTGTATAAAATGCATTGTGATCTGTGTCATGCCTTTAACATTTTCACCCCTCATTTGATAATCCATACTTTCAGATGAAATAAATTTGAAGATTCAGGCTCACTAGGGGTCACTGGCTTTAAGTTCTAAGATCAGTGTGTTGGAGTCATAAAACAATCTTTTGAGTGTTATGAAGCACACTGACATAACATTAACTGTTATCTGTCAATAGACAGGGGGCATTCAGGTGGGAAGAGGACTAAATGGGGTCATGTATAACGTGTGCAAACTGTGATTTCATATAATTATATTGATGATGATAATGACAATGATGGCCATAGCAAAATCCATGTCATCTTAGTGTCAAATCACAGACACTGGTTATTATTTTAAACCTGACAATCAACAACACTCATAATATATGTTTTCAGAATGTAGCAAATGGGATATCAAACTCATTACTCTAATCAAATCATTAAAATTCAGATGCATTTGAAAATCTTGTTTGTGGATTCCTTAAGCAAATTTATTTCATATTTCTTTTTTCTGATGCTTATTTAGTGGATAGGAGCTAAGACAAATAGGAGAAATGAAAAAATAAAATTTATACATCCAATTCTGCTTTGGACAATTCTATTTGGAAAAAGTATCAGGGTAGCATGAGTAGAAATAATATAACCAATAAATTAGTTTAGTATATGTTCTAGAATTTAATTAGACACTACACATATTCTATAAGGATAACTAATCATGTTTAAATTGTAAGTTAAATTTGCCTTTGTGTACAGGTGTCACCACACTCACCTCCATAATTTCAAGGTTCTTCTTACGGAAGTCAGTATCCTCTCTGAGAAATTAAGTGAAAATTATTGCTCCTCACATTTTTATACAATAGAGATTTGTAAATATGTGCTACTTTACAAATGTGTAATTATGGACGTCATCTGTGAAAGAAAACACATTGTGAAAACCAGGTATGTCTGTGGCAATCAACTTTCCATTGAAGTTCCAAGTGCCTGATATAAATCAGCTTATAAATGAAGAGCATTTTGGCTTACAGTTTTGGATACTTTAGGCTATTATGGTTGGTTTGTTGCTGTTATGTCTGTCGAAAGGCAGTGCATTATGACAGAAGCATGTTCTGAAGCAAACTTCTTGCTTCATGGAGGCTGGGCAGTTAAAAAAAAAAGAAAGACCAGGAGTGTACAATTGCCTATGCAAACATGTCTTAAAAATCTCTCATCAGGCACTATATTGCACAAAGGTTCTACAACTTTCTAACAGCACAAAGCTAGAGACCAAGTCTTTATTAGTGATTGGTCCTATGAAAGACATTCCAGATCCAGACAGCAAAGTCAACCCTAGATCTAAGTATAATCCAGTTTATTGGGTCGGCTTGCACAGGGAATAGTCAAAATGTCTCATATTAGCAGAGTTACTCATTAAGAACAAAACATTTTTGTCTTAATGTGTGCATGGAAATTTTGATGCGACTCACTTGAGACCAATAAATTTAAAATTAGGATCACGTCCCTGGTTCTTTCCCCTGCCTAATGATAATGCATAGATGCTTTAATGTAAGCCATGATAGATGCAAACCATTGCAATACCAGCTAAAAGTGCTTGTAAGTATTTTTTACTCTTCCAAATTGATACTAAAATATTCATGTATGACCTATTTGAGGAGCTACTTGGTATTCCTGCTCCCCTGCGTCCCAAAGTGTACTCAACTCTGTAAAAGTACAAGCCTAAAATTAAAAACAAATGTATATTTAAAATTGTTTTAGAACTTTGCTCCCAGTATTGCATTTCTTACAAGTGGACATAGATGAAACTTTTGCTTTGGATTTCCAAAATACTTAGCAACTTCATTTTTATTTTAAAGACTCAAATACATAAAGATGGATCATTACTTGAAAAGAATTTTAGCCAGGTACTGATGCCTGACTTATAATCTTAGTACTGAGGCAGCTAAAAGAGGAGAATCAAGATTCAGGGCCAGCTTGGGAAGACAAATCCTTGACTTTTATGCTCAAATAACAAATGAGAAGGAATGAAGGCAAGCTTCAAGTGTTAGAACAGCAGCCATAAATGAAAAAGCCAAGCAAAGCAGAGTGAGGGCACAGTTGAAGCCCTAGTACTGATAAAAAATAATAATAATCTTGATTCTTTCTTGGAACTTATATAAGGGGTCTTCCCAACTATGTTAACATGCTGACTTCTATCAGAGATTGCACTGATGGAGGGCTTTTGTTTGTACAATTGGTTTTTAGTGAACATTTTTATGGTTATTATAAAAGTGATCTATAAAGGGGTTATAGTTCCATAAGTCAAGTAATGAGTACATTTTTTTCTGGGTGTGATTATTTAAATGTAATAAATGACCTACTAGTTAATCACACATGACTGAGACATTATAGCCTGGGAAGTTACGGGTTCTCGTTAGTGATTTACTTTGGAGCGACCTTTATTCCTTTCTTATTCTAAAGTATCTTCATGAAGTGTTCTGTAGGTCTTCATAATCTAAAAGATCCCAAATTATTTTTGTAATTGAATCAAGACATAAAACTGAAAATTAATTTTTCAAAAATAGCATCAAATGATCCAGGTTATGTTCTCCATCTAGCTCAAATTCATTATTTGACTACTGCAGTCAAATTTATTGTAATAATGAAACTATATATCATAATACATGCTCTTTGTAGAAAAGTCACCTCTTGTGGTCAAAATATTGGAATATATAGTTGTGTTTTATTCAAGAATTCTTTTCTTTCACCTATACTCAGAATTAATAAGATATAAAAAAGTATTTCAGGAAGACCTACATTTGAAGCAATATTTCAGTTCAAAAATCACACCAAATATTCACAACTGTTATTCATAGTTATTCATCTTATTATCTTATTCATCTTATTATTTTTAAATATTCCGCATAATAAATCATTCATGTCTCAAGATATGGACTAGATAACTGGGGACAGAGTTAGGAGGAAGATTTCTTAAAGGAAATTGGTTCTACTGATATTTATGAGTGTGTCTCTAATTGGGTAAAAGAGTCTCATGGACTTTCCTCCCTGGGCTGTCTTTGAACCTCAATCCTCAGATCTCATTCCCCTGAGTAGCTAAGATTATAGGCATAAGCCACCAGTGCCCAAGACTTGTTCTAGT
The DNA here is from genome assembly GCF_019054845.1 of Dipodomys spectabilis. NCBI lineage: Eukaryota > Metazoa > Chordata > Mammalia > Rodentia > Heteromyidae > Dipodomys > Dipodomys spectabilis. Next base: position 15,790,835 of record NW_024870758.1, on the reverse strand, counting down.
GCTAACTTTTTTTTATAAGAAAACTTTTTATTTTGAACCAAAATGATTGATCAATCTCACTAATGGTTAGAATGCTTAACATTTGCTGTTTTGGCAATTTCCGTCACAGTGAAAGTTTGAGGAATCTGTCCAGTGGTCCCAGTATCATAGCCCCCATAGCCCTGAGCAGCCACAGCAAAAGACAGACATGAATAATACAACCTCTGCTTAATTTCACCTCATGAGTTAAAAAAATTCTTCCTCCACTCAAAACATCCTATAAAGTGTAAAACTCTGACAAGGGTCCTATTGATTTGGAAGTAAGGGCAGGCATTCAATTAGTGTCTGTTCATCATAGAGTGTAGTTGTTATGGGCTAAAAAAGGAAGATCCATTATTATTTCTTTCTCATCTTGAGATGCTTTTTATTGTTGTTTGGTTTTATTGATTTTTATATATTATATTTTATCGTTATTGTAAAGGTGATGTACAGAGGTATTACAGTTACATAAGTTGGGTAAAGAATGTGTTTCTTTTTGAACCATGTCACCCTTTCCTTTACTCTCTCCCAGTTTTTCCTTCCTGTCCCTACCCACAAGTTGTATAGTTGATTTTCTACATATTGTCTAGTGAGTACCACTCATGCATTTATTTATCTTTTATCTCACCTTTTCAGTGCTCCCTCTTACTCTACCAAGGATAAGATAAATGAAAACAGACTAACAAACAAAAGGAAAAAAAACAACACAGCAGCAGCAATAGCAAAAATCTTTTGTTTCCATTTCTCAGAGTTCATGTTAAAGAATAATATTTTATATGATCATATGCACATAGCTATGGAGCCTTTGTGATCAAGTCCTGTGAATATCCTCCTTTAAAGACACATAAATTCTTGAGTCCTGCAGAAACTCCAGGGCTGGGGACCAGTAGCCTGTATTTACTGGGTTTTCCAGAGGCTGTTCAATCCAGAGAAGCACTAACATGTACATCTGGTACTGAAGAAGCTACAGTTATAGTCTTAAGCCATCAATTTATTACCAGTCTACATCTCTCTCACTTCGCTGGTGATGAGTACAAGATTTGTAATTGCTTAGATTAGGACATGTTCTTCCTGGAAACTAGTCTTTGCCTTTGAAGAGTAGTTGGGGCCCATTTCAATAATATTGGGGGTACTTTAAGCTTGATACAGTACCAAATTTTGATTACTTTTTCTTGTGTATAATTCTTGCTTTAAAACATTTGTCTTTTCTTCTTCTTTCAGAATTTACTTCCTAAGTACCTATTACAGTCTAGATGCTTGACTAAAGTCTACAAGATTTGCAATGCAGCAATTGAACCAGGTATTTAAAGTGTATGACTTAATCATTTTTAGAATATTTATATTTGGAGCAATCATAACCAGAATCTTAGAATGTAATTCTCCAGAAGTAACCCAAACCCATTAGCAAGCACCCCTCAATTTCCCTGAACACTCCACCCAAGTACAGGCAAACCCTGGATTACTTTGTCTCTGATTTGCACTGTTTGACATTCTATATGAATAGAACTGTACTTCATCATACTACCGCATGCAGAGTTTCTTCTAATCTAGTGACTCATCAGATCCATACTTGTTACTAGAAGTGATTTTCTTGAGAGGGGTGTTTTTCTGATCCTGAATTCTTTCTAAATCTACAGCAAGTCAGCCACAGGACAGGAAACACCTCCATTCTCCGATGAGAAAATTCCATTCCAACTGGGAAAGTTACCTGACTCCCAATCTTTTCAGCTATTACTGGAAAAATGAGCCAAACATTTAAGTATGCATCTTGGATCAAAGGAAAGGGTATTCATGCCTTTATAAAAAAAAAAAAAAGAAAGAAAACAGGTAAAAAAAAAAAAAAAAACACACCAAAAACTCAGAAGAGGGGGCTGGGAAGGTGGTTAAGTGGTAGAGTGCTTGCCTTGCATGCATGAGGCCCTGGGTTCGATTCCCCAGCACCACATAAGCAAAAAGAAAAAGAAAAGCCGGAAGTGGTGCTGTGGCTCAAGTGGTAGAGTACTAGCCTTGAGCTGAAGAGCTAAGGGACAGCGCCCAGGCCCAGAGTTCAAGCCCACAACTGGACCCCCCCAAAAAAACTCAGAAGAGGTCACAAGACATATTTGCTTCATGTTTTAATTTTTATTTTATTTATTTTTTATTGTGAAAATACTATACAGAAGGGTTACAATTACATGGGCAAGATAATGAGTACATTTCTTATCAAGCATTGTAGCCTCCTCCTTTGTTTCCCCTTCCCATCCTCCCACTGCTCCCCCCACCCAATCCTCCCTCCCCCCCACCCAATTCTCCCTGCCTGCCCCCACCAAAGTTGTAAAGTTCGTTTTCGACATAATGACTTGTACATCTCATTGTGGAAAGTTTCCTCATGTTCTCCCCCTCTCCTCGATTCCAAAGTTGAGGATAAGGTCTATTGCATCTTCTTAAGTTGAAAAGTCACACATGACACTTTTCTTCCAGCCTTAGTCACATAATAAACAAAGGTCATGTTCTAAATGACTCCATAAAAAATGATGAAGAATTTTCTGATACAGCAGCCTCTCATCTTAAGGAGGTAAACAGGTTCCCACCACGAGATTCAATGCTGTGTTTTCTTTGAAAGTTAGTCTTTCACTTAAAATTGTTTTCTGGACACGACATCTACCTATGTTGCCCAGGCTGGTTTTGAACTCACATGTTCCTATCTTCACCTCTTGAACCTGGGATTACAAGTGCATACCACCATGCCCAGCCTGTCTTGCTTGCTTTTTAAAATTCATTAAACAATATGTAAACATTCATTCGTAAGGTTAGCTGCTGCACTATCTGTTCTTTCCTCAGAAGAATGAAAAACAAAAGTAAAAAATACTTAACATTTAAAGCCTTCTGAAAAAAATTAACAGCTTCCTTTCCCAAGAGAAACAAACCCTCCTTTCATCCAACACTGTGGGATAGAAATGTGTATCTATATCAATAGAAACTGCGATAGATTATTCAAACAAGAAATTAACTTCAATATCTCCTCTTTATGATTCTTTATCACATGAAACACTCAACTGTAGAACTGGACCTTATGCAGGAGATCTATGTCAGAGGAAACACCAAGATATAAAAATGTGTATCTTTTTAGCATCTTTTTCATTTCAAATTACAAAGAAAATCTGCAACTTATTGCTGTAGTCTCACATGTGCTTATCAAATGTAATAGAACAACTGGACAAATCTAGAAGACATTTAAAAACCCCTCAGTCATTCATACTTGTTATTTAGTCTTCTTGGTTGCAACAAATGAGAAAGAATTCATAAATACCATGATCTAAGCACCTGTTTTCAAGTTTGCAACATCATCTCTTTATTATTACTCAAAGTGCATCAGAAGACCTACATCAGCTGCATTATTTCTTCCAGGAAAGTTAGCAAGACAATTACATCCAAAGGGAGTCTGTGTGGAGAATCAGAGAGATGGAACAAAGAAAACGGTCTTGAAATCCGAACTATGGAGACTATAGGAAGAAAGGTATCTGTGCTCAGTAAAAGAAGTAGGACTACCTACTGGAGAAGATGACATAGAAATTCTTGCCCAGTCCTGAACTCAGAATTTTGAAAATATAAAGCACCTATATCAAGGAAATGTTCTTCCTGTGTGATAAGCTTCCTAGCACGGTGCAACACACTGACCAGGCCTTGTAGCAACCAGCCAGCCCACCTGCTCTCCCAGGAGCTGAGGCCACTAGGCCCCGAGGCGCATCACTCTGCCATCTTCACTTCTTCTCTCTAGTGATATCTTAAGTCATATGTATTTTATCTACTTAAAAGAATTACACAAAGAGAGTTCCGGGAAGATGGCAGAGGAGAAGCTGGAATCTGAACAAGCTCTCACAGAGAAAGCAGTTTTAGAGTTCCAGTGAACAGTCCTAAGCCAGAGAATCACACCAAGTGTGCCATCACAGGACAGAGAGTTAGTCAAGAGAGGGGAAGCCAAGGCAAGGAGACACATCTGAGCTCTTGCCAGCAGCCACCGCGGCGGCGGCAGACTGCCGCGGTCATACCTGAGACACAGAGAGTCCGGGACGAAGGAGCCAGATGCAGCAGACAAGCGGATTCTACTCAACACCAGCAAGAACCGACAAGGAGCGGACATCTTCATCCTGCAGTTTGCAGACCAGAGACGACCCAGGATCCAAGGCTCGGCATGAGTAGAAGCCCAACGTCCTCACTACTTCTCAGGGAGGAGAGGAGGGAAGGCCATCCCTCCCCCCCCCAGCACCGGTGATCTCCATCTTGGATACCGACAAAGCTCGGAGGAGCGGCTAGCTCCAGCTCAGGCCTTGGAATAAAACGAGTCATTTAGCAGGTCACAAGAACTTAACGGCGAAGTGACCTCACAGACTCAGTTCCATCCAGGGAAAAGTCACCCAGCGCAGGCGCCAGCCATTGGAGTGGCTCTCCTCACTGGGTAACCAAGCCAGAGGCTGCCCCTCCCTCTAGCAGCCTCAACAATCAATTGAAAAACAGAAACCCTGAGAATGGCTCCAGGCTGGGCTCTGTGAGTTTTTTCACAAAATAGCCCCAGGGAAAAGCTACTGTTTGTTGAAAGGCCTCAACTCTACTCAGAACCTAGCCTCATCACTGCATCCCCCTCTTTTGTGATTCTCAAAGCAGATCACCCTCCCAGTAAACTAACCTGGGAGAGGGATCTCAAAATCTTGGGTAAAGCAGAGCATTTTTCTGCCTGTTCGAACAAACTGACTTAAGAAACCAATCAAGCCACAGGACCTCAAGCTGACCAGAGACTCCAACAAGAGGCTGGTTACAGAAAAAAGGGAGATACAGGATTCTTCCCACCCCTCCCAAAAAAAAAAATCAAAGAACTTTTTTTTTCTTCTTCTTCTTCTACTTTACTTTTTTTTCTTCTTTTTTTTTTTTTTTTTGGTACCTTATGTATATATAAAAAAAAATTTTTTTCCTTTTCTAAAACTTTTATTAATCTTTAATTTTTGCCTCTTTTGAAAAAATAATTGTTTTCCAGTAACTTTTTTTTTCTCTTATAATTTTTATTTTAGGAATACGTGAATGTGCGTTTTCCTTTCTCTTCTTGTCTTCTTTCTCTTTTTCTTTCTTTCTTAATTATTTTTTTGTTTTTTGTCTAGCTCTACTGAACTTCTGATCTTTTCTTCTCCCTTTCCTATCCTTTCCACCTTTTCCTCTCTTTTGTTCTTCTTTATCTGACTTAACTCTTGTCCTGCACATCCTCAGATAAACCCGTAGTTAAATAGTAGACCCTATCCCTCATTGTGTACACACTTAATCCACAAATTTATTACTCAATTCAAAACCTCTGAGACTTAAATTCCTTAATAGCAGTGCTACCTCTTTATACCTATATAACATTTTAAGCATTTTTTTAAGTTTTTCACATCTCCTCTATGTCCCTTCCCTTCTCTCAATATATTCACATTCCTCTCTAAATAGATGGCCTTTTAATCTCTATAATAACATTAATTTTTACGTTTCTATTTTTTTTCTGGTCTCTTTTCATTCCCCCTTCCCTTTCTTCTTTTTCTCTCTCACTCTACTTGCATCCTACCCAACCTATTTCCTGCATTGTATTTAGGACATAGTTAACTCTCCCTGTGCCTCCCCACACCAATCTATTCCTATTTTTTACCCACATCTCTCCCTAACCCTAATAATTACTGGTTTTCCAAATTCTTCTCTGAGGTTCGAAGTCCATTAACATATAGTTGTTTGATGTTGAATAGATGTATCTGTTGAGCTAGATTGTATCTGTAGACTATTGACTGTAAAAATGCAAACTTTGGTTGATGGTTGCCTTAAGATAGTGTTCTAGCACAAAACTGGTGCTATTTTCATCTCAAATGGGCAGAGTAAGCCGGAAAAACACAAGAAAAATGGCAAATTCGGGTATCTCAATTCCCAATCTTGATAATCAGGGGTCAGAACAGATAATGAATAATCCAGAGGAGATTTCCCAAATAGCTCTACAAACACTGCTGGCAAACATGATGAATGAGAAGTTTGACAACTTACAAAGGATTCTGTATGAGCGTGATAGGGAGAGAGAGGAGGCATCCCAGAAGTTTATACAGGAATATCATAAGCGTGAGGAAGCTACTCAAAAACTGATACAGGATTTGCGTGAACAACTTGAGATTACTCAAAGAGAAAGGGAGAATGGCATGAGCAGGCTGAGAACACTCAAAGAGAACTGCAGGAATCCCACGAATGGGAGGAAAGAGAACTGCAGGAATCCCACGAACGGGAGGAAGCTAATCAAAGAGTAATACAGGAATTGAGAGACCAGGTAGAGAACACACAAAGATCACTAAAGGCATTCATGGAATCCATTAACAAAGAGCTGAAGGAAGTCAGGGAGACCACTAAGGGAATGCTGAATGGAACCCAACAGAAGGAATGGGAGTCCAAAGAAATCATAACCAATCAACTAAGTGATTTGAGGACAAACACTGAACACCAAATTAAGGAAGTAAAGAAATTCATACAAGACCTAAAATAGAGCTTCAACAAAGAACTTGAAGCCATCAAAGTTGACCAATTAGAAGGAAAAGAGATAAAAAACAAAGTAGAGAGTCTTGATGGCAGGTTAGACCATGCAGAAGATCGAATCTCAGGGATTGAAGACAGCCTAGATATTATAGAGAAAGAACATACAACCATCCAAGACAAGTCCAAGAAATATGATAGATCTATCCAACACCTGGAAGACACCATCAGAAGGCCTAATCTAAGGATAATGGGTGTAGAGGAGCACCTAGAAACAGAAGTTAATGGTCTAGGAAATTTGTTTAACAGGATCCTAGAAGAGAACTTCCCAAACATGCAAAAAGATAGGCCTATTCAGATACAAGAAGCCTTTAGAACCCCAAATAGACCAGACCAGAATAGGACATCCCACCTTCACATTATAATCCACAAAAGATCAACTCAGAACAAGGAAAAGATCCTTAAAGCTGTCAAGGAGAAAAGGTTAATCACCTATAAAGGGAAACCAATTAGAATCACCTCAGATTTCTCAGCAGAGACAATCAAAGCAAGAAGAGCCTGGAATGATGTATGCCATGCCCTAAAAACAAACAACTATCAACCAAGAATACTGTACCCAGCTAAACTCTCCTTCATAACTGAAGGCCAAATAAAAACCTTCCATAGCAAAGAAAAATTGAAACAATACATCTCCACCAAACCAGCCCTACAAAAGATTCTTAAAGATGTCCTACACATAGAAAACCAACAAGACCGCAATAAAAGCCAAGAAACTGCACCAAAACTAAGAATCCAAGAACCATAGGAAGAACCCAGTTTTCGCAGCCCCCAAGAAGGTGGATAACATGGCAGGAACTCCCAAATACCTCTCAGTCCTATCTCTTAACGTTAACGGACTGAACTCTCCAATTAAGCGACATAGACTGTCTAGTTGGATTAAAAAACAAGACCCTTCTATCTGCTGCCTGCAGGAGTCACATCTTGCCCGAAAAAACAAACACATTTTCAATGTTAAAGGCTGGAACAAAATCTACCAAGCAAACGGACCCCATAAACAGGCGGGAGTTGCAATCCTAATATCAGATAAAATAGACTTCAAATTAAAATTCGTGAAAAGAGATAAAGAAGGTCGCTACATACTAATTAAAGGATCTCTCCTTCAGGAGGATATTACAATTCTAAATATCTATTCGCCAAACAATGGAGCACCCAAATTTATCAAAGAAACACTACTTTCCCTCAAATCCCATATAGATCCAAAGACATTAATTGTTGGGGATTTTAACACACCACTCTCCCCACTAGATAGATCAACTCGGCAAAAACTCAACAGAGAAACCACAGATCTAAACAGCTGCATAGATCAACTAGACTTAACAGACATCTACCTAACATTTCACCAAGCAGCATCAGAATACACGTTTTTCTCAGCAGCACATGGAACGTTTTCTAAAATAGACCACATTTTAGGCCACAAAGCAAACTTGTCTAAATTCAGAAACATTGAAGTAATACTTTGCATTCTTTCTGGCCACAAGGGAATAAAATTAGAACTCAACACCAAAAGCCACCAAAGAAAGTCCGGTATCACATGGAGGCTGAACAATACACTGCTGAATCATGAGTGGGTCATGGAAGAGATTAGAAAGGAAATTCAAATGTTCATGCTATTCAACAAAAATGAACACACAAATTACCAGCTCCTCTGGGACACAGCAAAGGCAGTACTCAGAGGCAAGTTTATAGCCCTGAGCTCCTACATCAACAAATCGGAGAGATCTGAAACTAACAATTTAATGACACATCTAAACCTCCTTGAAAAAGAGCAGCAAGATAAACCCCAATCCAGTAGACGGAAAGAAATAATCAAAATTAAATCAGAATTAAATGAATTAGAGTCCAAAAAAACTATAGAAAAAATCAACAAAACAAAGAGTTGGTTCTTCAAAAAACTTAACAAAATTGACAGACCCTTAGCAAATCTTATCAGAAAAAGAAGAGAACACACTCAAATTAATAAACTCAGAGATGAGAATGGAAACATTACCACGGAAACAACCAAGATTCAGAACATTATAAGGGAATACTTCTCAAAACTTTATGCTAATAAGTTTGAGAACTTGACAGAAATGGACCTCTTCCTAGAAAATATTGACATGCCAAAACTAAACCAAGATGAGTTAAACTATCTTAACAGGCCCATATCAAGCATTGGAATAGAAACAGCAATAAGAGACCTCCCAGCTAAGAAAAGTCCAGGACCAGATGGTTTTACCGCGGAATTTTACAAGGCCTTCAATGCAGAGCTCACACCAATTCTCCTCCAACTCTTCAATGAAATTGAAAGAGAAAACTCACTACCGAACACATTCTATGAAGCCATCATAACCCTCATCCCCAAACCAGGCAGGGACTCATCAAAGAAAGAGAACTATAGACCCATTTCTTTGATGAACATTGATGCAAAACTTCTCAACAAAATTTTGGCCAATCGACTTCAACAATTCATCCAAAAAATTATACACCACGATCAAACAGGATTCATTTCAGGGATGCAAAGCTGGTTCAATATACGCAAATCAATTAATATTATTCATCACATCAACAGGAGCAAGAATAAGAACCACATGGTTATCTCAATAGACGCAGAAAAAGCATTCGACAAGATCCAACACCCCTTTATGATGAAGGTTTTGGAAAAATTAGGAATCCATGGAACATTCCTCAATACAATAAAGGCTGTATATGACAAACCTACAGCCAGCATCATACTCAATGGTGAAAAACTAAAGCCATTTCCTCTTAACTCAGGAACAAGACAAGGATGCCCACTCTCTCCACTTCTCTTCAATTTAGTATTAGAATGCCTAGCTACAGCAATAAGAAAAGATGCAGACATAAAGTGGATCCAAATAGGGAAAGAAGAAATAAAACTCTCCCTCTTTGCAGATGACATGATCTTGTATTTAAAGAATCCCATAGACTCCACTCCCAAATTACTCAAGCTGATTCAAAACTTTGGCAAAGTAGCAGGTTACAAAATTAACCCCCAAAAATCAATGGCTTTTCTGTATGCCAACAATGAGAAAAGTGTGGCTGAAATTAGGAAAGCAACTCCATTTGTAATAGCCCCACAAAAAATAAAATACCTAGGAATTAACTTAACTAAAGAAATGAAGGACCTCTGTGATGAAAACTTTAAAATCTTGAAAAAGGAAATCAAAACAGAACTTAAAAAATGGCAAAACCTCCCATGCTCCTGGATTGGAAAGATTAACATCGTGAAAATGGCAATACTTCCCAAGGCTATCTACAAATTCAAGGCAATACCTATCAAAATTCCACCCTCATTCTTCAAGGAAATAGAAGAGGCAAACCAAAAATTCATATGGAACAATAAAAGACTGCGAATAGCAAAAACGCTCCTCAACGGAAAAAACACTGCTGGAGGAATATCAATACCAAATTTCAAACTCTACTATAAAGCCATAGTAATCAAAACAGCTTGGGATTGGCATAAGAACAGAGCTCAGGACCAATGGAATAGAATTGAAAATCCAGAAATGAACCTACAGACCTATAGCCATCTAATCTTCGATAAGGGAGCTAAAACAATAGAATGGAACAAAGACAGCCTCTTCAGTAAATGGTGCTAGCAAAATTGGTTAACTACATGTAGAAAACTAAAGCTAGATCCTTATATATCACCCTGCACCAGAATCAACTCCAAATGGATCAAAGACCTTGAACTCAAAGCAGACACTCTGAAAACATTACAGGATGGAATAGGAGAAACCCTAGGTCTCCTTGGCTCAGGCCGAAATTTTCTGAATAGAGACCCGGAAACACAACAAATCAAAGAAAGGTTGGACAAATGGGACTGCATAAAGTTGCAGAGCTTCTGCAGGGCAAATGACATAGCTAGCAAGATCAATAGAAAGCCCACGGATTGGGAGAAGATCTTTACTAGCCATACAACGGACAAGGGTCTCATATCAAAAATATACTTGGAACTCAAAAAATTAAACCCCCCAACAACAAATCCTCAAAGAAACAACTGCCCAATAAATAAGTGGGCGAAAGACTTAAAGAGAAACTTCTCTGAAGAAGAAAGAAGGATGGCCAATAGACACATGAAGAAATGTTCAACATCCCTAGCCATAAAAGAAATGCAAATCAAAACAACATTGAGATATCACCTCACTCCAGTTAGAACGGCAAAAATCAAGAACTCTAACAACAACAGATGCTGGAGGGGATGTGGACAGAAAGGAACCTTACTTCATTGTTGGTGGGAATGTAAACTTGTTCAACCACTTTGGAAAGCAGTATGGAGGGTCCTCAAAAGACTTCACATAGAACTCCCCTATGACCCAGCAATCCCACTTTTGGGCATTTACCCAAATGTTTACAAACAAGACCACACTAAAGCTACCAGTTCAACTATGTTTATTGCAGCATTATTTACCATAGCTAAGATATGGAACCAACCCAGATGCCCCTCAGTAGATGAATGGATCAAGAAAATGTAGTATATATGCGCAATGGAATTCTATGCCTCCATCAGAAAGAATGACATTTCCCCATTTGTTAGGAAATGGAAAGGCTTGGAAAAAATTATATTAAGTGAAGTAAGCCAGGCCCAAAGAAACATAGGTCCCATGGTTTCCCTTATTTGCAATATCTAGTATATGTATGAGTCAAGCGGAAAAGTTCAGATAATGTGATGTTAGGAAAACGAACCCTTAAACATGTATTTTAATGTTTTTTTTTCTTTCATGCATGTGTTTCTAACGCATTTATAAGATTATCTCTTTGTTGCTTTGTATGTCCCTCTCCCACAGTGTAACCCCTGCTTTCACTATATCTGATGTCAGTATAACTTGTGGAGGAGATGGGGACAAACAAGTCGTTTAAGGATTCAGGTGGACCTGTTGCAACAATGAGAAGTACAAAATGTCATGTCAAAAACGAGCTTTACAATGTCGGTGTGGGAGGGGGGGTGGGGGAGAAGGACTGGGTGGGGGGGAGGTGGAAGCTGGGAAGGGAGGTGAAGGGTAAACAAAGGAGGAGGCTGCAATGCTTGGTAAGAAATGTATGCATTATCCTGCCCATGTAATTGTAACCCCTCTGTACAGTATGTTCTCAAATAAAATAAAGTAAAATTAAAAAAAAAAAGAATTACACAATTGATTTGAAAATACAACATATTTTCTTTTTAAAAATTTTTTATTTTCTTGTAAGGATGCTGTAGAGAGAGGTTACAGTTACATCAGTAAGGTACTGAGTACATTTCCTGCCGGGCATTTGCCGGGCATTTTTCTTTTCCTTTTTCTTTTTCCAAAAGATATTATATGGTGGGGCTGGGAAGGTGGCTCAGTGGTAGAGCGCTTGCCTTGCATGCATGAGGCCCTGGGTTTGATTCCTCAGCACCACATAAGCAAAAAGAAAAAAGCTGGAAGTGGCACTGTTGCTCAATTGGTAGAGTGCTAGCCTTTTGCTGAAGAGTCGAGTGCTAGCACCCAGGCCCAGAGTTCAGGCCCCACAAACTGGACCACACACACACACACACACACACACACACACACACACACACACACACACACACGAAAAGGTATTATATGGGTTATTTACATAGAGTTTTGAAGACTTTTATTATTATTATTGTTATTGTGGAAATACCATACAGAGGGGTTACAATTAAATGGGCAATATAGTGAGTACATTTCTTATCAAGCATTGTTGCCTCCTCCTTTGTTTCCCCATACCATCCCTTCCCCTTTCTACCCCCCCATCTGCACCCCCCCACAGCTCCTCCCACCTCCCCCACCCCCACCCCACCAAAGTTGTAAAGTTCGTTTTCAGCATAAAGTCTTGTACATCTCATTGTTGTAATGGGTCCACCTGTAACCCTATTTAAACCATTTGTTTTTTCCTTCCCTCCACAAATTATATTTCTTTGATACAAATTATTGGTGTCTGAGGAGATAAGTCATTGATGTGGAAAACTGTTGAAAATTCATCTCCATTTCTTCTTTGTCTAACCCTAGAAATAAAGACCATGGAAGTAATTTCTGTGATAGCTAAAGTAAAAATGTTGGCCTGTGACTAGAATGCATGGTTTGACTGAGAGATGAAAAGTAGTCTATGACCTAAAATCAGTGTCTCTTGGGAGTTGTGGGGATTACCATGCATAATCCGTGGGAGAGAGATAACACTATGGAGGAACTTCTGCAGGACACTCTGGAGAATTTCTACAGTGCTGCTGCAACCTGCCAGCTCTGGCCTGCTGGTTTCCCACAGCAGCAAGAAGCCATAAAGAATATTTACAGTAACATATATAGGAAATGGCTTAACAAAAGAAAACCTAATGATCCTGTTTGTTATAATCATTTTGGGAAGGAAAGAAAAATGAGACTAGGTTCTATATACAAAAGGTTTTCCATATTGTCTAGAAATTCATTGGTGTGTTTGAATTGACACAAGAGAAGATGTTTGTGAATTCCTGAACCTCCAGTTGATAGTTTTTATATTCCAGTTAGCATGGCGAACTTATGTACTTTTTTGAGGAAGTCTAAAATGACTTTTGTCTAAGTCCAGGATTAAAACTATGTAGCTGGGGTCAAATCTTGGCTCCATCACTTGTGAAATGTTTTGACCTGGGGCAAGGAAACCTCTTAAAACATCAGATTTCTCCTCAGTAAAATGAGATGAGACTAGCATGTGTCCATGAGAATATTTTTAAGGATTGAATGAGCTGATATTTTTGAAACATTAAAACTATGATAGGCACTTGCCTCTGCAATACCGGATACTTTATCACTCTGAAAATTGATGATTATAAGGCCATTCTCTTGCCTATTCTATTCCCACCAGGAACATGTTTTTGAGATTTTTTTTTAATCAAGTCTAGCTCACATATATTCCCTGGTCTATTCCTCATATTTTTTGTTATATTGTTACATATTGAAATCTTATTATCAATAAGCTTATTAAAATGTGCTCAGGATGAGAATTAGAACAAAGTAAAAGGCTTTGGTGAAATGATAAAAGATATCTCAAATTATGTGTTTATGAAACAATCGAACAAGGCCAGGCACTGGTGGCTCACACCTGTAATCCTAGCTACTCAGGAGGCTGAGACCTGAGGATTAAGGCTCAAAGCTAGCCCTGAGACTAAAACTCCCTGAGACTCTTATCTCCAATAAACCACTAGAAAACTGGAAGAGGTGTTGTGGCTCAAGTGATAAAGCGCCTGCCTTGAGCTGAAGAGCTGAGGGATAGCGCCCAAGCCCAGAGTTCAAGCCCCATGACTGACAAAAAAACAACAACAATTGAACATGTTTTTTTAAAATAATTATGATGATGAGGCCATTCATGAGATGATTATAGAAAAATACAAAAATTTGAAAAGATTATATGGTGATAGCTGCTTTTCACATATCTTTAAGTCCTGGATCCACTTAATAAAAACTGAAATTAGAAAATATAGCCAATAAATTATGGTTGGGTATTATGCAAGAAAGACAACATAGAATTGCAAGAGAATAACTTTACAGAAAAAAATGAAATTGGAAATGCTCAGCTTAAGTTGAAATCTGATCTGTCACTTATTAGCTATGAAATATGGGAAAACAACTTAGTTGACTTTCCTAGGCATTAGATTCCCCATTTTCAAAACATAAACTGCCAATGAAATTATTGAGAGGTTTAGTAGGGCATGCTTATTGCAGCATTATTTACCATAGCTAAGATATGGAACCAACCCAGATGCCCCTCAGTAGATGAATGGATCAAGAAAATGTGATATATATATACACAATGGAATTTTATGCCTCCATCAGAAAGAATGACATTGCCCCATTTGTTAGGACACGGAAAAAAATATATTAAGTGAAGTAAGTCAGGCCCAAAGAAACATAGGACCATGGTCTCCCTTATTTGCAATAACTAGTATATGTCTGATTCAAGCAGAAATGATCAGGTAAGTTCATGTTAGGTGAAATGAACCCCAAGATAAATATTCAAATCTTTTTTTCTTTCTTGCTATTGTTTCTAACATATTTATAAGATTATTTCTTTGTTGCTTTGTATGTCCCTCCCCTGTTTTCATTGTATTTGATTTTGGTATACTTTGATACAGGTGGACCCATTGCAACAATGAGATGTACAACTTGGGCATGGGGTGGGGGGGGGCTGGGAGGGATGGGAAGGGATGAGAAGGGGAAACAAAGGAGGTGGCAACAATGCTTGATAAGAAATGTACTCATTACTTTGCCCATGTAATTGTAACCCCTCTGTACAGTATTTTCACAATTAAAAAAATTATTGAGAAGGTCAGGCCAAAGGAAAAAAGTCTGCATTACACTAAGTGCATAATGCATTCCCCCACATAGGACACATTTACCACACTCTCTATAGTGCCTTTTTTTAATGCCATTCGTCACCTAACTTAGTATCTTACACATACGCATACATTCTCATTATTTTTAGGCAATTATGGAGACTTAGTCATTAAGGAATAAGTACTGAGCATCCTGTTTTGTGAAGCCCTTGAATATTCTGAGAACACAATCAAGAATAAAGACATAGGTTTTTGCCCCCTTTTCAAAACTTTTGCATTAGCCAGACACTGATTCAGAAATTACAATGAATCTAATCATTTTTTATTTTGTCATCAAGCATGAACAGAAAAAATCATCTAGTATTGATGATGATGGTGGTGATGATGAGCATGATGATGGAGGAATGTCCACCTGTGAGGGGTACAGTATTTTGAAGAATTCTCACTCATCCTTTTGCTCAATAAACATGTATTTATCAGGATATACACTATAGAAAAATTGTGTCAAGGAAGCAAACACAAGATGTAAAGAAATAAATACACAGAGGGAAAATATATCATGAAAGAACACTGAAGAGATGCACACTATTTTCTAATGAAGAGAATTTTCTCCTGTTGCTCATGATGGGCAGAGTCCACATAGCCCTTTTTGAATCATAGCTCTTTTAACTCCATAGCTGGCAGGGATTGGGAGGGTTGCAGTCCTGGAGCAGGCAACACCTGCTTCATGTAGCAGAGCAGCAGCAGACAATGTATACCAGTGTTGCAGCTCCACTGACAGCCTTGGCCACTGTGCCCTTCTCAGATTCTGGTCTCCAAAATTAGATGAATGAGTCCAGGACAAGAGAGGGTGAAGGCAGAATGCTTTATTCAGAAGAGTAGGAATCTCATTCAAGAGCCTCTGCTGTTTTGTCTGTCATGTGTTCTCTGTGTTTAGTTCTCTATTCAGGTTGCTCTAATTCTAGTGGATTTTATATCCTGGGCTGTGCTCTGATTATTATAATTAGATGTTTTGGAAGGTAACACTGGGTCCCACAATATTCTGATTGTTTGTTAATTCCTAATGTTGTCTCTGTTGCAAATCCTCTCCTCAGAGACATTATGGAAACTAGAAGGGACTAGAGAAAAACAGAGATAAGATGCTCTGAAACAATGTCTCTTTTACATCTGGCTTTTTGGCAGGCCAATTGTCCAGGGGCCCTGGATCTTAACTAATCTACCCTTTTGCTACCATGCTTTATCCACATATACATTCAAACAAGCTCACCACAAAACCACACTTGCTGTCATGTAGGATAAGCCCTTACAAGTTGATAAAAAAAATGTGCTGTGAATATGAACATGGATTTCAAGTAAAACAAAGATTGGAATCCCAACTCTGCCACTTACTAGCTGTTCGACAAGGGAAAGTTATTATACCAATTGGAATTGTCAGCTGCCTGGAGCTGTGCCTGGCAAAGGAACACTACAGAAAGTGGCTACTTTTATGATAGGTAAGAATTAGCACAAGGCTCCTATTGCATAGTAAGTGCCAAAATGTGTCCCTCAGACCACAGGCTGTATAAACACTTCCTGGGAATCCTTCCCATAGACTTTTGTGCCAGTTGTGGTGGCTGGTTCTGTGTTGGGCTCCTGCATTGACACAATGAGTCAACTTGCAACAGGACAGCTGTTCTTTTTATTTTTTCTTATCAGTTCTTCTTTTTAGTGAGAACATAGCTGCACTGTAGCAATCAAGCAGTTGACTTCACACAGAGGCTTGAGCTCTGTATTTCCAAAGAATGTTTCTTGATGCTTTTGTTGGCTTACTTATTTGTTCTGTTCTGTTAGAAGATTGGAAGGAACACTGATACTGGGTTACAGCTTTCCATGTTTCTGTTACTCTAAAAAATAGGCAAAAACAATTTTACATAGGTTTCATTACAAAGACAAATTGTCTGGACACATCCTAGGTAATTGCCTTGAATACTGAATAAATTCTTTGGAAGTTTTTGAGAAAAAATTGCAATGTGGACTAGTTATATTCTAGCATTAATGAGGTATTTTTTGCTATCAACAGAGTAAATATCTATTAAGTGTTTGTTAGCTGATTTGCATTGCTGAGTGATTTAACTAAAGTATTCTTATGAATAGCTGTACAAATGTATTCTATGGAGTTTTATTCAATAACAGAAGCTTACCACATTCTGTGTTAAAAGAAACTAATTTTCCAACTACCTAATCTCTAGCATGTCATTCACTAAATTGTCCTGACATCTTGTATGTTTCAGGAAGATAAGTACAGTTTGACAAAATATTCAGTGTCTATGAGGATTTGAAGAAAAGGAAGAGTAAAGTGCCAAGATGTGTGTATGTCAATAAGGGAGGGAAAGAAGAAGAAGAAAGGGAAAAGGGAAGGGAATGAGAAAAAGAAAGGGAAATAGAAGGAAAAAAGGAAGAGGAGAAGGAAGAAGACTATAAGGAGAAAAAGAAGAAAGATGAAGAGGAGGAGGAGGAGGAGGAGATAAAAATGAGGAAGAGAAGGAGGATACTGGTTTCAAATTCCAAGTAAAAATTAAATGCAAATTACTAAGACCTCATAGTTTCAGGTTTACCAATGAAAAGGTCCAAATCAGCATATCAGAGGCTTATGCTTTTAAATTAGTTTCCTAGAGTTTAAAAAGTGACCTTATTCCTTCAGACAAACACATGGAGAGAATTAGGAATTGCCCTGAGATAGCTGGTATATGGCGACAAATCTGTTTTTGCTGTGATCCATAGCAGCACAATCACAGCTGGAGGAAAAGCAGGAAATTGTATCTTACCACATTAATTTCTGATCATACTTATTTCACAAAACAATTTTTAAAGACCTACCTGGCATATTTGAATCTCAATGGCTTTTCATCATTAATTGGCAATCAATAACTATATAGGTAAATTGTTTAGTTTCTTTTTTTGTTTTGTTTTGTTTTTTTGGTCAGTCATGGGGCTTGAACTGAGATCCGGGGCATTGTCCCTGAGGTTTTTCCATTCAAGGCTAACACTCTACCACTTTGAGCCACAGCACTACTTTCACTTTTGAGGTAGTTAGATGGAGATAAGAGTCTCATGGACTTTCCTGCCTGGGCTGGCATTGAATCATGATCCTCAGGTCTCAGCATCCTGAGTAGTTAGGATTACAGTCACAAGCCATTGGTGCTTGGTTTAGTTTTATTGTTGTTGTTTTCTATCCTAAGTACTTTCTCATTCTGTTCTTTTATCTATGACAGAAAGAAATATGCAATTATATATGTATGTATATATGTATATATAAATATATATATATATATATATATATATATGTTTTCTTTTGCTTAAACCCAAGTATACAAGGTGAAATTATAGAAAAAGGAACACTTCGCCTACTTTACTTACAACAATGTTACTTCCTGCATAGGTGTGTCATCGGCAGCTCTGCACAGGATTTTTTTATCTTGTTCTAATTTTCTCAATTTTTTATTGCTACTGTTACCTAGACAGTGACATACACTCTCAAAGAAAAGGACAAGAATGCAGGAGAGGATGAAATACAGGAGCTGCTCTAACACATTTTCACAGAGGCTGTGAAGAACAGGAGAGTAGACTTTGCCAGCAACAGTAAAGACAGAAACCCACTCAGCTCCCTGCACCGTTGAGGGCCTTGTCCCTGCCTGCCCTATGGAAATCACACCCTGCTGGAATTTGCAAAGCCAGGAATGAGGCACTCAGAACTATAACTTGGGATTTAGAAAAGGCTCCTCTTGTCTTCTTGAACTGAACGCAGCAGCACCAAGGAAGAAGCTGAGGGTTTGCATTTCAACCCACCCTGCTTTTCCCTCACTTTCTAAGTACTCAATTCACAATGAACACAACACAGTCCTGGCGCCCTTTAGAAAAACACAGAGGATGCTTTATTTTTACTTTTTTCAACTTATGGATGACTATCTTCCTGTGCCTTACTTCATAAGGAAGCAGATCTGAAAATCAAGTACTGTGGTTGACTAATAGACTTGAGGGGAAAATTAGTTCACCTCAAAAATAAGGTTTGTACTCCTGTAGATTCTAACTGAAGTGAATACATTTACACACGTACACCCACAAGCATGTACATGCATATACTCCTGCCGCACATGCACAAGTGGAGTGGAGTGACTGTCCCAATTTCTTTATATCTCTCCTGAATTTCTTACATACTATCTTCCTAACTTTACATGATCTCAAAACTCTTCCTTCAGCACATTTGATGAGCTAAACTTTCTAGCAACAGCCAGCTGACAACATCCACATGCCTTAACTAAAGAGATGATTATCCCAAGAATAAAGTAGACCTTTGCAAAGGTGTCATTATGTTTTGGAAGGAAATTCTCTCGTGTGTCTTTATTCTGATGATAATGATCTCAATATAAGGAGATGATATAAACAATGGAAAAAGTAAAGTTTTAAAAATGTGTTATATCTTACAACATTAAAAAAAGACTTTCTTAAAATAAGGAATCTGGAATAAGTGATGTGCTTGTGTCGATTCCAATGAGAAGCTTATTGGCAGAGAGTTAAAAAGAGCAACAGAAGATGCTTTTACAGTGATTGAAACGATTCATTAAATTAATTAATTCACCCCACAATCATTTATTTACCACTCTTTTAGGGACACTTCTTCTGTATCTGGCACTACATTAATTACTACCAGGACTAGGGGGAGGCATTCATCACTGAAAAGTTCAAGGACTCACCAAAAACACAGTAATCAAAATAATAATTGCAATATTTTTAAATTAATATAATGAACCAAGTATCAGATTTTAAAGTATATGATAAAGCTAGAATTAATGCTGAGGCAAATGAGATCAATTCATGCAAGTGAAGTCAAGTCCAACCTTTATTTAAACATTGGCATTTTATAAAAAATGGGGTTTTATCCTTGATTTTTATTTTAAGTTAATTAATCAAACATCTTATTTGTGCTTATTCCTGAGTTTTTGACCCTCCTTTTTATTTTGCTTTCAAGATAATTACCTGCAATATTTCCTGTGTGGTTTCCCTTCCTAACCAGTTCTTAAAAGCTCAACCTTAGGATAGATGGTAATAAGAAAGTTTCCCCTCAGGAAAGCTTTGCTGATTGCTGGGAATAAAATGGTGTAGAAGATTTTTTGTCCTCTGATTCCATTCTTGATAGGCTTTTTCTAAATTTCACAGACCAAATTTTGTGATAAGAAAAGACTATTTCTCTATCTAAGATTTTAGAAGAAAGTTCGGATTTCAGATGTAAGCCTTATTGTAGCCTTAAGTATATTTATATGCTTCACAAAAGTGTATCTAGATTTGGAGTTATGACAATGTCATACACAGACAATCTATTATGCAAGAAACATGGAGATATATTATTAATAAACTTAAATGCCCACAAACTCCAAGTAAATGTTTACTGAAGTGTTCGGAAGCAGTGGTGCAGGTTGGTGCTCTTGCTGTCTGCCTTAGACAATCAACCCCCTAGAGTTTCCATGAGTCTCCTCTCAAAGTTTCAGAGACTTGTCCATAGTCAACAATTGCATAAAAATCAACAATGAATAAGATGCTATGTTCAAAATATGGCTTTAAGGTGCTGAGTTGCCATGTAAGTCCCATAGTTTTCAGTCATAGCATCTGCGATTGAAGTCATTAGAGTGAATTTTGAGAAATGATCTCATTCTATTGTTCAGTTTGCCATATGGGATCATCCAATTCTTCTTATGGTGGTCTGTATCTACTATGACCATTTTGATGCTTTATTTTATGCTTTCCAGGGCCGAAATTTTATAAAGGTATGATTACCCATAACGTGGAAAAGTCTTTTTTAAAATAAGGGCTACTAAGTCAACTAAGAGTTTACCTGCCAAATCACATCTTCACATTTAAACATTAATACATTTCTGTAAGAGTGAAATTATTACAGAGAAAACTCAATGAGGGCTAGATTAGTCTTTTGATCCAAATGCATGTTGAGCTTCAGTGTCTCTGGGTTAATTTAAGGATAGAGAAACACATTTAAGGGCAAATATATCATTAAAAAATATAACCTCTTCATTTCTTCTTCTTTTTTGGCTAATTGGTTTGGCTAATACTTCCAAAGTAATAAAATGTACTTTGAGAATCCATCCTATTTCTAGCACTTGTCATTCTATGGTTCTGAAAAGGGTAATTGAAACTTCAAAGTTGAAGTCACTCGATTTTACGTCATTTAATTGAGACTTAGTCTCTTGGCAACTTATTGTGTCAAATTAGAACCACAAGGGCATGCAATAGGATGCGCTGGTACCAGGAACAATTTAAAAGAATGCTTTGTAAATAGGGATCCAGTCTTCTCAAGTGGTAAGTGATTATTACTTACATACATATAGTGTGAACACATCATCTGTGTTTTATGATCCTTTCCCTTCTAAGCAAAGACATATGATTCAATATTATAACTTAAATAGAAGTGTGGCTGGCAGAATGATCCCCAGAATCACCCATTTGGATGTAGAAGATGGACACACTGCAGTCAACTTCCAAATGAATTACTCTAGGGAAATCTTAGTCTCAGTGTGTATTAGCCACCAAACACTTTTACCCATGAAGTATATGTCCCAAGACCTTCATTGGATACCAAAAAGAGCAGGTATTGCTGAAAACTACATGTTCCATGCTTCTCCTTCATTCCTCTTCAAGTTTGGATCCCAAATATCACACTTAAGTTCATCTATTGAAGGTGTGGTCCCAAATGGAGCAGTGTTCAGAGGTGGGCTTGAGACAATCATGAAGGCTCTTAGTTCATAAATGGATTAATCCATTCACATATTCTTTATTTCATAGGCTATGTAAAAAGTGGTTTTACTATAAAAGCCATTTTGATATTTTGCTTCCTGGTCCACATTATATGTAGCCACCTTGGCCACATGTTCATACCACTGTGTTTTCTTCCCTCACCAGAGAGACCTATCATTGACTATAACTTCGGAAGCCCAGGTAAACTTTTTACTCTTTTTATTTGTCTCAAGTATTTTGTCACAGCAATGCAAAGCTAAGTAACACAATGCCTTATGATGTCATGTAGCACTAGAGATCAGTTCTTCTGTAGCCCTAGAGTTAACCAGTTCTTCTGTTTTATGCTCTGGTGCCTCCTTTGCAGAATTACCGTTTACTCTGGAGCCATTATTAAGTAAAATAATATTAAGTAAAATAAGTATCTGGACATAGCACTGTGATTCTTTCACAGTCAATCCAATAACTGAGAAAGCTACTAAATGCCTAATAGGAGTTAGCATGGACAGAGAGGATATACTCACAACTAGGTAATTCACACCCTCAAAAGGAAAGCATGGGATAGTATGAGATTTTTCACCCTGCTATTAGAACAAGGGCACTGAAACTATGGACTACTATGCAATGGTATATGTCCACTACTCACTTTTACTCACTTACCTTTTAATTACTTTCTAAGTTCTATGAGGGAAAGATTGTTCAAACAGTAAAGTAATAGCAACCAAACATAACCACAACAATCACCACATCCCTGAAAAGAACTTGATTTCTCATATCTGAGCTGTGGCCATCTGCAGAAAGAACAGACATCATACTCAGGTACACAAATGTTTAAAATGCATTATTATTTTATACATTTGTAAAGCTCTTAAAATATATGTTTCCTCAAACATTTACCTTTCTTGATGGCAAAAACATTCATTATTCATTCCATTATTCATTCTTCTAGCACTTTCAAATATATAGTACATTATTATTATCCATATCCACGGACATCAGAACTTCTTGATTCTATGTAACTAACTTAGTACCCATTGAGCAAAAATTCTCCAATTCTCCCCGCCACACACATTATTTTCCTGACCCTCTGGTTATGATCATTCTCTCAATTTCTCCAAGGTCAACTATTGCAGACTACACATATGAGTGAAACCTTGTGGTACTTAACTTTCTGAGCCTAACTTATTGCAGTGGCATAATGTTGTTCTAAATGACAAAATATCACTGTTTAGGACTGAGCTATATTCTCTGGTGCCTCTGTAGCAAGATTATTTTTACCCATGTGTGAGTTGATGGATAATCTGTTAATAATTCTTTGACCATTGTGAATAGAGCTGCATAAAAACAAATGCACAATTCTCTCTTTTCTGTATTGAATTTGAAAGTGAGATTGCTAGATGATATAGTGGTTTGGTTTTAAAGTTTTTGAGGAATCTCCATACGTTAATAATCATATTTTATTTAAGAATAATTTTGCTGGCTCACCAAAGGAAACGTAAAGTTTATATAATCTTCTGTATGTGATGCTCAGAACCAGATATTATGCTTAGTAATTTCTGGAATTTAATTTTTGAGTAAACTATCTCAAATCATAAACCTTCCCTGAGCATAATGTTTTCTTTATACTTAGGTAGGAATTATCTTAACACAGCTTGAGAAAATTTTCCTAACAACTTTATTATTTGAAATATATACATGAAATTTGAAATATATTCGTGCACAGAAGAATTATTATATGGTGGCTATGACTAGATTTCTCTCCCCTTTTCCTTTCTTTAAAATTTGGATGGAAAAAGAAAAATCCTGAAAGATATGATTCTTTTATCTGTATAATACTTGCCCATTAAAAAACTGGAAACCATGCTATTAAAAGATAATAATGACTAACAGTTATTAGAATAGCCAATGGCTATCTACCACCTGAATTGTCTATCTAAAAGAGCTCTAATGAAGCTCTTGTTCTGGGCTATTTTAATCAAAGGGGAATAATCTTTCAGAAGTCTAAGAATATAAAGTGATTAGATGCCTTCTCATTTGACAAAAAGAAATTTCCATATGATGGAGACATACAGCTATTATTCATATTTCTTTCTTTAAAATAAGTTTTTATTGTGAAAATACTGAGGGGTTATAATCACATGCGCAAGGTAATGAGTACATTTCTTATCAAGCATGGTTGTCTCTTCTGTTTTTCCCCTACCATCCCTTCCCTCCCATCTTCACAACTACATTCAGCACTTTGACATAGCGTCTTGTACATCTCATTGTTGCACTGGGTCAGTCTGTATCCCTATTTAAACAATTTGTTTTTCCTTTCTGCTCCCCAAATTATACCAACATCAAATACAGTGAAAACAGTGGTTATACCATGGGAGAGGGACATACAAAGCAACAAAAAATCACGCGGTACCTTATAAATATGTTAGAAACAATAGCAAGAAAGAAAAAAAAAACACTTGAGGTTCATTTTGCTTAACATTATCTTATCTGACTTTTCCTGCTTGTCTCAGATATATAATAGTTATTGCAAATAAGGGAAACCATGAAACCTATGTTTCTTTGGGCCTGGCTTACTTCACTTAGTATAATTTTTTCCAAGTCTTTCCATTTCCTAACAAATGGGGTAATGTCATTCTTTCTGATGGCGGTATAGAATTCTATTTCTTTTTAAGATTTGTGTCATTGATATCATTTAAACAAATAAGAATCTGACTTAGAGGTCAATATGTAATGTGAGGTTTAGTTTAAATAAATATGTCCAAGCCTTTGTTACTAAACTACCCCATACGCATAATAAAGTTTAGTTCAAGGATAAGAGTAGAAAGCTGTAAGTATCAAACACAAGGTAGTGATCATATCTTACCTTTACTTTTTCCTTTGCACTCAAGCTGTACTTCAAACATACTATAGCACCATTTCATAGAAAGGCAAGAAATATATTAATGAATGTATCAGTGATGGCCCTGCTTGTAAAACAGAGATGTTTTTACTATTCTAAATAGAAGTAAATTTAGTACCAAAATTAGTTATATATTTTGTTTGGTTGAGTGGAAGAGTAATTTCAGTATCCAGAGCCAAGACTTATGCATTTGCTATTGAGGTCATCACCAATTCTACTGGAACCCACAACTTTTGGTCATCTCCACTCTTGCTTCCAGACACTGATGGAGGTCATAGTCAGCCACCATCACCTATAGTTGCTAGAGTCAGAAATAGAACAATGTCTACCTCTGATGCCCATGCAATCCCACTGGCTTCCTACTGGCAGAATATAATATGAACCATCCACAATGAGAGTTTGGGGAATACGGTTTGCAGATTCCTGCTAAATCAATGTGGAGGAAGACGCAAAAGGAGAGGAGTGAATAAATCAAGCACTAGCAAATACTATCCAAAAAACAATATATCATGTTCATTGTCATGCCAAAACCAGGAAGCTAGTAATAAGACTGCTTCTAAAAGATACTTGACTTATCTCCCCCCTCTATTCCAAAATCACATAAGGTTATCAGAAAAGATGAAATAGAATGGAAAATAAGAAATGATTATATGATCATTAATTTCATATTATCAATGTAATTGGATCAGGACGTGACCAGATATTTAGTTACATACTATTTTGAGTGTCTTACTTTTTTGGACATGATGAACATTTGAATCAATATACTGAAGCACATTATCTTCCCTTAACGGTAAACCCTCCCTCCAGTTGTTAAAAGCAGAGAAAAAGAGAATTTTCTATCTCTGCTTGACTAACTTTGAACTGAGACACGTATTTTCTCTTGCCTTGGGATTTAGGCTTAGAATGAAACTAGAAGTTAAACCATCAGCTCTTCTGTGTCTTCAACTAGCTGATAGCATATCTTGTGACATCTTAGTCTCCATATTCATGTGAGCTATCATATATATATATATATCACAAATTTGATACATAGACATATATAACCTATACATGGCAAATATTGATGTGCCATGTAATAGAAGTAAAGTATGGGTGTATATAGCTATATACATGTATATACATACACACATGCAGATATATGTGTACATATAGTTAGATAGCTACATATATGTGTATATGTACACATTTTGCATATGAGTATCCTGTTGGTCATGCTTCTCTGGAGAACCCTGAGGAATACAGAATATATCAGCAGATTAGAAATTTTGGTTAGTCCTTAGGAGAAAGAACATAAAACTATCACATTAATGAGTAATTCCTTAGAGAGAAAACTTTGTCATGGAGGTATTGAGTATACATGAGTTATTCATGCTGTGAAAAACAGCTATCTTAGGGTTAGTTACTAACAGGTTCATTCCTGAAATGAGCCATAATTCTGAAGAATGAGCTGTCGTTGAAACATCTGATAATGATTTTCTATGGAACAGCTTGGATGAGTTGTTTTTTTCATCTCCTGCATAAAGAAAACAAAACAGTAACTCAGCATGACTTTATAAAACTTACAGAGTATATAGCAAGAAACTCTATATTTGCAAGAAACTCTATATTTGACGTTGTCATTTAAGTGTTATACTTTTTTTGAAAAAAAATATATAGCCAGTCCTGTGGCTTGAACTCAGGGCTTAGGCACTTAACTTCTTTAGCTCAAGGCTAGTGCTCTACCACTTGAGCCACAGCTCCACTTCTGACTTTTTCTGTTTATGTGGTACTGAGGAATCGAACCCAGGGCTTCATGCATGCTAGGCAAGTACTCTACCATTAAGCCACCTTCCCAGCCCGAAATATATTTTTATTTTAAAGAGTTGTACAAAGGAGTTTCCATTCAACAGAGCAGTTTAAAGTGTTATTAAAGTGCAGAGTTTAATAACACTGGATTGCATATTATTCTTTACTATCATAATCAAACTATTTGGTTTTTGCAAAGGCAAACACACTGCAAATAGTGCATATTGATTTTCTATGTGTCAAATAATAAAACTTCATTAGAGCTAAAGAAAAGAATGCAAAAACAAATTTTGGTAAAGGAAAAGCAAAAGTATGTAACAAATTGAAGTGAGAGGGAGAGAGAGATGGAAGAAGTAGATAAAATTAAGAGTTCAAGTAGCATGTCAATATATCTTTCTTGGTCATCTCACTATTTCCCATACCTTTAGTTCTCACTTTTAAACCTTAAAACAGTCTCACCAATTTACTTTTCACTAGATGTACATTGTTTAGCTTTCCCACTAAGAGTCAGAGTCCAGAACTTCATTTTTGTGAGAGTCCCAGTTGTCTGAAGGTCTCAAACAAAGTTCTAACTACATTAAGCAAAGTAGAACCCATAGAAACGTAAATAACTCTTTAGAAAAGCAAAGTCTTTCTGTTTAAAACTGAAAGAGCTGAAAGTGCACCCTACATGAATCTATAAGGAAAATTAGTGCCTGAATGTGGAGAACTTCCAGCTACTGAGACACTTGGTACTCCCACATAGTGGAAATTAATGTCAGTTCATTTGGGCTGATTGTCTTGCCCCCATGGGTAGAAGTGGGCTTGGAAACGTGGGATGAAGACATTTCCCAGTGCCTCACAGTTACCCAACCAGTTGTGTATAAAGCCTCTTTTATGCTGACACAGTTGAAATATGACAGGCTTCTGATAGGCTTAAATGCTATCCCTATCTTGTGAGCTCTAGGATCTGAGCCAGGGTAGGGGAGATATGGGAAATGTGGATAGGGATGTTCCCGCATATTATAAAGAACTCTAGCTTTGTGATCTGGCCATCCCAGCTCTGTGTCAGCATAAGCACATACCTTTGACCTCAGCGCTTCTCAGAACACATAGAATAATGACAACTAGCTTAGAGAGCTCAGGATGTAGTTTCCATTTAATTTGGCCTTCTGCTCAACTGGGAATTAAACAAACAAAACCAAAACTATTTGGAAGCAGAGGGTAGAACTAATACTTATTGACAATTGTGGACAGTGTACTTGATATTTAAAACATGTTATTTATCTTTCTTAAAAATGTAATGAGATACGGATTATTATTTTTGTATGTTTTTTATTGTAAAACTACTGTACAGAGGAGTTACAGTTACATGAGCAAGGTAATGAGTACATTTCCTATCGAGTATTGTTACATCCTGATGTGGATTATTTTTATATGAGCTAAAGAGACTTAGAAAGACAAAATAAATTAAACAAAACCATGAATTTAGAGTGTGAAATATCTAAGTAAAAACCCTCTCCATTTATTTATTTATTTATTTAATTTGAGACAGGGTCTCCTTTTGAGTCCTGGTTGGTCTTGAACTTGAGATCTTCTTCCCTCAGCCTCCCAAGTACTTAGATTACAGGTATGCCCCACCCTGCTTGCTCTACCTAAGATGTTCAAAGCATGAAGCTCTATTTCCTTCTACATGTAGATTTAAAATAACCCAGCATATTTGATTTTTGATTAGATAAACATTTTTGAGCAATTGGTTAACTGGCCATCTTTTGGCTCACTGTGAAAGATAAAAGAAAAGGTGAGTTCTATGTACCAATGCCTTCAAAAATCATGCAGTAGAATTATTAATAAACAATGAGAAAATATGGAATACTCATTTTTATGACACCAAGGTAACTAAGTAGCAGGAGCAAGTGCTAATGGCTGGGGGTTAAAAGAGACTACCAAAATAACTTCAGGCAGAAGGCAATTTTAGTAGCTTCTCCATGACAAAGATGACCAGGTGGAGCAAAGAATATTCATTGGAAAGGAAACATGAAGGCAGATGGTATGTTTAAGCTGCTTCCAGTGGTTCTCAGCCATCAGAATAAAAGGGCCTATGGGACACTAATGAAAACTAAACCTAGAATGATGTGGATAGAGCCATTACACATGTGCAATGCCAACTCCTAAGTTGTGTGGATGACTGATACTGAAAAATAAATTAAAATGTAAGGACACCAGATTTCTATTTAAAACATTCTATTCAAAATTGAGGATTGTAATAGAGGGCCCCAAGTCTGACGGTGGGTATCTGTGTGTTTGCAAGAGTACTTTGAACATTTTTAGTCATCTGTAGGAACCTTGGTATCTTTGTAAAATGTCACAGATGCAGCAAACAGATGACACTAGTTTGAATCTCATTATCTCCCAGCCATACCCTAAAAGGTTAAAAAAATTAAAATTCAGTTACTGACTTTAGTGCCTAATATTTGCCATTCTAATAAGGAAGCAATGTAGAAGTTGTCTGTGTTTTCAATAACAAAGAATTTATTTCTCATTTCAAAAAGATTAGCTCCTATTATTTCTCCTCATCCTTCAGTTAGTTCTATAAAAGTCTCACTCTTTATCTGATCTATCCCTAATAAAAGGCTGAGTAGCTATAAAGTTTCTGCCTGGAAGTCCAAAAAGCTTGGCATCATTTTGAGGACATTCTTATTGAAGTCATGTGAATTGTATATTCTGCTTCATTGTATCTCGAGTCTAAAAAATTTTACAGTAATATTATAAAGGCCTTCATTTTTCTCTAAAACAGTTAAATAAATTTGAAATGCTAGGAAAGTACCACACGTTTGTCACATAAATTCTCATTGCTTCTCTGACATATCCCAAGAATATGAAGTTTTCTGTAGACTCCAATGCTTCATTAGACATAAGGAGACAAGCCTGTAATTTAGGAAACTGACAAATAGAGCCTGGTATATGTCAATATGATGTAGGTATTATTTCTCAAACTTTAATGGTCAGAAGAATTTTAATCACATTCAGGATTAATCTGTGCAGATTATTTTAATTTAAAATGTTCAAGGAATGGACATTAAAAATGTAAATATATATGACTTTGTATCCTGAGACACTGTAGATTCTTGACAGCACATGGTCTACAATCACTATTATCTTCCACTCCATTGTCTAGTATATAGTTATGAAGTTACCTTGGTCCTACAACATTTCAACTTTTAATGCAGCACAGTTAGAACCAGTCCCCAAGCCAAGTAGCTATCATGTTTATGTCCTTTAGATCATGAGTGTTAATGTATTATATTGAGACTACAGCTGCTGAGTAGATCTGAATTTTACTATGAAATCAAATTTGTACTGAAAGAACATTTGAAAACATTCAAAACTATAAATATAAAATGGTGCTGAAGTGGAAATAAGCAAAGAAAAAGAGTAAAATAATGTTAAAATAAATTCTGATGTGATGTCTTTGAAAACTTGTTAAGCTGAGCCTTTCCAAAATCATTTAGTCATCCATTTAAAAAGAGTGAGAGAACCGGTAGTTATTATACACACCCACTCTTGATCAGAAAGAGCCAATCATGAGATATGAATATTTTTTTCTTTTTCAAAGTCTTATTGAAGTAAGTTAAATACAGAGTAGAACGAAAATGTTTTGGAACTCTTTCAAGTCTTATGATTAGGCTTTCTCCACCAGCACTAAAACCAGCTTGCAATGCTATGTAGACTTGGCAATATTTACTTCCTTTGGATCTGTCTGTTCACATCTTACCACAAGTCGAAACTCCAGAGTCAAGACACCTCATCCTTAGAGGTCAAAAGTGGGAGACAGCAGATAACTGGAAGACAGACATTTGTCACAAGGTATGCTAATGAGGTTTTGGAAGAGAAGAACATCACAGTACTCTCCCAACTTATATCCTATAACCTTAACTCATATTGGATAACCCACCCTGAACTTCCTGTGCCATTACTCCTCTGGTCCAATATGACTTGCTTCACTTCAAGAACTAGAGGTACAAATGCATCACTCCAATCCAATACTGCTAAGGAAATGTCACTGGCTCAAGGAAATGGTCACCAAACAATGAGAATCCCAATCCAAAAGAATCAACTAAGTGTGCACTTTCACACCAGCTTCTCAGAATTAGAATGGACTTAAATTAAAATGAAATGAATACCTAAATGTCTTCTACACACCAACAAACAGACTCGGACACAAGAGTCAAGAAGTCATTTATCCCAGTGTTGCCTTCATTTTTTTGAACACTGTGCTAAGTATTGAAAAGAGATAAATATCAAGAGATGGCAAATAGAGACTGCATTCTCTAGGAACTTGCAATATCTGGTTTTATTCTGGGCAACGTACACAGCCCCAAAGGTATTGAGTCATGTTAACTAAATTACTAGCAAGTTAAGAAATGTAAAAATTACAGCTTAGTTGGTCACACCCAAATGGTCTGTCTTGGAAGTGAAATCTTGTTACTGCATGACTAAGAAACCTTGCAGTTCAAGGACATGTGGGCTTCAAGTTATGTACCTTTTAAATAAAATTGACAGGCAGTGCTACATTGCTCAATAGGCTTCTTTCTTTGGCCTTCTTGCTCTAGCAAGGAAACCTTTAATATGAAATCACATTCATTTCTCAAATACCAGAATAGAGATGTGGTAGCTATTTCTTGAATGGCTGGTGTTGGTCTCCTCCTTTTATGGCATCAACTGTCCATCATTTGGGCATGAAATGTCTGCAAGAAATGGGGACATGGTGCTTTTACACTAACATTTTAGGCTACTTCAGAATCAATTACAGTATAAGCCCTAACATATAGTTTCCTGGTTGCTTTTATGCCTTTCTGGGTTTTCCTTCCTTCCTTCCTTTCTTTCTTTTCTTTCTTTCTTTCTGTCTGTCTTTCTTTCTGTCTTTCTTTCTTTCTCTTTCTTTCTTTCTTTCTTTCCCATCTTTCTTTCTTTCTTTCTTTCTTTCTTTCTTTCTTTCTTTCTTTCTTTCTTTCTTTCTTTCTTTCTTTCTTTCTTTCTTTCTTCCATCCTTCCTTCCTTCCTTCCTTTCTTTCTTTCTTTCTCTTTCATTCTTTTTTTTCTTTTTTTTTCCAGGGCTAAGGACCAAACCCAGGGCCTTGTGTGCGCCGGGCAGGCGCCCTTCCACTGGGCTAAACCCCCAGTCCCTCTTTCCCTTCTTTTCCTTTCCTTTTTTTCCTTCTTCCCTCCCTTCCTCCCCCACTCCCTCTGTTCTTCACAAATTCTGTGATGACTTAAAAGATTTTGTGGAAGGATCAAGATACTTCTATGAGGACAAGGGTCTCATATCTAAAATATACTTGGAACTCAAAAAATTAAACCACCCAACAACAAATCCTCAAAGAAACAACTGCCCAATAAGTAAGTGGGCGAAAGACTTAAAGAGAAGCTTCTCTGAAGAAGAAAGAAGGATGGCCAATAGACACATGAAGAAATGTTCAACATCCCTAGCCATAAAAGAAATGCAAATCAAAACAACATTGAGATATCACCTCACTCCAGTTAGAACAGCAAAAATCAAGAACTCTAACAACAACAGATGCTGGAGGGGATGTGGACAGAAAGGAACCTTACTTCATTGTTGGTGGGAATGTAAACTTGTTCAACCACTTTGGAAAGCAGTATGGAGGTTCCTCAAAAGACTTCACAAAGAACTCCCCTATGACCCAGCAATCCCACTTTTGGGCATTTACCCTAATGTTTACAAAAAAGACCACACTAAAGCTACTAGCACAACTATGTTTATTGCAGCATTATTTACCATAGCTAAGATATGGAACCAAGCCAGATGCCCCTCAGTAGATGAATGGATCAAGAAAATGTGGTATATATACACAATGGAATTCTATGCCTCCATCAGAAAGAATGACATTTCCCCATTTGTTAGGAAATGGAAAGGCTTGGAAAAAATTATATTAAGTGAAGTAAGCCAGGCCCAAAGAAACATAGGTCCCATGGTTTCCCTTATTTGCAATATCTAGTATAGGTATGAGTCAAGCGGAAAAAGTCAGAGAATGTGATGTTAGGAAAACGAACCCTCAAATATGTATTTTAATGTTTTTTTTTTCTTTCATGCATGTGTTTCTAACGAATTTATAAGATTATTTCTTTGTTGCTTTGTACGTCCCTCCCCCACAGTGTAACCCCCGATTTCACTATATTTGATGTCAGTATAACATGTGGAGGAGACGGGGACAAACAAGTCGTTTAAGGATTCAGGTGGACCTGTTGCAACAATGAGAAGTACAAAATGTCATGTCAAAACCAGCTTTACAATGTCGGAGTGGGGGGAGGAAGGGGGGGTTTGATTGGGTGCGGGGGAGGGGGCAGGGTGGGAAGGGAGGTGAAGGGTAAACAAAGGAGGAGGCTGCAATGCTTGGTAAGAAATGTATGCATTATCCTGCCCATGTAATTGTAACCCCTCTGTACAGTATGTTCTCAAATAAAATAAAATTAAATTAAAAAAAAAAGATACTTCTATGAAAAAGAGCATCATAGCAATTGAGATGAATTTATAAAGAAAATTTGAGAGGAAGAGATGACAGAAAACTTCAGTTCAAGTAAGTGCCTGGAATAAAAACAAAAAACAAAGTATGTTGTGGAGTAGCATGGAATATTATTTGACTAGAGCAGAGGAAATGTATTGGGAAAAGAACTCAAATCTCTGGAGAGGCCATTGGGGTATTATTATAAAGGATAACAGATGAAAATATGTATCTAATTAAACAGGTAGATACTAGAATGAGAATTATGTGATGACAAAAAGTGTGGTCCAACAGCTCAGTGCATGGTGAATTTGGATAGGAAAGAAATTATAAGTAGGAAAATTCCATCTAAGGAAGCCACAATGCTTTAGCCAGTCTCAGTATTGCAGGAAGTTATAAGATGCTGGTAGCTCATGCAACTGATAGGATACTAACACATCAAGGATAAAAATACAAATAGGCTTTCATTTTCATCAAAAGATAAAAATGAGCTGTTGACAGGAAAAGTTTAGTTTTGAGCTTGCTAAATTATATGTGTCAGTGGCACATCCAAGTAAAGAAAGATATCATCAGACCCCTTCACCTTCTAAGATAATGTTTAGAAGTCATTCCCTGACTTCCTCATCTTCTAAACAAGAGAACTGATTATCAAGTGTTTGTTTCAAAATGAAAAAAAAGTTAGGAAGCTATTTCAGGAATCTGTTAATAGAAATTTAAGGAGTTAGTGGATATGTAGGAGTTACTAGATATTTAAGGAGTGATGCTCATAGTTGGCTAGAACACAGCAATCACTCAATTGATCAAGAAATTCAGAAAGAGGCTACATGACAAGGATCTGTTTCATTAGTCAGTATGAGGAATGTGTAACTGTCGATCATTGGCAACCTGTTGTGTCTGCTTTGTGTTAAGTATCATGCTAAGCACTGTGCCACATCCTTAGAGAGACATGAACAACACAGTCCCCTTGTGCCTGGGGAAGACAGCGCTCTAATTCAGATGGAAGTACAAGGCCATGGGAACAGACCTCACTGGGTGACTGAAACTCAAGGTGTAAGAATGAAGAAAAAAAAAAAAAAGAATGATCTGGAGCTCTCAGCATTAATCATGGAAAAATCACTCAAACTGTGCTCAGTCCAAAATCAGACCCAAGGAGAAATTATATTATGTCATGATATCAAAGCCAAGGTTTATAAAGACATCCTGTCCAGGATCTTATTGTCAGAAGGTGGGAGTAAACTATGTTTTCTTCTTTCCTGAATTTATTTTCAGGAGAGTAGTTACTATTAAGTGTCTTCTGATGATAGACAATAGATAGATAGATAGATAGATAGATTCACATTAGCAACCTAAAATTAATGGAATTAATACTATGTTATCTGTTGTGTCTATATTTTAAGGGCTGCTACATTGTTTCAATAAGACATTGATATCTTTAAAGCAGATGTTAAA
Source organism: Dipodomys spectabilis (assembly GCF_019054845.1). Classification (NCBI taxonomy): domain Eukaryota; kingdom Metazoa; phylum Chordata; class Mammalia; order Rodentia; family Heteromyidae; genus Dipodomys; species Dipodomys spectabilis. The sequence goes on along the minus strand of NW_024870758.1, from coordinate 15,756,553 downwards.
AAAAGAATTATAATCAAATTCAGTTGATGACTTATGAATGTTACTTTAAAATAAGAACTTAAAAATGTGTTCCTTTGACAGATTTGACTATGATATACAGTTGTCTTCAAAATATATTTATAATAAAAAGTCTTATTTTAAAAGCGAAATATTTACTTTGTTAGACTGAAAGTTAATAATTCTAAGGACTTACATTCTCACAAAAACAAATACCAGGAAGCTGGAACTTGAAAAGTCTAAGTGGGAGGAGAGTAAGATCAAGAAAAGGGGGTAGATGAAGAAGATGAGTCATATTATTTAATGTATATATGTGAAAATTAAATGGAAAATTGAAGGGATGGGTGAGGTTGGTGGAGATGAGAGAAACTGACGGGAGACATGACATTGATCAAGAAGCATTGCACTCATAAACTGGCATGTTGAATTGAAACCCCTTTGTACAACCATTTAAAGATAATTTTTAAAAATATAAGAGTCAAACATCTATGGAAGATTTAAGACAGATTCCAGAATAATATTCAGCTCTACTGTTTAGTTTTCTATGACCCTCATCGCATCTGAAAGAAATAAAAATGACAATATAGATTTTTTTTAAAGAAGAAAAAAATCTCATCAGTGACCACATAGGCACTCTTCCTGTCTTTTGATATTTACTCTGACCTATTTCCATGCCGAGGAAGAAGAGCCTGTCCATTTTAATTTGGAACTTTTGCTTTGACAGCTGGGATTTGCATTCTTTTTTGTTGTATGTGAAGCAGTATGCTATTATTCCCAGGGGTTCTACAACGAGATGGATCTTGCCTCCTCCACAACTCAGCCTCTCAAAGGGCCAAGGCAGGGGTAGAGGAAAAACACCCCCACAACATCCCTGCAGTGAGGCCCAAGTAGGAAGCTATGCTTTCTCCCTGGACAAAGCTTTTCATGGCATCCACATTTTAAGAAATACACAGATGGTGCCACAAAGACCTAAATAGGGCAGTCTTCACAGTGCCACAATGCACTGCTTTCAAAAGCAGTTTTTCCAATTTTCTGCAGGTCAAGAAATGTTTGTGCCAAAAACACCTACTCACACTCTTACATAGAGAGAAGAGCACACAGCCCAGCTCCTTCATCAAACATTCGAACGCACTTTTAAAAAGCCATACTAATGATTCATTTTCTGCACTGGGAAAAAAAATCCAACCTCATAAAGGTCAGTGTCAAAATATCAAGGTAAGCCTGCCAAACACAAAAATCTCTACCAGGAAACAACTTTATCTTCTCACAGAAGGGTTTGTAGCTACAGAATAGCTCCAAGGTCACCCAGAGGCAAAGAAAAGGAATGACGTTATTCTTATTTTTTTAACAACTGCAAAGAAATCACAATAACTTATGCCTAGAATTCAGTTCATTCAGTTTAACAAGCAGTGTCAAAGGACGCAGCAGCTTAATTTTGGCCACAAAGCAATAATAGTCTCTTCCTCTCAGTACTCTGGAGATTTCCTTATGGGTGAGTGGCCCACAAATTCTGCAGTATTACAGACAACATTAAAAAAAATACTTTGCCATATGAAATAAAAAAAAAAACTAGTCTTTAGTCCTGCACGCTAGAATTGAAATTCTATCTGACATAGGCACCCGATGTGAGATAGTGACTTGAGTGCATCTGGGAATATCAGATTCCTCATTGACACTTTCGTATCTCCTGAATCTATCAAACAAATGGCACACACTAAATTCAGCAACTTGGGACAAAATTGATTTGCTGGAAGAAAAGGACCTCACACAATCAGCTGAATCTAGAGATTCATTCTGGGAAACATGAAGAAAGTGAGGGAAATTGGCCTAAGAGATGACAGAAAACTGCTGATCAGAAACCCCTTATGGTTGCCTGCACACTGGACACTAAATGCTGCCACCACAATGCAGCTTCTTTGGGAATGGGAAGCAGGCATTTTTGCAAGAATAATTTGATTGGTCATGGATTACTTGCTTCAAGCCAATCAGTAAAAATTCTTCCAGCTCTTCACAGCTATCTCAGAGGTAGGCCTTGACTAGCTTTCCAAACAGGGTCACAGAAACAGAACCCATTCCTTAAGAACAAATTCAGATGCCAGAACCCCCTCCCAAAATATCATTACTTCCTTTTAATGAGATTCTTTCAGAAATAAAATTAGAAAAGGCATCTAAACTTCATTATCCTTGCTGAGTCCAATTTGCTTTGATATAAAGGGAAGAAAACAAGGGCTATTTGTGTTGAAAAGATAATTAGTATATGCCTAGCATAGCAGAGATTCTAATAGCTTTGTACATAAGACCACATGAAATGATCTCCACGATATGGAGACAAGAGGGTCGTTTTTGTGGTTGTTTTGTTTTTCATTTTTCTTTTTTAGTGTGATGCTTGCAATCATTTCTTTTGTCTTTCATTTTTTCCTCCTCTGGTTTATTCCCTGTGGTCACTGTTTCTGAAAATGAGGGTGAGTGTAACAGTGCTCAAAGGAAATGTACCCATTACCTTACTTATGTAACTGTAACTCTTCTGTACATCACCTTTATGATAAAATTTAATTAAAAAAGAAAAAGATATTAAAAGGAGAACAAAAAGAACAATTATATCTTAGGAGACTGACAGAAATATATATGTATATACATATGTAAATCTGCAGAACACATATGTAGTATGTATATATGCACATTTATTATATATTCCATGTATTGTAAGATGAATCTGAACCTATTACTTGTTGGTCAAATGATATTAAGAATGTTGAAAAGGGTGATGACACCAATCAAGATATACTGGATTCGTAAATAGCTTTATTAAATGGCAAGTCCTTTGTACAATTACTTAAAGATTATAATTTCAAAAATCCAAACAATAAGTAGAAATGGTGCTCTATACTTTAAACTTTACTGGCAAAAGTAACAATCAACTTGGTACCACCTTACACAGATCCTGGTTAGGGAGCTTCTAACATTGAGCAGCGAGTAAAGTTGAGAAGAAAAGCTACCTGTACAACCAAAGACAGAGTTGAAGTTAGGGGCACCATGAGAAAGGAAAGATGTGAGGTAGCAGTGCTATACAAGGCTTAGAAACAATCTGCTCCCTTGGGGGACATGGATTTCCAATACAGAAAAGCATAGTGGGGGAAAAGAAGTGTCCTGTTCCTATGGCAGCTTGGAGAGAAAGATGATGGACTGTGCTTAAGGACTCCCTAGACAAGAAGTGTACTCACTACCTTACGTATGTCACTGTAGCAGCCTCTGTACAGCACCTTGACAATAATATTTAAAAAAAGAAATATTGAAGAAATAATAAACTATTGAAGAAAAAAGAGATGTGTGAGAGCTGCGAGGAACAGCTGAAGTAAGGAGGCCAGGTCTGGCCAGCACCATATTGGTCACATGGTGGATTGTAGGGTCTGGCATCTTGTCTTCACGCTGGGGGAAGAAACCCCCCCTTCCCCAATCACCTGCCTCCCAGGTAATGTGCATGCCTGGATCCCTGGAGGCAGGGGTGGGCACTTGGCTGATAGGTTACTGAATCTGTCAGTTCAGTGCATGGGACTAGGAATTTCCTGTGGATATTCCTCCTGTGCCGACCTATTTAGGCCCAGACCAGCTTAGCTGCCATTATGCCATTCCATGTGCATCCCCGAGATCCTGTCCAGTGTCCTGTCTCCTGGGTCATCTTTGGTCATCATGGCATCCCAATTCAGCTCTCCATGGGAGTAAAAAAGGATTTTTGTATTGTTTTTGTTCTTTCTTTCCTCTTTAGCATGTTTCCTAGCTGTGTTCTGTGTATTTTCATGCTGCAGGCCTTTGTAACAATGGGCGGCCTGCAGCCTGTTAACTGTATCATAAAGGCTCTAATATTCTGTATTTTAAAGTGTGGCTTCTGGGATGAATCACCTTATAACACAGGGAGCAGGTCAGAAGAAACCCAGATATATTCCCATATGGCCAAACATGAACAACAGCCAAAGACCATGCCATGGACCCTTTAGAAAAGCAACTCATTATGATAGTCAGTAAAGAGAAGACAATGAGAATTAAGACATGAATCAAGGGAAGAAAATCAGACATTTTGAAAAATTTTAGGGATCATCAATTATAATCTCAAGGTTACATGGTAAAGTGCAGCCTGGCATACAGGCATTAAGAATTGGAATCAACATAGTGTCTTGTACATCTCATTGTTACAATGGGTCAAACCTGTATCTTTGTTCCAGCATTTTATTTGCCCTCCCCTCCCCATATTAGAAAATTGTATATACAAGATGCAAGGCACGGGAATCAATTACAGTGAAAATAGGGGTTATACCATGGAGAAAAAACACACAAAAGAAAGAAAAAAAATCACATAGTACATTATAAGTACATTAAAAACAAGAGCAACAGAGATAAAAACTTTTGTGCCCCTATCTTTACAATGGGGAGGCTGGGAGAAGGGAAGAGTTGGGGAGGTAGGGAAGGAAGGGATGGTAGGGGAAAAACAAAGGAGGGGGTAACTGCTCGATAGGAAATGTACTCATTACCTTACTCATGTAACTGTAACCCCTCTGTACAGTATCTTTACAATGAAAATATATTTTAAAAGAACTGGAATAATTGGGAAGCAGAGTGTTTCTAATTTATTGAAGAAATATTGACTTCTTTTGATGTAACTGTAACCCCTCTGTACGTATCTTTCCAATAAAAATATATTTATAAAGAACGTGAATAATTGGGAAGCAGAGTGTTTCTAATATATTGAAGAAATATTGACTTCTTTTGATTTATGCATACTCACAACTTAACAAAACTTTCAATAGACTATAGGAAATGTATTTTTATGTTTTTAGTTTGAAAGAATCCCAATGTGAGCTGGGCACTCATATCTATAATCCTACTCAGGAGGCTGAGATCTGAAGATCACAGTTGGAAGCCAGCTCAGGCATGAAAGCCTGGAGATTCTTATCCCCAATCTGCTATCCCCTAAAAAATTGGAAGTGGAGCTGTGACTCAAATAATAAAGAGCTAGGCTTGAGATATAAAAGCTCAGAGACAGTATTTAGGTTAGGTCCTATGTTTAGACCCAGGACCAGTACACACACACACACACACACACACACACACACACACACACACACACACACACACACACACACACACACACACACCACACAATCAGAAAGTATTGAAAGAGTACCAAAGAGCTCTTGTATACTTTCATCTGAATTCATAAATTATTTCAGTTGTGCCACCTTTGAACTATCTCATCTATCTTCTGTCTGTCTCTCCAGGCATCCTTTTGCTGAATCATTTCAAAGTAAGTTTGTATCATGAGGATATTCTGAGTATTTTAAAGATAATTCCTAAGAACAAAATTACAGTGCAATATCAAACACAAGAAATTTGATACCTACAAAAGACTGTTATTTAATAGAACCCATATTCATTGTTTTCAAATGATCTCAACCTTTCACAGTTGTTCTTTTTCTTTCTTTTTTGTATTAGCATTTAAGGATCACATTTGGTTCTGAACTATTCAGTCTCATCCATCTTTTTTCCTAGAAAAGTGCCTCAGTCGTTCTTTCTCCTTATAAATACGTTTTTAGAAGAGATTCTTCATTTGAGTTTATCTAAATAGTTTTGATAATTATGTTCGAACTGTGCATTGATGGCAAGAAGAATGTCATGTAAATGGTACTCCTGCTCTTAGCAGACAGCATCAGGAGACTCACATGTTGGGATTATCCCAGATTATCCCAACCTGTGACTGGTGAGGCCTCCCTCATCCATGCTTATGTGATATCAGTCAACATTACTGTAATAAAGTTACCTTTTCTTCTTTTCAGTGGATCCTCCCTAGGGAAATCCTGACACTATGCAAAAACTGCTTCCTATCAGTGTCTCAACCGTGAGTTTTAGCGCCAATGAGTCTTGAGTGCATTCATATTCCTGTAAGCATGATAAACACCATTACACAGTCTGTCTGGGTCTGTTTGAAATATTGATATTTATTAATTGGTTCTCAATTTTCATAAAGAACTTTCTTCTTCAAATGTGTACTGATGTACTATTTGTACATCCATACATTATTATTTTAGTCAAGGGGTTATTCGTTATTGTAAGTAGGATGTTATATTTTGCATATTAAATTATAAGGAAATATAATTGTGTCTTGAGAAATAATAAGAAAATTAAGTGTGGAGATGTTGTTGTGTTTTAAATGTATTCTGAATAGAATATGATACGTCTGGGGTGTGATCAGAAAGCAAAGTGACTGGACCAAGCGCTGCAAGAACTCAATGCCTTTTCTAGAATGCAGGAAGTGTTGCACATTGGGTCATAACATGCAGGCTGTGAATGTAGTGCTGTTCAGCCTTTCAGTGATTTTCCATAGAGTCTAGTTCCCATATGTTGTAAGGAGAAGCAGACATGCAGAAATAGTCATTAATGCTCCCATCAGATGAGGAAGGGAGTGTTCCATCTGCTGGATGGACCACACCCAGCGTCTTATACTGCCACTCAGGATGCAGGTCACCAGACCACTCTTGGTTGGCAGAGAAATAGCTACAAATGAAAAAGTAACAAACTAAAGGAAAAGAAAATAAATTTAGAAGTAAAGCAAAAGACAAGAGGCCCCTCACAAAGTCAAGAAGACAGGAGGGAAAAAAAGCCACAGGAAAAGAATTCATTTTAAAAAAGATCCGCATAAATGTTATATAAAACAAATTAATAAGTAGATAAATAAATCACCAAAAAAGATCAGCAAATGGTAAAAACAAACAAACAGAAACAGAAAGGACACAATAAACTACCCTGGAGGCTGGTGAGAATAAAGGCCATGGAATACTTTCAAAATAGAGGGTTGGCCTTTCCTGAGTCCTGCAGATAAGGAGGGAACCCAGAGTTGCTTTTGTGACTCAAGAGAGGAAGAGCTGGCTGACTTCACACAAGCCTCAGTGCCTTTAAAGCCAATGGTGGACCAGAGAATCTTGAGGATCAAAAGATAATTTATTTTCTCAAATGAGCATGCAAATAAGAAAGTGCTCTGTGAAGTTCCATAATCCAACGTATATGTGGACACAGAATCCAAACCAAAAAGCAGAATAGAACCAGTATGGCAAATGCATTTGTTATACCCCCCTCCCATCACTTTCTCCTTCCTCAGGAAGAAAGGCTTCCTACAACATGGGTGAAGTGGCGTTCATTTTTACTCACATAAATGAAATCATATATCATGTCATCATTAGGTCTGCCTCCTTTTACTCCTCATTGTATATGTGAAATTTATCCAGGTTGCTTGCAGAGGTTGAGTTTACAGTTTACAGATTCTTACTGCGGCATTTATTTCTTTTTTTAAAATTTTCATTTCAAGGTGATCCACGGAGGGGTTACATTTACATAAATAAGGTAATAAGTAATTTTTTGTCAAACTTGTTACCCCTTCCCTCATTTTTCCCACTTTCTCAACCCCCCCTCCCACTCCCTCCCCCGAGTTGTACAGATTATTCAGAGCATATTGCCCTGTGAATATCACTGTTGCCTTGGTTCTCTCTCCCCTTATCCTTTGTCTAACCATTGAGGTGTTCCCCTTCCCTTCCTAATTCAGATAAACGTATATACAATACAGAGGCACCAAATCAAATACAGTGACAACAAGGGATATAGCATAGGGGGCAGAACATATAAAAGAAACAAGAAATCACATAGTACATTATCAGCAACAACAAAGAAAAAACTCTTGTGTCTACGTCTCGGAATTCATTTCGCTTAGCATCATCTTATATGGTGTTTCTTAGATGAACATCAATGCAAAACTTCCCAACAAAATTTTGTCCAATTGATGTCAACAATTCATAAAAAAAAAAAAACATACACTGTGATCAAACAGGATTCATTTCAAGGATGCAAAGCTGGCTCAATATATGCAAGTCAAGTAATGTAATTCATCACATCAACAAGAGCAAGGATAAGAACCACATGATCCATTGCAACAAGGATACCCACAGGACAGTATGTGGGAAATGAACTTCACAGCTTTGTGGGGGAGGGAGGAGCAGGGGAGAGAAGGGAGACAACACAAGTGAGGGGGTAAGATTGATGGACAGGTAATGTACTCATTGCCTTACTCATGCAACTGCAACCCCTCCTTAAAAAAATAACCATATGATCATCTCAATAGACATAGAAAAAGTATTTGACAAGATCCAACACCCCTTCATGATGAAAGCTCTGGAGAAACCAGGAATTCATTGAACATTCCCCAATATAATAAAGGCTGTGTATAACAAACCTACAGCCAGCATTATAGTTAATGGTGATTTCCTTTACATTCAGGAATGAGACAAGGATGTCCACTCTTTCCACTTCTATTCAATTTAGTATTAGAATGCTTAGCTACAGCAGTAAGACAAGATGCAAACATAGAGGAGATCCAAAAAGGGAAAGATGAAGTAAAACTCTCCCTCTTTGCAGATGACATGAGTGTATATTTAAAGAACCCCAAGGACTCAACTCCCAAGTTACTTGTGCTGATCCAAAACTTTGGTAAAGTAGCAGGGTTTAAAATTAACCCTCAAAAATCAATGGCTTTTCTGTATGCCAGTAATGAGTGAGGCTGAAATCAGGAAAGCAACTCCTTTTGTAATAGCCTCCCCCCCAAAAAAATTAAAACTCCTAGGAATTAACTTAATCAAAGAAGTGAAGGACCTCTATGATGAAAACTTCAAAAACCTGAAAAGGGAAATTAAAACAGAACTAAGGAAGTAGACAAACCTCCCATGCTCTTGGATTGGGAGAAGTAACAAAGTGAAAATGGCAATGCTGCCAAAGGCTATCTACAAATTCAATGCAATACTCATCAATAGCCCAACCTTATTCTTTAATGAAATTGAAGAAGCAATCCAAAAATTCATATGGAACAATAAAAGAGCCTGAATAACAAAAATAATTTTTAACAAAAAGAACAGTACTAGAGGAATATCAATTCCAAACTTCAAACTTTATTACAAAGCCATAGTAATCAAAACAGCTTGGTACTGGCACAAGAATAGATCTGAAGACCAAAGGAATTGAGCTGAAGACCTAGAAATGAACCCACAGACCTATAGCCACCTGATAAGGGAGCCAACAAACAGGATGGAAGAAAGACAACCTTATCAGTAAATGGTGCTGACAAAATTGGTCAAACAACTGTAGAAAACTAAAGCTAGATCCTTATATATCACCCTGCACCAGAATCAATTCCAAATGGATCAAAGACCTAGAGGTAAAAGCAGATACCTTGAAAACATTACAGGATGGAATAGGAGAAACTCTCAGGCTCCTTGGCACAGGCCGAAATTTTCTTAATAATGACTCAGAAACACAACAAATCAAAGAAAAAGGTTGGACACATGGCATTGCATGAAACTGCAGAGCTTCTGCATGGCAAAGTACATAGCTAGCAAGATCAATAGAAAGCCCACATATTGGGAGAAGATTTTCACTAACCATGCATTAATTTCTATTATGTGCACTTGCTATGATTTTATTTATTGATTACACTGATGATACTCTACCACTGACTATATTTTATACATTTTTAATGGTTATTTTTGGGGGGAGGGGGTTGTGAGTGTGCCAGTCCTGGAGCTTGAATTCAAGGCCTGGGTATTGTCCTTGAACTTTTTTTTTGGCTCAAGGCTAGTGCTCTACCACTTGAGGCGCAGATCGGATTCCAGCATTTGGGTAGTTAATTGGAGATAAGGGTCTCATGGACTTTCCTTCTTGGGATGACTTTGAACTGTGATCTTCACATCTCAGCCTCCTGAGTAGCTAGGATTATAGGCATGAGCCACCAGCACCTGGCTATCTTAAACATTTTTTAAACACATGGGTGAATGATAGTAGTTAGCAACGACTTAAGTTGTTTTCTTGAAACTGGAGAAAGAAAAATATTAGGGACAGCATCATTGTACATGAATTGAAATGAATACACTGAGAATAAAATGTAATAATATACTGAAAAGGCAAAGATGACAAAGAAAATAAGCTCTTACTTACCAAGAGATTTTCTTGAATTTTACTTATTTTTTGAAATCCTTATTATCTCATGCAAAAGCCTGACATATAAAAAATAGACTCAAGAAGTATTTCCATTTGAAAAATGCTGTTTCTAAAACCCATTGACTTATAGTATCATTTAATTTCTTAACGAACACAGAGAGACAGAGTCTGAGACAATTTTGGTTGGAAAAAGTGAAGCAATGTGCCCATGATTAAAAGAGAGCTGGAAAGTCTAATCTATTAGGGCCCATGGTTAAACTCTGCAAGTCAGCAATGACATACTGGACACATTTGTCTGCTGGAGAAATTAATTACTGGATTTGGATCAAATAAACTTGTTCCATTTACATCATATAAATTTAAATGGCACTCAATTCTGAGAACTCAAACAATTTTATAAGAAAAACATCTGGAATTGTTTACTTCTGCCTGGTTTTGTGAAGTACAGTGGCTGTTTTCATGTTATGCTCACCGGCCCTGAGCGTGTGGCCAGATTCATACTATAGAATTATATTTTAAGGTACTTTACAAACACTGAAAGAGCAACATGTAAGCTAACTTTTATTTATTTATTTATTCATTCATTCATTCACTCACTCATTCATTTATTTTATAAGTTAACAGAGCCAATTGTAGCCCATAAGAAAAGTCACACGAAAGAGTAAGAGGAAAAATGAAGAAGTAATGTGGAAAAAGAGAACTCCACATTGTAATACCCAGGAAGTGCAGTGAGCTCTCAGGAGGGTCGATCCTTTGTGGGTGGCGGTTTAAGAAAGTGCTCACACAGCTTGCAAATCCAGTGAAATCAGGATATGTTCAAGTGACAACATGAGCAAAAGTAGAGAAGAATTGAGCAAGGCAGGTATCCATTCACAGGACGATGAACCAGCTGGTCCTCTGCTGAAGCAGACAGGGATCAGGCCAGCCTTAGGCAGCAATTGCACAATCCAAAACTAAAGAATGATGACAGACCTTGGAATGTGTGGCATTTGTATTACTGTCAGGGTTTATGGCCCAGGCAAGTCTGAGTTTCTGTGAACATGGGAACTGTGGTAGTGTTGCAGGTACACCCACGGCTTCTACCTTTGAAAAGTGATCTTCCAATGTGAACATTAATTCCACTTACTACAAGGCTGCACTTAGGACTGAACCTCTTTCCAAGGTCACATGCTAAGGACACAGTCTTTCACTTCCAGATCAAATGCAGTGCTAGAAGTTTAACATGATGTTGATGGCAGGATGTGCATCAGAATAAGCACAAACTAAATACAAGCAAAGAAGGAGAAATTTAGCTGGAGAAATTCTCTCTTCAGAAAGAAAGGCCAACAGTGGTCATGATCTTTAAGTACCTCAGTGGGGATCAAGAAGATTAAGAGGGAGAGCCATGTTAAGGTAGGGAAGCTGAGTGAATGGGGAAAACAATAAGGAATGCAACCAGTCCAGTAGGAATGGAGATCCACCGACTGGGGAAAGCATGATTATTGACTTGAAATTTTCTCAGATGTCTAACATATGATCCATTTAAAAATTTAACCTTACAGCAAACTATCATTTGCAATTAAAATCAGCATATACCATATTATTTATTTGCCAAAACTATGGTTTAAATAATAGTTATCATTATTTTTTTTGACAGTCCTTGGGTTTGAATTCAGGATCTGGATCCTATCCTTGTGCTTCTTTGCTCAAGGCCAGTGCTCTACCACTTGAGCCAAAATGCTACTTCCAGCTTTTTCTTTTTTAAAAAAAAAATAAGTTTTTATTGTGAAAATACTGTACAGAGGGGTTACAGTTACATGAGCAAGGTAATGAGAACATTTCTTATCAAGCATTATTGCCTCCTCCTTTGTTTTTCCCCTACCATCCTTTCCCTCCAACCTCTACAACTACACTCTCTCGCACCACACCTAAATTGTAAAGTTCATTTTTCAACATAGTGTCTTGTACATCTATCTCATTGTTACAATGGGTCAACCTGTATCCCTATTGAAACATTTTGTTTTTTCCCTTCCCCTCCCCAAATTAGACTGATATTAAATACGAGGAAAACAGGGGTTATACCGTGGGGAAGGAACATACAAAGCAACAACAACAAAAAAATCACGTTACCTTATAAATACATTAGAAACAACAGCAAGGAAGAAAAATCCACTTATGTCCCTAACTTGGGGTTCATTTCACTTAACTTCATCTTATCTGTCATATGTACATAGCTTTTGACCTTTTCTACTTGTCCCAGACATGTACATATTATTGCAAGTAAGGGAAACATAGGAGCTATGTTTCTTTTGGCCTGGCTTACTTCACTTAATGGAAGAAAGATAGCCTCCTCAGTAAATAGTGCTGGCAAAATTGGTTAATCACATGTAGAAAACTAAAGCTAGATCCTTATATATCACCCTGCACCAGAATCAACTCCAAATGGATCAAAGACCTCGAAATAAAGCATTACAGGACGGAATAGGAGAAACCCTAGGTCTCCTTGGCACAGACCGAAATTTTCTTAATAGAGACAAAGAAACACAACAAATCAAAGAGAGGTTGGACAAATGGGATTGCATGAAGCTGCAGAGCTTCTACGTGGCAAAGGACATAGCTAGCAAGATCAATAGAAAGCCCACAGATTGGGAGAAGACCTTCACTAGCCATAAAACGGATAAGAGTTCTAGCTTTTTCTAAGTGGTTTATTGGAGATAAGCATTTCACGAAATTTCCTGTCCAGGCTATCTTCAAAGCACAATCTTCAGATATCAGCCTCCTGAGTTGCTAGGATTACAAGTATGAGCCACTAGCACCCAACCATGATTATTATTATAAACTGTAATTTGACATTCTTGCATTTGTTGGACAAGAAAATATTTTTTTATATTTGAATTTGTTTCTGTGCTATAAACTCAATATTCAAGCTGTGTTGCTTTTAATACAAAGCTTTTATGGTAGTGTTATCTTAAAATACATCTTAGAACATAATGAAAGGAATATCAAAGTTTAGACTTTTAAACTACAATCTATGGAATACAACTTGGGGAGAGTTAAAACTTTATGTGGCTAGTTTACATTTTAATATTGTACAGCAAAAGTCAAAACTTCTCCAAATTTCTGCAGCTACTAATAAAATAGAAACCCATTGATAGTAATATCTCAGTGTTATTGCTCTTCATTACCAGGAGCACAGCTGTTAGAAAGGCTAGAGCTTTCTTCTCCTCAGGTCCTCTGCTGCTCTGCCTTATAGGAATCTCTCTCTCCTAAGTCTCAGGAAAAAGATCCTTACTGTAGATATTGCTGCTTGGAGGGGCATCTTAAAATATCACACCTAAGTCTTTGAGAAAACAGTGCAGACAGAAAGAAAGATCATTCTCAATGTCTTTTCATCCTACTTGAAGCGAAGCTAGTCTCTTAGATCTTCTCCAGGACATTTTCCCCAAAACAGGTCATAAATCTTCATTTAGGTGTGTTCCTTTCCCCTCATTCCCAGAGAAAAAGAATACCCATATCTCTGAAGACACAAGGCCTCAAAGGAGATTCTCAATAGAGAAGTTTTGCTAGTCCATACTCCTGTCCTGTACTCCCCTTTGTCCATGACTACTCTTCATTAAACTTAAGTACAAAGAGACTCTTGTTTCTTTGAGTCATTATTACTGAAGACTCTGTGTCCTGTGAAATTTATATTAAGTGTATTTTTTCTTGTTACTTTGTCTTTTCATTATAGATGCCTCACTCATGAGACTAGGATAAGAGAAAAGCAGGTATTTCTTCCACTGTAAATGTCTCAAGCTCAGTGAAGAGAACAAGTTATAGCCTCTAACACTTCTCAAAACAGTAGCTTTTCTGCCTGTGTGCCATCTCCTGGAGCTGTCAAGATCTATAAAACCCTCAAGGTATACTGTTTTGTGCTCATTCCTTGAGCTCTGGGAACAATGCTGAAGAGAAGATGAAGGTAAGTCCATTCTCCCCTAGTCTGGACCTCTAGTTAGCATTAGTTGGAGCCTGTTTCAGGGAGGCTTTAGGATAACAATTTTTCTAGGTCTCTGCCTGAATCACTTAACTGTTAAGTGAGAGAGGAAGGGACAAACACCTACTTCTCCCCTTCTTACCTCTGCCTCATTTACCAGTACTCACAACCTGCTCTTCACAAGTCTCTAGCAGCACTATCTTCTCACCAGGTACACCAACTCACACTGGAGCTTTGCAGGTCACTACATCAAAAATGAGGCATTTCTCTTTTCCAGTTTGGGTTTTAGCAAAATGAAGTTTCAAGTAGAGAAGAAACATCCTTGGATAAACACATTACTTACAACACAGTAAAAGCAAATGTCCTCACAGTTAGATGATGTTATGGAATGTGTATCTGCCATCCATGTGGAGAGAACACAGACCCTGCCAGGAACTTGACCATGAACCCTCACAAAACCTAGAACACCAACTCCAAGCTAACTCCAACTTCTAAATTTTAGTTGACTCAAGAAAATGGTTCTCATGGCCACTGATCTTCTGATATTTGGGACAAGGTGCCAGGCTGGTCTTTTAAGTGTATCTAGAATCGGCCTTTCGAGATTGCTTCTATCACTGTAATTTTATCATGCCATTAATCTGGAGCCCTTCCCCTTTAATTTTTTCTTTGATATTGTGGTTGAAACAAATACTTGGGAAGGGTTAACAAAAGTAGTCACAAAGATAAAAACATAGATAAACATAAATCTTGCCAGTATAAAGCTAATATCTAAGGGACAATCACTTCTTTAAATATGAGTAACTGGAGCCTGCCAGAAATTCTGCATGAAATTCTGCGTCCGCATTTCTGTGGTCTCCTTTATCAGAGCTTATTATCTTTGGATGCCACTTTGGTGGGTGGTCCTTTGTATAATGAGGACTGTTGATTCTGCAATAGAGCTTGACAACTCTAGATTTGGTATTTTCTAGTATTTATTACAGACTTTGTTTTAAGCATATGCTAGTCTTTCTTAACTCCTAAAGTAAGTTTGAACTACTGCTGATAAAGCATTTCTGCTTTTGTAGAAAATCTCTTGTTGCACATTTAAAGAGAATTAAACAAAATATCAATGAAGCTGGATATTCACAACATGCTTTGCTCCTGCGCTGGCAGTGGTCAGATATATTCTAGCGCTTCATTGAGGTCATGGTTTCATCTTGGGGTGGCTACTATGAGATGGACTCTAGACAATGGCTTAAGCATCCATCATTTTCTGAAAGCAGTAAACCCATCTTGGCTACAGAGCAAATATCAGAGGTTTTTCCCTTTTAAAAAAGCCCTATATATGTCTTCCATGTATTAGATAGCTAAATGATTAATGACAGTGGTTTTAGTTCTACTCAAACATTAAGGCTCAATCTGAGTCATTGTCCTACATTTACAGATGAAGTTTCATTGAATCATAGTTGTGTCTATTGGTTTATATATTGCTCCTGGCTAATTTTATGCTATAATGGTCAGAGTGGAGTAGATTCAACTGAAACCATGTGTTTTGAAGAGCCTAGACTATCTCTTCATGGAAAAAGGTTAAATATTCCTGCTCTAAAACAATTCTATTGGAGATTACTAAATAAATCAAAATTTGTAGTTCAACCTCTAAAGCCAGAGCAACACTTACATATGTTTTTGTTTGTTTGTTTGTTGTTGTTTTTGTGTGGGTCATGGGGGCCTGAACTTTGGGCCTGGGCGCTGTCCCTCAGCTCTTCAGCTCAAGGCTAGCACTCTACCACTTGAGCCACAGCACCACTTCTGGCTTTTTCTGCTTATGTGGTGCTGAAGAATCGAACCCAGGGCCTCATGCATGCAAGGCAAGCACTCTACCACTGAGACACCTTCTCAGCACCCTTACATATTTATTAGAATAAAAACAGTGTCACTTAAACAGATTATCATTGAATAAGTGCTAGTTCTTCAAAATATTATTAGACTTAACAAAAATGGAGGCAAATGTGATCAAATAATTTTGGTAATATGTGGAATGAGTTAAGTAAAACTAATTTATTTTTTGGTAGTCTTTTTCAATTCATTTAATATGCTAATATGTATTACAACTCTACAACTGTAATTAGATTATAAAGAATTGCTAAAGCTAAACTTTAGGAAACAATTATTTTCCTGGGATACACTATATTGTTCATCTTGGAGGAAGAAACTGTGGGAAAAAATGGATTGTTCACAGTTGAAAAATCTGATAATATCTACATCAGATCAAGAATTTTTCTTCAAGAATGTTGTTCAACTTTAAGAATAAGCTGGTTAACAGGAAAAGGGTAATTACCACAGGTTACACAATTACTCTGGGTTCACATGAAGTTTTAACCTTTCAGTAGCAGTAGCGTGCACTAGGGACAATGCTATGTTGACTTTGGTACAATGACAAAAAGGATGGAATTCTGTGTACAAAACTTCAACTTACTGCAGAGAAATCCTCAAAACTATACAAACGTAAAGTCTATGATGGAATAATCACTTAAAGAACAGTTCCCAGGATTGTGCCTTCTTCAGACCTGCCAACACCTAGAATGTGAAGGTTATATGGGCGTCAAGAGGTCTAGAAAAGACTCATGTGTCCTTTGGTGAAAGCCAAGAGGGACAAAGGAAAAGTTCCTGAATATCAGGAAATGTTTTCTCAAGATCAAGAGATTTGTTGGCATGTGGGATAGATTCCAAAGCAGCTCTATTGCCTAAAACATTTCAAATTAGACTTCTAGCTGCCTGTGCCAATTTTATCGAAGGGTAATTTCACTCTAGTGTCACACAATGATGTCCCAGGCAGGGTAAATAATGTAGAACAGGTTAAATTGTGATTCTTTTTCCAAATGCAAAGTTTCTACCACTACACATATTTTTCAAATTCCTATTGATATTATCAACTATTTGCCCAAGAATATTATTGATAACAAGCCAGAAACTTGTTTACAGAAGCCAAGCAGTACTTGGAAGTCAAAACAATTACTCCTCCAGTCTAAAGTCTTGGCAGATCCCCTGAATGGCTTCTACCTCTTGTAGCACTAGGAACCTGCCTGCTTCCTTACAAAATGACAGGTCTTTCCTTCTCTGGAACAGAGAAGAAAAGCAATCTTTGCTATCTCAGCATGGGGTAAGAATCTGAAAGGGATCAGAATATGCATTGCCAAATATGCTACGTTGTCAAAATTATATTTTTTTATCTGGAGGCAACATTGAGAAATAGCAAGCACAGGAAGAACTTGCCATTCTCCCCATTTCACATGAATAAAGTTTGTTTTGTAAAGGTAGGGAAAACTCATCTTTTTACAAGTATCATCACCTTTCCCGTTTTCTGTACCAGGAAGAAGAGAAGAAACTTTGTCATAGAAATCATCATGAGATGAATCTCCATAACAAACAGAACTAGACAACCTGTATCTAGCACACACATTTCCTCGTCAACCTCACTAACATTTACCATCTTCAGTATCCAGGACTCCCATTTCCTTTTAGTCAATTCACATTCTATTATCTTAAGTTAAGATGGCATATGAAACCCAAATGCAAACAACCCCTTTGAGTTAGCCATCAGTTATCTGAATTTCTGCACAGCGAACAAGCAAATCAACTTTTTTGTTCTTGCTAATCTATCTTACATCAGCTTAATCCATAGACCACAGCTGCAGAACAAAAGAAGGTAGAGATAGAGGAAAGGAGTTCTTTTTTTCTCTAGAACACAGTGATTCAATAGCATGGCAGATCACAGTTGATGTGAAATGTTAAAGATTCCCAATATTGCTCTCCACAAACATTTGAAATATTCACGAGTCAGGAATCTTTTGAAATCTTATGGTCCTAATAATCCTTGCCACCTAGTTACTAGAGAGAGCCTTTCTGAGGATACACAACTCACTTACTGTGAAAATGAATGGCTGCATAACATAGCCCTTTAAAACAGAGTAGCAGCATTTGCACTGATGTCCAGTACATGTAAGCCTAGGTATTCAGGAGGCTGAGATCTAAGGATCAGTTTGAAGCCTAGGCAGGAAAGTCTGTGAAACTCTTAATGTCAATTAACCAACACAAAGCCAGACATGAAACTTTGGCTCAAGTATGGCTTGACAGCCTTGAGCACCAAAACTCAAGGACTGCACCCAGGCCCTGAGCTTAAGTCCTATTACCAGTGTGTATGCACAAACACACACACACACACACACACACACAAATACAGAGGCAAAATACAGAATACAGAACCAAAGTATATATAAACATAGAAGTGAATAAATTTTCATTAGATCTTGACCCAATATTGTCATTAATAATGATCTATAATTTTAAATCAAAAGGAGACCATTATAAATAACTTTAGTTACCTTGGTCTTCACAATGACCTGTCAAATAAGGATTATTAAACTTGTTTGATGGGGTAAGCAGAGGCTGGGAGACTGGTTGTTTCTTCCTGTGTATGATGTAAAACAGTCTGTTTGTTCCAAGATCTAACGTCTGCTGTGTGCTAAATCTTACTTAGACCTAAGTACCTTCCCATGAAGAACCATCTGCTGAACAGAAGTTTACAATCATATAACAGATACTTGCTGATTAGTACATTCATTTAGCAAATATTTACCAAGAGTTTGCCATATGTCAGGCAATGTGCTTACTGTTAGGGAAGTGACACTGAATGCAACAGGCAAACTCCTTGTCTTCATGCAGCCTTCAATCATTTGGGGAGGGATAAAGGTCTACAAATATAATCCAGTGTAGTACAGTATAATATATTTTAATATAGTATTAAAAGGGAAACAAAGTCAAACAAGATCCTTGGAGAAACTATCATTTGAGCCACATTCTGCAGAAGACAATCAAAGGCGTATTTACCAAGAAAGGAGCAACTTATAATTCCAACCAGTGGCAACATCCAGGAAAAAGGCAGTGAAGGGGATGCATGATTAACATAATTGATCCAGAAATAGGCCAAAGAGGCTGGGGTTGAACAGGTGGAAAGCTAAGGTAAAAAGGTGGGTGGGGTAGTCAGTTTCTCTTTTCAACTGCTGCTGGTCTTTCCACAAGTCCTCATCATCTTTGATGGAGTTTTTTTTTTTTCAGTACAGAAAGACCATATTATAGGAAAATTGAAGGGAGGGGTTAGGTTGGGAGGGATGGGAGAGAATGATGAAAGGGTGATATTGATCATGATGCCTTATACTTATGCACTAACATTTCTAATGATAACCACTTTGTACCACTCCTTAAAAATAATAAAAAATAAGGGCTAGGGTTGTGGCTTAGTGGTAGAGTTCTTGCCTGTCATGCATGAGACACTGGATTCAATTCCTTAGTATCACATAAACAAACAAAAATGAAGCCATTCCATAAGTCATAATTTTAAAAAAATCAATATTACAAAAGATAAAATAAATAAAAATATAATCTATAAAAGAACTAGTTTCTACTATTTTAAGCCATCTATGTCGATCTGCTGTTAATAGAGCTAATAAATTCACCTTCTCATATGTATTTTTGTTTCACTGCTATAACCTCAGCACTGGTTCCACCAACCAACACTTTGAATGGTGGTCAGCCTTGGGAAAGCCCACAGCTCATATATAGGCAAATCTAAAATGCTCACTCTCGCTCTTGCTCTCGCTCTCTCACTCTTGTATTTAATACTTTGGAGCAGAAAGACCTGTGCATAGTTTTATAACTATAATTTTCTAGATGGAAAATTTTTGTCAGATGATCCAGTTTCATGAGGTCATTTTCTTATTCAATGATGAAATCAGACAATACCCACGAAGAACTTATCATAGGCCTTGGCATGTAGTAAATACTCAATGCATTTAGATTTTAGATTTCCTGAAAGAATCAAGTGGGTATTGCTCAGGCAGGCTAAGATTCCTGAATCATTTCTCAACCAATGTGATAGCCACAGCTCTCTTGATGCCACACAAATTGCTCATGATGTTCACTAGTTCTAATCTGTGGCTATAAACACACAGTTTTCATTACTTGCAGTAACACAGAGGGCCTTTGGCTAACGTAAAATAGCCCATTATTTCAAAAGCAATTTACAGCTTTGTGTCTCTGATTTAGTCATTGCTATCCTTCTCTGAACTCAAAAGAGCTCTTTGAAACTGCCTGCCATTTCTAAGCATTTCTACTGATGCTGGAAGGCATGACATTCTCCCAAAATGGACTCAGAGACCAGCTGGACAAGCTGTCATTGAAGAAAATCATTTATAGCAATGAACTGAATCCTATTACAGTACCCTACTTCATGGATTGGCCCGTGTATGGCTTCTACTAAGTCTTTCTACTCAAAGACTTATTTCTAAATAATTTGTTCTAAGCTTAATTTTCTAGATGATGCAGGTTCTAGTATTTGCAGAGAGAAGCTGCTCCAAAGGTACTGACACAGTAGTTAAAACTTTGCAGGATTATGTGATGATTGAGATCATTAAGTATAATGACAATTTTGATCTATTTTCAGCTTTGAACTTCAGAATGTCACATACCCAAACTATATGCCTCTTAGGAATTTGGCTAGATGAATAAACATGTAACCTTTTTGCCAGTTGTTTTCTGCAAATTTTAAACCTCAGACCTTGAAAATCATGCAAGTCTTCTGTAATGCAATTTTATGTACATGAGTGTCCTTTGGAGTTTGTGCTTACTGGCTTTAGCCTTCCTTGAGGTGATCTGCTCATCTTTCTCTCTGAGTGGCATTGTGAGCATAAGGGTCCGCAAGCTCATGACTCAATCACTCACTCCCCACAATGAGATACTTCCCTCTTCCCCCATGAAGACCCTGGGCGTCTAGTCAGACTTATTTTCATATCACCTATGCAGTGTTAAACATTTATTTCTAAAATACATTTTATTTTTAGGCATTGTTACAAGAAGTATCATCCTGTCTTCTAATCCTTACCTAGAATTCTTCCAGAGAAATTTCACACTATGACTGCCAGGTTGCTCTGGGTGTTACAACAAAGTGCCACAGACTTGCTGGCTTAACAGAGAGACAAACATTGGTTCACACTTCTGCCAGTCTAAGATCAAGATATCAGTAGGTTGGTGTCATTCTGAGACTTCTCTTCATACTTGAAGATACCACCTTTGAAACTCTGTCCTCACAAGTTCATTTTCGTGTGTATCTACATATGTATGTCGGTTCTCTTCTGTGTATGTCCTTGTCTTCTTGCTTATAAGAACACAAGTCAAGTTGTATTAGAGGCCAAACTGATGTTATATGTTTTTATTGAATTATACCTTTTAGGATGTTCTTTTTAAACGCATTCTAAACTCAAGACAGAAATTTGAAGAGACTATCATGGAGCTCCTAACAGAGATATTTATATGGCATCAGCTTGATTTTTTTCAAGTTTCTGAAAGTTAGTGGCAAAAAAAAGAAATAAGGAAAGAAAAATGGCTAATTGTTGAGTAGTTATGATTGTATTGTTATATTAAAAAATTTAGAGTTGCCTTCACTTAGAAAGTCCCACATGGAGTATTATGCCATGTGAAGATGCGAATCTTTTATGTGGAGTCCTTTAAATTACCAACTTCTTTTACTGTTTCCAGAACTCAGAAGGTCTATTGGTTATAACCTGGAGGGTTTTGAGATGTGAGTTCTCTTTTAAAGTTTACTACTCACTAAAATAATTTTGTTTGTTTTTAAGAAGTTTACTTAACTGCAAGACTTCTCACCTTTGGCCAGTTTCTATTGCAGTTGGCCTGCATGCAAGAATCAACACACAATATCAAGAATTAAATCCATCTTCTTCATTTGAAAAGCAACAATCAACACAGCCTTGTGCATTTAAGTATCATAAAATACATTAAAAATAAGTTTTCCAAATAGATAAATGATTCATTTGGTTAAGCTTTGGTTAATATATTTTATGTGCTCATTAAAAATAAATATTCCAGGCATGGTGCACATGCATATAATTGGAGCTACTCAGGAAGGTAAAACAGGAAAATTTTGAGTTTCAAAATTAAACTAAAAGGCAAAAGGTTTGGTGGTGTAACTCAAGTGGTAGAACTCTTGCCTAGCACATGTGAGGCCCTGGATTCCATTCATAGTACTACTAGGTAGACAGATAGAATACATAGATGATTGATAGATAGGTAAGCGTATAGATAAAAATAAGTAAGAAATAAGAATATGACAAAATTCAAATGTGGATTAAAATACTTAGGTAATTTTTAATTAGTCAAATAATACTGAAAACCATGCTATTATTCATTTATATAATATATATATATAAAATATATAATATATAGTATACATAATAAATATATGTTATATTAATATAGTGTGTATGTAAGTATAATAGTAAATTACCTTGACATATACACATATATGAAACTTGCTAATATTTATCTAAACAATGGTTAAGAAGATGGAATATTTCCAATTTTATGAGTTGACAGGCTTGAAAATTGATTAGCAAAGTAGTTTTCAAGGAATTGATATTAAGCAAAACAGTCATTAGGTGTATTGATAAGTATAATTCTGGAATGTCTGCCTGACCCTGAGTATTATAACTGATATTATGCAAGTCTTATGGTGTAAAGATCATTTTTTCCTAATGAACACCTGAATTCAATACTTGAGAGTCTTAGAAACAAATCTACTTCTAGAAAATCCATAGTGTGTGCAGAAATTTGCAACTTCACTCATTTTTTCTAGTTAATATTGTTTCTGATATTATAGACTACAACTGGGTAATCCATATTATTTATACACATAGACATATGTATATATAGTATATATTAGAAGGAATAATAAAAGACTGATTAATAGGCAATAAAGACAATTAAATGGTTGAAGAAGATATGAACATATTGATCAGATTTAAACATTGTATATTGTATCAACACATCACCAGACACTTGGGAAAATGTACAATATTATGTTTTACATGTCAATGAAGTTAAAACAATACTTCAGAAGTAAAATGTGAAGCATATAATCCATTAGATTTAAGAGTTTATACAATTCTATGAAAAACTGAATTATTGTTAATCACTGAATGAGAAAATCAATTTTAGTCAATTATATGATTTTTCCCAAAGCTCTTACATGTAGCAGCAACAGCAAAATTTCCACTTAGATCCTAAGTCTAGTTCTCTGGAGAATTTCTCATAATATATATGCCAATATATTATTCATTATCTTAAGTAATACTGTACTAAAACACTGTTTTGTAATTTTTAATCAAAAATTTATAGGGAACGGAGTGGAAATACAGTTCAGTGGTAGAGCCTAAAATGAAACAAGCTTTCACAACCATAAAATAAAAGAATCTTAAATTTTGCTTTGCATTATATATCCAGATATAAAACTGATATAGAACAAATAATAATGTGATCCATTGTGCCAAACGATGGTGAATGTCTGTAATCCCAGCTACTTAAGAGACAGAGATAAGAACATTTTAGGTTCATAACCCACCTGGATACTCTGTATCAAAAACAAAAATTAAACATATAACTACCCTGTACCCAAGCAATTACACTCCTGGGCATTTATCCAATAGATCACAAACAAGGACACAATAAAGCCACCAGCACAACCATGCATATTGCATCATTATTTACCACAGCCAAGATATAGAATCAGTCCAGATGTCCCAATGGGCAAATGGATCAAAAAATGTGGTCTATATACATAATGGAATTCTACTCATCCATCAGAAAGAATGATATTATACCATTCACAAGGAAATGGAAAGACTTGAAAAAAACTATATTAAGTGAAGTAAGCCAGACCCAGAGAAACATAGGATGCATCTTTCTCTCATTTGTGGGAGCTAGAATGTGCCTATAAATCTACAAGTAAACACACTAGCTATTATGCAAGTGGTTACAAATGAATTAACTGAAGTATAATAGACTTTCTGGAGAGCACAAATAGTATAATTATTTAGAAAGACTAAGTCAGAGCCCAACAAAATAAGTACTAGAAAATGTGTACTTGCAAAGAGAGGGGCAGGGAAAAGGATTAGAAGAATGAATGTGGAGGAAGGAAGAAGAATGCAGGAAAGAATTCATTGTATACATCACAGAATTGAGAAAAATAAGGAAGAAGTGGGTCAAATTGGGGTTGAAGATGTTGAAGGGAAGACACAGATCAAGATGCAATGCATATATTGCGTATTGTTGAGTGTCAGCTTCTTTATACAACTACTTAAAATAAAAATACTTTTAAATGCACAAATGAAGGGTTGAGGTATAGTTAAGTAGTAGAGTCTTGGCTAGAATATATATGTCCTTGAGTTCAGTGCTCAGTACCTGGAGAATTAAAACAAACCAACCATATATCACCATAACAGAACTTTTAAAAAACAAATTATATTTTCTTTAGAAACCGCCTATGTAATGTCATTTGATTATAATGTATTATTTTTAAATACATTCCCATAAATTCTCTAATGATATAACTACTTTTTTATATTCTTACCATTTATTTAATGTTATCATTTTTACATGTATACAAATAGAAAAATATTGTGTGTATCCAATGACTTTTTCATGAATTATAATGTTTTGGTAGTGATCTATGCTATAGTTCATTCCTTTTCTCAGCTGTGTAGAATTTTTGAAATAAAGACAACATAATTTGTATTTATATTAAATTGATATTATGATTTTTCCAATTTGGAATTTGTTTTTTTTCTTTTTTTATTGTGAAAATACTGTACAGAGGGGTTACAATTACATGGGCAAGATAATGAGTACATTTCTTATCAAGCATTGTAGCCTCCTCCTGTGTTTCCCCTTCCCATCCCTTCCCATCCTCCCCCCGCTACCCCCCCCCACCAAAGTTGTAAAGTTCGTTTTCAACATAACGACTTGTACATCTCATTGTTGCAATGGGTCCACCTGTATCCCTATTTAAACAATTCCAATTTGGAATTTGTAAAACAATTTCTTTCTTAGTGATTTACTTTTTTTCTCATGAATTATGAAGATTCTTATGCACATATACCAGGGTTTCTCTAGGATTTCTAGAATGATATTTAATGCTCAGAATTCTCCCCAAAGATTATGGAAAATAACAATAGCTTTTATAAATGTTATTTAATCAGTACATGAGCAGATTCTGGATGAAAGAATTGTAACAATCCTGTAATAGAATATGCACTACAGTTCTAAAAAGAACCTTTTGTGATTTCTTTGCATGTATTTATGACAGTACACAGCTAAGAAGTATTTGACGTGGTTAGAGACAGTGCATATCTATTAATGCATATGTGTATATCATTACTAATACTTCATCTTTTCTTTAAGAATACCTGATTATACAGCTTTTGCCATATCTTGTATCATTTAGAATAAAACATTCTAAATTCTACATTTCAATTTTGCTTGTAAACAGAAGAAAATGAGTAAAAATCTTCATTCCCACTAACAGAAGTGTTTTTGTTGAATTTCAGAAATAAAACCATAGGTAGCTATTCTGTCAAGACCAGTAAAAATTGAAGCTGGGTCTAGGAATATGGCTTAGTGGTACAGTGATTGCCTAGCACACATGAGGCCCTAGGTTCAATTCTTTTATAGCACATAAACAAAAAAATAAATAAAATTAATTTAAAAACTTGAAGCTGGTGACTGTCATGGAAGAGTAATAACAAGTACAAACTCATGCTATATGAAAAATTAGTAAGTTTTATTTTTTTATATTCTCCAAAGAATCTCTGGTACATCAATAATTATATTTTTATAATTAAAACAAAAAATCAAATATATATTTAGTCCTGAAATTTATTCAGTACTGGATTTTTTAGGAGTCTTTCAATTATAATTGAAATAGACAGTCCAGAATGGAGGTTGTAGTTGATAAGAGTTATGAATATAAATTCTTTGTATAAAACTGAAGCATTATGTGGACTCACTTATTTATGCTAAAGTCTGATCATGCATTAAAAGTCTTTAATAAACACTTTCTTTGATACAAAAATTATCTGGCAATATTTTCTGATAATGTAATTGTAAAAGCAAAATCAACCTTAGTTATAAAAATGTTTATTAGCTGAGTGCCAGTGGCTCACAATTGTAATCCTAGCTACTCAAGAGGCTAAGATCTGAGGCTTATGGTTCAAAGCCAGCCTGGCAGGAAAATCCATGAGATGAGATTCTTATCTCCAATAAACTACTCAGAGAAAGCCAGGAGTAGAGCTGTGGTTCAAGTGGTAGAGCACTAGCCTTGAATATAAAGAGACTTAAGGACAGTGCCCAGGCCCTGAGTTCAAACCCCAGGACCAACAAAAACAACAACAACAACAACAAAATGTTTATTACACTTCAAAAAATCAATGAAAGAGGAGATATTTTCTGAACACTAGTGCTGCTTTTCATTGATATACTATTTTTAATGGTAAAAAAAACTAGTTGTAGTATTTTAAGTGAGATATACAAAATACTTATAATAACACAAAGATTTGTATATAATATAGCGCATTTAGAAAAATGAAACTGTATTAAGATCTGATATGTACCAGACAAAGATCACTACTAATACACGAAGTAAATAAAGATCATATATTAAAAAACTAACAGCAATAATAACAACAAACAGAACACACACACTACAGGTTAACAGCCACCAGCCTCCATTTAAAATACTCTTACAAAGCTGCTTTTGCTGAAAAGCACTGACTACTTGGGCCCATGAAAAGCTTGGAATAAAGAAAAAAACTTGACACCTCTGCCTCCATTTTGTATGTGTCTCTGCTCCAAGCCATTCTCTCTGCTGCCACTTTGCAATTATCTTGAAATCCAGAAAAAACAGGACTGATGGGTAACATTTTCATAACAAGTTCCTGAAATTGCTTCTAAGGAACAGTAGGCTTTCTCAGGTCAGACTACTGACCAAGCAACAGTGACTTGTTTGCTTCTCTCAAATGATGAAACCATAACAACTTCTCCAGTGCTCTTGTGAAATAATGAATATCTAGGCCATATTTTAACCAGGTCTGTTTAATAATTATGTATATTTCTCTTCTTTTGCATCAAGCTTTTTTTTTTGTTTATAAAATCTAAACCTCAGTCTGTATGCTGAAAGTGGCTGAAGATGTACTTAAGTGCTCTTTTCCTATGGCATGGGATCTAAAATTCTAGTTTCAATAGTATGAATATGTTTTTGTGTGTGATAAAGCTACAATGACTTTTTTCTTCCACATTCCTGTTTTAAGTGTTTTATTTTCAATTATTATGATTATAATGGGAGAAGAAAGTTTGAAATATTTATTTTTATTTTTTATTGGGAAAATACTGTACAGAGGAGTTACAATTACATGGGCAAGATGACGAGTACATTTCTTATCAAGCATTATTGCCTCCTCATTGTTTTCCCTTCCCATCCTTTCCCATACGCCCCACTTCCCCTCACCCGATCCTCCCCTCCACCAAAGTTGTAAAGTTCGTTTTTCGACATAACGACTTGTACATCTCATTGTTGCAATGGGTCCACCTTTATCCCTAGTTAAACGATTTGTTTTTTCCCTTCCCCTCCGCAAATTATACCAACATCAAATACAGTGAAAGCAGGGGTTATACCGTGGGGGAGGGACATACAAAGCAACATAGAAATCATCTTATAAATACGTTAGAAACAATTGCATGAAAGAAAAAAAAATTGAATAGTATCTTGGGGTTCATTCCCCTAACATCAACTTATCTGACCTTTTCTGCTTGACTTGAAATATTTTAAAATGACAGAAGAAATGTTGTCATTTTAAGAATTGCTCAAATTGTCCAACAAACTAGTAAATTACTCAAGTGCAAGAATTGTGTAATTTACTTCTTAAATTTTAGCATAACTGCCTTAACAACGTGCTCAAAAAAACTTTCTAAATAGCAAATGATTGATAGCTTTCTCTCTCTCGTTTCAAGTATATTCTAGGACATCAAAAGGGGAAATGTGGTTCAACCCACTTTGTTTCTAAATCATGGCCAAAAGCTTTCATATATGTATGAAATTGCAATTATAAAAATTAGATAGTTGGATATAGTTTTGACAGAGTAATTTTTAAAAACTGAAACATCAGTTTGTTAAAGCTTTGTGAATAATGCAGCATATGTAAGATTTGGCCTCAACTCATTCACAACACCCGTCTCTCAAGGGAAATTTGTTTTTGTTTTTCATCACTAATAAAAAGAAATATACATATATACATATGTATATATGTACATAATGCCATTTTGTTGAGAAAGTAAAAAATGAAATGGAAATAAAAGTTACTTGAGTATTGTAATGGAAACCCCTTTCTGGAACCAGGGTTGCCTGGAGAACATGGTTTCATAGCCTAATACACTTGGTTCCATCTGTTAAAATGGCATGGTGCCTAACTGCCAGATGGTGTCCTGGCTTCACAGGGACAGAGGCGCCAAAAGATGGCTTTAGAAGACACCACTAATACCACCCCTTAAGCCTCCCGCCTTGGTAACAACTCATCCATATTGGCAACAATGTCACATCTCACATGGCTTTTATGATTTCTAGAAATAAATGATTCCAACCATTTACTGAGTCACTTCCTTTGGCTGCCTACCAGTTTCTGATCTTTCAAATGTGGAAAAACTATGAAAATAGTAGGCAGAAATGTTGAGAGTATCTGTGCACTGGAAATAGCAAACCCCACAGGTAGTGATGATGTGCCTAATACAATTGTATGGGAATAGATGTAGAAACACAGCTCATGAAATTAAGACATTTGAAACATCGAGTAGAAAAGCTAGTGGACAGAACTGGAGATGTAACTTTAGTTCTAGATCCCTTGTCTATCATGCAAGTAACACTGGGTTGCAGTTCATTATTGCAAGACAACAAAACTAAAAACAAAATCACTTTATTAAGGAACAATCATATTTTTTGCCAGTTGTGAGGCTTGAACTCAGGGCCTGAACACTTTTCCTGAGCCTCTCTCTGCTCAAGGCTAGCTTTCTACCACTTGAGCCACTCCACCACTTCCATCCAGCCTTTTCTGTTTATGAGGAATCAAACCCAGGGCTTTATGGATGCTAGGCAAGCACTCTAGCCACATTCCCAGTCCAGGTCCAGTTATTTTAATGATAAAAAAATACTCTTGAAAGTTTTAAAAGGATACCACAACCTTCATCACAATAACTGCAAACAATTTTCATGCTGAAAGAAAAAGGAAGCTATCTATTTCTTTAATATTTCTTAAAACTCTATGGTAGATAAGCAAGAATAAGTATAGCTTATTGACAGATACATTATTTGATACACTAAAGACAAATCTACATAAATATAGACTGAATATATATGATTGGTTAACTCAATAGCTACATGACAAGTTATGACTAACTTGATTGAAAGAACATTTGAAGGGCTGGGAAGGTGGCTCAGTGCTAGAGCACTTGCCTTGCAATGCATGAGGCCCTGGGTTCGATTCCTCAGCACCACATAAGCAAAAAGAAAAAAAAGCCGGAAGTGGCGCTGTGGCTCAAGTGGTAGAGCACTAGCCTTGAGCTGAAGAGCTGAGGGACAGCGCCCAGGCCCAGAGTTCAGGCCCCACAACCGGACCAAAAAAAAAAAAAAAAAAAGAGCATTTGAAGAAGTAGTGAAATGGACATTTCAAAAAACTGACATTACTTTTCTAGGTAATATATCAAGCTTTCTAACGTTCAACAAAACAAAATACTAAAACTGGGGGATAATCGTTCATTGGAGGAAAACTCTCCAAATCATCTTGCAGCTATGGAACTTTGGGGTTCCCATCAGGTAGTAACCAAATCATCTTGCAGCTATGGAACTTCGGGGTCCCCATCAGGTAGTAAAGAACAAATTATTCATGAGTGCAAGCTCCTAGGAAATGAAGTCATTCTAGGAAGGAACCCGTGATGCTCCAGTGGGCCAGTAAAAGAATTCACTGTATGCATCTCCATGTTCTGATTAATATCTCTTTATCTCTTATTGCTACAGCAAAATAAAATCATTTGTTTTCTGACTGGGAGTCTATTCTGACAAATCACAGGAGTGTGTGTGTGTGTGTGTGTGTGTGTGTGTGTGTGTGCCAGTGTACCAGTCCTGGGGCTTGAACTGAGAGCCTGGGCATTGTTCCTGAGCACTTTTGATCAAGGTTAGCATTCTACCATTTGAGTTCTAGCTCCATTGCTAGCCTTTTGGTGGTTAATTGGAGAAAAGAGTCTCATAGGTTTCCCTGCCTGGGCTGGCTTTGAACTACA
Organism: Dipodomys spectabilis; assembly: GCF_019054845.1. NCBI lineage: Eukaryota > Metazoa > Chordata > Mammalia > Rodentia > Heteromyidae > Dipodomys > Dipodomys spectabilis. The sequence goes on along the minus strand of NW_024870758.1, from coordinate 15,726,375 downwards.
TTCCTCCGATTTCAGCTTCCTGAGTAGCTAGGATTACAGGCATGAACCACTGGTACCTGGCATCACAGCAATTTTTTTAAAATGAGAGTGAGGTGAGTTTACACTTCCCTGGTTGCTGTTAGTTTATATTTATAACCAATTAATTTCTCTTTCCGTGGAAATTTATTCCCATGATCTCAATTGTTACCAAGAAAGCCAGCTTTATTTCATTATGAGCCCATTTATCCTCAATTCATTAGTGACTTATTTCAAATGGTTTGCTATTTTTATTGTACTTATATCAATATCATATAAGTATTTCATAGGTAATTCGTGAAGAAATTAAGTGTTAAACATAAAATCAGACAATATTTGGAGATCATATCCAGTTCATGGTATTCTTTTTCCATTAATTACCTCCCTCTTGAGGTCAAGTGGGGTCAAGTGGGAGAGAACTTACTACTGTGGCCTTTCCATGGGCCCTAGATCTAAACAAATCTATCTTCCACATTCTTGAATGCATGTGTGCACACATATTTGCACAAATATGTATGCACAGATATGCAAAGCACACTTATACATGCACATACAAAACATGTTTACACATATGTATAAATATGTATCTGTGTGTAGTCATGTTCTTTAAGGAGAAATTCTAAGATGCCATTTTGATCATGCACTTGTTCCATTGGGAAACATTTCTTCAACCAATAGTAGCATAGTCATAATGTCTGCATATTAGCTGTTGAAGATACAACTTGGAAAATAAAAGAAAGTAGAGAGCCTCCCTCATGAAGTTTTATGTTTTATGATAAAAGCATGAAAAATATCATTTACTATTTACTAATATATTCTTTATTACTTTACTGTTTACCAATTATTTTGATATCATCCTTTTATCTGTCCATTTGTAATATGCTAATATAAGAGGTTATGAGTATTCAAAATAAGAGATAATATACTACTCAGAATAAGAAGTTTTGCCTGAGGCGGTGATAAGAACACAAAAATAAGTAATATTCACTCAAAATAGCATGAACACTGTTGGAAATAATTAGATAAGGTTGTTATATCAGCAAGCAGAAAGCTGGCTGCCATTATGTTCATGTTATAATGAAGCATTTGTACCTAAGATTCTTTCTGCATTGAGGGATGAAAAACCCCAACTCATAGCTCTCTAAGGAAAAGGAGAATTTATTGTCTCATGTAATGTAATTGGTTTCAGATGTGGCTCCTTGTACAGTTTGGATAATTTTTCTCTTCAATTTTAGACATTGCCTCCTTACTATCCAATCTATCATCCAATCCCACATGATGTCAAGACAGAAGTTTATACTTCTTAAATTAATATTCCAGAAAATTATGTCACATCACTATTATAAAGTATTGAAATTAAAAAAGATACTGACATTGATCACTTACCACTGACTGAGAAAGCATGACAAAACACTAGAGAATGCAAAACATGTTATGTTCAACGGTTGAACATGATGCTGTTTTAACACTTCTGACTGCATGTCCTTTGATTACTTCTTTGTGATAATTAAGTCATATATTCTATAGAGAACATAGAAATATAAACATTTCTTTCGCATAATTGATACTTTAAAATGTAGATGAGGAACATATCTTTCAATTGTATAATTTATTAGTAATGTGTTCCTGTTTTCAGAGTGTCAAACACTTGAAAATGATTACATTTTACACAGGTTTATTTTTTTTGGGGGGGTGTCCGGTTGTGGGGCCTGAACTCTGGGCCTGGGCGCTGTCCCTCAGCTCTTCAGCTCAAGGCTAGCGCTCTACCACTTGAGCCACAGTGCCACTTCTGGCTTTTTTCTTTTTGCTTATGGGGTGCTGAGGAATCGAACCCAGGGCCTCATGCATGCAAGGCAAGTGTTCTACCACTGAGCTACCTTCCCAGCCCCGTTTTTACACAGATTTTAAATGAGAAGATTTAGATGAATTTTCTACAGATCAGTTTCTGGTTTGATATCTTCTAAAAATGTTTCTCATCTGCCACCTACAAGGTGCTGGCCCCACAAGGCATTTACACCTCACAGTTCAATCTTTTGTCCTGCATCATGACTTTGAGTTTTTCAGTGCAGTAGATAACAAAAGTGTTCACAGAAGACCTTTTGCTACCATAATGATTAGACTACTCATAGTAAGTACAGTGAATCACAAAAATTAATTCCACTGATGTGAATTTGGAGTATAAGGAACAAATCTTTGAAAGGATAAGGGTAGTTTTGTAGAGCTATGCCTCAGGTAAACCTTTACAGTATCATTTGTGAAAAGAATAAAGGACTTCTCATTTGGGCTCAGAGAATATAGAGGGATTTGGGAATTGAAGTATTTCTAGCTCATCCATCCAAGCACCTCCACCTTAGGACCAAGGGTCTTTCTCTTTCTCTTTATGTAGGTGACTTTACGTAGGTGAGCTCTGAGATACTGCACTGATTTTTCTTTGTGGTTCTTCTCTTTATACTTAAATCATAAGTATGCATGATTGTAGGCACAATGCACCCCCACAGACAGAGGAAGAAAGGATTTCTCTTACCATAGAAGGCTTTAAAGTATACCTTGAATATGCTGACAACCAAAGTTGCTTATTTTCAGTTTCCAGATTAGATAACACTAATAACCATCTCTACAATTTATGTGGACTTATCTCAAGTTAATATAACTGCCATGGTCGTGATGGAACCTCATTCTTCCTTTTCCTTTAGGTGACCGAACTAAACCTCAAGCAAAATTCTTGGTCACTCTGTTATCACCAATAATGGGTTCTTGTTGCCTGTTCCCAAATCCTGTATGATGATTTTCAAGTGTTGTTCTTGGCACTTACATTTTAATATGGGTTTTCCTGAATATAGAGCCCGATGAAATATTCAGCTGTAAATATCTTGGTTAAAATATGATTTTTTGAAAAGCCAAAGGCAATGAGCCATTTTTATTGGACACCACTGCAAGTTACTGGTGTGAATATGAATGAGACCCTATAAAGAACATTATTAAGTGAATCAGAAGTCTTTCCTTGAGGAAAGAAAGGCCAACACCTTGTTCCTTTAGATTCTATCTTCAGTTAGTCAAAGGTTATTCATAGATGTCAACACTCGAGGGCACATGGCCTGAATTACCACAGGTATCCCACATCACTGTCTTAGACAAGCCTACGGGCAGAGAGCGATAGGAGTGTAGGGACAATGAAGGCTTTGTAAGGTCATATTTGTGATTAGTTAGTTAGAGCTGGTGGAGAACTGGACAGCAATGACTAAGTGAACCATAGGGTTAAGAGGATCAGAAGAATGATGAAGTCTATTTTGTTTCATGGGGGAAAGATATCTAAGCCTGGAATTAGAATTAGGAGTTTTCAAGTATTAAAAAGACAGCTTAATCTCACTGTTAGGTATGTTTGTATTTAAGTATATGTCATATTACCCAAATACCGTTAGGAAAAATGATATTGAAAATTCCTAAGTCTTTCATGTATCTCTGACATTCTTACACTCTGTCTAGTTATGAGACTAGGCCCTTATTTAGTGTGTCTATCTGACTCTATAAAATAACATCAAAAATAAATAGCATACAGAATCTTTCAGGACAAGAAAATATGAATAGATTCTATTTGGCTTTCTCCATATCTATATTTTTATGTGTCTCCCTATTTCAGTTTCCAATGACCAGTTTTGTTCTCTAAACCAAGCCAGACTGCAATATTCATATAAGCACTGAGCACTTTTCTTTTGTTTGTCTCCTCTAAATCTTCGAAATTTAAAATTTAAAAAAATCCCCACTGAGTTGGATTTTTCTTAGACCTAAGTGGACAATAAATTCTTCATTGACAAAGGTGATTTGCTGCCCTTGATTTATTTCTCAGCTGTTATAATCATTTGGGAAGGAGATTAAGAAACACCTTTGACATTTTCCTGTGGCTTTGAGATTGCTATGCAGCTATTCATTTCCACACAGAAATTGAATGAATGAGTTACTAGCATTTGATAAAAAAAAAAAGAAGAAGAAAGAAATCATCAAGTGAAATTAAAAAAAAAAGAAAAGCAAAAGCTGGGAAATAGTCAGAAAGAAAATAGACTGTAATCTAGTTAGCAAATAATAATGCTAACCACCACTCTTTATAAGTGAAAAGGACAACAAATAGGGAGGCCTGGGGAGATTTTTATAAAAATTTTGGCACTGCACTGTTGGGAAAATTTCCTAGCCTATTCACATCAGCTAAAACATTTCTTTCTTTTTTTCTTTAAAAAAGGTGAAGAAAATGGAAACTGTATGTACAGACTTCCAGTGGATCTATTTGTTATGCAATTTTTGCTTCACCTGGCATGAGGGACCCAGATAAATTACCTAATTTACCTTAGCAAATTTTTATGTGCAAAGAAAGTAGCAAATTGAACACTTCTACAAAACCTTAACCATTTCTCTCAACCTATCCAATAATATAACTTGACACATAAAACATTTTAATTGCACAAAAATTCATATTATTTTGAAAAATTGAGTAGCATAAGAAAAAGTTTTTTGTACATTTTTTATTGTAAAAATGCTGTACAGAGGGGTTACAGTTACATGAGCAAGGTAATGAGTACATTTCCTATTAAACATTGTTGCCTCCTTTGTTTTTTCCCTACCATCCCTTCCCTCCTACTTCCATAACTACCTCCTCCACCCCACCGAAGTTGTAAAGTTCGTTTTCAACATAGTGTTTTGTACATCTCATTGTTACAATGGGTCAACCTGTATCCTTTTTTAAGCATTTTGATTTTTCCCTTCCCCTCCCTGAATTAGAGAAGTGTATATACAAGATGCAGGGCACTGACATCAAATACAGTGAAAATAACTGTTTGTAATCTTAACACCTAGAGAGAACCACCAGCATTCCAATGGCTTTAATATCTTTAGATGTAAATAAAACACAGACACACTCACACACAGTTAAAAGATGTATATATAGATATACATATACATATACACATATGAAAACTCCAAAACAGACCATATTGTAACTATTTCCTGTAATTCATTTCCTACAAAAGTCCCTCATATCATAAATAGCTTAAATATTTATATGTACACACATGAGTATAAAATTTTAAGGCAAATGACATATTATTATTTCTGAAAAATAATTTTGCATTCAAAATAAAATTTTTATTCTCATTTAAAAAATATTATCCTAAGCAAGACTGAAGAAGACTAAAAAGGAAAAAACTTGGAATTCTACCATTGGAAAATAGTAGTATTTTAAATCATATTTTCTTCAAATTTGTTCTGTTTTGGTTTTGATTTTATGATGGCACAGACATTTGACCTCAAGATCTCACTCTTATTCAGTGTGCTAGCTCATAGCTGGTGCCCTGCTAACTTGATCTATGCCACCAGCCAGCTTTTTGCCAGTTATTTTGGGGAGATGGAGTCTAACCAACTTTTCTGTCTGGGATGACCTTAATCTGTGATTCTGCAGATACACACTTTCCTAGTAGGATTTCAAAACTAAATCACCAGTGTCTGGTGCAATTTTTATTATTTTAAATACAATTTCATATCAGTACTATTTATTTTATATTATTTAATCATATTCTTCCATTTCTAAGTTTAACCAGTTCATTCTCACATTTTCCTACCATAATATAATATCTTCCTGTAACTTTCTTCATCTGATCTTTTATTTGTTTAGTTATTTGGTTATTTATTTATTTGGTAGTGTTAGGTTTTAACTCAGGACTTCATGCTTGTTAGGTAAGTAATCTATCCCTGAGCCATGGCTCAATCCCTCTTTCTTTCCTCCCATGATGGTTATTTTTGAGATAAGGTCTTGCTTCCTGCTCAGGACTAATCCTGGATGGCAATCAATTGGTTTTAGGCTTCCCTTCAAGGTGATGATGACAGGAATACAAAACCACACTCAGAATCTCTTTTGAGAGGTAATCTTGTGGACTTTTCTGCCTGAAGTGACCTGGAATTTTGTTCCTCCAAATCTCAGCTTCCATACATTGAAATGACATTCTGCTGTCAGTTGAGAAGAGGTCTCACACTTTTCTGCCTTGGCTGGCCTCAAACTGAAATCCTCCCATTCTTAGCCTCCTAAGTGGCTAGATTTATAAACGTGAGCCATAGCCATAGAGCTTCACCTGCTCTTTAGGCACTCTTTTATAAAGCAAACGGGTTGTCTATCATTTATTTTTGAGCAGTGAGAAATATTTATTTGACTTCTTCTTTCCTTGAAACTCCTCTATTATTCTTGCAGTATGTATCTGCATTGCCTTTTCTTAATTTTTTTCTCCTTTTTTTTCTTTAGCGTTTGCTTCATTTACATTGTTTGCTTACGAGTTGTAGTGTAGAAATATGACTGGTTTATCAATAAGGCTCTGCTACAGCTGTCATTCCCTACTCTTGGGCCAAATGGACTGCTACCTATTGAGGTATTGCCTTCCTCAGTGGCTCATTCTTGATCCAAAATTGTGTCATTTGAGTCTGAGATTTAGATTATATATAGTACTTTTACAAATATGTTAGGCCTTATAATAGTGTATGAATTTTTTCTATCCTTACTAATATTGCTTTGAGTATGGTTACCGATGGTACAAATCATCACATAAAATTTATTATGTAGGGGTGTGACCACTTCTTTTTGTTTGTTTCATTGAAGATGAAATTTTTTATCCTTTCCTGGTTATTTTTAGATGGGGAGTTGTATAAAGGACTGCTAGTTATTCATTAACATATTTCTTCATCTGTGACAACAGTCAAATTCTCTTGTATATAGTGTGGTTATGTAGCTGATTGTTTTTGAGTCTTCTTGGGTAGCTATACAAAATACTTAAATTGGTAGCTTGTCAGAAATAGCAATTTATATGTCATAGTGCTTGAGACCCAAGGTAAAGCTGTCAGCAGACTTGGTGTCTCTTGAGAGTCCCTCTGTGAGGAATCACAGAAGGTGCCTTCTCTTGAGTCTTCATCTGGTGAAGAGGTGGGGTTTCTTTGGGATTTCTCTTACAAGGACACTGATTCCTTTCATGAAGATTCTGCTCTGATGACCAATTTACCAAAAAAATGCCACTCCCTAACACCACCATCTTATGCCTCAAATTTCAATGTAAATTTTAGGGAAACACAAGCATTCAGATGATAGCATGAATTCTAGACAGATGAAACGAGAAAGCACAGATCAATGTTGCTTGACCAAAAAGAAAAAAAAATTCCTCACATCATTCTCAATCTCTTTCCTCTTCTGTTTCCATATGGGAAGCTATGCCTTAAAATAAAAGGGTCAACCTGAATTCCCCCAGTAGGTAAGTGGATAAAAAAAAAAAGTGATACAGCTGGGCTACAGTGGTTCATGCTACTCCTTGCTACTCAAGAGGCTGAGATCTGAGGATCACATTTCAAAACCAGCCAGGACAGAAAAGTCCCTATGAGACTCTTACTTACAATAAATTACTCAAAAAAGACAGTAGGGGAACTGTGGCTCAAATGGTAGAGCACTAATCCTTGAACACAAAGAGGCTCAGGGACAGCACCCAAGCCCTGAGTTCAAGCCCCAGGACTGGCACAAAAATAAAAGTGATACAATGGAATTTTACACAGACATTTTCTAATTTTATTCTTTCTAGAATAAAATCATATCTTTGCAAGGAAATGGACAGAACTAGAACAAATCATGTTAAGGGAGGTAAGCTAAGCTTAGAAAGACAAATGGCACATGTTCTCTCTGATATGTGGAATTTAGATCTAAAATTCACTGAGACATGACAAATTATACAGGATTCCAGATATTCACATAGTGAGACCCAAATAGGATACTCTTAGGAGAGAATCACAAAGGTGCAATGTCTAAGTGTCTCTTCATATTTATATAAAATAATATACATACTGAAATGAACTACAAGATGTGATGAAAACAAACCTGTGGGTGGAGATGAGGGGGAGGGACTGAGAGAATGAGGGAAGGGAAGTCACTATAGGAAGGAAATGTACTCATTACCTGACTCATGTAATTGTAATCCCTCTGTACATCACCCCTATAATAACAATAACGTACATTTTTTCTTTTTTTTAATTGTGAAAATACTGTACAGAGGGGTTACAATTACATGAGCAAGATAATGAGTACATTTCTTATCAAGCATTGTTGCCTCCTCCTTTGTTTCCTCTTCCCATCCCTTCCCATCTCCCTCCCCACCCCACCCCCCACCCCCCACGATTTGTACATCTCATTGTTGCAATGGGTCCACCTGTATCCCTATTTAAACAATTTGTTTTTACCCTTCCCCTCCACAAGTTATACCAACATCAAATACACTGAAAGCAGGGGTTATACCATGGGGGAGGGACATACAAAGCAACAAAGAAATCATCTTATAAATATGTTAGAAACAACTGCATGAAAGAAAAAACATTTGAAAACTTATCTTGGAGTTCATTTCCCCTAACATCAACTTATCTGACCTTTTCTGCTTGTCTAAGACATATACTAGTTATTGCAAATAAGGGAAACCATGGGACCTATGTTTCTTTGGGCCTGGCTTCCATTGTGTATATATACCACATTTTCTTGATCCATTCATCTACTGAGGGGCATCTGGGTTGGTTCCATATCTTAGCCTATGGTATATAATGCTGCAATAAACATAGTTGTTTCTACCTATATTTATTTTTTTTAATCAGAAGATCAGAATGAATGTGAGGTTTTATATTTTCGCTTATATGGAAGTTAGCCTCCAAATAAGAATATCCATTTTTCTCAGGTGACTTTGAGGTACATATCTACCTGTTGAGTAGTGGAAATATCCAGATCTATGGAGTAACTGGCCTGGAGAAAAATGAGAAAGAAATGATCATCTAAAATTTCTCATAAAGAACCAGCAATTGAACCAGATAATGTTTTAATAAACAGCCTAGCTCAGACCTGAGCAAGAAATTGCAAACTCAAAAGCACACAGAGCCAAGGTAAATAAGGTAACAAACAGAAAACCCAGAACACATGAAGACATATGTAACACCTTCTAATAATTCGTTTCAACTAAACTAACCAATATAATCATATACAATTATTCAACAATGGTTTTCATTAAATAGTATTTCCAATTATACTCTTTGAAAAAATACAGTTTTAGTTATTGCATTTTTCTCTTTCATTATTGCATTAGTTTTTAACTGGTGATTTGATACCTTTTCTAGTAAGGAAGCTGCTCAGAACTAATGATATCATAGATAATAAATAATTCATCTTTGACAATGTTAGCCAAAGTATTTCTTTTCATTATATTGTGAAATGTAAAACAAATGTTCACCAAGACATACTCTTTTGGCATGGATAGAATATATAAATGATCCTTTTCATGTTTCAAATAATTACTTGCAAGATAGAAATCTGATGCTTCAATAGTTTGAGATTAATTTTCAGCACTATTTTGAACTCTTTGGTTCAACAATTTTTATTTATTGATGTTGATTGAGAACTAAAACTTTCCAATTTATTTTCCTAAAGTCTTCAACTACACAACCTTTGGGGAATTTAGTTTCCATCTCTATTACATGAAAAATGTATTTCACCAAATTATTTTCATTTTTTGAAGAGGAATTCAGCACAGTGAATTGGTCTAGATTTTGCCACAGTAAATGTTTCTCAAGTACACATGGATATCTCTCCAGAGACCAAATTTTTTAATCTCTGGAATCTTTAAATGTTATCTTGTTTGGAAACATGTCTTTGCAGATTTGGGATGAATTGTATGGATGATGTGAGTAGACTTAAAATGCTAGAAGTGTCTTTATAAGAGAGAAACAAGGAGATTATATTCATAGAGAGGGAGAAGACAATATGTCCTTGAAGATAGACATCAGGGTAAGTGAGCCCAATAGCTACGAGAGTTAAGAAGCAGAAATTGTCATAGGGGCTGCAGAATGAAACCTAGAGATGCTCACACCTCCATTTCAGCCCAGTAATGCTAATCTCAAAATCTGGCCTCCAGAATACGATCTCAATAAAGTTCTGATTGTTTAAGCCAAGTCTGATGATATTTTGTTACAGCAGCCACAGAAAACTAAAACAACACACTTTTGCTAGAAATTCTAAGATCAAATTGCAAATACTTATAGTTAATAATGATATTCTCTATACTTCTCTATAACCAATAACAAAATATAATTCTCTATAATAGTAAAATTTTGTTGGCTCATTGTGTAAAGCTCAAAAGAATGTTTACATCTATTCATCCAGGGGAAACAGAAAAGACATGAACAAATCGATGTTTTTCAATCAATTTTCTGGCTTCAATGAAGCAGTGATTCACTATACCTATAATACCAACTTACAGTAGTTTAAATTATGATTTGCAAATGTCATGACACTGTAAAAATGATCATCTTTCAGTAGAAACCAGAAATAAATGTTTATTTTTTGTTTTTTTTCTCTAGACATGGGGTACTGCTCTCAACTAACCACATGATCACAATCTTAAACAACTGAAACTATATTATGTACTGTGTTACTCAGCTTTGTGTGCAGTAGGGTAGGTATATTAAATGCATTTTTTGTGCTGATCCTGGGTCTTGAACTCAGGACCTGGGCACAGTTGCTGAGCTATTGTGCTCAAAGCTAGCATCCTACCTGTTGAGCCATAGCAGCACTTCCAGCTTTTTTGGTAGTTAATTGAGCCTTTGGATATTGCTCCCTGGGCTGTCCACAAACCATGATCTTCAGATCTCAGCCACCTGTGTGAGGCACCTGAACCCAGCCTTAAATGCATCTTAACTTGTTTTGTTATCAATTTACAATGGGTTTATCGGTATGTAGCCTTATCTAGTTGAGAAGACTTTGTATTGTACACTTAATCCAAAGGAAGAGAAAAGGAAAAGGCATGTTATAAAAGTTGTAAACTATATGCAGACACAAGTTCAAGATAAAAATTTACAAAGATTAAAGAATATGTTATAAGCTGATTTAATCAAAAATTTTGCATTAGGTTGAATGAAAGTATTTTACACAGGCATGATTTAGGAACTATATTCAGCAGTTTTCTTGGAAAAGAACCTAATATATAATTTTAATTGATGGATTATAAATAATGTCACTAATGGTTTTCTAATGGTATTTTACCATGTACCCTCCAAAACAATATGAAAATAGATGAAGTTGTTATCTTCATCAAAGAACTACTGTGACTTCCAGATGTCAAGTGGCTCATTTCTATCATTCTAAATACTTAAAAGATTGAGATCAGAAGAATCAGGGCTCCAGGTAAGTCAGTCTGAGAATTTAACCAAGGCGCTATGGCATGCATTTTTCATCCAAGCTATAAAAGGAAGCATAAATTAGGAGGGTGCTGCTGGGCAGGAAATAAGACCTTATCTCAAAAGAAACCAATGAAAATAAGTAAAAATATTGGGTAATCATAGTGCAAAAGGAATAATGATACAGGAATTTACTTATCTTAGTTTTTATCTTCAATTGATAAGAAAATATTACTTAAAATTTATAGTTTATTTAAAAGGCAATTCACAATTTAAAAATTAATGACTCACTAGAAAAATCAAAATAATTATATGATAAAATACAGAAAACAAAATGAGATAAAAATACAAGCAAAAACGAAGAAAGTATATGGCAAAAGTAAAACTAATTAAATCAGATCTTAATAAATAAATACAATTTAAACTCCTCATGAAAGTGAAAGGTTATCTAATATCTTCATAGATAGTTGAATATTGAGATAAATATTTTAAAAAGTAAATCAAAATTTCATATATGAAAATGGGAGAGATAAAAATTACTGTATGTTATTAATGTAAATATATTCCTATGTAATGATATATTACTGTACTCCATAAGTTAATAAGCATTTATTCAAATAATGTCAGAATATATAATTATGTGAAGGTAAAACAAGAACAAATGAAAAATGATAGCATTCTTATTTTCTAAGAAATTTAATGTTGTTTGGACCTTCTTAAAATATCACTAGTAATGCATTGTTCTAAAAGTGAAGCAATTTGAAAGTATGTAAAAATGATTCAGAAAGAAATGGGAATTTTCTGAGAGCTGAGAATTAATTGTTGGAAGAGTTATAGAAAAATTACCACTATGAGCATGTTGGTATAAAGCCTTGCTAACAGATGAAGATAGATTTTAAATTTCTAGCATTTAATAAAGCTGGAAATGGTGGTGATAGCTATTTTCTTAACTCATCTAACAGCAGAAATTCTAGAGCAGCTAAAAGATAAATGGGTCTCAAAGCCCTACTTACTCAATAAATAACCAAGAAACCAGTTAATAGGGAATTGTGCTTGGATCAACCAAGGACATGGGCAAGGAAAGAGAATTCTAGTTATATTCTTTCCTTACCCAAGTTAGTCCCATTCTATTGGCTCAAGATCCAAAATTGTGTATCATTTCCATTTATTTGGTAAAGTAGAATGATAGACAACATTGAAACAAAGATAACTTAATTAAGTTGAAAGCATCCACAGCACCACTCTTACTGACAGGAGGATTTCTGGACAGGGCAGGAATGAAAGGGACAATTCTGGGGACTAGACTGCTTGGGAGTATAAAATGAGAGTGGAGGTAAATGGAGAAATAGCAAATGGACATTATATCACTGAGAGTTATGAAACGCATACTTCCTTGTGCATCTTTAAAATGATTTTAGGAACACACAAATGTCCTAGACTATTACATTTTTTTATCCTCCCCATAGTAAGATTACCACTCAATACACTGAAGCCAGAGGACAATGAGGTGGTGGGGGTGAAGCCACACTACACTAAATAGCATATTTAGAAGCTAATTAATGGATAGTACAGGGTAGATATTCAAATTATCATATTACTCCCAGAGAGACAGAGGGCAATATAGAAAACATGACATAACAACAAATAGCTTAGAAGGACTTTTTCAGAAAAATTAGGACAAAACATATCATTATTCAAACAGAGAAGTGAAAGGGTTAAAAGGAAGAGACAGAACCCTGAAACGTGAGTTTGTAAGTACACAGTTAAGTTGAAGAACTCCCCCAATGGTCAGCATAGGGAAAATTATGGGAGCAAGGAAGGAAATATTAAAGATTAATACACGCATGCATTTATATGTACACACATAGTCAAATATACATCTTAATGTTCAGTTATATAAAGATATTCTGTGTACACATCGTATACATACGTAATATGACATATTCACAGAGAGATCAGTAGTAACAGCATTATATTATTTAGTAAGAATCATGAAAGAAGAAAAAAATATACAGAGGAAAGAAAGAGTTGAAAAGTAATGAACAAGAATTTCGTATAGTTCAAGAAACGTACATCAGACCTCTGGCTGCACAAATGCATAGAGTGCCAAATGATAAGGACAAGTTAAACAAATTTCAAAAATTTACAACCTCATCCAAGTACATTATAATATGATGTGAAAACATGAATCTAATAAAGACTTTTCAACAGCAGCACTGGCTGCATAGAGACAAAGGAATAATGGCTTCCTGACAGATCCATTAGGGACTATTTTCATTATTTCCCTCAGCATTTAAGACAAGTCATCATGTGGAAGTGGTCACATCAGCCTGGGCATTCTGTCTGCTTTCACTGTCTATAATCAATCCATCTATGTATGGCTCACATGGAGGCTTAAATGTCATTCTCAACTCTCAGATCTGTGCTTGTGCACATCTAACTGGAACACATCACTTTGGGGGAAATGACTGGAACACTAAAATGGTTTGTGGCTCAGCCTGGCCTAGACCAGTGTCTCTGAACACTGTCTGAAACTTGGAATCTGGTGAGATGGCTAGTCTCAGTGGTCAATATAACTGGATTGAGAAACAGCTTGAATACTGGTCTAGCAGACGGGTAGGTTTGTCAGTCAGTGTGCTTCCAGAGACTACTGTCTGGTGGTCAGGGAACAGAGGGGAGATTTGTCCTGGATATGAGAAGCACCCTGCACTAGACCAGAGCCCCAGAAGGAGCAAGAAGCTCACACATGTGTGCAATCTTGACTCTTCTTCAGTGCCCATATTGCTTGCTGTGGCTGTCACTTGTGGACATCAGACTCCAATTTCTTCAGATTCGGACATAGGAGACTCTCTAGGGGCTTTCCAGGCCTTTGGCCTCACCTTGCATTATTGAACCCTCTCATTCTGAGGCTTCCAGATCTGTAGGTTGAGTAGCTACTGGTTTTCCTGGCTTTTCAGCTTTCTGATAGCCATTATGGGATTCCAGCCTCTACGATTTAATAAAAACCCTTTTGTAATTCTGTACACTTTCTCTTGGTGCTGTTCCTCTAACAATGTGGACTGCTGCCTGGGTTCTTCCTGGGAAGTTCACCTTCAATGGGTCTGTACTGGCCTCTCAGATCCCAATTAACTTCCTATAGTAGTAGTTCAGAAGCCCTAGTCTTGCCCTTGAGGTTTCTTCACTCATGGGCCATTGCCATTTCTCTTTGCTCTCACAGCTTCTGTGGTCCAAATTGCCTGTGCCTTAAATACAGGGCACTCTTTTTTTCTCCAGGATTCTGTACAGTTCTCCCCCTATCCCAAAGATATGTCCACCAGATCCTTCCTGCCCAGCATTCGTAGATAGTTTACTCTTCATTTTCCCAAAAAACTCACTGCCAATAAGGGAAACCATGGGCTGTGTGTTTCTTTGGGCTTGGCTTACTTCACTTAATAGAATTTTTTCCAAGCCTTTCCGTTTCCTAACAAATGGGGAAATGTCATTCTTTCTGATGGAGGCATAGAATTCCATTGTGTATATATACCACATTTTCTTGATCCATTCATCTACTGAGGGGCATCTGGGTTGATTTCATAGCTTAGCTATGGTAAATAATGCTGCAATAAACATAGCTGTGCTGGTAGCTTTAGTATGGTCCTGTTTGTGATCATTTAGGTAAATGCCCAAAAGTGGGATTGCTGGGTCATAGGGTAGCTCTATGTGGAGTCTTTTGAGAAACCTCCATACTACTTTCCAAAGTGGTTGAACAAGTTTACACTCCCACCAACAATGCAGTAAGGTTCCCTTCTGGCCACATCCCTTCCAACATCTGTTGTTATTAGTGTTCTTGATTATAGCCATTCTAACTGGGGTGAGGTGGTATCTCAATGTTTTGATTTGCATTTCTTTTATGGCTAGGAAGGTTGAGCATTTCTTCATGTGTCTATTGGCCATTCTTCTTTCCTCTTCAGAGAAGTTTCTGTTTAAGTCTTTAGCCCACTTATTTATTGGGCAGTTGTTTCTTTGAGGACTTGTTGTTGGGGGATTCAATTTTTTTGAGTTCCAAGTATATTTTAAATATGAAACCCTTGTCCGTTGTATGGCTGGTGAAGATCTTCTCCCAATCTGTGGGCTTTCCTATTGATCTTGCTAGCTATGTCCTTTTCCATGCAGAAGCTCTGCAATTTCATACAATCCCATTTGTCCAAACTTTCTTTGATTTGTTGTGTTTCTGGGTCTCCATTAAGAAAATTTTGGCCTGTGCCAAGGATCCCTAGAGTTTCTCCTGTTCTGTCTTGTAATGTTTTCAGGGTGTCTGCTTTGACTCTGAGGTCTTTGATCCATTTGGAGTTGATTCTGGTGCAGGGAAATACAAGCAAAAACAGTCAGATAAGTTGATGTTTGGCAAACTGAACCCCAAGATAAGGACTCAAATGGTTTTTCTTTCTTGCTATTGTTTCTAACATATTTATAAGATGATTTCTTTGTTGCTTTGTTTGTCCCTCCCCCACGGTATAACCCCTGTTTTCACTGTATTTGATGTTGGTATAATTTGGGGAAGGGAAGGGAAAAAATAAATTGTTTAAATAGGATACAGGTGAACCCATTACAACAATGAGATATACAAGACGTTATGTCGAAAAACGAACTTTACAACTTTGGCACCGGGGGCTGGTGGGGAGGGGAGGGGTGGATGGGAGGGCTGGGATGGTAAGGGGAAACAAAGGAGGAGGCAACAATGCTTGATAAGAAATGTACTCACGGGGTGGGAAGGTGGCTCAGTGATAGAGCGCTTGCCTTGCATGCATGAGGCCCTGGGTTCGATTCCTCAGCACCACATAAGCAAAAAGAAAAAAGCCGGAAGTGGTGCTGTGGCTCCAGTGGTAGAGCGCTAGCCTTGAGCTGAAGAGCTGAGGGACAGCACCCAGGCCCAGAGTTCAGACCCCACAACTGGACCCTCCCTCCCAAAAAAAGAAAAAGAAATGTACTCATTTCCTTGCTCATGTAATTGGAACCCCTCTGTACCTTCTGTACGGTATTTTCACAATTAAAAAAACTTATTAATAAAAAACCTCACTGCCCCCTACTTCCATATCTCTTTCACACATCAGAGACTTGGAGCAACAATGCATCTTCATAGCACGTACTGTTTACATGTAAGTCTTGTGTATCACTTCCTTGTCATCTATAAAATGTATTCTGTAAGATTAGTTGTTTTCCAATTCAGTATTGTTTAACATTCTATGAATGCAGCACAGTCTAACATCTGTTAAATCAATGAATGAATAACAGCTACAGGCCTAAAACCAGCAAACATCTTAAATTCACATATGGCTAGATTGAGAGGCATATATATGCCTAGTACATTATTTCACACATGTATTATTGTAAGGATATGGCGAAGCTGATGGGAAGATGAGTTAATTGAATGGCACAAGATTATGTTCTGAGAGGCAAAAATATCACTTCAATGATATCGAAACATTGTATAATTATTTTTCCATGTGTGTTAAAAAAAATTCACTTCTTCCAGTAAGAAGTCATGATTGCAAACCTAGTGATCTGTGAACGCAAAAGCTAGAAATATATCTATTACAGAAACAGTTTATTTTATTGAGACATTTTCCTTGTTTTCTTCTAGTGTGATTTCCATAGAATTGATTTGATGGCAAATGTCATTCTGAGTTCTTTTATAACAGACTGCAAAAGTAAATGCTAATCCTTTTGTGAAGAAAGAATTGGGAGAACAGTCTATTCCTGAAGTGCTTTGAGAGTGGTAAATAAGGAATAATACTGAATCAAAATGAAGCATTAACTTTTTGAAATCCAATAAATTAAACAAAAATCTCAATTTGGAAAGTTCAGTCTACCTGAATGGCATCTGTCCTCAATTGCAAGGGTCCTTAGTGACCGGGAAATGACCAGGGAAGCCCGAGGGTAATGAATTAGAAGGTCAATATGAGCAGCTTTCCAGAATAGTATTTAATGGAGTGTATCTTATCAAAGAAAAGTCAGCACCAGTGAGCCATGGGTTGTGTGACACTTAAATTCTGGAATGTCACTAAACATTTCACGTTCTTTCCAGAAAGTCATCACACATAAAACTAGATGCTTTGTACTGGGGGGAGGGGAAAGGAAGCTAAATATCATAGAGCCAAGGAGCTTGCCGTGACAGATATATTCATTTCCCCTATGAAAAAAATGTGGTGTGTTTGACCTTCAGTCTGATTAATTTAATGAAATTAATACATTCATAGTTATACAGCTGGCTTGATTTTTTTGTTTTTGTTTTTATGTTTTGTAAGTCATGGGGCTTGAACTCTGGGCCTGTGTGCTATCCCTGAGCTCTTCAGCTCAAGATGAGTGCTCTACCACTTGAGCCAGAGAGCTAATTCTGATTTTCTGCTGATTAATTGGAGATAAGAGTCTTATAGAAGCCCAAAGAACCATAGGTCCCATGGTTTCCCTTATTTGCAATAACTTGTATATGTCTGAGTCAAGCAGAAAAGGTCAGATAAGTTGATGTTAGGGAAATGAACCCTAAGATATGTATTCAAATGTTTTTTCTTTCATGTGATTGTTTCTAACACATTTATAAGATTAGTTCTTTGTTGCTTTGTATGTCCCTCCCCCACGGTATAACCCCAGCTTTCACTGTATTTGATATTGTTATAATTTGTGGGGAGGGGGAGGAAAAAAACAAATCGTTTAAATAGGGATACAGGTGGACCCAATGCAACAATGAAAAGGACAAGTCGTTATGTCAAAAAACGAACTTTACAACTTTGGTGTGGGGGGCAGGGAGGAGGACTGGGTGGGGGGGACCCAGGGAAGGATGGGAAGGGATGGGAAGGGGAAACAAAGGAGGAGGCAACAATGCTTGATAAGAAATGTACACATTATCTTGCCCATGTAATTGTAACCCCTCTGTACAGTATTTTCACAATAAAAAAAAAAAAGAGTCTAGACTTTCCTGCTCAGGCAGCAACCATGTAGCTTTGAACCAAGATCCTCAGATCTCAGCCTCCTGAGTAGCTAGTATTACAAGCGTGAGCCACTGGTACCCCCGGCTTACAGCTTGCTTTTTAATTATTTTTTTCAGTTTGTTAGTTTGTACACACATAATTTTAGTACAAATAGGATTGTATAAAATATTTTTATTGTGAAAATACTGAACACAGGGGTTACAATTACATGAGCAAGGTAATGAGTACATTTCTTATCAAGCATTGTTGCCTCCTCCTTTGTTTCCCCTTCCCCTCCCTTCCCATTCCCCCCCCCCCCCGCCAGTTGTGTGGCTATATGCAGCTTCCCTCTCCACTCCATGTGAGCAGCACTACCAAATATTTCATGGTGAAGATCTATCTGGTTAGTACCTTCCTCCAGTTTTTCCATATTCCTATTGCTCGTGTAGACACATTTAATAGATGCTTTTATAATCACTTGTTTTACAAAATAGATTGTACTAATCTTTTTGCTCCTTATTTTTCTCACATAGTAGTATTTTATGGAAATAAATATGTTAACTGTTACAGTTTAACTATGCTTTCCTTATTGTTGCACAATATTCTGAATTTGTATAAATAATAATCAATTATTCTACTGTTGGAAAGTATCTTGTTTCATGTCTTTCCAGTGAAAAAAATATGTATTCATTTCATATTTATTGTCTATATCATATATGTCCAGCTATAGGAATATATGGAAGTTGGGTGCTAATGGCTCATACCTATAGGTTTGAAGCCTCTGGAGACTATCCTGTCCAAAGTCCAGCGAAGTTGGGTTTGACCACAAGCTTTGGTTCACAGCACCCTTTCTAACCCTTTAATGAGCCCCAGGATTCTAATGTCTGGTAGGTCTCAGTCCTTTTCTGACAAGGTGCTTTCAGTAACTTCAATTTATTCTGGAACTTTCTCTTCTGAGTTGTAGAGAATGTTCTTTTTGGAAGAGCTCACCAAGCCAGCAATCACATAAACCAATGTGTCTGAACCTTCCAATGTTACTAGACTGGCACTGAGGGGAAACAAAAGGAAACCAAGAGGATTCAAGTGTACTGACTGCAATGTGTCAGACCCACACAAAGTCTTTAATAATCGTGGAAAACTTCTCAACTAGTTCTATTTCTAGTAACAGCAGTTGGTTTTACGCATAACAATGTATTTGCTTCTACCACTGACAAAAAATGAGTCTAGGCTAAATGTGGTAGTGCATACCTGTAATCCCAGGTTAAAAAAAAGCAGAGGAGACTGGAAGGATCTTGGTTCAGGGCTAGCCTCAGAAAAAATTAGTGAGAACTTTTGCCCTACCTCAACAAAGAAGCTGAGTAGGGTGGTGCTATAATCCCAGCTATGTAGGAACATATGTAGCAATATCAGGGCCCAAGACCCTATCTAAAATATATCTACATCAAATGAAAAAAAAAGGATACTGATATTGTTACATGGGAGTGTTATTGCCTAATAAGTAACAAGCATTGAGTTGAAATCCTGCTACTTTCCCTGAATGTGAATATATTTATGGTGTACTATATTATGTTGTGATGTACATAGATACTGTGAAATGATTGCTACAACCAACATGTCTATCACCTCACAGTTGTGTGTGTGTGTGTGTTTTGTGTGTGTGTGTGTGTGTGTGTGTGTACTTGGTGTCTATTTGGTATCTATTTATTTAAGATCTAATTTCAAGAATACTGTCTCATACTTGCTAAAATTAACATTCTGCCTCCAGGTACAAGTGAAATCATATATGAATTGTCTTTGTGGGCTAGCTTATTCCCACAGACAATGAATAATGCTTTCCTTTTCTCTTCATCCTCATCAATACTGACTATTTTTCTGCTTTTTTTGATAACAATCATTCAAACAGATGTAAGGTAATATGCCATTGTGGTTTTTATTTGAATTGTTCTGATTGGTGGTAGTGATCATGTCTTTACATACCTGTTGGCTGTGTGTATGTTTTTTTTTAGAGCCAGTCCATTCAGAATAATTTTTCAATTAGGTGACTTATTGGCATGGTAATAAATTATATAAGTTCCTTTTATGTCTTGGATTTTAACCTCTTATCTGATAAGTAATTCAAATATATTTTTAACTGTTCTTTCCCTTAAATTTCTTGGTTATTTCCTTTGCTATACAAAAACTTTGTTTTGTGCAGTCTTATTTGCTTATTTTTGGCTTTATGGGTATACTTTTGGTGTCATATCCAAAAGGTAATTAGTAAATCCATTATCAGGAAGATTTTTCATTTTTTCTAAAAGTCTCATAATTTCTATTGGATGGTTGGTTGGTTTTGCTTTGATCATCTGCTTTTTGAAATTGAGTTTCACCAGGTGGCTTTGGTTTGTCTGCACTCATAGAACTAAGTGGTCTTCCCACCTCAGTCTCTAGCATAGCTTGTATTAAAGATGTGTTCAAAAACTTGCAGCTCATTGTCTAGCTTTGATATTAAGGCAACACTGGCTTTAGTAAGCAATTTCAAAGTGTCTTCTCATTTTCAAATTTTCAATTGAAAGATTGGTATTGATTCTTCACATACTTTGTGGAATTCAGCCGTGAAATCATTCTAGGCTTTCCTCTGATCAAATACTTTTGATTTTTTTTTTTTTTTTTTTTTTTTGTCGGTTATGGGGCTTGAACTCTGGGCCTGGGCGCTGTCCCTCAGTTCTTCAGCTCAAGGCGAGCGCTCTACCACTTGAGCTACAGAGCCACTTCCAGTTTTCTGGTGTTTATAAGAGATAGGAGTCTCACAGTCTCTCCTGCCTGGGCTGGCTTTGAACCGCAATCCTCAGATCTCAGCCTCCTGAGTAGCTAGGATTACAGGCGTGAGCCACCAGCACCCGGCTACTTTTGATTATTGATTCAATCTTTTTGTCTGTGACTAATCTCTTCAAATTTTTCTGTTTTTGCTTTTTAGATTTTAGTAATCTGTAGGTTTGGGTTTTTTTTTCAGATTACCTAAATTTTTGGCCTATAAAGTTCATGGAGGTCTTTTATGATAGCTTGTATTTCTTGGCATCAGTTGTAATGTCCTTAGTTACATTTGTATTTTATTTTATTTGAGTCTTCTCTCATCTTGTTTTGGTAGCTTTTGTTTATATTTTCAGAAAGCCAATTCTTCACTTTGCTGATCTTTTCTATTAGTTCCTCTAGTTCTTTGTTTCATATATCTCAGCTCTAATCCCGGTTATTTCCTTTTTCCTTCTATCATGGCTTTATTTGTTGTTTGCTTTCCATTCTTAGTGTGTCTTTAGCTGGGCATTTATTGCTATGTTTCCCTCTTGGCACTGCTTTTGTTGACTCTCATAGATTTGCTACAAGGTGTTTCCAATGGCTCTGTTTCAAGATATTTTTAAATTTGCCTATTGATTTCTTCTGAAATGAATTGGTTGTTCATGAACGAGTTATGTGATTTTCACATGCTTGTGAACTATCTGCCCCCTTTTTCTCATTAATTTCTAGTCTTATGACACTCTGATCAAGAAATGCCCTTAAGATTTCCAACTACTTAAGTCAGGAAGCCTTGTCTTTTGGGTCTCATCCACATTTATCTTGGGAAATACTCTATATGTACTTGAGATTATGCACCCTCTTGCTGTGAAAGGAGAGGTAAGGAAGCTCAAACTCCTTGATCTTGTTGGTATTACTTCCAAAACATCTCTCCTTATTAAAAATGACCTGTTTAGAAATTATTCAATGTATGTTGCAACTACTTTATAAAATTCCCTCAAAAAAAAAAAAAAACGAGTATCCTAAACTCTGTGAATATCTATGAGACAACTCTACCAAATTGAAGGATTTCTGTAGAATTTATGTGCTAATTTCAATTTCAATTTCACTGTCAGTCCCATCTATTATTGCTTCAATCCTAAATTAATGAGGCAAGTTAGAGCTGGAAAATGTCAGATCATCTGAGGTCATCATTCTTTTCTGAGGTCATATAAAATGAAAGAGTACTTCTATCATAATTCAGCAATCCATTCCATTTTATAGATTAATAACATGTTAGAGCTGGAAGATTTGTAATACAGCATCAAATCTAGATTTATACATAAGAAGACTGAAGTCCAGAGAGGTAAAGTAATCCATCTAGGCTTTTATAGTCCATTGTTCCTTGTTCATTGTTTCTTGCTTTACAAGATCTAAATATAACCTTTAACTAATCAGAGTGCTACATTCTTCTACTTGCCACAGCCAGGCTTAGAGACTTATACCTTTCAAATGTACCTTCTAGGGTAAAAGAAGTCAAGGCTTGCTTCAAAGTTCCTTCTCTTCACATGTATTGATACTATTTACTCCATTCTTGTGTTTTTTGTCTTAATAGTGTTTAAAGCATTGCTGTATTGAATTTCCTTGAGTTTTTCATGATCAATTATATACCCAGAGTAAAATAGCCATTGAGTTGGAAAAGAGTTTAGGAACTTAGGGAATATTCTCCCAGCCTGTGTACTGCACTGCCTTATCCTGCTCTTCCAACGTACAGCAGAATGCTCTCAAGTTACTTCTGAGGTCACAGAAGTGTTCTTATTTCCTTTAGTGTTCTTATTTCATTAGAGGTCCTTTCCAACAAACTTCTGAGTTAGAGTCCTCCGTACACGTCCAACTTGGTATGATTCATTGTGTCTGTTGATTGTTCTCAATTCCTACCTAGAAAATCTGTCTCACTCCCCTGTAAGAATTCTGACTTTGCATTTCTGCCTATCTACCTTCCCAAGTTCCACAGGTTAAAGGCTGGAATACAGCTGCTCAGAGCAGAGCCCCCACAACAAAGCTGCAGGCTGGGAAACATTGACTTAGTAATAGTTAAGAAGGTGAAAGAAAGTGCTGTAGAAAATGAGACTCAAGATGTTGCAATGCTTGATAAGAAATGTACTCATTATCTTGCCCATGTAATTGTAACCCCTCTGTACAGTATGTTCACAAAAATTAAAATTAAAATTAAAAAAATGAAAATGCAAAACAAAACAAAAAAAGATGTTGGTGATCTTGATTATCAACATCATTGTTTGTGACATGCTGAGGGGTTTGGACTGAAATCTGAAGGATGTTGGGGGGGCGGGGGGGGAGTTATTGTAGGTTGTCAGAAGAAGAGGAATAGACCAGAATCTGTGAGATATGAGTGGAAAGATCTTTCTTGAAGTGTGGAGAATATCTGAAGGTAGATTAAGCAGAATAGCTTTGTCTCTCTGAGTCTTTTGTATTCTTCAAAATAGAACTCAGATTCATGCTCTCAACCCAAACCCTGACCACTACCACCCCAGCGGTCACAGAGAATACTCCTGTCTATGTAACCATTTTGTACATTTCCAGTAAGCTATAATGTGATAACCCTTACATTTATCCAGTAGGAACACAGAAATGATATTTATTTACAATAAATATTTATATAAAGCAAATGTGTGTACTATGAAGCATATTGAAAACTATATTCAAATTATAAACATTCATCAATTGTTTACATGCAAGTATCTCTATGAGATTGTATATACACTTTTATACATATGCATTTATTGTAGCCACCACATAGTTCTAATACTTTCAAAAGTTCTCCCATTTACTTATCTTTATAACCAGTGACTCTACCTTGACTTCAAACAGTTACTATCTCTGATTCTAAAATTTTGTCTTTTCTTTAATGTTCTCTTCCTAATCATTCTGAAATTCTCATAATACAAATATCAGCTTGATTGGGTCTCCAAAGTATCACAGCTTTTCTTCATTGTTTTTTCCATACACTTATTTTTAGACTCATTATTCTGTTACATTGTTCTACACAGCTCTCCTTGAACCAGTTTTTTTCTCACATAGTTAGCTTTTATTTAAACTTATACTTTTTTCTTTATTGTGTTTATGTGCAAGAAACGGATAATATTGTTGGCCCAAAATTATAATCATTAGAAAACCCTGTTGCAACTTCAGCTCCATAAGTATCTGAAAACAAACTTCAGGAGTGTTTTTATCCTTCTAAGCAGATAAGAATAGCTCACTGTACCTAAACTGTTTCTTCAGACAGTGATTAAGGCTGAACACCAATCTCTTCTGGCAGTCTGTAGCCAAGGTGCCTATTAGATCAGTCTCTAGTGAAATCCCTTTTGCATAATTCCTCCATCACTAGGGGAACTTAGAGGATCCCAAGCCACCCAACATGGAAGGATCCAGACAAACTTATATCTCATTTTATCTTTTGTTGCACCCATCTTTTGCTATTGCTAATTCTACTTTGTAGCTTCTCACTATAACAAAAAGCAGCGATGCACATGGTGACACACTCGGTTCTCTGAGTCCTCAAAGTGTATCACAGAAATTGAGTGGTTTGGATGTTCCGTCAGTGTCTGGTTTCTCTGTGTCTCAATTATAGATTCTCTCCCAAACAGATACTATAGCTTTTCTTGAAATCTTTCCAGGAGCTTTGTAGATGTCACATACCTAGCACTGTTTGGTTGTTTAAAATGAAATACAAGCAAAGTACCAAGAGAAATTCATCAGACCCTTCAGTAAACAAGGAATTTAAGGTAAAGAATGGTATCTGTGTAGGGGTTCCGGGAAGATGGCGGAGGAGAAGCTGGAATCTGAACAAGCTCTTGCATAGAAAACAGTTTCAGAGTTCCAATGAACAGTCCCAAGCCAGAGAATCACACCAAGTGTGCCATCACAGGACAGAGAGTTAGCCAAGAGAGGGGAAGCCAAGCAGACACATCTGAGCGTCTGCCAGCAGCTGCTGCTGCGGCGGCAGGGTCGCAGCGGCGACCGCAGCCGCGGCCATACCTGAGCGCTCACACAGAGAGTCCGGGACGAAGGAGCCAGACGCAGCGGGCGAGCGGATTCTACTCAACACCAGCAAGAACCGACAAGGAGCGGACAACTTCATCCTGCACTTTGCAGACCAGAGACGACCCAGGATCCAAGACTCGGCGTGAGTAGCCCCACTTCCTCACTCCTTCCCAGGGAGCAGAGGAGGGAAGGCCACCCCTCCCCCCCCCCCAGCACCAGTGATCTCCATCTTGGATACCGACAAAGCTCGGAGGAGCGGCTAGCTCCAGCTCAGGCCTTGGAATAAAACGAGTCATTTAGCAGGTCACAAGAACTTAACGGCGAAGTGACCTCACAGACTCAGTTCCATCCAGGGAAAAGTCACCCAGCTCAGGCGCCAGCCATTGGAGTGGCTCTCCTCACTGGGTAACCAGAGCCAGAGGCTGCCCCTCCCTCTAGCAGCCACCACAATCAATTGAAAAACAGAAACTCTGAGAATGGCTCCAGGCTGGGTGCTGTGAGATTTTTTTCACAAAATAGCCCCAGGGAAAAGCTACTGTTTGTTGAAAGGCCTCAACTCTACCCAGAACCTAGCCTCATCACTGCATCCCCCTCTTTTGTGATTCTCAAAGCAGATCACCCTCCCAGTAAACTAACCTGGGAGGGGGAATCTCAAAATCTTGGGTAAAGCAGAGCATTTTTCTGCCTGTTCCAACAAACTGACTTAAGAAACCAATCAAGCCACAGGACCTCAAGCCGACCAGAGACTCCAACCACACTCTGGTTACAGACAAAAGGGAGATACAGGACTCTTCCCACCCCTCCCAAAAAAAAAAAAAAAAAAAAAAAAAAAACCAAAGAACTTTTTTTTTTTTCTTCTTCTTCTTTTCTTTTTTCTTTTTTTGTTTTTTTTTTTTTTTTTTCGTCCTATGTTACCTTATATATATAAAAAATTTTTTTTTGCTTTTCTAAAACTTTTATTAATCCTTAATTTTTGCCTCTTCTGAAAAAATAATTGTTTTCCATTAACTTTTTTTTTTTCTTTCTCCTCTTATAATTTTTATTTTAGGAATACGTGAATGTGTGTTTTCCTTTCTTTTCTTGTCTTCTTTCTCTTTTTCTTTCATTCTTAATTATCTTTTTGTTTTTTGTCTAGCTCTACTGAATTTCTGATCATTTCTTCTCACTCTCCTATCCTTTCCATCTTTTCCTCTTTGTTCTTCTTTATATAACTTAACTCTTGTTCTGCACATCCTCAGATAAACCCGTAGTTAACCAGTAGACCCTATCCCCCATTGTGTACACACTTAATCCACAAACTTATTACTCAATTCAAAACCTCTGAGACTTAAATTCATTAATAGCAGTACTACCTCTTTATACCTATATAATATTTTAAGCATTTTTTTAAAGTTTTTCACATCTCCTCTATGTCCCTCCCTTTCTCTCAACATATTCATATTCCTCTATAAATAGATGGTCCTTTAATCTCTAAAATAACATTAATTTTTACGTTTCTTTTTTTTTTCTGGTCTCTTTTCATTCCCCTTTCCCTTTCTTCTTTTTCTCTCTCTCTCTACTTGCATCCTACCCACCCTATTTCCTGCATTGTGATTAGGACATAGTTAACTCTCCCTGTGCCTCCCCACACCAATCTATTCCTATTTTTTACCCACATCTCTCCCTAACCCTAATAATTTCTGGTTTTCCAAATTCTTCTCTGCGGTTCGAAGCCCTTTAACATATAGTTGTTTGATGTCGAATAGATGTATCTGTTGAACTAGAGTGTATCTGTAGACTATTGACGGTACAAATGCAAACTTTGGTTGATGGTTGCCTTAAGATAGTGTTCTAGCACAAAACTGGTGCTATCTTCATCTCAAATGGGCAGAGTAAGCCGGAAAAACACAAGAAAAATGGCAAATTCGGGTATCTCAATTCCCAATCTTGATAATCAGGGGTTAGAAGAGATAATGAATAATCCAGAGGAGAGTTCCCAAACAGCTCTACAAACACTGGTGGCAAACATGATAAATGAAAAGTTTGACAACGTACAAAGGACTCTGTATGAGCGTGATAGGGAGAGAGAGGAAGCATCCCAGAAGTTTATACAGGAATATCATAAGCGTGAGGAAGCTACTCAAAAACTGATACAGGATTTGCGTGAACAACTTGAAAATACTCAAAGAGAAAGGGAGGAATGGCGTGAGCAGGCTGAGAACACTCAAAGAGATCTGCAGGAATCCCACGAACGGGAGGAAACTAATCAAAGAGTAATACAGGAATTGAGAGACCAGGTAGAGAACACACAAAGATCACTAAAGGCATTCATGGAATCCATTAACAAAGAGCTGAAGGAAGTCAGGGAGACCACAAAGGGAATGCTGAATGGAACCCAACAGAAGGAATGGGAGCCCAAAGAAACCATAACCAATCAACTAAGCGATTTGAGGACAAACACTGAACACCAAATTAAGGAAGTAAAGAAATTCATACAAGACCTAAAACAGAGCTTCAACAAAGAACTTGAAGCCATCAAAGCTGACCAACTAGAAGGAAAAGAGATAAAAAACAAAGTAGAGAGTCTTGACAGCAGGTTAGACCATGCAGAAGATCGAATCTCAGGGATTGAAGACAGCCTAGATATTATAGAGAAAGAACATACAACCATCCAAGACAAGTCCAAGAAGTATGATAGATCTATCCAACACCTGGAAGACACCATCAGAAGGCCTAATCTAAGGATAATGGGTGTAGAGGAGCACCTAGAAACAGAAGTTAATGGTCTAGGAAATTTGTTTAACAGGATCCTAGCAGAGAACTTCCCAAACATGCAAAAAGATAGGCCTGTCCAGATACAAGAAGCCTTTAGAACCCCAAATAGACCAGACCAGAATAGGACATCCCACCGCCACATTATAATCCACACAGGATCAACTCAGAACAAGGAAAAGATCCTTAAAGCTGTCAGAGAGAAAAGGGTAATGACTTATAAAGGGAAACCAATTAGAATCACCTCAGATTTCTCAGCAGAGACAATCAAAGCAAGAAGAGCCTGGAATGATGTATGCCATGCCCTAAAAACAAACAACTATCAACCAAGAATACTGTACCCAGCTAAACTCTCCTTCATAACTGAAGGCCAAATAAAAACCTTCCATAGCAAAGAAAAATTGAAACAATACATCTCCACCAAACCAGCCCTACAAAAGATTCTTAAAGATGTCCTACACATAGAAAACCAACAAGACCGCAATAAAGGCCAAGAAACTGCACCCAAACTGAGAATCCAAGAACCATAGGAAGAACCCAGTTTTCGCAGCCCCCAAGAAGGTAGATAACATGGCAGGAACTCCCAAATACCTCTCAGTCCTATCTCTTAATGTTAACGGACTGAACTCTCCAATTAAGCGACATAGACTGTCTAGTTGGATTAAAAAACAAGACCCTTCTATCTGCTGCCTGCAGGAGTCACATCTTGCCCGTAAAAACAAACACATTTTCAATGTTAAAGGCTGGAACAAAATCTACCAAGCAAACGGACCCCATAAACAGGCGGGAGTTGCAATCCTAATATCAGATAAAATAGACTTCAAATTAAAATTCGTGAAAAGAGATAAAGAAGGTCGCTACATACTAATTAAAGGATCTCTCCTTCAGGAGGATATTACAATTCTAAATATCTATTCGCCAAACAATGGAGCACCCAAATTTATCAAAGAAACACTACTTTCCCTCAAATCCCATATAGATCCAAAGACATTAATTGTTGGGGATTTTAACACACCACTCTCCCCACTAGATAGATCAACTCGGCAAAAACTCAACAGAGAAACCGCAGATCTAAACAGCTGCATAGATCAACTAGACTTAACAGACATTTACCGAACATTTCACCCAGCAGCATCAGAATACACGTTTTTCTCAGCAGCACATGGAACGTTTTCTAAAATAGACCACATTTTAGGCCACAAAGCAAACTTGTCTAAATTCAGAAACATTGAAGTTATACCTTGCATTCTCTCTGACCACAAGGGAATAAAATTAGAACTCAACACCAAAAGCCACCAAAGAAAGTCCGGTATCACATGGAGGCTGAACAACACACTGCTGAATCATGAGTGGGTCATGGAAGAGATTAGAAAGGAAATTCAAATGTTCATGCTATTCAACAAAAATGAACACACAAAATACCAGCTCCTCTGGGACACAGCAAAGGCAGTACTCAGAGGCAAGTTTATAGCTCTGAGCTCCTACATCAACAAATTGGAGAGATCTGAAACTAACAATTTAATGACACATCTAAACCTCCTTGAAAAAGAGCAGCAAGATAAACCCCAATCCAGTAGACAGAAAGAAATAATCAAAATTAAATCAGAATTAAATGAATTAGAATCCAAAAAAACTATAGAAAGAATTAACAAAACAAAGAGTTGGTTCTTCGAAAAACTTAACAAAATTGACAGACCCTTAGCAAATCTTATCAGAAAAAGAAGAGAACACACCCAAATTAATAAACTCAGAGATGAGAATGGAAACATCACCACGGAAACAACCAAGATTCAGAACATTATAAGGGAATACTTCTCAAAACTTTATGCTAATAAGTTTGAGAACTTGACAGAAATGGACCTTTTCCTAGCAAATATTGACATGCCAAAACTAAACCAAGATGAGTTAAACCATCTTAACAGGCCCATATCAAGCATTGAAATAGAAACAGCAATAAGAGACCTCCCAGCTAAGAAAAGTCCAGGACCAGATGGTTTTACAGCGGAATTTTACAAGGCCTTCAAAGCAGAGCTCACACCAATTCTCCTCCAACTCTTCAATGAAATTGAAAGAGAAAGCTCACTACCGAACACATTCTATGAAGCCATCATAACCCTCATCCCAAAACCAGGCAGGGACTCATCAAAGAAAGAGAACTATAGACCCATTTCTTTGATGAACATTGATGCAAAACTTCTCAACAAAATTTTGGCCAACCGACTTCAACAATTCATCCAAAAAATCATACACCACGATCAAACAGGATTCATTTCAGGGATGCAAAGCTGGTTCAATATACGCAAATCAATTAATATTATTCATCACATCAACAGGAGCAAGAATAAGGACCACATGGTTATCTCAATAGACGCAGAAAAAGCATTCGACAAGATCCAACACCGCTTTATGATGAAGGTTTTGGAAAAATTAGGAATCCATGGAACATTCCTCAATACAATAAAGGCTGTATATGACAAACCTACAGCCAGCATTATACTCAATGGTGAAAAACTAAAGCCATTTCCTCTTAACTCAGGAACAAGACAAGGATGCCCACTCTCTCCACTTCTCTTCAATCTAGTATTAGAATGCCTAGCTACAGCAATAAGACAAGATGCAGACATAAAGGGGATCCAAATAGGGAAAGAAGAAATAAAACTCTCCCTCTTTGCAGATGACATGATCTTGTACTTAAAGAATCCCATAGACTCCACTCCCAAATTACTCAAGCTGATTCAAAACTTTGGCAAAGTAGCAGGTTATAAAATTAACCCCCAAAAATCAATGGCTTTTCTGTATGCCAACAATGAGAAAAGTGTGGCTGAAATTAGGAAAGCAACTCCATTTGTAATAGCCCCACAAAAAATAAAATACCTAGGAATTAACTTAACTAAAGAAGTGAAGGACCTCTATGATGAAAACTTTAAAATCTTGAAAAAGGAAATCAACACAGAACTTAAAAAATGGCAAAACCTCCCATGCTCCTGGATTGGAAAGATTAACATCGTGAAAATGGCAATACTTCCCAAGGCTATCTACAAATTCAACGCAATACCTATCAAAATTCCACCCTCATTCTTCAAGGAAATAGAAGAGGCAATCCAAAAATTCATATGGAACAATAAAAGACCCCGAATAGCAAAAACGCTCCTCAACGGAAAGAACACTGCTGGAGGAATATCAATACCAAATTTCAAACTCTACTATAAAGCCATAGTAATCAAAACAGCTTGGTATTGGCATAAGAACAGACCTCAAGACCAATGGAATAGAATTGAAAACCCAGAAATGAACCTACAGACCTATAGCCATCTAATCTTCGATAAGGGAGCTAAAACAATAGAATGGAAGACAGACAGCCTCTTCAGTAAATGGTGCTCTCAAAACTGGTTAACTACATGTAGAAAACTAAAGCTAGATCCTTATATATCACCCTGCACCAGAATCAACTCCAAATGGATCAAAGACCTTGAACTCAAAGCAGACACTCTGAAAACATTACAGGATGGAATAGGAGAAACCCTGGGTCTCCTTGGCTCAGGCCGAAATTTTCTGAATAGAGACCCGGAAACACAACAAATCAAAGAAAGGTTGGACAAATGGGATTGTATAAGGTTGCAGAGCTTCTGCAGGGCAAATGACATAGCTAGCAAGATCAATAGAAAGCCCACGGACTGGGAGAAGATCTTTACTAGCCATACAACGGACAAGGGTCTCATATCTAAAATATACTTGGAACTCAAAAAATTAAACCACCCAACAACAAATCCTCAAAGAAACAACTGCCCAATAAATAAGTGGGCGAAAGACTTAAAGAGAAACTTCTCTGAAGAAGAAAGAAGGATGGCCAATAGACACATGAAGAAATGTTCAACATCCCTAGCCATAAAAGAAATGCAAATCAAAACAACATTGAGATATCACCTCACTCCAGTTAGAACAGCAAAAATCAAGAACTCTAACAACAACAGATGCTGGAGGGGATGTGGACAGAAAGGAACCTTACTTCATTGTTGGTGGGAATGTAAACTTGTTCAACCACTTTGGAAAGCAGTATGGAGGTTCCTCAAAAGACTCCACATAGAGCTCCCCTATGACCCAGCAATCCCACTTTTGGGCATTTACCCTAATGTTTACAAAAAAGACCACACTAAAGCTACCAGCACAACTATGTTTATTGCAGCATTATTTACCATAGCTAAGATATGGAACCAACCCAGATGCCCCTCAATAGATGAATGGATCAAGAAAATGTGGTATATCTACACAATGGAATTCTATGCCTCCATCAGAAAGAATGACATTGCCCCATTTGTTAGGAAATGGAAAGGCTTGGAAAAAATTATATTAAGTGAAGTAAGCCAGGCCCAAAGAAACATAGGTCCCATGGTTTCCCTTATCTGCAATATCTAGTATAGGTATGAGTCAAGCGGAAAAAGTCAGAGAAGGTGATGTTAGGAAAACGAACCCTCAAATATGTATTTTAATGTTTTTGTTTCTTCCATGCATGTGTTTCTAACGCATTTATAAGATTATTTCTTGGTTGCTTTGTATGTCCCTCCCCCACAGTTTAACCCCTGCTTTCACTATATTTGATGTCAGTATAACATGTGGAGGAGATGGGGACAAACAAGTCGTTTAAGGATTCAGGTGGACCTGTTGCAACAATGAGAAGTACAAAATGTCATGTCAAAAGCAGCTTTACAATGTCGGAGGGGGGGAGGGGGGGTATGATTGGGTGGGGGGGAGGGGGGAGGCTGGGAAGGGAGGTGAAGGGTAAACAAAGGAGGAGGCTGCAATGCTTGGTAAGAAATGTATGCATTATCCTGACCATGTAATTGTAACCCCTCTGTACAGTATGTTCTCAAATAAAATAAAATAAAATTTAAAAAAAAAAAAAAAAAGAATGGTATCTGTGAAAACAGAAGAAAGAGTAAATTGCTGCTGCTTTGCAATTACACACAAGAAAAGCTTTGCATTTGCGTTGTAAGCATAGGACACTTCCCCCGAAGTAAATAGCAATCAGCTAAACGTCTGTTCAACCAACATGGCCTCACATCATTAGGCAACACTCATAGGGGCACCAACCTTGCTTATCAGTTGCTACGTGGTGGTTTGTAAATGTACTCATCATCCATGTAGCTAATGTATTTTGAAAATAAGTGGGCATGACTTCTACCCTGGGCTCATTCTGCTTCCTCTAGACCATTAGGATATAAACTGACCTAGAATAACTCCACTTCATGACACAGGGTCTCTGATTTTGTTTAAAACTGCAGGGTATTTTTATTCTGCCCAGTCTGCAAAACTGTAACTGTCTAAACATATACAACTTTGAAATGGTGATATCTTACTAAGAAACAGACAGTTCGCTGGTAATCTTATCTCTAGGCTATTTTAATTTCTGACAGATGTACAAATGAGGAAAAGGCAAAAGACAAACATCCTGTTGATCATGAGAATCGGAGTAAACAACCTACTCTGTATTTGGACCTTATCAGAAGTTCTTAATCACACTCTTCTCTTTTTCCCTATTAGTTTTATAGAAAAATAGTTTTATAGAAAAATAATTTTTCTATTTCTATTAATAGAGTCCTGTGGCATGATCTGAAAATGAAATGTGTTTTTCATAAATCTTTCTGAACTTTTGTCTTCAAATAAAAGAGCTGCATGTGCTACAAAAAAACAAGTGTCAGAAGACCAGAAGTCAGAACAAATTTCAGCAAAGCTGATCAAGGTTACCTTACAAATTGATAACAAGGCAAAAAATTCTTTCAAACTCATACATTTCACAGAACTAGTCCAGTGTTAAAGGTTTGTAGTCATTGTTAAATCAATGAAGTGAAACAAAAAAGTAATGATTTTCTAAACAGAATGTACAAAATAAATTACTATCCAACGACCTATTTCAGTTTAATAGGGACTTCTTTTAAGAGTATATATTGGTTTTCAGATGTGGATAATGAATTTGGCTCTAACAGGACTTTTGGGGGACAGTATAAGAGGGTCGAGTGTTTGGTCTGCATTCTACCACATGATCCATGCTTCTCCAGCTCTTTTAACCTCAGATGTTTTTTCAGATAAAATATTGTACTTTTATTTAGGAACTAACTTGGGCTGAAATTTGTTTATTGCTGCTTACTAAGTATCTAGGACCACAAGTATGAGCACATCAGTATCATATCTAGTTGTTGTTTTTTTAATTTAGATAAGATCTTACTACTTTTTTGGGAGGTTGTGGGGGTCAGGGTTGGCCTGGAACTAGGTCCTCTTACCTGATCTCAAATAGCTGTGACTATAGGCAGACACATGATGCCCAGCCTTGAAACACAATTTTTATATTAAACACAAATGAACTTTGCATTCGAAATCTGCTGCATACATTGGCACAAGGTTGAGTTAAAAAATAGTTTTGTCTTTCTGAGCTCCTTGTAACAGAGTTTAGTACCTCTTTTATGTTCTAAATAACCACAGATGATCATTTACATTTAAATTGGTAAAGGTTTTTCCTTCAAGATTTCATAAAAAAATGTTTGGATTAGTTAAAGGAAATTTGTTCATTAGGGAAGCCTAGCTGTTGCTAAGAATAATTGGAATTAAATGAATTGTTTATATCAAACAATTACTTTAAGTTCTCTATGATTTACAGAATTTACTCCAGGCTACAGAACAATTTTGCACGAATGTCGACAGTTTGGTTGTATCACAAATTTTATTTTATCATGAGGCAGCAGGAAATTCCTCTTAGTGCAAAACTAATAATCAATTTTTTTTGAAAATCAGAATAAAATTGAAGGAACATGTTTAAGGCCAATCTATTTTAAAGCTGCTCTCTTTTAAACTCTTATTTTACAGTTAAAGCCTCTTCTCAAATGTTTAATCAGCCATAATACTCTTTGCAATACATAGTTTTCCTGAGAAGTACTGAATTTATTCTTTTAGTGTGGATTTCTCTATTTTGGCTAACTATCCAACTACAAATTGGGTATATTAAGGACTTCTGGATTATAAAACTGACTCAAGTCAGTTTTGTTTTTTTTAAATAAATAAAATGAAAATCATTTTGTCTAAGCACTTTAAAAACTTTCCATCTGTAGTTTTTTAACCCATGTTTAAAGTGGCCTGCTTTGCCATGTGTGGACACCATAAATAAGAAACAGAAGTCTGTGCAGAATTCCTCCGCATCTGTGGTCCCTGAGCTCAGGAATCAGGGCAAGTTAGGTCAAACACCACTGACACTAGACTCCAGCAAGACTAAAACTAATGGTCATGCTGAGAGGATTAAAATTCCAGCAGGAAGTAATTTGTATACTTTTTTCATTACATAGGAGTCTCATCACTGACAAGAAATTGTAATCTTTTCCTTAGGAAGTGCAGAGAAAAATATGACCCAGGGTCTGGTAGTGAAGAGGCCAGGAAAGTATTTCTGCAGACTGGAGAGCACTTTCTTCATTGGGGAAATCAGAATAGATTCCCAAAGAAAAGTGGTTGTCTTCAGTCTATACTGGAGCTGTACTCACTACAGCGAACCGTATTCAAAGCAGGGAGCTTATCTCGGTGGTAATCACTAAGCTTGGTCTTTTCTTTATGCAAGTAATGTGAAGTATGACTATCACTGAGTAGTTGGATGATTAGTTTTTAGTTTTACTGATCACAATAAAATAGTTTTATTAGTCTAACTATTCTAACTATTAAAATAATCAATGCATTCTATTCAATTTAAACAATAACCAAAAATGATACCTATAATCAAATAAATAAAATACTACAAATAAAATACCCACTTTAATAGAAAAACTATTTTCATAAGGATGAGAAAATATTTTTATTGTCTAATGACATTACTTTCATGAGTGTACTTATCCATTTGCTTGCTGATGAACATGTAAGTCTTTTCCAGTTTGGGGCTACTGAAAAATTAATCTGGTAGGAAATTTCATGTACAAATCACCAATATGAGTATTTTTTTTTCTTTTTTTGTGAAGAAAATGAACTTCATTTATAGAGAAATTACATTACTGTATTTAAATTTAGTGTGGAAAGTGAACATATCATAGGGATTTAAAATTGTGATGTGTATCTAAAAATGAATATAACTGATTCTACGCTGCATAGGCCTTAAAATTTCACCAGGATTCCAGGAACCTTGATTTTTATATCACTCTAACTTCTCTATCTTGTTTTAGCAGGGGTAGCATTGATCAAGATAGATTGTATTCATAAACTACTTTGTTAAATGACAATTCCTTTGTACAACTACCTAAAGATAGTAATAAAAAGAAAAACAATTAACAAGAAGCAGTATTTGTTAATTTTTCTGTGTATTAATGCATATTTTAGGGAAAGTGGATCAATGTAAACGTATGACTTTGTGAACTAATAAGCTTTCATTGTATCTCTTTCCCTATCTCATCTCTAATATGTTCTTTAAATTTGAGTAAACACAATATAACACATTTGTCTAATCACCCAGTGATGTGCAGCTGAGTTATTT
The DNA here is from genome assembly GCF_019054845.1 of Dipodomys spectabilis. Taxonomy (NCBI): domain Eukaryota; kingdom Metazoa; phylum Chordata; class Mammalia; order Rodentia; family Heteromyidae; genus Dipodomys; species Dipodomys spectabilis. Next base: position 15,690,150 of record NW_024870758.1, on the reverse strand, counting down.
CCAATACTTAATTAAACAATGCTGGAATGCACAGTCTTATGTAATTAGCTTTGCTTATTAGTCTTATTGTTTCTCTAGGATGAATTCCTAGAAATAGAATTCCTGAGTCACACGCAGTGCAGATTTTCAAGACTTTTGATAAATGTGACCAAATTGTTTTTTAGTAAGGATACAATAATTGTTATCTCCAACAGCATTTTCTTAGTGCTTATTTTTCTGTTTTTTCTCATTAGCTGAGTATGACATCATTTTTCTTTACAGGTATTAATTTAGTAGAGAAAATCCACATTTTAATTTTCATTTCTTGAATAATTACTGGAATGAGCTAAAAAGTTTATAGGTTATTTCTTCTTTGTTAATTTCCCATTTTTGTATATCTTTTCCTTTCAGTTCCTCATTTTTATGTTATTCATGTATGATATTAGCTCTTTGTTGTACATACTGTAGCAATTTTTCCACATATCCTTTGACTTTTTCTTCTAAATGTCATTGCTAAGCTGTTTCTAAATCATTTCTGAATGAAATGATAGAAAGGTAGACATGTGCAAACATACTGGATTAGAACACAGTGTGGTAAAGTAAATGATCAGAGAAGCCATATTTTGAAGGATAAAATCTTGGAGTCTTAATTACACAGCAGTCTGCAGGCAGCTCATTGTAACAAAGGCCTGTAGCCTGCAAATAAACTTAACACAGCTAGGAAACAGGCCAGAGAGGAAAGAAAGAACAAAAACAATACCAACAAACCAATTCAACTCCTATAGGGAGCTGAGGATGGGAGACAAGCCAGGAGACAGGACACAGAACTCATGGTGCCTATTCTTGTCTGGGCCTAAATAGGGTCAGGGCAGGGGGCAGGGTCACAGGAAATTCCTAGTCCCAGGCACTGGACTAACAGGTTCTGTAACCTATCAGCTAAGTGCCCACCGCCTCCTGAGATTCGGGCATGCCCATCACCTGGGAGGTGGGCACCATGTGACCAATATGGCACCAGCCAGAACTGACCTTCCACTTCAACAGAACAGTAATTAAATTCTGATCTTTTCGTAATGCTCACAAGTTTATAGTCAATTCTCCCCATTTAGATTGTCTTGAATTTGATCTACTGATAGGTGTGGCTCACCAACACAGAAATAGTATTTGGAAATGTAGTCTCATTTTATAAGGAAAACATTATTTTCCTCCATACTTTTAGTGTTTTTAGGTCATAAAACATAGTATAATTTCTCTGCACATTCTTACAAGATCCAAACCAAATTCGCGAAAGCTGAACTACTTTTGTAATCACACAACGACAGTGGTCTTTCCGTGCAAGTCAGCACCCAGTCCTGCAAGAAGAGTTATAGAAAGATGCAATTCTCAGTTTCAGGGCTCTCTCCATCCAATTAACATATTGGTGAGTCTAGCTACATGAACAACTTGTGTTTTCACAGAAATACCAAATACTTCATAGAACTGAACAAATTTCACTTGTATCTGTTCAACTAATGTTTTCCTTAATATTTTTTTTGTGTGTGGAGGCAGTCACTTAACCATTAAAGTATGTCACAGTGATTTCCAGGGTGATTTGTATGTATTGTTCATCCTGTCCTCCCAGCAACTGTAAGGAGGTTGATTAACATGCTCAAGATTGCAAAATTTGTAAATAGAGGAGACAAACAAGACTCTGGCTGTTAGGTTCCAGAACTTGCACTATTTACCCGAACTGCCTTCCAGCAAGGTGCACCTACACAGCATGAAACAGGACAGATGGGTTTGAACACATGGATATACAGAGCCTTTCTCTATTGGAGGTGGAGCACATGCAAATGTCAAACCAACTTTCCTACTCACCATCCCAGAGAGATGATCTGTTCTTCCTGGAGTTTGGAAACCACAGTACTCAGAAAATCTTATCTAGAGAAGTGCCAAAGAAAACAAATGGGCAAATGTGAGCTTTAGAATAAAAATGTAACCTTTTAATGCTGAAAATTCAGTGCTAGAACATAAAACTTACATGCATAATTTGCATTTTCAAGTCTTCCATGGTTAATTTCCTTTAGTGAACTGAAGAAATTAACTTAAGCACTTATTCTGCATATTACATAGCCAGTGCTCCAACATTTTTTTTTTTGCTGGAATTTCTAAGTAGCCTGTATTCTGATTACCATTTGCTCCAAATTTTTCTTAGGAGCTCATCTTCTCCAATTGATGTGCTTGATTTGCTGTTTCCCTTTCACTGACCTTTTCCAAGGAATGGATACACAGGCTAGTGCATGGGACGATTATATACTTAAAGATCTCAATGAGAGGTAAGAAAGAAAACTTGAAATTAAATTTTCGACATCATGATAGTTATACAGTATAGCTACCACATCCTGTAATTTTTCTCTGTCCATCTGTCAGCTCTGCTTCCAACTTCTGCCAAAGACAGAGTCATCCAGTCTCTACAGTGAACCTTTTCCTGTTTCTCAGCCATAAAATGTGCTAACAAGCAAGTCCTCCCTCCAAGCCAAACCCCATTCTCTCAGTACAGGCAGTCACGGCCAACTGTCAAGAACAGTATCAGAATCACTTCCATACAGAAAGGAACAATTGCTAATATTGTCATTCTCCTGCAAATATCTTAATTTTTAAAATGATATTTAAGCACATTTCAACGAGGGAGAGTTTCAAATTGGATCTCAAATTTGCTATTTTTAGAAATATCAGAGATGGAAATAATAAAGAAAAAGAGCAGAGTGTGAATGCTGTGATTTGTCCCCAGTCAGCCATTGGCAATATGCTACACCCTAAAATCATCCAGTTTTCTGTTTACTTGTTTGTTTCGTATTAGCTCCTATAGAGAAGGCAATGATTCTTTGGATAAGGGAGATGGTTGTTTCGGAATGTTTCCTGCTTAGATATTTTAGATGGATATTCATTGTCTAAATGAGAAGCAGCAAAATAACCAGAAATAGCATGACAAAATAAATAAGCAAAAATAGAAAAAGCAAAAACAAAATTATATTTAACCTTTCCTCTATTTGTTTGTTACTTGTGGTAGACAACGTACTATAGTACAATATAATCAGAATGCAGTAAAAAGAAAAAAGAGGCCTGGATTCTAAAGAAGGAATCTACACATTGCCATCAACATTTCCCTAAATCAACAGCTACAAAGTAAAGGAGGTATCACTGGATTGTATCTTGGGTTCCTTTGGCCTTAAAAATTACTATAGACTTAATCAACTTAACAGCCCAGCAACAATCATGGTACATTGTCAGACACCTGATACTAATGTAAGTTATTCATTTCCTTCCTAGGAATGTCGTAAGATGAGAAATGAGTCCATCCTAGAATGCCCTATAGCATCCCTAAATGACCCCTTGGGGGCATCCTCACTTTAAAGACGTGCCAATGCAAGAGTTATCTGATCCTTTGCCTCAATTCAGGAGGCTCTTAGAGCTTCAACCATGCTCTCAGGTCATGATAAGCAGTGAAAGCCATTATTGCAACTTTATGTTCTCTAAGTTCTGTCAGATGCCACTGCCCTTACTCTACTCATATGTGTTGTTGCTGAGATCACTGCACTATATCCCCTCAACACCCAATTCTCCCTCTCTAAATCAGGAAACTCTCTAGGAAGTTTGGTGGGGCTGGGAATGTGATCTAGTGGTAGAGTGCTTGCCTAGCATGCATGAAGCCCTGGGTTTGATTCCTCAGTACCACATGAACAAAAAAAGCCAGAAGTGGTACTGTGGCTCAAGTGGCAGAGCTAGCTAGCCTTGAGCCAAAGAAACACAGGGACAATGTTCAGGCCCTGAGTTCAACCCTAGGACTGGCAAGAAGAAGAAGGAGGAGGAAGGAGGAGGGAGGAGGAGGGAGGAGGAGGAGGAGGAGGAGAAGGGGGAGGAGGAGGAGGGGGAGGAGGAGGGGGAGGAGGAGGGGGAAGAGGAGGGGGAGGGGGAGGAGGATGAGGAGGAGGAGGAGGAGGAGGAGGGGGAGGAGGGGGAGGGGGGAGGAGGAGGAGGAGGAGGGTCTTGTTCCCAGACCATACTCAATGGTGTACTGCCACTTGCAGATATTAGCCACCCCAGAAATGCCAAGATCTTCTTGAGTTTAGTTGTAGATGAAGTATTTGCCAACAAAAGAATAATTCAGGAAAACATAATTTCCCCCATGGGAAGGTAAGGAAGACTTGTCTTGACACAGCTTTGTACAAATAAAAATAAGACTTATTCTGTACTGGGAAGAAAAGGATATTACCATATAAAATTAAATTCTGATTTAAATTCTTCTTTTCTTTACTATTTAAAAATGCAAGGTGAGGACTGGTGGCTCACACCAGCAATCCTAGCTACTTAGGAGGCTGAGATCTGAGGATCAAAATTGGAAGCCAGTCTAGGTAGGAAAATCTGTAAGATTCTTATCTCAATAAATTATGGAGGAGGAGGAGGAGGAGGAGGAAGAGGAGGAGGAGGAGGAGGAGATGGAGAAGGAGAAGAGGAAGAAGAAGAAGGAGGAGAAGGAGGAGGAGGAGAAGGAGAAAAGAAGGAGAAGGAGAAGGAGGAGGAGAAGAAGGAGAAGAAGAAGGACGAGGAGGAGGAGGAGGAGGAGGAGGAGGAGGAGGAGGAGGAGGAGGAGGAGGAGGAGGAGGAGGAGGAGGAGGAGGAGGAGGAGGAGGAGGAGGAGGAGGAGGAGGAGGAGGAGGAGGAGGAGGAGGAGAAGGAGGAGGAGAAGAAGAAGAAGAAGAAGAAGAAGAAGAAGAAGAAGAAGAAGAAGAAGAAGAAGAAGAAGAAGAAGAAGAAGAAGAAGAAGAAGAAGAAGAAGAAGAAGAAGAAGAAAGAAGAAGTTTGGTGTGTATTTCAAGGAAATGACCCCAAAAATTGGATTTTGAAGCTGGATCCAGTACTGACTGACAGGGGACCCTATCATAGGACAAACAAAATACAGGTGGCATTCTATAGCAGCACAACTGCTTTAACTGGTGAACTCAGAAAGGATGCCTTTGGAATAGTAAATGCTAGTGGGTGCCACATTGCAGGTACAAAATGATTTAAGAAAAGTGGTAGCTATTAGAACAATGAAATAGGAAACTTTTGTTGAAATCCATCTCTATATATTGTAAAGACATAAGAAAAGTCTGAACATGATACCATGTAACAAAAAGCCTATAGGCTATATATGAAGACTCTGACTTCCTGAAGGGTATAAAAAAAGATTAGCCTTGTTTAAGGATTTAATTATTCAGCATAGTTGAAAGATGTTGAGTCCTCATTACTACATACTCTGTTGGACCAAGATCTGCTGTGCCTAGTTAGGAGCAGGGAACCTTACTGCATTGTTGGTGGGAGTGTAAACTTGTTCAACCACTTTGGAAAGTAGTATGAAGGTTTCTCAAAAGACTCCACATAGAGCTCCCCTATGACCCAGCAATCCCACTTTGGGGCATTTACCCAAATGATCACAAACAAGACTGTACTACACCTACCAGCACAACTATGTTTATTGCAGCATTATTTACCATAGCTAAGATATGGACCTAACCCAGATGCCCTCAGTAGATGAATGGATCAAGAAAATGTGGTATATATACACAATTGAATTCTATGCATCAATCAGAAAGAATGACATTGCCCCATTTGTTAGGAAATGGAAAGACTTGGAAAAAAATTAAGTGAAGTAAGCCAGGCCCAAAAAAACATACGTTCCCGTGGTTTCCCTTATTTGCAATTACTAGTAAATGTCTGAGACAAGTAGAAACGGTCAGATAAGTTGATGTTAGGCAAAATGAACCCCAAGATAAGGATTCAAATGTTTATTCTTTCTTGCAATTGTTTCTAACATGTTTATAAGATAATTTCTTTGTTGCTATATCCTCTCTCCTGGTATAATCCCTGTTTTCACTGTATTTGATGTTGGTATAATTTGGGGAGGGGAAGGGAAAAAAACAATTGTTTAACTAGGAATACAGGTGGACCCATTGCAACAATGAGATGTACAAGACGTTATGTCGAAAAACGAACCTTACAACTTTGCTGGGGGGTGGGGGGAGGAATGGAAAGGGATAGGAAGGGGAAACAAAGGAGGAAGCAACAATGCTTGATAAGAAATGTACTCATTACTTGCTCATGTAATTGTAACCCCTCTGTATGGTATTTTCACAATTAAAAAAAAAAAAAGATGGGCACTGGACACTGAAATAGGAGTGGCTGAATTGATACACTTCATAAGCATGATATCCAACAGTCTTCAGAGCCTTTTTGTTGTATAGAAGCAATTTGATTTCTCTCTCTGAGAAGCTCACTCTTTCCTTTCAGCTGAAGACAATACACAGAGAACATCCTTTCCAATTTTTCCTCTGACATTAAGATCTACTCATCTCTCCTTTCCTTACTACAAGACCAATAATATAGATCACGTTCCAGTGAAACCAAGCTTGGAATATGGTGGGTCTAAGGAAGAAATGGAATAGTATATTTTATCTAAAGGTGTTAGGCCAGGGTGGTATAAGGATGAGACCCTTAAATTTGAATGAAGGAATTATCACTATGGGAACACCAAAAATCTAACATGCTATTAAGTGTACCTCTTAGAAGCTTGAAGATAGTGATGGCCCACACTATGGAAAATAGAAATTATAAAAAGACATTGTAAGTGGTAGAACTATGATCAAATGGCTGGGACAACTGAACATGATGGCTAGATCTTCTATGTAAGGTATCAAAACCTATCCGTCAGCTTTATTCCATCAGAGAACCTGAGGATATCTCATTTACTGAAGAGACAAAGTTTGCAAGCAGAATGCCAGAATCACAGACAAATTTGCTGGGGGTGATTGGAGAAATGCCATTATCAAACTAATCTCCAACACAGCAAAATGGATTGTATCAAGAATGTAAAAACAGCAAAATGGATTGTATCAAGAATGTACAAACATTTCACTTCTGAAAGACTTTAAAATTATTAATGCCTGGAATCATACCTTAATTAGAATAGGCTGCAAAGGGGGCATCAGAATTTAAAAAAAAAAATAAAAACTTACCCAGGCAGGGCACCAGTGACTCACACTTATAATCCTAGTTACTCAGGAGGCTGAGACATCTGAAGATCATAGTTAGAAGCCAGCCCAGGCAGGAAAGTGAGACTCTTATCTCCACCAAAAACTACCAAAAAAAGCCAAAAGTGGAGTTGTAGCTCAAGTGGTAGAATGCTAGTTTTAAGCAAAAGAAGCTCAGGAATAGTGTCCAGGCCTTGAATTCAAGCCCCCAGGAACCCCAAAAAAAGATTTTTTTTCCAACTTGGTCAGGGGAGGAGTTGAGAGGAAAGGGAAAGAGGGAGAAAAATGAGGGAGGCAGTGACAAGTTAGACAAGAAATGTTCTCACTCCCTTACTTAGGTAACTGTAACCCCTCTTACATCACCTTGACAATAAACAAAATTTTTTAAAAGAGCTTAGCTAAGTTAGTCTAACATATAGCAGAGTTTGGGGGACTGCTGGATTAAATATTAGAGGCCAAATACTAAAGGGTAACCATCAAATAAGGTGAACATAATTACCATAATGAACTACCAGATTCAAGTGTTATCTAGGGGACCTGAGCCATATGCAGTGAGAACAAATTATTCCTCAAAGCAACATGAGTGGGCAGTCAACAGGGGACTGCTGGAACATTCAAGGGAGATCAACTTTTGAAGAACAGAAAATAAAGGATTCAGCCAAACCCAAAGTCATGATTCCTTATCCATTTTCTGGATGCCACATGAGACCCAAAACACATTGATAAGGAAACTTAGTCTTTAAATAGAATCAATCAAATCACTATAATATCTCCAAATTTCCTATGACTATTTACTTGGGTAAATTCACTAAACGGAAAGAAAGGCTCACACATTTGAAAGGCATCTGTACAGAAGTTCTCAGCTTACTTTGGAACCTAACGACAGGAAATAGGAAGATCCTTTTTCTGCTGTGAAAATGGGAGCTTTTAGAAGCCAAGCAGTGGAAGGGACTTGAATTAGGCACAGTTCACAAAAGTGACCTCACCCCAGCCCCAGCAGGTACTTTTCATGTACCAGAATATATAATTGGATAACATGCTAGGTATGTCAGCAATTGACCTTATCTCTACCTTGTTTCTTCTGGTCCAAAGGATTAGACCTATTGTCATGGTAAGGTCAAGTAGAAAGCTTTATAATTATTTCTTTGCTACTCCAATCAATAAAAGGTCATGTCTTAGAACACTTTGTTGACATCTTTAAGGCTGTAAGGGAAAGAAAGGGACTAGCTCCTTATCATACTATAATTTAACTTACTAGTAGGCCCCTCCTTAACATGAGTGACACTAGAGGCCTGTCATAACCTAATTTAAGTAATAGTCTCAGAGCTTCCATGATGTATTTATTCAAGGAGATTAACATCATCCCTAGCACACTGATCTAGAAAATGCTCTTTACCTTTTCTCCTTACCAAGAAGACAACTTGTATTCACAAGATTTATGATCTTGTCCTGTGGCATGGTGGCTTTCTTCACCACTGTCATTTACACAATATGAAGTGATCTTGGGTCACAAAGAATATCACTAGTTTACCTATATCCAAAGATCATGTTAGTTGTGCAGGATGAGCCAGAAGTTGCAAGTAAACACAAAAGGTTGGGAAGTCTTATGCATTGTAGAGCAGAAAATAAGCTATAAAGATTCCGTCTTACAAATTAGTAACATTTTAGTAGATCTAGTAGTTTGGTTCAAGCCAAGATATTTGCTCTAAATTAAAAGACAAAATATTTCATCCTATTTTTTTCTTACCATTAAGAAACAAACATCCGGTAGACTTCTTGGAGTTCTGAAGACACAATATTCCATTCCTGGGAATCCTCTACTCACTTACGAAGCAGCATGGAAGACTTAAAGGTACCACAGAGCTAGGAAATGAGGTTGTACAAGAAAAGTGTAATTAACTTGAAGCCATCATTGTTCCTATTTATGCAACAAGCAAGAAAAGGAGTTAGTGACAAAATAATATACTGTGATTATCAGGAGAGATTGTATTTTTCATGAAGGAGCAGACTCAAGATAGGCTTTGATAATCAATTTCCTATAGTAAATACTACAGATCACTTCAGCTCCTGTCTTGTTCTAGCTTATGATTAAATGAACAAACAAATACAGTAGCTTTGACTTAATCAAGCCTGGGTAATCAGGGCTCAGACCTTTGGGTGAATTGGATGTCCAACTGTATGTCCTAGTTGGTTTGCTGTTGTTATGCCTTACTACTACAGATTGAAAAATTTGTTAATAAGTTTATTTTGTCATGTGATTCTGTCCAAGGCTGAAGTACTCATTTGGTGATGGATTTCTTACTAGCAGAATACTGAGGGTGGTACTTGACATCACATGACAAGAAACATGGCAGACCTAATCAAACTGGCTTTCATAGCATATTCACCCTCAAAATCTACTAATCACAGGATGGATTCCGCTATCCAGGACAATAGAGACTTGGTCATCTCTTTTTTTTTTTTTTTTGTCTGTCTTGGGGCTGGAAATCACGGCCTGGACAGTGTCCCTGAGTTTCTTGGGCTCAAGGCTAATGCTCTACCACTTGAGTTACAGCTCCATTTCTGGTATTTATTTATTCATTTGTTTGTTGCTGGCAATTTATTGGAGATAACATCTCAGACTTTCCTCCCTGGGCTGGCTTTGAATCATGATCCTCAGCTCTCAGTGTCCTGAGTGGCTAGGATTAGAGGTATGAACCACCAGTGCCTGGACCCTAGTCATCTTTTAAAACTCTCCCTTCTTAATATTGCATAGTGGAGATTCAATTTCAGCATGGGTTTGGAAGGAAACAAAATGTATTCAAATTATAGCAGTTTGCTATCCTAATCCTCCCCAAAGCCTGAAGAACTCATTTCTCTGGCTGTCAGAGTGCTGCTTCCAGATGAAAGATTGTTGTGTAAATTACTCAGCAGAAACTGAAAGAAGCTTCCTGGTTCAAGTTTATGGTAAGATCTTCTCTGGGTGCAGCCAGGATAGTTCCATACAGGCCTCTTATTGCAGAGCTCTCTGATAGATGGGAAGAGAGGCAGACTCCAAACCTAATTTCAAATATGAATTCTTCCTAAAATAGCATGCAAATCATAAAGCATCTCCCTTACCATTGCATTTTCGTTCACTTTTTTTTATTGTGAAAATACTGTACAGAGGGGTTACAATTACATGGGCAAGACAATGAGTACATTTCTCATCAAGCATTGTAGCCTCCTTCTTTGTTTCCCCTTCCCATCCCATCCTCCCCCTACGCCCCCCCCCCCCACACCAAAGTTGTAAAGTTCGTTTTCATTTTCTATAGTGTGTGGTGGGACTTGAGAGAGGTTCTGGGGTAATGGTTACCTGAGGAGTTAACTCATACATGCCTCTATAGATCAGACTTCTTTTTTCCCTTGAGAAACAGCTAATGCTGTGTGTATGTATGTGTGTGTGTGTGTGTCTTTGTGTGTGTGTGTGTGTGTGTGTGAGATTGAGTGAGTAAAGATGTATATTCATAGCATGATAATCCACACAGTTGTATTTCGTAATAAATCACTTAATTCAGCACACTTGGAAGTCAGTTGGATTCTACACACAAGGGATGAGAAAATTCCACAGATCAATGAAGCATATAGGTTAAACTCTCTTGGTTGCATAATCCAATGACTTTCTCCACCAGATCCCATTAAATCTTTGTCATTAATATCCCACAAGAGCTCTGTCTATGCAAATACAAACAATTCTACAAGGTTGAATGTGGAGCAAATACTATCTTTTGAGTTAGTGAGACATGCAGTTCAAAAGGGGAAGGGAATGGAAAGAAAGATGACTAGAGTTTGAGAACCATAAAGTGAGGGAATGAAAGGGAATGGCTTGAAAGGCTCCTCCAGTGGGCATGGTTTCATGCAACCAAGAGAAAGAAGGTTAAATGGATTAAGGTTCACGAGTTCTGTGAAGATAGGTATTCCTACCATATAATTACTTGTGAATGTCTTTTCTAAGGAGTACTGTTTGAGAACGGACACAAGTTGAAAAGCCATCAATAGACTGTAGCACAATCACTCAGAATTTAAGTAACCCTGGACTGTTTAAATAAGTACTCCCCAGCCATGCCAGTCTGAATGTTTAGGGTCCCTGGGATACAGCTGTGTGTCTCATCCTATTAAATGACTTGCTTTCCTTGCCAGAAAACAAGAGTCAAAGAGCAGCCTAGATGTTTCCATACATTCCACCTGTTTAGTGTCTTTTACTTTTACATTGTAAATTCATGAATGAGGATGAAGCCTGGAAGTTTGTTCCTCTAGATACCTCCATGAAATCTACTGGTGCTGAACAGGAAATGGGAACACTTTAACTAGTATTTGTGAGACATTGTGACAAGTTCTAGCCAGTGAAACAATTCACAGACAAAGTGTTTCCTAGATTAGGGAAATATTAGCAACCACATAACTGGTAAACAAAAAGCAAGCATTTTCGTTAGCAGAGAACTGCAATACCTCTTCAAACTTCAATTTTCTCAGTAATTGGCTAATTATCAGCTGCTTCTACCTTTGATTTAAGTGCTAGATGTATAAAGGGAAGAGGAAATAAGGTACCTCCGTGCAAGAGGCTCAGTCTGGTTGACACACACAGTGCCAGGAAGAGAACAAGAGGGATGGTAATGCAAGATGTTTGGGGGCTAAGACTCTATGTCAGACACATCTGAGTTCCTGTTCCTGGCTCGTCCACTTATGTGCTGTGGAACCATGGTCAGGTTCCTTAACTATTTTATTCTTAATATCTTAATCTGCAAAAGGGATGATACCTTCAGAAACTTTTCTTTGTAAATTTCACTTTACTTTCAAGGTGACGTACAGAGGTGTTATAGTTACGTGTGTAAGGCAGTGAGTACATTTTTGGTTAAACTTGTTACCCCCGCCCTCATTTTTCTCCCATTTCTCCCTCCATTCTCCCACCCCACAAGTTGTACAGTTCATTTCCAACCCATTGTCATGTGACTATCACTGTGCTTTGGTTCGCCCTTTGTCCTTGTCACACCATTTTGTTGTTTCTTTTTCCATCCCTAGTTCAGATAAACCTATATACAATACCCAGAGTACCAAAATCAAATACTGTGACAACAGGAGATAAACTATACAGGGGAAAAAACACACACAAAAAAAAAAACATGAAAACAAAGAAAAACCTCTTGTTTCCATATCTTGGAGTTCATTTTGCTTAGCACCATCATTTATGGTCGTATGTACATAGCTGTTGAGCTATTCTGCTCATCTGCTAGGATTATCCTAGACATATACTAATTATTACAAATGAGGGAAACCATGGCATCTATGTTTCTTTGGGTCTGGCTTACTTCACTTAGTATGAGTTCTTCCAAGTCTTTCCATTTCATTATGCACGGGGAGATGTCCTTCTTTCTGATAGAAGTATAGAATTCCATTGTATATATATAACACATTTTCTTGATCCATTTATCTACTGAAGGGCATCTGGGTTGGTTCCCTATCTTAGCTATGGTAAATCATGCTGAAATAAACAAGTTTGTGCTGGTAGCTTTCATATGGCCTTGTTTGTGGTCATTTGGATAAATGCCCAGAAGTGGGATTGCTGAGTCATAGGGGAGCAATATGTTTAGTCTTTTGAGGAACCTCCACACTGCTTTCCAGAGTGGTTGAACAAGTTTACACTCCCACCAACAATGCAGTAGGGTTTCCTTTTGGCCACATCCCCTCCAGCATCTGTTGTTATTATATTTCTTGACTATAGCCATTCTAACTGGGGTAAGGTAGAATCTCAGTGTTGTTTGATTTGGATTTCTTTTATAGCTAGAGAAGTTGAGCATTTCTTCATGTATCTGTTGGTCATTTTTATTTCTTTTTCAGAGAAGTCTCTCTTTAAGTCTTAACCCATTTATTAATGGGGTGGTTGTTTCTTTGGGGATTTGTTTTGAGGGGATTTAATTTTTTGAATCTCAACTTACTTGAGCAGATCAGAAACTTTGGCAAAGTAGCAGGTTATAAAATTAACCCTCAAAAATCAATGGCTTTTCTTTATGCTAACAATGAGACGAGTGAGGCTGAAATCAGGAAAGCAATCCTTTTGTAATAGTCCCTTCACCCCCAAAAAATACCTAGAAATTAACTTAATCAAAGAAGGGAAGAAAACTTTAAAAACCTGAAAAGGGAAATTAAGGCAGAACTAAGGAAGTGGAAAAATCTCCCATGCTCCTGGATTGGGAAGATTAACATCATGAATATGGCAATACTGCCAAAGGCTATCTACAAATTCAATGCAATACCCATCAATATCCCAGCATCATTCTTTAGTGAAATAGAGGAAGCAACCCAAAAGTTCATATGAAGTAATAAAAGACCCCCAAAGGGCAAAAACAATCCTTATCAAAAAGAACAGTGCTGGAGGAATATCAATACTAAACTTCAAACTCTATTACAAAGCTATAATAATCAAAACAGCTTGGCACTGGCACAAGAACAGGCCTGAGGACCAATGGAATAGATCTGAAGACCCAGAAATGAACCTGCAGATCTATGGTTACCTAATCTTTAATAAGGGAGCCAAAAAATAGTATGTAAGAAAGACACACTCTTCAACAAAGGGTGCTGGTAAAATTGGTTAAACACCTATAGAAACCTAAAGCTAGATCCTGTGTATGAATTCCAAACAGATCAAACACCTGGAGGTAAAAGCAGATACCCTTAAAATATTACAAGAAGGAATAAGAGAAACACTAGGGCTCCTTGGCACAGATTGAAATTTTCTTAATAAAGGCCCAGAAACACAACAAATCAAAGAACGCTTGGACAAATGGGATTGCATGAAACTGCAGAGCTTCTGCATGTCAAAGGACATAGCTAGCATGATAAATAGAAAGCCCACAGATTCGTAGAAGCCATAAAACAGACAAGGGCCTCATATCTAAACTGTACTTCAGAGACTTTAAAAAATTATCTTTAAGTAGTTGTACAACGGAGTTGCCTTTTAAACATGCAGTTTATGTAGACAATGAATCTTGATCAATGTCACCCCTTTCAACATTAAACAGGACAAAATGAGTTTGGCCTTGTGCTTTATATGAGCAAACATGACCAATAAATAGCAGCTACTACTATAATAAGACTTCAGGATGGATGTCGCAAGTACAAAGACAAGTTCAAGTAGCAAAACATTTTAGACAAGTGTGCTAGAGCACATGAAAGCAGTATTAGAGCTGAAGCCATGGAATTATCATTACCCACATTCAGCCTGTTGTCCCAAATCATAAGTTATCACTTGTCAGGATTCCATCAGTTATAAGCAGAGATGAATAAAGCCCCCAACTGTAAAGCTCTCAACTGTGGATAGCAGCATGTTCTCTGTGCTTCCATTTTGGAGGAAAAACTTCAGAACCCAGTGGCAAAGAATACCAGGGTCCTTCCCTTGCCTTACTTTTAATTATACTCTAATCTGTAAACTAGATGTATATGGTAGGGAAATGAGATAAATATTTTAATCCCTAAGAGATCATATATTCTCATTTTAATGGTGACTGTGACCTCCTGTTAAATTATTCTGTTTAAACTTAATATGATAATAGTGTTTTAACATTTGAATATTTTGAGTTTATACTGATAGGAAAATTTTGCTAACCATCATTGTTTCTTTGACCTATACCTTTTCCTTATTCATAAGCCCATAATTACTTTTTTATTTAATTTAAATTAATTTTATTATCAAGATGATGTACAGAGAGGTTACAGTTACATGCATAAAATAGTGAGTAGATTTCTTGTTACCCTCTCCCTCATTTTTCTCCTACTTTCCCTCCCCCATCCCTCACCCCTCAAATAGTTCAGTTCATTTCCAACATATTGTCTTGTAAGCATCCCTGTTGCATTGGTTCACCTTTTGCTGGAGATGTGGCCAAAAGGGAACACTACTACACTGTTGGTGGGAGTGTAAACTTATTCAACCACTCTGGAAAGCAGTGTGGAGGTTCCTCAAAAGACTAAACGTAGAGATCCCCTATGACCCAGCAATCCCACTTCTGGGCATTTATCCAAATGACCACAAACAAGGCCATATGAAAGTACCAGCACAAACTTTTCATTTCAGCATGATTTACCATAGCTAAGATAGGGAACCAACCCAGATGCCCTTCAGTAGATAAATGGATCAAGAAAATGTGTTATATATACACAATGGAATTCTATGCTTCTATCAGAAAGAAGGACATCTCCCCATTCATAATGAAATGGAAAGACTTGGAAGAGATCATACTAAGTGAAGTAAGCCAGACCCAAAGAAACATAGATGCCATGGTTTCCGTCATTTGTAATTATTAGTACATGTCTAGGATAGTCCTAGCAGATGAGCAGAATAGCTCAACAGCTATGTACATATGACCATATATGATGGTGCTAACCAAAATGAACTCCAAGATATGGAAACAAGAGATTTTTCTTTGTTTGTCATTGTTGTTAATGTACTATGTGATTTCTTTTTTCTTTTGTGTTTTTTCCCTTGTATAGTTTATCTCCTGTTGTCACAGTATTTTATTTTGGTACTCTGGGTATTCTATATAGGTTTATCTGAACTAGGGATGGAAAAGGAAACAACAAAATGGTGAGACAAAAGACAAAGAGTAACCCTCAATACTTTCAAATGACAATATGTGAAGAAAATAACCAACATACTAATTTTGAACAATGAAGAGACTGCCAGAGATAATAATACATTGTAGAAAATAGAGGTCTGACATGCCAACTGTTGGTCAGTAATTACCATTTGGGGTCACTGTTCCCAGGATGCATAATGCTTATATTAAATAGTATAATTTTACAAAAATAAGTTGTAACAGAATTAACTTAGTTTCATCCAGCAAAATTACTCCACAAGGAATCAAATAGTATGAAGGATAATTTTACCCTGGGAAATTCACAGCTACAAAAAAAAAGTTAAAATAACTCAGCTCTAGGTTTATGTTTAAAATGATAAGTAGAAAGTGAAATAGTATTGTATTAAATAATTTTAAAATAAAGATGGTATTGTCTTAAACAATAACTGGCATTTCATTAAGGCTTCAGAGAATGTGCTGGAAAGTGATTTCATTTTGAAATTGCCTTACAGAGTCCTTTGAGATAGATACCTTGAAAAGAGCCCTGTGTCCAGACCATAACCTTTAAAAGATGTGGAGAATATTCTGAGCTTGCAACAGTCCTAACCGCTGTGTTCCAAAATATAAATATTCCTGTCATTGATGGGCATTTAGCATTATAAAAGAAGAATGATATCCTCTATTGCAGCCAGGAAAGAATCATCAATTTCATTTAGATGAAGTTTTTTAGGTCCTTGTGTCAATCATTTCACAAAAGTATCGATTAAAAGAAGTTGAAAAGCATTGCAATCACATAAATAATAGAAAAACATTGAAATCCTTCACATACTCAGTATTTTTGAACTTACGATGCTGAGCTCATGTCAAATTTAACCTTCAGAAACAGATGTCATGGGAAGTCCCATCATTTTACTGAGCCTCCAAGGACAATCAATTACTTCTAACTACTTAGTACATAATTAGACATTCATTATAGAAAAGGCAGAAACAGGAATCAGATATTGGGCTTCTTTATACTCTAGTATTAAATTTATCTGACTATTTAAGCTAGGGTGTGCTATACACATGCAGCTGTTATAATTATGATAAAGTAAACATACAAAGTGGAAATGTCAGAAATAAAATATTACTAGCCCCACAGAATACATTTGTATACCCCTGCTGAGATGGTTGGAGATTCCTTCACTCCTCTGAGCTAATGGTATCTTATTTCTAATACAATACATTATTTTTCTTTTCTGTGGGATTTGCATAAATGAAATTATACTGAATATAATACAGATTGTGCATTTGGCTTCTATTGTTTACAAAATAAACACAATAGCTATTACCTGAACTAGAAATCAAGAAAGCTGTCTCATTTACAACAAACACAAAAAAGTAAAATAAAACATATAAGAATTAACAAATAGGTTAAAGCTCTTTTTAAGAAAAACTAAACACATTAACAATGAATTTAAGGGGAACACAAATGCTATGTCTTGCTGTTTAGCAAGACATCTAGTTTTCACATATTAGAAGAGTCAATATTGTTCAAATGTCCATATTACCCAAAGGTGTTTTCAAATTTAATACAATTGCTATCAAAATGCCAATGATATTATTCACAGAACTAGAAAAATAATTGTATGGGACCACAAAAAAATTCCTGGAGAGCCAAAGTCATCTTGAGCAAAAGGGAAAATAACAGGATCATTTTAACACTTAACTTCCAAAATATGCTACAAAGCTGTAGTAATCAAAATGGCACTTTGTTGGCCCAGAAACAGACACATATTCCAATAAAACAGAATGGAGAGCCTAAAAGCAAACTCATAAATCTACAGCAGAGTGAGTGGGGTTTTTTTTGTTTTTTTTGTTTTGGTCCGGACCTGGGGCCTGAACTCTGGGCCTGGGTGCTGTCCCTCAGCTCTTCAGCTCAAGGCTAGCACTCTACCACTTGAGCCACAGCACCACTTCTGCCTTTTTACTTTTTGCTTATGTGGTACTGAGGAATCGAACCCAGGGCCTCATGCATGCAAGGCAAGCACTCTACCACTGAGCCACCTTCCCAGCCCAGAGTGAATGTTGATAAAGGTACTTAGCTCCTACAAGGAGGAAAGACAGTCTTTTCATATAAATGGGATTACAATGTTGGATATTCACATGAGGAGGAATGAAACTGACTTATTTTCTTATCAGTAAAAAGTAAACCTAAAATAGACTAAAGAGTAAATTTAAAACCTGAAACTATATAACTAATAGAAGAACATATAGGAAAAGCATAGAACACTGGACTAGACAAGGGGCTTGAACTCAGAGCTTGGGCACTGTCCTTGAGCTGTCTTGCTCAAGGGTACTGCCCTTGCCACTTACCACACCTCCACTTCTGGCTTTTTGGTGGTGAATTACAGATAAGAGTTTCACGAACTTTCCTACCTGGGTTAACTTTGCACCATGAACCTCAGATCTCAGCCTCCTGAGTAACTAGGATTATAGGCATCAATCATCAATGCCCTTCTATGTAGACTAATTTTAATTCCCTATTCTGTTTCTTGAATTTTCATCCATCATTGCAGTATAAGTAGATATACTTGCACCCTTTTATTATAGCTTTATTATTATAGCTTTGTTATTTTATTATAGCTTTATAAAAAGCCTACTATCTCTTTTCAAGTCTTCATCTTTGATCTTCTTTGATATCATATTGCTTGTTGGGCACTAGTGGCTCACGCCTGTGATCGTACTCAGGAGGCTGAGATTTGAGAATAATGGTTCAAAGTCAGCCCAGGCAGGAAAGTCCATGATACTCTTATCTCCAATTAACCACTAGAGAAAAAGAAGTGGTGCTTGTAGCTCAAAGTGGTAGAACTCTAGCCTTGAGCAAAGGAGTTCAAAGACAGCTCCCAGGCCTTGAGTTCAAGCCTTCAAGCCGCAAGACTGAACAAAAACAAAAAGAAAAAGAAAAAACAGATCATATTACAATTCTTGAGTCTTTGTTTTCCCTGTAAACTTTTAAATATTTATCAATTTCAAGAAAATTATTTTACTTAGGTTTCTAATTTAAATTTCAATAAATGCATTAATATTTGAGAAAATTCTTATATAAAATATACATCTCTTCATTTTATATCATTTCTAATTTTTTAAAAGTGTTTCAGTTTATCTCTAGTTTTGATACTGTTAGACTTAGTGGGATTGTATCCAAGCTAAAGCTATGATATGAAGATTTGAGTCCGCTGTTTAGCTTATTTAACTTGATCTCAGCTAATAATGCAATTATTGAGGTATTTTAGTCATATTTTCTGTTTATTTTTGGTGATGTACAGAACTAAAATTGATTTTTGTTGGTTGACTTGCACCTGAAAATATGCTAAATTTGTTCATTACTTCTAACAATTTATCTACAGATTCCTGAAGGTTTTCTGCTTATACAATCGTACAAAATAATATCACTTACAGCAAACTGCAATTGCTTATGAAAATCTGTCACTACTCTAGAATCTTCATGATTTTCTATTTTCAGTTTACTGAAACTATCTCTAGAGTCTTCCCAATTTCCATTGATTCCACAGACTCAGTCTCATCTCCTACTGTAATTATTGCAACAACCTCTTCTTCTTCATTGGACTTTCTACTTCCATGTGACTCCTCTTCAACCAATGTGCAACTGAGCTTTGAGTGATATTGTGAGAACTAAGTGAGAGCATGTAACTTACGTGCTCAAAATGTGCCATTTTCTCCACCCCACACAGTAAAAGCCAGAGTCGTCAGAGATGTTAATCTGGATAATCATACTTCTCTTTCTATTCTCCCCTCAGCTTAATACCCAGACACATTGGGCCATTTTCTATAGCGATAACAAACACTGTGGGGGTTACTTTATAAAGAAAGAAGGGTTATTTAGCTCACACTTCTGCCTGTTCAAGAGCATGGTACCAATATCTACTCAGCTCTGGTGAGGGCCTCTTTGTCCACATCCCAGCAAGGTGAAGTGGAAATGGAAATGGCTCTAGCATGGGGGGGAGTGGTGGCCTTATGTTGGAACAACTCCCTCTCACAAGTACGGACTCATTCCTTGAGATCAGCATCAATCCTTTTTGAGATATGTAGCCATATGACCTAATGGAATCCTAACAGAAAGTATTCCCAGCGCTTAAAAAGATTACACCAGCTCAGCAACGCGACACTGAGGATTAAGCTTCCACTTATGGAATCCATCAGACTCACACAAATCATGCCCAAACCACAACACCAGGCTTCGTAAAATCTTCATGATTTCTTGGACAAGTAAGAAACTCTTTTTGCAACAGACTGGGAACATTTCCTCTTCTAATCCAAATATTTTCCCAGAGAAACTTTACCTGTTTCATAAAAAGAAAATTTCTTTTCCATAATAAGCACTTTTCATCCTCCTTTCTTTGCATAGTACTTTTCATAGTAGTTCTCGTTTTCTGACATACTTTATATCATTTACTTTGTTTACTGGCTGTCTTTGCTAGAATTAAAATTAACACAAGTGATTTTTGTCTTTACTATATTTTCTGTCTAGTAGAGTCCTAGAATGTATGAAGTACTCTCTAAATACTTATTTAGTAATTTAATCAAGAGATATAAATGTGTACATATATATGGAAGAATAGTATAGGATCTAGTTCCTAATTCATAACATAAAAGGTCGCCATACTTTCCCTGTCTCTCCAGCATATATTTAGATCTTCTGCCTCTCTTATACTCTAAATTCCATCATCCAAACCACAACATTTAGTGGTTGCTCAAATAGCTTGACTATGGAGTTTAGCAGTTTAGACACTGATCTCATAATGTTGAGGGTAAGTCTTAGATGTCAGCAAAGCTTGAATTTTCTAATCTTTTATTAAAAGTCACCAATTCTAGACAAGTATTTTGACTTAGTACTTAGAAGTACTTGGTGTATTTGCTTGGTTCGTGAGGAGCTTTGTAAAACCAGGATGCCATTTCTGCTTCTTTTGAGCCTAGTTTGATGTATACTATGTGTGTGTGTGTGTGTGTGTGTGTGTGTGTGTGTGTGTGTGTGTGTGTGTGTGAGTTTCTGTGTGTGTCTATGTGTGTCTGTGAGTTTCTGTGTGTGTCTGTGTCTGTGTGTGTCTGTGTTAGCGCTTGGGCACTGTCCTGAGCTTTTCACTCAAGGATAGAACTCTGCCACTTGTGCTCAACTTCCCACTTTTTGGCAGTAAATTGGAGGTGAAACTCTCATGGACTTTTATGCTAGAGTGACTTTGAACTGCAAGCCTCAGACCTCAACCTTTTGGGTAGCTAGTATTGTAGGCATGAGTCACAAGTCTCCAAGCTAAAATTTCGTGCTTTATAATTTAGAAAGAACATTTTAGGAATCACACGCTGAGATTCACAAAAGTGTCCCTTTCAAACAGAAGGGGAGGAGGCTACTTCTTATAGAAGGTAATTAAGTTGTAGAGAAAAACAACAAGAAATGCAAAAGCTATGCCTTGAAATGAGACTTGAAGAGTAAGACCAAATGCCTTCCAGTCTGCCTAATTGTACAGTCAAAATCCTATGCACATATTAAATTAAATTAAATAATGAGAGATAAGAAATTCTTTCAGGAGCTCGAGACTCTAGTTTTGTATTTGTAATAGTGACTTTTTGGTGCTTAAAAAGCCAAAACAAATGAAAGATCACTATTTTCCACCATATCTTGATGTTTCCCTTATCTTGTAATTTTGTTGCCATTGGAACCTGTTACAATCACATTTTTTAAAGTAGTGTCAGATTTTAAATTATAGAAATCTATTATTTTATTATCACATACACATTGGGGTTACAAAAATCTCATGAAAAGTCACAGCATACTTAAGGTATTGTCTTTTTGCCTTGTATTTCTAGTTAAAATTGCTCATTATCATGACAAGAAATGAATTATATAAACTGAGACTATATGTAATAAAATATTCTATATAATATATACTATAATAAATGTATTATAGTGTGTGCATGTTTGTGTATGTTACATGAAACAGGTTGGTTTTTTTCAGTTTGATTCATTAGGAAAATTTCCCAAATTGCTAAATTTTGAAGGTTACTGCTATTGACAACACTAAAGTGATATTTCATGACTAGATATATGTCTCTTTGTAATTAAAACAATTGAATTTCTTTATGCTCCTAGACTACTGCCAAAATCAACAGTGACTAAAATTAAGAAGCAACACATTTTACTTGCAGTGTTAGAACAAGTCGCGACTATGGAAAATATAACCTATCATAGAACAGATTAAGACATATTGTATTACTCTTATTAAGCTAAAAAAAAGTCCAAACTACTATAGAGGTGCTTAAAAATAGTTTTTTGATGAAAAAAAAAGGTGATTCCTTTTCTTTGGTATACAATTAGCTAGGAGCAGTAATAAAAACTGGGATCTCAGCCTCTACTTTGTATGTGTGTATGAAACATTCCTTCCTCTAGTCACTTTGGGCTACAGGAAGGACAGGATTTACCAGTATCTTGTGACATAGGCAAACTGCCCTCAGATAGGCAGTGCCTTCTTGTACTCTGCGACAAATGGCAGCAATGTTTAATTCTTGCAATCTTCTGGCAAAATGTAAAACTGCCCCCAAAGGAAAAGCTCTGTACAGAGCACCCATCTGGCAACAATGGAGTGACTTCATCCACTCACCTCAGCTGAGGAAATGAAAACATCTCCAGAACTCTCCAGAGACAAAGACTGAGACCATGGACAACCAGGCCACATCTATGACTGGGGCTGTGTAATCTTTATGCATACCTCTCTCCTCCTACCCAGAGTTCTTTGTCTACAAAATCCAAGGCACATTTTTATACGCCAAAGACTGTTGAGATTGGCCAAAGTGTTGTCTTCTCATAGAACACCTGTCGTATAATACATGTCCTTCCCTGCTCCTCATTATATCTCTTCATTTGCCTGGAGAGGTCAGTGTGCAGACTAGACACATGGAACTCCAGGAGTTCAGGCCTGAGGTCTGAACACTCCAGTTTCACTATCAACACAAGATCAGTACTATTTTGCAATTATATGTCTGTATATATTCTTTTCTTTATATACCTGTGATGAGAATTACTTATGCTGTCTTTGCATCTTATCAGAGGTATGCTAAATTGACTACTCATAGGAAAAAACATAGAGTTGTTAAATGTCTTTTAAGAATCATTGATTTCACTTTGGGGCCTCAAAATCAATAAATCCTTCCCATAGCCATTGAAATGGTTCATCCATGTTTGGATACTTCCTCTTCAGCACCCCCACAAGTCTGTAAGGAATCCAGTGAGGATGATTGGAAATATAGTTCCAGGAATGATGTATATATATTAAGAAATAAAGATTCCCAAGGTAGGAGACAGCAGAATAATTCAAGGAACTAAATGCAAATGTGACTGGGACACAGAGCCTTCGGGAGACTGGGCACAGATGAGCTTGCAAAGGTGAACTGGAGCCTGACTATGAATAATCTTGAGAATGTTAGAAGAATCATTTGGACCATCATCTAGGAGCACTGTAAATACATTTTTAAAAATACAGTTCAGTCATGCAAGTCACGATCAGCAATGTATTTTCAAAGGGTTTTCCTAGCTGTGGTGTGGTGAGCAGTAGACTAGACAGGACCCGGAGAATCTCATCAGAAATGGATTGTGGACTTTAGCAGGACAATAAGTTACACCATAGTACTCATATGTGGAAGAAAGAAGATGATGGGCTTATGAGAAATAAAAACTTATATTACCCCCAGACCCTATCCAAGGCACATGCATCATGTCCTTTTGAATGTAGCCACTGGCTGATATGTGATGGACATGCAGTCCAGCACCATTCTCCATACTAATTAGCTTTAAGTAAGATTTGCTGGTTCAGGTCACACCCCACGCTGCACACTGTGAACAGCTGATTTCAGAAGATGTCAGGGAAGAACAGCTAGCTGTATATCTTAACATGTACGCCTGCTGGGGCTGGCACACGGCTGGCAGTGGGAGGAATGACGCTGCCAGCAGGCCCCAGGTGCAAGGGGAAAGGTACCCTGCCTTCTCATGCGCCCTGAGCTTAAAAGCTTTAAACACTTGCCAAGTCTGCTGCCTTACCTCACCTAACTCTAACTCAGGCAACATTTCCTTCACCTGCTGGAAGGACTATTGAGATCAATAAATAAACAGATGCAATCAAAGCTTTCTCATAAACAGTCCCATGAAATGCACCATGTCCTTAGAAAGAATGCACTGCCATTTAAAAAATTCAGTACCAATAGCTGGACCCAACATATAATTACCTTCTAAACAAATGACAATTAGGAGGATGCCAAGTATGTTTTCATATTAGAGTAATCCCAGGGTCTTTAAGCAAGAGGAGATGGAGTGTGGTACCAAATGTTCTGTAAACTATGGTTAGTACTTGTTGTATTTTACTTAATAGAGTAAACAGGGTTGGCAAAATTGTAACCTAGGTGGTAAGTGCAGCCTATGGTTTGTTTTTGTTAATAAAGTTTCATTGACAAACAGCCACACCCATTTGATTAGATATGCAGTATTGTTGCTGCCAGACTGCACTAACAGAGTGACTTTTGTACAAAATAGACTGACTCACAAACCCTAGATAATTCCTATCCAGCCCTGTAGAGAGCAAATGCACTTGATTCCATCTTTAGTAGACTTTTGGTTGAGATCAGTGAGCTGTTTTCTGCAACTTTTACATCAGGTTCACAATGTCCATGGGTATTGTTATTTCTCAGAGAAACCAAGAATCCAAATTTGATCTGGCAGTAATAAGAGATGCAAATGGAACTGATTCTTTTTGAAGTAAAAAGAAAGTGGGTATGTAGCCAAAGAAAATGAAATCTACATACAGAAGAGATATCTGCTTATCTGTGATGAACACATCTGTGTTTATCACAGCACTATGACAATTGCTAAGATACAGAGTCAGCTTAGGTTCCAAACAACACATAAATGGATTAATAAAATAATGTGACACAGTATTTTCACAATAAAGAACTTATTAATATAAAAAATAATGTTAAATTATTATTATGCAATGGAACACTATTCAGCCATAAATAAGAATAAAATCCTGCCATTGGCTGCAGACCCAATGAAATTGGAGGAAATTATGTTAACTGAAATTAGCTAGGCACAAACAAGTCTCTCATATTCTCTCTCATTTGTTGGCCTGAACACAGAATTGTGAGCACTAGATATTGTAAAGGTACAGAGGTTGCAGAAGTGGGGAAAAATGGAAGGTTGTTGGAAATAACTACTATATATCTTATGAACATATAAAACATCATAATGAATTTTAATATATATGGTACAATTTTTTAAAAAATTAGCCAAAGGTTGCTCTTGGAGTAGTTTATTGCTTATGAATCATAATAAATAAAATTGTTTAATAAATAATAGAATTTTAACGCTATTAAACTAAGCTTTCTTTAAAAGAACAATACAAAAAATTTGTTTTGGAAAACTCAGAAAAGGCTTCTAATAGTAGCACTTGGTAACTTGAAGCTCTCAAAATTTCAAACTTGTTCAACCACTTTGGAAAGTAGTATGGAGGTTCCTCAAAAGACTCCACATAGAGCTCCCCTATGGCCCAGCAATCCCACTTTGGGGCATTTACCCAAATGATCACAAACAAGACCATATTAAAACTACCAGGACGGCTATATTTATTGCAGCATTATTTACCATAGCTAAGATATGGAACCAGCCCAGATGCCCCTCAGTAGATGAATGGATCAAGAAAATGTGGTATATATACACGATGGAATTCTATGCCTCCATCAGAAAGAATGACATTGCCCCATTTGTTAGGAAATGGAAAGACGGGAAAAATTATATGAAGTGAAGTAAGCCAGGCCCAAAGAAACATAGGTCCCATGGTTTCCCTTATTTGCAATAACTAGTATATGTCTGACACAAGCAGAAAAGGTCAGATAAATTGATGTTAGGTGAAATGAACCCCAAGATAAGGATTCAAATGATTTTTCTTTCTTGCGATTGTTTCTAACATATTTATAAGATGATTTCTTTGTTGCTTTATATGTCCTCCCCCACAGTATAATCCCTGTTTTCGATGTATTTGATGTTGGTATAATTTGTGGAGAGAAAGGAAAAAAAACAAATTGTTTAAATAGGGATACAGGTGGATCCATTGCAACAATGAGATGTACAAGCAAGACGTTATCTAGAAAAACTAACTTTACAACTTTGGCGGCGGGCGGGGCCGGGGCGTGAGGGGAAGGGAAGGGGAAGGATGGGGGAAGACGCGGGGAGGGGGGCGTACATGGGAAGGGATGGGAAGGGGAAACAAAGGAGGAGGCTACAATGCTTGATAAGAAATGTACTCATTATCTTGCCCATGCAATTGTAACCCCTCTGTATGGTATTTTCACAATTTAAAAAAAAAAATTCAAACTCCACCCAATTGTCCTCTCGTATAAAAAAAATGTTAAACGATAAGAAGCCCATTGTAGAACATAATGTTTCAAGTGGCTTTATAAAATCGACTTATTTTAACATAAATAACATAAACATAACTTCAATCAGCCTATTTGCTTAGGCAAACTCCAAACCCATTCTTACTCAACTATCCTGGTATTAAACACTCATACTGAATTGTTCACCACCAAATGACTTTTTGTACTCTGGCTCTTTTACCTAGTAGATGCCCTGAACCCTGTTAAATTGTCCTCCCAACTGGAGCTCAGGAGTTGATGTGAATGTATTTTCTAGCAGTTCTCCAAATAGTTTGAGATAAGAATTTTAAATAGGGTGGTTTGGGGGTGCCAAAATCCTTATGGTTTAGTGTGTTAACTGTGGTCACACAAATAGTAGTTAGCAGATCTCATCACATTGAATGACAATTTGGTGTTAGCTGAATATGAGTATATCCTAAGTCCCAGCAAGAGATACAGTCCATTATGTGTATTGGATAAAGTCTGAAGAAACTGCATATGAACAGTAGAAGTCATCCCTAAGATGTTCAGAGTAACAGGGTAACAGGTAATAGTTACAAAAAAGAGAAAGAAAGAGATAGAAAGAAAGGAATCAAATATTCTTCTACAAGAACTAATAAATTGTGATACCTTCATGCAATGGAATGCTATTTAACAAAGGAGCTAGAAGTATAATCTGAAAGAATCTTTCCCCATTCATCCCCAAAAATTAAGCTAAAAATATACAGTAGGAAGACATATTGGGGATGGTTAGTTTCATGTCAGTTTTCCCAAGCTCTGGTGTGAATTGAATTTGATCAAACATCAGTCTAGATGTTACTGTGAATGTAGGTTTTGGATGCTATTAATATTTATGTCTGCATATTGCATAGAGCAGATTAACCTCCATAATCAGGTAGACCTCTACCTCATCTATTAGTTGCTTTAGGAGAAAAAATTGAAACTCCCACGAAAAAAAGTTTGGCCTCCAGGCTACCTTTAGAGTGGAAAAGCAGCGGCACTTTGTTCTGAGTCCCAGATGGTGGTCATTGTCTGTGGTTTATAGACTGTCTGGATTCAACCACTGAGTGTCAATTTCTTTAAATAAATCTTGCCTGCCTATCTATCTATCTATCTATCTATCCACCTACCTACCTACCTACATACATACATACATGCCATCCTACTTGATTATGTAGCAACTTACTTTACATATATAGAGCTAGGTCAGATGCTCAACTCTATTATTGGTCACCGGAATCTCATTTGATAAGAATTCAAATTTTGTGGAAAAGGAGAAATCATGTTTTCTTTTTTAATTTAAACAAAGCAGAATTGAATTTACAGCCCAGTAATTTACTGCCAGTGTGACTTTTTAATCCAAGGACTATGGATCGTTGATTTCTTCTCAGAGTATCAGTGTTGTTTATAGACTAGATCATATGCTAAAGAAAGGGTTAATTGTTTCTATCAGGTGCCTCTTTGATTTTATTTAACAGGAGAAATTAAAATCAAAATAAAACATGACAGGCTCAAAGATCCACTTTATAATAAAGCCAGTGTTCTCAGGAACAAAATTCTCACCCTGTCCTTCAAAAAAGAGGTACTGTTTGATTAATCAAATTGCCAACATTGGACTCTATCTTTTTTTTTTTCAAATTGCCAACATTGGAAAAGACTAAATTCATCTCCTGTAGCCAATGAGACATGAAAAAGGACTCTCATACTCAGCTGTGAAAGTATGGATTTCTACAAAGTTCTTGGAAAATGAGGTTATATCTACATCCAAATCAGTAAGATTTAAAGGTAGATATAATCTAACCCAATCTAATAAATAAATGAACAAACAAACAAATAAATAAATACCTAACTGGAAGTCAAAACACAAGCCAGATATTGAATTTCTGGATTTACAAAATTCACACTAGCCTCAGAAGACATCAGATGGTTTTATGATTCCTGTAACCTAGCACACTTGCTCAAATCTTCCCAAGACAATAGTCTTCTCTGCAGTATTGAGGTATTAAGAAACCACTGTTGGTATGAAGAGTGTCAAACAGATGCAGTAACAAATATTTTTATGTGCAGTGTCCAGCCCACTTTCTTGTGGCATTAGAGCTCCAGTTTCCATTAGAAGAACTGCCTCTCTCCATTGTATACTATTCAACTATCACTCAGGCACCTGGTCATAACTACTCAAGGAATGGAAACTTATTCTATGACATCTCGCCTGGAATCTTTGGATCTCACCTTGTACATGTAGAGTAGTGAGGGGGTGGATCTGACTTACTTGTGTATTGACCTTTCCAAATGATCTTATTGTAATGAGTTCATGTCCACTATCATTGTAATATTGGCTTTTGTGGCTACAATTTAAAAAAAAAACAGGAGCAATAGTATTTGTTCACAAAAAGGGATATTATTCATTATCTGCTAACCACATCAAAGTGAAACACATATTTTTTTTAGTTTTTTTTTTTTTTATTTTTGGTCGGTCGTGGGGCTTGAACTCGGCCTGGGCACTATCCCTGCACTCTTCAGCTCAAGGCAAGCGCTCTACCTCTTGAGCCACAGCGCCACTTCCAGTTTTCTACTGGTTTATTAGAGATCAGAGTCTCACGGACTTTTCTGACTGGGCTGGCTTTGAACCTTGATCCTCAGATCTCAGCCTTCTGAGTAGCTAGAATTACAGGTGTGAGCACCGGGCCTTGAGACTTTCAAACAATGCTTGATAAGAAATGTACTCATTACCTTGCTCATGTAATTGTAATCCCTCTGTACGGTATTTTCACATTAAAAAAAACTTATTAATAATAAAAAAAGAATGAGACTCTCAGATCCTTTTACACTTGTTAACTTTCATTTCTTAGAACAATAAAATAAGTTTGACAAGTTTGGGCAAACAAAATAATACCTCCTAAATTTTAAAGATTGATTGTATTATACTTGCTTTTGAAATCATTATAAAAATTGTTATTGGTTTTTCACTTGTAATATGTCACACATAAAATGGTTTCATGAAATAAAATTTGAATAAAAATATTAAAATAAGGAGATGAAAGGGTAACTTGGGAAAATTCCAAAATATATTGTGAGAAAGGAAGTGTGAGAAACACAAGGGAAGAAACCTGGGCTGTGGCCAGGTCAGTGGTTAGTGTAACTCTCTCTGCTTGTGTTCTCGTAGCCAAATAGCCTTTTTTTCCAATTTCCTTTCCAAAAAAAACTCAAAGTTCTTATTAAAGTTTCCTGCTTCTTCAATCTTTTTCCTGGTGATCTTTGTTGTAGTTCTCATAGTGGCTTAGCTTAAATTCTAAGAGGATCAAATGCTCATGTTGTGTAATAGAGCTGATCCTGCTATGGAATGGTTAGAAGGACAGATATTCTGAAAGTCATTAGAAAGCAAGGGCTTCTACTCAGAAGGCTGAGATCTGTGGTTGGCAGGTCGAAGCCAGCCTTGGCAGAAAAGTTCATGAAAATCTTATCTCCAATTAACCACCAAAAAACAGAAGTGGAGCTGTGGCTCAGAGTTGTAAAGCATTAGCCTTGAGCAAAAGAGCTCAGGGACAGCTCCAGGTCCTGAGATTAAGCCCCACAACACCCCTCCCCCAAATATCATATGCACAAGACCATGCTGCCATGCTAGATGAATACCATTACCCAGAAGCAGCTCAGGTACTTGCAAGATGGTCACTGACTGGCCTTTAAATCCAAGGAAGTGTTTGTAAGCTCTATCTTCCTGGTTATGCAGAAATCTTCTGCAAGTATGTTCCTTATACTTTGTATCTGCAATTTTTCTATGTGCCTTCTACTCTCTTCATTTTTACTCTGTTTTTTGTTTTGTTTTGTTTTTGTTTTGCTTGGCTATTGTCTTTATGTAGTCCTTCTGTTTTTCATTTGTGGCAAAGAAATGAGTAATTAGACAATGATGTGATTCCAAATAATGCTGTCCTTTTTTTTTATTAGGAGAATAAAATCAACACTTTGCTTTCATTTGTTTTCCTCAGCAGCCTTTAGTTGCCTTTCAACAGCAAAATGTTATCAGAATAGTCAGTATTGATGAGACTGCCAGTCTTATTTTCGAAGTTGGGCTTTTTATGTGGGCTGTGCTTGGCACTGAACTTATTCTGATTTGGATTCAGTTTAATCACTTTGGCTCCAACTAACATTGAGAGGCAAACAAACCCAACAATCGGCCTGTGATAAATTTGCCACGGGATTACATGCTGCTGCAGAAAAAAAAAAATATATATATATATATATATATATATATATATATATATATATTTGCTGAGGACTAATTCCGAGCAGGCAGCTTGTAATAAGCCAGCTTCCATACATGAGCTGAGATCCAAAAAAGAGGAACCCTGAGACATGCATATTTAATGAGGAGAGTGGCAAAGAGTGAGGTGTGCACTCTTCTTGGGACATTCCTCTCCCAAGAGGAGGATATTCTGCGCTGGCATTAGGAAAGGGAGGAAAGAGACAGAACAGCAGGATCAAAAGAACTGCACTAAAAATGATCCAGTCTCAGTTTGAGATCCAGCTCTGCCATTAAATAGTTCTGTTTGAAGTTGTTTAAGGATACAAGTGGATCCGTTGCAACAATGAGAAGTACAAGTTGTCATGTCAAAAATGAACTTTACAACTTGGGGGGCGGGGAGGATTGGAGGGGAAGGAAGGATGGGAAGGGATGAGAAGGGTAAACAAAGGAGGAGGCTACAATGCTTGATAAGAAATGTACTCACTATCTTACCCATGTAATTGTAACTCCTCTGTACAGTATTTTCACAATAAAAAAAATTTTTAAAAATAGTTCTGTTTGCTTTAAAGCACACAATCCCCATGCACCTCAATTTCCTTTTCTGAAAATGAGAGTAATCATTCTTGTCATGGAAAACTCTGAACAATTGTGAAGTCCAAATATAAATATGTTTATCAGAATTGCCTCATGAAATATAGAATTTTGTATGAATATAAAATGGTCTGATTTGTCATTATATTGAAGGTATCAATAAAAGTAAACATCTTGCTTTTGAGTCAGAAAGAGAGCATTCAAACAATATGAGCAAAATATAAGATAAATCTAAATTTCAGAGGAACCTGTCTTGGCCTTTATTTTTAAATAACATTTCTCCATGACAGACCATTATTTAAGTTTCTAGGGAAAAAGGCATTATCTGTAGGAGAGACTGATCGGGAATAAGCTGATTTTGATATGCAAAAGGGCCACTTCTATAGTTGTAAAGATTCTCCCTAGTTCCTTCACTTGCTACCCACTTTACTGTCATCTCCCCAGAAAGATACAACTACTTTCTGAATTTTAATGCTGCTGCCTGTTTAAAGTATTTATGATAGTAGGAGAGTAAAACATGAAACTGATAGAGATACTTACGAAATCTAGACATGACTACAAATTAAAAGAAAGAAACAGATTAACAAGCTTAGGACAACAGAATATATTCTGATTCCAGAAGGGTCTTCTGTAATCAGCCCACACAACCAGACAAGATGAGAATATGATAAAATAAAGCAACATGCATAGAATAAGTTCACCAGAGTGAATATGAGTGTCGTGAAATGCACAAAAATGCATCACAAACTACTATCCATTGATAATAAATAATTACCTTTCTGTGAATATGTGTATGTATGTATGTATGTATGTATGTATATGTTTAGTGAATGGTTCTATTTGATTATTAACAATACTTTTTAGTTTATTTTTTCTTAGTTTATTTCAGTTTTAGTGACTTTCTGTAATGGTTGACAATATATCACTAAACCTGCTTATTAGCAGGCTTTGCTTCAATCTACTTTATTTGGTGTTAATATCAAAAGAACTCCTTTTCTTAATGGTCTGGCTTTTCTTTATTTAAATTTTCTATTGCCTAATGATGTAAAGCAATCTTGAAAGAAGAAATTGGGATAGATAGATAGATAGATAGATAGATAGATAGATAGATAGATAGATAGATAGATAAATAGATAGATAGATAGATAGGGCATAAATGTATACATATACCCATATAAATGGAGTACTTAATATAATTACTGATAAATATGAGAGAAAATTTCACTTCATGTATTATAAGCAATTATAGATTTACTAATTGGAAAATGTAAAGATAGCAAGGAAGATCCTTTATACTTTTCACCCAGTGGACATCTATATAATTCAAGCATAAATCGACATGTTTATTCATGTTTTTTCCCATTAACAAAATGGCTTCTTTGGATTTGGGTGACACTATTTTTTATTTTAGCTGTTTAGAGAGCTATGTAGTGTTAAACACCTTGGTCTTAAACTCTATTTCCCTAGTGAGCAATCATGTTGACTGTCTATTTGTGTGCTTATTTGACATTCATATATTTTCTTTAATAAAATATCTCTTCATTTAAGCCCATTTTCATATTAGATTGTTTCTCATTTTATTTTTTAAATATATATTCTTTAGTCGGGTGCTGGTTGCTCATGCCTGTAATCCTAGCTACTCAGGAGGCTGAGATCTGAGGATCACAGTTCAAAGCCAGATGGGCAAGAATATCCGTGAGACTCTTATCTCCAATAAACAACTAGAAAACCAGAAGTGGTATTGTACAGAGGGGTTACAGTTACATGTTACATGAGCAAAGTAATGAGTCCATTTTCTGTTGAACCTTGTTATCCCCTCCTTCCCTTCCTTTGTTTTTCTGCTACCATCCCTTTCCTCCCCAACTCCTCCCTCCCTCTCCACCCCCACACACACCCCTACCCCCATCCACCAGCAAAGTTGTAAAGTTCGTTTTCAACATCTCATTGTTACAATGGGTCATCCTGTATCCTTTTTTCCGCATTTTGTTATTTCCCTTCCCCTCCCCAAATTAGAAAAATGTATATACAAGATGCAGGACACCAGAATCAAATACAGTGACAACAGGGGTTGTACCATGGGGGAAGAATATTCAAAGAAACAAAAATAAAAATCACATAGTACATTATAAGTACATTAAAAAGAACAAGAAAGATAAAATCTCTTGTGTCCCTATCTTGGGGCTCATTTTGCTTAGCATCAGGTTATATGGTCATATGTACATAGCTTTTGACGTTTTCTGCTTGTCTTAGACATATACTAGTTATTGCAAATAAGGGAAACTGTGGGACCTGTGTTTCTTTGGGTCTGGCTTACTTCACTTAATATAAGTTTTTCCAAGTCTTTCCATTTCCTAACAAATGGAGCTGTGTCATTCTTTCTGATGGAGGCATAAAATTCCATTGTGTATATATACCACATTTTCTTGACCCATTTATCTACTGAGGGGCATCTGGGTTAGCTGTTTCTTGTTTTACTGTTCAATTTAAGCTGTTTTACACTGTAGCGGTGAACTCTTTTTAAGTTATGTGGGTTTCAAATATTTCCTTATGGTCTGTAGTTTGTTTTTCCTACCTTTTAGACAGCAAAGGTTTTAATGAAAGGCTTTTAGGGATTAGGCATGGTGGGGAATGCTTGTACCTAACTACTTGGTACACATACATCAGGATAACAGATCAAGGACAGCTTGGGCAAAAAAGTTTGCTAGACCTCATCTCAAAGAATAGGCTAAGCATGGTGGCTTGCTTCTGTAAATACTGGAATAGGCAAGAAGAATGAGCTTTGACACTGGCCCAGGCAAAAACTACAACATCCTATTGAAAAATAACTAAAGCATAAAATGCTGAAGGTGCTGCTCAAATAGTAAAGCACTTGCCTTATAAACATAAAACTATGCATTCAAACCTCTGTACTGCCTATAAATAGATGATGGAAAGATAGATAGATAGATAGATAGATAGATAGATAGATAGTTAGATAGATAGATGATAGATACTGAGATAAACATTTTCTTGCTTTATTTTTATCTTTTGTTCTGATGTATAAAAATAAAGTATGAAACTTGAAGTCCTAAGGATTTTTTTTGTATTTCTTGTGAGATTTTTAGGGCTCCAAGATACGTTTTTAGCTAATTTTATAGACAGTTTAAACTTTTTATTTTTGCCTTGTTGGGAGAGGGACAGCTATGGATTTTTAGTTGGTCAGACACAATTTGTTGGCAAGATTAACCTTCAGCCATTGAATTTTCTTTTCATCTTTGTCAAAAGTTGGTAGACTGTATTCATGTGAAGCAATTTCAGGTTTCTTCGTTCTATTAACTGAAATGTCTTTGTGTGCGAGTACAATAGTCTTGATCTAATCTACACCTATTTAATCCAGTTGAATGACTCCTCATATTTACTTGTTTTTGAAATTGATTTAGCTGCTTAACTTGATTTATCTCACATGTTCTTTTGTTTTCCAGTGTGTGTTCCTTTTTCATTCTTTATTTCTTTTTTTTATATTTTTATTGTAAAGATACAGTACAGAGGGGTTACAGTTACATGAGTAAGGTAATGAATACATTTCCTATTGAGCATTGTTACCTCCTCCTTTGTTTTTTCCCTACCATCCCTTCCTTCCCACCTCCCTAACTCCTCCATCCCCCTTTATTTCTTGACTATTTTTATGACTTTATTGATTTCTCCTGTTATCTTGGAAGATATATTTGACTCTTCTTCTTTTACTCATCCTTGATCTTTTTATTTATTTTTTATTTTTTTATTGTGAAAATACTGTACAGAGGGGTTACAATTACATGGGCAAGATAATGAGTACATTTCTTATCAAGCATTGTAGCTTCCTCCTTTATTTCCCCTTCCCATCCCTGCCCATCCTCCCCCCCGCCCCCCCCCCACCTACTCCTCCTCCCCCCCTCCAAAGTTATAAAGTTCGTTTTGGACATACGGACTTGCACATCTCATTGTTGCAATGGGTCCACCTGTATCCTTGACCTTATAAAGTAATTTTCTGATGATGTTATCTGATTCCTAGACAATATTAAAACATTTTATTTTATTTTTATTTTATACAGATAATATCAGTTTCTTGAATTTTATACGTGTATGTGTGCGCGCGTGTGTGTGCATGCATGTGGGGGGGGGGCACACCTTTCAGTTTCCCAGTGGACTTTGCCTAAAGAATGTTTGTTACCAAGTGTGGTATCATACTTCCATAGTCCCAGCTCTCAGGAAGCAGGAAGGAAGATATCAAGTGTGAGGTCTACCTGCTAGATAATGAGAACTTGCATTGAAATACCCAAACATAAAACTAATTCTCTTTAATATTTTGTTGTTGTTATGGACCTGCTGATAAAGAATTTTAATGTAGGCTTATATGAAAATGTTTCTGCTTCATCTTTTTTTTCTAAACATTACCTCACAGGGTATCTGGTAGACTGCTGTTTCTTTTCAACACTAAAATCTCTCATTCCTCTTGGATTTCATGGGCTCTGTCCAGAAGTTCAGCTTTAAGCATTTTTCTTACTTGTTAACATTTACCTCATTTTTTTCACCACCATCATGGCCATCAACAATACTGCTCTTTATTTTGCTCTTTGACAAGTTTTCAATTGTGTTTTTAGATGTCCTTTCTTTTTTATTTATGCTACAAAATGTGTGCATCGATGCTAATTGATGCACACATCTTGGTGTTTTTTCTCACTTTTGACAGTTTTCAATTATCTCTTCAATTTCATTTCTTTTTCCATTTTTCTCTTTTTTTCTTTGCAAATTCAAGTACACTTATTCTAACTTCCCATTACTTCTATTTCATTCATATACTTTCTTCAACCTTCTTTATGAATATTTTCTCTTTATTTGACAAATTCCTCCTTTATTTTGTATCTGAGCTGCTGCAAAACCTGAGTTCCTTCCGCTTACTGTATTTTTTTACATTTATAACACCAAATTTTGAACTTTTTTTTTGTGAGAATACCTACAGAGGAGTTACAATTACATGGGCAAGATAATGAGTACATTTCTTATCAAGCATTGTTGGCTCCTCTTTGTTTCCCCTTCCCATCCCTTCCCATACTCCTCCCCTCCCCCCATCAGACCCTCCCCCCACCCCCCACCAAAGTTGTAAAGTTCGTTTATCAACATAACGACTTGTACATCTCATTGTTGCAATGGGTCCACCTGTATCCCTAGTTAAACAATTTGTTTTTTCCATTCCCCTCCACAAATATACCAACATCACATACAGTGAGAGCATGGGTTATATCGTGGGGGAGGGACAATAACCTCTTTATCAAGTTTTGTTTTGTTTTATTTTCTACTAGAACTATACGGTCTCATTTCTCCATGAACAACTCCAAGTATTGTTATTGTAAATCTCTCTACCTGATGACACTGACATCTGAAACCTTCAAGATCTGTCTGATACTCACATTCATTCTCATTCACATGTCTTTGTCTCTTTATGTATATATATATATTTTTTTCATTAGTTGCCAGACCATTTTATAATATAGGAGAAAACCAAGGATCTGTTATCTCCCATTAGGATATACTTGTGTTCATTTCTGCCAAATGCCTATGCACACATGCAATCTGGATCTCTTCCATTTAATTATAGGGATTACGAAGATTTGTTTACATTTAGTTTATCTTTTCCTCTAAGATATAATCCATTGGAAGTTTCAAATCCTTAAAAAATTATGTATTTTTCTTCTTCTCAAAATTTGTATTCCTAGCCTTCTCAATCCATCAGATGGAATGCTTAGCCTCTCACTTGCTCATATGAACTAGCATAGTTGGCCCTTAAACGCCAGTCTGGCTTCCCATTTCATTCTCCTCTATCACCAGTCCTCTTATCAAGGGCTTTTTTTTTTTTTTGCCAACCTCACTCCTAGGACTTCTAGGTGCTGACCTTTCTCTCCTTTGAAGTATTTGAGTAGCACTCACCTAGCATGTGCAACACCTTTGGTTTGATCCCTAGCACTGACAAAAAGCGACACTTCATGCAAAAATAAACCATACATTATGGAGTTACCAATTGAAACTGTCATTTAATCCACCTAAAAGAAAGCCTAGATGATGTGAGTAACAGTATAAACTTGGTCCATAAGCCCACAAACAGTGTTTATATAGACAGTCATAGATAATGCTCCTTTCATCTTAAATGTTTCCAGAAGTTTTCATTTTTCTTTTCTATTTTTTATCCCTGAGAATATCTACTCATTTGCAACTATTTCTGGGCTGCAATAGTGCTCCAACAGCACGCTTTGGCAACTATCCCTTCTATGGTCAGCAACTCCTTCTGAAGCTGGGATTTCTTAAAACAAGTGAGTAGCAATTGCCTTGGAGTGCTCCAGCAGCAAAAACAAGCAAAACTTCCATGGGAATCAGACATTCTCAGACCTTCTACCCACTCCCTCCTGCCCTTCTTTCATGTGAGCAAGAAGGTCAGAGCCAATAGCACACATTTTGGCAAGTACAACACTCAGAGTACAGCTAATACACAGACGCAGTCCAAACCATCAGGCCCTGCGACAGACCATAATAACTTCATTGTAATCAGCAAACTGTGATTCTGAAACGAATAATCTGTGTCAATTCAGAGGACTTTGTTACAGGTCAAGACTATATCCCTGAAAGCAGAGACATGCCTCCCAGCGGCTATGAGGGTGGGAGCAAAGAATAGGTGATTTATATGAAGAAATTAGCCCACAACTAACCAGGCCATAGATTGAATAGACATAATCAAAACATCTAGATTTGCCTTAACTATAGCCTGTAAAGCAAAACAAAACCAAATAGTGACATACACCTACACAAAGAAGCCTTAACGCTGTTGTCCACGGTTATATAGTAATTCATGACAATTATCCAGAGAAAAGACAAAACGTGACAAAAGTCATAACTAGCATCTTAAAATGTGGAAGTTTTCACTGGATAATCCAACGTGGACAAAATAAGAAATCAACCCAAGGTCTGGAAAATGCTGTCATACTTACAAAAATAGGGCTGCGATAATAAACCCTTGAGTAAAATTCAACCTAATATTCTCAATTGATACTATTTTCTAATGACTTTCATACAAAACAACTTTAAATAACAGCCTCACAACTTCAAATAAGTACATTTTACAACGTAAGGATAGAAATATCCATGATAAGCATTCTTTGGAGTCCTATCAAGACACTTGCTGAAGCCTCAATGACAGCTATGGGGTTTTGATTTCTTAAAAATAAGAATGTTTTATTAATAATATTTTACAGGATGGTTGAAAACAATCTCAGAATTGACGCACGCCTGCAAACATCTGCCTTCATGTGGGGAACTGATAATGTTTTTACAATCCGTGCCCACCAGGGAGAGGCACACACTTCCACTTTCTGATGAACAAAAGTTTTCCAACCCACAGTAGGCAAAAGGGCATTTTTACTGTGGCTTTGACCAATTTCACTATTTGTGAAATTGCCTTCTATTTCAGCCCTCCCACCCCCAGGAAAACAGATGCTATGGACAGGGAAGTTTAAGAATCGCACTAAACCAAAAGCACTTTGGCTACTTTCTGTGTTTGGTTCCAACAAAGCTACAGAGAATTTTTTTTAATGAGGAAACCCAGACTAAATATAGCTGAAGCCTTTAGGAAATCCCCTCAGGCATCTATGGTATCAGAGATATGTCATTTTCCTTAGGGAACAATACTTCAAATGCAAAATTTACAGTGCTTCTTTATAGCAGACAACTGTGGTGAGAATTCAAAGCAACAACTTAGGCCAAAAAAAAAAAATACTCAGGTGAAGTTCTTCCAGGAAACAAAATTTTGACATTAACTCAACCTACTTGCCTTTTGGCTAACTAAATAAATAGTATGACATGATAAAGGAAAGAGAATCAAAGTCTAGACTAAATCTTAGTAGTTTTATAATTCAATTCTAGCTCTGTAAAGTTTTGGAAGGTCTCACTTTTGTTTCATCTTCTGAATTTTAGCATCTTCTGAAATTTTTTTAAATTTTATTTTATTTTATTTGAGAACATACTGTACAGAGGGGTTACAATTCATCTTCTGTAATTTAAAGAAAGGTATGGGACATGATTCTTAGTAAGTTTCTGGATATCTATGAATAATGTCCCATTATCACATAACATTAATATATTCATCTGACTTATCTCTGTGCATGTCCATCCAATACTCCTCTTTCTCTAGTAATCCTTATTTTAGTTTAGAATACTACCAATCCTTATTTCCAGAGCCAGAAATCTGTTAATGATTTCTATTTTTGTACTACAGACCTCCTTTAATTAGGTCAATACAATTGCACTGCATATTTATAACTTGTGAAATTCTACTTTCAATTTTCTACTCAACTCACTTGCTGGACCATCTTTTTCTAGTTCCTCTCAGTCTGCTTATTATGTCAGAACGGTGATCTCTTCTCCAGGGTTTGGACATATTCTAGTCTTTCTGCCTTGTGAGGCATTGTTTTGCATACCAGCCAATGGAGTCTTTCCCAAGACACCAGAGAGTTTTGTGGGTTTTTTTTTTACACTTCTATCACATAAAGGGATTTGATTGGGCTGTTACCTCCACATGCATGTAATGCATTTTTTTTATCAAATTGATCCCTCTGACATTTTCCTCATCCTCCCTCTCCTTCCTTTGAAGCAATATTATCAGATTTCATTCTATTTTTACATATGTACAAATACTTCAATTATATGCACCCTCCCCACTCCCTATGGCTCCATGACCCAAACACCTAAGATAATTCCATACTTAGGTTGATATAAATGGTGCTACTTTTAAACATCAGTGTACAGACATCTTGAGTGTGTGATGACTTATGTTCCTACTAATACATGCTCAGGAATGATACAGCATGATCATATGGCAGTTCTAGTTTTAGTTTTTAAAAGAAGCTATTGATTTCCATAGCTTATATCCCTACAAACTGTATATGAGGGTTCCTTCTTCCTCTCATCCTTGCTTGAATTTGTGGTTGTTTGTGCTCTTCATGATGATCACTCTAGCTGGAGTGAGAGGGAATGCCAATGGTATTTTGATTTGCATTTCTCTGAGAACTTCTTAAAAAGCATCCTTTCTCTCTCTCTCTCTCTCTCTCTCTCTCTCTCTCTCTCTCTCTCTCTCTCTCTCTCTCTCTCTCTCTCTCTCTCTTTCTCTTTCTCGCTCTCTTTCCTACTAAAATTTTCAGGTTGCTCTCCACAAATACTTTATTCAGTCTGTAATGCTTCCAATTTCAATGTTCTCCTAAAAGCATTGAATTTCTTTCCATGCATTGTCTTAAATATCTTGATGTATATCTGTCACTCATTGTACTTTAACATCACTGCCTGCGCCTTTACTGATAATTTGCCTTGCTGACTTCCAGAGTTTATTAGTATTGGCTTCTAAAGGAATACAGTTTAGCAGCACCAAGAGACATTAAAAACATGTATCTTTCTAATTGCATACTAACAAAATTAAACTTCATTCAAGAAGAAGTAGAAAGTAGCCATTACCATCCAGAAACAATGGTGAGTTGACAATCATAGTTCCATAGTGCAGACTTGCTCAATGACTTCTCTCTAAATTATATTATCAATGAAGAAATACTATACCTTCATAGTTAAATATCACTGAATATAATAATGGTTAAGAGAACCATGTCTTGAGGTCTAACAAATTAGACTGATTTATAAGCTCTAAACCCTAAAGATACAAAATCACACTCTTTATATTTCAGAGAGTAGTATTTCTGTTGTAATTAGCCTCGTGGTGGTCACAAGGAACATTTCTGAGGATCCAGGAACCATAGGAAGGGTACTGCTAGGAAACCAAAAAAGTATAATATTTAGGTTCATGTGAAACTGCAAGAAAGTTTTCCTGGATCTCAACTTTCTGATCTGAAAATGTTAGGATCCATGTAGATGCCAAGTGATGAAGCAAGGGCAGAACGAATCAGCTTCAAGTTGCCAGGCTTTCTGGTTACCTCTCTGCCAAACAAAAGAAGGATTTGCACCAATGATTCCAGAATGAATTGTCCCCTTGGAATTCATGGGATGGAGGGACTACACATTGAACAGGGGGGCATGTCTCTAGTTGTCTTATGTGTGTGAGATACTCCTGTCTTATCATTGCTCCTTACACTTTTTGAGTGTCCTAATTTAAACGACAAATTATATGACTATAGCATGAGTTATTGTTTTTTTCCTAAAACTCATTAAGAATTATTTATGTTTCTGGACTTTGAAAAATTCATGGATTATGGGAAATTACAGTTGAATTAAGCCAGTCATTCTCCTTAAAAAATTCCTACTTATGACTCTAATTTTTGGCATAATTAAAAGAGCCATTGAGACTTTAAAAATAATTTTTAGGTGTTACGTATTTTAGATAAAGTATACAGATTCCATTGATATTTTATCTTTCTTCAAAGGTATCATTCTTTTTTAAATAGGTTTTTATTGTAAATATAGTGTACAGCAGGATTACAGTTACTTGAGCAAAGTAATGAGTCTATTTCCTATCGAGCATTGTTACACCCTCCTTTATATTTTTATATTTCCCTTACCACACCTTTCCTCCCCTCCCCCCCACAAAGTTGTAAAGTTCATTTTCAACATACCGTCTTGTACATCTCATTGTTACATCTCCCTGAATGAAATTTTCCTGGCTTCAGGAATTCAGCAAAATGTACACATCCTTTTACCATCTGCAGGAGTGTTAGCATTTAATTAGGAAAGCCAAGAGTAGGAGAGGATGTTTTCAAAGCAGCACCTCAGGTAAAAGGCCCCTCCCTATTTCTGTTGCTACTGATTCTGTAACTCATTTTATGCTCATTGCCATAACGAATGTCCCCTAGAGACCGTGGAATTCAAATCAAATGAACAGATGCTGCCAAATTACTGTATCTATGCACCTACAGCAATTGTGGAGGGCTAGGTAGACAGGATTAAGAAGAAACAAACAAAGAGTCTGAAGCCATTGACTTCTGTGCTTTTCATTTACTTTTCACACCTTCATGGCGGTGTCCTCAATGCTGCCAGCCCTACATTATGTACCCCACAACGTTTCCATTTCCAGAGGTAGAGAATTCTTTCCTCCACACAGGCACAGTTCGGTAGGTAAAGGTCATGTGTTTTCAGATGGTAAAAGTCAGTCTCTTTCCTTCTCTTTCCAACTTGTTCTCATCAGTTTAGAAGCAGAGTTTGGAGATAAATGAACTTTGCTTTTTAGGATGTTATTCAGCAAGCAGAGGCATTGGCTTCTTCCCAGAACAACACAGGTCTCCAGTTCCTTCCATCTTCCACCTTGTCTCTCTTAGGGTCATAGGCTTTGGCCTAGGCTCATTACCTAAGCATAAATGCGGGCTCATCCTCCACCAAATCCCAGGGTTTAACCATTGTTTTCTAGTCTGATTCCAATCAAAATGTGCCCCTTTAATACCCCTAGTCTACCAGGAATCCAATTTTTACCTAGGAAATAGAGCCCCCTTACAAATGTGCCTGATTGCAACATTCATTTATATGCCCTCAATGTACATTAAAACACACAACCTCCCTTCATAGGAATTATCCTTGGGAGTAAATGTTACAAAGGTATTAGGGTGTATTCCCTTTCAGGGCTTTCCTTGTCAATCTGTATATTAGAGTAGTTGTCAGTGACATGAAGAATAGTCACAGCCGGCTAATAAACAATTAATGAATTCACTTGTGGCATATTTTATTTGGTTGCTTTCTTTTCCACCCAATATAATTTTTTTAAAAATACATCTGATATTTACTGTACAATATAATGATATTTAATCTTTATTACAAAGATGGTAAGAATCAAAGTGTGCGTGTCCTCCATTACCCTTCAAATCAAATTATTTTCCTTGTTAAACAATATTTTGTGTCCTAGATTTATATTTTCTACTCAGGTTATAGCAGATCAGCATGAGTCTGGAGAGAGTAATTCCTCATCTGCCTTATCAGCTTTTGACAACCCTGATAGCATACTTGGCTGTGTGAGCACATGAGGTAAGGTCACTACAGCTCAGCTTGTCAAATTTGTCATAACCTTGAGACAGCACACAAAAGATTGATCCTTCGTGCATTCTTAGCAAAGCCACACAATAAGGGAATGCTAGAACTTAATAGGCAATATCATAGCCCATAAACGGAGTGGTTATTTCAACAATATTTCTAGCACTGTAAAATTCTGTAATAAAAAAAAGAAGAAAACAGTGGTTCACTTTATTTAGTCTATCTCAATGTGGAAAATTTAATTCATAGCAAAAGGAAAGTCCTTATTTTTTTTTAATACTGTGATGAAGTTGAAAGTATAGTGATGGTGTGAGTATAAAAGCCACCTTTTCTTTAGCTATCCAGAAAACATCTTTGTTTACCATTTTCTTGTTGTCATGGCAACTCCAGCTCCTTGAGACACTGCATTGAGATGGCCGCTTGTGTGGATGTTATTTTGATTCTTGTCTCTTCTCTCTTTTGTATTCCTTTTAGAAATATTTTTGTATTTCTTTTTACATTTTTGTACAAAGGAACTTCAATTCAACATATTAGCTTATGAGCAACATGCTTCTTGATCCCTGTCACCTCTTCCATCATTCTCCATCTCTCCAAACACCCCCGTCCCCATATTTCCCAAGGGAAAAGCAATAGGCTCTACTAAATGTGGGAAATTAGATCATAGCTTATATTCATACGACTCATACATCAATAATCTGATCTTTTCATCTATTGTCACTTAAAAGCACTTCAGCTGGGTGCTGGTGGCTCATGCTTGCAGTCCCAGCTACTCAGGAAACTGAGATCTGAGGATTGTGGCTCAAAGCTACTCTGGACAGGAAAGTCTGTGTTTCTCATCTCCAATTAACCATCAGAAAACTGGAAGTGGAGCTGTGACTGAAAGTGATAGAGCAGTAGGACTAAAAGTGATAGAGCACTAGCTTTAAACAGAAAAACTCAGGAACAGTGCCCAAGCCCTGAGTTCAAGCCCCACACCCAACAACAACAACAAACAGAAAAGAAATTTCAAAAGGAAAAAGTAGAATTGTTTTCA
Organism: Dipodomys spectabilis; assembly: GCF_019054845.1. Classification (NCBI taxonomy): domain Eukaryota; kingdom Metazoa; phylum Chordata; class Mammalia; order Rodentia; family Heteromyidae; genus Dipodomys; species Dipodomys spectabilis. The sequence goes on along the minus strand of NW_024870758.1, from coordinate 15,646,212 downwards.
AATCTATCAAAGCTAATATCCTCAATTTTTCATAGTTCATTCAGGTTGTTAGGAAATACTCTGGTTTTTTCTGGTTATTTTGTAAATGAAGTATCACAGATTTTTCTGGCCAGGCTGGCTTTGAACTATGATTGCATGGATCTCAGTCTCCTGAGATGCATGAGTCACTAACACTCAGCCACAACCTTTGTAACATGGACATCATTATTTACATATTTGCCTGGCCTTGGGTCTCTGATCACCAATACTCAGGAATAATAGAATGTGCTGATGTAAAATTTGTGTTCCAAGAAAAGCTACTCAATTTTTTGACAAAACATCTGCAATTGATAACAATGCCTAATAAGAACAGTGTGAAAAATTTTAAGGTGACAGTAAGTTTTACATTCATTAAAAGCATTTGAATGATCAAGTTTTACTTCTGTAAAGTTCATGATGCTTTAGTGAAAATCTACACAAAATGGGGAATCTATTTTACAATTGTGAGGTAGTAGTGACTGTCTGGATTATATGATTTCCTATATTACTGAGGCTTCTATGGCTCTCTGATCCTCTCTTCATTTGCTCCCCCTTATCAGTATGAAGATAACTATTTTTTCTTGTTATTTACCTCTCTCTCATTCTCTCTTCTCCCTCCCTCCTCCATTTCTCCCTCTCCCATGCTCCCTGTATTTTTCCACGCAAACAAAATGTCACAAAGAGATGGAACTGTTCAACGACACCTCCTCATTAGAAACCAATTCCAGGCTGGAGGCATGGCTCAGGGGTAGAACCTAGTAAGTGTGAGAACTTGAGTTCAAGCCCAGTACCACCAAAACACATTCATAGAACGCTCTGATCTTACCTGCAGCACTGTGAGAAACACCTATCCGTTGTTTTAGGCCCCAGTTCCATGATGTTTTGTATGACAGCCAAGTAGACTAGGACCCTAATTCATAGTCCATATCCAAATGTTTTTTCAGTAGTCCAATGATGTCATTTATAGTTATTTTCTCTTTCTCAGTTGAGATTCCAACACGGGAAGATACATTGCTGAACTTTTCTCTGCAATCTCCTTTGATCTGGTTACTTTCCCCTGTCTTTATCCCTTATTCTCGTCAATTTTGAAGACTACAGGTCACTTGTTCCATAGAACAAATCTTTGTATAAATTTTTCTGATGTTTCCTTATGATTTAATTCAAGTGGCTTTTCCAAGACAAATGAAGTACTGGTTTATCCTTCTCTGTATTTTATCAAGGAGTATTGAATGTTAATAATACTAAAACTGATGATATTTAATTAAATATCTGCTAGTTTCTAAATTTATTTGTTTCTTTATAAGTTATAAACAATTTGACTGGGATAATGAGGACCTCATTAAAATTCAACCTACCCTTCTTAGCATCCTTTCATGATTTTATAACCCCACCATTCTTTGTACATTTATTGACTGGCACTTTGACAAGAAAACAGAGCTACTCTCTCTTCTGTTTGTCTGTTTTGAAAATTAGTTCAAGAATGGACTCATAAATTGTTATTTTTATCTAATAGATTATAATTGTTACTGTCATAATTTTGATACTTGAATTATTCCTAAATCTGTCCAATGGAAGCTTCTTCACACTGGCTTCCATGTCTTCTGGTATGTTTTATATGTTCTTTGGCTATTGTATCAATTAGCTTTCCATAGCTGTAATAAAACACCTGACATAATTAACTTATAAAGATAAAAGGTTTACTTAAGAGGTGTTAGATTATATCTGAGTGGTCTGTAGGCCTCTGATGAGTGCAGAACATCACAGCAAGAATATGAAACAGAATTGTTTCTAATGTACTTAAAATGTACTATGTAATTTTTTGTTTCTTTTATATGTTCTTCCCCCATGGTATAACCCCTGTTTTCACCGTATTTGATTCTGGTGCCCTGTATCTTGTATATACATTTTTCTAATTTGGGAAGGGGAAGGGAAATAACAAAATGCTTAAATAAGGATAGCAGTTTATCCATTGTAACAATGAGATGTACAAGACACTATGTTGAAAATGAACTTTACAGCTTGGGGGGGGGCAGGCAGGGAGGGGGAAAGGAGCTGGGGAGGTGGAGAGGGAAGGGATCATGGAGGAAAAACAAAGGAGGAGGTAACAATGCTCTATAGGAAATGTACTCATTACCTTACTCAAGTAACTGTAACCCTTCTTTACAGTGAAAAATAGATATTAAAAAATTTAAAAAAGAATATGTAGCAGAACAATCTACTCACCTCATCAACCAGGAAACAAAAGGGGAAGGGAAGGACTCCATAATCCCCTTTCAAAAGTACACTATAATGAACCATAAATCAATAAATTTGCTTCTCTAATAAAGGTTCTTCTACCTGTCTATAGCCCTATCCTTGGAAGCAAACCTTTAACACTTAGACCTTTGGGGAGACTCTCATTAAGACTCTCATAACAATTTACAGCTTTTTGGCCCTAACAACACTTAGTCTTTACTGATCAATACAAACCCACATACACACTATGCATACATATAATTAGGCATATATACATGTGCACATATATGAGGGTAAAATTATTCTCTTCTCCATCAAACATTGTGATTTAATTAGTTCACTTTCATACTTTCTTTTCTCCTTTTCTATCTTCCCTGCTCATCTTCTGGGTGTCATTCTTTCTTTGCCCTTCCTTCATTTTTCTTTTTGTTTCTCCCATGTCTATTCATAGGTTTTTATAAAGTGAAAGATCCACAGGATTTTCTTGATAGAAATTATGGACTTGTATACTGATGGAAAAGTGGAATAATAAAAGAAATAATGAATGTCACAGAAAGAGATACAGACCCACCAGTCTTTGGCAACAGTGACCACCACAACCCTTGCTCTCTTATCAAAAGGAATTGTTCTTGACCACTGTCCTTGGACCATCCTGCAATGTAGTCATAGTCACTTCAGAGAAATGAGGAACAAGAACTTCCTGTTTTAAAAAAATATTATGAGGCTGGGTGCCAGTGGTTCTCTCCTGTAATCCTAGCTACTCAGGAGGCCAAGATCTGAGGATCATGGTTCAAAGCCAGCCGGGGCAGGAAAGTCCGTGAGACTCTTATCTTCAATAAACCACTAGAAAACCTGTAGTTCCACTGTGGCTCAAGTGGTAGAGTGTTCTCCTTGAGCTGAAGAGCTGAGGGACAGCACCCAGGCCCAGAGTTCAAGCCCCACGACCGACAAAAAAATAAAAAATAAAAAAAAGTTTGTTTTTCAGGGGTGGAGGGTGAGGAGAGGGGGGAAGTGTAGTTGAGGAGGTGGGAGGGAAGGGATGGTAGGGGGAAAACAACAATGCTTGATAAGAAATGTACTCATTACCTTGCTCATGTAACTGTAACCCCTCTGAACAGTATTTTCACAATAAATAACTTATTTTAAAAAAACATTATGAGTCTACAACTCCTGATAATTAAAGATAGTAAGACAAATAAGCAGTTTAAAGTCATTATGCTAGCCTTTTTAATTTGTATTATAATACTTAAATATATATTTCTAGACTACAGCAGAATAACAAAAGAAATAAAATACAGCTATTTATAATTTGACATCAAGTTTTTCTACCTTAACTTCCTGTTAAAGAGCTAATTAAGGAGAGTGTTTATTCTTTTGTTTTCCATAAAATAATATGTCCTAACTAATGTGGTGTGAATATAAAAAACTAGCTTGTCTGAGATAAGTATCAGACTCACAAATCAACCTTTCTGGTTCAAATGCAGGGCTCATAAAATTAAACTTTCCAAGTCTGGTACATTTTTCAAGTATAGTCAATAAAATGTTCCTGTAGGTTGATTTGGCTACTTTATTCTTGTCTTTATGGTTTTTAAAAAGTCATGAAACTCACAAAATTTTACAGTCTAAAGGATCTTGCAAAATTATGCTGTCCTGTCTTCTCATTCTGTGCGAATTGCTGAAGGAATTATTTATTATGGCCCGTTTTAAAAGTCAGAGAGTGTTTAGAATTACACATCATTTTAATGAAGGCTTTTTGATGTCTACCATAAGGTTAAAAGCCAAGTATTTCAATCAGACATTCTGCTAGCTAAATTACTGAACAACTGGCACATATGAGGTAGTGGGTAGGTGCTGTGGTACAGATGTTTGGTGTTTACAAAATAGATGTGAGGTGATAGATAGTAGGGACATTGCTCCAGTGTTAACCTAAGCAAAAGATGACTTCATGGCTAATAGTATTAGTAGGTGAGGTGGGATCTTGAATTTAGACATAGCCTGGAAAACTCTTATAGAGCAAGAGTGGATGTCAAATGTGGATGAGAAGAAAAGGTCAATAATGACTTGAAGACAAAATTTGGGTTTTAGTCTGAAAAGCAGAGATAATAAAATTACCTTTCATATTTGAATGAAAAGCACTAAAGAAGGATAGTTTGGGGTGAGAAAGAAATAGGTGGTATGGACATGGTAACTTTGAGGTATGTGTTCAGTTTCCAAGCAGAGTAGTATAAGTATTTCAACAGGATAACTTAGGTAAGGTTCAATAGAAGCATCAGGATTGCAGAAATGTATAGCATTAGCCCTAGGGCATAAATGTATATTTTCACCTAGTATTTACTGAAGCCATACTGTATAACTACATTCATAGGCATATCATGTGCTTACAATTATAGGCTTACAACTATCCTAAATGCCTATGTGCATTGACTCATTTAGCTCTCACAGACATGCAATCCATGTAATAATGGTACTATCATATCCATTATTTATAGGTCTACATACTTAGAGCAAAGAGATGCTATGTAGTGTAGCCCAGTTTACATAGTGAATAAATTCCAAAATAAAATTTTAAACCCAAAAGTCTGGCTCCATAGCCCTTTATTCTAATCTCTGTATTACTCCTACTTATGCACTGTAGTCCTCCCATAAGAAACATGTTTAGTTGAACAAATAAAAGTAGCACATATGAGAAACAAAACCCTAAAGATACAGTAGATTACTTAAGTAGTACCATGCCAATTGACTGTGAAGCAAGAAAGTTTAGAATATGTATGAACTTTCAAGATATGCACATAGCAATAATTAGAAGCTTCATTGTGTTTAAATTACACACTGGAGATCTGAACAAATTTACCAGACTGCATAGATTTCCAATTTATAGCCATAGATTAGCTTAGATGTGGGTATTATCAAGCTCATAATAGCTAATCATTTGGATATTGTGCATACCTTGCCCTACTGCCTAGCACTTTTGTAAAATCCCACTGTCATTTAAGTCTTTTTTAATCAGCCTTCATCAAGTGGCAGTCTGAGAGAGCTACTACAAAGTTCATTTCATTAACCCCTTGTCTTCTAAATAGATGCTTACGGTGTATGTTCAGTTCATTCTTCCTAATGAACAATAACTTAGGAACATTGTGGAAATGCCAATCAATTCAACACATACTAATCAAGCATCACATTGAGGTAGTAATACACTAAGCCCTGTGAGGATGTTACTTTTAGCCCTAAGGTTTTACAAACTTTATGCCCAACCGTGCCAATTGGTTTCCTTTTGTTGACTATAGGCTCTAACTTCTTTTTAAAAAGTTTACTGCCAAAGTGATTTACAGAAGGGTTACAGTTATATAAGTAAGGTAGTGATTACATTTTTTGTCTAACTTGTTACCTCTTCCCTCATTTTTCTCCCTCTTTCCCTCCCCTTCCACCCCAACTCCACCAAAGTTGTTCAGATCAGTTCCAACATATTGTCTTGTGAGTGCACTGTTGCTTAGGTTCCCTCTTTGTCTTAATTTTTGCTAATTTTCCTATTCCAGGAGAGCCACCTAACTTTTGGAACCCTACTCTCAAGGATGCTCTTTGCTGACACAGTTCTGAAAAATAACACTATAAGGAAAGCCTCCTTGAAAGGATTTTTCTAGTTTAAATAATCATGTGAATGAAGCAGAATCTAAGGAATGACTGTCCTCTATTCTAAGTCAGTGTTGAACCCAGTCAGGAACCAAATCTGGTCCATCACTTGCTTTTGTATAGCCAGGTACTAAAAATGTTTTTCTTTTTCAAATAGTAGGAATTTTTTAAATATTTTATTGTAAAGATATTGTTCAGAGGAATTGCGGTTACATGAGTAAGCTAATTTCCTATCCAGCATTGTTACCTCCTCCTTTGTGTAGGAGTTTTAAAAAAAATAAAATAAGTATTTCATGACATGAAATTAACAGTTCAGAATCTGTAAGTAAAGTTTTATTGGAATATGCTCACTTCTCACATACTGCCTGTAACTATTTTTGTGCTATCTAAAATGGTACAGTAGAATATATATGATAGAAGAGCATATGGCCTCCAAGTCCTAGAGTTTTACAGAAATATTACTCTAACTCACTCTTTATAATCAAAAATTTAGTCAGAATATATTTAGTATTATAGAATAACTATTTGTTTTGTACTTCTGTCTTATATCAATCTTTATGACATAGACGCATAATGGGGATATCTTTATCAATGAACAAAAAATAGAATGGCACTGAATCAAATTAACAAATTTGATAACAGATAACAGCAAATCAGAGCTAAAGTTAGGGTAATTTTAATGGCTATCCTACTTGTTAAAGATGCATTCCTAAATATTTGTACATGACGCATATGGTTCCATACATAATATTTGTATTGAACACTTTCTGTTGAATAAAGCAGAGGAAGGCTTTTATCTAAGAATGAAGCCTTTAGACTAAAGCAACATAAAACTATATGTGGCTTTGCCTGACCATAGTATTTAAATTTCAACTCTTCTATGTCACCTCTAAAACAACCTTGCTAAATTGGCTAAGTAAGTATAGTTCACCTTGGTTTAATATGAGGAGGAAACGTAGGCCCAGACTATCATTGCTGCTGCAGGAAATAAAGCTTTGGGCTTACAATAAAAAAAAAAAATACCTGACCATTTCTCACATCACTTTCCAAGGACTAAGTTCAGAAATACAATTGAAAAACCTCAACCAGATAATCTCATTGAGATTTAAGAATCAAATGAGATGTACAAAAACAAGCTCTGAATTCTCCATCAAATGATTTATTAAAAATGAAAGAAGAAAATACAAGTAATGGGCTGGGAAGGTGGCTCAGTGGTAGAGCGCTTGCCTTGCATGCATGAGGCCCTGGGTTCGATTCTTCAGTACCACGTAAGCAAAAAAGAAAAAAAGCTGGAAGTGGCGCTGTGGCTCAAGTGGTAGAGCACTGGCCTTGAACTGAAGAGCTGAGGGACAGTGCCCAGGCCCAGAGTTCGGCCCCACAACTGGACACAAAAAAACCCAAACAAACAGAAAATACAACTAATTTGCTCAGATTAATTCTTGGATAGTAGGCAGGATTCACCTTCCATAATAAAATAAAGATAGTCTTCCTGACCTGTAGGCCAAGGCTAATGGAGGTGGAAATAAAACTATTTGCAATAGGAATCCTGTGTTTGGCTATCAAGTGTTTTAAGCTTACGTGGTATGAATTTCCTGCCAGAGGGACGTGTGGCATACAATTGCTGTGTTCTCATTTCTCTAGTAAGTAGAATGACAAAAGCTCTGTACAATGCCATCAATTTAAGATTTTGTTTTTGTATATGCCTGTTAATATGAGTATCAATGCACCAGTGCTTCTGATGTCACTCAGTCAATGTATTTTTATAAATAAATTGCAAATTTATTCTCCTGCATAATATAATTGATAAAATCACCATATCTTTGGAGTTCAATGAATTGTATGTGTGATGGTGTTGTTCTTCATTACATGCCTGAATGCACTCATTAAGCTCAGTGAAGACAACAAGCTGAAAACAACACAAAGATGACGCAACTATACCAGCAGGAAACACACAATTCAACTTCTGCTAGGATCTGGCAGGTCTATTCCTTGAGAAGGAGAATGCTTCAAGCAATGCAGCTATAATATCATATGCAAGAAGGGATTGGGTATTTTGCTTTTCAGTGAGAAATAAGAATTGCATGACCTTGATTACAGACATAAATATGAAATGTGAAAATTCATAAATTGAATGCTTCTGGGGTTTTTTCTTCAAATTATTGACAATGCTTGCCTGCATTGTTACAAAACCTAAACTCATTTTCAAACTAATTTTCCCTCAGGCTATGTATACCCTTGCCTTAAAATAGCACCACAGTCCTGGGGGGAAACTTGGGAATCATGAGTTCCTGGCTGATAGCAAAGGATGTGTGCAGCCACACTGACAACATCTCTGCACAAGGTTTATGTGACTCCATCTCAGCTGCAGAAGCAGATTCTGAGCCAAAATTGACTGGCACAAAGGTTGAAATGAGAGTTTGTTTGTCAGAGTTCTGAGAATTTAAGCAAATAAAATTCACGGAGTCTTCAATCAATGATGTATTGAGCGCTAGAATAATCTGGATTGTAGAGATGAAAAATAAACAGCAGAGACATCTCTACTCCCTCCTATGGTGCTCACCATTGTGGAGGTAGGAGTGAAGAGACAAACAGCAAGCAGGACCTTCAGGGTAATGGGTTTCTTCATAATATACTATGGTGTGATATGGTATTTAGAAATATTGTAGAGAAAATGTGATGAGATTAGAGAGCAGAGTAGTCAGTCGGTGGAACCAGAAGTACTACCACATACAGAGTGTTCTGGTCTCCATCAATACTGATACGTAATAATAAATCTAGTTCCTCTATTCTTCCACAAGCACAGAAACATTACATCTCCTTGGGTTTTAAATGACTTACTTTGTCGTGCTTGGCCAATAATTATGAGTGAAAGTAATATGTCACTATTGGACTGAAGGATTTTGGAGCCAGTGTGCAGCTCCCTAAGGCTTTCTCTTCTCTGGTAGCAAAGCCTTGTGTGGTTAAATAGTCATGGTACCACTTCTCATTTCTGGTCTAACAGGCAAAGATCGTGAAAATCCTAACTCCTGTCCATAAAACAAGGAAAAAAACTGATCAAAATAAAATGCAGAACTTGGGCTGGGAAGGTGGCTCAGTGGTAGAGTGCTTGCCTTGCATGCATGAGGCCCTGGGTTCGATTCCTCAGCACCACTTAAGCAAAAAATAAAAAAGCCAGAAGTGGCACTGTGGCTCAAGTGGTAGAGCACTAGCTTTGAGCTGAAGAGCTGAGGGACAGCGCCCAGGCCCAGAGTTCAGGCCCCACAACCGGACCCCTCCCCCCCCAAAAAAGGAAACAAATAAAATGCAGAACTTGTTAGATTGCTTAGAGAACTAAGATAACAAGGTAAACTATCCACATATTGGGAAAGACAGAAAGGTGAATACAGACCACGACAACTTAATGGAGCAGAAAACTAGAAGAGAAAAACCTCTTCAGGAACCAGTAGCAGAATCGGAAAACCTAATAGTAATTAATGAAACATGGAAGTCTGGATAAATTGGAGAATTGAAAATTCCAAAGTAATTTTGTGTTAGGTATTTCACATCTTGGAAAGTTTACCTTTAGGAGCCTATCAGGTTCTCTTATGACCAAAGGAAATCTTTTGTTTGGGGCTGGAGAGATAGAAATTAGTCATTTTGAAACATTTTAAAATAGAGCATTCTCTACGTGTTAACAAGGTATGCCCTCACAATGCTTGATAGGAAATGTACTCATTACCTTACTCATGTAACTGTAACCTATCTGTATAGTATTTTTACAATAAAAAACATATACAAAAAAACTCAAAAAATGAGAAATTATTTTACCTAATGGATTAGAAGCTGGTCACAAACTGAATGACTTAAAGGAAAGAGAATAGTCACCTCTCGCATTTTCTAACTTCTTACTCCAAGAAGGAAATATACTGAAGTGCACTTACCCATGTATATACTTTGAAATGATCAAAGCAGGCTAATTAATATATTTACCACTCATATTTCTTTGTGGTAAAATCATTTAAAATGCTTTTAGTTATTTTGAAATACACGATATATTATTATTATTAGCTGTATTCTAATGTTTAAATATTAAATAAGTAACTGCATTTTACATGTAATCTTTAATTGTTCATAATAAGTGCTCAGCTTATTAGGAAGTATATACCTGTTCCTATCATCAAAGCATGTAAAAGATCATGATCAAGATGCATTGTATACATAAACTACTTTTTTAAAAGGTAATTCCTTTGTACAACTATTTAAAGACTGAAAAAAAAAAAGATAAACGGTGATAGATCAAAAAGAGATTGTACATCCCACATATCCTGCTTATTTTGTCAAGTAACTGAGGTCCAACATACATTGGGAGTCAGAAGAAATTAGATCTCCTTTCTACATCACTATAATCAGTATGCAGATGCTTCAAAATTGTTCAATAGAAGATGGATATGGTTTTATGCTAGTTTCAAAGAAATCAAAATACAACTATAACATGACTAGTAACTCAATTGACAAAACTATCCTCTCTAACCTACTCCACTAAAAAACTATGAAGTAAAGAGCTAATGTCTGATGCCAATGAGTATATGTATCTCTGAGAACATTTCAAAAAATACTAATAAAAGAACGCCTGCTCATTTAGGCCAAAGTAACTATGAACTTGTTTTGTTTTGTTTTTAAAAAAGAAAAAAGTACATCTATTTTTACTGAATTCTGTATACTATGAGAAATTCTTCCAAATTATTTGGTTCTATTTCATTTTTGGATATTTCACTACATGTGTCATTTAAAAAAAAACTTGTTTATGCAGTTACCATAAACCATTTAGCTACAGCTCAAATAGCTGAAAAGGTTTCTGGAAATGAGCAAGTCCTCAAATTGGTGTAGCTACAAAAGAACTAAGCGTTCTAAGAATGAATTCTAAGAAGCGTTCTAAGAGCAAATGAATTCCCAAAATGCTAGGCACAAATATGTCTTCTATAATCAAAATTTCCATTGAGTAAATGCTCTCATGACTGAAAACTAGTCTTCTGTTCTTGACAGCTAAGTTTGTATTTTAAAATCTTCTCTTCAGGATGAATAGAATAGTTATGATTACAGCTTGCTTCAGATGAGAAATAGCTCATGGGGAGATAAAGATGGAGGGTAATCACATGGAATGGTTCTGTCCAATTAAAACCTGTCATCTCTTAAATACGTTCTCAACAGTACAAGGGTCTCACCCTACATGTTTGACAGGGAAATGACTTTTCAGTGCATGAATCACACAAACAAATGTCCTTGATAGCATTAAAAATTTTCCATCTTATGAAAATAAGGGCTCATATTTTTATATGCAAAGTAAGCAAAACACTTTCTTGTACAGACTGGGTCTTTGAAAACATTTATGTGCCTTTTGTTGATGAATACAGTGGTAACTTTTGTCACATAATATCAGATTATCAATGTATAAATGTCAGCATTAGTTATTCATTTGGCTGCTTTCTCTTTTTGCCATTTCAGAACTAACTTTGTCCTCATTCCTGCATCCTAAAACAAACAATGCTCCATAAGAAATGTACTCATTCCCTTACTCATGTAACTGTAATCCCTCTGTACAGCATCTTTACAATAAAATAAAATTAAAATTAATAAACGCTGAAAAACCACTGTGTTTTCATTTTTTCCTGTCCTACTGCAGCAGCAAAATGAAGTTTAAAATGTTTTCAGTTAAGGGAGAATAATGGAAAGAGTGATTCTGATCAAGAAACACTGGACACTTAAATAGATATGTTAAACTGTAACCACTTTGTACAACATTTTGAAGTTCCAAATATTTTGTATAAAGAAGGTTAGTGGCCTTTCAAAACATCTTAGACAACACATCTTAGACAACACATCTTAGACAACACATTTTTTAAAAAAAATTGTCAAGGTGATATATAGAGAGGTTACAGTTATGTAAGTAAGGTAGTTATTACATTTATTTTCTAACTTTTACCCCCTCCCTCATTTTTCTCCCTCTTTTCCTCCCAAGCTGTACAGCTTATTTCTACCATATTGTCTTGTGAGCATCACTGGTGCATAGGTTTCCCCCTTCTTTGTCCTTTGTCTCAGTATTTTGTTGCTCCCCTTCCCGTCCCTAGTTCAGATAAACATATATACAATCTTGAATAGCTATGGACCGTTGTGGTCCATAGTTAATCAACTTCTGTGGCCTTACTATAGGCAAAATTTGGCAAACATCCACGTCTTTAAAAAGAAACATCTAGTGTTGATTCAGATTCTACTTATGAGCATCTTGATGTTACAGCTTTATTTTATAGCGGTCTACTCAGAAACAATGATTGTGGCTAAATTACAGATCAGACAATAGGAGAAAACCAAAGAGGTACCTATGTTAGCTTAGGTAGTTCGTCTCGTCTTCCTCTTTATCCTCAAGAACAAAATGTGTACAGAAGAACAGAGCTGGAGAAGACTTCTCATAGTTTAATGTATGCTAGGATTATGCTTTAAAAGAGTTTATGACTTTCAAAATAAATAAATAAAATACAAGCTCTTGCTAGTGGCTTTGACATCCAGCTATCATTAAACATTTGTGGTGCTGTGCTTTCACAAGGCACCACGATTCAGACTCTCTTGAAAACAAATATTTTGAAAAAATTCATTTCAGTTTCTGGCTTTCTTCCCATTATAATCTTCACTCCCTCAAGGTGAGTGTGGGCTGGACCCAAGCCAGAGCCAGTTTCTTCTCCCTTTAGCCTCTGTGGAGCCACTATTCTACCATCTCTTAATTGCACAATGCCCTAAGTCTAGCTCAGCTTGACTAAATTCTTATTAAACTTTCTTTGCTGCCAGTGGAGGTAGCTATATCATCCTACCACAGATTCAGAAAGGCAAGCAAAATTTTAAACCATCATTTCTTCTTTCTAACTGAAAGAGTAATTACAGTGTTAGTTCCACAGAATTCTCCATTGGCAAAAGAAAAACAACCTTTACCTCCACTCTCCTGAGGACCTAGCATTTCCAGCAGCCTGCGCCCACTACTGTTGTGTTGCCTAGAGACAAAGTGGGCATACAAATGCGTATTTATGCCCGAGGGAGAGGGTCCTCAACGCAGGAGAGTGCTTTCATTTCTCACTTGCTAAGAAAATAGATCTGTTTCCTGGCTCTTGTGTAATCACATACACTTTGAAATGTCTCCATCACTAAGAAAAAAAGACCTTACTTCCCATGCTTCTCAAAGTTTCTCACTTCTTGAGCAATTTAGAAAGTTTCAGAAAAAAGAATTCTTTTATAGCACCAAAAATCTCGACTTACCTTATTTATTCTGTTGTTATGACTGAAAACAATAGCCTTGGTATGTAAGCCTACACCTTAGTGGTGCGTCTCTAAGCTATTATTTTCTTTCTCCTACAAGTTAAGGTTCTTTCTGTTGGGAAAAGAAACTCAACAAAACTTACTACAACACCTTTAATAAAGAACAAATCTAACAAGACAGAGCAATTCCACACAATCTACATGAATGATAATAAAATCATCCCTCTACATCTGTGAGGTCCATATCTATAAATCCAACCAACTATGAATTGCAATCTTTTAGAAAAAGATTATCTGTGCTAAATATGTATAGAAGTTTTTCTACTCAGTATTCTTTAAATAATATAGTAAAATGACTACATTGAATGTTAGATACTGTATATATGATATCCTTGAATATTATATATTGAATTTAGAAATTATATATTTCAAATATATATTATGTAAATAATGTAGATATTATATAAAATATACATTTTATATAATATAAAACTATATATTTGTATAAATATATTAAATATTCATTGTATGTACTATATAAATATATATTTGACATATATTAAAGGGTTGTATAGTTTACATGCACATATTATGCTTTACATATCAGAGACCTGGGCATCTACAGATTTGGAAATCAAATTCCTCATGAATATCAAAGAATAACTGTATGTATCTGCTAAACCAGATTTTGTCTTGAGAACGTTATCTATTACTTGATTATACATACAAGGACTTTTACTATTTATTTATATAAAATGTCTTCTTTTGGAGCTAAGAATACTAAGTGATTTGCCTAAAATCCAACAGCAAACTAAGAATAAAGCAGGATTATAATGTAATTTTCCTTATATCATTTTATGTAATATTTTTATAACTGATCCAAGTATCTCACCTTAAACCAATGAAGTACTTACCTTTGAAAGAAGGTGAAATAAAATCAAACACAACAAAGATCACATTAATTTAGAAAGAAATGCCATAGTAATGGGGCTAGGCATATGGCTTAAAAGGTACAGCACTTGCCTAGCAAAGAAACAGCCAGGGACTAATTCTCCAGTAAACTACAACAAAAATATCTCAGTTATGTATCTTATTTTCATAATGAGCATATATACTGGACACTGGTAGTTGATTATGCCCTGGTTTTTTTGTGATTTTTCTCCCTCCTTAGGAAATAAAATTCCTTAGAAAGATGGCATGGGTTTGCTAGAAACTGAGTAACTTTGCATCAATCTCCTTTATTCCCAAGCGGATTTCCTGACATTCCTAAATTGGAATTCCATGATATTTTTCAGAGATTGATCATCAACAATTCTCTAAGCAACACCACAGATAACAAGGATGGAACCAATGGTCAAATCTCAGCTAATGACAAGATGCGGAATCATTTCCAGAATAATTTTTGATACCATTAAGATTTTTCTAGCCACAGTTCTTGGTTTAATTTCATAAAAAGTACATCAGGTTGACAATTCCTCAAACCTTGTTCAAATAACAGTTAATCTTATTGAACAGCAAATATTATGTTTCTTGCATTTTGTCTCCTTGTTTAATGAAGCTTGACATAGTATCTGAGTGATGGGAAATGTGTGAAAAAAGGATATTTTTCTATTAATATGAAGGTCATATTTTCATATGACCTTCATATGATTGTACATTTGTTACATTTTTTTTGAGCAAGATTTCTTGCCTGTTCATTCAGAAAGTGGTAATTTTTTTTAAAAAGAAAATCCTGCCCAGGATTACATAAAATAAGAACTGGTCTTCTGTAAAGCATCAGAGTAAGTTCTTGTTTGAAAAGATATATTAGTTTGAAAAAATGACACTCAAGCCTGCCCATTTTTCTGTACTTATAGCTTTTGCTATGTGATGTGTTCTTTCCTCCTTCCATAAGTGGGTTACATTGGCCATATAGGCACCTATATGGCTGATATAATACAAATAAAGGACTGTAATGGAATTACATAGTTGGCATATCTTCTGCTGTGAGAACACTTACACTTTGGCCTGCTGGTCTCAGGAAGAAGATTAAAGTTAGATGAAACAGACTCAGATCACAGCACAGGCATGATCTGCTGAACTATATAAACATACCTGGGCCCAGACAGCAGCCAGCTGACCTCTCAGCCTGGCAAGGATCAGCAGAGATACCTGAGTTATTCCTGCTGACTCCAGAAACATAAATTATAAATGCTTACTACTTATTCTAGTAAGTGCTCAGGGATCACTTTTATAACTGTCTTGACTAGAGACTAATATAAGATTTACTGAAGAGCTTTCTCCAAATGTACATGTTTAGTAGCCAGCCAATACTCAAGGTATCCAAAATCTCTGGAAATTGGTCCTACAATGTATATTTTTGGAAAAATCTTCAAGGAATTCCATTGCCCTGCCCTAGATAAGAAACAGTAGTTAGCTAGGCACCAGTGTCTCACACCTGTAATTCTAGCTACTCAGGAGGCTGAGATCTGAGGATCACGGTTCAAAGCCAGCCCAGGCAGGAAAGTATGTGAGACTTATCTCAAATAAACCACTCAGAAAACTGGAAGTGGTGCTGTGGCTCAAGTGGTAGAGCACTAGCTTTGAGCTGAGGGACAGCGCCCAGGCCCAGAGTTTGGGCCCCAGACAAAAAAGAAAGAAAGAAGGAAAGAGAGAGAAAGAGAGATAGAAAGAGAGAAAGAGAGAGAGAAAGAAAGAAAGAGAGAATGAGAGAAAGAGAAAGAAAGAGAGAGGGGGAAGGAGGTAGGGAAGGAGGGAGAGAGAGAGAGAGAGAGAGAGAGAGAGAGAGAGAAGAAGAAAGAAAGAAAGAAAGAAAGAAAGAAAGAAAGAAAGAAAGAAAGAAAGAAAGAAAGAAAGAAAGAAAGAAAGAAAGAAAGAAAGAAAGAAAGAAAGGAAGGAAGGAAGGAAGGAAGGAAGGAAGGAAGGAAGAAACAGTAGTAAGAGGTAAATACACTGAATACTATATTTAAGTGCAATGGAATATAGAGGAAAGGTGAAGTCAGTTGAAGCTTGAATTGTCATGAAAAGATTAGGAAGGCAAAATCTGAATAGATCCAAAAGAACCACCCAATTTGACTGAACAGGAAAAAAAGAGGAAATAAATGCAGAAAGAATATCGTAGGCCCTAGTATAGAGATTACATTTAATATGGCATGACTAGACCACAAATGCATTTACTTATGCATTTATATATTCATCATTTTTTGTATTTTTATTATGTTGATGTAGTTGTACAAAGGAGTTGCCATTGATCAACACATACAACACATCTTGATCAACGTCTTGTCTTTCAACCTTCTCACCCATCCCGCCCTTACTTTTCTTAATTATACACTAATTTTTATTAATAAGTTTTTTATTGTGAAAATACCATATAGAGGGGTTACAATTACATGAGCAAGGTAATGAGGACATTTCTTTTTCTTTTTTTTTTTTTTTTGGGTCCAGTCGTGGGGCTTGAACTCTGGGCCTGGGCGCTGTCCCTCAGCTCTTCAGCTCAAGGCTAGCACTCTACCACTTGAGCCACAGCGCCACTTCCGGCTTTTTTCTTTTTGCTTATGTGGTGCTGAAGAGTCGAACCCAGGGCCTCAGGCATGCAAGGCAAGTGCTTTACCACTGAGCCACCTTCCCAGCCCATGAGGACATTTCTTATCAAGCATTGTTGCCTACTCTTTTGTTTCCTCTTACCATCCTTGCCCTTCCATTCCTCCCCACCCCCCTGCCAAAGTTGTAAAGTTCGTTTTTCAACATAACGTCTTGTACATCTCACTGTTACAATGAGTCCACTAGTGTCCCTATTTCAACAATTTGTTTTTTCTCTACCACTCCACAAATTATATCAACATCAAATTAATTAATTATACATTGAAGTTTTTCTACTTCATTCTTTCCCCAGGCTTTCACATTTTCCACATGTCAAACACTAGCCTAATTGCTTACAAATTTTGGCTATTAACATTCTTGAATTCAAGATGACAAGATGACTGTACTATCCACTGAACCATCTTGCTTGAGATTCTGAAATCAATGGAAATTTTCTAATTGTTAAGATTAAGCTTCCCCCCACACCCCAGGGAACACTAAATTTCCTATCTACTACTTTGAAGTTGGATATCATTATTGCTATCATTGTTCTTGATATTATCACCAGTATCATTACTTTTATTATTATTTCACTATTATAATAATTAGCTTGCTTATATGAATATGGGATATACACTGGCAGATGGAAGAAGTCTCGGAAGGAAATAGAATAAAACCATGTTTTCGTCAACTGTGATTAGAATTTTGATCTAACAAAATTCTAAGTAAAAGAAAGCTTTGGAAGGTGCTGTTTTCCTTTGCAATGTTGGGAATTGAACCCAGAGCCTGGCGTTTGTCAAGTAAGCCCTCCACCACGGAATTTCTGCCCAGCCATAAATAAGAGAGTCAATTCTAGTAAAGAAATCACTCTTTCTGGAGAAGGTACACATACTTATTGTACTTGTAAAAGCCTGAGTAACTCTACTCTCAGTAAGTAGAAAGATCCTGTCTGGATATGAAGCACTCTTAAAGAAAGAAATTAAAAAGTAATAGGAAGCCATTTTCTTTTTTATAAATAAGTTCTGAAAATCATTTTCAATCTCTTGCATTCAATTTTGGTAATCTCCAGAGTTTTATACTATGTGAAGAAGTCTGCAAAGCTAGATCTGTTTCATACAACTCTCTTGAATACCTTCTCACTTCTTCAGGTCCAAATTCTTTATTTCTATGTGGAAGTAGATATCTAATAACCATAAAGTTCTACACTCATATAAGTGAATATAACTTATAAGTTGATAATGCTGGAATGATCATCTGTGAAGACTTGACATTCTAAATAGAACTGTACTTCCTTAACCAAGTACTTCTCTGGCATTTTCAGAAAGAAAATGTTAACATAATTTCCTCCATTTTCTGTATTTTATATTCATCTCAAAAAAAAGTGATATTCAAAACTCAATGACTTAAAGTGCAATTGTTCCCTCAGAAATCTACAAGATTTCCAAAAGTTAAGTCAAAGACTTCATCTTTCCATTCAACCATACATCTACTACCAATCTCCCTATCAGCACAGCATAGTGAAAATATTTCACCACAAGTTTTTAAATATTTCATGAATGGCTAGGAGTAAGAAATTTGATGCTTCCTTAAGCAAAGAAATGCTACATTATTCTGACGTGATCCCTGTAAGTTTTATAGTATATGTGTATGCACATATAGATAGATAGATAGATAGATAGATAGATAGATAGATAGATAGATAGATAGATAGATAATACTGAACCCATATACACAATTACTATGAGTCAATTTAAAAGTAACTTAAACAGAATTTGTTAAAAAGCTAATCATAAAAAATATTCTATTTGGTATGAGCTTATTTTCATTAGCAGATGTTGTGGATATGATTAAAAGATGATCTGTATTGGTTACTTGACCTCATCATCTACTTTGTCCATATGTCTACAAATCTATTTCTCACTATTTGATGTTTTTTTTTTTCTGTTACAAGGATGCTAGAATAGAGACTAGGTGCCCTGGGCACACAGATCAGAGAACCATGCCTTGCCCACTCAATGCAGATTGCTTTAATCTGATGGCTTTGAACACTGTGGCAGGTGTGTGAGGGTGGTGGGAAGGCTGAGAGCTTTGGTAGAAAGCAGACACAGATTTGGGGTTTCATACACCAAACCTGCCTAGGGATATAAGGGGAACATTTCTGATGTACAGAAGCATCCAACCCCAAGGGTAGGGGGTTTGTCTGGTGGAGCAGGTTTAGGGCACTCTCTGCATTGGAAGCATTCATAGAGGAAAACACTGGCAGGAATTCAAGCCAGCAGGAAAGGCAGTTCTGGGCTCAGCCTGCTGAGTGCTTTCTGTTCTAACTTCTTTGCATTTCAGAGAGAACCACTGCTACCCCCTGCAAATACACACAGAGTGAGCTACAAAAGACAAGCCAGTGGGGAGGGGATATCCATCTTTTAGGCCAGGAGAAATCCTGACTTGTGAGGTTTGTAAAAATTTTTTTTTTCATTTGTCTTTCTCTGTACTTACTGTCTTCTCTCTCACTATTATGTCTTGTACTTTGATCCCATATATTTTCCTTTTATTTTCTATTTTGCTTCTCTTTTTCACTTCCCATATTCCATTCATTTTATTAATATATTTAACTTTAATAATATTTAAACTTTAATCCTGCTGGTATTCTAGTTATTTTTTCTAACATTATTGGATATGAAGTTGATGTTTCAACATTCTGATTTTTTCCCAATATGAAAATAGGAAATCCTTTTAAGAATTTTTTTTATTTAATTTAATTTTATTTTGTGAACATACTGTACAGAGGGGTTGCAATTACAAGGGCAGGATAATGCATACATTTCTTTTTTTTTTTTTTTTTTTAAATTTTATTTTATTTTATTTGAGAACATACTGTACAGAGGGGTTACAATTACATGGGCAGGATAATGCATATATTTCTTAACAAGCATTGCAGCCTCCTCCTTTGTTTACACTTCACGTCCCTTCCCAGCCTCCCCCCCACCCCTCCCCCCCATCCTCCCCACCCCCACCAACATTGTAAAGCTCCTTTTTGACATGACAACTTGTACTTCTCATTGTTGCAACAGGTCCACCTGTATCCTTAAACGACTTGTTTTTCCCCATCTCCTCCACAAGTTATACTGACATCAAATATAGTGAAAGCAAGGGTTATACTGTGGGGAAGGGACATACAAAGCAACAAAGAGATAATCTTGTAAATGCGTTAGAAACAAATACATGAAAGAAAAAAGCATTAAAATACATATCTAAGGGTTCATTTTCCTAACATCACATTATTTGACCTTTTCCGCTTGACTCATACATATACTAGATATTGCAAATAAGGGAAACCATGGGCCCTATGTTTCTTTGGGCCTGCCTTATTTCACTTAATATAATTTTTTCCAAGTTTTTCCATTTCCTAACATATGGGGCAATGACATTCTTTCTGATGGAGGCATAGAATTCCATTGTGTACAGATACCACATTTTCTTGATCCAATCATCTATTGAGGGGCATCTGGGTTGGTTCCATATCTTAGCTATGGTAAATAATGCTGCAATAAACATAGTTGTGCTGGTACCTTTAGTGTGGTCTTGTTTGTAAACATTTGGGTAAATGCCCAAAAGTGGGATTGCTGGGTCATAGGGAAGCTCTATATGAGGTCTTTTGAGGAACCTCCATACTGCTTTCCGAAGTGGTAAAAGAAGTTTACATCCCCACCAACAATAAAGTAAGGTTCCCTTCTGTCCACATCCCCTCCAGCATCTGTTGTTGTTAGAGTTTTTGATTTTTGCCATTCTAACTGGAGTGAGGTGGTATCTCAATGTTGTTTTGATTTGCATTTCTTTTATGGCTAGGGATGTTGAACATTTCTTCATGTGTCTATTGGCCATCCTCCTTTCTTCTTCAGAGAAGTTTCTCTTTAAGTCTTTCGCCCACTTATTTATTGGGCAGTTGTTTCTTTGAGGATTTGTTGTTGGGGGATCTGATTTTTTGAGTTCCAAGTATATTTTAGATATGAGACCCTTGTCTGTTGTATGGCTAGTGAAGATCTTCTCCCAATCTGTGGGCTTTCTATTGATCTTGCTAGCTATGTCCTTTGCCATGCAGAAGTTCTGCAACTTCATGCAATCCCATTTGTCCAGCCTTTCTTTGATTTGTTGTGTTTCCGGGTCTCTATTCAGAAAATTTTGGCCTGAGCCAAGGTGTCTCCTATTCCTTCCTGTAATGTTTTCAGAGTGTCTGCTTTGACTTCGAGGTCTTTGATCCATTTGGAGTTGATTCTGGTGCACGGTGATATGTAAGGATCTAGCTTTAGTGTTCTACAAGTAGTTAACCAGTTTTGCCAGCACCATTTACTGAAGAGGCTGTCTTTCTTCCATTCTATTGTTTTAGCTCCCTTATCGAAGATTAGATGGCTATAGGTCTGTAGGTTCATTCTAGATTTTCAATTCTATTCCATTGGTCCTGAGGTCTGTTCTTATGCCAATACCAAGCTGTTTTGATTACTATGGCTTTATAGTAGAGTTTGAAATTTGGTATTGATATTCCTCTAGCAGTATTCTTTCCGTTGAGGAGCATTTTTGCTATTCGGGGTCTTTTATTGTTCCATATGAATTTTTGGATTGCCTCTTCTGTTTCCTTTAAGAATGAGGTTGGAATTTTGATAGGTATAGCATTGAATTTGTAGATAGCCTTGGGAAGTATTGCCATTTTCTCGATGTTAATCTTTCCAATCCAGGAGCATGGGAGGTTTCGCCATTTTCTAAGTTCTGTTTTGATTTCCTTTTTCAAGATTTTAAAGTTTTCATCATAGAGGTCCTTCACTTCTTTGGTTAAGTTAATTCCTAGGTATTTATTTTTTTGTGGGGCTATTACAAATGGAGTTGCTTTCCTAATTTCAGCCACACTTTTCTTATTGCTGGCATACAGAAAAGCCATTGATTTTGGGGGGTTAAATTTATACCCTGCTACTTTGCCAAAGTTTTGAATCAGCTTGAGTAATTTGGGAGTGGAGTCTTTGGGATTCTTTAAATACAAGATCGTGTCATCTGCAAAGATGGAGAGTTTTATTTCTTCTTTCCCTATTTGGATCCACTTTATGTTTGCATCTTGTCTTATTGCTGTAGCTAGGCATTCTAATATTAGATTGAAGAGAAGTGGAGAGAGTGGACATCCTTGTCTTGTTCCTGAGTTAAGAGGAAATGGCTTTAGTTTTGCACCATTAAGTATAATGCTGGCTGTAGGTTTGTCATATACAGCCTTTATTGTATTGAGGAATGTTCCATGGATTCCTAATTTTCCAAAACCTTCATCATAAAGGGGTGTTGGATCTTGTCGAATGCTTTTTCTGCGTCTATTGAGATAACCATGTGGTTCTTATTCTTGCTCCTGTTGATGTGATGAATAATATTAATTGATTTGCGTATTTTGAACCAGCTTTGCATCCCTGAAATGAATCCTGTTTGATCGTGGTGCATGATTTTTTGGATGAATTGTTGAAGTCGATTGTCCAAAATTTTGTTGAGAAGTTTTGCATCAATGTTCATCAAAGAAATGGGTCTATAGTTCTCTTTCTTTGATGAGTCCCTGCCTGGTTTTGGGATGAAGGTTATGCTGGCTTCATAGAATGTGTTCGGTAGTGAACTTTCTCTTTCAATTTCATTGAAGAGTTGGAGGAGTATTGGTGTGAGCTCTGCATTGAAGGCCTTGTAAAATTCCGTTGTAAAACCATCTGGTCCTGGACTTTTCTTAGCTGGGAGGTCTCTTATTGCTGTTTCTATTTCAATGCTTGATATGGGCCTGTTAAGATGGTTTCGCTCATCTTGGTTTAGTTTTGGCATGTCAATATTTGCTAGGAAAAGGTTCATTTCTGTCAAGTTCTCAAACTTATTAGCATAAAGTTTTGCGTATTCCCTTATAATGTTCTGAATCTTGGTTGTTTCCTTGGTGATGTTTCCATTCTCATATCTGAGTTTATTTATTTGGGTGTCTTCTCTTCTTTTTCTGATAAGATTTGCTAAGGGTCTGTCAATTTTGTTAATTTTTTCAAAGAACCAACTCTTTGTTTGGTTGATTCTTTTTATAGTTTTTTTGGATTCTAATTCATTTAATTCTGATTTAATTTTAATTATTTCTTTCCATCTACTGGATTGGGGTTTATCTTGCTGCTCTTTTTCAAGGAGGTTAAGCTATGTCATTAAATTGTTGGTTTCAGATCTCTCCAATTTGTTGATGTAGGAGCTCAGAGCTATAAACTTGCCTCTGAGTACTGCCTTTGCTGTGTCCCAGAGGAGCTGATAATTTGTGTGTTCATTTTTGTTGAATAGCATGAACATTTTAATTTCCTTTCTAATCTCTTCCATGATCCACTTGTGATTCAGCAGTGTGTTGTTTAGCCTCCATGTGATACCGGACTTTCTTTGGTGGCTTTTGGTGTTGAGTTCTAATTTTATTCCCTTGTGGTCAGAGAGAATGCAAGGTATAACTTCAATGTTTCTGAATTTAGACAAGTTTGCTTTGTGGCCTAAAATGTGGTCTATTTTAGAAAATGTTCCATGTGCTGCTGAGAAAAACATGTATTCTGATGCTGCTGGGTGAAATGTTCGGTAGATGTCTGTTAAGTCTAGTTGATTTATGCAGCTGTTTAGATCTGCAGTTTCTCTGTTGAGTTTTTGCCGAGTTGATCTATCTAGTGGGGAGAGTGGTATGTTAAAATCCCCAACAATTAATGTCTTTGGATCTATATGGGATTTGAGGGAAAGTAGTGTTTCTTTGATAAATTTGGGTGCTCCATTGTTTGGCGAATAGATATTTAGAATTGTAATATCCTCCTGAAGGAGAGATCCCTTAATTAGTATGTAGCGACCTTCTTTATCTCTTCTTACAAATTTTAATTTGAAGTCTATTTTATCTGATATTAGGATTGCAACTCCCGCCTGTTTATGGGGGCCATTTGCATGGTAGATTTTGCTCCAGCCTTTCACAGTGAAAATGTGTTTGTTTTTACGGGCAAGATGTGACTCCTGAAGGCAGCAGATAGAAGGGTCTTGTTTTTTGATCCAACTAGACAATCTGTGTCGCTTAATTGGAGAGTTCAGTCCGTTAACATTAAGAGATAGGACTGAGAGTTATTTGGGAGTTCCTGCCATGTTATCCACCTTCTTGGGGGCTGAGAAAACTGGGTTCTTCCTATGGTTCTTGGATTCTCAGTTTGGGTGCAGTTTCTTGGCCTTTATTGTGGTCTTGTTGGTTTTCTATGTGTAGGACATCTTTAAGAATCTTTTGTAGGGCTGGTTTGGTGGAGATGTATTGTTTCAATTTTTCTTTGCTATGGAAGGTTTTTATTTGGCCTTCAGTTATGAAGGAGAGTTTAGCTGGGTACAGTATTCTTGGTTGATAGTTGTTTGTTTTTAGGGCATGGCATACATCATTCCAGGCTCTTCTTGCTTTGATTGTCTCTGCTGAGAAATCTGAGGGGATTCTAATTGGTTTCCCTTTAAAGGTGATTAATCTTTTCTCCTTGACAGCTTTAAGGATCTTTTCCTTGGTCTGAGTTGATCCAGTGTGGATTATAGTGTGACGGTGGGATGTCCTATTCTGTTCTGGTCTATTTGGGGTTCTAAAAGCTTCTTGTATCTGAATAGGCCTATCTTTTTGCATGTTTGGGAAGTTCTCTGCTAGGATCCTGTTGAACAAATTTCCTAGACCATTAACTTCTGTTTCTAGGTGCTCCTCTACACACATTATCCTTAGATTAGGCCTTCTGATGGTGTCTTCCAGGTGTTGGATAGATCTATCATATTTCTTGGACTTGTCTTGGATGGTTGTATGTTCTTTCTCTATAATATCTAGGCTGTCTTCAATCCCTGAGATTCGATCTTCTGCATGGTCTAACCTGCTGTCAAGACTTTCTACTTTGTTTTTTATCTCTTTTCCTTCTAATTGGTCAGCTTTGATGGCTTCAAATTCTTTGTTGAAGTTTTGTTTTAGATCTTGTATGAACTTCTTTACTTCCTTAATTTGGTGTTCAGTGTTTATTCTCAAATCACTTAGTTGATTGGTTATGGGTTCCTTGGACTCCCATTCTTTCTGTTGTGGTCTCCCTGACTTCCTTCAGCTCTTTGTTAATGGATTCCATGAATGCCTTTAGTGATCTTTGTGTATTCTCTTCCTGCTCTCTCAATTCCTGTATTACTCTTTGATTAGCTTCCTCCCGTTTGTGGGATTCTTGTAGTTCTCTTTGAATGTTCTCAGCCTGCTCATGCCATTCCTGCCTTTCTCTTTGAGTATTCTCAAGCTGCTCACGCAAATCCTGTATCAGTTTTTGAGTAGCTTCCTCACGCTTATGATATTCCTGTATAAACTTTTGGATTGCCTCCTCTCTCTCCCTATCACGCTCATACAGAGTCCTTTGTATGTGTTCAATCTTTTCATTTATCATGTTTGCCAGCAGTGTTTGTAGAGCTATTTGGGAACTCTCCTCTGTATTATTCATTATCTGTTCTGTCCCCTGATTATCAAGATTGGGAATTGAGATACCCGTATTTGCCATTTTTCTTGTGTTTTTCTAGCTTACTCTGCCCATTTGAGATGAAAATAGCGCCAGTTTTGTGCTAGAACACTATCTTAAGGCAAGCATCAACCAAAGTCTGAATTTGCACAGTCTATAGTCTAGAGATACAAACTAGTTCAACAGATACATCTATTCAACATCAAACAACTATATGTTAATGGGCTATGAACTGCAAAGAAGAATTTGGAAAACCAGAAATTATTAGGGTTAGGGAGAGATGTGGGTAAAAAATAGGAATAGATTGATGTGGGGAGGCACAGGGAGAGTTAACTAAGTCCTAATCTCAAAGCAGGAAATAGGTTGGGTAGGATGAAAGTAGAGGGAGAGAAAAAAAGAAGAAAGGGAAAGGGAAAAGAAAAGAGACCAGAAAAAATAGTAAAGTAAAAATTTATAATATTATACAGATTGGAAAACAATCTATTTAGAGAAGAACGTGAATATATTGAGAGAAGGGGAGAGATACAAAGGAGATATGAAAAAACTTAAAAATAAAAATGCTTAAAATATTATATAGGTATAAAGATGTAGTACTGCTATTAAGGAATTTAAGTCTCAGAGGTTTTGAATTGAGTAATAAATTTGTGGATTAAGTGTGTACACAATGGGGGATAGAGTCTAATAGTCAACTGCGGGTTTATCTGAGGATGTGCACGACAAGAATTAAGTCACATAAAGAAGAAGGAAAGAGAGGAAAAGGAAAAGGTGAAAAGGATAAGAAAGTAAGAAAAAAAGATCAGAAGTTCAGTAGAGCTAAACAAAAAACAAAAATATAATTAAAAAAGAAAGAAAACAAAAAAGAAAAAAAAACGCACACTCATGTATCCCTAAAATAAAATTATAAGAGGAAAAAAAGTTACTGGAAAAAAATTTTTTTTTCAAAAAAGGCAAAAATTAAAGATTAAAAAAAGTTTTAGAAAAGAAAAAAAAATTTTTTATAAGGTACCAAAAAGAAGAACAAGGAGGAGGAGGAGGAGGAGGAGGAGGAGAAGGAGGAGGAGGAGGAGGAGGAGGAGGAGGAGGAGGAGGAGGAGGAGGAGGAGGAGGAGGAGGAGGAGGAGGAGGAGGAGGAGGAGGAGGAGGAGGAGGAAGAGGAGGAGGAGGAAAGAAAGAAGTTCTTTGATGTTTTTGGAAGGGGTGGGAAAAATCCTGTATCTCCCTTGTGTCCGTAACCAGCCTCTTGTTGGAGTCTCTGCTCTGGTTGTGGTGCTGTGGCTTGGTTGGTTTCTTAAGTCAGTTTGTTCGAACAGGCAGAAAAATGCTCTGCTTTACCCAGGATTTTGCGATCCTCCTCCCAGGCTAGTTCAATGGGAGGCAGATCTGCTTTGAGTATCACCAAAGAGGGGGATGCAGTGATGAGGCTAGGTTCTGGGTAGAGTTGAGGCCTTTCAACAAACAGTAGCTTTTCCCGGGGGCTAGTTTGTGAAAAACTCACAGAGCCCAGCCTGGAGCCATTCTCAGTGTTTCTGTTTACTGATTTTCAATTGATTGTTGAGGCTGCTAGAGGGAGGGGCAGCCTCTGGCTCTGATTACCCTGTGAAGAAAGCCATTCCTAGGGCTGGCGCCTGAGCTGGGTAACTTTTCCCTGGGTGGAGCTGAGTCTGGCAGGTCACGCTGCCGTTAAGTTCTTGTGACCTGCTAAATGACTCGTTTTATTCCAAGGCTTGAGTTGGAGCTAGCAGCTCCTCTGAGCTTTGTTAGTATCCAAGATGGAGATCTCCGGTGCTGGGAGGGGTGGGGGAGGGGTGGCCTTCCCTCCTCTGCTCCCCGAGAAGGAGTGAGGACATCAGGCTTCTACTCACACCGAGTCTTGGTTCCTGGGTCATCTCTGGTCTGCAAACTGCAGGATGAAGATGTCCGCTCCTTGTCGGTTCTTGCTGGTGTTGAGTAGAATCCGCTCGCCTGCTGTGTCTGGCTCCTTCGTCCGGACTCTCTGTGGCTCAGGTATGGCGCCTGCGTTCGCCCGCCGCCACCGCTGCCGTCACCGCGGTAGTTGCTGGCAAGAGCTCAGATGTGTCTCCTTGCCTGGATTTTCCCTCTGTGGCCTGACTCTCTGTCCTGTGATGGCACACTTGGTGTGATTCTCTGTCTTAGGACTGTTCACTGGAACTCTAAAACTGCTTTCTATGCGAGAGCTTGTTTAGACTCCAGCTTCTCCTCCGCCATCTTCCTGGAACTCCCAAGAATTGTTTTTATTACTGCTGTTGTTGTTACTTCTTTCTCTCCTCTGAGTATTGGTGGAAGTTGTAATTCCAAGAGAAGTCACCTCGCTAAGATTTCCATAAAATAAAATAAAGTAATTTCAAACAAAATAAACTTAGAGAGCTATCTCTCCTAAAAGATGCACAAATTACAAGAAAGAAACAGAAGACATGTGAAAAAGCAAGCAATATAACTTCTCCAAGAGATGAATTTCTCAGTAATGAAATCTCAAAATAATGAAGGCTAAAATGAAGGAAAAGAATTCAAATCACTTCTTTTAGAAGTGGTCACAATCAGCAGGGGCATGGGTGAGTCACACTTGTTATTCTAGCTACTCAGGAAGCCAATATCTAAGGATCATTGTTCAGAGCCAGATGTGGCAGGAAAGTCCCTGGGACTATAATCTCCAACCAGTCACCAAAAAACATAATCAAGTGGTAGAATGAAAGCCTTAAGGGGAAAGGAAAAGGAAAAGAAAGAAAATAAGCTCAGGACAGCTCCTAGACCCCCAATACAAGCCACAGGACCAGCACACAAAAAGAAAATACAAGAAAAGAAAAGAGAGGAGAGGAGAGGAGAGGAGAGGAGAAGAGAAGAGAGGAGAGGAGAGGAAAGTGAAAAAATGGTGAGAGGGAGAGAGGGAGGGAGGGAGGGAGGGAGGGAGGGAGGAAGGAAGGAAGGAAGGAAGGAAGGAAGGAAGGAAGGAAGGAAGGAAGGAAGGAAGGAAGGAAGGAAGGAAGGACCAATATCCCCAAAGAGACAAACATAAAATTAAAATAAGGAAGAGAATTGTCAATTCAAGACCTGGACAAGAAAGTCAGCAAGGAAATTGAGATCATTCTGAGAAAATAAGTAAGTAAATGAAAATGTAGGAAAGGAGAAACTCAACAGATCAATTTAAAAAAAAAACTGCATTGTAAAGCATTATGAATAGAACAGATTGAACAAAAGAATGAACTTCAAAATTTGAAGATAAATTTGAATATTATATTCAGATAAAAATAAAGAAAAATTAAGCACATGTTTAATCTTTCATAAGCTACTGTCACTTCAAGGTCCACCATTAGGCAAGAACTGCCAACTGGCTTCAAAAGCCCTAATGTGAACCAGCAGAAAACATGCATGGATCAAGACAAGCCATCCAATCAAAAGAAAAACCTTAATTATGTGGTTTTCTAAGAGTTATCTCAATTATTTGTCTTTGTAATACAAACTATAATATTACAGGAAAAAATGTGTTAGTCTGTGTATTTTAAGGTGACAGTTCAATAGAAGTAGAAATATTTCTATTTGCACAATTACCTTGTGTTTTCCACTAACAAGATACTTGATAAATGTTTGTGGAGCAAATAAAAAAGTAAACAGCTGGACACTGGTGGCTCATGCCTGTAATTCCAGCTACTCAGGAGGCTGAGATCTGAGAAATTATGGTTCTAAGCCAGCTCAGGCAGGAAAGTCCATGAGACTCTTGTCTCCAATTAACCCCCAGAAAACCAGTGTGGATAAAGGTGGTGGAGATCTATCCTTGAGCAAAAGAGCTCAGAAACATTGCCCGGTCCCAAATTCAAGTCCCATGACCAACAACAAAAAAATGCAAACAAATAAATAAAGGTATCATAATTCTCATTTTAATGTTGCAGGTATTTGATAATTATATAAACTGATGATTTATTAAGAATATCATCTAAATTAGAATATATTAACAAAAAATAATTCCCATATCATCAAAGACTATCGCAAAGCTTCAATCACCATGACAAAGTTTCACAGCTCATGTTATTTCTGCATCATCCATTTTCTATAATGAGGGCAGTTAAAGATTCTGCTGTACAAGTCAGTGTTTTCCACTTGAGGAGTCTTTGGATTTCTTACTTTTCATAATCCTACTCAAGTTACTCCTTGTATGACTATTTTATAGATGACAATAAGGAGAAGAAAGTTTAACAGTTTCTGTGGGTGAGTTTACAAGTGAGCTGCAATTTGGCTATCCTAACTTTCCTGGAAATTGTCATCAGACACAACATAAACTGACTTTCTTTCTGCTTGCCAGTTTCACTCCTTTCCAGGAATAAACTCCAAAGTTACCCTTAAGCAAGAATTAATCTAATTCTCTTCCTATAAAATCATGAAGAAATACCAGCCTCATGACCTTTGAAAACTGAACGCATTATCAGAATCATTAAAACAAATAGTACCTGAACCAAGGCCAACCCTAAACTTTTGCACTTTTTTCTTTCTCTCTAATAATCACCCACTTCTTACTTGAATGTTTAGTAAAGAACTACAACCAAAGAACCTTCTATTTTCTTATAAATTATTCTAATTAAGCACCAATGTAGTAACAGAAAAATGTATCCAGAAAACAACACTAAACTACAAAGAGCCATGGCTGGCATTCAAAGCCTTAGAATGTGTTCATTCCAAGCATTTACATTTTGCCCATCTTTCACTCGCCGCTTGGGTTGCAAGTGATGGCAACAAAATGAATATCATTTGAAGCTGTGCCAGTGCTATAAACAATTACCAATTCCACAAAGTGCTTTCCTTCCTTCTTTCTCTCCATCCCTGAAAGAGACCAAAGCAACAATCAGGATACATCCAGCTGAGCTTCCTGTGAGAGGACCTCTCTATAATCAAACTCAACAGAAACAGGCTTTTGCTTCTGGGACATCAAACATGAAGAGGCTGCTGTTCTGCAGAAAATAAATAAGCAGATATCAAAGATTTATAGAAATTTTGATTAGGAAGCTTTCTGTCTATCCACACAAGATGCTTCGCTACGGACATGCACTATTGCTAAAAATGGAAATAGTATTTGATATTTTGCTTTTGGAGCAAATATTATTAGTTTGGACAATGGAATAATAAATAAATTTAAAAATAACCATTGTATGAGCCTGGTCTTTGTATCTGAAACCACACTGATATAAGAATAGAAAAAAAATCCTAACATCCACAACTTCATTCATAAATGGGGTTTAAATTCTCTAGAGAACTTGAAAACTAATGCAGTCAAAAATTATTTTGAGATGACATTGATCAAGATGCATTGTATTCATAAACATTTGTGAGATGACAACTCCTTTGTAAACTACTTAAAGATGGTCATAGAAAAGAAAAAAATACGATTTTGGTCTGCTGAAATATCAAGAGAAATGTCTTCCTGCTCATGTTTATTATATAACATCTTTCTTTTTTTAGTTTTACAAATATTTCAATAATAAAAAGAAATTACAGCAACAAAAAAGCAATAATAATATCCTGTAGTCCTACTAATGCACACTTAACATTTGAAGAGTCAATGAATAAACAACAAATAACAAATTTTGTCTGCAAAATATAAAGATTAAGTAATATTAGACACAAATGAACACATTTTCAGTCAAATATTTGGGCAAAAAGTATATTAAACAAAATTATAAAATAATCTCATGGAAAACCTACTCAGAAGAAGCTGAATAATTTATACAATTTCACTAAACTTAAAATTGCTCTTATTTCCACTTTGCTATTTAATGTGGCTACCTTTGCCTGACAGATTTTCTTCTCTGTTTTGGGTGTTGTCTTCACTTAATATTGCCCATGTAAATAGATAGATCTAAATAGCTGGATCTTTGAGAAAGAAATTATACCATGAGTCTGAAAAGCATAAAAGCTTCAAAAATGATGCATTTCAGGGAAGTGGAATGTTGAAAATGAAAATCTCCATGCTGGAACCTTTACCCTTGGTTATGTAAGTGTTCCTAAAAGCAATGCTCTTGATTACTACTTTTTTTTAAATGTTTTTTAATTGTTAAAATACTGTACAGAGGGGTTACAGTTACATGAGTAAGGTAATGAGTACATTTCCCATCGAGCATTGTTAACCCCTCCTTTGTTTTTCTCCTACCATCCCTTCTCTCCCCACCTCCCCAATTCCTCCTTGATTATTACTTCTAAATTCATCTTCTCACCAGTCTCTCTGCACTTGGTTCACTAATCTAATATTAACAGAAGCAGAACATTTAAGGCTAGAATTATAGTCCCAGTCCTGTGATTGTCACATGAAAGTCAGAGATGACCTCCCAAATTTTCAGCACACCCATCTTACAGAGGGCATTTCTTAAATAAATCAGTATGATTTATAACAATGTCTCTACAAGTTCAAGACACCCAGGGCCTAGATTATTAATCATAAAGTAATGAAAATCATGTCTAAAACAAACTAGCTGCTTGAAATTATATAAAGACAGCTTTATTTTTGGCTTTCAGTGAGTTTTGCTGCCTATGTAAATAATAGAATAGTTTTAAATTAAGATCTTGACTCTAAACTTAGAATATCTTCATTAGAAATCTTCACTTATGAGCTATATATTATTTTTAAAAACTTGGATTACTTATCTAAGTAGAAATGTCATCATCTGTAGTTGGAATCATGACAGTACTTACTTCATAATGTTATTGTGCTGAATGAGACAGCAAATAAAAGAATTTAACTGCAACAAAAACATAGTAAGTCCTCAATAAGTAAGATTTAAGATCACTCTGCAAGAATATCTTTAATCTTTACTAAAAATGCATGTCTAGAATATAGAATAAATGAAAACATGGGTATTATATATATACATATATACACGTATATCTATATATATACACACATACATATGCTTCATGTCCAGAAGTTGTACAATATTGATAACACTTTTTCAATATATTTTTATTGTAAAGATACTGTACAAAGGGGTTACAGTTACATGAGTAAGGTAATGAGTACACTTCTTATCAAGCATTGTTACTCACTCTTGTGTTTTTCCCCTAACATCCTTGCCCTCCTCACCTCCCCAACTTCTCCCTCCCCCTCCACCCCAAAGCTCTAAAGTTTGTTTCCAACATAGTGTCTTGTACATTTCATTGTTTTATTTCTTTTGTATGTTCTTCCCCTATGGTATAATCTCTGATTTCGTTGTATTTGATTCTGGTGTCCTGCATCTTGTATATACATTTTTCTAATTTGGGGAGGGGAAGGGAAATAACATAATGCTGAAATAAGGATACAAGTTGACCCATCAATAACACTTTTAAAAATTATTTTGCTCAGCTTAATCAAATCTGATTCTTAATTTTCAAAAATATTTTGTTCAGCCATCCCAAGATCTGTTCTAGAGGATTTTCTTGTGGCATTTGTAAATATTTTCTCAAGGACCAAATATGAAACCATAAGCTAACAGAGAGATAAAATTGTCTTCAAATTTTCTTCTTCTTAGCTCTGATTTCCTTATTTTATTCCTTATATTCCTTATATTATTCAAGATAAATTGAGGAGACCTCTTTGTTTTATTCTAAACCATCTTCTCTAGGACAGTATTTGTATAGCCAATGCTCCCCTCCAAAAAAAAGCCTTATATAATAAAAACAAGATTTGGGGTGAATATATAAACTTTTTTTTCTTTTTTTTAAATTGTGAAAATACTGTACCGAGGGGTTACAATTATATGGGCAAGATAATGAGTACATTTCTTATCAAGCATTGTAGCCTTCTACTCTGTTTCCTCTTCCCACCCAATCCTCCCCGCCCCCCTCCCTCCCCAATATATAAACTTTTACAGATAAATACATAATTCTTCTTTAGTGTGACAATTGTATATTAGCTAGAAAATATATTTGTCAATTTCATTGTTTAGGGGACCAGGAAATTATCACATACCTACTCATAGCATCTTTACTATTCACAGGCCTTAGATAGCCACTCTCTAAGCATCTCACTAAGAAAACTATAACCTCACTCAAGTACATTGTTATAGCTTTAATCAAATTTAATTTCTTGATTTCTGGATATATGTTATGTAATACTTCTCATGGAATTTCTAGATTATATTTGCTCCAAAATTAAATGTTGAACTGTGGAGTAACAGATAATTTGAGTCTTTCTGATTGCAGTCCTCAACTGGTCTATGTCAAATGCTACAATACAACAGCATATTAACTGATTTAAAGCAACCTAACACTATGGATTTAATAGTATATCTCACAGACAAAAAGGCTCACTTTGGACCAAGAATTGGATATCTGATGGATATTTCTAAGATCCAAAACATGCCAATTTTTCTCAGTCACTAAATTGGATATTGTCAAATTAAGCAAAACCTGGGCCAGCTGAATCTACATATTCTATGTAAAAAAAATCTGCCTAAAAAGCATGTGAATGATAATTTTCTTCTTGGAAAACTCTTTAGAAATTTCAAAATGTTGAGTGGCTCAAATGGTTTCCCTCTAGTTACTGCCTGATTTTATATAGTCAGCCAAATTTTACAGACATAAGAACAGTCACCAATAAATATCAGAATGTAACCAGGCACAGTGTTACATGCCTGTACTTGTAACTCTTCAGGATGCTCAGATTGGGTGAATATTGGGTAGAGGCCAGCCCATGCAAAAAGTTCATGAAAACTCATCTAAGCCAATAGCTGAGAGTGATGGCATTGTGCCTGTCATCTCAGGTATGGTGAGAAACAGAGAATAAAATGACTGAGGTCCAGGTTTGGGCCCAAACAAAAAGCAAGGCTATGTCGAAAGAACCAGCGTGAAAACAAAGAGATGAATGGAGAACAATGAAAGGGGATACATTGACCAAGATGCATTGTACTCATAACTTGACTTCTAAAATTAAAGCCCCTTTTTGTACAAATATGTAATAATAACAACAATGGTGATGACGATGACGATGATGATGATGATGATGATGAAGAAGAAATTCTGTCATTTACAGCCTGGGTGGAAATGGAAAACTTTATGCTAAGTGAGATAAACCAGGTACAGAAAGACAAAGGGCTGAAAGCGTGGCTCAACAGTATACTATAATTATTCACCAGCACTTCACAAGTGCTGGTGGTGCCTTTCATATTATCAGATGCGTTGACTCCTTGTAAGAGTTCATCTTTGGTTGATGTGAAATAATTCATATTACATTTCTGAAATACATTCAGAAATGTGGATATACTTACTTCTAGAGCCAATCTCCATTCACTTCCTGGTTTTACAAATAGTATTTAAATTTAATCAGCAGTATTTTCGGCACCAAAACCAAGGGCAAGAAGAGATTTTATTTATTAAGACCAGTGTAGCTCAGAATCTGAGTGTTTGGGTGCCTGCAAATATTGAGTAGTAGGTCCCAGTGTCCAATCCAACAACAACAAACAACAATAAAATTCATTCTATCAAAATAAAGTGCCCAAAGCTAATCAAACAAGCTGTAAGCAAAGGAGAATGTTTTATCAAGAAAACAACATTGGTTCTTGGCCAGTATCCATAGCACATCAACAAGCAAATCAAGACGGTGCAAAGGAACTCAGACAGCTAAGAAAGAATGCATTTTTAAATATGTGCAGTTACTAATCCAAGGCACTTTTCTGGACCTCAACTCTGAATCTGGAATAGTTTCCAAGTGACTATCTCAGCCTTCAGATCTCAGGTCAAATATCACTTTCTTAAAAGAACCCTCTCTCACCTTCCAAACCAAATGAGACCATAAATGATTTGTTATTATAACCTTTTCTTCTTCCTAATGTTTGTAATAAACAATAAATTTAGCAATTAAAACTAGTCATTTATTCAATCACTTGCTTTAGGTTTACATCCTCTGCTTAATACTTTGGGAGTCAAGAAGAATGTTTGTTTTGATCCCTGACACGTAAAGGCAAGCAGATTTGTTTCTTGAATAATCATATTGGGTGCCTGAATTGGCGTTAAAGCAGCTGGTTCACCCTCTATGCTGTTAGGAACATTCCTTCTCAATGTACTTACTGTGACAGTCCGAATGCTTCTTAAACACTTCGATTGAAGGACCAGTAAGTAATTTGTGAGGCATAGTATTCTATTATTCACTACTTGTTAGAAATTATGTTGTTCTAATTTCTTATATGACTTCTACATATGTGCCCAGTTGAATTGCAGAAAGAAAAAAACCAAGAATAAAATATATTCCTTCCACATAAGAGTACATAAAAGGTGGCAAGGGAGACACAATATGCTGCTCAGCCTTAAATCCTTCATTTTTCAAGCTGTTCCCAATAGTCTTCACAATTACTATTTCTTTGCTCAGCTTCTGTCCCAATTTCACACTGTCTGAAGGTGATGTGAACCAGGATAGGAGCAGTGAAACAATACTCTTTCCTGATCTGCGTAGCTTAATTTCGCATCGTTAGTAGTACCTTAGAAATCCCATAAAATTAGTTCTGTTAGGTTGGCACATGCTGAGTGAAGCTGTGACATCTTGTGGAAATCTTTAACTTTTTTTTGGCATATGTGTATAAGTAGCTAAATTTGATTCAATTGCTTTGACATACATATATAACAGAGTATATGTGTATGTGAAATGTTTTAAATGGGGCCTAGCTCAAATATGCTGTTAAAAGATAGAGGCCTTGTTATGGTTTCCCTCTTCCTTTTTTTCTGTGTGTAGGGGAGGGAGATTCATGAGCCTCTAAATGCAAATGAAATTGTGATGACCATCCCAAATACTTGAGTCCTTAACAATTGTCTTGATCTGAAAAGGACAGTGATATAGCTCTCATTTCAGGGGTAACACCTTTTCTTTTCTTTTTTTTTATTATTATCTTTAGGGAGTTGTATATAGGAATTGCCCTTAATAAAGCAGTTAATAAATACAAAATATCTTGATGAAAGGGTAAAATCTTTTCTAGGCTTTTTAAATCCACTGGAAAAAAAATACGTAAGTCCCAGAGAGACAAAGGACAATATTTTCTCTCATATGTAGAAGTTATATCTATTATTTACAAATAAATATATACAAACAAACATAGGAAAATATACTATTTGCAGGGGAGAATTCCAATGGTGTAACTCCTTTGAGCAACAAACTCACAGTCTAACAACCTGAATACCGGGAAACACGTAGTTGCCATGTTGCAGGGCTTGAGGGCAAAAAGAGGGAGGTAGATAAATGCAGACAGGAAAGGTGAGAGAAGGAAGACATAATATCTCAGGTATATGTGTAAAATGGAGCTAGAAAAATTGAGGGGATGAGTGAAGTTGGTAGAGACCCAAGAGAACAATGAAAGGGGAGACATTTGTCAAGATGGATTATACTCATAAACTAGCATGTTGAATTAAAAAGCCTTTTGTACAACTAAAGAACATGAGAGGAAAGAAACAAGCAAACCTATAAAATCTAGGTTCAGGAAAGTCATAATACATCAAGCCTCTGAATCAGCAATGCCTATGGTTCCCACCACTCTGACAGCTTTTCCCACGGAACCCATCACACTCATTCCTGCTCCTCGGCTTCAATGAGAACAAAAAAGCCTGCCATATTCCTCTCTACCTTCTATTTGTCATAGGTGTGCAAGTTTTACTCTGAGAATTGCTTTGTTTTAAGCTGTGATCATGTCCATGTGTTTACACTTGCATTGCTCTGATGCTTTGTTTCACTCAGTTCAGAATTCATTTAATATAGTTCTTCATTTCTTTTCCTCTTTCTACAAAGAAATGCCATACCATGGTTTTGGTCTACATATTTGTTCATTTTTATAGGATCTTTACAATTTTAGAAGTCAAATAATTATAGGAAACAGAAGGAAAGTAATCTTTTTTTATTCTTCTATATTCCCAAGTTCTGTCTAGGACAAATAAGCAGTTTTCCCCTTAGTTTTTCTACTATCAACCTCTTCTTTATAAATAAAATAGGATATACCTGTATCTTGACTCTTATTTTTTATATTGCCTAAGAGAACTGAACCACTGCTTTTTCCTCACTTTTCTTCTTCCTCTTCCTTCTTTCTCCTTCTCTTTTTCATTTTTTCCTCCTCTCTTTCCTCTCTTCCTCTCTCCTTTCCTCTCCTTCACACTCTGTCTTTTCTCTCCTTATTTGCTTCTTGCTTTCTCAGATCTTTCAGGATTTATTTTCTTTATTTCTGCGTTCTGGTAACTCTAGTACTAGTGTTACTTCATGAATTTTCAAAGTTCATGGTGAATTCTACTCTGAAAGCTCATGTCACATCTGGTTTACAAAATATGTTACTACTTTGACAATTTGCTCATGTTTTTCTTTTCTTTTTTTTCGGACCTCAGCCAGTTAAATCTTGGAAAAATAGTATTTTTTAACTTTTTTTGCTTCTGTTTTTTCATCTTTTTGTCTTTTTATCATACTTCTGGGAATATCTCGTCTATCTGAGATAGATAAGTAGATAGATAAATATCAATCTAAGTAATCATGTGGTTTGAATTATCTTGTTTGTGATTTTCAAAAGCTCTGTCTTGTGCAAGAAATGTTCTCTGGTTAAAGGACCTAGGTCTTGTTTCTGTGAACTGTATTTGAGGTTTCAGGTTTTATTCTTGTTCGTTACCAATTTTGATTTCCTCATTTTCACATTTCCTTTTTTTCTTTAGTTTATACATTAATGACTCCAAATGTGTGATTTCTCCTGTGCAGGAAATTTTGATAATATGATCCTAAAATAGAATAGAAAATTCTGAGTAACAAAAGCTGATAGCCCTGGCCATGAGGGCCCTGCTATTTCACCCGTCTCATGACAGCTTTTTGTGTCTTTTTCTTTTTAATCGGAGGCAGTCTTTTATCCTAATTATGAAATGTTCTGGACTCCTGCTAAATTAGGCTTCTGTTAGTATTCTGAGAACCAAAAAGGGGAAGAAAGCTGGTTGTAGAACTCCTAGAACCCAGCAAAGACTTGATCTTCTTTCCAATTAAGAGTCACACTGTGCTCTTAGTTTGGTTTGCTGATCTTCCCTGAATCAACTGTGAAAACAAAATATTGAAATTTCTTCTCTTTTACTGGTATAGTTAATAAAGGTTTGGGAAAGTAATCTTCCCTTAAGTATCCACCAATCTTTGTGACTTAAACTGTAACTCATAAGCCAAATTCCTAGACCTTTGGGGTATATTGGACAGAATTGATGGGATTATTTTTGGTATCACTTGTAGTCAAATATTACTTATCAGCTTTTATTTTACAAGTGAAATTTTTAACTATTTATCATACAAATCAGGACATACTAACACTAAAAAAGTCACTACCTGAAGTTAAAATTTAACTGGGTCTCTTATATTTTATTCTAATATGGAGGAAATCTAGATTAAAAAATGTTAAAATTGGGCTGGGAAGGTGGCTCAGTGGTA
This sequence comes from Dipodomys spectabilis, assembly GCF_019054845.1. Lineage (NCBI taxonomy): Eukaryota > Metazoa > Chordata > Mammalia > Rodentia > Heteromyidae > Dipodomys > Dipodomys spectabilis. The sequence goes on along the minus strand of NW_024870758.1, from coordinate 15,607,581 downwards.
GAGCACTTGCCTTGCATGCTTGAGGCCCTCTGTTCGATTCCTCAGCATCACATGAGCAAAAAGAAAAAAGCCGGAAGTAGCGCTGTGGCTCAACTGGTAGAACGTTAGCGTTGAGCTGAAGAGCTGAGGGACAGCGTGCCCAGGCCCAGAGTTCAGGCCTAACGACCAGACCCAAAAAAAATTTTTTTTAAAAATGTTAAAATTTTTGTTAATCGCACTTTACAAATAAGGATATCTGGAGATGGTGTATAGATTTGACAGAGCAAAAAATAATGTCACATCTAATATTTATATTTATTTATACTTATCTATTAAATAAAAATATAGTGATTAATCTAAACATATTTGGAGAGGAAGTAGGATGCAGGAAGTGATGTAAGTACAGTCTTCATCTATTATGGCAGAAATGCCTGAATTTCTGCTAACATCTAAAGTTGACAAATAAGAAATATATCAATATGAAGGCAACTACCAGCAAACAGAAATTGCCTCTGAGCTCCAGGAAGCAACCACAAAGACATATGAAGCCGCTTACACATTTTCACCAAAAGCTTGTGCCTTTTAATTTTAAAAATGTGATTAACTTAGATTAAAAGTTTAACATTCATTTTCTAAAAGTACCTTAGATAAGGTGGGGGGGGGGGGTTGGGTAGGGGGGGTGGGGGGGAGGGGGGATGCTGGGAAGGGATGTGAAGGGTAAACAAAGGAGGAGGCTGCAATGCTTGATAAGAAATGTACGCATTAACCTGCCCATGTAATTGTAACCCCTCTGTACAGTGTGTTCACAAAAAAATAAAAATTAAAAAATAAATAAATAAAAGTACCTTAGATAAATCATTTAATTTCTAGTACGATATTTATTCTTATGAAAAAATATAGCCATGCCTATATGAAAAGTCTAAGTCATGACACACATCTTAACTTTTGAAAATGTCACAGCCAGGAAAACTTAAGATTCAAGGAAAGTAGTCTATTGGACAAAATGGATTTCTTTTTTCAAGTAAGAAAAGACCTTTTGCCAGTAACAATGCTGATTATGAAAGCAAAACACCCAGCAGGTGATAATAATCTTACTTTCATGAAAGAGCAGTCAAGAAAAACACATTCATTTGTCTACATCCAAAGCTTGCTGCAGTTACTGTCAGATATCTGAGCAATGTTCCCATTTTCAATAATGATTAAATAAGTAATTGTTTCATTAGTCTTAATCTTGGGGTTTACTCTAATCTAGGTTTCATGAATGAGCATACTAATTTGTCTGATTAATTTCCTTCCAGCAGTAATTTCAGTTAATAAGAGTGATAAAGGCAATATACAGAAAATGTAACATTTCTGTAATTACTAACTATAGTTACGAATATAAAAATATGAAACTTCCAAACTGGAAAAGAATAAAAAATAAAGCAGCATAAACTTAGTAAATTTGCATAATAATATTAAACAAACTTGATGCATAATGTATGGTCAACACATCTATTACACATAAAACTAGTTGACCTCACACACACACACACACACACACACACACACACACACGCGCGCGCACACACGCATGCATTCAAAAATGCTGTGATAGCTTTCATACAGAAAAGTCCCAAATTATGTTACTATTGTTTTATGAAAATAAGATTATTCTTTATCTAGTACATGCCATGACCTTATAAATAACTGGCATTTTCTAGTGACAAAGACATGCTGCTTTGTGGACATCCAAATCTGGGGTGAAATGTGTATCTATAAAAAATTGAAACCAATTTCCACAAAGCACACAAAAAATCAAATCTCGTTACCTTCAAGTCATACATTGAATACTTACTCTTCTAGGCTATATTTGCAGAAGTACACCTCTATGACAAGAACAAAATGATAGCAATGCTGCCTCTCCAACGAAAGTCAGATTTACATGCATTATTTATGCCCTAAGGTTTATCCTACTTAGGATTCCTAATATACCTTATTTTACAACAGAAAGAGAAATTATGGCTCAATTTACTAAAATAATTATAATCATAATCACATCTGCTCTTGAAGACTGTCAAACATCTCCAGAGTGCACTGCATATATTTCCTTTACTCGACTCCCTCTTTTATGAGTTAATTAAACAATTTCACAGCATCATTTGTACAACTATTCTGCACGGCATATTGTTTGTGCAGAACATTCTCTTTAATAGCTCCATTCTTCAAACAGATGTTCATTTAAATTTTTTCACAGATTTTATTTGAAGAACAATTAGTGCATTTATCCTACTCTGTTGTCACCTTCATTTGGATTTAAAGCAACTCTTTATCTCTCTCCCTTTCTCTCTCTCTCTCTCTCTCTCTCTCTCTCTCTCTCTCTCTCTCTCTCTTGCTCTCTCTCCCTTATGAGGAATGTATTGTGCCTTTTCAATTTTGAAAGAAGAAAAAAGGCCAATATCTAAGGGCCACATGAAGTCCACCAAAACAAATGATAGCTACTCAAGGTTGCCTTGATATTAAGGTACAAAGAATTTTCCTTAAAGGTAAAGTAAATGAAGACAATGGTGGAACATTTCTTTATTCTATTTCATCTGTTATTACAATTTTTTGTTGGTTGTGGGGCTGCTATTACAATTTTTTAAACCTTGAAGCATATTGATTTACTATTAACTAGACTAAATGACAGACCAGGAAAAAACAGAAATGGATGCAAGATGCCATTTATCTATCTATCAAAAGACAATAGAATCACTCATCTAACTAGTGACACTGCATATGGTTATGTGCAGGGTTATCTCACCTTAACACTTTAAAGGGAGAGGATAGCTGTACCATATATATTGGGGAGAAAGTCTCTCTCCCTGCTTGATACAAAACAAATTTTATAGGGTCTGAGGCTTTGCCTAGATTCTCTTCATGTGGCTCATTCAAAAGATTTATCTCCAATTTATTCTCTTGTCCTAAGAAGCTATGACAAAGAGAATACTGTGTTTACCAGTGTAGATGTTGCAGTTCATGGTAAGAAAGGCTACTCTATTTTCCTGTGGGAATAATCTTACAACTACAACATTAGAATTACATTATTTAACTCTTATTTGCATATATAGGGAGAGATATAGATATAGATTGCTTTTGACTTTGAACTATAGACTAATGAATTGTGGGCATCACTGCTTTGAAAATCTAATCTGCATTCACTCAGATGAAAACATATTGCTGAGGAAAATGAGGAATCCTATCCTTCCAGACCATTCTATTTCTTTTTCATAAGTTTTCTTTTTCTTTCTTTTTAAACATAGAATTTAATTCTACTGAAATAAGAAAACTTGAAAGGCTGAGAATGACTGCGAATTTAAATTATGCCCACAAAATGAAAACCTGAGAGTATTTTAGGTTAAAAGTATTCAAAAGGTTAATTATTTTTAAATCTTTAGAACAATTATACCACTGTGTCCCAATCTCCTAGGTTAATACAAGAGAGATTAAATAATGAATCTTAAATTATTTCTTTGTCTGAAATTTCTAAATCTCTAAACTGGAAGGAGCTCTAAGATCATTATTTCAGAAGAAGCTAATGAAATGCTATTTGGGAAAAGAAGAGATCTCGATGATGGTGATCTGTGGATTCATTGGGAGAGCATTGCTTTCCTCCATGTGTCTACTGCATGACTGGCAGTGAGTGATCCAGGGTCATGTACAGCAGATTGCCAGAAGTGGAGCACCTCAGGCATTTCAATGGGAGTCATGAAGGTACTATTTAGATGTTAACAACTGGAAAATTTCCTACCATGGTAAGGTGAGGGACTTTTAAATGCATTGTCCTATGTCTGTGTAATAAAATATACTGGATATTAAAGTGATATTTTTTATTAACACTGAAGAATGGTAACACTATAATAATATATTCAATTTTCTTAAAAGAAGTATGATTGATTAGATTTGTCAGTTTGATAAAATAGTGTTTTCATGAAATTTTTCTATTTCCTCTATATAGCAGAAGATTGGAGTTTTCTCAGCAGTGATACTTAAATTTTCTAAGTATCCATATTAATAATCATTTTTTTATGTCAGTAGTGTTTTGTCTTCTGTCTTTTCTCTAAGTCAGTTTTGGATTTATCAACTTTCTTAGCTTTTTTATGTAATCAAATTTACTTTGCTGGTTTTTTCTATTCTATTGATTTCACATTTAATTTTATTGTTATAAGACCTCTACTTCATTATTTTATGATTTTTTAAATTTCCTTCTTTTTTCTTCTTTGGCTTTGTATTACTCCTTTCCTGAGTTCTTTGCATGGAAGTTTACATAATTCATCTTAAACTCTTCATTCTTTAAATAACTTAATGCTGGAAAACCCTACTGTATACAATTTGTATTTATGTTAGAAGATTTTTAGCTAATTTTTTTTTAATTGATTGTGGGGCTTGAACTCTGGGCCTGGGCATTGTCCCTCAGCTCTTCAGCTCAAGGAAAGCACTCTACCACTTGAGCCACAGTGCCACTTCCAGTTTTCTAGAGCTTTATTGGAGATAAGAGTCTCACGGACTTTTCCTGCTCAGGCTGGCTTTGAACCGTGATCCTCAGATCTCAGCCTCCTGAGTAGCTAGGATTACAGGTATGAGCCACCGGCGCCTGGTTTAACTAATTCTTTTAACCATAAAAAAATTGCAATAATGTTAGGTGCCCTAGAAACTGATACACATTGTCTGCAGGGTTCCTACCACTGCCAGGGAGCAGAGACACAGCAGTGAATGAGACGGACAAGGCATCCTCATGCAACTTACATTCATGCAAGGCTATAGACAATAATCATATCAACAAACATATTAGATGATGCTGGTTATTAAATATCTACTATTCATAATATACAAGCATTTACTGAGTACCCTACTATTTCCATCAAGTGCGAAATGCCTATCGCTTTTGTTTTAACATTAAGAAGGGCCAAGGAAATAGATATCAAGATGCAAAAAAATTAACCATCATAGGGATCTCACATTATTATCTGTAGTTTAAAAAGAGTCACCAAAGGTTTACAAAGATTAAATACATTTATAAATAAGCAGTTGATGCTGTCTTCAGACAGGGAGGTATTCTCCTGAGGATTTACTCTCTCTCCGATTATGTTCTATGATTCTCAAATATTTATAAGCAACAAGCAACAGGCAATGTTTCAAATAAACACTTAGCAATTAAATTGGCTTGTTAGTGAGACTAAAATTCCACGTTAGATTTACAGAATCAAAATGGAAGAATGCAATGACCAGAATATGTACAAAGATAATGTTATTTACTTGTATTATTTATTTTCTGGTTACAAGCAGGATGAGAAGCAAATGTATAAATAACCAGTATAAAACTACAAACGGAAAAAATCATGGGGAAAAAAACCAGAAAGAACAAAGGATATGTCTTAGAGAGCAATTGTATCTCCCCTGAAAACTCTTGTTATGTAAATAGAATTTCTTGCAGCCTCAACATTGAAAACCGTTGTGGTCAAACACCCCTTTTCCTACTTTCCTAAATGGTTCCTTGTTTCAAGCTGCTTTTCATGCATACCCCAGCCCTTTCCTAGGAGTCTTCACAAATAAACAAAAACACTGTATAGGCTCATCCACAAACAAGCTCTTGGGCTGGAATTTCTTTCTTGGGTTCTGTTGTCTGCTTCCCTTCACTCCATTGCCACAGGCAGACAGCAGACGACCCAGCTTTGCCTTCAGCAGAAAAGACTGAACAAAGGAATCCCAGGGCCAACCTGTTCAAAAGACACCTCAGGACCAGATGATTTTCAAAACCTGTAATGTTTGCTTGAAAATTAAGAAGAGGCAGAAAGAATACCAAACAGGATGCTAGAGGGTTGAGAGAGAATGACAGTGACTAAAGAGACACATATTCCTGTGGCACCCTGAGCAGTTCTGACATGGGGAGGGATACTTCACTCAGGAATATTTGTGAAAGGAACGAACAGAATTGAGCCTTTCTTGGTCATATATTTCCATTCCAGAGGCAGCAAAGCAAATTTGAAACACAAGTGGCCAAACCCAAATTGTCACAAACCATTTTAATCTATATGGCAAAGACTATTTAAAAGCCATCAATATGACAGGAGAATTGAGCCTAGTGAACTCTGTCCTAAAACCCCAGCAAATAACCAACTGCTGTAGGGGGGAAATGCACTCATACTTCCTGATCAAATTACGGCCAAAAAATGCTCCTAATTAGCTAAAATCGATTAATGTGACAGCAAAATAAATGGATTTAAACAGTCAGCAAAGCGTACAGTCATATAGGAAGTGGGTCATACAGGAAGAAGCTGCTAGGCTAAAGGGTTTTATCAGGGGCAGCAGAGTCTGAAAGACATTGCCACAGACTTAACACTCTGTCCTGCACCACCCAATACTGTAGAGTGTGCTAGAACTTGGGTGTGTCTAACTGTGATTAGTCATTCACACTCCAAAGGAAAATCATATAGTTCATCAAGAATTGTCTTGTGGGTCCTTGGTCCACACCTATAAATGCATGCATGCATTCACTTAACAAATAAAAATGAACACTTTACACTGTTTGTTAAATGATCCTCTTGAGTTAGATTATTTATATTTTCTGTCATGGTTTTAGTTACTAGCAGTCATGTTCTGTAGGGTGATGATCAGTTCAAAATTTAAGATTTTTCAAAGAATAGGAAAGTGATCCTTGAGGAATAACTCAGGTTGGACGTCTGTGGATGGTCTTGGTTTTGTTTTTGTTTTATCTAACTGTAGTGTTTTGTGATGCTAAAAATATTGGCCAAATTAGGTAGCTTAATACAAAAATCTTTGGGAACAGTGAAATACTTACCTCACTGGCCAAGTAAGATGTAAGATAAAAATAATCATACTTATCATGACTTTCTTCCCTTCTAATCCAAATATATATTAAAGGAAACTTGAGCCATTAATACCATGAAGCTTAGAACTTCTGTTTACAGTTGACTCTCACTGAAATCTAGGTTGTGTTAATGCCTCTCATGACAAAGGATACACTCTTCTGTCTTCAGAGGGTAACTCGGTGTGTGTGTGTGTGTGTGTGTGTGTGTGTGTGTGTGTGTGTGTGTGTGTGTGTGTGTGTGTGTGTGTGTTTGTGTGTGTGTGTGTGTGTGTGTGTGTGTGTGTTTACTTAATGAAGTGTCTGGAGGCCTCTACTGGTGTTTAGGAAAATACCAACTGAGACTCAGACTAGTAATCTTAAAAAGATCTAAGCGTGGAAAAACACACAAAAAAAGGAAAAACAAACCCCATTTTCATGTGAATATCATTCCAAAATCTCAGTTCTACATATTTGTCACTTTTTACTGTAAACACTAGCAAGCTGATTTTTATCATTTTTCCAGTGTCACCTTTTCTAACTGTACTGAAAAACAGTAGTTAGCCTGTGTTTTCTGCACAGACACATGCCATCAGCTCTGCCCATCAGAGCTGCACTAACTTATCAGCCCGAAGATTATTTTTTCACCCTCTGTCAGCTTCTATCATATCTGAACTCATTGTTCTTCAGGGATTAGGGAAGTTTTTTGGTTTTTGTTTTCAAAAAACCAGTTGTTGGCTTTTTAATTTTAATCAGTACCAAAACAACTTTGTTATAAAAGTCAGCTTCTGTTTCATATCTGGTGTGTTTCCAATCTGTTATAACCAACAAACATATAAAACACAGCAAGATACTGCCAGCAGGAGAGATAGATAGGAGATATAATCTGGAACAGACAGACATAAGTACCATTATAAAATTATTTCAAAAATTTTCAAGAAGTGAAAAGGTAATTACAATTTTGGCCTTGCTACAGGTCATATTTTAGGTAATTTCCTCAAAAATATTAATAATATAAGACATGTCTTTCCACTTTCATGCATTATAAAATCCATTATAATGTAATATTTGTATTATAGGAGAAAAGAAAAATTCAGGGTGAAATAACACAGCAAGTAAAGTTAATGAGTGCACAGGTATTTCAAAATTGAGTCCAAGGACTCTCTCAAACACAGTCATGGTAGATCATTTCTGTTGGTTGAATTATGACAGGTTCATTCCTTTAACGGCAATAGAGTCTAGGATTCTGCTAAAAGTGATGTTTTTTAAGGGATTTAAAGAGAACTCTAAGAGTAAAGCAAGCAAGATGCAAAAGCCAAAAACTAAGCAAGGAGTTGGCTTCTGTAGTACTAAGCCTCAGCCTAGGCCACAGGATTGCTCCAGACTGCTTTCTGGAACAATTTTTGACTGGTAACTGGTAACCATCAGTCAAGAATTGATTCCAGTTGTCCCCAAACTTGCAAGTATAAGTTACTCATTATTAGTAATAATACTATAGCACTCTAGGAAGGGGAGGGGATTCTGAGAGAGACACCAACAAAATCTGCAAAACTATGTGTATTTTGTGGTATTTCTTAAGAGCTAATGTTTAATTACATATGAAACAAGTTTTTATGACTATGGGCTAAACTTGGAGGCTAAAGAAAACCTTTTATAGATATAGAGATAGAGATAAAGAATAGGTTGTAATTGTAGGACTATTTTACCTACCTTATCTATCAGCCAATTCTCTACAAGATGATAGTTAACAAACTCAATCTTTCTAATGATTTGCAAACTAATATGAAATAAATAAGTATAAGAAATATCAAGCTATTTGTCAATGTTAGCCATGAAGCTATACTTTCAGCAAGAAAGAGAAATTATAGATGATATTTGGTGGTAGCTCTTATTCTCCAAGGTTTCAAGATAATCTAGTTACATTCTAATTTTACTACTTTTACATATTCAAAAAAAGTCAAACCAGGTGCCAGTGGCTTACCCTGTAATACTAGCTTCTCAGGAGGCTGAGATATGAAGATTGGTGTTTGGAGCCAGTCCTGACAGAGAAGTCCTTGTGAGACCCTTAGCTCCTATTAACCACTCAAAAACTAGAAGTGGGGCTGTGGCTCAAGGTGGTAGAGCACTAGTCTTCAGCAAAAGAGCTCAGGTATAGCACTCAGGCCCCAAGTTCAAGACTCACCACCACCAACAACAACAAAAAAAAGTGAGAAGATTGGTGGTTTATGGAATTTTCAGTTTATGGAGTTTTATGGAGATTTTACTTAATCTCACAAGTTTGGATAAGCAAGTTAAGTCATGAAAGTAACAAAATGAGTATCATCTCACAGGCAAGCATACTTCATTAAAAATTTATCATTTCATGCAGTGTCATAAAGGATTTCTAAATGTGATTAAATACTGAATGAAATCTCAATGTTGAGAGCACGATATCACCTCAGCTAAACATCCTTCTAAACTAGCACGGACTGTAGTTAAATATGAAGTCACAATTGTGATCCCAGTATCTGTGGGATTTAATTTGTGCTTTGCTACCTGTAAGTTTTGTTTTATCTTACATATGCTTTCTCTACTACTAAAAACAAAGTATCATAACATTATCTACTATCCAGAGATACTATAAAGTATGATAAAGATAAGACATAAAAACCAATCTTTCACTTGTAGAAAACTAAAGCTGTACCAGAATCAACTCCAAATGGATCAAATACCTCGGAGTCAAAGTAGACACCCTGAACACGTTACAGAAAGGAATAGGAGAAACCCTAAGTCTCCTTGGCACAGGCCGAAATTTTCTTAATAAAGACCCAGAAACACAACAAATCAAAGAAAGATTGGACAAATGGGATTGCATGAAGTTGCAGAGCTTCTGCATGGAAAAGGACATAGCCAGCAAGACCAATAGAAAGCCCACAGATTGGGAGAAGATCTTCACTAGCCATACAACGGACAAGGGTGTCATATCTAAAATATACCCAGAACTCAAAAAATTAAATCCCCCAACAACAAATCCTCAAAGAAACAACTGCCCAATAAATAAGTGGGCTAAAGACTTAAAGAGAAACTTCTCTGAAAAGGAAATAAGGATGGCCAATAGACACATGAAGAAATGCTCAACCTCCCTAGCCATAGCAGAAATGCAAATCAAAACAACATTGAGATACCACCTCACGCCAGTTAGAATGGCTATAATCAAGAACTTTAATAACAACAGATGCTGGAGGGTATGTGGCCAGAAGGGAACCCTACTGCATTGTTGGTGGGAGTGTAAACTTGTTCAACCACTTTGGAAAGTAGTATGGAGGTTCATCAAAAGACTCCACATAGGGCTTCCCTATGACCCAGCAATCCCACTTTTGTCTATTTACTCAAATGATCACAAACAAAACTATACTAAAGCTACCAGAATAACTATGTTTATTGCAGCATTATTTACCATAGCTAAGCTATGAGACCAACCCAGATGCCCCTCAGTAGATGAATGGATCAAGAAAATGTGGTATATATACACAATGGAATTATATGCCTCCATCAGAAAGAATGACATTGCCCCATTTGTTAGGAAATGGAAAGACGGAAAAAATTACATTAAGTGAAGTAAGCCAAGCCGAAAGAAACATAGGTCCCATGGTTTCCCTTATTTGCAATTACTAGTATATGTCTAAGAGAAGCAGAAATGGTCAGATAAGTTGATGTTAGGCGAAATGAACCCCAAGATAAGTATTCAAATGTTTTTTTCTTTCTTGCGATTGTTTCTAACACATTTATAAGATGATTTCTTTGTGCTTTTTATGTCCCTCCCCCATGGTATAACCCGTTTTCATTGTATTTGATGTTGGTATACTTTGTGGAAGAGAAGGGAAAAAACAATTGTTTAAATAGGGATGCAGGTGAACTCATTTGCAACAATGAGATGTACAAGACGTTTTGTCGAAAACGAACTTTACAAATTTGGTGGGGGGCTAGGGGGGGAGAAGATGGGAAGGGATGAGAAGGGGAAACAAAGAGGAGGCAACAATGCTTGATAAGAAATGCACTCATTATCTTGTCCATGTAATTGTAACCCCTCTGTACTGTATTTTCACAATAAAAAAATTAAATAAAAAATAAATAAACACACTCCAAAGTGTGTAACTTAAAAAAAACCACCAATATTTTCAAATACCATGAAAACCACTGATAAGTATTAATTAAAAAAATTAATAGATAAGCTCCACCATTTTATTTACTTTTCAAAGCTTTCTCAATTATCTTGGAAATCCAAAATGAGAAAACAACCAAGGTTCTCCCCAAAACTGGTAGGAAGAAAGGCTAGGAAAGACACTGAGCAAAAGTTCCATCACTGTTTTTCCAATAAAGTATTTGAGGATGAAACCATTCTAAGGTTGCATCTGGAAAGAAACTACCCAAAATATTTTTAAAATAGCTTTAACCTTTTTCTAAACAACAAAAAAATCAAGACTTTCCAACAACATATAAGATTCTTATTACATTTATCAGGCAATGCTATACCTAGTTTCTATTTTAGATGAGAGTTAGATTTCTAATGATTACACAATTAAATACCAAGTTTAGGGCACTATTATGGAAGGGTACAGGAACCTTTTGAAAATAGGCTGAGATAAGAAGACATAAAACTCTTTGGTTACATAGTATGGGACAAAAAATAGTATTTGAATTCCCTTGCTTTGCAAACATCATAGGTCTCCTAATAAATAAGTACTTATTGCTTTGTCTATACTAAATTGTAACAGCAATTCTGTCAAATGATTTTATATGTTGAAATATGCAAATTGGTTGTCATTACTTTGTATAATCAACTCATTTAATAAATTTAATGCAGTAGAAAAGATAATAACAAGTTTATATATGTTCTATGTTTACATTCTTCACAAAAGTGTTTCACTAGGAAAGAAATGGGAGGAAAAACAAGACATGGAAATGTTAGTTTAGATTAGTTAGCTTTATATTTCAGGGTTTCTTTTAATAATAATGAACTACCTGTATATATCTTTACAGATTTATCATAATTTAGGACTGTAACATTTAATTACATTCACTTTAGAGCCATCATAAATCAAAAGATTGTAATTCAAATGTATACAAATTTATTCTTGACCTTGCAGTTAATTACTAGCCATCAGATGGTTTAAATATTATTGGCAAGGTAGGAATATATCAAAAGAAGACCAGCTGAAACAAGAAATAAAAAGGAGGTTCATGGATACTAAGATGGTCTAGTAGAGTTAATAGTAGATTTATAAGCAACTAATAGACTAACGAATACCCTGATATTAACATAGAAATTATTAGAAAAAAAAGAAACCTAGAGAAGTCCTCACAAAATTGTAGCGAGAGATCTAAGCAAAATTTTAACAGATTAAACCCAACAGATTGGAAAACCATAATTTATCCTAAATAAACAGTTTATGCTAGAAATGAAAAGTTAATTTAACATTGAAAAATTAATCAAAGTTCTTTAGCATACTAAAACACAAGAAAAATCATGTGATCATTTTAACAAATGTTGAAAACATATTTGACCAAAGTCAACACACAATCTTGATTTTTTAAAAAAAATTCAGAATAGAAGGAAACTTCCCCAATCTGATAAGAAAGTTTATGAAAAAATGAAAAAGCTAACATCTTATTTTGTAGCTAGATCATAATACATGAAAGAAAATTAATGAAAACTTGGATTGCACAAAATTTAAACAAAAATGGCATTTCTTATTGGTAACTTCCAGTTATGGCCAACATAAATTAGTCCTGTTTCTCCCAAGACTTCCCTCTTTTCATTGACATAATAATTATGGGTAAGCTCTAAAAGGAGCTGTAATTTTTTCTAGAAAAGTACAGAAAAAGTGTGGCTAATACAACACAGCAACTTTCTGCCAAAAACCACCCTACTCAAGTCATATACCAATAAAAATGGGCACTCTCATATTGGCTCAAAATGCAAACTGACCTTCCACTGCCCCTCCTCACCAGCTCTCTGCCTTCACCTCCCTGCACTGTAAAACTAGACAGTAGTTCTCCAGTCTTCCGCATAGTGTTGTCAACAAGAGCCAAAGACAGTTGTTATTCCAACATCTACCTGCCAGATTAACAGCCATCAAGCTTAATGGGAAATTGAACTTGATCAGCAGAGGCAGGAAGTGCCTTCATTATCCTACCAATGTACTATCAGTGGACACAGAAAAGATATATTTGTTTTAAGGCCCCCAAATTCTGAGTGCTCTACTTTATCATTTGCATTCTAAGTTCCAATACATTCCTCAGCTTTCCCAGAAGCAGGGGAGGGAGGGGAAGGGGGGAATCAGTTCCGATGTCTGTCCTAGTGTTAATGAGTAGAGCACTCAGAATTTGGGAGCCTTAAAACATTTGTGAGTGAATACAAAAAAAGTGGATACAAAAAAGATGAGCCACCATCTGGCAGCAAATGGACTTTATGAACCAATGAGAATGGACTTTTACTGCTCTGTTAGCACCTCTCCCCTAGCATCACTGGGGCCCTGTAAAGACCTGTCGTTTTTCACTGGGCATCAAGAAGTAAAAATTAAGCCAACCACCAATGACTCACAAGTGTAATCCTTGCTATTAAAGATGCTGAGTTCTAAGAATCAGAATTCAAACCAACTGTGCGCAGGAAAGTCCAAGAGACTCTTATCTCCAATCACACACACACACACACACACACACACACACACACACACACACACACACACACACACACACACACACACCTTAGAAGTAAAGCTGTGGCTCAAGTGGTAAAGACTTGCCTTGAGCTGAAAAAGCTCAGGGACAGTGCCAAGACCCTGAGTTCAAAAAGAAAGACCTGTAAAAACAGAGAAAGAAAAAGAAGGAAGAAGGAAGGAAGGAAGGAAGGGAGGGAGGGAGAGAGGGAAGGAGGGAGGGAGGGGGGAGGAGGAGGGGGGAGGGAGGAAGGAAGAGAAAGGAAGGAAGGAAAGAAGGAGGGAGTGTGGAGAGCTGCGGGAGCCAACCAAAGATGGCGCAGCCGCATGGCACGGCCAAGCCAAAGATGGCGCTGGCTTCCACCTTCTGCCTTCCCGATGGCGAGTGCTCTCTGTGAAAAACAAGTCCTTATATGGCTATGGCTTGGCTGCTGGCTTGCTTCCGTTGTTTGCGACCCTATTGGTATATGCCACGTAGCACCTCGGGATTGGCCATCCAGGAGGCTTATAACCGGAGTGCGGGGTGCGGGGTGAGAGAGAAGCTAATAATCAAGGTTCCTGAATAAACTGCTTTGAGAAGAATCCCGGGTCGTGTCTTCCTTGCTGGTCGAGGTGGATGCCACGAGGGAGGGAGGGAGGGAGGGAGGGAGGGAGCAAGGAAGGAAGGAAGGAAGGAAGGAAGGAAAATCAGTGGTGGAAGGTGGCTTTAAGCTGAAGCTCATTGTCCTCTCATGCTTCCCTAGATACAGAGAAACCCTTAATAAACACTGACCTTAACCTTTTTGTCAGACTGAGTCAATGCCCCTGTGTTTGTAAGGTAGGACTGAGTTGAGGCCAAAGAGAAGCTCTATCTCAGCAATCTGCTACAAAGAAGCAGCGCCTCACGGTCACTGCCCCACACTGACAGAGAAGGAAGCTGAGCATACCATACACCCCTACACACCTGGTTCTTGTCATACACCTCAACAGGGGGATTCATGTTTTAAAAAGTTTAACAGAAATTGGAGTTTCATACCATAATATCCAAGATGTTCAGGATACAAAAAGCTACTCATCATACCAGAAAGGTCATAGCTACCATAAGAAAAAAAATTATGCCAATCATTGATGACAGATGAATCAGCTGTTAGTGATCTAATGAGTTTGTTAAAGCACCAGCATAAATATAAATCAAGAAATATTTAGAAATCATTCTGAAATGCACAAAAATACACTAGTTAAAAACAACAAATAAAATTATATCAATATAAAAATAAAGTTTTAAAGACCTCACTGAATGGACTCAATAATAGAGATTAAAGGCTATAATTAGCGGACCTATCAACAGATTTACCCAAACTAAATACAGTGAAGTTTGATTGAAAGGTTTAGTCAAGAAACCTATGAATATTAAAAAACCTAGTACAATTAATTCATGCCATGAAATATAATATAAAATAAACAACAAAATAACTAATAAAGATAATATTTTTAAAAGAATGGCTATAACTGAAAAAGAAAATGCATGCAAGGAATAAAAAGGTTAAAAATCTCCAAGTTTCAAAACACATTGACTTACAGATTTCAAGGGTTGCGAAAACTTCAAATAGAACAAATTTGTAGAAACTTATCTAAAACATAATTGAGTTTCTGAAAATCAAACAGACGAAGACAAATTACTACCACCCATTTGAATGATAGGAAATTCTCATCTAAAACCATAGGGCCAGAAGGGAAGTGCCATCACATTCTTCAAGTGATGAAAGAATAAAACTGTCAATCATGAATTTTATATATTGCCAAACACATTTTTCAGGAATAGAAAAGGGAGTAAAAATGTACTTAGTCAAAGGAAAACTACATTGTTGCTAATAAGTATAGCTTAAAGAATACCTAATGGAAATTACAAAAATAGAAACAAAAAAAACCCAAATTGTTTAAATAGGGTTACAGATGGACCCATTGCAACAATGAGATGTACAAGATGTTATGTTGAAAATGAACAAAGGAGGAGGCAACAATGCTTGACAAGAAATGCACTCATTACCTAGCCCATGTAATTGTAATCCCTCTCTACGGTATTTTCACAATAATAATTAAAAACTAGAAACAAAATGACCCAAGACATCTGAGTTTAAAATTACCCTATCTGAGAGAGAGAGAAATCAAGATAGATATATTTAAAAGAGAGAGAAATCAAGATAGATATATTTAAAAGTGGCAAAGTAAAATGGATTAAGTGAAAGTAACATACATTTCACTTGAAATAGTAAGATAGTGATATTAACTAACCAGTAAATTATTTATATATACACACATAGATATGTATATATACATATGCATGTAAAGCAACCACTAAGAAAACTACTAAAAACTACTGTAAATAATGTAATCCAAAAAAATGTTTATGTGTCTCCTAAAAAGGCATTAGAAGAGAAAGCAAGGACTAAGATGAAAAAGAAACAAAGCAATGTGATGGCAGGCTTCAACCCTAACATAACAATAATTAAATCAGTCAATTTGGCTACAAGTAAATCATTTAAAAGTTAGGAGACAAGTCATAAACTTAGAGAAAACATTTACAATATTTTGATGTGTGTTTGTGTGTGTATTTGACAAAGATTCATACTGATCATATTTAAAATACAAATAAATCCTACAATTCAATTTCAAACATTAAGAAGCAATAAAATCGGCTAAAGAATTTAATAGACGTTTAACAAGTGAAAATATGTAAATAAAGAAGATACGAAATGACATTCAAACTCATTACTATTACTCATTACATCAGGGAAAAGCAAATTAAATTCCAATGAGAGAACACTACCTACAAAAATAGCCAAAATAAAAGACTCTCAGCATTCCAACAACAAACACATCTAGCAGCCAGATTTACTTTTGATAACATTCTCAAGTAAAAGAAATCAGGATTACATACCGAATTAGTTGGTTTTAAAACTAGGGGAAGAAAACACAAACAAATAAGCCTAGAATACTTGCAATATCAGAAAGTAAGGAAATATTTTAAACACAAATGCACTATAGTGTCCCAGAATAATTTAAATAGCAATCTACTTGTAGAATAAATAAATAAAATTTAAAGACACAGTGAGAGGGGGAAAAAAAAACACTGAACTGGACTCATACCTATAATCCTAGTTACTCAGGAGGATAAGACCCAGAGGATTCTGGTTCAAAGCTAACCTGAGCAGATAAGTCCTTAAGAATCCATCTAGAAAATATTGAACAAAAATCAGGGTTAGAAACATGGTTTATGTGATAAGACACCAGCTGATCCAACAAGCCAAGCAACATGAAGCTTTGAGTTCAAATTTCAGTATCACAAAAAATAAAATAAAAAATAACAAAACCTGAAACATGAAATCATGCTTGTTCTCATTCAAGTTACATGAAATTCACGGAGGAAAAATAACTTATTCTATAACAGTAGAAATCAGATGATTGATTACCTTTGTGGTGAGGATATTGCATGGACTAGAAAGAGTTAAAAGAAATAGATACTTCTCAGGTTAAAATAAAGATGGTTCTATTTATTTCCCCATATAGGTAGGTATGTTTGAATGAGTTTATAAGTCCATTGAGCTCTACACTTAAGATATGTATAACTTGTAGGTTATAGCAGAGGAAGGGATATAAGAACTCAAAATAAAATACTGTAACTGTTCGTATCCACTCAAGACACAGAAACCAGCCCCTGTGGAAACAGCTATTATTCCAGCTAATCAGGATATGGAAATTCAGAGAACTACAATTCAAGGCCAACCTAGGGGAATAAATTAGTGAAGCTCACTCTCAACTAACAAATTGGGCATGGCCAAGTGCACCTGCCATCCCAGATACATGGAAGGCTAGTTACATAAGTGGATCACAATCTGAGCTGACTGTGGACAAAAACACAAGACCCATCCTCCCTTACCCCCCGCAAAAAAAAAAAACTAAAGCAAAAAGGTCTGGAGATGTGGCTCACATGATAGAATGCTTGCTGAAGGCCCTGAATTAAAACTCTAGTGCCACACACAAAGAAAGGGAGAGTGAAACTAAATAGGGATTTACACAGGAAGTTCCATATGAAAACTCATTACACTTTGAAACATGAGTAGCATAGGATGTAAGAAAATGTTACATGACAAATACAGCTGAGGAAAACATCTAAGAAAGCACAGTCTTGGCAGAGGATACCCTCCTAGGTTCAGATGTGATTGGAGAAGGTATTTTTGAACCCCTACAATGGGAGAGAAGTCAATTGATTTGCAGGGCCTAAACTTGTCTACATCCATGTGCACATAGCTAACTGCTCTCTGGCATAGCATTTTGAAAGATTCTGTAACGCAGATGAGAATCACAAGTAAGCTCCTAGAACTCTCCTGCTCTTTCACAGCAGAAATACTGAAAGGGCACAAACACACAGTAAGTATACCCCCTCACCAATTGATGACTGGTACAGCATTAGTCATAGAACCAAGAAAAAGGAGTGAATGAAATTCAGAAATAAAAAGTAAATGAGATAATGAATATAAAGATCATGACACGAGGCCATACATATTGAAAATACTGAAATTATCATAAATCTCAATGGTGTTTGGAGGGTATAATTATGGCAATGTGACTTTAAATATATATTCCATTATGAAAATTGGATAGAAGTGGCCAAACAAAAACAAAATGGTCTTTTTTCCTCCTGTTTATTTCATTCTTTGTAAAAGCACCACTAGTACAAAAAAAATGTGAAATTACAAAGTTATCTATTAAATTTTTCTCTGCTCTATCATCAATCCTACTTTCATCCATGGGATAATCTCTGTTTCAGGCCTTCTCCTTAGAATTTGAATTCAACACATCCTAACAATAGGCAATAATACTGTTAACTCTTCAGCACAAGGCTTTGTAATATATCATGCTCTGGTGGAAGTTCAGTTAATCCCCACAACAATCCTGGCTGATAACATTATTATTGTCTCTTTATAGATAAAGATGCATCACAGACAGTGTAGCAATGAATCAAGTATCAAAGAGACTGGAGAAAATAGTTAAAGAGATTGCCAGAAGATTTCAAATAGTAGGAGGAGTGTGTAAAAGGGGCATAAGAAGATGATGATTAAATGAAGATTTGAAGAGTTGGTGAATTTTAGCAATATACATGATCAGGGTAGACAGCCCCAGATGGAGAAAACAGCCATACAATACCTGGAAGAAAGAACATCTCTGATTCCCAGAACAACTGAGCAGAGGTGAGAATGGTCCTTGAGCATGTATTAAGTCATGAAATGGTTGCAAACTCTTTGTCATGACATTGGGAGCACATAGCAACAAGTTGTCTAAGTTTAGCAGAGTCCTTTTAAGTCTTTTAAGCAAAATTATACAAAATCTCTTTTTGCGTTTTCAATTTTATTTTAGATGAGCTTACTTTTATTGCATTAAAAATGTTTCAGGGCATGATAATACAGTTTATTTATTTTTGGTTTTGTTTTCCTAATGATCTCACAGCAGAGGCAGTCTGTGGTATCTGGGGATCTCGTTAGGCACAGAATCTTATTTGGAAGGTCTGGAGCAGGGTCTGAAACTCAGCCTTTCTAATAAGCTTCCAGGAAAAGCTGCTAGTCTGGTTCATGGAGTAGTAGTAAGTTGAAGAATTACTCTGAGACTAGATGGGACGAGACCTTAGGGGAGGTTCATGTTGAAGCAAAAGGCTAACTAGAAAGCAGTAAGAGCAATACTGGAAAAGATATGGTGCCTCAGATTAGAGTAGCAGCAATGCTGGAATAAGAACAGGTCAGGTTGTAGGTTTATGTATGAAAATTAAAGCCACAGGGATTTCCATGCGGATTAGTGTAAGGTGTGAGGGGAAGAGGGAAGTCCATGATGACTACAGTTTTGGCATAAGCACATGAAAGAATAGAGCCATGGCTTAATGAGCAGACAGGCTGACTCTGACCACAGAACCCCAACTGATGCTAATTTTCACTATAGCCACCATCTAGATGTGGTCCCTAGAAAACTCCTAGAATTATTTTGAGTGTTCAGAAATACTCAATATTTTTTAGCTCACCTCTGTAATAAAGGACACAATTGCCCATACTATGCACAGCCATATATTCAATTCTCCTAGATCAGAAACAATAACGAGAAACCCTACAAATACAAATATCTAAGAATAAACCAATTCTCTACAATGAAATACAATGCTGAGTGACCTGTTAACTGTGGAATCACAAAAGTGAATGGATCAAATGATCCAAGGGAGATCGTTCAGATATTTTCATCACCAGAACTCTGCTAAACATTTTTGGTTTGGTTTTGTTGTTTTTCAAGAAGGAAATTAGTAGTACTGAGAGTATAGACAAATAAATCTATATACAACATATTATTAAAGGTAGGAAAGAAATGTTTGATAGTTATCTTTTGAGATTGTGGCTAAAAAACACATAGAGAAAGTCTTCAAACGATATCTTCCTACAATTTGTTTTTACAGAAACAAGCAGATAGAATAAATCCATTCAAGAAGATAAGCATGTGTTCTTCTCCCCAGTACCCCACGTCTTAGCCGTCCTCCTCAGAGGTGCTGTAGTGGATGACAGGCTATGTAGACAGCTGTCTATGATAATAGAGGAGTGAGACCGTCTAGCACAGCTCTAGGAATAGCCAACATGGAGTTTCTTCAGCTTGAAGGGCTGAGGTATTAATTAATGTCCAGTTAGGCTGTAAACATCCTAGCTATTGTGGGCTCCTATGTCTGCCTGGACTAGAGGGTTGAGGGGACAAAGAAACCAGAGATGGAGAGAAAAGAGGAGCAGGGAGCAACTATATATATAATTATATAATGGGATAATATATATTATATAATGGAATTCATACATTATATATATAGATAGATAGATAGATAGATAGATGTATATAATGAAATTCTATGCCTCTTTTAGAAAGAATGACACTCCCCCATATGTTAGGAAATGGAAAGACTTGGAAAAAAAATCGTATAAAGTGAAGTAAGCCAGATCCAAAGAAACATAGGGCCCATGGTTTCCCTTATTTGCAATAACTAGTGTATGTTTAAGCAGAAATGACCATATAAGATGATGCTAAGCAAAATTAACCACAAGATAGGGACACAAGAGTTTTTTTTTTGTTATTGTTGCTGTTATTTTTAATGTACTTATAATGTACTATGTGAATTGTTTTTGTTTCTTTTGTATGTTTTCCCCCCACAGTATAACCCCTCTTTTCAGTGTATTTTATTCCAGTGCCCTGCAGCCCTGCACCTTGTATATACATTTTTCTAATTTGGGGAGAGAAGGGAAATAACAAAATGCTAAAATAAGGATACAGGTTGGCCCATTGTTACAATGATATGTATAAGACACTATGCTGAAAATGAAATTTACAGCTTTGCTAGATAGGAAATGTACTCATTACCTTACTCATGAAACTGTAATACCTTTGTACAGTATCTTTACAATAAAAAGTATATATTGAAAAGATAAAAAGACAAGTAGAACTTGAAAAGATAAAAATTTCATCAAGATTTCTTCACACAACTAAAAACATTTGTGAGAGAATATGAATTTATTCCATGAGAATATTTTCACAAAATCAAACTACACTTCTAATGTCACAAAACTTGTGTCATACTACCAAATGTTTTCTACACATGAACATTTTAAAGATTTATTAATATCACTCTCTCTCTCCATACTTACCTTAAGGATTATGTGTCCCAATTTGCTTCATGAATTCAAGAAAGGTTTTTCCATTGCTCAGATCAAAGCACTACACACTAAGTAGTTTGATCTCTGTGTGTATCTGATTACAAGCTGTGTGTATAACTCTGTGCTTTATAAATATAATCATCTTACGATAGACCTGCTGAGCGTAAGTGGGCAGCTTAATGTGCACAGTCTGTGAATCTTCATATTAATTACTTTTGCTCCCAAACTGTGAGTAGTAGAAAGAAAGAAATAGAGGTTAAAATCTTGGCTCTGTGACACACAAGGACTTCAACAGCACTTAACTTCTTAAGAGTGTCAGTTTTCTTATCTAGAAAGTAAGGATTAAGTACTTACTTCGTAGAGATGCCTTTGTAGCTTAATGAGATATAAACAATTTGTAAAACTACTTATTTAACACTAAGCAAAAATAAGCCCATAGTAAATGCTAATTAATAGTAAATCTAATCTAGAAAAGAATACATGTAGAGATCAGATTATAATTTAGACTACAAATAAGAACAAGATAGTCTTTGATGCACAAACAACAGAGATAGTACCATCTTTGGTGGAATGGGAAATGACAAAAACTTCAGCCTGTTTCTTGGCTCAAGAAATAGTTACCTTAATTTGCTTCACTCAAGCACCACCTGTGCCTGTATTTTGATGCCTGCAGACCGAGAATTATGCAAGCAGAGAGACCTGTTTCAAATTTGAAGATATCCTAGGCCTGGCTCTCAGTCCTGCAAAGTCTGCGTGAGTGAACTTGGCAATGTGAGAGTTCAGTTGAAGGTACAGGCAGGTGTCCCATGCTTAGAGCTATTCCAGAAATGGTACTGAGTTTGCCAAAATGTATTGCAAGTTGGAACTGCTTGGTCTTGCATAACCCTCATTCAAAATGATGATTAATGAGCCTGTGTCTGCAGTGGAATTTTTTTTAAAAAATTGTAAAGACAGGATCAACTCTATTAGAGGAAGGATTAGCTTCTTGCTTGAACTATCCTTGGAACAAGGTAACAAGAGGGATTAGTCTAAAGAAGACCCAAATACCTGTGGCATGAATATATATTGCCTTGTTTTGATCTATGATTTGTCACCTCTTTGACCTCGTTTTCACACCATCATACTGAATTTTCTAATACAAAATTTTTAAAAGGCAAATGCATAGACATTGTTTTTTGTGTAGCACTAACTAGATACTAATAATTGCATATTAATTGCAATTTTAAAGTATTTGTTCTATATTTGAAATCACTCATACATCATTGAAAATAAAGAAGGAGCAATGCTTCCCAACTAATATGGATGGGGCTGGGAAGGTGACTCAGTGGTAGAGCACTTGCCTTGCATGCTTGAGGCTCTGGGTTCGATTCCTCAGCACCACATAAGCAGAAAAAAAAATTCGGAAGTGGTGCTGTGGCTCAAGTGGTAGAACGCTAGCCTTGAGCTGAAGAGCTGAGGGACACTGCCCAGGCCCAGAGTTCAGACCCCATGACCGG
This sequence comes from Dipodomys spectabilis, assembly GCF_019054845.1. NCBI lineage: Eukaryota > Metazoa > Chordata > Mammalia > Rodentia > Heteromyidae > Dipodomys > Dipodomys spectabilis. The sequence goes on along the minus strand of NW_024870758.1, from coordinate 15,584,882 downwards.
ATCCAAAACAAAAAAACAAAAAACAACTAATATGGATGTCACTATATATCAATATATTTTTGTATATGAGAACTTAAACCATTAACTTAAACTACTTTATAATTTTTTTAATTTTTATTTCTTTTTTATTGTGAAAATACTGTACAGAGGAGTTACAATTACATGGGCAAGATAATGAGTACATTTCTTATCAAGCATTGTAGCCTCCTCCTTTGTTTCCCCTTCCCATCCCTTCCCATCCTCCCCCCATCCCCCCACTCAATCCTCCCCGCCGCCCCCCCACCAAAGTTGTAGACTCCACATAGAGCTCCCCTATGACCCAGCAATCCCACTTTTGGGCATTTACCCTAATGTTTACAAACAAGACCACACTAAAGCTACCAGCACAACTATGTTTATTGCAGCATTATTTACTATAGCTAAGATATGGAACCAGCCCAGATGCCCCTCAGTAGATGAATGGATCAAGAAAATGTGGTATATATACACAATGGAATTCTATGCCTCCATCAGAAAGAATGACATTGCCCCATTTGTTAGGAAATGGAAAGGCTTGGAAAAAATTATATTAAGTGAAGTAAGCCAAGCCCAAAGAAACATAGGTACCATGGTTTCCCTTATTTGCAATATCTAGTACATGTCTGAGTCAAGCAGAAAAGGTCAGATAAGGTGATGTTAAGGAAATGAACCCTAAGATATGTATTCAAATGTTTTTTTTCTTTCATGCGATTGTTTCTAACGCATTTATAAAATGATTTCTTTGTTGCTTTGTATGTCCCTCCACCATGGTATAACCCCTGCTTTCACTGTATTTGATGTCAGTATAATTTGTGGACAGGAAGGAGAAAAACAAGTCGTTTAAATGATACAAGTGGACCCATTGCAACAATGGAAGTACAAGTTGTTATGTCGAAAACAAACTCTACTTTATAAATTTTGTTTTAATACTAGAATTTGAAACTGTATGGTAGTTTAAATGGATCATCTGGTTAACTAAGTATCAAATGAAGTTCAAGTTTAATGTACTGTTCCAAGAGTAATAGATAAATATTTTGGAGGAGCAGAAAAAAAGAAAGAACAGGGAGTTTCACTAAAGCTACTAGCACAAGCAGCATTATTTACCATTGCCAAGATATGGAATCAACTCAGATGCCCCATGGGGGATGGATCAATAATATATATATGTGTATATATATATATGTATACATATATATATGTATATAATTTAATTCTATGCTTCCATTAGAAAGAATAATATTGCACCCTTCATAAGAAAATGGAAAGACTTGGAAAAAATTATATTAAGCAAAGTAAGCAAGACCCAAAGAAGCATATGTTGCATGATTTCCCTCATTTGCAGCAATTAGAACGTGTCTATGAATCCACAAGTAAACGCAATAGAAAGTAAAAGACAAAAAATTACACTTGGACATGATAAATTAAACAGGACTCTAAACCTTCACACAGTGCAACCAAAGGAGGATATTCTTAAGGAAAGATCACAAAGGCTCATATGTGAATATGATCATACAAAATGAACTCCAAGAAATGGAAACAAGAGTTTTTTTTGTTATTTTACTTTTTGTGTTTGTTTTTTCCCCCTCTTTGTCACTATTTTTATTTGTGTATGTTGTATATTGTATGTGAGGTTATCTGTTGGTGGGGAATGTGATGGGGAGCACAGAAATGGTAAGACAAAGGTATACTAACGCACCATTAATACTCACTAGACACAATGTTAAAAAAGAACCATACAACTTGTTGGGGAGGAAGGTCCAGAGGAAAAAACTGGGAGAAAATTAAGGAATAGATGGCATTGCTCAAAAAGAAATGCACTCATTTTATGACCTCTAAAATTATAACCCCTCTGTACATCACCTCCCCAATAAAAAAAAAGATGTATATTACAGGAAAAGTTTATGAAGGTAGTTCCACAGTTGCAAAGTACTAAGATTTTACCTAGCATACTTGCCACTAGTTAATAGGTGGATGTTTCCAAGTTAGTTCAACAGAGTTACTAGATTTTTCTCACAAAAAAATGCACAAGAAAATAAAAACAATTGATATCTACTTCAGCTCAAATGAAATATGAGGGACCGGATTTACCATATTTGCCAGAAGTAAACAACAAAAAGTGTGCAACGGATTTTCACATACTGGGCCTTAGCACATAACAACCATCCTTCAAAGAGAAATTATATAATTACCCCAAATTTATGTGTGACGTTTCCAGACTTCAGTAGATGCATGAGGCAGGGGTGGGGCGGGGTGCAAATAGTCTCCCTGAGTTTAAATGACAGAGGTGAAAGTGCTGAGGGAATAAGACACTATAATTTACTGGGTAGTATACTAGTGAAGAAAAATCTGCACAGAGAGAGAGAGAGACTCAGGTATCTGGTGGGGCTTCCCCTTGGGTCTGGATCTCAGCGTTGATCAGAACATTCACATGAGGAAATTGTCATAATCAAGGAAATAACCATTAAAAAGGAGAAGGGGGAGGGAATGCGTTTGATGCTCACAGAGAAATAGAAATTGTTTGCACATAAATATGTATTTCTACTACACAGAGTGGGAAAAATCCCATAACCCAGGGAGCATGAGGGACAGTACTTAGAAGGATTTTGTCTAAGTAGTTAGGCAAAATTACATTAAAGGTTATTTTGGACCTGCCTGACAAAGCTTAAAAGCACACTTTGAAAAGCTCAAATCCTTCCCAGGAACTTATTGGTGTTCCAGAACAAAGTTTAAGAACATTTACAGAAACACAGGAATATCTGCTTCCCAGAAAGGAAAAATTATTTATAATGTCTTACATATAAAAAAAATTCCAAGAATTGCAAAGAAGAAGGAAAATATCACCACACTGAGAAGAAATCCAAGCAATGAAAACTCAGTACAAAACAATGCAGATGCTAGAATTGCTAAAGGGAATTAAAACATTAACTATCACCACATTCTGATGTTAAATACAAAGGACTTTATTTTTCTGAATACCTACAATTCTTCCATGGCTTGCTGACATTCTCATCCCTCCGTTTCTCTCCCTCTGGCTCCTCTCAAGCCCACATTCTTCTCCAAAGAGACCTTTATGAGGTTCCCAATGACCTCCCTGGTGGGAAGCCCAGTACTCTGTCCTCCATCTTCATCTGCTTGCACCTGCGACCAGCATTTGACACACTGACTTTTAAAAAAAATGTTTATTATCTCTTAGTACTTCTACGAAGAAGTTCCCATTCTACAAAACAGTATATGAAGACAAAGTGTCTGACAACATTGTCATTATCACTCCTAACTCCTCCTTTCTCCCACTTTTCTTTTTTTTTAATTGATATTAGGTGATTACATAAATTTCACATATTTCACAGTATTGTGGAATAGAGATATTTAGTTAACATCACAAACACATTTTAACCTTCACAAGACAAACTGTCATTATCATGGTCTATAAAGTTTGTGAATTCTATGAACTTTGACAATACAATTATTTCTTCCACATCAGGTGATATTTATATTTCTTTCCTTTTGCTTAGTGTAAGCTGTTTCCTCTTTTCCTCTCATTCCTCTCTTCCCATAGCTGTCTTTGGGTTGCTTCGTTCATTTTTCATCTATGTCAGGTGCAGCTGATGGGCCCCTTTGTTGTATGTTTTCCCATTTCCCTCTGATTCTGTGTCTTCCTCCTACCCTCCTAGCTTCCCCGCATTGTGCACGCACACACACACACACACATATATATATATATTTTAACTGATCTTAACTGATCTTTGGGTGAAATACTGTCCATATACTCCTATATGCAGCTAATACCTCTCCCTAAACTCCAGAAACATATATTTGACACATTTGATCGATTTATATTCTATTAATACAGTATATGACAGTGTCATTATTTCAACTTCCACCATGCATTTCACTTTTAATAAGCTGGTAGGCAAAATATTTCAGCATTTTTAGTTTATTTGCCTGTTGTATATATTATCAGCCATTTGTGTAAGCATTTTGTGTGAATTCCTACATATTATACATCTATTTTTCTATCATGATAATTTCCCTTTTTGATGGTGTCTAATGTGTTATTTGATTGTGTTAACTATTTAAAGTGAGAAAGCACGAAGGAAAGCTTGGTATGCTAAAGAATTGAAAGACATTTTGTGTTAAACTCAAATTGAACTCTCAGAGAGAATAGAAAAAATAGCATTAAAACACGGCATATTTAGGCAACAGGGCATAAAGAGTTAAGTGGGGAGTATATTGTTATACTCACCAGCTCATTTAAGCATATACCTTTTGAATTTTCCATAACTGGCTTAAATCACTTTTACTTAAATCACTTATACTCTAGAATTGTCTGAGGAAATCACTTAGCTATCCTGAACCTCCTTTCCTTCAGTCATAAAATGATGACATCCTTGTTCTGAAGAAGTGCATAATGAGGAAGAATAGCCCATGTTCTTCTTAGCTCAGCAGTCCTAATATGGGTGCCCCTTTGTGCTACCTTTGCTTTCCACCACTGCTGGTGTTTAGGAAGCCTTCACCCCCTCCAGCACTGGGACCTTCAAGAGATATAGGACAGGGAATACTGTTCTCAGTATTTCAGTTTCACTGATTTAAGTCCCTCCCTTTGCAGGCCATTGATTTCGATTTTCCTACAGCCCTGGGCTTATACCCTACTAAATTATGTACTGTAATTACAAGTCGAACAAACATGAACCATGGAAATTATGAAAAAACAAACTATCCTCCTGTATATTTTTAAAGACCTGTAACCTAATTCATTATTGTACTTTGTTTTATTTCACTGTATAGTGCTTATACTGAAAATTCCACAAATATATACCATTCAATAAAATTTCATAAACATTAATGTAGTAAGCACTACTCTGGACAAAGGAGCTGAAAACTGCAGCCACAAGAGCAAGTTCCCTGCCCGGCTCCCAGGTCAGTTGTTACTTCCTCCTCAGAAGTAGTTATGCAGAGTTCTAACATTATACTTCAGTTTTGCCTGTATTTGAGTGTTACACAAATACATAGATTTTCCTTTAAACCTTTGTCATAGCACTGTATTTAGGAAAGTTCATGTACATTGCTGCATGGAGCTGTGGTTCATTTGTTATCCTGTTAATTCATTTATTCCTCCATTCATTCAACAGATATATTATTGCCACACAATATTGCTTTTAATAATATACATTGTGAAAAACAAAATGCTTAAATAGAGATACAGGTTGACCCATTGTAACAATAAGATGGACAAGACACTATGTTGAAAACAAACTTTACAATTTGTAGGGGGGAGGGAGGGAGGAGTTGGGGAGATGGGGAGGAAAGGGATGATAGAGGAAAAACAAAGGAGGAGGTAACCATGTTCAATAGGAAATGTACTCATTACCTTACTCAGGTAACTGTAACCTCTCTGTACACTATTTTACAATAAAATTTATTAAAAATAATATCCTATTGTTGGTTGATTGATATTTGAGTTATTTCTAGTTTGTGGGTTTTAGGATTGATGTTACAATAAAAACATTTGGCACCTTTCTCTTGTATCTCTGTGCTGTCAATTAGTATAAAATAGAATCGAGGGGGTATAATGTAAGCATAAATTATATATAAACATAATATACATATATTATCTACCTCCAGTAGATAATATAAAAGAGTATTTCCCAAATGGTTGTGCCATCTTCTTCTCACTAAGAGTTCTATTAGCTCTACATTTTTTATCACTGATGTTTTAATTTTTAATTCCTCTGATGAGTATACAGTGGTTTATCATTTGGCATTAATTCTCATCTTTCATGACAATAAGATTCAAGGCTTAACAGAGTTTATTGGCAATTTATACTTCTTTTGTGCAAAGCCTGTACAAGTCTTCCATGTTTTGTAAGTAGCATCTTCTTTACCAATCTGTACTAGTTCTTTACATACTGGAGATCATTTAAAAGCTGTTATTAGTTACATAGATGGCAGCTATCATTTCTCTTCAATGGCTTGAGTGTTCCTCTAGGTTTCAGTTAAAAGTTAATTTTAATGCATTAAATTTATGTCTTTTATTTTTAAGATCTTTGTAATCTTTCTCTCCTGAAGAGAATAAACCTCATTATCTCTAGAAGCTAATTAAGCTTGATTTTTACACTTTAATCAATTCTATCTGGAGTATAATGCTTGTGTGTGATATGTTATATGTTATAGATCAAATTCATTTCTACATAATATTCAAATTACTCATTTTCATTATACCAAAACATCTTTTTGTGTTGCCTCTCCAGGAGCAACAGAATTGTTCAGAATTAATTGTCAGAATTAAGCATTCACATACATTTCAGTCTTTTTCTGAGACATTTATTTTATGTGCTTTATTTAGTTGCATGTTTGTTTGCTGATTTATGTAGCTCAGGCTGGACTAGAACTTGGAATTCTCCTCCCTCAGCTTCTAGACTGCTAAGATTACAAAGGCAAAATGCAATTGCAAAAATCTCTGTTATTCTACTTGTCTTACTTATACTTGAATAAGTACCACATTAGTCTAATCTCTGAAATTGTACACCAGTTCTTAGCATCTTATTAATAAAGTACTTAATTGTGTGTGTGTTCGTGTGTACACACTGGTAGAAGGACTCCAACAAAGAATCTGACACTATACTTTAGCAGTTTAACTCAAGGCTGGCACTCTACCACTTGAGCCACAGTTCCATGCTCTGCTTTTTGGTAATTAATTTGAGATGAGAGTCTCATGGACATTCCTGCCCAAGCTGGCTTTGAAACATAACCTTCAAAATTAAGTAGAAATCTTTCTCGACTGCCTCTATATAACAGTAAATAATTTATAAGTATACTCTCTAAGTGAAGTTAAAACACAAAGTATATAAGAAAAAAATATGAAGTCAACAGACCAATGTTTTGATGTAGGAAAATAAAAACATAGACTAGCTGAATAAACATTTTCCTCTGGGATTTGTTTAATGTGCCAGAGTCTATCCCTTCACTCAGATTTGGAAGGCTCACTTCCTTGCATGTTTGGAGAAACTTTTTGCCAGCTTGAGCTCTTTAAAAAAGACATGTGCCCATAGTTAAAATTACAGAGGACTTTACAACATCACATTCCTCCTCTCATGTGGTGGGAGGGAAAGGAAGAGAGTTTCACATCCCTTTTTAAAAATGATTTAAACACTTTCAGGACATCATGTCTTTTATTAGACATTTTATAGAAATTTTTGAAGAGGCTCAATGAATTCCATTAAAATGGAACTTAAATTGAAAGGAATTTTGTTTCCTTAAGAAGTTTCAATAATATTTATTTGATTCTCATATCAATTAAGCTCTGAGTCACTCTTTCTAAGAGGCAGTTTGAGTTGGTATTTTATTTGGCCTTAATTTAATATCCTAACAATAGGCTGTTAAGCTTAGTAATTGCTACTTTGGTGAGATACACTTCTTTGAACACCCTGAATCTTTCACAATAAGCAGAGCTAAATGTCTGCAAGGTACTATATCTACTTGTATTTGATTCCTAGGGTTTATATTATTGACCTTTGGGTAGTTGCCAAGATCATACTGTGTTTGAGGTTTAGTTAACTGAGTATAAAGGCATTTTAGGATAATATCCATTATAAAATTTAAGTTAAAAAATTCAAATAGTTTCAAAAGCACAAAGAGACTAAAGAAAGACAAAGCCCAAGTCTGAGAAAATGCTGGAATTTTACCATAATCTGGACAGAGACAGAAGGAAGGAAGGAGGAAGAATGGGAGAATACAAAAGAGAGAATAAAACATTGAGCTTAATTCTTAGAGTTAAGTCATTTATTATGTAGATGATAACACATATTTCATGAGTTAAGGAAAAAGCAGGGGGTATTTTCAATGTGTATGCCATTACAATTGGTTTAGTTAGGGTGATTTTTTTCAATAGCTCTAGCACAAAGTAATCAGTAAGCATTTGGTAAATAAAATTTACTGAAGTAAGGGACTGAACCTGAATGCAGACCAGAAAAAAAGAAGAAAATCTTCTAGTGAAAAACTAAAATATTAAAATTAAATCTTCAAAGAAGTATTGAATATAATACCACATGCTTCTGCCTCTTGAGCATGTGTTTCCAGCACTCACTTCCTCTTTCTCCCTCTCTCCCTCTTTCCCTTTCTTTTTCTCTCTCTCTCTTTCTTTCCCACTCACAGATAGACAGAGATTAAAAAAGAATAAAAATACTTATGCCACTCCTATGTGTCCTAGGTAACTGATAACACAGTATCCAAACAAATCATACTTTGCCATACTGAAAGGAAAACATCACACAGCATAGAAACTGAAATGAAGCTTAAATAACCAAAAGGAGTGGTCCCTACATGGTTAGGTTTTTAAAAAAGAGGCTGCCGAGTAAGAACACCACTACACATGTGATACCCAGGTAAGGGGTAGGTTTATTCATCATTCCAGCTGGCACCAGGCCAGGTTGGCACTCAATGAGGCTGGGAAAGAAAGCATCTGGCCCTGGGTTAGGCCTTATCTGGGCGGGGGGGGGGGGGGGGGGGGGGGTAAGGGTGGGGGAGAAGGTGTGGCCACATCGAATCTCAGTGGATGCTGATGTGACCTCTTCCAGGTGTGTCAGTTGTCTAGACAACACAGGTACTGGGCAGAGACTTTGCTGCGAGGACGGTGGAGTCTACTCACCATCCAGGATCGAACCTTACATTCCAGCCTTTTAATAATCATGAAATAGGGTGCAGAGTCTCTCTGGCTACTTCCTGATGACAAGGGGCGTCGACATTAAGAGTAAAAGGCCAGAATGTGGTCCCCTCCCAGAGAAGGCAGTGAGCAGCAGCTGTCCCTTGGTAGGCGAGAGTCCTTAGATGAAGTCTGGAGGAGGCAAGTCTCTTGGATGAAGTCTGGAGAAGTCTCATGAGGCATTGAGGGGCTGGGAACAAAATACTAGAGAACAAATAAATGGCAAGAGGAAGGACTTGGGGCCGAAAATTAAAAACTGGCTAGAATGGCTAGTTCTTATCTCCTGCATTCCAGGCTGTCCTGGAATTGGTAGAAATGTTCCTAGCTACTTCTAACATCTGACAACTAGGTAGAGGAGAACATCAGGTAACAAAGGCAAGAACGTAAATTCCTGTCCAGTTAAAAGACAGGTATGGACACTAGATGGGCAGGCTTCTTACTTCTATTGACCTCTCAGCTCTGGTTAATTTTGAAAGGGCAGGCAAAAAGTGGCTGATGTGACATCATCTCCTCTTACTCCTCTCCTTGGTCCTTTGCTCCCCAGACTGGCTGAGTCCCAGGGGTCTAGATGCTCATTGCTGGGATGGCTCATCCCAGTTGATATTCACAGAGGCTTGAACTCCAGGTCTGAGAACTATCCCTGAGCACTTCTTTTTTTTTTTCTTTTTTGCCTGTCATGGGGCCTGAACTCTGGGTCTGGGCTCTGTCCCTCAGCTCGCTCTTCAGCTCAAGGCTAGCGCTCTACCACTGAAGCCACCACACCACTTCTGGCTTTTTCTGTTTATGTGGTGCTGAGGAATTGAACCCAGGGCCTCATGCTTGCAAGGCATGCACTATAGCACTGAGCTACCTTCCCAGCCCTCCCTGAGCACTTCTGCTCAAGGCAGTGCTCTACGACTTTGAGTTATGGTACCACTTCCAGTGTTTGGCTGTTTAATTAGAGATAAGAGTCTTGAACCATGCTTCCAGCCTGGCTCTTTGCAGGTTAGTTGGGAGATGGAGTCTCAAGGATTTTTTCAGCCTGAGCTGGCATTAAACTGGAATCTTTGCCACAAAATCCTTTATTATTTCCAATTAAAGCAACAAGAAGACCAAATAGAATAAATAGAGCTTACCTGCTCCTTATCAAGCATTGACCAACAAATATTCTGCAATGACAAAACTCGTTAGATGTGATGAGAATTTTAGCTCAGATATGCCCAATATTTTAGAACCACACAACACCAAACAAAAGGGCAAAACTCAAAACCTAAAATTTTTGACAACCATGTTTAGACATCTTTTCTAACAAAGCACATCAGATGGTTGGGCCTCAGTTACCAGGGCCTGTGAAGAGGCAGTAACTTGTTAGCAAAGCACCTTAGAATAGATGGATGGAGGAGTAGTAAGCTTGGTGGAAGGGTCTGGGAGAGACAGGCCAAACCCTTAACCCACCAGGTGCCAAGATGGCAAACTCAATATGGCAAATTTCTGAAAAAACGCAAAGAAAACCTGAACAAATAGAAACTCTGACAGTTTTCAAACCTAGGCTGGCTAGCCTTTGAGAGGGAACCTAGAGGGGGGTCCCCGGGACCCAGTCTGCATCTCACTCTTCAGGGCACAAGCCAAAAAGTTGTAGAAAAGAGAAAGGGAGAGATAGGGAAAGTTGGACATGATTGTCAGGGAGCAAAGAGAGCCTAAAAGTAAACAGACTTCTGATTAGTTACCATTCCAGTGGCAAAAATTGTCTAAATCCAAGAGAAGCATGGAGGTGGATGCAGAAGCCAGCAATGGTATTGATGCTCTGTGTCTGCAGCAGATCAGTTTGCAAAAAGGCCACCAGAACTGGGGGCATTCTTCAGAGCAAAAAAAAAAAAAAGGAAAAAAAGAAAGAAAAGAAAGAAAAAGGAAGGGTATCCTACCTATGCTGACTTTAAGCCCTTCCTGGGCTTCAGCACTATTTGTGTTAGGTTTTTAAAGAGGGGCTGCCGAGTAAGAACACCACCACACATGTGGTACTCAGGTAAGGGGTAGGTTTATTCATCGCCCTGGCTGGCACCAGGCCAGGTTGGCACTCCATGAGGCTGGGAAAGAAAGCGTCTAGCCTTGGGCTAGGCCTTATCTAGGGTAGGGGCAGGGAAAGGTGTGGCCACATCGAATCCAGATGTGACCTCAGCGGATGCAGATGTGACCTCTTCCAAGTGTGCCAGTTGTCTAGGCAGCGCAGGTACTGGGTGGAGACTTGGCTTCCAGAAGGGCGGAGGGCAGAGTCTGCTTGCCAACCAGGAGCAGACCTTACATTTACCATGCTAATTTCGTGGTTCTATGAAATATTTCAAGTCAATATAAAATGGATGTGAATGTCAGTGAGGAAGAATGCAATAAAATAAAAAGAGTTGTACATGAATGCTTATAACAATTTATAATGGCTCCAAAGTGGAGGCAACCTTCTTGTTATTCAACAGATACATAAATACAGAAATCTTAGTGCATCTTCAAAATGAGATAATGAGCCAGAAAGTAAAATAGAGGAAGCAAACTATTGATATATGCAATAATGTGGTTAATCTTAAAATCAAACTATTGATATACGCAATAATGTGGTTAATCTTAAAACTGGCTAGACACAAATGAGCACAAAGATATTGCATTTGCACAGAATCTTAGGAAGAAATAATAAAACTTATAATAAAAAAAATATCAGTGGTTACCTGGGAGTGGAAGCTGGAGAAAGAGTATGGCTGGCATCCCTAAAAAGACAGGGTAGGATTGTTTGGATTGATAGAGAAGTAATGTATATTGATTACACTGCTGGTTATATAAATAAAGACATTTGTCAAAATTCACATTTCAAATAGGTATATTATTTCACTGTATGGTATTAGATCTTGTTAAGTTATATTTTGAAGGGAATGCATTCTACTCAGAGAAAACAAGGCTATGACTGGGCTGTTTTCTTTCTTTTTTTTTTTTTTGGTCGGTTGTGGGGCTTGAACTCTGGGCCTGGGCGCTGTCCCTCAGCTCTTCAGCTCAAGGCAAGCACTCTACCACTTGAGCTACAGCACCACTTCCGGTTTTGTGGTGGTTTATTGGAGATAGGAGTCTCACGGTCTCTCCTGCCCGGGCTGGCTTTGAACCGCGATCCTCAAATCTCAGCCTCCTGAGTAGCTAGGTAGGATTACAGGCATGAGCCACCAGCGCCCGGCTGGGCTGTTTTCTTAATAGTCCATTCATAGGCAGATTAGAATGGATTAAAGAAAAATATGGAGCTAGTGAGACTATTGGTTAACAATAAAGGTGTTGTTTTACATGGGTGTTGAAGATGCTTTTCTCCAAAAGTTATGGAGGACCTCCTCCTCCTCGCCATGATACTGATGAATGAAGAGCTCTTTCGTAGAGCAAGTTGAAAAGCCAGAACTTCCAGGGATAGTTATCAGGCAAAATCTGTTCTTCATTTTCTACTCAGATATTATCACACTGTAAGTAATCAGATCACACACACATATACAGACATATAGACATATACTTAAATGTTGCTCCTTCTACATATATGTGTACATAAGAACATATATGTACACATATGTCTATGTTCCAATGGAAATTAGAAAATATTTTGGAATAAAAATAACAAATATAAAATAGCAACCATGTAGGGTACAGAAGCAACTTGTGTTTACAGGAAAAGTTATAGCTTTTTATGTGCATATCTGAGGGGGAAATGTAAGGCCAAAGATCCAGTTTCATTCCTCAAGAATTTGGAAATAGTAAATCCAATGCTATCCTGCCATCTGTTCGCAAATGTTTCAAATCCTTTGGTTGAAAAAAAGAGCTTTCTAAAGCCATGTACCTTTGAAGAGAAGCTGTTGTTGATTTCATACTGATTGGTGCTTCATATAGGAATTCATACTTAATCATTCTATAAAGTTTAATCGAAATCTCTAATTTGTGTCAGAAATGATCATTTCTGAACTGTAGACCTATTGTATCTTCTGTTGTTGAAGCTTTAATATGCACATACTTTTTAGATTAGAATGCTATTATAAGCACAAATACATGTTTTTAAAGCGGCTAGAAATCTGCCGATGAAAAAGAGCAATCTAAATGCAAAAGTCCAGATATTCAAAGCATTTGCAATGTTCAAGATAAAGGAGAGAAAAACTGAAATGTGAATTGAATCACAAAATTTGAATGTTTACTTTTCTGCCTTCATTTTTAAAACAACCTAGACTGTGGGGGTGGAGGGAGTGCGGGAAGGTAATGTGGGTACAGAAATAGTTTTCTAACAAAAATAGTAATTCTAAAACTAAACTAAATTACTGAAAACAGATAAAACAAACATCTGTTACTCCTCAAACTTGACAGGAATAAGAAAGTAGATATTAAGCTTGATCTAAACCCTTATGACCAAATTGTTTATTACTCCTTCATCAGTTTATCATCTCAACCATCCATTGAGCCAACAGGTCTTTACCAGTGGTAATTCTTTTCCAGAAATTGCGCTAAAAGTAGCAATGCCACGGAGAGTAAAACAAACATGTTTTCTTTCCTCTGTTGTTTATGGTATAGAAGGAGTCAGTATTAAATAGATAGTCACATGAACAGATGTGGGCACCTGGAGGTTCAGTCTGCAGAGGATGAGGGACAGAATGCTTTGTGAACATACATATTATGGCATGAGTCCAGGGAGTCAGAGAATGCTTCCTTCAGAAAATCTTTCCTGAGCTACCATCTATAAGACAGAGTAATCAACAGACAGTAGAGAGAAGTGAAGTGGAAGAATGTTCTAGAACAAGCAAATGAGAGGGGTCCTCAGAGGAAGGGACCAAGGTCAGTGTAGCAAAAGAGCTGAATGTGGCAGCAGTGTGAAAGGGAATGAAGGGACAAGGGCAAAGCAGTAGGTAGAACTTGTCTAAGGTATTTTTTAATATCGTTCTGCCTGACATGAGCCCATTGCCTTATTGCCTGGATTCTAGCAGGTGAGTCAGGATCCTGTTGCATGAGTATGAGTGAGAAGAACAATGCTGGAACAACGTTGTGAGAACAGGCCTGACCCTGGAGGCCTTCCCTAATCTGAGGGCCCTTGATTTTTTAAGTCTACCTTCTATGACACCTGCTCTACTAAGCCAATTTTCTCACTGCCATTCTCCTAAATTATTCCTAGTCTTTGTTCCATTTTTCTCCAAGGAGCTCCATCCCTCATGAATGATATCTCCTTTCATGTAAATCATGACGATTTTATATACATGAGCCCATGCTCCATCTCCCTGCTCCTCAGAACATTACCATATCCATCTTTCTGTGCATTGAACATATACTAGCTCCTTCTCTCTCTGTCTCTCTGTCTGTCTCTTTTTCTCTGTCTGTCTCTGTCTGTCTCTGTCTGTCTGTCTGTCTCTGTCTCTCTCTCTCTCTCTCTCCCCCCCCCCCTTTGGTGGATGTATAAGGTACATAGGGAAAGAAATATGTCGTACTTTGGATTCCACTGTAAGACCAATCCGAGGCTGGGATTAAAGGCAAAACACCTCTGCCCATATGGAATTGAATTCAATGAAAAGCATTCATAAGCTATGAGTAATGATTTGGAGGAATACCATGTTCAAACTTCCTTTTATGAGAAAAAATGATATTACATCAATATATATTAGAGAAGAATGTTTTATAATAAATTTTTAAAAATCCAAACCATCTGCAGCTAGCTTCCTTAAATTTGTGAACTATTAGTGCTGAGTAGCTAACTAAGTCTCATCTGACTTCTGTGCCTGCCTGGCCAGTCCAAAGTGCAGCAGTAGCAGCTCTAAACTTGGGTTCCCATTAGAGCATTTTCTGAAACAGGAGAAAGTGTCAATTTTATCCCAGCATGGCCTGGGATAAATCTCTGATAGTGGAGCAGGAAAGAGCATGAGAAGTAGGCCTTATGAGAACACACAAAGCTAAAAACGCATCCCTTATCTCTAGATATCTGATATCTTCAGATTTTTAAATAATAAGATGCTAGTGTTGGGACCTGACTCTAAATAGGAAATTCATTTATACTGTATATATCATTCACACATATAGCCTGGAGGTAATTCTGTACAATAGGCTGTATGAGGTTAATGTGCAATTTTCTACTTGTAGCATCCGCTGGAGTTCAAAACATTTCACATATTGGAGCATTTTAGATTTCAGATTTTTCAGATTAGGCAGAGTAAACCTTGTTATACCCACAAACCTTCAATAAAGCAATCGTATTCTTGCTATGCTTCAATCAGAATTTTTTTTTTCATAGAATCTGATAAAGAGGCTAAATTTTGTTAGATAAAAACCAGTTCAGCCTGTATAGTTATAAGAGATATAGTTCTAGTCTTTTATAGTACTAGCTAGCATACTTAGAACATGTCAAGTAAAAGACAAAATTCTCAACCAGGTGCTAGTTTCTCACACCTGAAATCCTAATAACTAGGGAGGTTAAAGTCAGAATGACAGTTGTTTCAAGTCATCCTAGGTAGAAAATTTGCATTACATCTCAATGGAACACATTAGTTACAATGGGGCATCTCAGCTGGTATGAGAAGACTAACACAGGCAGGTTACTGTCTAGGAGCAAGCTTGTCTAGAAAGTGAAACTGTAACACACATGTGCACGCACACACACACACACACACACACACACACACACACACACACAAAGACTGAGACAAAGACAAAGACAAAGACAAGAAGCAGAAAAAGAAGAAGAAAAGGCTGGAGGTATGGGCTATCAGTAGAGCACACTGCCTAGCAATTGCAAAGGTCCTGAGTCCAAACCTTAGTACTTCCAAAAGAAGGATGAGCAGATAGAGTAAGGGA
Source organism: Dipodomys spectabilis (assembly GCF_019054845.1). Lineage (NCBI taxonomy): Eukaryota > Metazoa > Chordata > Mammalia > Rodentia > Heteromyidae > Dipodomys > Dipodomys spectabilis. The sequence continues at coordinate 15,569,359 of NW_024870758.1, read as the reverse complement.
AGGAAGGAAGGAAGGAAGGAAGGAAGGAAGGAAGGAAGGAAGGAAGGAAGGAAGGAAGGAAGGAAGGAAGGAAGGAAGGGAGGGAGGGAGGGAGGGAGGGAGGGAGGGAGGGAGGGAGGGAGGGAGGGAGGGAGGAAGGACTTAATTTTATTAGCAACTCATCTATACAGACATTCTATGAAATATGAAAGAACATTACAAATAACAACTCGGGGCTTAAAGAATGGGGGGGGTGATGCACTAAAAAATTTCAGAAAAAGTAATGACAGCTAGGATTCTGATGGAGACGTATCTGATTACCTAATTAGAACTTTAATCTCAGTTTTAGAAGCATCTCTAGTGCAGGCAACACATTACTGGAAATAGGTCTAAGTCCTGATTTCAGAGTTCCTCTAATTTTTCAGGAAAGGCTCCAATGTTAACACACTCCGCTTACTTCCTAGCCTGTTGAAGCATCCTCTCTATTGTATCTCAGTTGTGTTAGGAACACCCATGGCTACTCAGTGCTCTACCAGGAGGTAGAAACTCTCCAGATTTGAACATAATACTCTTAAATAATTCTAGGGAAACAGAAAGGCATTGGACTTCAAAAATCTGTTTTCTGAATGGACTTGAATTCTAGTTTCTTCATACAAAAAAAAGTAATTGTCTTCAAATTAGCTCACCTATCTATGCCTTTGCCTACAGTAGTGCCCAACCCATAGGGATAATCTCATTGTCAGAAGAGTTGAAAAGTGCAATTGTGCTTTATATAATTCTTGGAATATCCCAAGAAGTCTAAAAGTTTCCTGACTTCACTGTTATTTTTTCCTATATATCCTCATTTCTTTAAACAGGTAGACAGTTTGCTAATTGTTTAACCTGCCTTCTGCTTGCCCATTTGTCTAAGGTTAGATGTGAGTATAAGCATGTTATCTGGAAGTGATCCTAGGAAGCACCCATCAGAAGAATGGAAAAGAGAAGCAGGAGAAGGAAGAAAGCCAATGTATGTATGGCAAGTTAATGAGCATCCAGCACTCTTGGCACCTCAACCCTCATCTGGCTGGATGTCTCCAGAAGAGGATGGAGAACACACCTTGCAGTCATCCTAAAGATTGAGAAAGTCTGCATTTGTTACTAATTGAGCCCACACTCAAACAGACTTTTATGTGTCAGGACATTTACTGGCTGAATAGCTCTTCCCCCTTCTCCCCCCAACCCTGAACTGGGCTTAGAGTGTCAAACATCTATTACTCACATGGTCCTTTATTTTTATAATGTTCCCAACTGCCTGTAATGTAATCAACTGCCTGGCTTCTACAAGGTGTCTGAACAAGTCCCATTGGCCAAATAGACCTCCCAGGCAGAGGCAGATGGGTAGAAGAAGCTACCAGAATGCATTAGAACGGTGGGTGCACAAGGATCTTGCAGGAACAACTTTAACATTTCTGCACCATCCCTGTGTCTTTCTCTTTCCCATTACTATGTTTGAAGAAATCTACTCAAACATTCTCTTTGTCTAAGAGGTCTTTCCTAATTGCCCTATAATGTGATATTTTTAAGGTTGGCAATGTCATGGTTCTTTTTTTGCATTACACATCATAGCCTATCGTGGATTGTGTTCATTTGTACATTAGTGTTGACTACTGACTTTTAGGTCAGGAGTCTCCATTTACTTTCTTTTATTCTGCAGAACTTAGTATAGAACCTTGTTCGTGGTAAGTGTTCAATAAATATTTATTGGATTAGACTGTGTTCCATGTAGAAAATGATTAGGCACAAAAAATGTACTTATTTTTTTCCACTGTGCTATTTTATGCCTGAGCCTCTTGGGAAATGTTTGCTAGAACATCTTTGCCTTCTTTAATGAGTTTTGGTCTTACATCACATTTAAATGCCTTGGAGTTCCAAAAGACAAATATATCCTCATGTAATTTAAATGACAGTCACCAGGCTATTTCTTCCTGATGAATATACAGAAAGCTGGTGGTCACAGCAGGTAACTGATGAGGCTAATCTGTCAATGTCCTGATAATTCTCTGCCTGATTGCTCCCAGCCTCAAAGGCTGCATGATCACAGAAACATTCAGCTATTTTATCAGGAACAGAATAGATTATCGATTGTCCTCAAGTGAACTTGGAGTTTGTAGAAGATGAGGTTAGCATGCTATCAAGAATTAAGAAATCAATACTGAGACTACAAAATGTGGTAAAAGACAGATACAGGAAGATTTGATGAAATGCAAGCCTAGAAAGCTTGATGCAGTGAGAATTGATGTGATTAGTTGTCATATTCTGTTAATTAGGACGCTGACTAAAAGCACTCAGAAAGGTTTGAGGATCATAATGGATGACTCAGTGTTTGATTGGTTTGGCTTCCCTGCTTCTTTATAGGTTTTTAAATTGTCTGAATTAATTATTTTGATAATGTCACCAAAAATATTCCCCAAACAAGATAACATGTTTCTACTGGGTATGAAAGAATTAAGCAGATGTCAATACCTTAATAGTCTTTTCTGAAGACTGTTTTTTTAAAATTATCTTTAAGTAGTTGTACAAAGGAGTGGCCATTAACAAAGTAGTTTATGAATACAATTTATCTTGAAATCACTCATTTCAATATTCTCACCTATCCCTCCCCTATATATCCTCTCTCTTCCTCTTCTTAGTTTTATAGGAAATGCATTTGATTCTTTGTTGTTATTATTTTGTTAGCTCATAGGGCTTGAACTCAGGGCATGGGCACTGTCCCTGAGCTTTTTGCTCAAGACTATCACTTTCAGCCACAGTGCTACTTCTGGCTTTCTCGTGATTAATTGGAGATAAGAGTCTCGGGGACTTTCTTGCCATAGCTGGCTTTGAACCAAGATCTTCAGATTTCAGCTAGCTGAGTAGCTAGGATTATAGGCATAAGCCAATATATTGACTAACTTGGATTCTTGACTGTATTCCCCTCTCAGTTCATTCTTTTATCCCTTTCCCTTAGCCTCATCCAACCTCTTTCAACTACCCCCTTCTAGGGGTTTATTTTGTTGAACTCTTACTTTGTCTTTCAAAAGAATTACACTATTGAGTTCTACCTTGACTCTACCATATTTTAGTTAATACTTTTGCATATACTTGCATACCACCCAAAGTATTTACTTCCAAGTTTATAAATAAAATCTAGCTTCCACATTTAAGGGAAAACATGCATGTTTTGTCTCTCTGACCTGACTTACTTCACTTAATGTAATATTTTCCAAGTTTTTAATTTCATTGCAAATGGTAAAATATAATTCTTTCTAATTCCATTGTGTATATACACCACGTTTTCTTGATCCATTAGTTCACTGAGGGGCATCTGGGCTGATTCCATACCTTGGTTGTGATGAATAGTGCTGTGACAGTTGTGCTGGTGGCTTTACTCTATGTCCTGGTGGATTTACTATTTATACTGGTTTGTAATGCTTTGGTTAAATGCCCAGGAGTAGAATTACTTAAACCCTCAAAAAATACCTTAATATACTTAACAAAGACTTTTGAGAAAGAAAAACATAACACATATATTGTAACTATATATATATGTATGTATATACATAGTTGCTTTAAATAATTAACATTACACTAGAAGCTAATTCTACTTGGTGAGTTTACTGTTCACAAAATTAAGTGGACATGCCTCCCTTAATCTAGGTCTTGCAGATCCCCTCAGGTCTTCATATTGCTTACTATTTTAAAAGTTGCTATTCTTCCTTATACATTTTGTTAACTGGCTTATGAAATCTAGAGTATGAGCTAAAGGTGCTGAGGAATATTCATGTTTTGATGATAATGTTGTCTTGATCCAACAGTGGGGTTCATCAGATGTTGTAGGAATTGAAAACTATGTCCTCTCCTTTTGAAGTTGATTTACGGATTCTTTGCAGATCCCAACTTCTGAACATCTTCAGAAAGAAAGCTACCTGCTATAACAAACATATCCCTACACTTGTTTGAGATTCAACAATCAACAATACCATCAGTTTCTCTCTGCCAAGATCTTTTTAGCAAGGTCAAGGAAAATTCATACCTTGTCTACCACTGCTAAATCTGTGAGTTGAGTTATTTTCAAATAATAACTCTTTCTACCACAACCAGACTGTGACTATGCATACTTCTCATACATAAAGCAGACCCCAGTGCCCTGTGTTTCTATGGAAATGCATTAAATTCTTCTTAAATGGATCCTTTTTGACCAAGAGCATGCAACTGCCCAGGACTTACTCATACAACCTTGGTTTAACCAAACTTGAGTCTGGTTTCTCACACCTCTACAGGCTTTAAATTCTGGCATCCCTCAAACACTAAAACATTAGAATGAGACATATACCTGTCCCCTTGCCTAACAGCTCATTCCGAGAACCAGCTAGTTACAAAGACTTTTCCTGCTGCCTGCGTATTCCACCACTTGCTGTCCTTCCCACAGCATCACACTCAATCCTGTTACCCTCTTAGTTTATTTAACTCAAAGATCTTTCCTGATCCTGAAGTCTGGATCCTCTTCCCATTGTAAGATCTGCCAGATCATCTTCTGATATCATTTGGATATAGTGTCACTTAGCATTTGTACATCTCTCTCTTAACTGGTGTACTCAGACTTCTTCCCTTGTAGTAGAGGGAAAGGCTTCACAGACCTCCATGATACCAGTTTGTAGAAATCAGGCCTGTACAGCTTGCAGGATAAACTAAAATCCACATGATAATGAAACAGTGACAAGAGATTGAAGAAATGAGGAAGGCAGTGAGTCTCCAGTTTCACAATCTTACAGGAAACATAAAGATGATAGATCAATTGGAGAGCCATCTTCAAAACCTTCAATTCTAGAAAACTAATAAAACTAATGAAGAAACAAATGAAAGATAAGGCCTATTTTAGTAAAATCTCTTTATTTACACACATCTGGGTGTTTATTTCTTATCATTAGTAAAGAGGCATTCTTTTTTACGTGGGATTGGAAAAGCTTCTTAAGTGGAAAATTTTATCCAATTTTGAGACAGATAAGGAATGTCACAGAATTCTTCTTGCATCTGTTGATTCTCAATTTCTTTCAGTTCAAAATAATTCTTAGGCCAAAGTGACATTTTTTTTTCACATGCTATATTCTGCTGCCCTTCACTTTCAGCATACAATCTATTTAGAGTCTGCTCTAGAAGATATCCACATATTTTGAACACCACTGTTTTTCCAGGAAGAACTTAATAATTATTTGGGGCTTAGAATACTGGGATTAAATTATGACTTTACAACCATGAGTTTTTACCATTGAATGGCAGTACACAAGGACAAGAAATGAAATATAATAAATATTTTTAAAGAAAGAGGAGTGCATTAAGTAATGATATTTTTGAAAATTATTAGGTATATGAATTTTTTTCCCATATTGAACTGTACAACAGATTATTTTAAGAAAACATTTTGAAACCAAGCATTAGGAGACTCCTTGGATATTGCCTTTCTCAAGACTAAAATTTTCCACCTAGTTAGGCAGAGGGCAGGTCACAGAACAGCAGTGAAAGGAGTCTGTACTTTATTTTAAGTGAGATGGAAAGCCCTGGAAGGTTTCCAGCAGGGGAGTCTCCTATCTGATTTACACTTTTTAAAGGCTCCCTCTTGTCTGTTAGATGGAGACAGGATGATAGAAAACCAAACTGGCAGTTAGGAGTCTAGTCTAGATAAAGGATGGCAAATAGTCCGACACAGCTGCTGCCCCTGGAGAGCTGAGAAGGAATTCCTAGGGATCCACAGCTGAGCACATTGCAAAGACATGAGGTACATCTTTGACTAAGATAGGCTCGGTGGCTTTTCATTTAGGCTACTTACTTATCTTTCCTGTGTTTGCCTTCACAAGACACACCCTTACCATTTTCTCCACACCCTGACTCTCACCCATCGCCTCAGTTGGAGTTATCTTGATTTATCCATTTTCTTCAGCAATCCCAACCTCCACAGTTCATAAGGTGTAAAAAAAAAAGTCATAATAAATTGATAAAATGAAACCTTTGGGAATAAAGTCTGTGAACCTGTTGCACATAAACTGCCAGATGTCTTTTAACAGGATAATTTAAGCTTATAACCCTTCAGCTTAGTAGTTACTGAGCAATTTAGTACCAGCTCCCCACTCCCTGCCCAGGCTTTCAAATCCCAGGACTATAACTTATGATCTGTGATTTTGGAGAAAATTACTGGAATCCTTTGTGCCTAAATTTCCTCATATATAAAATAAGAACATTAATAGTGTTTGCTCCACATGATTTTTATAAAGATTAAATGCATCCGCATTTACAAAGTGCTTTGTATACTCTACCTAACACCTAATAAATGGGTGTTTGGTATTGCCCTCATCACCTATTTTTAAGACCTGGGAAAGAAATAGATAAATAATACCTATAAAGCAGTTGGCATGCAGGCTCACGTATATATATATAGTAAGTACCCAATTACTTCTCAACTATTACTATTTTGCTCAAATATGACACAAATCTCAGCAATGACCCATTGTTTATTTTTTGCCTGTCTTGATGCTTCTAATTTCTTTTTCAGTCACTATGAGGTCACCTATGTCTGTGCTTGTGTCTGAGATGAGTATATTTAACCTTGGGGCTAAGACAGAAGATATTGGAAAAGAAGCAGAAGTTGCTGGCTCATTTCCAGTTTTCCTGATTCTATTAAATGTTTTCTTAAGATACTTTTATTTTAAAGTATCTTTTGTCAAAACTAGGCACCCAGTGTTGAGACTCCAGCTGAAATAAATAAGTCAACTAGTATATTAATTTTGGCTCTCTGACATTGAAATAAAAGCAATTTAGGAAAATATACCTTTGATTATTAAATTACAACTTGAGTACATTTTTTACTTCAGTAATTTTTGTAATTAGGTTTTATATTTGATATAACCATATGGAAACATGTCTATGCTGTGATTACAAAAAAACAGCTGAAATATTAATGAAGTTTAAGGAAGATTTTTGGAAGAGGGAGGAATTAGAAGGGCTATCACTCAACAATGAGAAAGAAGTAGCACAAAGGAGCTAGTAAAAAAGGGATGAAACTTCTGGGTACTGGTGGCTCACTCCTGTAATCCTGACTACTCAACAAGCTGGGATCTGGGGGTCTTGGTTCGAAGATATCTCAGGCAGGAAAGTCCATAAGATTCTTACGTCCAATCAACCACAAAAAAAACCTGAAGTGGAGATGTGTTTGTGGCTCAAATGGTAGAACACCAGGCTTGATTAAAAAGCCTAGAGATGATGCCTAGGCCTTGAGTTCAAGCCCTAGTACTGGCACAAGAGAAGGAAAGAGGTGTAGAAACTGAACAAGAGAAGACATACTGAAGAACCAAGAGCAAGAATATTACTGTTACTATTAGTGGCCCGTCCCACTCTGATGGCTCAGTACATTTCACAACTTCCTCTCTATAATCTCATTTGCTTTGTTAGTGACGCTTCTGACTTCTGTAACTTCTGCATGCCTCTTGAGGAACCTTTCCAGATCTTTGAGTTTTTTGGCAGATATTTAAAGTATTTGACAGCAAGGTTTATGTTACATAGCAGCAAACAAATGCTTAGCCATGAAATAAGAGCAGACATTTTGAGGTGGCCAGCAGCACAAATCAGTTCTGAGTGGGATTTGTTTGCCTTCTTTTATTCTGCCAATTTGCTAGAATAACACTGACAATGCAAGATTGAAGTGTCTACCATACCTTTTCTGAAGTTCTATTTAAATTACCAAACACTTTCTCCTGCTTACAAGCTCATATGTATGATGTTCCGGCTTAGATATTACTGTGATGTGTAATCTACCCAGGTGCAGTAGATTCATTTTTTCTAAATTGTCTACTGCCAGCTAGGTAAAAATCATGAGGACATCAAGAGGAAGGTTTGGGAACTATCTTATGTAGTTTTTCTCTATTACTATATAGGGTGATTTTGTTAAAAATATTGTACTCACTCCAGGAATTCTATATAAATATAAGTAAATATATATAGTTGGGCATGGTAGCTCATGACTATAATCCTAGCTATTCAGGAGGCTGAGATCTGAGGATTGCGGTTCAAAGCCAGCTCAGGAAGAAAAGGCCATGAGTCTCTCCAATAAACCATTCAGAAAACCAGAACTGGCACTGTAGCTCAAGTAGTAGATTGCTGGCTTGAGCTGGAGAGCTAAGTGACAGTGCCCAGGCCCAGATTTCAAACCCCACAACTGACAAAAGTAAACAAATAAACACACACACACACACACACACACACACACACACACACACACACCATCATCATCATCATCATCATCATCATCATCATCTGACTACTTGGAGACTTACCATTTATTGACCTATAAAAAATGTACTAGATATATCACATCATTATTTTATTCATTCTTTTCTACACTACCCTAAGGTAGATGTCATTATCTTTACAGGTAGAAACATTGAGGTTCAGAGAAGTAAAATAAGCAGTCTAATAGTCTAAATAGCTCAAGGGCATATTGCATCTTGGTGAGTTTATAAAATTATTCATTGCAGGTTTGAATCTCAAATAAGACTGTCTTTGGCATCCTTTTTTCTATGTGAATAAGATCACTACATTACTCATGATCCAACAAAGTCTGCAGAGACTTAGAGCATGTTTTTAGGTAGTATTACTCAGGCTGGTGGAATGCATCACAGAAAAAAAAAATTACATCACAGATGTGCCTGTGTGCCATTTACTATGGTTATTTAAGGGTTTGTAATAGAATCCTATTCAATAGGATTTAAGATTCATAGCAAAACAAATCTAATTTTGGCTGGACTTCAGAGATGCCTGTCTGTCCTGGATGGAGTTCTTCCCCAGTACCAGGATGAAGGAAAATCTGCCCTGTCTGCTCAAAGCAGAGATTACTCTTGACCCAATGTCTTTCTGTCTCCTCCCACAGCTAACCATCTCAAGAGGTAAAAGAGTATACATGACCTTACCCTTTCTCTCTCTCATGTTCCCACCCAATTTCCCTGAAGTTGCCTTTCCTTCTTAATAGACACTTTTAAGAAAGAAACATTAGAGAAGTTGAGAAATCCTTAAAGATATTTTTTGTTAATACAAGAGGAAACTGGCATTATTGCAAATCTCTCTCTCCAGACACTTCTGACACTTAAGACTAGGAATACTGAATGCCCTCATCATGTCTAGTCATTATTAAAAAGTATGATTTATAGAGGTCAAATGCAAATTACCTTCCCAGACCCTGCTCTACTGTGGTCTGATAGACACTGCACTGCATTCTCCCTTCCTTCCTTGCTGTACACTCGTATCTCAAACGACCCACCCCACCTATGCACCCTGGACCAATACACCAATAGCCATACCAATAGCTCATTCCAGTTGGTGCCTTATGAAAGTAAAGAGGGAATGGATTAACATATCTACAAAATACAGTCTACTGCTTGTATTCTGACTCCTTCTGGTCCTGGTTCTCCTAGTTCCTTGGCTCTGTTTTTCATTTGACCTGCTGAACACTCTTTATTGGCAGCTACTCAGAAGGTCACTGCTTAAAAATTCCAGCCTTTGGAGTTGACTTTTGCTGCCAGAAACAGAAGTTGTTGACGTCTGCTCCATATTGCTGAGTTATCCATAAGGATTCTTATTTTTTCCAATATGGAAAACATTTGTTCTGCCAAACATGCCCATCTCCAGCATGGGAGTTGACAGGATTCTGTTTGCTTCTAGCACAAAGCAGATTGACCTCTATAAATCACACTTTTTAATAATGACTACCCAGAGAAATTTGGCGTTAGCCCAAAAGTTTCTCTCCAGGTCCACATAAACTGATGAAGATGAAGACTTTGGCCACAACACCTGGGTGGATGTGATGTTCCTTATTAAGTTATATAAAAATGTCTGGAAAACAAAGTCTGGCTAGAGGAAGAAAAGAAATTCCCCTTGGCCTTGTTAAGCTTGAGATGCTTGTCAAGATAGAAGTTGGGTATATGGAGTTAAAATTCCAGGGAGCAGCTAGGATTGGAGATGCACACGCAGGAGAGATAAATAGTCCTAAATCTGAGGACTAATAAAGACCTAAAAAGAGTAAGAATATAAACAACTTCTACCAAGTTCTGCATTCTATAAATACTACAAATAGATTTTTCTTGGTGTGATACTGAAACAAGTAGTTGAAGTGTTCATGTTACCAACCCCATTGTTTTGTTTCCAAACAGAAATGAGAGAGAGAGAGATATCTGTGAGTGAAAAGTTAATGAATGCGTTTTTATTTTTCTTTGTCTTTCTCCATGAATATGTTGAGACCTGTAACAAATTTATTATTTTAACACAGTAAGTATTTAAAATAGCAGCAGCCTTTACACAAGCATTTCGAACTGTCATGAGTCCACATACATTCTATCACACTACAACATGAATACATAGAGTAAGTATAAGCATTTCTCCTGTAACCAAGTATTATGTCTCAAACCAAGTTATTTTTATAAGCCAAAAAGAGTGGTGCCTTGGAACAAGTGATATGATCAAGACCCTAGTATGGTATTTTGGATATAATAGAAGGTTATTTGTTGAATAAACAAAAGTTGCAGCTAAAAGACACCTTCTAAAAGCCTATTAATTATCTTGAGAAGTAGTTTACAAGCATGGTCTCTGTGTTTCTGTATGTTTTCCAACTCTCCCAGTACAGGAGGATAGCAAAAATGCAATTGGGGAAATAATTCTTGGCCACAACTCACATTCCAAAGGAAAGAATAACAACAACAAAATACCCAAGCAAAACCATCAAACCACATCCTGGTAAAAACCTTTCATGTACTGTTAGGGCATCATCTGGTCCCCATCATTACCAGCTGTGACTTGCACCCGGGAAAGGCCAGACTTAGCAATAGGAACTAAAATCAAAGGCCCATGACAAGGCTTTGAAGTTGAATGTGTTTAGCAGCATTTTTAATGAAGGTGGTGACTGGAGAATTAAAAGAAGGGACACGCAGGGCCTGTGAAAGATAAAGTTACTAGGTCTTACTTATAAAAAAGTGATCAATCTTTTCAGATCAAATAGGATGGCAACTTTTAGGTCAATCACAATGATCTTACCCTTTTTTTATTCAGTCTGTGGCAACTGAAAACCCACCTCTGAGAACTCTGTGTGAGTGCCTGTAGAAAGGGACAAAAAGCTGAAGCACTTTTACATAAAGTAAGAGGGAAATTACTAAAAGCTTTGAAAATGATATAAGCAAATTTGATCTTAATATCAAGTTATCACAGTCACAGAGCATACTTTCTTACAGCACAAAATAATAATTCCTAGGCATCCAAATGTGAGATCACCTGAGCTAAGCTGTGTGATTACATAAGTTCATCAAGATAAGCTTCTTACTAGAGAACTTCTAGTGCTTATTGTAAATCTCCCATTGGGATATTTAAAAAGCAGCATTTTCCTAATTCTTTGTTCCTGAACTTCATTTACCTAGAGCATCTCAGTAGAGCTGTGTTCCAAAAGAATGCACTTGCTGCATCTTTCCAGTAGAGAGTGTGACTGTGTGTGATTAATCTCGACAGAGCTTTGTGGAAAGTAGAGCAGAATTTTGAAAAAGGTAAACAACGTGATGGACACTTCAAAGGAAGTAGGTTAGTATGATGGACCAACCACAAAATGGCTTGGAGGTTGAACTATTTTCCAAGGGTGAGAACAACTAATGTTTATGAAAGAATCACAGAATCCACACAGGGCTTGGTTGAGTAAGCTTTCTCTAAGAATAGTCCAGACAAATCCAGAAAATGAAAAAGCTCTGTGAATTATAATTATTAAGAGGTCAGTGAGGAGATAGAGGGCAAATTGTAAAGAACACTAATCTTATAGATAACACACCACAGAAAAGAATTCTTACATTGGTAGTTTAAAATGATTGCTCCGAATACTTCAAGTTGCCACGAATTTTTAATGACCTGAATATCTCAAAGCTAGACTATTTCTAATTCATTTTTATTAATTTGTCTCTGTAAGCTTTACTTGTCCCCTGGAAGGCTATATGCTTTAGAAGATAAATTAGCAGTACCATTTTATGCATTTGTTCCTTCTGGAATCCAAAATTATCACCCATAAGGCAGGAATACTGCCAATTATAATCCTTCCTCACAAGACTTCATCAAAATGCTGATTCATACTGACTAAACAAGCTGCATATTAATTACTTATTTCAGTGTCAGTGTGCTCATTATATCTGGCTCTTTCCAAAGTAGGGAAAGATGAGGAGATTCTGATGCTTCCAGGGCATTTCATTAACATGCACAATGCAGGGAAATAAAAAGCTGTTTTTGTCCTTTAAATGAATTATGTAGAACAAACTGGCGAGAACTATAATGGAAGTGAAGGCTTGGTCACGTGAAGTAAAATATGTATATTTTTAGTCTCCTTCCTGAAATATTGGTAGCTCAAATTGACACATTATTATTTCTCCTTAATCTGTCCTTTTGTAGCCTCTACTACCTCATCCTATAACCTCCCTAGTGAGGGCCTCTGTTGGTAATATCTGGGGTAAATAATGGAACCTGACTTAGATGTTCTTCTTGGGCTTTGGCTGGGCCAGTTGCTTGATCACAGTAGACCTTTGGAACCCGAACTCAAGCCATATTTTCCTCTGGTGTTTAAGCATATCTGAAAATGTTTTGCTAATGCCCAGAAGACTTTTTAGAGAGAGGCTGAAAAGTCTCTTCATAGGGAACTTGCTCTAAGGAAAGAAGTGGAGATTATTAACTGGTCTAGTTATATGGACTTAATTATGAGAATACATGAGAGATCCTAGAGATACCATGATAAACACATCTCAAAACAGATGTGCTCCAGCATCCCAGATACATGAATAAGCCCAAAAGAAGATAAGCTTCTTTTTTTTTTTTTTTTGGTCGGTCGTGGGACTTGAACTCTGGGCCTGGGCGCTGTCCCTCAGCTCTTCAGCTCAAGGCGAGCGCTCTACCACTTGAGCTACAGCGCCACTTCCGGTTTTCTGGTGGTTTATTGGAAATAAGAGTCTCACGGTCTCTCCTGCCCGGGCTGGCTTTGAACCGCGATCCTCAGATCTCAGCCTCTTGAGTAGCCAGGATTACAGGCGTGAGCCACCAGCGCCCGGCGATAAGCTTCTTTAATTATTAAAAATAATGATTTTAATAGATTGTGTAATGCATCTGGTGTGAGCCTACCTTGTCAGAACATATAATCTATCATATCTACCTCTTGTCCCTACTCATTTCTTGGACATAACCCCTAGGCTCAAGTCTTAATAGATAGCAAATCAGTTCGGCTGTCAGCTGTGTTGAGATGAGGAACAGAAGAGCACTAGAGCACTAGATGACCAGTAAAGAAAGAAAAAGAAGGCAGACTCCAATGACCAAAAATGATACAGAGTTATGTTAGAGAGGCACAGTGCCCAGAAAAGTAATGGGAAAACAGGTCTGTGCAGTGGTGATGCTGGGTGCCTTCAGGTTGAATCTGTTCATGAACTCATTCAACACACTCATTCGAGAGGCCCCAAAATAATGCCAGGTGGGGTGGCACAGACCACAAATCCTTTGCCAACAGATGAGGAAAACCAACAAAATGGAGAACTTGAAGTATTACGGTAAATGTAGTTTGGACTTTGTCAGAAACCACGCAGACATCCAGGTACAGTGAACAAAGAAAAGGGACCAGCAAAGGAACCAGCAAGACATCTTCTCACAGGAGAGAAGTGAGAAGTGCCAGCTATTGTCTGAGGTGACATATATAATCTAGGCGGCTTAGGAGGAGTAGAAGGGGCTAGGAGGCAGAGACCCTGGTGTAGACGTGAGGTCCAGAGGCTTCATCATGGTGGACTAGGATTTATGGCTGCTGCCCAAGTAGTAGATAAGGGGCCCTGTAGCTGCCCAGAACTGAAGGTCACTCTAACGGGCTCTTGCTGCCTTATATGGTGGTAGCTGCCCCAGAGGAGTGCCATCCCAAGGCAAAGGGGGGTTGGAGGCAATTATTTACAGCCTTAACTAAATGGGCCTAGTATTGCCTAGGAAGGGAGCATGCCAAGCTGTGGGAGAGGGAAGAAACATGCTAAGCAATGGGAAGGGAGCTCATTGGGCTAAAATGTAGCCTCATTTGCTGTTCTAGCTAATAAGACCAAAGAAAGAGATAGACACACAGACACACAGACAGACAGACAGACAGACAGAGTCAGAGAGACAGAGACAGAGACAGAGAGACAGAGAAACAGAGAGTCAGAGAGAAAGAACATGTGTGCTCGTTCTAGTGTTTGAACTCAGAGCCTGGGCACTGTCCTTTAGCTTTTTTACTCAAGGTTGGTTCTCTACCATTTGAGCCACAGCTCCACTTCATTACAGCTTTTTGGTGGTTAATTGGAGAAGAGTCTCACTGGCTTTCCTAACCAGGCTGGCTTCAAATTATGTTCCTCAGATCTCAGCTTCCTGAGTGGCTAGGATTACAGGTGTGAGTCACTGGTGCCAAACATTATTATCATCACTTTACAGCAAATAGCTTATTTTTAGAGAGATGAAACAACTTTCCCCAGATCCAAATCCAATGACTTCTAAACATTAAAATTATAGCTTCAGTCAATGTCTATATGATATGAAGATTCATGCGTCACCACCAAATATGAACAAGGTAAGTAGCTGGAGTATATAAAGAGGACGTTAAAATTCTGTTTTGTGTTTATTCATGAGCTGTGATTCCACTAGGATCATTTTAGTCCAAATCAAGAATTACCATACCATGCCAACTTCACCAGATATCCTGAAAGAATAGGGATTTACAATCAGATGCTGATGACCCCTTCATTTGTTAGCTTTGATCATGATGTGCTGCAGTTTATATAGTTAAAAGTCATTCCTATTACATGTTTTTGACCAATATACCTCAGAAGACAAACAAATGACTTTAAAATATTCAAAGAGTAGGAGCCTGGTGAGAATGCTAATAATGTACACAAATTGGGTGCACATGAAAAGTAAAGGCATGAGCTTTCACACACACAAACACAGGAGCAGCAATGATGTAACAGGGACATAGGATGCTTTGACTCAAAATCAGTAAAAAGAAAGAAATTCAATACTTCCTTAGAAGTATTTTAAGTGAAGTAAGCCAGGCACAGAGAAACACAGATTGCATGATTTTCCTCATTTGTGGTAGCTAGAATGTGTCTTTATGTAAACACACTGGTATGCAAGCAGTTTCCAAAGAATTGACTAAATTAAAATAGATACTACGAAGACTTCATATAGTATAATTTTTAGAAGACTAAGTCAAAGACCAATGAAATAAGTACCAGAAAATGGATACTTGCAAGAGGGGAGGTCAGGGCCAAGGTGGGTAAAATGAAAGGAGGAAAAGAGGAGAATGCAGAATTCATTGACTATACCACACAGAATTGAGAAAAAGAAAGAAAGGAATTGGTCTAAAGGGGATGAAAATGTTAAAGTGGTGACACAGATCAAAGTGCATTGTATATATAAACTGCCTTGTTAAATGTCAAAAAAATTCAAAATATAAACTAAGAATTAAGAAAAGTGAGGGAAGGGGTGGCCTGGGAGGGGTGGGTAGGAATATTGAAAGGCTTAATATTGATGAAAACACATTGTTTTCATAAACTGTTTTCATGAACGGCAACTCCTTTATACAACTACTTAAAGGCAATAAAAACCTTCAAATAAATAAAAAAATCAGTTTAATAAAAGGAATTCAACACTAATGAAATTGATTTCTTAAGGATTCCTAATGACAATGCCCTGTTTCTAGATTCCCCTAAAGAAAGTTATTGTGAGCTTAATTCAAGGATCAAGCAGGTGTCCAACACTTGGACCAAAGAATGATTTCCTTTTACTAAGCAAAGACAGAGAACGAATGGTGGAGATTGCTACTTGCCAACTCTGTCTTATGAACTGAATTGGTGGCCTTGAGATAAACATAATATCAGCCTAGCATGGAATAATTTTATCTCGTCCACTCTTGTCTTACACTTTTATCTCCTTGAATTTCTGAAATTATTTGCCAGTGCTACTTTCTTTCCCAAATTAGTTTATTTCACTTACTTTACTGTATTACTATAGTTTGAACTCAGGCCCTGGAGTTTTTCAGGCTTGGACTTTACCACTTGAGATACTTGTTGAGTCTAGTCCTATAAGTACTACTTATTAAATTATTTTAAGATTAGAGTAATAAAAGGCATGGAATCATCTATTGTCAATAATTCATAAGTTGGAATCAGAACTATCTGGATGTGAATTCTGTAGTGTCTTTCAATGTTGTTCATTGACATCACCCAAGTCTTCAACTCTGAATCTCAATATCATTTTCTGTGACATGGAATTAGGAGCACAAAATCACAAGCTGTTGTCCCTAAGTAGTAAAATAATCTGCATCTGAAAATGGACTGTTTTGTTTAAACAATAAACCTTTTTTTGTTAGTCATGGTCCTTGAACTCAGAGCCTGGGCTCTGACCCTGAGCTCTTTTGCTCAAGGCTAGTGCTCTATCACTTTGAGCCACAGCATTACTTCTGATTTTCTGGTTGTTATTTGGTGATGAGTCTCATGGAGCTGGAGCTGGCTTTTAACTGTGATCTTCAGATCTCAGCCTCCTGAGTAGCTAGGATTATAGTCATGAGCCATCAGCACCTGGCAAACATTTTTTAACTGCTTTAAAAGTGCACATGGTTACCATGAGTTTAATTAATTAATTAGTCCACATTAGTTTATGATTGATTCAAAAATCCTGTCATGGTCACTGTTGATGACCTGTTATTCTTCACATCCCTAAGTCCAGGTGGACAGTAATACCATCTGTTGTGATGAAATCTCAAGAAAATATATGACCTCTGAAATTTCCTTAATTAGGCTCAAAAGCTGAATTATTTTCCAGTAGTCTATACTGAGTAACTTTTTTCCTAATCCCTTTTATATATAAATAAAAAGAAGGGAGGTGATAAATGATGTAAGGTGAAGAATATAACAGAAAAATTTTGTAGCTGCCACCAAACACCCAAGGAAAGAAGAGGTTTGTAATGAGCCTTCAAAAAGGGCCTGAATTAGTATATATTTTTATCTGCCGAGTACACTGGAACCCATCACAGAAGATTTCACTTGTTAGTGTGATTTTTCTCTTTTCTCCTAACATCACCTAATTCTGAATTCCACAGAAACATGAAAGAGGAGGATTAAAACTACTAGCTTAAAGCTAGGCACTGTTGGCTCATACCTGTCACCCTAGCTACTGGGAAGGCTGAATAAACCTGGGCAGAAAACTCCAAAAGACTCCTAACCTCAATTAATCAGCAAAATACTGAAGTAGAGGGGTGGCCTTGAGTAAAAAAGCTAAGCAAGAGCACCAAACCCTCAATGCAAGTCCCAGAACCAGTATACACACACACACACACACACACACACACACACACACACACACACTAATTAGAATAATAATAATGACAAATCAAAATATAAAACCACTAGCTTTGAAAAATACATAAATACAACACCATTTTCAGACCTGTAACTGTGCCAAACTGAAGAAGGAGGAGATGACTCAACATGACTCAACTTAAAATCAAGTTAAGTATTTTTTTTATTATATGAGACAGGGTATTTTATTTACTTATCAGAGTCTGTTTTATGTATTGGCCACTAACACATTTTTATTATCAAGAGTGGCCAGAAATGTTAAAAGACAATTTCCTTTTAAGTCACTGAAAGGATGCAGATTTCAGGTTGAGAATCCCACTCTGTAGGAGACAAAGGAAATTGCAATGGTGCATTGTGTGAAGACTCCAGACACAGGATGATGAGCTTTCATTTTATCATTCTACACTTAGCCACCATCTTTCTCCACTCCCGTGTAGTTACCACTACAAGCCGAGATATGAAAGAATTGTGATCTGTTACATTGCTTGAAAGTTAAAAGTGGCACAGGAGAAAGAATGATGAGAATTGGGGTTAGGACAGGCATTTCAGAAGAGACAAACAAAGACAAGGGATATTGATATTTGCCTTGTGGACTTTTACTACATAGTCCCCTCACTAACACTGCCTTCTGGCAAACACATATTTGTCAAAAAGCAACATTTAAATTTGTTTTAGTTAGTTAAATCGTTAGAGAAAAGAACATTTTTCTTTAGCTGTAGCTTGAGAAGCTAAAGTTACATCTCCGAATAGCAAGAGCTAATAGTTTCCATCCTCCAGCAGAAGAGTCAGGCAAATAAAAACATGAAGTTAGATTCAATCGTAGAAAATGATTATAAGCAGTGATTTATAGGCAGAATTCCTGGGGTGGGGGAAAAGACAGTGGCGTCAGTGCTGTAGACCGAAGGAAACAATGCTTTATAATCTACTGAACAAATGTTAAGTCAAATTACAGAAAACAGAACTGTGGAGATAAAAGTACATTCCCTGGGGCCAGGAAATTGTAGAGCATTTAAAATGAGAGAATTTCCCCTGGCCTCCTCCCTATATTTATCTTTCTCTTTCTCATTTTACTATCTCCATTTCTCATTTCCTGTGTCTTGATCTTTTAAAATAATCATTCCATATGGAATGAGTGAGCAGTTTATATATAAATGAACTGGTTAAATATGAAAATGTTGTATTATTTTAATAATGACATAGATTTCAATATTTTCCATCTAGATTAAAAAAATTCTTGGTTCATAAGGCCTTAATTAACTGAAAAGAGTATAATGTGGCAAAACAAATTAATGTTATGGCTACAAATAAATCATTTTTATTTTTATTATTGTTTCTAAAAAGTTGTAGTTTTCTATACTTTTTTTATAAAATAAGAGGTCAGGTTTTTGCCTCTTTAAATTTATTTTACAAAATTCAATGTATATCAGTTAATAACATCTTTCTTAAATCATTTCCCTACGTTAATTTTGTAAATTTATGTTTATAGCATGGGTAATAATCAGTGATTCAGAGATTATAAAAGATTAGAATATGTTTCTTTTTTTTTCTTTTTTTTCTTTTTTATCGGTCATGGGACTTGAACTCTGGGCCTGGATGCTGTTCCTCAGCTCTTCAGCTCAAGACTAGCACTCTACCAACTTGAGCCACAGTGCCACTTCCTAGAATGTATTTCTTAAATTCAGTCCATATGGCTATTCTTTCTTTTGAATTTATTGTAAAAGTGAACGGGGGTTACAGTTACCTAAGTAAGGTAATGAATACATTTCTTTAAAAAAATTATTTTATTGTAAAGATGCTGTACAGAGGGGTTGCAGTTACATGAGTAAGGCAATGACTACATTACCTGCTGATCATTGTTACCCCTTCCCTTGTTGTCCCACTAATCTTCCCTCCCCTACTCCCCACACTCCTCCACCTCGGCATCCACAATGACTCAGGTATCCATGGAAACACTGGAATGTGGGATGATGGGAAGCCCAGGATGACATGCCTCCTCCTCCAGGACAGTCAGCAGCACCACGCTCAAGGCACATATAAGCAAATGGTCCCAAGTTCTGCTTGGACAGAGGTCCACAAAAGAGGCTCACTCACTTGCAAATGTGTCTCCTATTCTCCCTCTTCCCCGGCCACTAACACACATTTGCCTGTCTCCTCCCCTTCCCACCCCCTTCAGGCTCTTTCAAGAGTAGATTCTTCCCTTCCCATCTTAGAGCTGAAAATAACTTCTTTTTATGCTTGGTCTTTCTTCAGACGCTTAATTGTCAGGATGTAGTAACCCTCTTCAATATGCAAAAATTTAAACATTTCCTTCTTAACTGATGAGTTGAATTTCCCCACCTCTCCCCAAGATAGGCTGATATGTTGAAGTCTTATCATCCACAATACCTCAGAATGTGATTGCTTTATTTTTTATTTTTGGAAAGTTGATCCTTTTTGGTAATATTGGAGATTGAACTCAAGGAGCGCCTAGTACTTGCTTCCTAAGTACTCAGCCACTTAAATGATGCCTCTAGTCCCTTTTTTACTTCATTTTTCAGGTAGAGTTTCACTTTATGCCCTCACTGACTTGAGTTGCAATCCTCTTATTTATGCTTTTCTATCTTGCTGGGAATGACAGGCACATACCAATGTTCGCATCCTTTCATTGAAATGGATTTCCATGAATTTTTTTATGATGCTGTTGACCTCAAACTGATTTCTGCTTTCTGAGTAGCTAGGATTACAGACTTGAGCCACCTCACTCAGCTGAAAAATAGATGCTTTAGAGAGATAAATGGAAATGGGTTCAAACCAGTTATGACTTGTCTTACATAAATCATATGCAGAGGAAAGACAATGTGAAGATACACAGAGAATAGTGTTGTAAAGCAACTTACATTTTGGAAGATGGAATCTTGGATCCTTCTACATAGTTAGCAGTGCCTAAGCAGCCCATTGTAACAAAGGCCTGCTGCTCACAAATACATTTAACACAGCGAGGAAACAGGCTAGAGAGGAAAGAAAGAACAAAAACAAAACCAACAACCAATTCATTGTCAAATTGGGACGCCATGATGACCAGGGACAAGCCAGGAGACAGGACACAGGACATATCATGGAGACTCGTGGCATGGTGTAATGGTGCCTGTGCTGGTACGGGCCTAAATAGGGTCAGGGCAGGGGCCAAGTCCACAGGAAATATCTAGTCCCAAGCACTGGACTGACAGGTTCAGTAACCTATCAGCCAAATGCCAGCCCTGCCTCCAGGGATCCAAACACATTCATCACCTGGGGGTGTGGGGGCGTTTCCTACCCCTAGCATAAAGACAAGATGCCAGACTCAACCATCAGCTACGTGGCCAATATGGCACCAGCCATACCTGACCAGGCTACTTCTTTAGCACCACGTGAAAACATGATCACATCGTGTGCTACAGCCCTAAATCGAGGAATGCCAAAGACTGAGGAACCTGGCAGAAGCTAAGAGAAACAAGAAGGATTCCTCTGCAGATCTCAGAGGGAAGGTGACTATAATGATATCTTGATTTCAGACCTCTGACTTCAGGAATTGTAAAACAATAACTAAGTGTTGTTTTAAATACCTCATTCTTACAGCAGCCTGTATGACAGTCTTAACAAACTAATACTTGAGCAAACCTCCTTTGGCTCTCCTTTCGTTTCCCTCAATTATTATTTCCTGAGTTTGACTAGTTGCAGCTGAATAATGGCAAAATATCTTCTCTTGGCTTCAGAGATGGAATTTAATCTAAGTTCATTACTTGTGCAAATGAAGCTGTAAGAAAATAAAGCCCCATTCAAGAAGTCCCAAGTTTGTGTTGCCAGACCTAGGGCTTTTCGGTGATAAGATCCAGAGAAGGTCTGTCCATTCATGCCTTGGCATTAAACTTTCTCACACAAAAGGCAATCCTCCCTCCTCCACCCTTCCAATGACTGAGAGTTGAAATAACAAGAGACTTATTATTTGGTTGGAAGCCTCTGCTAGTGTGATCCTGTATTTGTAGACTGGCCTTTCACTGACTATGTTCACAATAAAGGAGGAGCATTTCTAGGCTTCAGAGATGCATCCAGCATGCAAAGGCCTATCTTCCTATTGCAGCTCATGAGTCTGAAGATATATCAGTATTCCCAGCGACATGCAAATTTAAGAGAATGAAAAATGTGGAGTCCTGTTTCTCTTCTAATAATACTGGTAAAAATGTAACCTTCTATAGTACAAAGGATGAAACCAATCTTAGGGCCTTTGACTATAATAAGTTTCACTTCAGTTTATGAATTTTTCAATACATAATTCTGGGTCAAAATATTTATTGAAATTCATTTATAGAATGTTAAACTATTCATCTACTTATCTTTTACAAGATGTGAATATATAAGACAAACAGCTACCATTTGAGACCTTACTATGTACCAGTTACTATGGTAGATACTTTATCTTACCACTTTAACCCTTAAAACAACAACACAGGGTGCATCCTGATATAATCCCAATTTCCAGTGACAAGTAAGAATAGTGCTCACACCCACCTCAAGTTCCACATTTATTTTGGAATTAATACATGAAATCAATCTCTGACTTCTGAGCTCAAGCTCATAGCTTCTCTGCATATTAGGACTACTTTAGGTATCAGATGTTGTACTAAGAACAAGGGAGCACAAGATTTTTTTTTATGGCAGTATTATTAATGGTCAAAGCACTTAAGAATTTAAGAAGGGAAAACAGTAAATAAACATAACTGAGTTTCCTATTTCCAGAAACACAACTGGTTCTGTTGTCACAATTCATATCAAAATCCCTTAATACATGATACCAGAAACTCTATTTTTATAAAATTAATTTTAAAAAGAACCTTCAAAGGAGATAATACAAATGGATGACAAAAAATAAGGTAATTAAACTATGTGTATATCCTGACTTGAAACACAGATTGAAATCGTCTGGAAGCCAGGCCAATCTGTTTGTCTTGGCAAACTTGGAAGGTACTCATAAAGGTTTTCACCTCACTCTCCTAGCCAATGGCTTCCTGAAAATGGACTTATCTCTCTTTGCTTTGTGGCAGATTTTAAATACCTATCAGGAGTTCCCTTGCTACAGTTGGGTTCAAAAGCATCTGTTAGGGCTGGGAAGGTGGCTCAGTAGTAGAGTGTTTGCCTAGCATGCATGAGGCCATGGGTTCAATTCCTCAGCACCACATAAGCAGAAAAAGCAGGATATGGTGCTGTGGCTCAAGTGATAGAGTTCTAGCCTTGAGCTGAAGAGCTAAGAGACAGTGCCCAGGTCCAGAGTTCAGGCCCCATGATCGACCAAAAAAAAAAAAAAAGCATCTGCTATAGCCCAGAACAGTATGCATCCCTAACATTCAAGTCTCATTCAAATCTTTGCTGAACTTAGGCCTGATTTTTGTAACCCTTGTAAGCCTGAGAGTTACTGACAATTCTAGCTTTCTCCACATATAAGCTATGCAACCTTGTGGTATTTTGTAGCTAAAACAGAACTTCAAAAATCATTCCTTAGACCTATTACTCTATCATCTATAAGCATTTACCTAAATACTTTGCTTTGTTTACTGTGCATTATACAGTGGCTACTTGGGTAGGCAAGAATCTTTCCTCTATAAAGCCTTTTTCCCAAAGATGTCTAAAATATGGGTAGTACTGAACTATATGTGTGTGTGTGTGTGTGTGTGTGTGTGTGTGTATGTGTGCATATACACATGCATACATATGTATATGCACCCACATATGTTTTTCCTATACCTATGCACCTATGAAAAAATTAATTTACAAATTCAGCACAGTAAGAGATCAGCAACAATTAACAATAAATCAATAGAATACCTTTAACAATTTGCTATAATAGAAGTTCAGTGAGTGTGATATCTTTCAAAATATGTATTGCACAGTATCATAACATTGTATTGTTATCAAAACAATATCAATAGATGATATTTTCCTCAGAATTTTGGTTCTGAATTTTCAACTTTTGCTGAAATCCCTTTATGGCTTCTGTCCATATATTTAAATGGCTACATCATTACTCAGATGCTACAAGGAGTGCTTGTGTGGTTCTAAACAGTATGATTCTTAAGACAGCTTGTGAGATAAGGCAGCTCTTAAGTGATTATCAGTAAGTAGTGTCTATAGCACACCAAGTATATACAAAGACACATATCACAAGATCCCAACCTGTTATTCAGAATGGTGCACAATTCTAAATATATGCATCATCTGATTTCCATTTTTAAGGATCACTGAAGTGCAGAAAGGAATTAAGTGTGTTTTCCCTCAACTGTACTGTAATGTGTTTAAGAACAGGGAATACATAAGCACATTTTTTTCTACTGCTTTTTACATTGGTTTGTAGATAATACTAAGTAAAAGTTGCTGAAAGGATAATTCCATGCTGAAGAAAGTAGGTTTAGAAGTTGATTTTTCTTCATTTAGTGAAGGAAATATACCTCTTCCACAAAGATTTTTCTGGGCTAATTAGAGCAGAAGTTAAAAATAAGTTTAGACCAAGTTATTTTATTATACAGTCTGGTATCAGTAAGCATAAAGTTGTATGTTTACATAACTTGGATTTTTGTTACAATAGAAATGCACTCATCATTAAACAATACAGCAGCAAACTAGCAATTACTCTAATACATAATGACTGGCTCAACCTCTGAAGCCATCAGGAAGGTTCTTCACCTCTCTTCTCTGTTCCCTTTTACACACAGATCTTTTCATCTCTACCTCTTATTTCTCACTGTCCTTCAGAAAACCTTCTAAAGGAAAAATAAGATGGCCATCAGGTATGCAGTTTGCATGTAGCCAGCATTAGGCTGAGCTTCTTGACCTTGAATCCAGATTCCCTAAGACTCCCTACCAGACACAACTTAGTTTTCTGAAAACCCCTGGCCTGTAACCAGAGAAACAGGTTCTGGTAAAACTCTTGGTTATTTCTATTTTATTTTATTTTTTGGGTGGGGGGGAGGGGTCCGGTCATGGGGCCTGAACTCTGGCCCTGGGCACTGTCCCTCAGCTCTTCATCTCAAGGCTAGCGCTCTACCACTTGAGCCACAGCGCCACTTCTGGCTTCTTTTTGCTTATGTGGTGCTGAGGAATCAAACCCAGGGCCTCATGCATGCAAGGCAAATGCTCTACCGCTGAGCCACCTTCCCAGCCCCATGTTATTTCTATTTTAATGAGGAGAAAAGTTGATGAGTAGAATTTCTTTCTCTAGGTTTCTAGAGAAAAAAAATCAAGAGACCCTACAATATAATCTCTACCTATGTAGTCAGTTACTCTGATTCAGAAACTCAAGTCCCACAACTACAAAAGTATGACTAGTGTTGGGAAAATGGAGGAGAATGGAAAAGGAATAGGCCAGACTTGATAGTCAACAGATGAGGACTGTTTATTGAGGAATAGCTAGGGGCACAGACCTTCCTGTGGGATTGGAGGTTGTGCAAGGGATTGGATTTTGGGGTGGGCTTATATAGGGCTTAACAAGGAAAAAGAAGATTGAAAAAATGGGCTACCGTCTCCTTGGGATCAAGGGCAATGTCCTCGGCCGGGCCCACAGTGAATGCTGAGTGTGGGGGCTGTTGTCTCCCGGGGGCCGAAGGACCTGCCTGTGGACAAGCACATGAGCACATACCTGGTGCTTTGCTTGACCCTGTGGAAAAAGCAGGACTGAATCCTACACTACTTAGTAAATGTATTGTAGGTGATGTCAACCTTAGTGAATAAACAACAGGGTTTTTTGTTTTTATTTTATTTTACTTATTTATTTTTATTGTGAAAATACCGTACAGAGGGATTACAATTACATGGGCAAGAAGGCAAGATAATGAGTACATTTCTTATCAAGCATTGTTGCCTCCTCCTTTGTTTCCCTTTCCCATCCCTTCCCATCCCCCACCCCACCCCCACCCACTTTTTTTTAATCTCTAAATTATAAGATTTTATTTGTGGGGAAAGTGTCTCTAAATCCTGTCCCTAATTCAATTTTTGTTTATTTACTTGTTTTCTTTAAAACTAATTAATTGATTCTTGGATGATTCCATTTTCTCATATAAGAATAA
Organism: Dipodomys spectabilis; assembly: GCF_019054845.1. Taxonomy (NCBI): domain Eukaryota; kingdom Metazoa; phylum Chordata; class Mammalia; order Rodentia; family Heteromyidae; genus Dipodomys; species Dipodomys spectabilis. The sequence continues at coordinate 15,543,885 of NW_024870758.1, read as the reverse complement.
AGTCTAATCCTTGGAGATTTACTAAAAACTCCTGAGACTTAGACAATGCCAGCAGAGTAGGGGAAACACACGGAGCAAAATTCACAAATGGCCAATGGCTAAAGGAAAGGGTTTTTGTTAAAGACTCCATGAAACATTTCCAACAATCTAATGACAAATTCCAGGTGAACTTGAGGAATTTGACCTTGTCTATATACTAGCATAATAAATTCCATAATGAGACAAAAAGAGAGACAAATAGAAAATAACAAAAGTGTAAGGCAGCAAAATGATTTTGTGTCCACATTTTCAGAATGAGAAATAAGTTCAGTGTAATCTACCCATGTGGGAATCAGCTCAATGGAATTGAACACGTTATTGGCAGCAAGCTATTCACTGTGAACAGCCTGGCCTAACCAGAGGGTTCCAAATCTTCCTTCCCTGCAGAGACTTCTATCTGCCCATTCATTATTTGCAACAGGGGATGACCAACTATGGGACTGTCAAATCATGCATAATACAAAGAGACTTACTTCCCTCAGGCTTCCAGCTTTTTAGGAGAGGCCATCCAAGGCATGATGGCATTAAAACCCAAATAGTCACTGAACAATATAATGTGTAACAATTCAATACAGTCCAGGTGAGTTGAGGTCTCATTATACAGACCCTCCGGGCTGAGAAGAAGCAGAACAAACGATGGCAAGCATGCTGCTAGGGAATCTCTGCTGTGTCCCCTGGCTTCACAGAAGTGAAATTGCATTCCTTTGAACTACTTTGGTGGCAAGTATCTTCTGCCCACTTTCCTCAGTACTCACATGAATAAGGATGCTCTTCCTCCCACACTGGTCATATTAACTCCTACGTTACAGGTTTTCCACATCACCACTTACCAGTACTAGATCAGAATTGGTTTATTGTATCTGAGAAAGGATATTTCCATGAAGAATATACACTTTTAACGTGGGGGATTTTAAGAGAGAGGAGGAAGCATAATCAGGAGCAGAACCATGTCTAGGGTGTGAGCAAATCAAGATTTCATTGGCAAATGAGCTCCATTGCCAAATTATAAGGCAGCCTTTGGCAAATTACTAAATTAGCCAAAGCCTCTACTTCTTTATCATATAAGCTAGTACTGATTAAACCATACACAATTATGTATTTACAACTAGGAAAGTAAAAACACAGCTATTTGTAATTGTAATGTGTCATTGATTACAAAATGCATCCTGATTTCAAGGATGTTAAATATGAAAGAAAAGCATATACAGATATAGATGTAAGTGGTAAATGGCAAAAGTGAACAGTAGGGGCTTAAGAAAAGAGATATTCTTGGAAGATATTCTTTTCACAAAATGTCTATTTAAATTGTCAACTTCCTTTCTTTTTGTAGCTGTGCTGAAGCCATTGAAACATATCTGTAGAAAAGACAGGAGCAGGAGCAGGGCTTTTAAGAAAAATGTGCTTCTAGGCCAGGCGCCAGTGGCTCACGCCTGTAATCCTAGCTACTCAGGAGGCTGAGATCTGAGGATCGCAGTTCAAAGTCAGCCCGGGCAAGAAAGTCCATGAGACTCTTATCTCCGATAAACCACTAGAAAACTGGAATTGGCACTGTGGCTCAAATGGTAAAGTGCTCACTTTGAGCTGAAGAGTGCAAGGAAAGCACTCAAGCCTAGAGTTCAAGCCCCATGACCGACAAAAAGAAAAGAAAAAGAAAAGTGTGCTTCTATCTTGTAACTGCAACATGACTCTGAATCAGTGAGGCATTTGGAAGTTAAGTCCTCTGTCTCTTCTAAACAAAACTCAAAAGTCAGGTCTGCCCTGTTCACCAGCCAGCTCCCAAAGCATTAGACCAGAATCTCCCCAAGTCTAGCCTATTGATTATTTGCATCTTCCAAACCTCTCTAGATCCTTTCTTTCCCCTTTTACCTTTTCTTCCTTTTTCTCATCCACCAATAGTTATTAAGCCCCTACTCCATGATACCAGGAGGAATACAGTGGTGAACAAAGCAGACATGAACCAACCTTAAGAGCAAGAAACATCATGGGAGAAACAGGAATGAATTGTTCTAAGAAAGGAACACACATACAACCTACACTTTGAAGATCAGAGCACCTTTCTACAGGAAGTGATGTCGAAACTGAGATCTGAATTGTAATCAGGAAACTACTAATTACTAATGAAACAATTCCTTCATGCCGCATAATTGAGTGGCTTGTCTAAGTGTATTTTCTAGTTAACTGAAAAAAACAAAAACAAAAAACAAAACAACCACAAGAACATCTATCCAATAATATTTTTATTCCCCCACGTAATTTCACCTTGGTTGGAGATTATCTCCAAATTAACCTTGTTCTAGCCTGCCAGTGGCCTCTTTTCCACTGCACAAACTTTGTTCTGTGAACTCTGTCCTTTGTATACCTCCTTCAGTTGCCATCTCTCCAAATTCTTTGATCCATTTAAGTTGTACATATCAACTAGTTTTCTCTGAAAAAGCTAAGATAGAGAGTGGCTCAGCAAACTAATCTAAACGGAAACAGCTAGTAAGCAGCCAAGCATAATTCAAAGCTGGTTTTCCCCAGTATCTCACATTTAACCACTACATCCACTATATTGTGTCATCCATTGTGATTTCAAGACCAAGGTCCAGACATCATACTAATAGGCTTCCCTAGAGAGTTGCAGCATATAGATCTTTCCTTTGCTTTCTGTTGTTTATTTCCTTCCTGAATTTTGTTATAGAGTGTAACACTTATCAAGTCTTTTGACATATGCATAAATTAAATAATTCTGTGGTTAAATAGTAGACCATTCATTGAAAGAAATTGTATTGCAGTTGGAATTTTTGCTTAGTTATATGTAACAAGCAGCAGGTTTTTTTTCATTTTCATCCACATGGGTCAGAAAATCAGCATATTAGCTGCCTGAGAGAACTCCTTAGCTGTGTGTCAGGTAAGGGACATTTTGGGTGACATTGGACCATAAAGGTCTTAGAGGCACCAATCGGATGATTCTTGCTCTTAATTGCGTTTGCCTTGCAAACTGACACAAACTTAGTGTCACTGGTAATGGGAAATGAGCAAAAATGAAGGACATAAAAGGTTTTCTGAGTTCTTCATTTCCTCCCAGAGCAGCCAGACCTGAATAGTATTCCTCTTTGAATACAAATCAAATGCCATTGTGGATGTGAAATTAGATTATACCAATGAAATATCTCAGGACATGAATTTTCAAGTAGATCAGTGCTGACGTGTTTTATTGGGTTTTATCCTTCACAGCACTAAAGCCACTCCCAGGGTGTTCCTGAGGCACTTGGAGAAGTGCATTCATCCCACTAGGCTCCCAATTGATCATGTTGTACATTATTACATACGTTATTGCCAGAGAGTGACAAAAGCTCATAGCAGAATGTAATTCCTTATCATCATTTGCATTTCATATATACAGATTTCCACTAAAGAGCTTCAAGCTCTGTGCAGAGAATATTTAGTGAACCATATTAACGAATTATAAACAAAGAACACTACGGAGCGAATAGGAAAAGCAAAAGGTACAATGAGGGAAGATCTCATACAGAACAAATAAAAGCAGGTAAAAGCAAAATTCAAGTCCCAAAGAAAACAAAATAGAGTGTTCTGGCTACCAGAGAAAAATGGTACCCAACTATCTGCATAATAACATCATCTAAAGAAATCTATTTGCCGCTACATCCTTTAGGCCACAGACCAATTTGTTTAACTGAATAAAGAATTACATTCCATCCTCTAGTTTTGCTGGTTCCAGAGCTATAATCAACCAATTATAGATCAAAAATGTCTTAAATAAATGTTGCACCTGAACTGAATACATACAGACATTTTTGTCAATAATATAGTATAACAATTGTGTATCTTTTACATTTTATTAAATGGTGTAAGAAATCTAATAATTTAAAGTATATAGGAGAATATGAATAGGTTATATTCAAATACTATAGTAGTTTATAGAAAAAAGGACTTAAAGCCAAGCACCAGTGGTTCACATCTGTAATCCTAGAGAGATTCTATTTTTAAAATAAATGAAAAAAATAAAATAAAATAAAATAACCAATGAAAATCAGACTCAGTGGTATAATGCCATCCTAGCAAGCATGAAGGCCTGAATTTAAAATCTATTAAAAAAAAAAAAAAAAAACCTTGAACACCCATGGATTTTGCCATCTGATGGGAATCTTGGAATGAATCTTCCATGGTTTCTGAAAGCCAACTGTGTTTGTCCAAGTAATACAAGTGAAAAGTGTTTGCATATGGTCATGAATGCGCTAACAGTCAAAGGCTCCATGAGTGTAAGGAAGCCTTCCCAGGAAGCCCATCATCTGTTAAATGAAACCATCCAGAGTAAAGGGAAGCGCCTCTGAAATCATATTGTTTCTTGTTCTAAAAGTAAGAAGTACCCATAGTGACTATATCCCCAGCTTCCTGGCAGTTTAAAGATATCAGCCTACTTATTTTCACCAGAGTAAACTTTCATCCACAATATTTCCTGTATTTTAATTAAATCATTTCACAAAGACACAAACACATAATCATGTCTCCCCACACACCACCCAGCAGCCTATTAAATTTAAAAAAAACACATAAGATTATGAAATTACACAGGGTTATAATTTCCAGGTGACACACATGCACATGTATGGACACTCTGACAAATTTGCATTGGATGTATACATATATATTTGGATGTGTGGATATATTTTGGGTTTGATTTTTTTTTTGGTCAGTCCTGGGGCTCAAACTTAGGGCCTAGGCACTTCCCCTGAGCTTCTTTTGCTCAAGGCTAGCACTCAACCACTTTGAGCCAAAGCACCACTTCTGGGTTTTTCTGAGTAGTTTGTTAACAGGAGGTAAGAGTCTCATAGCCTTTCCTGCCTGGGCCTGCTTCAAATTCCTATCCTCAGATTTCAGCCTCCTGATCAACAAGGATTACAAGCATGAGGCACTGGTGCCCAACTTTATTTTTTGTTTTTAAGACATGGTATGTAGCTCAGACTGGCCTCAAATCATGGTCCTCTTCCTATCTCACCCTCCTGAGTGCTGAGATTACAGACATGCACCACTTACCTAAGACTTTTTTTAATCAGACTTTAATATACATTCAAGGTATATGTTTTAAAGGCCAATTCAATTCCTCATATCCCCCCAAATAATCACGTGCAATTCTCCTTACTAGGATGCACTCTTTCCAAGAAAATGCTAAGAGAAAAAGACAACTTGAACAGGTTTGGCAGGAATTCTCTGGTCATTTGCAAGAGATAAACGTTTCCTTTACCTCATTAATTCACATTTTTTGGCATAATGTACTTTATCCTTGCAGTTTATCACTAGGCTCAAAAAACCCTGGAAATTTTGTGAAAAAGTTTAATGACTCAACCTATAAATAGCAAGTAAAATTTCCCTTGCTGGCATCTGCAACTAGCTAGAAATGTTCATGGGATATTTCTTTCCAGATGAAAATTAAGCTAGGAGATAAAATGGGAAACACTTCACAATGTGCTATGTAATCTCTGGATATATTTGGGAAAGGCTTAATTTCCATTCGTCTAGGTTTTCAGATGTTTACCATAGAATGTTCATTTGGGAACTGGAAACCAAACTTGCATGATAAATAATACACATTGTGTCTCAGAGGATTGTATGAAAAATGTCCATTTTAACTATTTGTGTTTCTTTTCAACAGTACTTATAGATTTTTTATGTTGTGCATGTTTTGGAAGATAAAAAGAAAAAAGTTCATATGATATCCTCAGGAGTTTATAGTTTGTGGGGAAAAGAAAACATATGGGAAAAAATCTGGTTAAGATAAAAGAAAATCAACTTTCAATAACAGAAATAGACTTCTCCATTCACTGTCATACCTATGTTGAGATACAGTATAGAGTTGGGTATCATCTCTAGATCTGTGAGTTCAATTTATAAGGATGAATTCACTTATTTATTTTCCAATAAGCCATTTTTTTCATTTTTTTATTGTGAAAATACCGTACAGAGGAGTTACAATTACATGGGCAAGATAATGAATACATTTCTTATCAAGCATTGTAGCCTCCTCCTTTGTTTCCCCTTCCTGTCCCTTCCCATTTCCTCCCCCTCTGCCCCCTCATTCCCCCCTCCCCTGCCAAAGTTGTGAAGTTCCTTTTTCAACATAACAACTTGTACATCTCGTTGTTGCAATGGGTCCACCTGTATCTTTATTTAAACAATTTGTTTTTTCCCTTCCCCTCCACAAATTATACCAACCTCGAATACAGTGAAAGCAGGGGTTATATCGTGGGGGAGGGACATACAAAGCAACAAAGAAATCATCTTATAACCTATTGAAATGGAGACAATAAAGTAATTAATGGAGCTATGAGTTGTCAGTTTATCTGTAGCTTAGTGAAAATGTCATATTTAAGTCTTAAAACTTTGGCTCTAATTGCCTTTAATTAAGTAATTAATGACTACTGGAGGTTTTTAATAGAGCCAACATTTGAAGAATAAACTTTCATTAGTAAATTTACCCACATGAGTGAATAACTAGCAAAAAAAATGAGTAGCTACTATGACCAGTCAAAAAGATTTTGCTATATTATTGATAAGCAATGGTAAGCCAGAATTAAAATAGTAATCAGAAGAAGTAATATGAGCTTTAAATTTGAATCATCTTAGGTGAAGACACATGTGATAAATGATTAAAAATTCAATCTCAGAGAAGTCATTCCTATGCTCCACAATTAGAGACACTTTCAGAGCCAGGATGTGCTCATCAATTAGGATATAGATCACTTAGAAAGACTAGAGCTCGGAACAAAACCAAGGAAGACCTAAAGAAAAATGATTTCTTCATTTGGGAAGAAGACCAGAAGAAATGTTATTACGATAGCCAGAATTTACAGTAGGAATGGGCATCATAAAACATCTAAAGTTCTAAAAAAATCTATGGGTGCCATAGCCATGTGTCTCGTACGTCAGAAAGGGATAGCAGGTGCAGAACAGTACCCCTGGAGTTACAGATTATGAGACGTTGGTGATCAAAAGGGAAGTATGTAAGCAGAACTGTGAGGCTGAAAGCCAGATTCCTAGGAAAGAGCCAGTGTTAAGGAAGTGATGCTGGGAAGTGCAAACCAGAGTACCTGTTCAACAAAACACAAGGACTAACATGGTATCAGGAGCCAGGGCTCAAGAGAAACGTCTGTATTTCTGTAGTGGTTTTCTTTCGTTTGTTTGTTTAGTTAATGGAAACCTGAGCACATGGGTCACATAGAAGGACTATTCCATTGTCTCTAAGGAGCACACTGTACTAAAATTTAACGGGAATAACTTGAAGGGCAGGAAGAAGTAATCCCTTTTCCCTGGGATTAGAAGATGAGAGCAGAAAATGGGTAACTATTGAGGAAAAACTCTGAATAAAGTAGGTGTGGTGACTCACACCTTTGTCATCCTAGCTTTGGGGATGGAGAGATTGTAGTCTGTAGTTCAAGATCAGCATAAGCAAAAAGGGTTTGAGAAGTTATCTCAACATCATAATGTGTTTCTGTCATCCCAGTTTTGTGGGATATATCAATAGGAGGATCACTGGTCAAGCTGGCCCAGGCATAAAGGTGAAACTTTATTCAGAATTAACTAAAGCCAAGAACTAAGGAACACCTTACGTGATAGATTGCCTGCCTAAGAAGCACTTGTACTGCTGATTTTTTTTTTAATACTTAGATCACTCACACAGCAGAGTGGGCCAGAGATATCACTAGTGTTCCACAGTGGCCAGGCCCAGACAGCTGGCAAAACATGAGGTGGCTTAGATGGTCTCAAGAGGGATAAAGCCAGAGGCCTGCTGAGTAGCATGAAAGGCCTTGTTACAGATGGTGTATCTGCCCCACATTTACATGTAAAGCTCAAGGCTTTGCCTTGGTAACTTCCTTTGAGGATTGTCAGCAGCCAATGAACAAGAGAAGAAAATTTGAAGTATAAGGCAGAGCTCTTAGCTGCTGTGTGCTGTTACCAGTGTTCTTTAAAATTTGTGGGAACAGGGCTGGAAAGGTGGCTCAGTGGTAGAGCCCTCGCCTTGCATGCATGAGGCCCTGGGTTCGATTCCTCAGCACCACATAAGCAAAAACAAAAAAAGCCGGAAGTGGTGCTGTGGCTCAAGTGGTAGAGTGCTAGTCTTGAGCTGAAGAGCTGAGGGACAGAGCCCAAGCCCAGAGTTCAGGCCCCATGACTGGACCAAAAAAACAAACAAACAAACAAACAAAAAACAAAAAAAAAACTTGTGGGAACAACAGTAAGTCAATAGGTCTGGTAGATCAAAAGTGTTAACAAGAACATTGATGAAAGTTTTTATTGGAGAAGGAGGTGAGTGAGGATCAGAGCATACAATATCTGAATAATGGGAGAAGTAAGTATACTTTATCCTTCCAAAAATAGAAGTTTCAGGTATAGAAAATATTTATCTTTCCTTATTATAAGGTAGACCAAGGACACATTCCAAGTTCTTCCTGAACACCTCAAGAAGAAACATGGATGAGGCCTACCGAGCTGAGTTGAAGAGGCATAGCTCCTTGAGACACAGACCCAGCATGGAGACAGGCATGTGGAAAGGACCATCGACCTGGGAAACTAATGCCCTGTATTCTCTTCACACTGTTCTCTACAGTATTTTCTACAACATGAGGACCATGATATATACTGAACTGGATAACTCTGCCAATAAAGAAACGACTTGCTTCATTATTTCTGGGTTATTTTTCAGTAAATGCAGGAGACTATCGAGACATAGGGTACACTTGAAGAGAGCTTTTTAAAGTAATGAAGTCAAAGTTGTTTATTCTGCCTTTAAAATATAATGTAGCTGAGTTAAATTAAACCACTTAGGGCCATATCACTTCCCCAGAGAAAGTGCAAAGTCATTTCTCACAAGCAGACCTCACTGCCCTCCAAGCAATTAGACACAGGATCAGATAACATTCAGTGCACTTATCACTGGGGATTGCAAAGCCTTCAAATAAATCCAATTACCATTAGATAACCAAAGAAATGTGCCTTTTAGGGCAAATAATCTGTTCCATCGAAGACGTTGTTGCATATGAAGAATGACTACTTGGAAGAATAAAGTTTCTCTCTCTCTCTTTCTTCCCCATCCCCTTCTCACTCTTCCCCTCTCCATACCATATGGAGCAGCTGGCTGTTGGCAGAACTCTCTCTTGTGGCCAAGAGGATGGCTGTCTTCCAAAGATAGCCCTTGAGGCATGGCACAGATCAGAGGCTAGCACAGAAATTGAACAAACAACACAGTAGTCAGTGGGGTCCGACCTGCTCAGCAGGCAGGAGTGGCTGACTGATCCTGCGGTCGGTCAGAGGATACAGTCACAGCCCAGAATCAGATGATGGTGGCTTTCTGATTATAAGAATTTGGAAGAAGAAAAATTGCTTGAAAATACTTCAAAAGACAAGCCAACAGTCTCTCACTGTGCCTGAAGGCAGACTGACTACAACTCAGAGTTCTAACGATAGACTTTCACGGTCTGGCTGGTTAATCACTGGTTCCCAGAAAGCACACTGCAATCCATTCCTCCCCACCTTGGTTCATGCTGTTCTGCTCATCAGAAGGGTTGCTTCCCCCAGCCACCTCCTCCTCCCACCCACTTCAACGCTCAAGGCAGACTTCAGCATTTCTAAAAATCTTCCCTGAATGTCTCCAGCTCTCAGCCTCCTATCACTTTAAGTCTGCAAATTTACTCCAGAAGGCACAAAAATATTAGTTTTATATAAGTGTATCTTAACTTATTATATGGTCATTGTTCAGGAGCATAAACTCTGTCCCTATCATACTATATGATACCTTTAAAGTTGTGGAATAAAGTATTAGTCTTTCTTGGATTAAGGAGCATGTTTATTTAAATGTCCTCAATGTATACAAATAATAGACTTAGTACCAAATAGATGAAGCCAACCTCAGGTCTGTTGTAGTATAAGAAGGAAGAATAAAACAGGAAGGGAAGCTGTACCAGTCAGCGTTCTTCTGTACATGTTTGAATTTGACTGCCCTGGAGGAACTAGTAAGAGTAAGCTCTGAGCACAGCAGGACTTGGCAGGGCAGGTGTTTTCTGGAAACTTCCATGAGGTCAGAAACAGAGGTGTTTTTTAAAGCAAGTTTACCCTTGTCAGAAGTTCACTCAGCCTCATGTCCACCATCATGATGCTTCTGTAACACAAAGTCATGCAAGTTTTGGCTCTTCGTTTCCAGAAGTGTGGTGACCAGGACTACTGGTGGCCTAATGACTGACAGAAATGAAATGCAGAAATGGGACACTGCAGGTTTCCTTACTAGAAAGGTAAACTCTTTATATGGCACCAACTGCAGTCCCGTGGCTCTGGGGTGTTCTCACATAGAAGATGCCTCCGTGTTAACCACTGGATGCTGAATCTGCCTTCATGACATTCACTGTGTTCTCTTCACACAGCCATTGATGGTTCACTGGTTCCCGAGTAAATAGAAGCAAACATAAGGTTGCCAGTTCTTGGTTATCATCTGGATCTAGAGTTGTAGTTCTAGTCTAGCTCAGAGACATGCCACACTAGAGCCAAGGTAAGTTCCCTTCCCTAACCTGCCTTGTACACATTCGGCTTCCTCATTGAGTTATGTCATCTCCATCCCAGCTTTTTACTGGTTAATTAGAGATATTGTCCCATGGACTTTCCTTCCCCAGGCTAGCGATGAGGTCCTCCAGACCTCAATCTCCTGAGTGGACAGAATTATAGACATGAGTTGCCAGTGCCCAGCTGTGCTCTTCTCTTGGCTCCACCAGATTTGATCGTTGCTTTCTGCAATCACCAGGGCCTACCACAGTAACGCAAGCCGAGGAAAAGTAAGACATCAGTGAAGAGAGAGCCAAATTTTATGCTAAGACCCAACATTCTTCACATGGGACCCTCCTAAAAGCTATCAAATCACGTGTTTGGAATGTCCTTAGAAATGCCAAGCAGAAACTACTAGAGGTCTTGTAAAACAGAAGTCTGTGCAAAATTAGAAGAAACATTTCTTTTATCTCTGTTTGCTAAAAAAGACATCAAACACCACAAGTAAGCGTGATTCTCTTAGGTATTCGTTCTCAGATTTTACTTTTAATGAAGCATTTTATATAAAAACATACTTTCAAAGTCTCAGACTCCAGAACAGCAATTACTATATTTAAAAGGCAAAGCTTTTTCCCTCACAGCCGGAAAACTTTAGATCTCACATGGCATCAGCCAGCTCTTCAAAGTTTACTAAACTAAATCTTAAGAGCTTTTTGTTTTATTTTGAATTCCATGTCAACTTTGAAATAGTGGGAAGTCTTTATGTCTTTCATATCTCCTGAGGACTGGTTCTCCTGGGCAAGACTTCTCCATAAGCAAGAACTAAAGAGAGAGGAATAAAAACAGTCCTCCAAACTTTGCAATCCAATCTATTTCTTGGTTGGTGGTATTTCTTGAGTTGTGTCTTATTCGCTCAATCTGTAAAATTCAGTCCTGTCTGAATGTCAGACAGCATTACTTTTGGTCAATGCTCTAAATCTATTGTTGGCCCTCTTCACAAAAGAAGGGAGGTATGAGGGCCTCCAGGTACCAACCCCACACTTCTAGACTTATCTTCGGTACTTGGGACTTCACAATTACTTCTTCAAGTAGCCAGACCATGTTTCTGTGGCCAAATACTGCAAGCCCTATCATGACAATCACCCAACTAGACAAGAATGTAGAAGGAGCAACACTTCCTAGAAATTTTTAGGAGAGAAGAATTTACTTAAAAGTCAACTCTAATTGTTCGAAGATCAAAACTCATTTTCTGAAAGCCTTGTGAGATGTGTTTTTTAAATTTTGAAGTTTAGAACTAGGAAACATGTTAGATAATAGGACATAACGACTTGTACATCTCATTGTTGCAATGGGTCCACCTGTATCACTATTTAAATGATTTGATTTTCTCCTTCCCGTCCACAAATTATACTGACATCAAATACTGTAAAAGCAGGGGTTAAACTGTGGGGGAGGGATACAAAGCAACAAAGAAATAATCTTATAAATGTGTTAGAAACAATTGCATGAAAGAAAAAAAAACATTTGAATACATATCTTAGGGTTCACAAGTCGTTATGTCAAAAACGAACTTTACAACTTTCGTGGGGGGGGGGAGGATTGGTTGGGGGGTGGGGGGGGAGGATGGGAAGGGATGGGAAGGGCAAACAAAGGAGGAGGCTACAGTGCTTGATAAGAAAGTACTCATCTTGCTCATGTAATTGTAACTCCTCTGTACAGTATTTTCACAATAAAAAAAAAAAAAGAAAGATAATAGGAAAGACAGACAGACAGACAGACCAACCGATCATATCTCCAGGATAGTCCAGGGAGTTCCTCATAATCAAGTACAATATATTTTCAAGAAACAATATGTTTTCACATTCTTGGGCTTAATTGTATTCTCTCAAAGATCTTATGTTGAATCTTTAATACCTAGTACTTCAGGAGGTGATTGTATTTGGAGAAAGTGTTTTCAAGAAGTAATCAGGTTAAAATGAGAGCATTCGGATAGGTTCTAATTAAACCTGATAGTATTCTTACAGGAAGAGAAAATTAGCACAGAAGAGAACAAAGCATATAAAAAATATTAGGAGCAGCTGGCCATCATGAGCTAAGGAGAATAGGCTCTGAAGAAACCAGCCCTATCAACATTTTCATCTTGGACTTCCAGTACCTAGAACTGTGAGAAAATAAATTTCATTGCTTCAGTTGCTCTAATATGTTATTACCGTATCCCCAGAAAACTAATATGCACTCTGAATAAAGCTGATCAATAATCTCATAGCAAGTCAGGTCAAAATCTCCCCCCAAATGGGTTAGGAAAAAAAATTAAACCCTGTTTCAGAGCTTTTTGGCTTTCAGAAGCGAACCAAGTGTGGGCCTGTGGACAAGTTATGCAATCCTGCCAAGTGCCTGAAGTCACAAACCTTTTCCAAGAGCAGCCAAGAGACCTGTGAGTTCCTTCCATGCTGTAGAAGCTACTTTACAGCCTGGCTGCCCACTATCCAGGCTTCCCTATTAACAGGCTTCAGAAGAATACAAAGCAGGTCAAGGAAATAATCCTTGTTACACAATGTGCCTTTGCAAGGAAGTCCTGAATTAGCCCTCAAGGGGCCTTCAAAGTTGGCCGAATACTTCAGATTCTTTGAATTCTACAGCCTCACTGCACCTTCCATTGTATCACCATATGGGTAACACATGCTCCTGTCTCAGTTCTACTAGCATTTTGGTTTGAATTCTATAGTGAATCAAAAGAAGGGAGATCACTTCATAGCTTCTGTTGGATAATAAGCCACATATTGTGTGTGAGCACTCATAAATAATTTTATTTAACAATGAGCTGTTTCCCCCCACCCCCAACTTTTCTAAATCTTCGGTTAGGGAAGGCAGCCAAATACAAAATTTGACAGCTTATTATTCTGTAGCAGAAAAAGCTGCTTTGTTACTAAGCTTTTTAAAGGCACTGTAAGTATCATTTTTGGTCAGAGAATTCTTTCTTTAGTACAGATTAGCTCCATTTCTCAGGTTATAAATTGAACAATAAGCCCCTAAAGTTCTAACTTGTATGGTCCCCACCAAGTCACAGAAAACTTGACTTTTCAAAACTCAACTTTTTTTCCCATTACATACTTATGTAGCAATAGTAATATTAGTAGTGGTGATGTTGGTGATGATAATAATATTTATGCATCCTCGGGTCACACTTTTGACAAAGCTCATTTAATGATCAGAGTCTGTGTTATGAAAGCCTTTTCATAGAAGAAAGTACTAATACAGGGTTAGCAGGAAAGCCAGCAGGGAATTGTGGTCTATAGAACTTGTATATGGTAGGATAAGCAGATAAGCCAAAACCTGCCTGACAACAAAATTGGGGTAGGGGATCTACACCAGAATGAGGAAGTAAAAAGCACAAAAGAATGAGGAAATAAAGACAGCATGGTAAATTTCTGGCTTTAAAACCTCATAGAAAATAGAAAGGAGACCTATGAATGAGAAAGTCATCCAGTTCTCACTATTAAACTCAAGGCCAAATTCTGTAGGAAAGAAAATTGTGGAAGACAGCCTAAGATGGTGGAAACAGATTGAACCAACATCTTCTCCTGTGGCATATGTATGCCAAGTGCTCTCTTTCTCCTATTTCTCTTCTTATAAACTTGTCTGTCATCTTTACTTATATTTGTGTCTTGCCTGAATTCTTCTCTTGCCCCTACCAGGACTGAGGTCATTTAACTGCTGTTAACTTTCTGGTACATATTTGGTGCATTGGCCAAGAAATTCAGGATTTTTTTTTTAATTTGGACTCATCTAATGGTTATGATATGATACACACAGAGCTAAAATATATGGTATAAGGCCCCACCCAAATTAGTGGAATACCTGAGCTTGAACCCAAGCAGTTGGGCCATAGAGTTTAATTGAGGCTTTTTATCAGTTTCCTTATACCCATCCAACTGTCCACTGGATGGCAAACATAGATTGTTTCACATATTAACCCAGTGAAGACTATTACTCTGTGTATGAATAGTTACTCTGTGTAAATGTGCAGATTTTTTCAAAATCCTATTTTATTTATTAAGTTGTGATAATATTGTTGCTATTGGAAAGAGTATTGATCTAAAATTTTAAATACGAAGAACCTGATTTCAAGTTCTAAGAAAATTGTTTCTACACACACAGGATGTTAAGCAACTATCAATTCAGAAAAGAAGTAAGAACATGATAATGAAGTCAGAAGAAGCACTCAAGAGAATTCAAAATCTGCTGAATGTCTACCAAGTGTCAGAGATCCATTATACTTCACAATCTCCGTGAAATTCATCTAAGCTTTACATGGCAGGGTGAAAACGAGTCTCCAAATCCCTGGAACTGTGCATGTGACCTTATCTGAGAAAAAAGTCGTTGCAGATGCAATTAAGATGAGGGAAAAAATATTCTGAATAATTAAGGTTTTGTCTAATTCCACAGGCAAGTGTCTTTGTAAAAGACATATGGAGCCAGACACTGGTGGCTCATGCCTGAATCCTAGCTACTCAGGAGGCTGAGATTTGAGGGTCATGGTTCAAAACCAGCCCCAGGCAGAAAAGTTCCTGAGACTCTTATCTCCAAAAATCAACTCAAAACAGTTGGAAGTGGTGCTATGTCTCTAGTGGTACAGCACTAGCCTTGAGCATAAAGAGGATCAAGGACAGCACCTATGCCCTAAGTTCAAGCCCCAGGACCAGCAAAAAAAAAAAAAAAAAAGACATGGAAAAAAAAGAGAGAAGAAGAAATCATGTAACCATAGAAGAAGAAATTAGTGTGATATAAAATGGCACAGCAAAAAAAAAAAAAAAAAAAAAAATGCCAACAGTCACCAGAAATTAACAAAAAGCAAATAAGAGAGTGTACTTTGGTCCCGGGAAGGGAGCAAAACCCTGCCAATTCTTAGACTGCACACTGCCGACGTGAACCATAAGAGAACTGATTTCTGTCCTTTTAAGCCATCTGTTCTGTGGTGATTTTTTTCAGAAACAGCCAATATTGTAAGAACTGGCCTTGGTCTAGCACCATGGTACACACCTATAATCCCCAAAGTACAAATGCCTGAAAAAGAGGATCATGATTCTAAAGCCAGCTGGGTTACAAAGCTAGTTTGCAGCTGACCTTAAGTAAATAATAAGATGGTCTCAAGAAATGCACACAAGCAAACAAACTAAAAAATCCAACTAACCACAGAAAGGCTGGCAGACATACAGTTGACCCTAATATCCACGTAAGAATGAATGTACTCATTTCACAAGAAAGAAATGTAAGTAGTAAGGAAGTTACCTCTCTTGTTTAGCAAAAACAAGTAATATGAGACTCAGATCATGTATTTATCCAAGACAGTTTATTGAAAACTGTAAAATATTACATTATAAAACCTATGATGATAAGCAGATACTTTTGAAGAAGATAATGAAGATTATGGTTTTGATTACATAAGATGGGTAAAAGTATATTTTAATGAACTAAACATTGAAATCAATTCATAGAAAAGTCTTTTTATAAAAAAAAAGTCTTTATGATTACTAGTGAATATGTAAGAAAATGTAGTTTATTAAAAACTTCATGAAAGTAAAAAAAATTACCTAAACAAAGCATCTCTAATTTTCAAAAATTATTATCATGTGGCAATATAATAATAAAATGCAATAAAAATTTTGATGACAGAAGAATTAGGAAGATCCTCAGCCTTCATTATGAATATTAATTATTATTGCACTAGGATAGTCGTTTAACAATTTTTTTGGAATCAAAACTACTTATAGAATGCCTACATTGTGTTTGGTAGCACACTGCTGTGCTCAAAAGCTTTGGCTAACAGAACAATTTTCAACTGTCACAACATGACTAACAAAAGGGCAAGACTTACACAAACAACATTTTTCTGACAGCAATGGTATTTTTCTATAATCCAACTAACTAGTCTTCTTTCTAAACACAATAGAGACTCAATTATGTACTTCCTGGTAAGATGTTACTCGAGCACTTTGTCCAATACAAATTGAGCAGTACAAGTGATGAGTCTGAAATTTCCATTACTGATAGACACATTTCCAATTGCACATTTAATGTTCTTATGGAGATTTAGATGTCCTTAAATAGCCTCATTCTCTCTTCACAAGAACCAATTTTAATATTAGTGTAATTTTTATTCCTTCTCTTAAGATGTGGCACTTGAACAACAAAATAAAGTGTATAAATGAGCGAAACATTTTCATGGAACTATATAAAAAGCTTTACAATGCAACTTAAAGAAGAAAGGTAAGAAAAGTCAAATAAACTGATTATTTGGATAAAACAACAAAAATATGGATAAAGAATATAGTACATAGCACCCATTGCTTATAAATATGTCTGTTTATGTGAAGTATTAAAAAATAACAATGATGCTGATACAAGAAAGAAACAGATGACTGTATAGATCCTGCTAGCTCAAAAATTTAAACTTACATTTTTTTAGAAATCCAAACAAAAATGGGCAAATGAATTGAACAGACAATTGCCTTCATGAAAAAATATCCAACAGGTTGCAATATTCTGGTTGCAAGGTCAGTCTTCTTCAGGCTACATCCAAATACCCTGGCTCCCCAGGGAATAATCTTTAACCATCAGAGAAATGCAGTCACTAATATTCACTTGGATTGATTCCATCTTGCCCTAGTGAGAATGGTAAGCATAAAAAAAAAGACAAAAAAATGTTGGTGGTTATATGGTGGCAAAAGAGTTCTATATCATGTTGGTGGGAATGCAATCTAGTGTACCAGTAGAGAAAGCAGTATGGAGGTTCCTCATAAAACTGCAAATCAACTACTATATGAAACAACTATACCACTGTTGAATATATATCTAAAGTCAGCATACACTACAGATACCTATACACTCACATTTACTGCAGTCTGATCTACCAAGAAATAGTCCCAGGTAACCCTGGGCAGAAAAGCTTATAGACTCTATCTCCACAGAAGACAGATGGATATAGTGGCATTTAACTGTTATCCCAGAAACTACTGGAGGTCTAAAATAGGTTGTGGCATAGACACATGCAGGGTGATGAAGATGGATGAGACTCAAACTACAAATAGCCACTACGAAGTATTATAGATGAGTGGCTCAGCAGTAGAGCATCAACCTAGTATGCACAGAGTTCAAGCCCCAGTACTGCCAACAAAGACAAATGTGAAATATATATACAATGGAGTATAAGTCAGCTGCAAAGAATAACAAAATTACTTCATTTGCTGGGAAATAACTTGAACTGGAGATCATCTCCTTAAAAACCAGACTTAGACAAATACGTTTTATATGAAGAATGCAGATTCAAAATTTTAAAAATGGTCTTAGAGCAGGGGCTATTTGAATTGAGAAAGGGACAAACAGAAATGGAAAAAAGGACTAGAGAGTGTACTAATAGGGGCAATATGATCAAAGTACATTATATATGTGCATTAAAAAGTAAAAAAAAATCTCAACTCTCTAGAGTCATTCTAAATAATTTAATCTAGCTTTGCATTGTTTTTTTGCTTTCTATTGCTGCATTTATAAAAATGTTGATCTCTAAAAATATATTCAGTGAAGAAAGGTCTTTTAATAAGAAAGAAAAGAAATAAGGATGTACATATTCATAATACAAATCTTTCAACCTTTTTGAAAATTTGATATTAAAAATAAATATTAAGAGAAAAAAAGTCAGTTGAAGTCACCCATGTGAATTCTTAAAGACATATCTCAGTTCACAACTCAGTTTTGTTGTGTCAGATTTTGCTTTTGGTTTTGTTTGAAGAAAATAATTTCATATTTAGAAATCAGGAAGTTTCACATAAAGTCACATTTGGGGGGATTATTTTGCAATATGGAACAATTTGTTTGCCTTCCCTCTTGGTAACAGCTGACACTTGTCTTTGTCTAAGGGGCATGAATGCAGCCATGTTCCAAGGTCTCCACGGCACCTGCTTCTCTCACTTCCAGGACCTCAATTTAGCCCTGGCATTTGAGTTTGTATTTGACTCTCGGTACATACATGAGAAAATGGAAATATGAAGACCACTAGTGAAATTGAAAAGAAAGTCAAGCCTACAAGGATCACTTGAAAAGTATAAATAAAAGACCATTTCCTGTTGTAAAAATCAAAAGCAGTGATTGGGACATCAGTGTTTATTTGTGACTATTAGGCATCTCTGGACCTGATTTCTACCACTGCACTTACAATATTGCTGGTAAAGTTTTCTCTACCGGCCTGGGATTTCCATGAAGGTAGTCTACATTTTTTCCTCATTTCTATCAGAAGACATTGCTTTCACTTAAATATTCTATGCACTATTTTATTAAGGACATATTGAACAAATGAAGTATGATATATTATTATGGTTTATTTTGATTTTGACAAACACTAGAAACCTCAGGTAACTATGGGCATTTAAACCAGGTATTAAAAAAAAAAAACAGAGAAAGAACAATCTCCACCTCTGAAATAGAGGCAGAGTTTATGCTCAACTTCTCTACCATATGTTGCTATGTTTTCATCAGACACCGGAAGAATAAACTGATCATTAGGATGAGACAGATTTTTGTAGCATCTTGCAGCCCTATGGTTTTGTTTATAACCTTTGACCTGTGGAGTCACAGGCAGTTCAAATCTCAAATACAAACTCAAATATGAGAGCTAAATTAAGGTACTGGAAATGAAGCTAACAGGTGTGGTGGAGATTGTAGGAAATGACTGAGTTCATGCCTAATGTATTTCATTCCTTCTTCATGCCTCCATGATATCAAAGCTTTAAACAGATGCAAAGACCCAGTTCTGCCTCTTTCCTCAGTGTTCTATGATGATCTTTCAACACCATCCTGCTCTGAGTGTTAAAAACAACCCAAGCCACCTCGCTCTCCAACACGGTTCACCCCTTCTTAAATACACATGCTCTGCCATCTTACCTCCTCTATCTTTTGTTCAGATGTAGAGTTGTTAGAGATTAGGAGTGGGTGAGGTCCTTTCTGTGCCTCTGTGGCAAATTATTATTAGGGTGTTCTGTGTTTGGGCAAGAAACCAAGTTAATAATAAAGCAGTTCTCTCTTCTCTTTTCCTATGTATTTATCTCTGGAAATATTCCACAGGGAAGAGATCTGACTAGTACAAGACTGGATCTGGGTACAACTAAATCCATGGGCCAAAATCTACCTCATGCCATCTCAATCCTGCCATTACTTTCAACTCAAATATCTCAATGGCAGTTATGTAAAAGAGACTGTGAGGCTTCATCAGATAGAGTGAGGGTGTTTGGTTAGTGACAGGCACAATTTTACTAATAGACAAAGCACATTTATTGTAAAAAAAAAAAAAAAATGACCACTTTTAAAAACAGCTTCTTTTCACTGGGAATGCTAAAACTGGATTTTGGAGAGCAAACCTGGGCAGAACTATAGGTTAACAGTCAGAGGTTTAAGTGTTAGACTCAGTTTTAACAACAATTTGCCTCATGAATCTCATATTTCTATTTCGTTGTGGTTCTCAGTGAATCCCTTAGCTTTGAATTATTTTGCACACTTAGGATATGCCTGACATAAAATTCATTCAGACCTTTTAGTAATGAGTGCATGTTTTTGTTTCCTTGAAAAATACACTTCAAATAATACCACCTTCAAATATTTTCTTAACTTTTTTTTTTTTTACATTTTTGGTGGTGGCTGTGTTGATTTCTTGCTTGCTTGCTTCTGGGAACTAATGACTTAGAGCCTCCCTTGGCCCTCCTATATCTGCATTTTAAACAAATGTAGAACTAAATAATTTTTCCAAAGTGTGTCTTTTAGCTTCCCCTATGATGATAGACCTAATTTAAATGGCTTTAGTTTTACATTTCACAATCTAACATGTCTAATCCAGGAATGAACATAACTGCTAGACATCTTTTTTCCTTGAGCAGTGGCCAAGATAATATAATTTTTACATGTTGCTAATGTTATGTATAGGATACTGTTACAGTATTGTCTTCGTGAATTCTGGAATCTCATTTCCAGAATTTTTTAAATCCCATGTGTTTCTTCAGAAGGCAGAAATAAACAATCTTGTAAAGTATAATGGTTCAATACATCATACAGTTAAAAGAGCTCTAGGCTATTTTTAGCAATTAGACCATAAAGAGGGAAATAGACCATATGTTCATTTATGATGTCTATAAAGTATAACACATGGAAATAAATTCTGACAGTGATGGTGGAAATATTTGCATGTCACATTTTATCATGTATCACTGGAGGTCATGGGTAAGATTTGTCAGGATGCGTTTGGGATCTGAGAGGGTCAAATTGGCATCATGAATATTAACTTCGGCTACCACTGAGTGACACCTATGGACAGAGATTAAATTGTCTTTATCTTACCTTTTCTTGCTTCCTGTTCCTTCATGGTAATTCTGATAATTTTCCAGGAATGATTTTTTAATCATGTCTCACTCAAGCTTTGCTTTGCAGTGTCAGATGCCAGAAAAAGCTTTGTTTCTAAGCACATCCTAAGTCAATAGGGGTAAACTTTTTCTGGGGATTGAGACCCCAAATAGAAGTTTCTGCCACTGGCAGCTGTTGCTTGACCTAACAAAACAGTGCCAGGGCGCTAGGGCAAAAAGCTTGTTTCCCTTCTCTTCTCTTCCCTTCCCCAGCATCTCTGGAGGAAGCACCATTCCAGGTAATAAGAAAGTAGAAAGAACTGTAAGATGTGGGCCAACCCACAGGCTTGAATACAACTGAAAGATGGAACATGCACACAAAAATTATTGCAGGGTGAACAAAACTTTTATTCTATTTCTCATGAAGTTTGAGAAGGGCAAAGGCTGAGAGAGTAAAATGCTAAGACCAACACAGCATTAAGTAAAGGAAGGGAACAGCCAAAGGAGATTGTTAGTGTTCCTGAGAAGGGGAGACACGGAAAAGCAGATGATGAAAGAAAGGTAAGAGACCAGAACCAGCAAGGTTCAGAAAATCTTAGAACTATAGGAGAGAAGACGTCCTCCTCCTCCAGACTGACAAAAGAAAGAAACAAACAGCCAAATGGAAGGTGTGAGTTGCTGGGATGAAAAGAAACTCCTGGAATTATGGAACTTGTAATTAGCCTTCTGCCTATATGAAGGTATTTTTTTCATTTCCCATTCTCACAAATGTTCATCATGTAGGGTCATCTGGACTGCGCAATGAAAGTAATCACAGAGTAGTAAGTTAAAAAGTGTTCAAACTCCATATGTTCAGTAAACTCCCTTTCAAATTACAGGGCGGAGGTGTGACTCAAGTGGGAAAATCCTGCCTAGCAAGTGCAAGACCCTAAGTTTAAACTCCAGTACAGCTAAATATGTGTATTCAAATTATGGTCCACTCTAAGAAGATGCATCTTAAAGAAAAACATCCTCTGAGGCCTTGTATTATATCATTTGTGTTTTTCGTGGTACTCATCACTTCTATTTGGACATAGAAATGTGTGCAGACTTTTCATCTAAGCTACACATTTCTTGAGAAGATGATATATTTGAGATACTTTTGTAATTTGACTTGGCCTAACACTGAGCTCTTGTATTATTTTATTTGTATTTCTTTATGGTACTCATCTCTTCTAGTTGGACATGCAGATGTATGCAAACTTTCCTTTTAAGCTACACATTTCTTGAGAACATAATGTATGTGAGATACCTTGGAAATTTGGCTTGGCCTAACATAGGGCTTAAATGCAGCAAACATATGGAAGAAATAAGTGAATGCATGACTATTGAAGTAATAGACTGTATGTGACTCATGTAAATAGTGAAGTCACAGTTTGCACATACATGAACTGTGTGGAGTAGATTGATCAGATAAGGCCTTTCAGCAGAGTTAACGTGAGGTAGTCTATAAATAAAAAGATGCTTGTGTTAGTATTGAGCAATGAAAGCATACAAGAGAGAAGAATGATATTTTGGAAAACACACCATGCATAATGTTCTAAACATGTAGCTCTATATTTATTTAAAAATCATCTCCATCACAATGGACAGGAGAAAATTTGTGATCCAGAACTTCAGGTTTGGAGCAGGACAGTTTGGGACAAGGATAGGAAGAAATAAAAACTATCACTCTAAAAAATGCAATGCACATACAATATTTAAAGGAAAGAAGTGAAGCATACTTGAAATGTGTGCCATAAACATTATGAGACAATTCCAATAATACTAGAGATTATTATTTTAAAACCACATCAACTCACTTGCCATGTTTACTTACTCCATTAGTAACTAGCATAACCTGTTCATAGCCATGTTATAAACAATAACATTTATAGCAACAACACCATAAACTACTCAGCAACAAATGATAGCTGAACCAGACAAGTTTCTTAGAAATCTACTCAAATCTAACCAAAGAAGTGAAGGACCTCTATGATGAAAACTTTAAAATCTTGAAAAAGGAAATCAAAACAGAACTTAGAAAATGGCAAAACCTCCCATGCTCCTGGATAGGAAAGATTAACATCATGAAAATGGCAATATTTCCCCAGGCTATCTACAAATTCAACGCGATACCTATCAAAATTCCAACCTCATTCTTCAAGAAATTGAAGAGGCAATCCAAAAATTCATATGGAACAATAAAAGACCCTGAATAGCAAAAACACTCCTCAATGGAAAGAACACTGCTGGAGGAATATCAATAGCAAATTTCAAACTCTACTATAAAGCCATAGTATTGGTATTGGCATAAGAACAAACCTCAGAACCAATGGAATAGAATTGAAAACCCAGAAATGAACCTACAGACCTATAGCCATCTAATCTTCGATAAGGGAGCTAAAACAATAGAATGGAACAAAGACAGCCTCTTCAGTAAATGGTGCTGGCAAAATTGGTTAACTACTTGTAGAAAACTAAAGCTAGATCCTTATATATCACCCTGCACCAGAATCAACTCCAAATGGATCAAAGACCTCGAAATCAAAGCAGACACTCTGAAAACATTACAGGATGGAATAGGAGAAACCCTAGGTCTCCTTGGCTCAGGCCGAAATTTTCTGAATAGAGACCCGGAAACACAACAAATCAAAGAAAGGTTGGACAAATGGGATTGCATAAAGTTGCAGAGCTTCTGCATGGCAAAGGACATAGCTAGCAAGATCAATAGAAAGCCCACAGATTGGGAGAAGATCTTCACTAGCCATACAACAGACAAGGGTCTCATATCTAAAATATACTTGGAACTCAAAAAATTAAATCCCCCAACAACAAATCCTCAATGAAACAACTGCCCAATAAATAAGTGGGCTAAAGACTTAAAGAGAAACTTCTCTGAAGAAAAAAGAAGGATGGCCAATAGACACATGAAGAAACGCTCAACATCCCTAGCCATAAAAGAAATGCAAATCAAAACAACATTGAGATACCACCTCACTCCAGTTAGAATGGCAAAAATCAAGAACTCTAACAACAACAGATGCTGGAGGGGATGTGGACAGAAGGGAACCTTACTGCACTGTTGGTGGGAATGTAAACTTGTTCAACCACTTTGGAAAGTAGTATGGAGGTTCCTCATAAGACTTCACATAGAGCTCCCCTATGACCCAGCAATCCCACTTTTGGGCATTTACCCAAATGTTTACAAACAAGACCACACTAAAGCTACCAGCACAACTATGTTTATTGCAGCATTATTTACCATAGCTAAGATATGGAACCAACCCAGATGCCCCTCAGTAGACGAATGGATCAAGACAATGTGGTATATATACACAATGGAATTCTATGCCTCCATCAGAAAGAATGACATTGCCCCATATGTTAGGAAATGGAAAAACTTGGAAAAAATTATATTAAGTGAAGCAAGCTAGGCCCAAAGAAACATAGGTCCCATGGTTTCCCTTATTTGCAGTATCTAGTATATCTATGAGTCAAGCGGAAAAGGTCAGATAATGTGATGTTAGGAAAATGAACCCTTAGATATGTATTCAAATGTATTTTTTCTTTCATGCATTTGTTCCTAACGTATTTATAAGATTATTTCTTATTTGTATGTCCCTTCCCCACAGTATAACCCCTGCTTTCACTAAAAAAAAGAAAGAAATCTCATTTGCATATTCAGTAAACATTTCTTTAATTCTATATAGAAATAAGGCAATGAGCAAAGCCATTTGAGAAATTTCTGGAGGAGTACGACAATGTCCCTGTAATCACAAAACTATGCTTGGAATATCAAAATTTTTGTGCAGGCAACAACAAATAAAAAGTTTATACAATGTGTGTTACCTGTGAACCCAAGGAGACTATTTGGAAAGGGCTTCATGGAAAGGTCTAATAAGTACTCAGCAAATTAGCTTCCAGGAAGATGCAGCATTTGTTCTAGGACTTTAAGGTAGATATGACTACATAGTGACTTTTAAAGAGTACTAAAAAATCAATAGAAAAAATGTTAATAAAAATACACGGTGGACTATGGCTACTTCCTGAAGTACCAACGATTTCCAAGTTCTAGATTCACCAGCATGCAAGATAAAAATGGAGAAGCAAACATAAAACAAAAAAAAAAGGGCAACAGATTGGATACTGGTAGTGTAATAGATTTGTCTGTGATTCCCGGAGACTGTTTAATGAACAATACTTTTCCAACAGCTCAGGCAGTAATATAAATTTTTCCCATGACTAGAATTTACCTGCGTTATTGAAAACAGCTGCTTGGTTTCTCTTGAGTAACTTTCTAATTTATTACCTTGAAGTATGGATTGTTTTCATTTAAAAAATTCAAAACCACACAACATTATATATCATAATATATTCCTTGCAGATTTTGAGAGTATCTGTTAGATATCTAAAAGCAAGGGCATTCCATTTAACTGCACAAAGTTAATTTATTCTGTAAATAGTACAATCTTGTAGCATTTACACCAGCAAAACCAGAACCTATGAAGCCAATAAATGAAGGTTAGAGTATCAGCCATAATTTACATTTCCGGCTTATAGCCACAGTAATGAAACCCTTTAGGATTATTAAAATGCATTTTGTGCAGTGTATTTATTACTTGGCATTTCTTATTTATGATTCATTGAAAGATGAAGCTAAGTGAAATAAAACACAAACTAAACTTTCACCAGAATAATGAGGTCCTATTTGCTCTCTTAGCCAAATATACTTTTACTAGGGCTTAAATGGTTGTGTTGGTTTCATTCTTAGGAAAAATGCTTTTAACTTTACCTATTTTGGAGACCTTTTTTAAAAAAACAAGCTAATTTAGCATAAAGAAAACATTGTACATAGGTTTTCAAACTAACTTACATTATTTAAAACACCTGATTAGTAAAACTTTATTTCATGTGAGGTCACAATGAACAAATAGTTTCAAGCTTTCTTGTAGAATAACTAATGATCTCACTAGGGTCCACTGACTTGTTGGTCGATTACTATCTGAATGCATAACAACTTCCCTCATAATGGAATTACTACTGCTTCCCACTTACAAAGAATAGCTAAAATTTCATTACCACTCTCTGTCTTTCTACTCTCAGAAAATGTTTCTTCTTCCAAGTAGAAAGATTTACAGAAAATGCCTTTTTTACCGGGCTTCATTCCCTGATGTCACGGCCTTCTCCAGGAAAACAAAAGTATGATCATTTACACCTGCATAAACTCTGATGGAATCATTTTTTTCCTGACATGTTCCCTGAGGCTACATCATCTTGGAACAGAAGAGAGAGGGCAATCAGTTGATTCAACCCAATTTGTTACTCCTTTCACTGATGAAAGTGTACAAAACTTCTCCACCTTTGTGGTCTGTGAAGCTTCCACATGCTATGGTCACAGGACTAGGATAGGCCTGGAGCTTCCATGTTGAGCTTTACAAGATGGAGGCTCATCCAACATGAGCCTGTGAACATGTGGCATGTGAACACAGAGACAGCACAACTGTTAAATGTCTCTATGCCTCAGATTTTTTTCCTCTTATGAACAGATATAAGATCTACCTCAAATTACTGCCATGATAATAAAATAAGATAATTTCTACAGAGGCCTAATACATACAAATGATAATACCATTGTCTTTTTTTTAAATTTAATTTTATTGTCAAGGTGATATACAGAGGGGTTACAATTATATACGTAAGACAGTGAGTACATTTCTTGTCAAACATTGTTATACCCCCCCATTTTTCTCCCACTTTCCTCCCCCCAAGCGTCCTCCCCAAGTTTTTGTATAGTTCATTTCCAACACTGTCTTGTGAGTATCGCTATTGCGTTGGTTAGCCCTTTGTCCTGTGTCTCACCATTTGTTGTTCCCCTCCCCTTCCATAATTCACATGAATGTATATACAATTCACAGAATACCAAAATCAAATACAGTGACGACAAGGGATAAACCATAGGAGGAAAAAATGCAAGAAAAAAGAAGTAACTTCACTAGTACATTAAAAACAACAAAGTAAAACCTCTTGTTTCCCTATCTTGAAGTTCATTTTGCTTAGCATGATCTTATATGGTCATATGTACATAGGTATTGAGCTATTGTGATCCTCTTCTAGGACTATCCTAGACATATACTAATGATTATAAATGAGGGAAACCATGGAGCTTATGTTTCTTTGGGTCTGGCTTACATCACTTAATATGCTTCCATCAGAAAGAATAATATCTCCCCATTTGTAAGGAAATGGAAAGACTTGGTGGAAAAAATCATATTAATACCATTGTCTTTTTTTTTTTTTTTTTGGTCAGTGGTGGGGCTTGAACTCTGGGCCTGGGCATTGTCCCTCTGAGCCACAGCCCCACTTCCGGTTTTCTAGTGATTAATTGGAGATAAGAATCTCACGGACTTTCTTGCCAGAGCTGGCTTTGAACTGAGATTCTCAGATCTCAGCCTCCTGAGTAGCTAGGATTACAGGTGTGAGCCACCAGTACCCAGCTAACCATTGTCTTTTACAGATTAAGTCAGGTAAAAAATCTCATCCTTTGATCTAGTAATTCTACTAAAAATTCTCCTTCCCTGATGGTCACCAGCTTTGGACCCAACTCTTGTTCCATAGATTCTCTATTTTTTTTCCTTCATTCAGCAGAAGGATAAATCCCTTCTTTTTTTTTTTTTTAAAACAGAAATCTGGCACTCTCTCCTAGCAAGCTTTGTTTTGCACTGAGTGGAAGCCATAACTAATTTAGAAAAGACCTCTGAGCACTGACATGCTCAGTCAGTACAATGGGATGCTCATAGGTGTTGGAGAGCACCAGTAGCTGATGGGACTGACTCTCCAGGCAGAGGATGACCCCACTACCACTTACTCACAGCAAGAATCCTGAGCATATGAACTGTTTAACCTCACAGGTCTTTGTTCTAAGAAAATGGTAATAATCACACCAATCTCCTAGACTAGTCAGGGTTATAAAAGAAGTTAATATGTATACGTGTTTAGAATAGTATCCCAAAGGTGTTTTTAGAACCCACTATAAAATGTGATCTCTGTGTAGTTGTTTTCTTTGTCAATAAACAATCATGCATAAACTTAGAAGTTAGGTATAAGTTTAAAGCCTGGCAAATTCACTTCAAATTGTAAGCTTAACTAAGGATGACGATAACTAACATCTATTTTATTACTAGATACCACATTGTTTCATTTGTATAGACAACCATTTTTTTAGGATAAGTATTGTTTGTATTCCCCTTTGGCAAATGAGTCAACTAAGATCTAAAGGGGTTTGTTATAATCCAAAGATACAGTTGGTCAGTGGCAAAATTAGAATTCTTTTCTTTCCAGGAGCCAGTGATTCATGCCTATAATCAAAGTTACTCAGGAAGCTGAGACAGAGGATTGCAGTTTGAAGCCAACCCAAGCAGAAAAGTCTATGAGATGCTGAGTTCCAATTAACTAGCAAAATGAAAAGCCAGAAGTCAGTTGTGGCTTGAGTGGTAGAATGCCAACCCTTAGCAAGAATGCTAAGGGACAGTGCCCACATCCTGAGTTCAAAGCCCAATACTGGCACATGCACGCATGTGCATGTGTACACACATACACACAAGAATTTTTTTGTGTCTTTGACCATTCAGCTACATTGCCTTTCTGTTTTTTATAGGCTACTGATCTTACAGTATTAGATCTCAAATAACTTAAGAGTTAAAGAAAAGCACTTTTTATGATTAAATTGAAAACTGAAGTTCACTTTATGAGGAGCATAAAAAATTCTTAGAAGCAGTGGGTGTAAGAACTACAAAGATTTAAATGTTAAGGTATACCATGGGAGTAGAGGAAGAAATCGTGGTAGATTGGTTGGTTCATAGAACAGCAACAGAGCAAACCTAATGTGGCATTTGCTCCATGTGCTAGATAAAAGACTGTAACAATAGTTAAGCTCATGCCTCTAAAAATAAGTGTATCCAAGGGTCCTGTAAACACAATAAAAATGTCTTTTTCACACTTGGAATTGTTTGCTGACACCATTTTAAAGGAAATGGAATGCAGACTCAAATATGCTCTGGGAAATAGTTGTTTGGCCTGGAACACACCCCTGAAGCACATATTTGCCTTGTCCTGTTTTCTCTGCTGCTCAAAAGGTTTAGTTGCCCTAAGATGAGGGACAGTGGGTGTGACATGGTTGGCAGAGCAGCAAGGAAGCTGAGTTCTTAGGAAAACATGTCCTGGGTGAGGAATGCTCTAGTTTTGTCAAAGTTCTTATCTCAAAGTTGTTAAATGGAATAGCTCTAGTCTTCTTTTTTATTATTAATAATTGTTATTGTAAAAATACCATACAGAGAGGTTACAATTACATGAGCAAGGTAATGAATACATTTTTTTATCAAGCATTGTTCTAGTCTTCTTTAATAACAAGAATAGCTCTATACCACCCAGAAGCATGCATGAGGAACATGCATGTTTTTGCTGTAACAGTAGGGGTAGTAAATAAAAAAGATTTTTGGAGATGTTATAAAAAATGAGATAAAGGAAATAAAAAAGCAATAAATGGAAAGTGAGATTGAGAGAGAGAAAGGTATTTGAGTGAAAGACAAAACAAGACTGATCAGAAAGAACTAAATTTAATGGGAAATTTGCTCAAGCTTTCCCTATGATTTAACAATCTCCACATCTCCTCATGAGAACCTGTGATATGTGCCCTAGTTGCCACTATATTTTTTACTATGGACTTTAAATTCCAAGAAAGGTAGGGGCATGGAGAAAATTCTGTCATCAGCTTCTACTCAGCCCATAGACTACCCAGGGCTAAAAGGAGACCCTGAAAATTCCCTGGCTGTATGTGTTCATAAGGAGAGAGGGAGGGAGAGCGACTTCCAAGACATTGCCAGCAATGTGAACTAGCTCACACAGGTAGCAGGTTCTTCCTGGTAGATACCTTCCTCCTGGTTACTAAGTGGTGCAAAGAAAGAAAGCCAATCTCAGACCAAATTCAGCAATATATGTCCTACTCAATTTACCCAGGAGTTATGCCCCGATAATACATAATAGATTGAAAATGTGGTAAGTTAAAAAGGCACTTAATATGCTGCCATGAGCAAACACCATTGCTTAGCAACACAGTGTGGAGTAAGTTTACCCTTATGATCATATGTCTGACTGGGAGCTACAGCTCACCGCCTCTGCCAGGCACTGCATCGTTTTTTACCACCTGGGGAAAATTTAAAATTCAAAATTTGATAGAGTTTTTACTAAATTCATATCAGTTCAGTAATATTACAAAGTAAAAAGCTCATAAGTACAATGATGGTAAGTCTAGGATCTATACTTCCACTTATGTGTTAGTCAGCTTTCCAATATTTTAACAAAATACCTCAAGAAAAAAATGTATGAGGAGGAAAAGACTATATGGCTGAGGAATTCAGAAGCTAGATCTATTGTTTTGGTTGTGTGGCAGGTGAACAGCCACTCAAACTTGTTAGCCTCGTGGAGACCAGGAAACGAAGGGGAAAGAAAAGAAAAGAAAGGGGCTGAGGGTCCCAAAACCCCTTCATGGGCACTCCCACAATGAGCTAACTTTCTCGCACTATCTTTCACTTCCTAAGGGTTCAATTACCCCTGAACACAGGCTGGAAATAAAACATTTAGTATATGGGTCTTTAGGGAACCATATTTAAGATCCAAATCATAAGGACATATATTACCAAGAAGCTACAGAAACCATTGTAAAACTTAGTTTTGGAAGTGTAGTCCTGTCTCAACTTTGTGTCCCTCATGCTCCCCAGAGAAAACTTTGCATGAAGCATCTTCTTAGGGTAGATGAGGTGATATCATAGATGCAGGATTCAGCTCCATTTCTGTTTGAATTAAGTGAAACAGGCTTGGATCAGGAATTTGGAACAGTGGAAGATACTGAGAAGAAAATGAAGAGTCAGGAGGCCTTTAACTCTGCATCAAGGGTGAAGACAACAGAAGCCTGTACAATATTTCAGACTAATCCACTCAGTTCACCCAATTTCTACTAGTTATTATGTCAATTGAAAACCTTTTACTGCAGATTGAGATAGCAGTAGTAAAAAGGCCTGGCCTTTGAAAAAAGGAAGATATTGATTAGGTTCTTTCAGATACTAAAAACCTTTCTGGAGTATCCTATGGATTAGGATGCTTCAAATTTTAACTAAGCATGGATTAAAACTAATTTACAGTCACTCATATAAATCTTCACATGATAACATCTCCAGTGGACTATTTTGAAGGTAAATTACAGGACTTCAACAAGCAAATGCCTTCGGCCTTGTTGTTAACAAGTGACACAGCTGGTACATCCTATGGTTGAAATTACTATTGCTGAAAAGAGTTTACAATACAGAGAGAAACAGGCACAATCCTAGACAAAAGGAAGAAGTTAGAACAAGTTTTTTTTGTTGTTGTTTTGTTTTTTGGTGGGTTGTTGGGCTTGAACTCTGGGCTTGGGCGCTGTCCTTGTGCTCTTCAGCTCAAGGCAAGCGCTCTACCGCTTGAGCCACAGCACCACTTTCAGTTTTCTAGTGGTTTATTGGAGATAAGAGTCTCACAGACTTTCCTGCCCGGGCTGGCTTTGAACCATGATTCTCAGATCTCAGCCTCCTGAATAGCTAGGATTATAGGCATGAGCCATCAGCGCCTGGCTAGAACAAGTCTTAAACTTACAAAAAGTTAAATTTGTATTTGTGGTATTTTAAAAATCTGTCCATTTTTTATTTTCAGTGAGTATTAAGTATTTGGAGGCAAAAAATGTCTGTTTCTTCTTCACATAATTCTCTAAAGAAAAACCCAGATAAATGACAATATATGTGAAATCATAGCATGTACAAACTCTGTAATTCATCATGTTCCCTCATAGACATATACTGTAGTGAGACTTACTTGAAATATAGCTGTGCACAAAAGGGTCTGAGGATGCTCCAGCATATTCTCATGCTAGCAGATCAATGCGAGCAGATAAAGATCATCAGTAGATTGGCTAAAACCATCTAGTACAATTCACAACTAAGCATCTTCCAAACATATTGATGAACAGCTCTTTTGTCAGAGAAAGATGACCACAATGAGCTGAGTTCTCCTTAAGGCCAGCAAAGAAAAACACACTATCATTTAATTATCTAAACTTAAAACCGTAAGCGTGTGTGCATGCCATGTGAAAGAAAGTTCACCCAAATGTTGAGTCATTTTCTCAACATTTCACACTAAAATTTGCCTTCCGCTGTGGACTTTGTGAAGCATTTATGATGAGTGTCTATATCTTTAAGCATCATTAAGTTACTAAAAAAATTGCTATTATAGGAATGACTGATGATATGGCCTGTATTTGAGGTTTACATTCTTTGAAACATAAAGCAGCTCAAGTCAGTCCCTTATTCCAGATATTAGCTTCCAACTGAACTGGTTTAAAAAACTTAAATCCTTAATGGAGTCTAACATATGACTACCTGTATAGCCTTACCATCTGTCTTTCACACCCAGTGCCCTTTTGACCTTACTGGCCAGTTATCATTATCCATGTTCTATGAAAATATTTAAAAGGGAGTAAGTATTCTAAAATATACAAATAATGAGAATGGTGATACCACTTCCAATTAAGTCTGCAATTCTAAATCCAGGCTCCATTCATTGCCTCTTCCGGGGACTTCTAGAAAATGGAAAGTTCTGTGTGGACCCAAAGTCAATAGAGTGCCACAAGGAAGTCTATCAGCAGGTAAATTCCCCAGCAAGTTCACAGCAGTGGTTCTTTGGTACAACACAGGAAACTCTGGGACTTTACTGGCTAGGTTATTCAGGTAATTAATCACCAAGCAAAAAAACAAATTTTGAGAAACTTGCAATTTTTGACAAATGTTATTAAAATATAGATTGAAGTTCACAATTCAAAAATTTTAGCTATTCACATTTTAGCTATAAAATATCAATAAACAAAAGTTAATTTTCCTCTTTTATGTTTTAACCCATGGAAGTCACATGCACACACACACACACACACACACACACACACACACACACACACACTACAGAACACATCAGAATTGCTTTTGTACAAAGTATCTTTTACTGAGAAACAATCAACATATGTGTTAAGAATAATAATAGCAAATACATTTTCCAAGTTATTTAAGTAACAGAAGCAAGCTTGAACCTCCACAAAAAGAAAAAAATAATGTAATAATTCAGAGATGAGACAATTTTGCTAAAGAGGAAATTAAGGGGAAAACACTCATCAATAAGCCATCAATTTGTCTGCTTGATTTTGCTATCTTATGTACAATTGATGATAATTTTGACAGAGTAATTATATATACTCTGAACAAAATTCATATTTTAAGGGGCTCAGATATATTAGATAAAGTTAGGTTTTTAACATTCTCTGTTTAAAGAAAAATAAAAAGTTATTTATTCTAAATTAAATTTAATGTTTTGGCTCCCATATTTTATTCTCAGTTTGAGATTTCTGAAAGCAGTCTTACTACAGAGAATTGAAAAGAATGGCAAGAAAAACTTGCTGTGGATCAATTTTATCATTTAATTTCTGACTGAAGTAGTTGTAAGTTGCCAATCATTATATTATTCTAATGTGAAATGATTTATCATGTGACTGACTTTTTTCCAAAAACCCAAGAAAGAGCTAAGAAATTTAATTTTTTCATTGGAAATATCCTTCAGTCACTTTAGGTTTGGGGATTTTACATTTGCATCACTTGAATAGAAATGGAAAGAGAGGGACACATATAGACAGCAGAATACATGTCATAAATTTGAACTTTAACTTGAGAGCCTGGAAAAATAAATTATTTCTCAAGATGAAATGCAATTCAAAGATATTGTTTAGCTGGGTAGAGTGGTTTACACCTGAAATTTTAGCACTGGGAAGTAGAGGCTAGATCATGTAGAGTTCCAGGTTAGCCTACATGGTAAAGCAATATTCTGCCTCAAAAAAAAAAAAAAAAAAGAACTGGGCTCCCATGGCTCACGCCTGTAATCCTAGCTACTCAAGAGGCTGAGATCTGAGGATCACGGTTCAAAGCCAGCTCAGGCAAGAATGTCCATGAGATTCTTATCTCCAATAAACCACCAAAAAATGAGAAGTGGTGCTATAGTGGAGCGCTAGCCTTGAGCTGAAGAGCTGAGGGACAGCGTCAAGGCCCAGAGTTCAAGCTCTATGACCAAAAAAAAAAAAAAGCCAAAGAAAACAGGTAAGAAAACTTTCTAATTAATTCCAGAATGCTAGGCATAGTATTATGATAGTCAATATTCCACAGGTAGACCATTCTTTGTGAAGGAATGTGAAACTTCTTGAATGATATTTCCTACATGTCAAGAACAATGCTCTTCATCAAATGATACTACATTAAGCTATAGCGTAAATCAATTTTGGTATTTTCTGGATGAATAGAATCAACACCATTCATAGGTCATTTGTATAGAAAGACCTGATTGTTTTTCTAAAGTTTACTTATTTTGTTTGAACTCGTCAGCCATGAAAATCATGAAAAAGTGTAGTCACTGAATCCTCTATATTTAAGAATTTTTAAGCTTATATTGGTCCTTATTGTATATTAAGAGATAGATAATCCTTGGGATTCTTCTTCTTCTTAAATGATTACTATAAATGGAAAGTCTCATTTGGTTCTAGAGAGAAGATTCCCTAATAATCTTTACTTTTCCAGTTGTAGCTCAAGTCTAATGGGCTCTTGGGAGAAATTCACTTAGGTTTTTTGTTGCTGTTGCTGGTCATGAGGCTTGAACTCAGGGCCTGGGTGCTGTCCCTGAGGAATTTTTGCTCAAGGATGGCACTCTACCACTGAGTCATAGCTGCATTTCCAGTTTTCTGGTGGCTAGTTGGAGATAAGAGTCACACAGACTTTCCTGCACTGGACGGATTTGAACTGCAATCTTCAGATCTCAATCTCCTGAGTATCTCCTGAGTAACTAGGATTATAGGCATGAGCCACCAGAGCCTGGCTTTCACTTAGTTTTTAGTTCAACATTTCAGTGTTTCCATGACTCTTCTAAGCTCCTGACCTGGAAGAGCTTGAGAATTTGTGTCTGAGCAAAAAAGAACTCTTTATTTTTTTCATATTACCTAGTTACATAAAGATACTTTCTTATATCTATTTGTTTCCCCAAATATAAGAGGTACTGCATTCTCAGATATGTATATCCAAGTGGCTAATATATTTTTCTTTGTCCCAACAGTGCAATGATTTAAAAGATTCCCAGGCTGTGAAGGAAGGCCTCTTGTCCTTTCTTATGCTAGGCATTGGCACAACCTTACCTAAAACTGCTGTGGTTACTTGTATCTAGGCAGATTTTGCCATGATACCATTCTCAGAGCATGTCATAGCAGGTGAGAGGCTGTTTGGCCTACTCTACGATAGGTTTTGTTTTGATGGATACTTTAGGCGGCTGGCCCAGCAGTCTGCTAATTCACTATCTGAGGTAATTTTTTTAGTGGAAGAGACTCGATTATGGAAATAAAATAAGAAGATTTTTATTTGAAACTACTTGTCAAAGAATATACAGTGATGAATGGTCTCAATTCTACTCTAAATATAGCCATCCCTCCATTTCCACAGTTAGCCCCTTGGGGATGACAATTACGCTGTAGGTGCTTTTAAAACGATTCTGAAGTACAAAAGAACACTAAATTAATTTAATAACTAAAGTATTCATAGAAGACATGACAAAGATACACAAAACATGCTTAATGCAAAAGTACACCTGGAAAGTTTGAAAATAAACATTAATTATTATGCATTTTTACCACTAAACTATTAACATGATGGATTCAGGAACTAACCTTCTCTCTGGCTCACTACTGTATTCTCAGGGCCTACATAAAAGTTTATAGAAGGAACTCAGTAATATTTGTTGAATAAATAGATGAACAAATTTGTAACACAAGAACACTGTAAAGCACTATTATAAGCATCATAGATGTTACATATGTTTTACATGTTTTTCATATCAATCCCATGCTATGTCTTTTATTTGCAAACCGTTGCATATTGTTGCAGGGAGTTCTCTTCTGTTAAGTCCATTGACAGGTTATATTTCTCGGGTTCCTTTATAGTTAGGCAGCCATCGGACTGAGTTAAACACAATTGAATATAAGTACAATTGAGGTGTATCACTGTAGGTGCAAGCAATTAAGGGCAGAGACGCCTTCTCTGGATGCCTTATTTTATATGACAGCTGGATGTAGAGGAGGACAACCCTCTAGAGTCAGATGATATTGCTGCCAAATTAGAGAATGAGCCTGGGTTCCTGAGTTATTACATGGAAAAGTACCATATTCTTAGTCTTTTTTTTTCAGTCATGTGGCCTGAACTCCAGGCCTCGGCGCTGTCCCTCAGCTCTTCAGCTCAAGGCTAGCGCTCTACTACTTGAACCACAGCACCACGTCCAGCTTTTTCTGTTTATGTGGTGCTGAGGAATCAAACTCAGGGCCTCATGCATGCAAGGCAAGCACTCTACCACTGAGCCACCTTCTCAGCCCCAATACTTACTTTTATAGCACTATGACAAAAAAAAATTGAGGTTACTGTATAATAACAATAATAACATTATTGTTATTGCAACTAATCTATACTAAATGATACATTATAATAAGGAAGAAAAATTATTTAGTAAATATATATATATATATCCAAATACATATTTGGATATATATTTGGGGATATATAAAAATATATAATATATAAATCTATAAAATATATCCCCAAATATGTTAAAAACACAAATGCATTTAAATGGTATGCAAAAAAATCAAGATATTTTTAATCTTATAAATGATGAAACTAAAATTGGAACTTGTAATTTTCTTCCATTTTTACAGTTTAGGTAAAGGGAACAAAATACCCTGGGTAAATAGAAGATTGAGTGGTACAGAAGTCTTAAAATATCTTACAATGGATTTTGTTCCATAGGGTTCTTCCATTGTCTTCCAAAGCAAAGTAGAAAGCTTTTGCTTGAAAGTGTCTTTCATGCTATTCTACTCATCTCCTTGCATTTATATTTGTATTTAGTTGTAGATAGCATTCTTTCAATGTTTATTCCATAATACAAATACTATACTTATACAGAATTCACAGCTCAGCTGCCACTGTCAAATTCAAAGACTCAGCAAAATGGTTAAACTGGTTCCTTGAAATTGTGCATAATCTATTTCTTTAGAGCTGATCATGAAATAACATCTCCACGAACCAAGTGAGCCAAGAAATAAAAAGTACACATTTGCATAATTTGGGGACAAAGTAAGGATTTCTCTGACATGACATAAATTATTACCTATCTTCGCTTTTCCCATCATTATGGGTTGCTGATCTAAGAAGGAAAATTCATACACCTAGATTTTGCAAACCATTAGTCTGCAAAAGATTTAGTTTGGCTCAAGCCACTGACCCACCCAATATCTCCTTATCCCATTGGCACTACTCCCTTATAAGATAAACATCCTTACCCTTTTCTCCAATTAGATCCATGGATCAGAAGTCACAAGCATCAATTTAGAGTCCCTCATTAATGAACTGTCTCTCTCAAACAATATCCTAAGGAAATAAAAAGGGAGAAAGTGTAACTTTGTTTTAGGCCTTTAACTTGATTTAATTAAGTATAACTTCCTATTTTTCTATTATTCTGTTTATGTGGCTAAGTGCCACTATTTTTACCACTATTTAGAAAACATCCTTAAATCTTAAACAAAAAATTGATACTAATGCAGCTGGTAGTGAAGCGATTATTAAAACTAACAATTGTACTGGAGTTTAGAAAAATCTGAAAGACAAACGAGATCTGAAGGATAAATTTAAAGCCACGAAGTAAATCGGGTTGCCATAAGTATCAAAATAATTAAAATCAACCTAAGAACTATAACTCAACATCAGAATATCCTTTTTTGACAGATCACTTAATAGACCAAATTCCTACCATTTGGGGGTACCATAAAACATCACCTGATAAACTAGAAAAACAACCATTTTCTCCTGAAATAAACTTTCCTATTTCAGTCTCCACACAAACTGTACTCTGCTTTGGACTGGTAACCTTAAAAGGAAGCAGTATCTGCCTGGTTTTACATTGCTGCTTCATTTCATGGATAAATCACTCCACAAATAGCATAAATATGTAGAACATTCCTGGCATGTACATTACCAAATAAGCTTTTTAAACTTTTGGAAGAGTGAACTTTATATCCACATAAAATGCTTTGAAAGCAGTGATCAATCTGCTGTTTCTTATAATTCATTATGTAGTACCCATGGAAATTAGAGATAGTAGAAACTACACAGTATAATTTCCCTTGGGGGTGTAAATCATCTTCCCACCATCCCAACACAGCCACACCTGTTTTTATAAAATTCATGTGGTTGAATTCCTTAGTCATTTAACTCAGATTTTTCTTCCTTCAGATCAAGAATTTCCCAATCAGGAATGGTTGCATTCCTACCCATAGTGAAGGACCAGAAAATCAGAGGAGTTTCTATAGTACCAAAGCTACAGGACTCTTCATGTATTTATTATTGGCTTGATTTTGGAGCCAATGCTTACATCATTCATGTAAGCACATGGGATGTGAAGGGGAAAAAATACTCCCTTCCTGAGTCAACTCCGTATGTGATGGGTCATGAGAAGGCTGAAAAAGTGCTGTACAGGAGGAGTACCGTGCACAGCTTCCCTCAACTACTCCTGACCAAAAGAAAGGAGTCTCAACTAGCAGCAGCTCCACATTCCACATTCCTACCCAGAGCAGAACAACAACTTGCTCACCACACACTACCTAAAGAGACATTTCCAGCACTGGAAGTAAACAAACATGTGACACGGTATATCCTATACTATGATCTCATATTTATAAAACAGATGGGTGTACTTATTTGTTACGGCTGCTGTAACAAAGTATCATAAACTGAATGGTTTCAACCATAGAAATTTGTCCCTTAGCTCTAGAGCTTAGAGGTTTTTAAGCTCAAGGTATTGGGTAGATTGATTTCTCCTAGGTAGGACTGTGAGAGACAATTTGTTCTTTGACTCTTACTAGAAGCTGGTTGTTGGCTTGACGGTCTTTGAAATTCTATTGTTTAATAAAAGCATCATCCTAATCTTTACTTTCATCTTAACATAGCATTCTCTCAAGAAGCATGTCTTTGTGTCCAAATCTCTCCTTTTTAGAAGAACAACAGGCACATTGGTTTATCACTCATACTAATTGAATGACCGTATCTCATCTAATTTTATCTACAGCAACTCTGGCCAAAAAAGGTCAAAACTACCAAGAAATAGAATGTCAATGTACAAATTTTGATGGACTAGCATTCCAACATAGTAAAGCAAATGAAATATAAAAAGCTTTGGTTTTATGTAGTCAATCATGCATAAGGAAAGGAAGGAAGGACACCCAGGATATACCAACTAAACTTTTGCTACCTGACTTTGGAATTAGCTAAAATTGAGGGATAGTTATTATATGTTTCATTATACCATTGGCATCACATTAGTTATTAAAATGATTAGGCATTAACCTCATAATTAAAAACTGATATAAATGTAATGAAAACATTTTAACATAAATATTACTGGAAAGCAGAAAATTTCTCAGTTTAGTTACTGTATTTCTTGTCTTTCACTTAAAGTATTTTACCTTACTGGTGCTACCAGAGTTTGAACTCAGAGCCTACATTTGCTAGGCAGAAATTCTTCCATGAATCCATACCTCTGGTCCTCTCTGAAATGATTTCTATGCAGTTTGAAAAATAATAATCTAACTAACTAGATTGGAGAACCCCTATACTGATCAAAACAGAAAATCTGGATAGTGATAAAACCAGTTGACAGAAAACAAAAGTTAAATATACCATAGAGATATTGGAATGATATCTATAGCAAATGCTCTGGTAAGTATGAAAATCGTTATTTTGAAGGAAGAGAAAAGGAAGACAAAATGGCTGCATAGAAACAAAGATCTATAGAAATGTTTGATATGCTAAGAATAGGAAATGCAAGAAAGTGCAAATTCCAAGGGTTAACTTAATGAAAGATTCTAGCCAAGCACTGATGGCTAATGCCTGCAGTCCTAGCTATACAAGATGCTGAGATCTGAAGATCACAGTTCAAAACTATCCTGCGCAGATAAATCAAATAGACTCGTCTATTTCCATTAAACTAGCAAAAAGCCAGAAGTAGATGTGTGGCTCAAGTGGTAGAGCACCAGCTTTGAGCAAAAAAGGCTAAGGAAGAGCTCAAGACCATTATTTTAAGCCCTAGTACAAACTCAACAAAAAAGAGAAAAAAGAAAAGAAGTAAGGGAGGAAAGAAGGAAGGAAATAAGGAAGGAAAAAGGTTGGGAAGCAGGGAGGGAGAAGAGGAAGGAGAGAGAGAGGGGAAAGAAAGAGAGAAAGAGGGAGTGAACATTCTTGCTCCAGGAAACTTGGATCTTGGGAAATTTGGTGAATTTTAAGTTATCTTCACTAATTAAATCTTAGAAGAAAAAAGAATTAACTTTGTATGGTCTTTCTCCCATTACTGGTACAAATAGTATTATTCTATATGCAGACTATTCCTCCTGAAAAAAATCACTACTACCTTTTATTTTTGATACCAGATGGTCTCAAAATTCAGCAAAGTATATATCCCCATATAAATGGAAAGCTTGAAGAACCAGAGCTAGTTTGAAGCCTGCCTTGCTCATTTAGCAGCATAGTACAGCGATAATAGCCACTAAGCACACTGATTGCAAATGACCCTCAAAGATGCCCAATAGCACACTTCTAGCTCTTCAACTCTGATTGGGTCTGAATTTCTTCCTGTGTTTCCTGCTTTGATGGCTTATGATGAGCTATAACATGAAAGAAAAGACAACAAGAGGATTTCCATGTCACCCTTGTAATCACAAATTTAGAGAAAGTATGGATTGAGAAAGCTTTACTAAAAAATAAAAATAATAATGAAAATGTAAGAATATGAACAGAGAGAGCACAAAATAGCATGTGTATTCAGACTCTCATAGAATATACAAAATTTGGCTGCTTCTTTCAAATAAGTCTGTGGGATAGGCAAACATTCTGTCAATCCTAATTATCTTGCTGGGCCTGTTTTTGTTCCTCCAGGCTCTTTGCTGTCTAGCATCAGAGCCCTGCATCAGCCAAGATCCTAGCCAGCCGAAGAAGATTGAGAGGCAGACCTTGCACTTGAGCCTGTGAACTGTCACTCTGTGTCTCTTTAGTCTTGTGACAAGGTACGCCTTTCCAATGGGGCTGTCAGTTTGATTCCTGACTTGCCAAAGCAGCTGTGTGCACAGAGGTCTTTAAAAAATCATACAGAAAGATTTGATCTGA
Organism: Dipodomys spectabilis; assembly: GCF_019054845.1. Taxonomy (NCBI): domain Eukaryota; kingdom Metazoa; phylum Chordata; class Mammalia; order Rodentia; family Heteromyidae; genus Dipodomys; species Dipodomys spectabilis. The sequence goes on along the minus strand of NW_024870758.1, from coordinate 15,502,568 downwards.
GCCAGCAAGCAATGAGAAAAATCATTGCTTAAGAAAAGAAGGAAAGCAAGAAAGAAAAGTATAGCAACAATTAAGTGACAAATTAATGAACTCTAATTAATTTGTGACCAATGACTACAATGCAAAGAAGAAAGAAAGGAAAAAAAACAGCCATCATCCAAACTTGCAAATTAACACTGTAAATGATGCGTGTTGAAATGAACTTGAAACTAATTCCACTGGCTGAGTTAATGTGTTGAAAAAGCAGGTTGAGCTGGTAGGTTCCTTTGGCTTCCATAATATCCCATTCCACCCTAAGGAAAAAAGCTATAATTGGTACCAACTCATCCTGTGAGCTTCAAAACCAGGAATGTTTTGTTGCTCATGACATTTTCCTCAGGGTTAATCTCCTTCTTACTTCAATTAGAGAGACATTTAAAAGATCAACCCAAGGATTAGCACCAGAGCATATTCTTCTTTGCTATTTTAATGTCAAAGGTGGAAATCAGGGAGCTCATTGACATATAACTATAAACCTTTTTAAAACTCAGGAAAAGGAACAATTCTCCACCTTGGTGATGGCCTTGATGAAAGTATAGTCACAAACTCTTTTTCATCCATTTACACAGCAGAATTATTTTTTTCAGTTTCCTAATCCCAGATGAATATAATACCTACATTCTTCAGTTTTAAATAATTCTCCATCCTGTAACATGTGGTAATCTGAATATATGGAGAGAAACATCCCATATCAGAAAAAAAAAATGAAGCGTACTGTGTGTGTTACCTTTGGAATGTTGGCTCCAAATATTCAGAGTAAGAATGTGCAGCCTTAGGTCCCAAGAGGCTGTTATTAGCCTGCCAATACCATGGCACAGGACAGTCTACAAGATTTATACTTCTATTTTACTTTCTTGTAATGACTACCATTATTATTTGAATTTTAACTGTATAACTTTGGCTAATTACATTTAACCTCTCTCTGACTCAGTCTCTTCACTTCTAAAATAAGGATTAATAATATCTACACAAAATGATATTTATGAAATTAAATGAGTAAATCGTTATATATACTTTATTAAAGAGTCTTGTATCTAGTAAACACTATGTAAATATTAACTTGATCTATAATGTTCTGCCCACATACTCGCTTAATCTTCTGTACCATTCATCAGTATTTGCTTACTTCCATAAACAATAAAAAGAAATTTTTAGCATTCCATTTCTTTCTTTCCAACTTTCCTCTTTTCCCTTTGGTCTGGGTTGTTATTGCAATTTTTTCTGTTTTTTTTTTAACTGTATTTTTTTTTTCTTTCCTTTTCTCGTACTGGGAATTAAACCAAGGACATTGCACTTGATAGGAAAGCACTGGGCCACTTAGCTGCTCATGATCACGTTCTTTATATCTTTATTACTTAACATACTAGGTTGAAACAATATACCTGAACCACTAATACAAAAATCTCAAGAACTAACTGTAGTTTAATTTCACACCGATAGGTCCACTGTTCAGCAGAGTCGTGTCAACACTTCCTATAGCAACCTAGGCCCAGTCTCAGCAGAGGTTCACATGGTTCTTCACAGAGTAATATAAGAAATCTCTCAATGATCTGATTCTTCTGTCTTGTGAATATTTTCTTTGGGGAAGGATTTTGGTGGGTGTAGATAGGGCACCATAATATGTACTATTTGTATGGCTACACAACAAACAATTACAAAATTTGGTGTTGAGGCCCACTCTACATGAGAAAACAAAAAAGATTATTTCTCACATTCCTTTTCTTTTTCTTTTTTGTTCTTTTTTGTTGTTGTTCTTTTTTCTTTTTCTTTTTTTTTTTTGCAGGTCCTGGGGTTCAAATTCAATGTATGAGGCACTATCCCTGAGCTCTCTTGCTCAAGGCTAGCACGCTACCACTTGAGCCATAGCTGTATTTTTTTTTTTTAGTGCTTAATTGGAGATAAGAGTTTCATGGACTTTCTTGCCCATGCTGGCTTCAAATTGTGATCACAATCTCAGCCTCCTGAGTAGCTAGGATTATAGGCATGAACCATCAGTATCTGGCTATTTCTTATATTTCGGTGGCTTGCATTGGCCCCAGTAGGTGGCTCTTTATAGAGGTTTATGTACAGGTGAAGATAGGGTTCTTTTCCTTTCTTTCCTTTCCTTGATTTCTTTTTTCTTTTCTTTCTTTCTTTCCTTCTTTCTCCTTGTCTTTTTAATACAGGCAGATTTGAACTCAGAACACTTGCTCAAGTCCAAGAAGGCTTTTTCATTTACATACTGGCACTTTCCTGCTCTATGACTGTTCTCTCTTCCTTGTGTTGCTTGTTTTTGTTTATTTTTCCGTAACATGATGGTCTCTAAGTAGTCACATTTCTTACAAAGTAATTATCTCCCAATGGCAAGGGGGAAAAATGCTAGTGAGGGGCTACAGTTAACAAGAGACTAGGGAAACTTGGACCCTTCGATCATATGGTCATATTCCTCTTTTCAAAGCAGCTACAGAGCCCACCCAGATTTAAAGAGTCAAAGAAATCTACTTCTTCAAAGAGTTGTTCATTTGATGAGGAAAGCCACGCTGAAGAAGAATATGTGGATTGGGTGCTATTGTTATAGGTTTTTCTGGAAGAAGCAATCTACCATCCAGTGTTTCTAGTATCAACCTCTTCTCATTCTAGAAACTGAGTTTGTGAACTCACTAGGGAATATGAATGGGCAGAGGACTGAAAGATTCATTTTCAGGCAAAAGCTGAATTCTATCTCATCATATGTGAAGAGGGTTTAAGCATACAAATAGTTCATCATGGGCCAAATGTAAGAATAATAGAATAAAAATTCTCTAATGTAAGGCAGTGGTTCACACCTAGCTACTCAGGAGGCTGAGGATTGAGGATCAAAGTCAGCCCCGGCAGGAAAATCTGTGAGACACTTACCTCCAATAAATCACCAAACAACTGGAAGTGGCACTGTGGCTCAAGTGCCTTGAGCTGTAGAGCTGCGGGACAGAGCCCAGGCTCAGAGTTTAAGCCCCACAACCGACCAAAAACAAAATTCTCTAATGTTAGGTAGGAATAAAACAATAGAGGACAGAGATAGGTATTATAATGATCCTAAAATCACAAAAAGGAGTGCTATTATAAAATTTTGGTATAAAAATTGAAAACACATACAATCAATAATCAAAAAAATCTTTACCAACATCAAATACAGTAAAAACAGGGGTTATACTGTGGAGGAAGGACATACAAAGCAACAAAGAAATCATCTTATAAATATATTAGAAACAATAGCAAGAAAGAAAAACAATTTGAGTCCTTATCTTGGGGTTCATTTTGCCTAACATCAACTTGTCTGACCTTTTCTGCTTGACTCAGACATATACTAGATATTGCAAATAAGGGAAACCATGGGACCTATGTTTCTTTGGGCCTGGCTTACTTCACTTAATATAATTTTTTTCCAAGTCTTTCCATTTCCTAGCAAATGGAGCAATGTCGTTCTTTCTGATGGAGGCGTAGAATTCCATTGTGTATATATACCACATTTTCTTGATCATTCATCTACTGAGGGGCATCTGGGTTGGTTCCACATCTTAGCTAAATAGGTAAATAATGCTGCAATAAACATAGTTGTGCTGGTAGCTTTAGTGTGGTCTTGTTTGTGATCATTTGGGTAGATGTCCAAAAGTGGGATTGCTGGGTCATAGGGAAGCTCTATTGTGGAGTCTTTGGAGGAACCTCCATACTACTTTCCAGAGTGGTTGAACAAGTTTACACTCCCACCAACAATGCAGTAGGGTCCCCTTCTGTGCACATCCCCTCCAGCATCTGTTGTTATTAGAGTTCTTGATTATAGCCATTCTAACTGGGGTGAGGTGGTATCACAGTGTTGTGTTGATTTGCATTTCTTTTATGGCTAGGGAGGATGAGTATTGAGGGAAAGGGGAAAAACAAACTGTTTAAATAGGGATACAGGTGGACCCATTGCAACAATGAGATGTACAAGACGTTATGTTCAAAAACGAACTTTACAACTTTGGCAAGGGGGCGGGGGAAGAATGGGAGGGCAGGGATGGTAAGGGGAAACAAAGGAGGCAACAATGCTTGATAAGAAATGTACTCATTTCCTTATTCATGTAATTGTAACCCCTCTGTATGGTATTTTCACAATAAAAAACATTAATAAAAAAATCTTTATTACCATCCTCTGAAAAACTTTGTTCCAATAGATTTAGTAAGCAAGTTCTATAAAACCTTTAAAGAACAAATAATTCTGAGAGTATGTAAGCTGTCCTAAAGAAATAGGGAGAAAAGATGTTTTCTACTAAGTCGACAAAGCTAAATCTTTAATGGCAACAAGACAAAATTCAAGAAAGAAAGAAATCGAAGAAAAATCTCACTTATTCACATAGGTCTAAAATAGGTGGAATATTAGCAAACAATATCAACAATATTCTAAAAACTAATGTATCAAATATGTGTTGTTTCAGGCATATATAAATAATTGATAACTTAGACTACAAAAGCAAAGACCCAATCTCAAGAAAACAGAAAAATGACAAAAAGATATCCTATAAACTAAGATAGAGAAAACTTTCTCAATCTAATAAAGAGTACCCACTTCATAGCCACCACAAACACACACCTAATAATAATCACTTTAAAAGAATTATAATTATACTCATAAACTTCCAACACCTTCTCTGTCACCTGCCTCCACCATATTGAACTTGGTATCCTTGTCAATATAATGAGAAGGAAGTGGAAAAATATTAAAACCACAACAAAAGGGATCTCAGCCTCCCGAGTAGCTGGGATTACAGGCGTGAAACACTGGCACCTGGCTTAAATTGTGCATTATTTTTAATCTAACAACTCAGCTTCTATGTAACTTATCTAAAGAAACTCTCACAAATATGCATAAAAATATTTGATTTTATTAATCATGTAGAGTTAGAGGTAAACTATGGCATCATTTATATAATGATATACTACACAAGAGTTAAATTGAGAGAACTAAGATAATATATATGCGCATGGATATATAACAAAACATAATGTTCCATGAAAAAAGAAGTTAGGAAAGAGAAAGTGGTATGATCATAAGCTCAGAGTCATTGTGTATAAAATTATCCTTCTAAGGCTAATTTAAGTGAACACACCTTAAAATAGTGCCTAAATTATAGAAAGAACTTAATGAATGTTCACATATAATAATGATAATGGAAATGATGATAACATTTATATACTTTTAAAATGTGAGCATATATGTGTGTGGTTGCTTATAGACAATACATGTAGTACCAAAAAAATGAGATTTCATAACCAGAAAAAAACTTGGGGCTGGGGGCTTAAGCCTGTAATCCTAGCTATTCAGGAAGCTGAGATCTGAGATCTGAGGCTCATGGTTCAAAGCCAGCCCAGGTAGAAAACTCCATGAGACTTTTACTTCCAATGAACTGCTCAGAAAAAGCCAGAAGTGGTACTGTGGCTCAAGTGGCAGAGCAAAACTAGCCTTGAGCACAAAGGTTCAAGAACAGCACCCAGATTCTGAGTTCAAGCCTCAGTAACAGCAAAGTGTGTGTGTATGTGTGTGTGTGTGTGTGTGTGTGTGTGTGAGAGAGAGAGAGAGAGAGAGAGAGAGAAGCAGAGAATTTGAATCTGTGTAATTATTGATGACTATGGGAAATCTGAAGGAAAAAAATTAACATTTAAATCTAGATGGTGGGTGTGGTAGTATATATAATTTTATTTCACCAATCTGTGAGTTTAACGTCCATTCAATCAACCATAGGCTGAAAATACACAGCAAAATTGTTTCTCTATGAAACATGCACAGACTAGACCTTGTTCTTGTCATTATTCTCTAAACAATACAATAGAACATCAACTTATAGAATATTTAAATTTCATTAAGTATTAATAGTAATCTAGAGATGGTTTAAAGTATATAGAAATGTACATAGGTTATATGAAAATGCTTGCAATGTATATAATACTCTTGGGCATCTGTGATTTTGGTTTTTGAACTAGTCTTTCACAGACTTTATATATATGTATATACATATTAATTTATATATATGTATATATTGTGCACATGTATGCACATGCACATATGTGAGATATATACATATATGTACATGTATACAGATATGTGAGGTAGATAGATGGCTGTGAGATTATGTGTCCTTCATTTTTAAATAAAGTTTTCTTTATTTTCCAAATTTCCTACAATAAGAATGTATTTCCATTAAAAAGAGTGACTTGATGAATTTGATCAAAATATGTGTAATTAATTTGTAGAATTTGTTATTTAATTCTTGCAATTACTTCACACTAATATTTTTTACAAAAGCAATTTTTATTGTAAAAATAGTGTACCTCTTTTAAAATTGAAGCCACCACATAACTGCCATCTAAATGAATCTTCATTTAGATGCCCTCTAATACAAACCAAATTATGCTTTATTAAAAGAAATTACCAGCACAGAATTTTATTTATTACATTTATATTTGTGAGTTATGCCTCCCTTTTTTGCCTGTAGTCGTTAGTATTAAAATTCACAGTAATTTATGGATGTTTGTCACCATCTTCATCATAATAAAATGTCATTTCCTATAAATCTCACATTACTGCCACAGTAGTGGGGTTACAGAGGACCGCTGGATGTATTTCTCAGAACGCTCACATAATGACACAACCACAGATCTTCTCCAAATTTCCTCTGTGGTGTTTCATGTCTGAAAGCACAACTAATCTGAACACAGAACTAATCTGCAGAGACCTTGCAATTTATCTTTCACCATGATTACAATTTCTAATCTAACCAGCAGCAGTTCAAATTGAACTCTGATCCAAATGATCAATAGCCATGGGCAACCCATTAGACATGTGAATATTAAATCGTTTTTGGATAAGGGCTGTCCAAATGAAAAGCATATAATTATCATTTATTAACATATATTGAGGCAAATAACACAAAAAAATGTGAGCTGTGTCTCAAGCAACCTATCAAGAATTCCAATGGCTATGATGCTAAGATTAGATATTTTACATATGAATTAATAGCAAATTATGATTAACGCTTTTATATGTTTGTTGTTAATAATGTTGGCTTAAGCCATAAATAAATAATTTTAATAATAAAATACACTTAATTTCCAATTTCATTGGGAATTTTTTTGCCTTAGCATAAAAATTAGGCTTGATAAATAAAAATATAATTAAACTGATTGACAAAAATAATTCCAAAAAGCTAGCTTTCTTTACATACTTTGCTTACATATTCATAAAAGCATGCAATTATATAAAGTAGCTCTTCAAGAAAAAATGAGTGCAGTCTTATTTCAAATGTTAGAGATAATAACAATAAGTTCTACAAATAGCCTGTGGTAACTCCTTCTGACATTGAACAATGCAGTTGGAAATTCTTTTTTATGGAGAACCAAATACTTCGCATTTCAAGGTAAATCTACTTTGCCTCACTTTTCATATAATATTTTCATATTTTCAAGTTTACAGTTAGTTGGTTGACAGCCAATTAGATTATAAGATTATAAAATCCACTTCCAAATTTGTCTCTAATTCAATTCTTCAAGCATAGCTTCATAACTGTGAAAAAGCCATCCATTCCAAATGCTAGAAATAAAGAAGTATCACGCAACTCTATGGTCTTTGTAAGTGCTAAAAATAAACTTATTTAAATATAATTTTATAATTATTATTAAGGTGGTGTTCAGAGTGCTTACCGTTTCATTAGTCAGGTAATGAATGCATTTCTTCCTTTAGACAATGTCACCCCTCCCTTCACTTTCCCACAGTTTCCCCCACCCAACCCTGCTCGTAACTTGCATAGTTCATTTTCTACATAGTGTATACAAAAGCATTATTGCCTATCTTCACACTTCTTCACTTTCTGCACCCCTTTTTTCCTCCCCCTAAAAAACAAAACACAAAGCAAAACAAAAACCAACACTACCAACAACAACAACTAAAAAACCTGTTTCCATTTCCTGGAATTTATTTTGACAAATAGTATTTTAAATGCTCAGAGAAGTTACACCTTCATGTTCCTCCCTAAGGGTATCCATCTTCCATGTGTGTGAATGTCTAGTGTTAGATATAGGTTATGATGTCCAATATATTTTAGATCTAGCTTCCACATATGAGAAAAAACATCTCTGAGATGTTTGTCTCTGAGCTTGGCTTACCTCAGTTAATATGATTTGTTATAGGTCCTTTCATTTCCCTGCAAATGGCATAATTGTATTCTTTCTAATGAATGAGTAAAATGTATATATATATCAACTCATCCATTGTAGGACATTTCAGCTGTTCCCATAACTTGATACTGTGACTTAGTACAGCAATGAACATGGATACTCAATTGTCTTTATGATATCCTGACTTATAAGGATCTGGGTAGATCCCAAGAGAGGTATGGCTGGGTCATAGGAAAGTTTTATGTTTAGTTTTTAGAGGATACTCAAACTCACCCTCCAGAGAGATTGTACTAGTTTTCATTCCCAACAACAGTACATTAGGGTTCCTTTTCCCCACATCTGCGTCAATATGTGTTGTTTGAATTCTTGATGTTGGCCAATCTAACTAGGGTGAGATGGAATCTCAAAGTTGTTTTGATTTGCATTTCTTTTTTGCAGGGACATTGAGATCTTAACTCGTGTGTCTATTTGCTATTCTTATGCCTTCTTCTTCTGAGAAGTTTTTCTTAAGCTCCTTTCCTCATTTATTGTTTTATTACTTTGGAGGGGGGTGTTAATTTTTTTTAACTCTTTGTGTATTTTGGATATTAGGCCTGTATTGGATGTATTGCTAGTAAAGATCTTCTCCCAGTCTGTTGGCTGTCTTTCTAGTTTAGTAACTATGTCGTTTGTTGTGCTGAAACTTTGTGTTTTAATGTAATCACAAAAATAAACTTTCATTGTGTATGCTCCTGAAGTTTCCTTATGATTTTATCAAAGCCTTATGCTTTATCAAGCGTAGATTCTATAGGTCTTTCAGGTATGAGGATAAGGAGAAAAAAAAATAGTGACTTTTATTCTCTTGTATGTCCTCTTTCATCTATAGCCCAGACCCTTTTCGTCCAATAAACATTCTAATTTGGTTACTACGTTTTGTTCTTATGGTATCTAGATTGCTTTTTTTTTCTCTATATTCTCTCTATATTTTTATTTGTACTTTTGTTTTACCATTTTCTCAGGATTTTAAATTTTAGCTCTCAAACTTCACTATTATTTCTCTTAAAGCAGAAAAAGTGGCAGGCTGTTTTTAGTATCTATTGAGTTCCATGTGTTGGGAGATAATTCCTTCTTCCCTTGTGTTGTGCAGATACAGAAGCCATCTTGTGAGATACAACATGTTTGTTACTAACCTGGTCAGGTCACGAGGGTCAAAGTCAGGTCTCCCACTTTCAGTAATTTGAGTCTTGTCAAAAAGAAATGTGGGCTCTGTTTCTGGTCTTGTGGAGGCTGTGAAAGAGGTTATTTCCCCAAGTCACTGCTTGTGCCATGCTACTTCCTGATGGTTTCACTGGTGCAGGTGTTTCCAACAAAGCTGACTAAAAGAAATCTAAAACATTTGTATCTTCTTCCCTGCTTTGTGCTTTCATTCTCAGTGATGGTTGGATCAGTGATCGTTGGACAACGTTTTCCCATTTTCTTTGCATGAGGGCTCCTTTGACTGACCTTTATCTGAGTGATCATTTCTGAGATTTCTTTGCATTAGAGGTCCATTTTCTTTTTATCTTTTTACACAGAAACAATTTTAACACATGTACCACACAGCCTTTCAAGCAAGATAAAGATTAGCCTGACCTTTCTTCCATCAATTAATCAATATGGTTATGCCACAGTTACCTTTTAACCTTGGTGTTTCTGCACTGAAATGGTAAATCATGATTTGTGAGGCTGCTTCATTTTATGTATGGTTAAGAACAACCTCCTGTCTCTGTGCTTTGATAAAGTGTCAGAGCACAAGACAACATAGGAGGGAAAGGAGGCTTTTATTGTCCTTGTTGAAAATGGCTTTGTAATCTAAGATTGGAGCTTCTAGATGGCTAGGCCTGATGACTGGAATTAATTGCAATGCTGTGTTTGCAGATTCCTGCTGCTGGAAAAGCTGTTTACTTGAGTGCTCTGGGAGTGGACTTCTGGTTAGAAACATGGGTCTGCTACCAGAATGAATGCCCTCTCTCTCCTCCTTCACACTCATCCCTAGGAGAAACCCAGTGTTCCTCACTATACCCTGCACCTCCATTGCCACTTGCTTTCTTTTATGTTTGCTTGTTTTGCTTTGTATTGTGTGTGTGTGTGTGTGTGTGTGTGTGTGTGTGTGTGTGTGTGTTGTGTGTGTGTGTATATCTCACTATGTAGCCCAACTCAGCCTTCAGTCTTCTTGCCTCTACCTCCTCAGTGCTGGAACTACATACCATTCCTGCTTCAGCCTGTCCTACACAAGAAGAATGTAGAAAATATGAGAGTATGAAAGTGTTTCTGTGTGATTGAATCCTTCTTCCCTGAATTCAGTTAACAGCAGAAAGCAACTATTATCTCCTCTGTGAGGTCTTTATACTTAGGAAAATTAACCTACTAGACCTCAATGTGCAAATGTGCTTCATGACATTCATCTCTACTGTTTTATCAAAGAAGAATTCAAGCCCTGAAAATGGGCTTATTTTGACTTAGATTCCACAGATATTTTTGAATGACATAGGTATGAAACCAGTGCAATTTCTTTTGAAAATGCACTTAAATCTTCAATGTTGTTCAAAAAACTACTATTTCCTCAGAATCCAACAATGAAACCTTTTGGAAGCTGTACATTTCCTCAAGGCTTACTTGGCACTGCCAACATCATCTTGTATCTAGACTTATTATCCTAAATTAAATGCAAGTTAAAGGTCTTATACTTAATAGATACATGAACTTTAGCAAGTTATTTAACCTCTCTGTGTCTTAACAGTCTATTCTCAAAAAAAATCACTATCCTACAGACTATCAGGAGGTTGAATGTATTAATAAATAAGAAACACTTCAAATAGTACTGACATAGAGTTAGAACAACATTACTGGTTTGTTCATGTTATTATTTCCATTCCTTTGTATAGACTTCAGTGAGTTTTGGGCATCACTCCCTCCTGAGTTCCTCCAGTTCATTTTGAACATTAACATATAAGAGTTGACTCCTTTTTATATTCAAAGCAAAAGCCAACTACCAATACTCATCATCTTACTCACATTGTGATTCTTTTGGGGGGGGGGGGTTTAATCAATGTGCTGAATGAATTTCATGTTGCTTTCAACTTGTAATTGATGTGAAATGTTTCAACTAAAATTCCAAGCTAAAATACTGTGTCTAAAGTGCATTTTAATATGGATTTTGTGATTCTACTCAATCTTCAAATCTTCTTTTAATAACAGAGTAGTACCTTTCCTTTGAACTTAGTTTGACCGATCATTAAACTATGTTTTTGTAGCCAAGAAATAGTCTTTAGAAACTAAGAGATCACAATCTAAAATCTTTGTTTCATTATATGTGGCAAAGTGGAACTTCCTAATTTAAGGAAAACTCTTTAAACCCAATGTTCCTCAGAAAATAAGGTGCTTCTGATTCAAGTGGAAACTAATTTAGATATGAAATTTGGATTTATCTAGGGTCATGATATGTGTAGGGTTATATTAATTGAAAACTCTTTGTGGAACCAAACATATGTTGGACTAGCTCAATTTTCTGTTTGAGGAATTAAAAAACTTAAGGAATTAGAAAACTCCAAAGGCCAAGACCCACAGCTAATTTAGGGATCTTAAAACTCTGTAATGAGATACTTCTTGAAAAGCTGGCCATTTTTGAACAAGGTCACCTTACCAGATGACTTCTGAGAACAATGAGCTTGAGATGTAAAAATAAAACTTAAGGATTTCTTATGGAGGTTATATGCTATTAATCCATGGTGTTTTGCCAAGAGATATCTCAGAGGCCTCATTAGGAGCTATTCCATTTCAGAAGGATAGTTGATATAAATATTTATGCATTTGGACACTTTTTCTTTGACCCATATAAGTTTCTATTTTGTTTGGATAGTAGTCTTAGAAATGTGATCATTGTATAGAATAGACACAGGAATGCAAAGGGAGGCAATAAAGTTTCCCTTTTTGTCTAATGGAGTTCTGTAAGATTAAAAGCAATGATAATCATTGCTGTAGAGTATGGGAATAGTCTTTCCCATATATCACTGGAGAGAGTATAATTAGTCCTCTAAGGGGGAGAATTGAAAATTCATAGAACTAGAGAAGTATGTAAACATCAGCTCCTAAGTTGTATATCAGTAATTATCCTGAGTTAATTCTCAAGGACACAGAGATATATATGTAAGAGAATACTGTGTCATTCATAAAACATAAACACAAACTTGATGCCACAGAAGTATCTAATAGTGAATTGTTTTAAGCAGGTATTTTCACACAATGGAATTTATGTAGCTGATAGGAATTGATTATATACTTCACAGAACTAATTTAGAAATATGTATTAAATAGTTGCTAATGGATTAAAATAAAATTATAATTCAAATTATAGTACTTTTTGAAGGGAAATTGCAAATAACAGGGTATAAACTGAAGGATATACATTAAAATGTTATTGTTGTTGGTCTTTGAACATTTAATGTGCTTATATCTATTTCCTAAATTTTCCAAAATTACTATTTTTTACACTAAAAAGTTAAGAATGGAAGTCAAGAACAGTGGCTCATGCCTGTAATACTAAACATATACGAGGCTGAGATGAGGAGGACCATGGTTCAAGGCCAGCCTGGGCAAAAAAAAAAAAGAAAGTGCATGATACTCCATGTCAACCAATAAAAGGCCAAATGCTATAGCATGTGCTATCATCACAGCCACGTGGGAAGTGTAAATAAGAGAGTCATGGTCTAGGCCTGCTGGAATATAAATATAAGCCCTATCTGAGAAGTAACGAAAGCAAACAGGACTGGGGACATAGCTCTGGTCATAGAGCACCTGCCTAGCAAATGCAAGGCACTACATTTAAATCCCATTACTACCTAAAACAAAATTAAGAATGGTATGCACTAAAAAACTTAACCTGTAGTATTTTTTCCTTTATATAAGTAGTTGTACAAAGAGTTGCTATTCAACAAAGTTGTTTACAAATATAATACATCATGATCAATGTCATCCATTTCATCATTCTCCTTTATCCCTTCCAACCTTACACCATTCTCTCAAATTTCTTTATTTTGTAAGATATGCATTGAATGGTATAGTTGCATTCTCCTCCCTTTCTCTTTATCTGTCTACTTCCCTCCCCTTCATCCTATATCCCCTCCCCTTTAAAGTACCCATTTCCTCGTGTTTATTTTGTTGGCCTGTGAGACAGCTTTTCCAAGGAATTATACTATTGAATTCTCCCCTGAGTCTACTATATTTTGGTTAATACATTCATGTATACTTGGACACAAAGATAAATTTTTAAGGAATTAATGACATTTGAAAATACAACGATGACATCACACATTTTTAATTCAACAAATAAAAATACTATTTCGTTCCATCTTAGTTTGTCATTATTATTAACTCTTTGAAACATTTTTAATAAAGAGTAAAGAAAGTAGAACTTCATGAATAAAGAAAGGAGATGGAGAGAAGAGAAGAGAGAACCCTGGAATTTACTGCAGCCTTGCTTTGAAGACTGGAAATTGCAAGATGCAAGTCAAAATCCTAGGTCTGTTTGTCTGTAAAAGTCATATTACTCCTGTGAGATTCAAGATTTTTGTTTTCATAAGCTTCAAATTATATTAATATTTATAGGAGTGCTGTGAGAACTACGTAAGTAACACGAGTCAAAGTGCATTTCTAATAGAAGATATGAGACATAGTGAACATGCGATATATACCAGACATGTTTCACATGTACTGTTGCATTTTATTCTAAAAACAGTACTATGACATTGTCATTTTGAAGATAAGGAAATTGGGTTATAAAAATTTTTAATCAGATAGACAAAAGCCCGAGGGATGGCAAGGGGCATATGGGAATGAAATATCCACAAGAAGATAGTTCTATGCTAGATCATAGCAAATCAATTTCTCATCTCCCTATTCATAAAAAAGAAAAGGTAAATCATTTTGACTCAAATTATATCCTGAATAAAAGCTGGGATGTTTGGATTCTCCGTAAAACTCATGTCATTCTACAAGAGTCATGAAAGCATTCAGTTCTAGAGAAAAGGTGGTGATGTATCCTCCTCCATATATGTCTTTTTTTTTTCTTTTTTCTTTTTGGCAGTCGTGGGGCTTGAACTCTGGGTTTGGGAGCTGTCCCTCAGCTCTTCGGCTCAAGGTGAGTGCTCTACCGCTTGAGCCACAGCGCCACTCCAGTTTTCTAGAGGTTAATTGGAGATAAGAGTCTCACTGACTTTTCTGCCTGGGTTGGCTTTGAACCATGATCTTCAGATCTCAGCCTCCTCAGCAGCTAGGATTATAGGCATGAGCCACCGGGGCCTGGCCTCATATATGTCTTCTTATATAGCATTTTCTTTCTGAGGTTAATTTTTATATTTTGCTAACATAAAATATAAATATAATCTGGTCCTTATACCCTCTTACTAATATATTTCTTGTGAAACACTCTAATCTAACAAAGTAGGATAATTTTCTGATTTTTCCATGCATGCTTTTTGTTTTGACTCAGCCTGTACTGAATAGAATACTATTTGTCCCTATCTGCTTTGAAGTAATTACATTTTTAGATACAGATTCTTTTATTCCAAAACAATATGATTTAAATGCTACTGTATAGTATAAAAACTATATTAAATAATTTTGTATACCATACTGGAAATTTGCTTGGAGTGTAGATTTTAGGTGCTCTGATCACAAAAAAGTAAGGTGGTGAATATGCTAATTTGCTTGACTGCAGTAAATATTTCAATATATTCAAGACATCATATTGTTCACCTTAAGTATAATAAAACTATAAATTAAAAAGAAAGCATCTGGAAGTTTTCATTTTTTACTTGATGGAAGATAGTAATGTATATAGAAATAATCAAAGAGAAAGCAAAAAGCTTTCTTTATTTTAAAAAGAAGCTTTCCCATATGAGGAAAAAGTAGTTCAGTGAAACTTCACTCACTATGAGCAGAAGCCTGTTGCCACTGTCAATGTTTTTTTCCACTAATCACTGAGAACAGATTTTCTAAGTTGAGCATCAGGGAGTGCTACAAAATAACTTAAATCACAAAACTTCATAAATGACAATATTAAGTCTTGAAATAATAGGCAAATCACTGATAACAAGCCTTTTGTTCCCTTTGAAAGTGGTCAGAAATGATCACTAAATTCTTGCCAAGTCGACTATCAGCAGGTTCATGTGAGATCATTGAAAACATGAAAATGATGCTCAAAAAGGTACCTGATGAGATTTTGCTTTTTCCTAAGAGACTCTATATAGCATTCTGCCACAACATTTTAAAAACCATTTTCCAAAATTGGGCACCTTCATTATCATGCATTATATCTGCACTCTCCACTCAGGTTGCTTTGAAAAAGAATGCCACCCAGTTGTGGGTTGTTTTGTTTTGTGCTTTTTTTTTTTTTTTTCATTAAAAGCACCTTCTCTCACACTTGATCTCTCCCTTTGTGACAGTCATTTTATTTCCCAGCAACACATCTCTTTATCTCTCTTTGAATAAATATGAGAGGCTGACTGCATGACCTAGCTTCAGTGGCCACCTCAACTGGCACCAAAATAGTCACAGAATCCTTGGTTTCAGTTATTACCATGCAGCACAATGCAGAGACACTGGAGAGTAAAAAGCTGATGTTGTTTGTTTACATACTTATTAAGGGCAATTATTTTGTAGAGGGTAGGTTGCATTTATCAGTACTGAAAGGAATGAAATTACTTATGAGTCTTTGTAGTGTAACTTCTAGACTGGAAGTGATAACTAAATAATACCTAAATGATACTAAGGGTCAAGATCAGACCATGACCTTTTAGAACAAAACAGGAACTGATGTGTAAATATTGCATATCAAGGTAAACTAACTGTAACTAAAAATGTAATTTGTGTTGATGTAGACTATTTTTTAATTTATATTGATCCTGTGAAAAGATATATATATATGTACATATATATATATATACTTCTATATTATCTAGCCTAGAGCAAGAATTTAAAGTAGAATAAATATATATGGAAATCTTTGTATATACAATACCCCATTCATGTATATTATATGTTTCATATAGTAAATGAAAACATCACATATACTACTACATGCCATAAAATATGCATTGTAAACTAGTACAATAAGGTCAATATATTTAGAAATAAATTTGAAAAAGTTACTAGGGTTGTATTAATACACAAATAATTAGAAGTTGTATTTCTGTTCCAACTCATTTTAGAACGAAAGCTACAATGCATTCCTTACCTGCTATGTCATCTAGGCAAAAGAACAATAATAACATAAAGCAAAAAAACTAAGATTACTAATATATGGAGACAATTCATCTACTTATGTCAGTACTAGCAGGCTCTATGGGAGTTACTGTGTTCTCTACAGCAGTTGATTCATAATTAATCAAGAAAAGTTTAAATTATCCACCTTATATAAATACATCTGGGTACTCAAAAGAATGTCTACTACAACTTATGATCATTTCTATGAAAATATTAATGCAAAACACGGCAAGTTGCCAATTTCACCTGGAAAATCCATTAATATGGAACACCTCATTTTTCAAAGATGTGTCATTGTACTTATGTTATTTTACATATTTAAGATAAGTCAGGGGAATTCTGAGAGGCTAAAAGTAATGATTCATCTATGAAATTCTTGAGAAGTACAGTTTCAGGTTTTCAAATTAGGAAAGTAAAATCATACGAGTTCCCCCTGACAGTGGATGAAGGGAGCACTTGGGTGTCATTTATATGCCTCTGAATTGCTGGGGTCAATCTGATCTTCCCTTTGGGAGAGTGCTGAGGCAGGAGCCCTCCATCCTTCGTACAAAGCTGAGAACAGGTGGCTAGCTTCATACCCCAAACACAGTAAACTGCTCCCCACCATGCCACAGAGATGCAGTCATACTTCATCCCTTCCACAGATGTCCAGGCCAGAGGGGTTAGTAGAAAGAAAACCAGAGACCTTGGGAACAAGTCTGACATTATCCACTAATTATTATAAGAAAGGTACAATTCTATGTTGAGTTTCTTAATTCACATAGGAATAAGAAAATGGATCATATATTAGTCTACATATTCCAAAGTGGGAAAGGGAAAAATAAGTGACTAAAAATTATATATCAAGGATCTACTATAATAAAAGTTATATCATTTTTTGGTGGCACAAAGGCTTGAATTCAGGGCTTTGTATTGCTAGGAAAGTGACAGGTGATATGAGGGAACAATGGCCATGAGGTCAGAGGAAACGGGTTGTAACGATGGGTCTAACATGTGAAAACAGTGATGCAAAGGCACAATGGTGATGGATATAAGGTAACACAGTGGGTCTTTGATGTCACAATGCAATGTGAGATCACAATGGTCATGACGTTTCAATGGGAACATGAGGTCACAATTGGCATGTGATAACACAATGGCAATGTGAAGGCACAAGGGTCATGAGGTCACCTATGGAATATAGTGTCACATGGGTCTTTGATGTCATAAAGGTAATGTGAGATCACAATGGCCTTGAGGTCACAATGAGACTATGGTGTCACAATGAATCTGTGATGTCACAGTGGCATATGGGAATACAATGTTCACAATAAGGAGATCACAATAAGGATGTGAGATCATAATGGGTATATGAGGTCACAAGGGTGCAGTGATTTCACAATGATGAGGTAAGGGTACAATGATCATGAGCTTACAAAGGAGTATGGTCTGAGATATAACATTGAGTCTGAGATATCACAATGGCCATGTGAGGGCCCAATGGCCATGAGATCACAAAGAAAATGTGACATCACAATGAGTCTGTGATGTAAGAATGCCAATGTAAGATCACAAGGAAAAATGAGGTCACAAAGGGGGATATAAGTCACAATGGGTCTGTGATGTTACAATAGCAATATGAAGACACAGTGGTCATGAGGTTACAAAGAGGATGTTAGGTTTCAATGGGTATATGAGATCACAATGGATCTGTGATATTATAATGCAATGTAAGATCACAATGGTCATGAAGGAAAAAGAGGAATATGAGCTCACAATAAGACTATAATATCACAATGGCAATGGGAGGGTGGAGTAGTTATAAGGTCACAAAGGAAATATGACTTTACAATGGATGTGTGATGTCACAATGGCAATATGGAGGCACAATAATCATGAGATCAAAATGGGGATATGAGGTCACAATGACTATATGAGGTCACATTAAGTCTATGATGTCACAATACAATGTGAGATCACAATGGCCATTAGGTAACAATGGAGCTATGAGGACACAATGGGTCTGTGACATCACAATGACAATGTTAGAACAAAAGGGTCATGAGGACACAGGGGAATTTTACCTCACAACAGGCCTATGATGTCACAATGCTAATGCGAGATAACAAGAGTCGTAAGGTCAAAATGGGAATGAGTTCACAATCAGTCTGTAATTTCATAATGACGTATGAGAATACAATGATCACAATTAGGGTGTGAGTATATGATGGGTATATGAGATCATAATGGTTCTGATATGGTGAGGTGAGGGCACAATGATTGAGATCACAATGGGTATGTGAGGTCACAATGGGTCTGTGATATCACAATGCAATGTGAGATCACAATGCTCATGAGGCCACGAGGGAGACTATGAGGACACAATGGGTATGTGATATCATAATGACAATATGGATCGTAATGGTCTTGTGATCACAACGAGAACATGATATCACAATGGGTCTGAAATGTCACCATGGTGATATGAGAACAAATCATGAGACCACAAAGGAAAGGTGATGTCACATGCAATGTGAGATCATAATCATCATAAGGTCACAAAGGGAATATGACATCACTCTGGGTTTGTGATATCACAGTAGCAATGTGAGATGGCAATGGTGTTATAGTCACAACAGGAATATGATATCACAATAGGTCTGTGGTGTCACCATGGCAACATTAATATACAATGGTTATGATGTCACAAAAAGAATATAACGTCAAATGTGTCCGTATGTCTCAATGGCCATATGGAGAATAATGGCCATGAGGTCACAAAGAAAAGGTAATGTTACAATGGTTCTGTGATGTCAGAATGCTAATGTGAGAACACGATCATGAGCTTACTAAGGGCATATTTTTCTCAATGGGTCTGTGTTGTCACATTGTAATGTGAGGGTACTATGGTCTTGAGTTCACAAAGGGAATATATCTTCACAATGGGTCTGAGATGCCACAATGCCTATTTCATGGTACAATGGTCATGAGTTTATAATAAGGGAGGGCACAATGGTCATAAGGGAACAAAGGAAATATGACAACATAATGGGTTTGTGATATCAATAACGATGATGTAAGAACAAAATTTCCATGAACTCAGAAAGGAAATGTTACATCACAATGGATCTGTGATGTCACAGAGGCAATGTGAGATCACAAGGATCCTGAGGTCACTATAGAGATATGATGTCATGATGGCAATGTAAGGACACTGTGGTCATGAGGTAAAAATGGGATCATGTCATAATGGGTCTGTGATGTCGCAATTGTGATGTGAGTCACATTGGTCATGAGGTCACAAAGGAAATGTGAAATCACAATGGGTCTGCAATGTCACAGTGTCAATGTGAAATCACAGGTCACTGTGGGGATATGTTGCAATAGGTCTGTGATAACACAACGACAAATGTGAGGTCACAATAGTCAGGATGTTAAAATAAAGATCTTAGGTCACAGTGGGTATACGAGGTCACAATGGGTCTGCAATGTCACTATGCAATGTGATATCATAATTGTTATGATATCAGTATGGGGGTTTGATTTCACAGTGGGTCTGTAATGTCACAATGGCAATGTGTGATCCCAATGGTCATGAGTTCATCATGAGATAATGAGATCTCAATGGTTCTGTGATATCACAATTGCCTGAGACCAAACAATGACCATGAGGTCACAATGAGGATGTTAGCTCACAATGGGTAGATGAGTCACAATGGGTCTGTGATGTCATAATGTGAGTTCACAATTGTCATGTCACTATGGAGATTTGATGTCACAATGTGTCTGTGATATCACAATGGCAAAGTGCAATCACAATGACAATGTGTTATCACAATGATCATGGGGGAGTCACAATGGGATTATGAGATCACAGTGGGTCTGAGATTTCACAATGACAGCATGAGGGCATCATGATCATGATGTCACAATGGTCACAAGGTCACAATGGGGATATGAGGTCAAAATAGATTTGTGATGTTACAACAGAAATGTGGGATACCAATGATCTTGAGGACATGAAAGGAATCTTGTCACAATGTATCTGTGATGTCACAATTGCAATATAAGAGAGGTTTCAAAGTCACAATGGAGATATGATGTCCCAATGGGTCTGTGATATCACAGTGGGTGATCTAAGGGCAGAATGAGCATGATGTCACAATGCAAAAGTGATGTTACAAAAGAGATAGGAGGTCCCAAAGGATCTGTGATGTAACAATGGTAATGTGAAATCAAAATTGTCATGAGATCATATTGGGAATATAAGGTTACAATGGGAATGTGATGTCACAATGGTGATATAAAGGCTCAATGGTTATGTGGTCTTAAAGGAAACATGACATCTCATTGGGTCTGAAATGTCATAATATCAGAGCGGCGGCACAATTGTCAGAGGTCACAATGAGGTTGTGAGGTCACAATGGGTATATGAGGTTACACTGGATCTATGATATCACAATACAATGTGAGATCACATGGTTATGAGGTCACAGTGGGTATAGGAGATCAAATGGGTCTGTGATAACACAAGGTCGATGTGAGGATACATTGGGTCATACAAAGGAAATGTGACATCTGTGATGCCATAATGCAATATAATGATGTGAGGGCACAATGTTCATGAGGCCAGGAGTTCACAAAGGCAATATGATGTCACAATAGACCTGAAGTTTCACAATGGTGATTTGAGGGCACAATCATAATATGACAATGGGAATATAGGATCACAATGGGTCTGTTATATCTCAGTGGCAATTTGAGATTACAGTGGCAATGTGAGATTACGATGGCCTTGAGTCTACAAAGTAAATATGACATCACAATGGATCTATGAAGTCACAATAGCAATGTGAGAATCCCAAGATCCTGAAGTCACAATGGGAATATGATGTCACAGAGGGTATGTGATGTCAAAATGGCAGTATGAGTGTACATGACCATGCGGTCTCAAAGATAATATGGTATCATGTGGGTCTGTGATGATGCAATGGTCATGAGGAAATGTGATGTCTTAATGTGTCTGTGATATCACAATGCAATGTGAGATCATAATGGTAATGGAGTCCCACTGGGGTTATGAGATCAAAATAGATCTGTTATGTCACAACGGCAATGTGAGAGCCATAACCCACACCTGACATAAAATTATGATGGTTCTCAGGTACTTCACATGGTGTTTTATATTTATTATTTTATCTTCAAGTAACTTTCTTGAATAGGTAGTACTATATTCTCCTTACAAAGCCTTACACAGAGAGGTTAGAAACGGCCCAAGATCAAACAGCTTTCAAATTGAAAATAATCAAGATTAATTATGGCAATCTAGTTATGACAAATGCAAAGACAGTCTTAGGGGAATTAGTAAGTGCTAACAGAAAGATAGAATTATGTTATTCAAGCTTCTGTGTTGATCTCTTTCACACCTCAATGCAAAAACCATTAGAATTGGAAGGACTCTTAGACAGAAATAAGTTATCTTAACCCAGGAGGGGTTCGAAGCTTTCCTGATAGTATAATGAGTATTTGGCCCACTAAAATGTATGTGTACTTGATTCTAGTAATTTATAGTAGCTATGTTCTATAAACACCTTCACATGAACATGAGGCTGCTCATAGTAAAGGAGATACAGAAATGTAGGGTTTGGTTCCTGTGAGATATATAACATTGTTTTATGTGTTTCTATATGAAGATACTTTTTTTTTAATCAGTCATGAACTCTGGGCCTGGGCATTGTCCCTGAGCTCTTCAGCTCAAGGTGAGAGCTCTATCATTTGAGCCACAGCACCACTTCTGATTTTCTGGTGGTTAACTGGAGATAAGAGGCTCATATACTTTCCTGCCAGGGCTGGCTTTGAACTGAAATCTTCAGATCTCAGCCTCCTGAGTAGCTAGGATTACAGGCAGGAGCCACCAGCACCCAGCTGATACTTTTATACTGATTTATTTACATAAGACTCACAACAGATAACATCGTAACTCAGCTCTGAACAAAGCTTCTTATTATGTATATATAAAACATAAAATATAGCATATAGCTTTCTGTGCTTAGGAATTCCAGAAAACACTTGAGTACTACACTTGGGGGTCATTTCTAACAGTAAAATTACAACAAAAAACTATAAAGAAAAACTGAAAAACTGAAACTAAATAGAATGAACAGTATATAGATGTAAAGTATGTAAGCTAACACAAGAAAGTAGAGTGAATTTGCTTACACACAGCTAAGAACAGTGCACTAGCCAATTCGAATATTTCACTACTTTGTGCAGACCAGTGAAGGACAACAAAATACAGGTATACTGCAGTAAGCAAATCTGCATATATGTAATCTATAAGTACTGAGGATCGTGTGTGTGTGCGCGGGTGTGTTTGTGCACGTGTGTAAGGTTTTCATTGCCAAGAAAAGACAAAGAGAACATCAACAAAATTTGTAAAGCAAATTGCTTCTGAACACATCTTAGTAAATTGACTTACAAAATTAAACAGAAACATTGAAGTTGTTTCTTTTGGAAACTTCAAAGGATGCCTGCTGTTTGCTTGTTAGTGCATCAAACCTGCAAAATCACAAACATTTTCTTCTGTAAATTTTATGCTTTCAATGATACTTGCTCCAAGAGTACAAATAACCTCCAGTAGTGGCATTTTTACTTAGAGAAACTGAGTCATGTTTTCATTAAGAGTTCAGTTAGGTTATAGTAGAAAGCAGAAAGAATGAAAACCTTTACCCAATTTTCTCTAAATAATGCCTTATTCTAAGTGCTAGCTGCTACATTTTTCAATTCAAACAAGTTCACCACTAAGTCCCAGAAACCTTATCCTGAGCACCTACTGACAAAAAATAATGTAGATTAACCCCCAAAAATCAATGGCTTTTCTGTATGCCAACAATGAGAAAAGTGTGGCTGAAATTAGGAAAGCAACTCCATTTGTAATAGCCCCACAAAAAATAAAATACCTAGGAATTAACTAAAGAAGTGAAGGACCTCTATGATGAAAACTTTAAAATCTTGAAAAAGGAAATCAACACAGAACTTAAAAAATGGCAAAACCTCCCATGCTCCTCGATTGGAAAGATTAACATCGTGAAAATGGCAATACTTCCCAAGGCTATCTACAAATTCAACGCAATACCTATCAAAATTCCACCCTCATTCTTCAAGGAAATAGAAGAGGCAATCCAAAAATTCATATGGAACAATAAAAGACCCCGAATAGCAAAAACGCTCCTCAACGGAAAGAACACTGCTGGAGGAATATCAATACCAAATTTCAAACTCTACTATAAAGCCATAGTAATCAAAACAGCTTGGTATTGGCATAAGAACAGACCTCAGGACCAATGGAATAGAATTGAAAACCCAGAAATGAACCTACAGACCTATAGCCATCTAATCTTCGATAAGGGAGCTAAAACAATAGAATGGAAGACAGACAGCCTCTTCAGTAAATGGTGCTGGCAAAACTGGTTAACTACATGTAGAAAACTAAAGCTAGATCCTTATATATCACCCTGCACCAGAATCAACTCCAAATGGATCAAAGACCTTGAACTCAAAGCAGACACTCTGAAAACATTACAGGATGGAATAGGAGAAACCCTGGGTCTCCTTGGCTCAGGCCGAAATTTTCTGAATAGAGACCCGGAAACACAACAAATCAAAGAAAGGCTGGACAAATGGGATTGTATCAGGTTGCAGAGCTTCTGCAGGGCAAATGACATAGCTAGCAAGATCAATAGAAAGCCCACGGACTGGGAGAAGATCTTTACTAGCCATACAACGGACAAGGGTCTCATATCTAAAATATACTTGGAACTCAAAAAATTAAACCACCCAACAACAAATCCTCAAAGAAACAACTGCCCAATAAGTAAGTGGGCGAAAGACTTAAAGAGAAGCTTCTCTGAAGAAGAAAGAAGGATGGCCAATAGACACATGAAGAAATGTTCAACATCCCTAGCCATAAAAGAAATGCAAATCAAAACAACATTGAGATATCACCTCACTCCAGTTAGAACAGCAAAAATCAAGAACTCTAACAACAACAGATGCTGGAGGGGATGTGGACAGAAAGGAACCTTACTTCATTGTTGGTGGGAATGTAA
Source organism: Dipodomys spectabilis (assembly GCF_019054845.1). Lineage (NCBI taxonomy): Eukaryota > Metazoa > Chordata > Mammalia > Rodentia > Heteromyidae > Dipodomys > Dipodomys spectabilis. Next base: position 15,477,999 of record NW_024870758.1, on the reverse strand, counting down.
ACTTGTTCAACCACTTTGGAAAGCAGTATGGAGGTTCCTCAAAAGACTCCACATAGAGCTCCCCAATGACCCAGCAATCCCACTTTTGGGCATTTACCCAAATGATCACAAACAAGGCCACACTAAAGCTACCAGCACAACTATGTTTATTGCAGCATTATTTACCATAGCTAAGACATGGAACCAACCCAGATGCCCCTCAGTAGATGAATGGATCAAGAAGATGTGGTACATATACACAATGGAATTCTATGCCTCCATCAGAAAGAATGACATTGCCCCATTTGTTAGGAAATGGAAAGGCTTGGAAAAAATTATATTAAGTGAAGTAAGCCAGGCCCAAAGAAACATAGGTCCCATGGTTTCCCTTATTTGCAATATCTAGTATAGGTATGAGTCAAGCGGAAAAAGTTAGAGAATGTGATGTTAGGAAAACGAACCCTCAAATATGTATTTTAATGTTTTTGTTTCTTTCATGCATGTGTTTCTAACGCATTTATAAGATTATTTCTTTGTTGCTTTGTATGTCCCTCCCCCACAGTGTAACCCCCGCTTTCACTATATTTGATGTCAGTATAACATGTGGAGGAGATGGGGACAAACAAGTCGTTTAAGGATTCAGGTGGACCTGTTGCAACAATGAGAAGTACAAAAAGTCATGTCAAAACCAGCTTTACAATGTCGGTGGGGGGGGGGAAGGGGGAGTATGATTGGGTGGGAGGGAGGGGGGAGGCTGGGAAGGGAGGTGAAGGGTAAACAAAGGAGGAGGCTGCAATGCTTGGTAAGAAATGTATACATTATCCTGCCCATGTAATTGTAACCCCTCTGTACAGTATGTTCTCAAATAAAATAAAATTAAATTAAAAAAAAAAATAATGTAGAATGGAAAGATGAACATGCAACCGAAGATCCTTAATCTTAATAGAGGAATAAAATGCAAACATAGGTAAAAAGATTTTTAAAATTTTTCTCTCCTTCTCCCTACCTGACTATAAATTTGTATATCTATATTTCTTTTTTTCTTTTTTGGGGGGGTCTGGTCGTGGGGTCTGAACTTTGGGCCTGGGCGCTGTCCCTCAGCTCTTCAGCTCAAAGTTAGCGCTCTACCACTTGAGCCACAGCGCCACTTCCGGCTTTTTTTTCTTTTTGCTTATGTGGTGCTAAGGAATCAAACCCAGGGCCTCATGCATGCAAGGCAAGCACTCTACCACTGAGCCACCTTCTCAGCCCCGATTGTATCTCTATATTTCTTTGCCTCTTTCTGTTTCTGTCTCTATCTCCATCTCTGTCTCTGTCTCTCTCTCTCGCTCTCTCTCTCTCTCTCTCTCTCACACACACACACACACACACACACACACACACACAAACACACACACGTGCATACACACACATATTCACATAACACAAAGAAATTCTCTGTGGCTAGCTTTATCTCTGAAATTCTATTTCTCCTCCCATCCTAGCAACCTCTGGAAAGTTTTTCTTATCCCTTTATTTCTCCAATTCTGACTATTGTAGTTTATACATCTTCTTTTGTAAATATTTTTATTATTTACCTGCTTTGATAAATATTTTTAAATTTGCCTCAAACCAAATACAGAATAGCAAGGTCAGGAGGAAAGGGCAAAGCAAGTTTCTCTTGAATCTTGAAATATCTCAGGGGCCTGATGTAATTTACTAGTGTAACTTAACAATTGGCACAATAACTGTAGGAAAAAGTCAACAAATATTTCAATTGAGTAAGCAAATAAAGATGAACAGATTGCACAGAATGATTGTTCACAAGACAAAAATGTGAATTTTAGAGACCAAGTATTCCAGTCAGATATAATTTGGCTAAAATTGCAATATTAGATTTTGATATCTCACCAATTTTGATTGATGTGAACTCAAATGCATCTACTCAACACATATCCAGTAAATATTAATTGAACAACTTGTCTGGGCAGTCTATGTTAACATCAGGATACAGCCATAAACATAACAGGTGTCAGGACCCCTTGTTAAAATGTTGGATAAGAAATGTACTCATTACCTTGCTCATGTAACTCTAACCCTCTTTACAGTATTTCCATAATAAAAAACTTATTTAAAAATAAATTAAATAAAATAAAATGCAGAGATATACATGAAAATAGGTTTTAATGAATAAGTTCTATTTCAGACCATAATCTTTGGTTACCCAAGACAGATCTTGGTAAAAATCATCAAGAAATAAAGCATCATGAAATAAAGTTATTTCACATTGGATGTCTCTCAATTCTATCTTTAAGATACTATGAAATGCCAGCAGAATGAATGTAGGAACACACCACCTGAGAAATATTCTGTGTCATTCTTTTAGCCTGAGCACTGTTTATCTTGAAAACCTACCACTGCAGCTGGCCTTGCTCCAACACAAGCAAGCCAATGATTCATGAGGCTTTTCTCTTTGGGGATCAGTTTTGAGCAGCAATGGCAAATAGGCTGTCCCAATGAAAACATGTCTTAAGGAAAGAAAATTCCATATTTTTCGTCTAGCAGACAGAAGACTTATAAATACTGGAGTTAAGAAATTCCTCTAGTCAACTGGCATTGCCCCAGGTTTCTTATAAACAAGAGAGTTGAGATGGAAAGCACAGACCTGCTCTTTTCAACTAAGAAAGTATGCTAAATCTAGATTTGAATGAATACTTAAAGTTAATCTGGGAGAGGAAAAGAAAAAGAAGCCCTAAGGAGATTGATGTAAATTGAGACAAATAATGATCCCAGCTTCACTTGTTATCCACAAGGCTTTTACAACTCCTCTGCCTTCCTTCTGCCCTCTTTATTCAAACTCAGCTGATTGCTGATAAGTAGGGTAAGATTCAATATTGGGCTGCCAAGACTCAATCTTTAAAAACTTAAGAATTTTGATAGATTAAAATCTTTTTCAAAGCAATGATATCAAATGTCACAAATAAAGCATTAGACACACTTGCATATAATAAAGTGGAAAATACACTGCATTACCTCTCCCACTGCATCAACTATCAGTCTAAACAATTTCATTTTAAGACATGGTATTGACTCAAACCTCTCTTGTAACAAGACAATAAATAAACAAAATGCTATGAATATATATATATATATATATATATATATATGTATCTTGATGCTTGGTTGCCTTTTTAAATTTCATTTTATTATAAAGAGGCTGTACAGAGGGGTTACAGTTATATGAGTTAGGTAATGAGTACATTTCTTGCCAAGCATTGTTACCTCCTCCTTTGTTGTTTTCTCACTATCCCTTCCCTTCCCCACCTTCTTCACCCCTCCCCACTGCCAAGAAGTTGTAAAGTTCATTTCCAATATAGTGTCTTGTGGGTATCAATTTGTTGCAATGGGACATCCTATGTCCTTGTTTCAGAATTTTGTTATTTCCCTTCCCCTCCTCAAATTAGACAAATGTATATATGAGATGCAGGGTAGAAAATCAAGTACAGTGACAACAGGGGGACGAACATATAAAGGAAACACAAAATAATCACATAGTACATTAAACAGCAACAAAGAAGACCTCTTGTGTCCATATCTTGGGGTTCATTTTGCTTAGCATCATCTTATATGGTCATATATAAATAGCTATTGAGCTTTTCTGCTCATCTGATAAAATCATCCTACACGTATAGTAATTATTGCAAGTGAGAAAAACAATGGGACCTATATTTCTTTGGGTCTAGCTTACTTCACTTAATATGATTTTTTCCAGTCTTTCCATTCTCTAATAAATGGGGCAATGTCATTCTTTCTGATGGAGGCATGGAATTCCATTGTATACATATACTACATTTTCTTGATCCTTCATCTACTGAGAGACATCTGGGTTAGTTCCATATCTTAGTTAAGGTAAATAATGCTTCAATAAACATAGTTGTACTTGTAGCTTTAGTATGGCCTTGTATGTGTTCATTTCGGTAAATGTCCAGAAGTGGGATTGCTTGGTCATAGGGGAGCTCTACGTGTAGCCTTTTGAGGAACCTCCATACTTCTCTCCAGAGTGGATAAACAAGTTTACACTCCCACCAACAGCGCAGTAAGGCTCCCTTTTGGCCACATCCCCTCCAGCATATGTTATTAGATTTCTTGATTATAGCCATTCTAACCGGGTGAGGTGGAATCTCAATGTTGTTTTGATTTACATTTATTTTACGGTCAGAGAAGTTGAACATTTCTTTATGTGTCTATTCATCATTCTTATTTCCTCTTCAGAGAAGTCTCTCTTTAAGTCTTTAGCCCATTTATTAATCGGGCAGTTGTTTCTTTGAGGATTTGTTGTTGGGGATTTAATTTTTTGAGTTCTAAGTATATTTTAGATATGAGACCCTGGTCCGTTGTACGGCTAGTGAAGATCTTTTCCATGGAGTTTCTGTTGATCTTACTAGCTATGTCCTTTGCCAGGCAGAAACTTTGCAGTTTAATGCAATCCCATTTGCACTCCACTCCCAAGTTACTCAAGCTCATTCAAAACTTTGACAAAGTAGCAGGTTATAAAATTAACCCTCAAAAATCAATGGCTAGGTATTTTATTTTTTGTGGGGCTATTACAAATGGAGTTGCTTTCCTAATGTCAGCCACACTTTTCTCATTGTTGGCATACAGAAAAGCCATTGATTTTTGGGGGTTAATTTTATAACCTGCTACTTTGCCAAAGTTTTGAATCAGCTTGACTAATTTGGGAGTGGAGTCTATGGGATTCTTTAAATACAAGATCATGTCATCTGCAAAGAGGTAGAGTTTTATTTCTTCTTTCCTTATTTGGATCCCCTTTATGTCTGCATCTTGTCTTATTGCTGTAGCTAGGCATTCTAATACTAGGTTGAAGAGAAGTGGAGAGAGTGGGCATCCTTGTCTTGTTCCTGAGTTAAGAGGAAATGGCTTTAGTTTTTCACCATTGAGTATAATGCTGGCTGTAGGTTTGTCATATACAGCCTTTATTGTATTGAGGAATGTTCCATGGATTCGTAATTTTTCCAAAACCTTCATCATAAAGGGGTGTTGGATCTTGTCGAATGCTTTTTCTGCGTCTATTGAGATAACCATGTGGTTCTTATTCTTGCTCCTGTTGATGTGATGAATAATATTAATTGATTTGCGTATATTGAACCAGCTTTGCATCCCTGAAATGAATCCTGTTTGATCGTGGTGTATGATTTTTTGGATGAATTGTTGAAGTCGATTGGCCAAAATTTTGTTGAGAAGTTTTACATCAATGTTCGTCAAAGAAATGGGTCTATAAGCTTCTGCAGGGCAAATGACATAGTTAGCAAGATCAATAGAAAGCCCACAGATTGGGAGAAGATCTTTACTAGCCATACAACGGACAAGGGTCTCATATCTAAAATATGCTTGGAACTCAAAAAATTAAACCCCCCAACAACAAATCCCCAAAGAAACAACTGCCCAATAAATAAGTGGGCAAAAGGCTTAAAAGAGAAACTTCTTGGAAGAAGAAAGAAGGATGGCCAATAGACACATGAAGAAATGTTCAACATCCCTAGCCATAAAAGAAATGCAAATCAAAACAACATTGAGATATCACCTCACTCCAGTTAGAACAGCAAAAATCAAGAACTCTAACAACAACAGATGCTGGAGGGGATGTGGACAGAAAGGAACCTTACTTCATTGTTGGTGGGAATGTAAACTTGTTCAACCACTTTGGAAAGCAGTATGGAGGTTCCTCAAAAGACTTCACATAGAACTCCACTATGACCCAGCAATCCCACTTTTGGGCATTTACCCAAATGTTTACAAACAAGACCACACTAAAGCTACCAGCACAACTATGTTTATTGCAGCATTATTTACCATAGCTAAGATATGGAACCAACCCAGATGCCCCTCAGTAGATGAATGGATCAAGAAGATGTGGTATATATACACAATGGAATTCTATGCCTCCATCAGAAAGAATGACATTGCCCCATTTGTTAGGAAATGGAAAGGCTTGGAAAAAATTATATTAAGTGAAGTAAGCCAGGCCCAAAGAAACATTGGTCCCATGGTTTCCCTTATTTGCAATATCTAGTATAGGTATGAGTCAAGCGGAAAAGGTCAGATAATATGATGTTAGGAAAACGAACCCTTAAATATGTATTTTAAGGTTTTTTTTCTTTCATGCATGTGTTTCTAACGCATTTATAAGATTATTTCTTTGTTGCTTTGTATGTCCCTCCCCCACAGTGTAACCCCCGCTTTCACTATATTTGATGTCAGTATAACTCGTGGAGGAGATGGGGACAAACAAGTCGTTTAAGGATTCAGGTGGACCTGTTGCAACAATGAGAAGTACAAAATATCATGTCCAAGACGAGCTTTACAATGTCGGTGTGGGGAAGGGGCGAGGGGGGGAAGGATTGGGGGGGGGGGAGGGGGGAGGCTGGGAAGGGAGGTGAAGGGTAAATAAAGGAGGAGGCTGCAATGCTTGGTAAGAAATGTATGCATTATCCTGCCCATGTAATTGTAACCCCTCTGTACAGTATGTTCTCAAATAAAATAAAATTAAATTAAAAAAAAATCAATGGCTTTCTTGTATGCCAAGAATGAGAAGAGTGTAGCTGAAATCAGGAAAACAACTGCTTTTGTAATAGCCCAACAAAAAATAAAATACCTAGGAATTAAGTAAAGAATTGAAGGACATCTATGATGAAAACTTTAAAAACCTGAAAAGGAAATTAACACAGAGCTTAGGAAGTGGAAAATCTTCCCATGCTCCTGATTGGGAGGATTAACACAATAAAAATGGCAATACTGCCAAAGGTGATCTACCAATTCATGTAATACCCATAAATATATGAACTTCATTCTTCAATGAAATAGAAGAATCAATCCAAAACTTCATATGGAACAATAAAAGACCCCAAATAGCAAAAACAATCCTTAGCAGAAAGAACAGTACTGGAAGAATATCAATACAAAACTTCAAACTCTACTACAAAGCTGTAATAATCAAAACAGCTTGGTACTGGCACAAGAACAGACCTGAGGACCAAAGGAATAGAACTGAAGACCCAGAAATGAACCCACAGACTTATAGCCACCTAATCATTGATAAGGGAGCTAAAAAAATAGAATGGAGGAAAGACAGCCTCTTCAATAAATGGTGCTGGCAAAATTGGTTAAACACCTATAGAAAACTAAAATTAGATCCTTATATATCACCCTGAATCAGAATCAATTTCAAACGGATCAAAGACCTTGAAGTAAAAGCAGATACCCTGAAAACATTACAGGAAGGAATAGGAACAACTTTAGGGCTCCTTGGCACTGGTCAAAATTTTCTAAATAAAGACCCGGAAACACAGCAAATCAAAGAAAGGTTGGCTGCCTTTTGATATAAGAATGTTTTAAGGGTTGGGTGCTGGTGGCTCATGCCTGTAGTCCTAGCTACTCAGGAGTCTAAGATCTGAGGATCATGGTTCAAAGCCAGCCAGGGGAGAATGTCCATGAGTCTCTTATCTCCAATAAACCACTCAGAAAACCAGAAGTGGTGCTGTGGCTCAAGTAGTAGAGTGCTAGCCTTGAGCTGAAGAGCTCAAGGACACCGCCCCAGGCCCAGAGTTCAAACCCCACAACTGACAAAAAAAAAAAGGAATATTTTAACAAGATTCAATGCTTATTTTAAAAAGTAAATAGATGAATGAAAATATACCTATTATTTATTGCTGTCAAATATAATCTCCTTACTTTCATTCAATTGGCAAAACCTAAAAACATACAGATGTTCTGAATCTGACAATTATTCAGAGATAAATACGTTTTTTCATATTGACAATACATATCACACTTTCATTAAAATATCTATAGATATTATGTAGTTATGATAAATTTTAGAAAGAAGCAAGAAAATGTGACTAAAGTTATGACAAGATCACTGACAAGAACTCATTGCCACACATAAAAATAATTTCTAACCTAAAATGGAAAATTTCATGTCATTAATACCTTCATTCAAATTAAGGATAAAAAGGAACATTTAAGAGTTTTTTATAGCAAGGAAAACATTAGTAAGCTAATGAATAGAAAGAGAAAAATAGTATAGGTGTAGATGGATATTCACACATTATCGTAGAGGTTTCATTGAAATGAATATTATTTATGAAGGTTTTCTCACTGTGTGATTTGTTAAGCCAGTTGAATTAGGGTGATGAAAAGAAAGGCTTTGCTAGGGATTATTTAAAATTGGGTAATATCTCAGTGGTATAAGCTAACATATGCAAATGCTTACAGAATGGAAAATGGATGAGATAGTCTTTCAGGATTTCCTTTTAACTCTGAAGATACAGGGTGACATGTTTTCTGAGATTTGATAGACTGGCTGGTCATTGGTTGCCTTCACTAATAGAGAAATTAAGGGACTAGTAATAAAAATGTATTGGATTTCAATTCTTAGACTTCACACCACTCTTAACTTAAGTTATCCTAAACTTATCTTTTCTGACATTTTCTATTAAAAAAAAGAAAGGTTTTGGGCTGGGAAGGTGGCTCAGTGGTAGAGCGCTTGCCTTGCATGCTCGAGGCCCTGGGTTTGATTCCTCAGCACCACATAAGCAAAAAAGAAAAAACCAGAAGTGGCGCTGTGGCTCAGGTGGTAGAGCACTAGCCTTGAGCTGAAGAGCTGAGGGACAGCGCCCAAGCCCAGAGTTCAGGCCCCAAGACCGGACCAAAAAAAAAGAAAAAAAGAAAAAGAAAGGTTTTATTATGCAAATATGTGGATTTTCTTTCATGGTCAAATTTTGGAACATTTAAAACAATTACTATTTTGAGTGTCTTTGACTGACATTTTAAACGTCACAATCTAGCTATAGCCCATTCTCTAGAAAGTTTGCCACCTTGCCACCATTTCTACTATTATAGCTATCAGTCACTTTACTTTGTTTAAATTTAATTTTATTGTCAAGTGATGTACAGAGGGGTTACAGTCACATATGTAAGGTAGTGAGTACATTTCTTGTCAAACTTGTTACCCCCTCCTTCATTTTTCTCTTACTTTCCCTCCCCGCAACTCCCTTCAAATTGTACAGTTCATTAACAACACATTGTCTTGTGAGTATCACTGTTGCATTGGTTCCCCTTTGTCCTTTGTCTCACCGTTTTGTTGTTCCCCTTCCCTTCCCTAATTCAGATAAGCATATATACAATCCCCAGGATACCAAAATCAAATACAGTAACAATAGGGGATAAACCATAGGAAAAAAAAGAAACAATTAATCACGTAGACATTAAAAACAACAGCAACAAAGAAAAACCTCTTATTTCCATGTCTTGGGAGTTCATTTCGCTTAGCATCATCTTATATGGTCATATGTACATATTACTCATTTTCTAATTATAATACTGTTTCCACTTGAACTGACCACACTTTAGTGATGACTTATATAAATGATTATTGCTCACTACAAAGTTTTCTCTGTAACCTTTACTCCATTTTTCATCCAGTAATTTTAGCAAACTGTCCCAATAATTCATGTTACTCATTACTTTTTATAAATTATTCAACAGAGAAATAACAAATACTCTAGGAAATATAATTTGATTTGAACTAAACACATCAAAATGAATGAATAGCTCATCCCAGATTTTATTGTTTATTCAATTGCTGCTTAATTAGGAAAATGACATTATTCAGACTATAGATCCTATCACTGTAAAAATCCATGAAACTCTACTATAAAACTATTATTAACTTTAGAACTAGTGATTGTTTCCCTCAAGCCAATAATAATGAAAATTAAATTGGTATTTCAATAAAATTGAAAGTTAGGCAACCCAAGTTACAAACTCTAATGGGGTACCAAATGGTTTCTAATTTTTTTTCAGCATTGGTTTAAAATCTTTCAGAACCATTCATCTTTCTACTTTGATGTTTATTTGAAAGCAGATGATGGAAATTCAATTCAATAGAAGGAAAAATATAATAGCTATGAATTCCACTTCTCTCTGAGACTACAGAGAGAAATAAATGTTTTCAGAACAAACCATTAGGCCGCCATAATATTGTGCAAAATATCTTAAAATTACTTGAGCCACATAAACTACATTAACTTCCACAAATATTTCTACACAGAAAAGTAAAATGAATTTAATTCATTTTGTGTACCAAAATCAACAACTTTTGTGCAACATTTTGTAATATTCAACTTTATTTTAATATAAGCATAGACAATTTGAAAATAGTAACAAACATATTTATTGAGTACCTAAAAACATAATAAAGTGTCACCCTAATGATTAGTGATCCCATTAAGAAAAGGTCATAATCCTAATAGTATGATTACCATGTACTTATTACATGATTAAAATTTACAGTTAATAGAATGATTAAGCTTTTCCTTTTTGCTGTTCAGTGAAACATTGGGTGCAGAAGAATAATAACTGGGAAATTGGTATAAAATAAGCCAAATGATGAAGAAAAGGGAAACACTGATCAAGAAACAAAGTATTAATAAACTGACATTTTGAATTGAAACCTCTTTTACAACAACTTAATTTTTTTAAGTAACTAAACATACATCAAGTATGAAATCTTTAAATGTAGTCATTTCTATGCTTGGGGGTGATCTTTATAATGACGTATGTGCTCATCTAAAATGCATTTACTCACTCCAGGAAAAATCTAAAATTTTGAGCCTCATATAATACCACTCTACTTAGAAATAATTATAATCTATTATTATATCTTGGGCCCCAAAAAGGCAAAAGACAAACCTAATGATTTATTCAACTATCAATCAAAATTTATATTAACGACATACAAATAACCTGTAATTCTATATGTAAGAATCAACCCAAGAAATTCTCTCTCCCTCCCTGGCCTGAGTTTCACTGACTGAGATAAAAAGGAGGGGAGGAAGGAAGGGAGATAACTATATTATCATTTCCCTTACCAGTTGTCTGTTTTTCTTCTCTCATGGAAACAGCAAACATAAATTATTTAGAAGAGTCAATTTGGCTTTTATACCAGCTGTAACAATCATGATGGCACATGACGAGATATCCAAATACCCTTTGTTTAAATAAGGCACAGTTTACTAGGGTCCAAGTTTTAATTAGATATCTTTGAATTTTCAAAGGAATAATCCAACTAGGTGCCAGTGGCTCATGCCTGTAATCCTAGCTACTCAGGAGACTGAGATCTGAGGCTCTCAGTTTGAAGCCAGGCCAGGCAGTAAAGTCCCTATGAGACTCTTATCTCCAATTAACCACCATAAAACGAGAAGTGGAGCTGTGTCTCAAAGTGATAGAGCACTAACCTTGAGCAAGAGAGTTCAGAGTCAGCACCCAAGCCCTGAGAGTTCAAGCCCTACCAACAAAAATAAAATTTAAAAAAGAAAAAGGAAAACTGAATACTTGACTTATGATTCATCCCAAGTGATACTAAGCTTATACTTTTTGTAATATTGCAGTTTGCCCTAAATTCTACAGATTATTTGACTTTCAGTCTAAAACTATCATTTCCCTACTGTAAACCATTAATTACATCCATTGACCTCTAATCTTTCTACTATGAAAAACAGTGTCATTTCTCTTGATCCTAACTTTACCTGAACTCCTAGAACTTGAAAGAAATTTCAGATTTACTGAACATCTCATTTTCTGATCATAAACTTATCCATAAGCCTAACTACTATCCAAACTCAAAATCTCACCCTAATTAACTCTGAAGAGTAAATATAAAGAGAATACCGTACTTTCTATGAAATTTCACATATATTTTACTTCCGCTTGGTAGTAGAAAACTCAGTTCTTCCCCTAAAGCTTACCCTTCCATAACCCTAACCCTAACCTGAACTACAAAACTAAAGCTAACCCTAACCCTACTTTCCTTTGAATGTAAACAGTAACACAAATATACCAGTTCTCTTTCATCCTAGCTTGAAATCAACTGAGAGTTGATAAAAATAAGCTAATGGTTTCCCTTTTCCTACTATTAACCTTAATCGCAGCTGGAGTATTCAGGCTAACCTTAACCCTAATAATACCTCAATCCTAATATAAACAGCAATGTTATATTTCACATTCATGCGAACTTTTACTCCAGTTGTAGTTCCAAACTTTAATTTCAGCTTGACCCCAAGGCTTCCATTTTCCCAACCCTAACTTCAACCCTAGCCGCTAATCTGAATTTATACTCAATTTATACTCAATGTGTACTTGTATTAAGTTGCAGTTTGCCCTAAATCTGCTTTAAACAGATTTCCTGACTTATTCTAAAACTATCATTTTCCCTACTATGAATCATTACATCCAATCTTGATAGTGTGAAAAAATAGTGTCAATTCTCTTCATGCTAACTTTACTTGAGCTCCTAGAACCTAAAAGAAATTTCAGATTGATAGAACATCTAACCATTTCCTAACCCATAACCCTACTCCTAAACCTAACTAGTATCCTAAGCAGTCTCAACCTAACAGGTTTCTATTGACACTCTGTCAATAGGTCTTCTACTGAGGGCATAATACAGTTTTTGTTGCAGTTCATACCTCCTAGAGAGCTAACACTGTTATGAAAAGAAGACGTTGTCAGATCATGTTCACCTCTGCATAGAATGTTACCTGTTATCTATTTTCTTGGTATGCAGAAGGGGAAGAAAGCTAATGAAATATATAGACTTGGGTAAATTTTAACAAGTTGTAGTTGATAGGGTGTTTTCATTCACTTCTACCCAAAAGAGCCCTGTCTCCTCAATTTGACACACTTGCATGCTAAACCTACAGCTGCCTTTTCTTTATTATGCCTATAAACCAGGCTGGAATGAAAAGCAAAGCCACAGAATCCCAACAGCCTAAGTCAGGGTGCTGGGAAATTCCATTTCAAGTAAAACAGCACAGTCTTGTTCCATTAAGCCTTTAGATCACATTTATAAACACCAAGGTGGTAGCCAAATCTTACCTACAGATTGACAGAAAATATTGCAGGCAGAGGTTTGTTTGTGAAGTGTGCATTGTTTCCAAAAGGATTCTATAAAACTGCATCCATTACAAAAGTAAATAAATAAACGAACTTGACCTACAGAGGACATCTATTGGAGCTCTGATAACTACATATTTTCAGTCATTGAAATAGAATGGCAGAAAATGGCTTTTTTACTACCAATTTGCCACACTCAGTATTAAAGTCACTCCACAGTATTGACAATTTTTTTTAAACCTGCTTTGCATGTCTCAGGGCTGTGACATCTCATTATGTGTTATAACTTTGTCTGACAAGTCTACATCAAAAAAGACTGCTTTGTAGGTTATGATATTTTACTATCATTTTTAATCTATTAAAGCTATAATCTATGTGGGAATGAAACATAGCTATCCATAAAACTTCAAGACTTAAAAAGAAAAAGAATCACAAATGAGAATCTTGCATGGAGCCTGATTTGTTAACATCACTTTCTCCAACACACATTCAGCTGCAACAGATCATTTGAGAGAAAGTATTCCCAGTGATGAGAAGGAGTTAAATATGGGTCTTGTTCAATATTTTAAAGAACAAATTTGACTGTGTTTTTCAATCAGAAAGGTGAATTCCTATAGTTTAATAGATATAATAAGTTCCTAGAATGGTAATATAAATTATAGAAGCCTAAGACTCATAGAATGGAAAAATCATAGAATAATTGAAAGGAATGAAATACACTTACAGAAACTACTTTTTTAAAGGCATCATATCGCAATAAGTGAATAAAAGCAAAATTACAGAATAATACATGCAGCAATTCTTTAAAAGTTTATAGCACATGAACTATGTACATACTTAGAGTTATTTATATTGATACATATGTAAAACAAGGCCTAAAAGAAAATACACCCTAATAATTATCTTGTATCCTCGTTTGTAAGTACAAGTAAGAGGCCATAATAGTTTCCTATTGCTGTTAAAATAACTGGCTATAAACTTGGTGGCTCTGTGAAGAAACTCATGTATTATTGTTTTACATTTCTAGAGGTCAAAATGCTAAATTCAGTCTCACTGAGTTTATTGGCAAAGATGGCTCCATATGAGGACCTTAAACTAGAATGCTATGGTTTGAAGATATACCCCAAAATGCACCTGTAATAGGAGCTGGTGTCTATTGGGAGATGTCTGGGCATTAAGAATGAATGTATTAACATAGATTATAAAAGGCTTGAGGCCAGGAGTTCAATCTCACCCTCTCATTGCCAACATCTCGTAAGATAAAAGTGGAAGAAAGCCTTTATCAGCTGTCTATCTCAGACTTCCCAGCACCCAGAACTATGAGCCAATATAGTCCTATACATTATAAACTATCCAGAGACAGAAATTCTATTACTGTAACACAAAACAGACTAGAATGGGAGATTTTTTTGTTGTTGTTTACTTTTTTCAGCTTCTGGGGATCAGATCCATTCATTAGCTTGTGGCCTTTCCTTATACTCCAACCTCTTAATTCCACCACCACATTTCTTCCTACTAACCCTGATCTGCCTGCCTTTTTTGCATAAGAAGCTTTGTAATACAAGATTATCTCCCCATCTGAAGATGTTATGCACACTTTCTGTACTGGATACCATCCATAGGACACAGGGAGCAGATTGTGAACACTACTCAGGAATCATTGCTCAGCTGAACACAGAGGCCAAACATTTGTGTATGCAGTCCTTAAATTGTACGTTTAGAGTACATTTACATATTAATTATACAAATTACGTAATTTTTAATAAAAACAAAAAAGGCCATTTTTAATTTTAAAGTTTGTGGAAATTTAGAAGAACAAAAAATTGTATTTTATATTTGTACACAACTATTTAGTACTTTAAAAAAAATTTTCCTTACTCACAAGACACTATGTTGGAAATGAACTTTACAACTTCGTGGGTGGGGGAGGAGTAAGAGAGATGAGGGAGGGAAGGGATAGCTGGAGGAAAGAAAGGAGGGGGTAACAATCTCAACAAGAAATGTACTCATTACTTTACTCATGAAACCATAACTCCTCTGTATAGCATCTTTACAATAAAATTAAATTTTAAAAAAATTTTCCTGCCTCTCCAAATCCTGTTCTTTCTCTGTCCTCACTCTTATTTCCTCATACTACAAACATAGTATACAATTTCACGCTTGTATTCCAAGGCTTCATGATCATATATTACCCAGACTCAGTCCATGGCACAGCTGAGATCCAGTACATCTGTACATAGGATAAATACAGTATGTCTCAACTCAGTATGCAAATGATATTTGAGCATCTACTATATTTAAGGAGATGCATATAGAATTGGAAATACAGATATTGGCAGCTACATTTTTAGAGCAAAAAATGTCACATTATGTAGCATAACAGATGTATGCACAATGGATTATAGGAACTTGGCCCAGAGAGAACTTACATCTAGCTGAAGTACTAGGTGAGGATGGAGAAAAAAGAATAAGGGATTTCTGGAGGTAGGGCTATCTGAGCTGGGATTTCAAAAGATAGGAAGCGGGTAGAGTGTGGCTTGACCGG
Source organism: Dipodomys spectabilis (assembly GCF_019054845.1). NCBI lineage: Eukaryota > Metazoa > Chordata > Mammalia > Rodentia > Heteromyidae > Dipodomys > Dipodomys spectabilis. The sequence continues at coordinate 15,462,524 of NW_024870758.1, read as the reverse complement.
CTAGGTAGAAATTATCACCTCAACAAAGGTAAGGAAAAATAGATACAGAGCATGGGTAAATGATGGGTAAATGCCTGCTTTAACTCCAGTGATTAAAATTGTCTGGAAAAACTAACCACTAGAAAAATGAGATTAAAATAAAAAGGTATAGTAAACTGAGCACTGGTGGCCTCTAATCTTAGCTACTCAGTCGGCTGAGATCTATAGATCATAGTCGGAAGCCAGCAGGATCAGGTAAGTCCATGAAACTCTTACCTTTAATAAAGCATCAAAAAAGCTGGAAGTTGTGGAGTACTAACCTAGAGCAAAAAAGCTTAGGGATAGCACCCAGGCTCTAAGTTCTAGCTCCAGGACCAACACACACACACACACACACACACACACACACACTACACACACACAGAGCATACTAGCATAATATCAATTGATATAAAAAATCTATAAATAAGTAATGGCTCAGTAATAGTAAAAGTTGATTTTTTTTTTTTTTTGCACAAAAAGCTCACAAGTGTTTCCTGTCAGCAGGAGGCTTTCCTCTCAGCTGTGAGCAATTCAGGACTATAGCTTGTCCCACCCCATAGCTGTATCATCCCACATTTGGTCCACAATCTGCAGACTCCTACCAAAATAGTCAAGAAAGGATGGATAAGGATATTCCAAGACCCAGGCATCAGAGGCTCACATCTAAATCCTAACAACTGCAGAGCATAAGATATGGCAGATCATGGTTTGAAGCCAGCTGCATTCTCTTGAGACTCTATTTCCAATTGACCCGCAAAATGCTAGACAATATTCTACAAAATGTAGTTCAAGTGGTAAAATGCCAGCTGTGAGCAAAAAAGCTGAGTAGGAGCACAAGGCCTTGAATTCAAGCCCTGATACCAAAAAGGAATAAAAAGAAAGAAAAAAAGAAAAAATGCCTTTTGAGTGAAATCAAATTTAGTAGAAAACTCACTGTCTCAGGTACGTTGAAAAATAACTACTAGCCATATTATTCCATCCTAATATTAACTATTACTGAATACCACTTCCCTGCAACTTTGTATTCAAACTATAAACTTTATTTCCAAACTATAAACTGGTTAAGCCACAATGAAACCTTAAGGCTCTGCCCTTGGGACATTTCTCATTCAGCTCCTGTTGCTCGGATTACCAGCCTGCCTCCTTAACAAGTGTAGCCAGATATATCCTGATCATCTAGAAAAATCTTTTTGTGAACGATATCTCATAATGATGCTCCTCCTGTCCCATGTATCTTTGCTTCTAAATAAAATGCATTTTACTAGCATGTGCTTAATTTTTTATTCTTTACAGGATGAGTTGAAAGATTTTCCTTTTTGTGAAAATAGTGAACATTTTTGATATGTGAGTCATATCCCCTTTGTTGCATCTACTTAAGTTTAAGAAAACCACCACAGAAAATATGTAAATAAACATGATTGTTTCCATGAAACTTTAGGTCGTGAGGCAGATTTTCTTCTCAATAATGTAGTATGCTGACATCTGCTCTAGGGGTGAAAACGTATTCAGTTTTTGCTCTTTGCCCTTTTTGGTTTTATCCATTGCATTGCACAAAATAAAAGTCATTTCATTAAATGCATGGGTTCTGAGCAGAGTTGACAAAGACCCATCTTACAATATCCCTACCATAGAGCAAGTAATTAATGTTTTCTAGTTCTTATAAAAGCTGTAACAAGGATCTTCTGGCTAGAGTATAAGAAATATGTATAAGCAGAATCATAAATTTGGCTCTTACTGGATGTATAATATATTGGGTTAATGTATAGTTCAATTCAATAAAATTATTGTGCAATATTTTAAGCAATTCCTTTAGACAGTATAGTCTTTTTACATAGGAGACATTCTGTGTATTAGCTTCCTAACTACTAGTTCAGGATTCCATTAAGAATATGTGTAGGTACAGAAAATTTAGGATCTTTGAGGTAAAAGAGTACTTGCTGCAATGTCCTCGTTCCCTTATTTCTTTAGAAGTGTATCTTTTCTTTTCATTTTCCATTCATCCAGTAGCTATCCAAATTTGAAGGAAATAGATGTGTGAAGATCTTGTCTTTTCTTGCCCAGTAGCTTCATCTCAGTTACTCAACCAAATCTCTGACACAAATTATCTGAGCATGACACAACCCTGTAAATGTCTCTGTCTTTTTATCTAGTACCATACTCTGGGCTGTCAGTCTTGCTAAAGAAACACCCATCCCTCATAAACATGTCACATTCACCAATATAGAATTCACCTGCTTTCCACGTTCAAAGTATTCCAGAAAAGCTAAATTTCAGAAATTCCACTGTTTATCACAATGTCTGGTTGAGTAAAAAAAAAAAAAAAAGATTGAGGAACCTTCCAAGATATGAAATAACAGGTTGCCTTCTATTTATCTAGGTTATTCTAATAATAGAGGAAAAATAATTTTTGTCTCCACGTTCCTTCTCTTTCTATACCAGACATCTAAATTTAATAAACTTCAATCTTCTTTACATTTTGAAAGAATATCCCTCTTAGTTTTTAATGTGCTAATAATTTAGCTAATTTGTAAATCAGGCTTTGAGCCTATTGCTTTCTTAAACACATCAGCTACCAGACTCTTCCTGAACTTCCTGTGGTATATCCTGAGACAGAAGGAGAAGAATCATGATTTACAGAATGATGGATTGATTCATGAAACCTTGTCACACTTCCACTCTAGCAACATTAGATATTGACAAAGTAAATTTACACGTCTAACACTATCTTGCAGCTAGAGTTCTAGATTAGAATTTAGCTTCTGTTCATCCAATGCACTAGAACACAAAATTGGCTCACAATGAGCTACATAGACAGAGGTTCATTTTTTTCATAAAAAATAAAGAAGCTGGACTAGCATGTGTGTGGTAATGGATTGGGACAGATGCTTGGTGACAAATGCTGACATTTACTGTGGAATGTATTGGCCCTAGTGTAACCAATTTATGAGACTAGTATAAGCTCAGCATGCAGTGGGTGATTGATGCTCCTCTTCTGAATAAGATTAAGAGATCATTCTTCAAGCATAGGATATTTTTGTGTTTTTTTAATTTTTCATCTACCTGTCTGCATTCAAGTTTTACAGATAAGCTTTCAGTTTCCATATATATATATATATATATATATATACATACATATATATTCCCAGTGTCTCATTTTTAGCTTGCTGTGTTTGTTTTGTTATTAAAGATAATGATGTTGAGATCTGGATAGGAAGTAAGTATAAGAGAATGATCCTTCAAGTAGTCCTTAAGAAATTGCAGTAGAAAACCTTTCACGGCCCTTACCTACCTATTATCAGAGAATTTTGAATAAAGATAATAATTTGATTCATTTGGCTCCTTGTGTTTCTTCCCTATAACTTAAAACTCTATAGACAGGATAGATTGCTGAAGTAATTATTTTCAACTTAAATCTGGAATTTACCTTACAGATTATTTATTTCAACTCTTCATGTTGTTAATGAAGATAGTGATGCCCACTGTTATAGAACCAATAAGTGAAAGAGCCTGGAGTAAAACTCAAATCTGTAGAATCTTTTGTGCACTGTTACCATACCAGTTAAAGATGAAGAAGCTAGTCTTAGCCAGCAGATTAATACTGCAATTTTCCTATCAAACCACTCTACTCACTTATACAATCCTTTCTGGCTCTGTACTTGGAATTCTTAGCCTTCATTTAAATCCTACAAACAATATTTCAGTGATCAAAACTTTTTTGGTAATGTAAATCACTCATTCTCCATATGGAAACTTTTTTTGGTCTTCTCTGGAACTGGGGGAATCAAACCCAGGACATTATATTTGTTAGGCAAGTGCTTTGCCATTGAGTTTCATCTCAGCCCTCCATACTGAAATTTTGTAATAACACTTTTTACAAAGGAGAATTGACCTTTGAAAACAGTCTGAGATAATGTAGACTAGGCCTAAAATATGGTTAACGTACTTTTGTTTCTTTAGCTACTCCAATTTTTAGTAAAAACAAAAACATGTTGACTTTTTCCATACAGGAAAACCATGAGAAGGGGTCTCTAGAGCAGAAAAAGCTTTCAGACTGAACTAGACCAGTAATGCCCTCCTCTGGCAGAACCTGCCTTGTGTTCCATCTGGAATAGCAGCACCAATTTTTGTCATCCCCAAAGGCACTATTCTGACATATCTCATTAATTTTTACAGGGTCTTGACCTGTAAGAATAAATGGTCTATGCTTCAATGTCTAAGTATGCACATAAAGAGAATAGAGTTGAACTTTAGTGCTATATAGGTAATATTTGGTGTAAGAAAAAATATGCACTGAACAGATATGATTCCAGAAGCAGTTATTTTTTCACCTCCCAAACAAATATAGCATGGTCTAAGAAATTCCTCATCTATGTGGAAGAAATGTATATTGAAAAACCTAGCCAACAATATTGTAGTTTTTATACACAGTGTCCTTATTCTACCCTTTTTCATGCTGATGTAGTCGCCAATTATCACAAAAATCCTTTCCCCAGGAAGAATATCAAACCTTAAAAAATTCCAAAAGTTGGTATGAAATAAAGTTAGTTGTGTGGTCATAACTAAGAGAATGTTCATGGGGGAAAAATGCAGCTAAGCCACATTGGCTCATGAATAATAGACATAAAAATTGAAAAAGAAATCCAAATATATTCATAAAATGTATTCATAAAATATTATTTTTCACCCCCAAAGCCTCTCTTCACCAGAACTCTATTAACTAAGCAAACCAATGATCATTTTAGTCCATGCTTTCCCAGAATTTCACTGCAGGTTGCAGTGAACAACAACAACAAAAAAAAAAGTAGACCAAGAAAAAGTAGAATAATAAAAACTGGCGTTTAAGTAGCCCCATACCTATAACCCTAGCTATCCAGGAGGCCAAATCCCAGAAGATTACAAATCAAAACCATCTCAGGTTGAAAAGTCCAGGAGACACCATCTACAAAATACCCAGTGAAAAGCCCAAAAAGATGAGCTGAAGGAGTGGCTATACTGGTAAACTATCAACTCAGCAAGTGGGAAGCCCTGAATTTTAAACCTAATATAAACCAAAAAATAAAAGCCAATATATACTAGATTTTACCTGAAGGGAAAGTATCTCATCCAAGTTACCTTATTTTATCTCATAAGAGTATTAATATACCCATTTTAAAGATGAAAGAAGACATAGGATTATTTATGTGAATTATCCAAGGACAAAGGGTCCAGGGAAAAGTATAGGAGAGGTCAAACACCATAAAGTTTTCCTACATCACTTCATTCCTAGATATAATGTCTTACAGGGCAAGAGCTGGCCTGGTAGGCTAGGAAGAAGACAACAAATTTCATGAGTAGGAACAAACAGGCACACTGAGTCACCCACATAAGGCAAGAAACAAACCTCTGGCACATAAGATGGCATTCACTTAGTTGTGTGCATTCTGACACATCAGCTGTGCACACACTTGAAGCTGCCCCACCCCCAGATCCTCTGCAGTGAGCCTTAGCAGTGTCACCACCCAGAGCAGCCCCACCTACAGAATTGCTACTACTCCACATGACATGTTCTACACGCCAATTCCTGCTCTTGGCCCAGAGCCTTAACCCACACCAACTACAATACCCAGGATGGGACCCAGAGGGGACTCACAGGAAATCCCTAGCCTAATGGGACTGGTAGTGAGCACATCTAGAGAACAACAGATAAAAGATGAGAGCCAGAGAAAACCTGCTACACTAACAGAGCACAGTATTATGTTCTTTCTTCCTTAAGGAAGAAGTCTTGGCTTGGCTTTCCTTTTTCATTTGGGAGATTTTTATTCCATTTTACTTGGTCATTCTTTATTTTTTTACCCTCTTCACTTTCTGAGTATATTACCTTTCTCCACAATAATTATGGTACACTTTTGTACACTATTATTTCATAAAGTCTTTTCCTATATACTTCATCTCTACTTCACATTTTCTTTTTTTTCTTCCCTTACCCCTCTCCTTTTTCACTATTTAATTTTGTGTGTGTCTGAGAGAGAGAGAGACAGGGAGACAGGGAGACAGAAAGACAGAGAGACAGAGAGAGACAGAGAGACAGAGAGAGACAGAGAAAGATGTTGGAGATTTAACTCAGAGCTTCATGCTTATTTAGATTTTCTTGCTCAGCTGGTGCTCTACCACATTAGCCATGCCTCCAGTCCTTTTTACTGGCTATTTTGGAGATGGAATCTCATGGAATCTTCTTCCTGGGCTGGCTTTGAACTTTGTTCTTCCAAATCTCAGAATCTTGAGTACCTTGGATTAAAGGCTGAGGATACCTGAACCTGGAAACTATTTAATTCTTTTTTGTGCTGGTGCTAGGGTTATCCCTGAGTATTTTTGCTCAAGGATAGTGCTTTACCAATGAGCCACAACTCCATTGCCAGCTTTTTTTAACTGGAGATAAGAGTTGCTGGGACTTCCCTATCTGGGATGGCTTCAAACTGTGATGCTCTAATCTCAGCCTCTTTAGTGGCTAGGATTATAGGCATGAGTCAATCCCAAATGAATTCAAAGAGAATACAAATAAATAGATGTGTGAAATAAAAAGCACAATGTAGCATATGAATGGAAAATTTAATACAGATATAGAAAAATCAAATTGAAGTTCTGGATATAAAAACTCAGTAACTAACAAAAAGCCAGTTAAAAGCCTTATAAATAGGACTGAGCCAACCTGATAGTAGAATATCAGGTCTTAAATATAAGACAGAGAAATTGGATCATTCAGATAAAGAATAATAAAAAGTAAAAATAATGGAGGAACTGAACATGTGAGAGCTCTAAGACAAAATAAAATTTCAAACCTATGACTTAAGGGGGTAGAACAAGAAAATGTGCCAGCCATAGACATAGAAAACATTCAATAAGATAATAGCAGGAAATTTCCCAAATATCACGTATGAGATGATCATCCAAGGATAATAAGTTTTTTGAGGGCATACATAGTTAAAACCTCAAACACAAATGAAAAAGAGGCATATTGAAACCAGCAAGGGAGAGGTGCCAGGTCACATATCAAGACAAACTCACCAAAATGACAGTAGATTTCTCAATAGAAACTCAAAAAGCAAGGATAACATGGAATGATCTATTTTAAGCCCCAAATAACTGTCAGCATAGATTACTGTGTCCAGGAAAGCTATCCTTCAAACTTGAATAAGAAACCAAAACTTCCCATGATAAAAAAAAGCACTGCAGGATTCATAAACACTAAGTGAGCACTGTAGAAGATACTTAAAGAAATCCTACATACAGAAAAAGAAGAAAACTGCAATAATAAGAAAATGCATACTTTTATTCTTTCTTAAGAAAATATTTGAATAAGTCTCACCATATAAGTAGATAAGAAATAAGAATCAAACACTATAAAAACTACAAAATGACAGCAATTTCTATATACTTATCAATAAATCTTGATGTTAATGCTCTCAATTCTCCAAACAAAAGACATAAACTGATCCTGGAATCAGCAGCTCTTTACTGTAATCCTAGCTACTCAGGAGGTTCAGATCTGAGGAACAAAGTTCTAAGGTTCAAAGTATAATTTAGATATGAGACATTTGTCCTTTGTTTGGCTAGTGAAGATCTTCTCCCAGTCTGTGGGCTTTCTGTTGATCTTGCTAGCTATGTCTTTGCCTTGCAGAAGCTCTGCAGTTTCATGCAATCCCATTTGTCCAACCTTTCTTTGATTTGTTGTGCTTCTGGGTCTCTATTAAGAAAATTTTGGCCTGTGCCAAGGAGCCCTAGAGTTTCTCCTATTCCTTCCTGTAATGTTTTCATGGAGTCAGCTTTTATTTCGAGGTCTTTGATCCATTTGGAGTTGATTCTGGTGCAGGGTGATATATAGGGATCTAGTTTTAGTTTTCTACAAGTGTTTAACCAATTTTGCCAGCACCATTTACTGAAGAGGCTATCTTTCTTCCATTCTATTTCTTTATCTCCCTTGTCAAAGATTAGGTGGCTATAGGTTGTAGAACTCAAAAACCTAAATCCCCCAACAAGAAATCCTCAAAGAAACAACTGCCCAATTTAAATCTTTAAGGCTAAAGACTTAAAGAGAGACTACTCTGAAGAGGAAATAAGAATGGCCAATAGACACATGAAGAAATGCTCAACCCTCTCTAGCCATAAAAGAAATGCAAATCAATACAACACTGAGATTCTACCTCACCCCAGCTAGAATATAATCAAGAAATCTAGTAACAGATGCTGGAGGGGAGCTGGCCAAAAGGGAACTCTACTGCATTGTTGGTGGGATGTAAACTTGTTCAACCACTCGGGAAAGCAGTATGGGGATTCCTCAAAAGATTCCACATAAAGCTCCCTAACCCAGCAATCCCACTTTAGTCATTTACCCAAACAATCACAAACAAGGTCAGACCAAAGCTACCAGCACAACCATGTTTATCGCACTATTATTTACCATAGTTAAGATATGGAACCAACCCAGATGCTCCTCAGTAGATGAATGGATCAAGAAAATGTCACACACACACACACACACACACACACACACACACACAACTGTTTAATTTAAACAGTTAAATTAAACAATACTTTACCTGGGGGGAGCGAGGGGGAATGTAGTTGTGGAGATGGAAGGGTAGGGATGGGAGGGGAAAAACAAAGGAGGAGGCAACAATGCTTGATAAGAAATGTACTTATTACCTTGCTCGTGTAATTGTCACCCCTCTGTATGGTATTTTCACAATAAAAAACTTATTAAAAAAAAAGAATACTTCACCCAACAGCCACAGAGTAGACATTATTCGTAGCAGCCCATGGAATGTTCTACCAAATTTATGATATTTTAAGGGAAAAAAGCAAGGCTTATCAAATATATTATAATTGAAATCATTTCCTATATTATATAACAATGGAATGAAACTAGAAATCAACAGCAAAAGAAAACAAACACAGCTGGGTGGATGATATATAACTAAATGGGTGTTAGGCAACACAAATAGACATATCTATGGACTTATGATGATAGTAGCACTACTCACAACAATCTGGGTGAACGAAAAAAATACAATGGAGTATTACCTGTCATAAAGAAGAATAAAATGACTTCATTTGCAGGAAAGTGTATAGAACTAAAGGTTTCACATGAGTGAAATGAGAATGCTAAGCTCAGAAAGACAAATATCACATTTTTTTGCTCATGTGAAAAATCTAGAAATAATAATAGTAGTAGTATGACATGACTGTAGAAGGAGAATTACTTGGGGAAGGGCCCAATAGGAGGAGGAACACAAGAGTAGAGGGAGATGAAGACAGGTACTATCAAAGTATATTATATATGTGTAAAAATACCATATAAATTCTACCAAAATACTTTAGGGGTGGTGGAAAAAACTAAGAAATAATAATAGAAGATGACCAAAACATAGTAAGTGGATTCATGGAAATAGCAATTAAAATCCTTTGGACAAATACTTTCTACTAATTAATAAAAAAGCCCCAAGGCTTTCTAATGCTAAATAAAGAGCCAAGAGTGTTTTCCTCTCCTAAAAATGTGCTGACATTATTCACTTGTATATTTAACTTGAAAGTTAGGAGTCCTTAAGCATTAGTAAACAGATTTATTGTAGTCTCTATGGACAAATGAACATTTCCTCTTCTTAGTGAAACTCACACACGACGGGCCAAGGACCATAAATACTGGTTAAATTATAAAGCAACTACTTCTATATTGACTACTTTCTTAGTAAAATACATGCACAACCACTACATCATTTTTCAGTTTGAGAACACAAAAACATAAAAGTGAAACAAATGTAAAGAAGTGATTGTGAAAACTAGGCAGCCATGTAGCCACAGTGTGGGTAGGAGCATAGGAAACAGGCTTGTTAGAGCTGCCAGCCCTTCATAAATCTTTAGGAAACTCATGGCCCAAACCCCCACTGAAAGCTGCCAGACTCCATGACTAGATTATTTGAAAAAAACCCTGCAATTAGATCACAATCCTTTATTGAAGTTCTTCTGATAGTCTCCAAATATAGAGGTTTCCAACATTTAAAAACAGAACAAAACAAAGTAAAAACAAAGTATTTTTAATTCAATTCTGGTTCAAGCACTAATTATCTTACAGGATTAGTTCTATCTATTTGGTAATTAAGAGGATTACTGAGTTCAAATCCTGCTGTCTAGTAGGTAAATTGGATTTAATAAAGAGACTCCCTGCATCTCAGTTTGTATCATTTCAAAAGAGTACAAACCTCACAGGTTTTGTAAAAAGATTAAATGAAAAAAAGTATATTAAAGGCTAAAGTCTAGACTTCTTTTTAAATAAAGTTTAAATTACTCACTGCATTAAATCTGCAGAATTACGGTAAAATTTGAAGGATTCCCTCATCTAGTCTGGGGGGGGGGGAAGCTAGCAGATAAAAGTAACTACAGTAAATACAGTAATATTTAGAAGACAAAATAAGTTGTTGTGACAGAATAATGAAACAGAATTCATCATATGAACATGTATTAACTAGGCTCAGAAGGTGTCAAGTATCTTGGTTCTGAGAACTCATTACTCAGCTTTCAATGTTAGATAAATTTTAAGACAGAAGACTCAATGAGGGAACAATTATTGGCACAGTGAAACTGTGCACATGAAGCATTCAAAACCTTGTTTATACATATATATAGTACATATATTATATATATATATATATATATATATATATATATATATATAGTTCATAAGCATCTTGGATGGCATTTGAGGGTCGGTTCCATGTACAATACCTCAGCCCCATCCCAGCCTGGCTGACTCAGAATATAGACCATAACAACATTCGAAGGTGATTTATATGTATATTAAAGTTTAAGAAATACATCTGTAAACCACAAGAAAATCCTCTGCCCACAAAAGTAAGGCTTATATTTAGAAAAGCATCAGGGTCATATTTAGAAAATCATCAGACTCTTTTTGAAATGACAAGTATGGTTCTCACTTATTCTCATCTATAACATAAGCTATAATGATCTATAAGATCATTCCTGCCTGTCATCCATTAATAAAGATTAAGAAAAAGATATTCTAAAAGATGGTATGGTTTCTAATCCCACAAGTGGAAACTTGGCCCTTTCAATATCCACTACACTTGTAATGTTCTACATAGAGCATGAATTCAACAATAATTTCAGGGGTTTGGGAATTTTCACAAGTACATTTTGAAGCAGACAACCATAGGTCATGTCTATAGTCTACAGAGATGTAGATTATTCTAAAGAGACTACTACGTTCAGTGAAATAATCCAGGCATAGAGAAAAAATACTGGTTGATCTCACTCACTTGTGGAATCTAGATAACCTGATCTCATACTATAGAGCAGAATGCTGGCTATCAGAGACTTTAGAAATGGGGGAGGGAAATGGATGTTGATCCATTGACATATAATTATGAACAGATAATAGAAATATATCTTTTAAATATATACAGGATAGGTAAATACAAAGAAACAGAAACTCAATATATGATTGCTTTGGTGAGGTGGAAGGAAGAGAGGGCATGGGAAGGTGGAGGTGGGCTAATGCTTATGGAGTTTCCTTTACGTGTGATGAAATTGTCCCTAATTGATTGTGGTAATTGTTTCACCATGCTGTGAACACACTAACTCAATGGATTGTACACTTTAATCAGGTGAATTAGATAATACACATATTATGTTTCAATATTTCAGAACCCTTTTATTGTAGTGTACTGTAGCTTAAATTTAAGGCTTTGCTTATAAAGCAGGTCTACTACTTGAGCCATCCTCCCTACACTTTTGGCTTCTGATATTTTTCAAATAAAATCTCACTTCTTTTCTGGGCCAGCCTGGACCACAACCCTATTATATAAGCTTCCTGCATGGTTTCTATGAGGGTACATGCTACTATTACCCAAGTTGAATTGGTTGAGGTAGGAGTCTCATGAACTTTTTGCCCAGGATTGCCTCAAACTACAATTCTGATCTCAGCCTCCCTACTAGTAAGGATTACAGATGTGGGCCACCATGTTTGGTTTTCATTAAAGCTTTTTTTTAAAGAAGCTGAGCACTGTGTCAGTAGCTTATATCTGTAATATTTTTGGATGAAATAGGAAGGCATATTATTGAATAGTGATGCCATTTATTGAGATAAGCAGATTAAGAAAGAAACAAATTCAAAGGAGCATGTTAATATTAAATTTCTGTGGTTCACCTAAAACTATGTGACTTTAACCTAAAAATATCTTACAGTTTGTGGTCTAAGTCTTAGTCAAAACAAATTGGAGCTTCTATTTTTTCAGCATACGCTCCAGAGTAATAAATCTTAAAAAATCCTAGCATCATCTATAATAGTTTAGTCTCTTTTCAGGAGCAAACCCAGGAACAAACATGGAACAAAGGCTATCTCAAACTAAAGATTTAAGATAGATTTGGGTATGAGTATATGTTCAGGTGCTCTGAGGTCTCTAGATTTGGAATAAAAAAGAATATATTTCTGTATCTAGATATGGGTAAGTAAGATGAGAATCTGAACTAGAGGTTAAGCATCCACTCTGCGAAGTAGAAATCAAGGAAGAGAAAAACCCAGAGAATTTAAAGGAACATCCTATGTCTTAGCAGCAAATCTCTCCACAATTCATGAATTTTTATTCTCTCACCAGCTCCCTATCACAATGATTCCCACATCAGAGCCACCTAAAGAGCTTTGTAAAAATACTAATACTGCTCTACACTGAAATTTTGTAATTTAATATTCTTAATTAAGAAGTACCATCCTAGTAAAAGATAATGTGGGTAGATTCTCAATCTTGACTGCACACTAGAACTTCAGGAGATTCTTTCTTTAAAAAAAAAAAAAAGATATTCAGTTAGTCCTGGATGATGTTTTTGAAGGTCTTAAGTTACTGAAATGTGAAGCCAGAGTTCAAAGCTACTGCCAATTCTCCTAAACAGAGGTTCTATATTTTTTCCACTATTTTAAAATACTCTATTACTATAACCATGTTTTGTTTTGTTTTGTGTTGTTATTGAATTTAGATTACAGAAGTCGGCAGTAGGTTCTATCAACTTCTCTATTATTTTGAGTTTTACCATAAAATTTTTTACCATAAAATTTTTTAATTTCACCACAATCCTCAAGAGAATTGTTACATGCAAATGATAAAACAATCTTCAGTTCTTCAGTGAACCATTCTTTCTGGTCACAACCAGAAGTCTCTCTTACCTTAAAATCAGAACCAAAAGAAACTCAAAAGAAACTCCCCAAATCCTGTTTACTCTTGAGTTATTGATCTATAGGTTTTCTACCAAAAACAAACATATTTGTTAACAAAGTCTCCTTGGGACAGAATTGATATAGTGATTTTTCATGGTCCCTAATAGCTTGAGAAGTGAGAAAAACTGAAGAGAAATAACCTGTTCTAGAAACTATGTGCATTTCCCAGAACCAGAGTTGTGCTTAGAAAGTCCAGAGGTGGAGGGAGTCCAGCATTTTTGTACAAAAGGAGAGTTAAGTACCCTATGAGCACAATAATTGGTCCTAAAGAAGATAAAATTCTTATAATTTAAAATGTAAAATTACTATTATTATATTTATAGTCAAATTATTTCAATAAATGCAATACAAAATATAATCTAAGTTTAAAATTTGCTTTATATAATAGCTTGGTATTAGCACGACTATGTTTATTGCAGCCTTATTTACCATAGCTAAGATATGGAACCAACCCAGATGCCCCTCAGTAGATGAATGGATCAAGAAAATGTGGTATATATACACAATGGAATTCTATGCCTCCATCAGAAAGAATGACATTGCCCCATTTGTTAGGAAATGGAAAGACTTGGAAAAAATTATATTAAGTGAAGTAAGCCAGGCCCAAAGAAACATAGGTCCCATGGTTTCCCTTATTTGCAATAACTAGTATATGTCTGAGTCAAGCAGAAAAGGTCAGATAAGGTGATGTTAGGGAAATGAACCCTAAGATATGTATTCAAATGTTTTTTTCTTTCATGCAATTGTTTCTAATGCATTTATAAGATTATTTCTTTGTTGCTTTGTATGTCCCTTCCCTATAGTATAACCCCTGCTTTCACTGTATTTGATGTCAGTATAATTTGTGGAGGGGAAGGGAGAAAACAAATCGTTTAAATAGGGATACAGGTGGACCCATTGCAACAATGAGACGTACAAGTTGTATATTGAAAACGAACTTTACAACTTTGGTGGACGGGGGGAGGATGGGATGGGAAGGGGAAACAAAGGAGGAGGCTACAATGCTTGATAAGAAATGTACTCATAATCTTGCCCATTTAATTGTAACCCCTCTGTACAGTATTTTCACAATAAAAAAATAGCTTGATATTTTGTGAAAGCCTAAATATGATGGTGTTAAATTCTTGGCCATTTTTTAATATGATTTTAGGATGAATTTGATACTAAATTTAGTAATTCCATGACACATTGCAGAAGTTTCTTTCAGAAATAAAAATGACATGCTTATAAATAGCTGCATCAGTAATACTGTCTGTTCATTATGCTCATTCAAAGTATGTTGAAGTAAAGCTTCAGACTGGAGACATTCAGGATAAAGGAGCAGACAGAAGTCTCAGATAAAGAAGTAGACTAAGCAGCAAGATGTATACATTTGCCTGGAGAAAACCTGAATCTCTTACCATGAAACTACATGGTACAAATGATTATGTTCAGGATTTATTTACATATAATCTTATATAGCTAAGCTGTCAGCAACTACCATTATCTCTTGAAGCTCCCAAATTCCGTGCTTATTGATTGCTCAATAATCATTCACTGAAGGAAAAATTTTTTAAACTTTAGTTTGCTTAGTATGCCATAATTAGTAAAACTAATTTATAGCTGGGTATAGCTGGGTTCAATAACTCAAGCCTATAATCCTACCTACATGGGAGGCAAGCTTAGGAAAAGCACAGCTTGAGGCCAGCCCAGGCAAAACGAAATTCAAGAGTTAAATGCTACTGGCTCCTAGGGAAGCACAGTGGCTGGGCACAGTGGCATGTACCTGTCATCCCCAATGACACAGGGAACCACAAGTAGGAAGGTGATGAACTAGGCTATCTTGGGCATAAAATGAAACCCTACCTTGAAAATAATGAAAGAAAACAGGATCTGGAAGCAAGATCCAAGTGGCTGAGTGCCTACCCAGCAAGTATAAGGCCAGTCTAGCAAGTACAATCCCCAGTATTGCTCAAACAAAACAAAACTTGCCTTAAAAAGTTGTAGAAAATGAAAATGCCCTTTGAGAAACTAAATGTTGCAGATATGCAAAATATTCTTACCATTAACTGAAGTACGATACCACAAGAACTCTACTATATATCCCACCAGCCAGCCTGCCTGTCAGAAACTAACAGATTAGAAATATATAAAAGTTGACATTTGGAAGAGGTGGGTTTTGCCCTTTGGCTCTCTGCCCTCAGTCCCAGAGTGTGGCCCTTAAATCCATCTCCCTCAAGAGACTTCAGGAAATGCTTGTGTGGTCAAACTGGTTCCGCCACTGGTCTTATTCCAACCAAAGCTCATTAGTTTCACTCTTCCCTTTGGACTTGTGGGCTACACTTTTATTTGTTGCATAATAGAAGGCACCAGCAGCTTGTATTTTTCTTGCACTTTGGCATTGAATCAACAAAGTATCCATTACATTTCCTTTATTAAGATTAAGTGGTGGTTTGCTATATGTCCTTAGACTAGGTTGTCATTTTAAACATCTATTAATTATTCTAATTATAATAGCATGTTAGCCATTCTACATCTCTCATCAAGATAAATTAAAAGAGAACAAGTATTCTGCTTCAACTTAAAAAAAATCAAGACCTCTACTACTATTTATTAAAGTATCCTCTGGACATATGTGGCCAGTAAGCTGATGAAATATGATTGATCCAGATTAAGATGTATTATGTCAAGTCTAAAATATACTAGATTTCAAAGGCTTAGTATAAAAAAGAAAATAGAAATATCTCAAAAATAGTAAGTTAGCAGGGCTGGGAAAGTGGCTGAGTGGTAGAGCGCTTGCCTTGCATGCATGAGGCCCTGGGTTCGATTCTCCAGCACCACATAGGCAAAAAGAAAAGAAACTGGAAGTGGCGCTGTGGCTCAAGTGGTAGAGTGCTAGCCTTGAGCTGAAGAGCTAAGGGACAGCCCCCAGGCCCAGAGCTCAGGCCCCACGACTGGACCCAAAAAAGAAAAAAAGTAAGTTAGATGATATTCTGAATATTTTAAACAAATATATTCATAAATTTAATACAAACTATTTTCTCATACAATAAATGGAAAATTTGAAATTACACAAATGTCTTACATTATTTTTCTAATGAATAATTTTGATCTGGATGTTCAGAGTCTTTTAGAGATTAACATTCTTACATTCTTATTGCCATTTAATTAATTTCCATCCATTCTTTGAAATTCAGCATCTATTCATCATTTTAAATGGTACTGACTGACTTTCTAAGTTCCTTGGAAGCCCTTTAAGACACTTGTGTTTAGTACTTTGCATTACACAAAGTGATACAAAGTGCTGAACTAAGTATTCCAGTACTGTTCTTACTTAGGTGTGGCTTCTCTTATTCTATTGAGCACAATGACCAGTGAGTGACCACAGTCCACTCCTTGATATATGTGTTAGGCATAGCACTTTGCCTAAAACATCATAAAGAAACTAGTAGTTTTGTTCCTACTCCTTGTGATGTATTCTCAAACTCAGCTTCAGTATATATGTAGCAGACGCATGAACACCTACTCATACATAGGAAATATTTTTTAATGAGTGATCACTGTATTTATGTCTAACAAAAGAAACAAGAGGGACTGGGAGTGTGGCTTAGTGGCCGAGTACTTGCCTAGCATGCATGAGGCCCTTGGTCCAATTCCACAGTACCACATTTTAAAAAATTGAAAAAGAAAGAAACAAGAAGGAAACTATCTTAAGGAAAATAAATGAAATGATGAAAGATGAAGAAACCTATTTTTTTAATGAACCACCACTCACTCTTCCACCTAGTAGTTTCTCCCATGAAACTAAAATGGAAGAATTATAATGAACACATTTACCATGAGAAAAGGGGAAAATTCTGTGACATTAAATACCACTGAATCCAAAGGAAGCATAAGCCTAAGATGAGCCCACCTGAACAAAGGAAATAGATACATACAAGAAGAAAATCTGCAAGACAGTGAGAGCTCATAGAACACAAAAGAGAATAGTTGCATCAGGAAAATTTTTCTGCATAATCTTCTATCTTTCACTAAGAAAATGTACTACATAGCTATGGCACAATTTTCAAAAGGGGGTAAGAGGATATTTAAAGATTTAAGGGAGAACTGAAATAATGTTATTTCTTGAAAAGGAAAAGTTAATGTTCAACAAAAAAATAAAAATTTAAAAAACACTTGAAAGTTGTTACCTAAAAGGGGTGGGATAGATTCAAGGGGGAAAGGGCAGACAAAAAAGAGAAGAGAGAGAGAAAGCAGTTTATCCTACAAAGTTAACGTTTATCCTACAAAATTAAAAAGAAGGAGAGAAGAGGTGAGCAAGGGACTGACGGGTGAGAAAGTTGGGTGACTTTGAACAAGTGATCATTAATCAATATAGATTGTCTTCATAAACTGCTTTGTTAAATGACAAGTCCTTTGTACAACTACTTAAAGATAATAAAAAATAACTTAAGAAATAATTCAGTAGATTTAATAATACAAAAATAATGTCGTCCCATAGATACCATGTGCTCACCCTTAAACATCAAATGCATATTCCACTTGAAAACACCTTATCTCCTTCAAAATAAATCATTTTAACAAACTGAGACCAGTAGACAAGATTGTCATTCTCTCACCTTCAATTGTCAAAAATCTAGATTGTATGTATAATAATGACACAATTCTAAAACTACCAGGTAGAGTAAACCCCGAAGTAAAATAATATGCTAAATGGAAGTTAGAATTCTTTACATTCTAATGGATAACCACTGTAAACAATTTATTCATTGTCCTAGTCAATTCCTTCCCTTTCCTATCATGCTTCCTATCTTACCTCACCTCCAAGTCCAGGTTAAATTAAGATTTTCTTTTTAAACCCTGGAGAAGCTTGATAGAACAGTCCAATTTGTTTTCTCTCTTTCTTTTCAAGTCTACCAGAATGTCAATTCTCTGCAAATTACTTGAAGCCATCATCCTATCTCAAAAAGGAGCACTAAATTTCAACTTTTCCAGAATCCACAAATTTGAGTTTCAAGTTGCATTGTGATTTAGAGATAATAATCTTATATAATCTTTCAGAGCAATAGCAAAATGTATTGCCAGAAATAAAACTTGAAAAGTTTGACCTGTTTTTCCATAATGTATAATAACAAATCCCATAAGAGAAAAAAATAAATAGTTTTTTTTCCAGGAATGAAGAACTAATTCAGAATAAGTCAGAATTTTTCTCTTAATTTGTACCTACCTCATTACTATTTAAAGAAAAACTGTAACTGTACAATTATAGAATCATGATTTGATCATGAATTTTTGAATAACTTAGTAAAGTTGGTTACATATTTATCATCTATTTCAAAGAAAACTTCAGAGGAAAAAAAAAGACCGAGATAATAGACTTTATCAAAAGTTTACATTTGAATTTTGCCCTTTATGAGCTGACTTATTTGGGACAACTTTCTTAACCCCATTCATATTCATCACTAGTAAAACTGGAATAACTATACCCACCTCAAAGTTTTATTCTGGAGATAAATTTAAATATTATTACTTGTGTACATTATTAACATCATCATTAGCAAAATATGTCCAAAATGATTAGATGTCATTATTCTTAAAAAAAAAAAAAAAAAACCTTTACTATCTTCATCTTGGTTTCTTGAACTCTCTCATCTTTTTAAGTTCAACAAATTGGTTTCTAGTATTGGTTCAAACTATTGAAAATCTAGCATCAGCATAAATTCTTAGTATATTTATTTAATTTTTTAATCTCTGACCTGTTGCTTATTCTTTAGTACAAATAGCTAGTTAGAGTGTCAAGAACTTTTTAAAAAATGGTAAGGAAGTAGAGTACTTGTATTAGAGGTAGACTTTCGTGTTCCAGGAAAACACTGACAAAAGGAATTGAGTGCAAAAAGGCCTTTTTTTAATTTTTGAAAGCTGAGAATAAAGATAAGTGGATGTAGGAAAACAATTTTTAAAAAAGATTGTTTTATCCATTTAACATTCTAGGTGACTTGAGCTTAAATCTCACAGAGGAACTTTGAGGGTAAGTTCAAAACATGTATATGTAAGCTAATGCAAACTTAGGTATTTAATACCAACTTCTGGGATAGCGGAGGGCACTCCCAGGGGTTGTTAATTCCCTATCACTTTTGGCTTCCTAATCATGGATCATAGGATTGAATGTGCTCCTGAAGAAAGTGTGTGATTCTGTGCTCCTGAAGAGAGAGAGAGAGAGAGAGAGAGAGAGAGAGAGAGAGAGAGAGAGAGAGAGAGAGAGAGAGACAGAGAGAGACAGAGAGAGAGACAGAGAGAGAGACAGAGAGAGAGAGAGAGACCACCTCCTCTGCTATGGACATCCAGAGAGAAGTTGTTGACTGAGGATGAATCTAGACTGAAGTGGACCTAAAATTATGATCAAACCTATAACACCTAGATTCTCCTTTCCTGATGCTTTCTGATTTATTGAGCATCTACTTTTCTTCCATTTATATCTCTAGCAGGCTTACAGCCACAAGTAGACCTGCCATTTAAATGACCTGCTATTTAGTCAATTGGGCTGAGGATTTGCATTATACAGAACAATAACTCACTAGATGTCATGATCATTTATTACAAAGATTTTTTTCCCATTTTCAATATCTCAAAATAAAGGTATCGCTGAAGAGAGTAATACTTAGTATTTTTAAATTGACTGTGCTTGATGGTGTTATCCTGAGAGATTAATGTTTTAAAAAAATGTCTAAATGATTAGTCTAAAAAAGAAACATTTATTTAACCGACTGAAATTAAGTGGAGGGTATTCTAAAACAATCAGTTTAAAACTAAGTTCAATAACTTGCCCTAAAATATAATTTATAATTGTATAGTGGAATTTTTCTCAGATATATAGAGGTATAAGTAAACATCCTTAGAAATATAACTAACACACTGGGCACAAGTGGCTCATTCCTGTAATCCTAGCTACTCAAGAGAAAGATCTGAAAGATCATGCTTCAATGCCAGCAACAGGGAGAAAAGTCCAAGAGACCCTATCTCCAAAATAACCAGCAAAAGGTATGGATAGAGGTATGGCTTAAGGGGTAGAGTCTGAGCTGAACAAGCAAGCTGATGAAGTTCTCAGTTCAAACTCAGGAGCAGAACAAAGGAAGGAAGGAAGGAAGGAAGGAAGGAAGGAAGGAAGGAAGGAAGGAAGGAAGGAAGGAAGGAAGGAAGGAAGGAAGGAAGGAAGGAAGGAAAGAAGGAAGGGAGGGAGGGAGGGAGGGAGGGAGGGAGGGAGGGAGGGAGGGAAGAAGGCTAACACTTCGTTTCTTGGGAAGGGAAGTCTCTTTATCCTTGAAACAAGATCAAACAGAAAATAATACTATCAACTTAAATCTAAATAATCTATACTAAGAAGAAAAACAGGGTTGAATAAGTTGTAAACACACATACACAATAGTAGTAGTAGTAGTAGTAATAGTAGTAATTTCCAAGTGGCAACATGGAATACAAGTAAGGAAGAGGCAAATAAATTAGGAAGCTAAATTTTGCCTTCATTATTGCATTGAAACTAGTGATTACTTAAGAAGGAAAATGATAGTCCTTTTCCAGAGCCTATTTGTTTCAAACTGCTTTCTAGACTCACACTTTTTAGTTCCTTATGGGAAATTTAAAGCAGTTAGAATAGAGCAAGCTTTTCCTTTTTTTTTTTAACATCTTTAGGGAGGCATTTTTCTCTACTTCAACACAGGTTCCATCACACATTGCACTAAAATTTGTTTATTCAGCCTGGCTACTGCAGGTTTGTGAATCGCAAGTCCTGTGCTCCATTTCCCCCACCCAGAAAAGCTATACTATTTCCTATCTTAGAACAATATTCACTCATAAGTCTACTCTTAGCCTTTCTCATTTCCTCTCTGCCTGTATAAATATCATTTATCCACAGAACCTATTCTCATGCTTCATGAAGGCATATCTAAACTTACCACATTTTTTCTTTTACCAGCAGTGGTATACTGGTCAATGATTAACAACTGATTCTCCTTGGATGGTAAGTAGATTTCTGGTTTCCTCCCAGCACCCCCACTCCCCTATTTCGGGGAATAAATTCTGCTACCATGGCCAATTTCAAAACTTAAAGATAGAAAGGTACCCACAGTCAGTAGAAAGAAATAGTCCATAACTTTGTAACATTGTCTCAAGGTGTTTTATTTTTTAAGAGAGAAGAAATACTGTAGGAAAAGCAACTGAGAAGAAATAAAAAGAATTTGGATCTAGCTCTATTTGTAGCCACTACAGAATGAGGTGACTCTGAATCTCCTTTCTCAACTGTAAAATAACAAGAAGCTCATAGGTCTCTGATTTTTCATAACCCTGCATGAGAGCATGATCAATGCTACCAACACTCTAATCAACCCAGGGTTGGCCAAAACGCATTATGTTCTGAACACACAAAGGATGTTCAGAACCTTGTATTTAACAAGTGCTTCATAAGCAGATGCTGAATAAATGAATTACCTAGATAACTGGAGGTAGCCTAGGTGTATATGTTAGAGGAACAGAATTCAGAATGCAAGTGCGTGAGAACAACAACTACTAAAGAATCAGATGAGTAATTTGGAGAATAACTTCTGTCTGTGCATTTTCCAGATGAGCAATAGACTAATTTGAACATACCATATCTACGTACAAACAGCTCTCACTCCTTCCAGGCACCACCCTGATAAGGTTCCAACCCTTCCTTAGTTCCACCTCCTAGTGGAAGCTCCCTTCCCTCGCCATCTTTTTCTTCTACTTTCAAAATGAAACTAGATTATGTTTTTTAGCATTTCTTTGTCATTTGCATTTCCCCCCATCATATATTATGGTCAGATTTATCTCATAGAAAAGGATATCTTATTTGTACCACTTTTTTTCTTTTCCATTTTTCTCGAATGTCACATAAAGAACCTGATTGTGGTAGATCAGGACACTATTATTACTACCCATACTAAAAAGGTCAAGAAGACTTTATGTACAAAACTAAAATCTGACAAGCAAAAGAATAAAAATTGGATTCTTTCTATTATAGCTTTGGTCATAATTCTAAAACTTAAGATACCACAAGGTAAGATGTGTCATGTGCAGAACTGCTAGGAATGTAAAACACTTCTCCTGGAATTAGTGATTTCCAACCAATAAGAACTCTGCAGTTGGAATTATTACTGAAGAATTCTGTTGAGAGAGTTGTTGGAGGACTTGCTTTCCCAAAGGTAGATTTCATTTTTTTTGAGGGGGGGGTCTGGTCATGGGGCCTGAACTCTGGGCCTGGGTGCTGTCCCTCAGCTCTTCAGCAAGGCTAGCACTCTACCACTTGAGCCACAGCACCATTTCTGGCTTTTTTCTTTTTTGCTTAGGTGGTGCAGAGGAATCGAACCCAGGGCCTCATGCATGCAAGGCAAGAGCTCTACCACTGAGCCACCTTCCCAACCCCTAGACTTCATTTTTGCCTTACCACAAGTGACAAGGACATAAAGGGAGTCTTGGAGAAGTCCATGCCTATTATAATTCCCTGTGGCTAGACTGGTCTTCATCAGCAATGCAGAGAAATAGGCAGAATTTGGAATTTCTGAAGAGCAAATGTGTGCAATAAGCAGGGATAAAGGTATCTTGAAAGGATTACTAGAAAAGAAAAAGTACCTGGACAAATGAGTGAAACCCAGGAACTGAGAACAATTTCTGTGTTAATCAAGACTTTTCATCACTGTTACAAATTACCTAAAATCCACTTAAAGAAGGAAATATTTATTTTGGTTTGTAGTGTCAGAGGTTTCAGTCCATGGCTCCACTGCTGTGTGGGTAAAGCAGAATATCGTGGAAGTGTGTTAGAGTGTGGCTTAGGAGGCTGCTCACTCCCTAGGACCAGGAAGCAAAGAAAGAAATGGAAAGAAGTAGTGGACAAGGTATCCTTCCCAGGATACAAAATATCTTTTCCCTATGACCTGTTAACATGTGCATGCACAGGCAATATGCATGCACACCTGCACACCTATATAATCCTAGCTACTCAGTAGGCTGAGATCTGGAGGACTGATGTTCAAAGCAAGCTCAAGCAGAAACATTAATGACAACTCATCTCCAAAGTAAACAGCAAAAAACAAGGCTGGAGGTATGACTCAAGTAGTAGAGTGCCACCCAAGCAAGCACAGGACCTTGAGTTCAAATACCAGAGCTGGAAAATAAATCCCCTTCTCTATTGTTTTTCACTGAAAATATATAGTGTACTTCTACTCTCCTTAAATTTTTAAGTGGGTTAGAACAAGTATTTGAAATGCTACTGATTACATTCTTTGTAAGAGAAAATGTATATAACTTCCCAAAACCAAAACTTACAATTTAATCCATTTGGAGACTATATTTTCCAGAAATCTATGCATATTACAAAGTAACTCTAGGCATAAAAGAAAACTCTTTATCCAAAATAATAATTACTGAATAAAACTTGTAACACCAGACTCCAGTCTCTTAAAGGATGTAGAGGTTTCCCCTAGCAGGCCTTGTCTCAGAGTAAGGGAGATACACAATCACATCTGTCTTAATCTGTCATGTGTGTACAGCCATGGACTCAGCACAGAAATGACACAAGCAAAGGCTTTCCAGTGGACTATATCTTGGGAGTTTAAGACATTGAAAGTCACCAGAGTAGATAAAGATATATTCTAAAAAATAGAAACCTGCCCATTATTATTTTTCTGGGAATAGCAGCCAAAAACAATAGCAAAAAAAAGGATACAACACTGTCAGGGCTGGCAGCCATTCTTTACTACATTTCATAGCAGTTATTTCTTCTCACATGACAAGTTGGCATTAATTTTCAACCCTTGACCTGTATTTCAAATACCTGGGTCTCAGACCAAAAGAAACACTGCACTGACTATCATAAAAATGCTATGACAGCCTGCCATATGATGAGGAATCCTTTTAGGCTTTCGGCCAACAAGTTTGTTTTTTGACTCTGCAAAACTTTTACAGATTAAAAAAAAGTGAGGTAGAGAGAAAGAGAGTAAGTGTCCTTCCTTCTTTGAGAGGTCTTATCACAATCTCTACTGCATTCTGAGAAGCAGAAAATGTGATGAAAATAATAATCCAACATCTGCTTGTCTCCATAGTATTCCAGAGGCCCAGCAGATTGTGTCCTTGGCTGTTTTCCCTCTATCCAGCGCATGTTAGTGATTCAAATAAAAGAAAGAAAGAAAGAAAGAAAGAAAGAAAGAAAGAAAGAAAGAGAGAAAGAGAGAAAGAGAGAAAGAGAGAGAAGAGAGAAAGAGAGAGAAGAGGAGAAAGAGAGAAGAGGAGAAAGAGAGAAAGAGAGAGAGAGAGAGAGAGAGAAAGAGAGAGAAAGAGAGAAAGGAAGGAAGGAAGGAAGGAAGGAAGGAAGGAAGGAAGGAAGGAAGGAAGGAAGGAAGGAAGGAAGGAAGGGAGGGAGGGAGGGAGGGAGGGAGGGAGGGAGGGAGGGGGGAGGGAGGGAGGGAGGGAGGGAGGGAGGGAAAGAAAGAAAGAAAGAAAGAAAGAAAGAAAGAAAGAAAGAAAGAAAGAAAGAAAGAAAGGAGAAGAAAGGGAAGGGAGGGAGGGAAGGAGGAAGGGAGGGAGGGAGGGAGGGAGGAAGAAAGAAGGAAGGAAGGAAAGACAAAAGAAGTACCTCTTGCCTGTCTGTAAACAATTCAAAGATGTGAGATTGTAAGTAGAGAACACTGCACTGAAACCTTACGATGAAGCACGTTGTCTGTTTATGAATGTAAGTCATTGCCAATGGCACTTCTACAGCTGAGCAGATTTGAATGTGAGGTGTCCACTAACTGCTTACCTAGAGCCTCCCTAGCAACAAAGAACACCCCAAAGTGCCTGTGTATACTTTTCAAGGTAAGACACTAACTCTGTAGGGACCCAAAAATTTTTCTAGACTGAAGAATGAAGACACATAAAGACTTTCAAATGCCAAGAAAGAAAACCAGATCACAAAATATTCTCAGTGCATGAGCAAGTTCTTTGTGGATATCAAGACCTAGCAGAAAGATACATTTGATTTTCTAAGGAAGCAGAGCAAATCCAGAAATAGGAATTTTAAATTAAATATATTTTGCCTAGTCTCTATCTTTTTTCTATTTTTTTTCAAGTTTTAAGAATGGTTTCAAGGCATAAGAGAAGCATAGGAAAAGAAACAGGGGACACATTGTAGTCATTCAAAGCAGATTCTCAGCATCTTTCTATATATTCACTCATTTAAACATACTTGTTAACTATTACATTCTGGAGCCAAAACTCTACACAAGATAGACAAGACTCCTGCTTTCATACACAAAGAACAATTTTGCTTGAAGCAACAGATAAGCTTTACTTGAGCCAAATCCCAGAGTCTAACTCTGATATACTCAGCCAACTTGGCCAACCTGTATAGAAAGTAAGATTTTTAAGCTCAGTTCTGTCCTCTGTCACTGAACTAATATCCAACTTCAAACAAGTCATAAATAGTTTCTGATATTAAAGTAGGAAATAATAATGGTGCCTAAATTAATATTTAATAATCAGGGTAGATGGAGCTGAGTTCAAAAAAGACAATGAAATTTTCTAAAACACTAAACAAATAAAATATCTTATTACAAACATTATATTTGTAGCAAAAAGACACTGGACCAAGACTATCTGCTGTCAAGAGACACAAACAAAAAGAGAGAAGTAGCCAGTGACTGTAACTAAAATATTTGCAGAATGCATCCAGAAGAACACACAACATTTGTTTCTGCCCAAAGTCACAAGCAAGCACATAATGATGTTTTGAAATTTCCTTTGAATTATTCATATACTAAGAAAAAAAGAAAATGGATTTTATTTCTATCCAGGAATCTTCAGAGTTAAAGAAAAATAAGACAAATAAATGGACATCTGATATTTTCAATGAACCAATAGGTTGTTTCAATTACAATTCAATGAATCCAGAAAAAGAAGTTAGGGCAATAATACACAACAACTTATGCGGTCTTTAATTCTTCTTCCTCCTTTCTCTTCCACATTGCCAAAGCCCATAAACTACTGGGGCTTTCTTTTCCATTATTCCATAATTTAGGAGCATTTTTTCCAACTGAAAAGGGGCAAATGCATCATCAGCTGTGATCCACAATGACCAATTTTAGTGTCAGAGAGGATGATAAGAAGCAATAAATATGAAGCAGACAGGCCATTGCTGTCACTTGGAGGGATTCCTCTTCTACGTTGAAACTACAAATGAATGTAAATACAGCTTTTCTTTGAGTGACCTTTCCTCTAGATAGAAAATATATTTTAATAGAGTAAATATGCAAAGAATAATTCATGGGTATGTCTGCTGGGTTTCTTCTTTGGCAATTGGTGTTTCACGATTCTTACTTTTAGACAATAAGGACAATTTTTATTATCGTAAAGGTGATGTACAGAGGGTTACAGCTACATAACTCAGGTAATAAGTACATTTCTCCCTCATTTTCTCCCAGTTTTTCTCAATTCATCTCCCCACCAAGTTGTATGGTTCCTTTCCGACATAGTGTCTAATGAGCACACTGTTGAATTGGCTCACCTTTTGTCCCCCAATTTCTCTGCTTCCTCTTCCCCTCCCCAAATCAGATAAATTTAGATATGAGACAAAGGGTATAGAAATCAAAAACAGGGACAAAGGAAATAACCCAAAGAGGGGGAAAAAGAGCCACAAACAGTACAAAAAATAAATAAATAAACCCACTGAGGAATCAAAACTTGCCCTCCTGGGAGCAGTCAGTCAAAAGGATTTTTCATGAATGCTCTTAACAGTGGTGATGTTGCAGATTCAATGCAGCTCATAAAGACTAGTTTCCCTGTCTGCAAGACCAGGCATGTATACAAGAAAACCTCTGAATATTGTATTAACTGCAGTTTGACTCCTTCACCTTTGGGGTTATGGGAAGGGCCCACCCTCTTATAACACACTTTCCATAGGGCAGAACACGAGTTTCACATGAGATGACTTATTACCCAGTTATTCTATACATTGCAGGTTACCTAAAAAAAGTGAACATTCTAATAACTTTCATTGGAGGAAAACATAAATAAGGCAAAGAAGATAGGACCATCAGAAGCTTAAATCCTTCATAATATGGTAAAGGTTTAATATCAATTCTGTGATTTTTTTTGTCAGCTGGAGCTAGAGATGGACAGAAAAAGAGAACAAAGAAGCAAGAGCACACATTCACACATCAGAACTGCAATTTTGAAACACAATTTTCCAAATTTCAGAAAAGTTGCAAAGAAGTAATATTTCAACAAAGATTGTTAAAAAGAAAAAGAAAAAGGTTTTGCAAAAGCACTATATTGTAAAATTACTACACAAATATGAAAAAGAAGAAAATACTGGGCAGTTGGGTAATCTTTGATTAACAAAAATTGTCTTATGGAAACAGAAATATGAAAAGAAACTACATCTTAACTAAAACCATCTGATGGTTGAACTCTAGGTAGCATATAAACAAGATCTTTGTCTTTATATTTCTCCAAGCAGCTGAATGCAATTTTGGTTGGTGTTTTAAATAAAAGTTGGAATTTTTCTCAACAGATGAAACCTATATATTTAATATTTGCATTTCTGAAATCTGTCTTCAGCCATATAAAGCTCTGGACACCAGTAATACTACACAGGCACAAACACACACACACAACACACACACACACACACACACACACACACACACACACACACACACACACACACTGAACATTGAGATGTATTGAGATATATATCTGTATTTCAAATCTGATTATTTCATCAAAATTTACCTGGGACCCAATAAAGTACAGAGTACACAGGAAGCACTGAGCAAATTTTTAGTTAACACAGTAAGTCCAAGCAACAAGACTATACTCTACCAATTTTATCTTGTTTGCATAAACTAAAATAATTCTCTTGCAATGATGCTAGTTATGAGATAAAGATCTACTTAAATAATCACCATCCCTCAGGAGACTAAAGCAAGAGGACCACAGCCTCGGTGCCATACCAAGTCTGAGTCCAGCATGAGCTCCACAGTAATACTGCGTCTCAAAAAAAGGGAGGAGGGCCGGGAGCTGGTGGCTCACGCCTGTAATCCTAGCTACTCAGGAGGCTGAGATCTGAGGATCGCGGTTCAAAGCCAACCCGGGCAGGAGAGACCATGAGACTCCTATCTCCAATAAACCACCAGAAAACCGGAAGTGGCGCTGTAGCTCAAGTGGTAGAGCGCTCGCCTTGAGCTGAAGAGCTGAGGGACAGCGCCCAGGCCCAGAGTTCAAGCCCCACGACTGACCAAAAAAAAAAAAAAAAAAAAAAGGGAGGAGGTAACAATGCTCAATAGGAAATGTACTCATTACATTACTCATCTAATTGTAACCCCTCTGTATAGTATTTTTACAATAAAAAAATAAAAATCCAATTTAAATTCTCAAAAGTAAAGTAGAAAAATCCACTTATATATTCAGACTTCATGTGCTTCTCTTCCTCCAAAGCAGCTGACAATAGTTTAACAATATTAAAAGTCCTCATTTCTTTTTTTTTTTTTTTTTTGGGTCCGGTCGTGGGGTCTGAACTCTGGGCCTGGGCGCTGTCCCTCAGCTCTTCAGCTTAAGGCTAGTGCTCTACCACTTGAGCCACAGCGCCACTTCCGGCTTTTTTCTTTCTTCCTATGTGGTGCTGAGGAATCGAACCCAGGGCCTCGAGCATGCAAGGCAAGCGCTCTACCACTGAGCCACCTTCCCAGCCCCTAAAAGTCCTCATTTCTTAAGCTAACAAATCCAAAAGGGTAGAAAGTGAATTCATAAAGTATTATTTGAAGAGTATGTAAAGAGTTGACTAAAAGGTATTTTTCTTTTACCAATTTAACAATCTGAAATTGCTACTATCAATTCTATTTACTTGACTGAAAACATTTAAAGGCTCTGGTAAAATGTAAATATACAACAGCTACAATTCGAATTTACCAAGTATAATGGAGCAGTGGTAACCTCAGCACTTGGGAGGAGGCAGGAGAACCATAGCAAGGTTTGTCTCAAAAAAGAAACAAGGTGGGAGGGAAGGGATGGTAGGGGGAAAACAAAGGAGGAGGCAACAATGCTCAATAGGAAACGTACTCATTACTTGGCTCATGTAACTGTAACCCCTCTGTACAGCATTTTTACAATAAAAAACATACAACAACAACAAAAAAAAAGAAACAAAAAGCTAGGTGCTGGTAACTCACACCCATAATCCTAGCTACTGAAGAGACTGAGATGTGAGGATTAAGGTTCATAGCCAGCCTGGACAAGAAACTCAATGAGACTCTTATCTCCAATTAAGCACCAGAAAACCAGAAGTGGCACTGTGGCTCAAAGTGATAGAGTGTTACCCTTGAGCAAAAGAGTTAGTACCCAGGCTCTGAGTTCATGACCAATTTTAAAAAAGAAAAAGAAAAGAAGGAAAGGAAGGAAAGAAAGAAAGGAGAGCGGGAGGGAGGAAGGGAATGAAGGAGAGAAAGATTAAAGGAATAACTTAAAATTCCTAGCATGTACATCCACTTTGTTGATAAACCCTTGAGTCTTTAAATATCCCCACTTCACCTGTAAACTCTCTTCCAATGATACCGGGTCTTCAAAGGACATCTCAGACATGATCTGTAGAATCCCATCCTTCCCAGTTCTGACGAGAACCTTGACTGGGTTCACCCAAACTACTGTACTGCTAGTCACCTACTGAGTTCATAAAGCCCTCCAGAAACCAAGTGTAAAGAATTGTGTCATAGAAAAGTACATCTTAATCCTATCTTTGCTCAGGAGAGAGTCACGAGTACTATTTCTATGTCCTCAGAATTACAGAACCCTCCCCTCCAAGATTCAATATAGCTTTGGTTATCATCCCTCTGCTTTCCACTGAGCTCATGTGTGTTGGAATGGCTAGGAGAGAGCTTTAGGGAGCTGAAACTGTGGCACATGGTGACCCAATCCACCCACTGAAGGCTAAGGCTTAATGCTGAGGGTTTATCCCATCTGACTCCTTCTTTTCCCAGGACATTCCTCAAGTGTTTGTACAAACATGCTTCCACCAGGCACAAGATATAAATTTGCCAAGTGTGCCTGAGCTAATAATCCTCACTTGAGACCATATCCACATATGTAAATATAAATAGGTAAATATTCATCCAGGGTTACCCACAGACACCTACATGAGCATTAGATTTGTGATTTGAGGGGAAATGTGAAAGGAGAAAAAAGAAAAAGAGATACAAAGATGGGAGGTTCTGCCCAAGGAGTTAAGACCCAAGAAGGAACCTATGGAGTGAATGGCAATGAGCACCCTGAGTATATTGTTCCCATAGGCAGGGGATACCTGTTTACAGAGAGCTGGAACAGGAAGGAGAGACCCCAGAGATAAACTTGGCTAGTCTACATATTTCTGAGAACCCATTTGGGGAAGAAATAATAATCTTTTCAGTGAAAATGCATACAAAAGTTTCATTTCACACGTCTGTTACTGGTCTTCCCTATGATTGGCTCTGTTTCATCTTTAGCTAGTCATAACATCAGTCTACACAATACCAAACACTCAGCCAATTCAGCCATAATCAAAGCTCCAGTGGTCCAGCCAGCTGTTTTCTGTACAAAACACCACGCAATCAACTGGACCAAGTTCATGACTGGATTGATAGAAATGACCAGATGTTTTAGCATTATGTAAATGTTCAGTGCCAACTGAAAACAGGAGTGTTGGCTGTCATTTCTTGCACAGTCTAAAAATGTGCACTTGTACTTCTCTCACAAATCAAACAGAATCAACAAAGTTCTTGGATATGCATAGGCATTTGCCTATACATGTACATAAATACACAGGAAATGGGAGTGAATGAGCGTGTGATGTAGATGCCTGTTAGATATTAGGGGTAAAATAAATTAAGCTGCATAGTCTCAGTTTCATAAAATGCACTCACCATCCCTGTCTCCTACCAGTCTCTGCTGTTCCTGCCTTTGCGCTAATCTGTTCTTGCCCTTAGGGCATGATGCTCCTAAGCTGTTTTGCCTTCAGCTTTGAGCATATGGGAGACACTACTGGAAAAGGGAGACAAAGGAAATTTCATACAAAGTTTCAAGAAGCACAATGATGGAAATCTGTCTATTTCCAATACTGAAATCAGAGAAAAATATAAGTATGACTTCAAACATTTTAGGGTAGACTGTTTTCAAGTATGAATATATGTATAGTAAAAAAAAAAAAAACCGTAAGCCTATGTGAAGGTAAAAGAACATTTTAAGAGGCACAAAACACTTCTCAAGAAATTACTATACAATGTGCTCCTGCAACACAGAAGAGTAAACTAAAAAGAAAGATGTGAAATTTAGGAAACAGGGATGTTACATAGGAATAAGATGCTCATGATATATATATATTGAACATATATGTGTGTATATATATTGAACTATATAGCACATTTTCTTGATCCATTCATCTACTGAGGGGCATCTGGGTTGGTTCCATATCTTGGCTATGATGAATATTGCTGGGATAAACATAGTTGTGCTGGTAGCTTTAGTATGGCCTTGTTTGTGATCATTTGGGTAAGTGCTCAGAAATGGAATTGTTGAGTCATAAGGGAGTTCTAAGTATAGTCTTTTGAGGAAACTCCATACTGCTTTCTAGATTGGTTGAACAAGTTTGCACTCCTACCAATAGTGCAGTAGTGTTCCCTTTTGGCCACATCTCCTGCAGCATCTGTTGTTACTAGATTTCTTCATTATAGCCATTCTAACCCAAAGAAACATAGGACCTATGGTTTCCCTTATTTGTAATAATTAGTATACATCTAGGACAATCTTAGCAGATGAGCAGAATAGCTCAATAGCTATGTACATATGACCATATAGGATGATGCTAAGCGAAATGAACTCCAAGACATGGACACAAGAGGTTTTTCTTTGTTGTTGTGATGATTTCTTTTTTCTTTTGTGTTTTTGCCCCCTATAGCTTATTCCCTGTTGTTGCTATATTTGATTTTGGTACCCTGGGTATTGTCTGAATTAGGGAAGGAAAGGGAAACAAAAAATTGGTGAGGCAAAGGACAAAGAGGAACCAATGCAACAGTGATGCTCACAAGACACTATGTTGGAATTGATCTGTACAACATGGGGAGTGGGGAGGGGAAGCAGGAGAATAATGAGGGAGGGGATACCAAATTCGACAAGAAATGTACTTTATACCTTACTTATATAACTGTAATCCCTCTGTACAACACCTTGACAATAAAATTAAAATTTTAAATTTTAAAAATTAAAAAATATAAGATGAACCTGAACCAGACATGTTAGGATAAGCTTATAATCGCAGTCACTTGGGGGACTACGCGTTCAAGGCCAACTTGGCAAAGTCAGGGAAACAGTTTCTCAAAATACAAAAATACAAACAAAAGGGCTAGGAGAATGGGTCTAGAAGTACAGCATTACTAAAATACCTAATGTGCAAGCTGAAAAATACAAATTTATTGCCAACCTAGGCAACGTAATGAGTTCTTGTCTCAAAATTTAAAAATAAAGCAGAGCAAAAAATATCAACTTCAAGAGAATAAAATATTGGCTGCAAAATGAGTATATGTACTCATCCATGAGTACTTATACTGTCATAAAATATCAACACTGATTAATAGACTAATTGTATTTTCATATAGCCAACTTAAGAAGTCAACATAAGTCAGCTAAGTATGATTAGCTCAAAAAGCAGAAAAAAACTTAAATTTCCTCCTCTGTGCTGGTAACTCAAACACAATGCATATTTTCCAGTTAAACATGTCTCTTCGCTGATTCTCAATTCTCATTCGCCCTCTGTATTTCTATAGTCTAAAGAGCAGTTTATGTGTTAAATAAAACATTATAATCTAATCAGTTAGTTAAATATTTATCTGAAAATGAATTACATGTCAATATATGAAAACATTTGACTCTAATTTTATGTAGAAGTTTACTTCAAAGTAGTTTGAAAGTAGAAAAAAATCAACATATATATTAAAATATTATCCATCTACCTTTACTAATTTAGTTTTTGTATTTTCTCAATATAATTATAATAATATATAGTAAAACATATGTATTGAATATAATTAAAAAGAGCAAATCATTTATGGAAGATATGCAGGGTTCTCCCATAAATCCATAAGTCATGGCCATGTGGTTTATCTCCTTTACATACCCTCTGTCTCCAATTATATTATCTGATTGTAGTATCCCTGGGTAGTCAATTAAAGTATGCAGACAGAGACAAATCAGTGAAAATGCCATGGAAAATTTCATTGCTCTTTCTAATCATGTTTGTTTTAATTAAGCATATTAGAATGTCTTCACCTTTGCCTATCTGCCAGCCTAGAATCTAACTCTAAACCTGGGACCAGCTTGTGATAAGACTATGTAAGTTTCCCAAGATAAAAACACAAGTGATTTTATCTTTCTTGCTGTTGTTCTTAATGTATTTATAATGTACCATGTGATTTTTTTTGTTGTTGTTTCTTTTGTAGGTTCTTCCCCCATGGTATAAGCCCTGTTTTCACTGTATTTGATTTCAGTGCCCTGCATCTATGTATATACATTTTTCTAATTTGGGGAGGGAAGGGAAATAACAAAATGTTGAAATAAGGATATTGGTTGACCCATTGTAACTATGAGATGTACAAGACATTGTTGAAAACAAACTATACAACTTCGGGGAGGAGTTGGGACGGTGGGAAAGGAAGAGATGGTAGGGGGAAAATGGAGGAATTGACAAAGCTCGATAGGAAATGTACTCATTACCTTACTCATGTAACTGTAACCACTCTGTACAGTATCTTTATAATAAAAAAAAAATACACAAAAAAGACTATTTAAGTAGGGCCTACACAATGGAACTCAAGTGTAACACCCAGCTGAGTCATTTCCATTTCTCCTTTCCAATCCTTTCAAAATCTCCCACTGCCCAATAGCATTCTCATTTTTTCCCTAGCAAATGAAAAGTCTCTAGGAATTTGATAGAAAGAGAAGACATGCCTAAGCCTAATCAAAGAAGATTGATTACCTTCATGATATTATGTAAAAGGAACAATAGCATCTTAAGGACCTCAAAAGCTTTCCTTACTCATTCATATTTAAAATAAACCTGCAATTGGATCACTTGGCTTTAACCTATTCTTTGATGTAGAGGAACAGATTCACTATAATTGGTATTTAAAAATTCATGCCAAATAAAAATTTATTAAAAATCATGGTTAAAACTTGCAATTGGCCAATACAAAAGATTTTCTGCAATTCATCCTGAGATATTTTTCTACAAGATTATGTTTTAATTATTTAAGACTTAGATATACTATGGGGATTAAAGTCACTTTTTAAAGATAGTTTAAACTGTCACAAAACAGAAAAAATTTCTATCAATATATTACATCTGTAACATTGGGAAAACACTGCAAACTTTGGAAAAGCAGTAAATTTACATTGCATTTCCTGGAAAAAAACAACTAAGAGTATAATAATATAAAGTAATTTTATTTGAAAATTGAAATATCTTAAAAGAGTAATAGAAAGTATTAAAATTATAATCCTTTATACAGTCAGAACCTAGATATATTCATGTATGTACATTTACATCATTTCTGAATGATACTACTAGTCTCATAATGTTATTTTCTTTTGAAAGAAGATTTAGACACTAAATTTTGTGATATATATCTCTAGGGATTTGTGTCAAATCTAAAGTTACATATCAATGCAAAATTCTAGAAGAAACTGTCTTTAAACATAAATGAGATGAAAGGCAATAAATAATATGTTTATCTACTAGAAACTTAAACATATAATCTTATAATTTGAAGTCAGAAGATTTAAGTTGACTGTCACTTACTACTACAAAACCATTCAAACTTTTAGCATATGAATTATTCTTTGGCACTTCCTGCTAATTGTCTGCTAGAAAGAAATTTAATGACCTGACTGCATTTCAGTTACTGCAATCTGTTAAATTCTAAGACTTTTAAGAGACTCTAGCAGAAATGGACTGAATTTTGTGATACTGTTCCATTATAGCTGATGCATAGTTCATATACCTTCTTAATTCCAAAGATATTTGTGTGATTCTTTTTATTTATCATTACCTGCCAATTGCTAGAATATTCATACAGCACTGATTTGTTAAT
Organism: Dipodomys spectabilis; assembly: GCF_019054845.1. Taxonomy (NCBI): domain Eukaryota; kingdom Metazoa; phylum Chordata; class Mammalia; order Rodentia; family Heteromyidae; genus Dipodomys; species Dipodomys spectabilis. The sequence goes on along the minus strand of NW_024870758.1, from coordinate 15,427,112 downwards.
TTGTTGGCCTTTTTTAAATCATAGACTACTCTTCTAAAGACGGAGGGTATAAGATAGCAGAAAGTAGCATCAGACAGGCTCTCATGGCTGACACTTATAATCCTCTCTAAACCGGAGACTGAGATCTGAGGATCTATGATTCAAAGCCAAAGCAACTAATTGGCAAAAAGCCAGAACTGAGAAGCAGCTCAAGTGATAGAGTGCCCTCCTTGAGAGAAAGGCCAAGTGGGAGGGTTAAGGCCCTTAATGCAAAAATTAGGACCAGAATAAAAATTAAAATCAGGTAAGAATCATCTACCAATACCACCAACATTTCCACATAAAATTCGGTTTTGAATCAAAATGGAATTAAGAAGTGTAGATTTAGCACATTAAAAACAACTGGAACATCCAACACAATGTAAAAAACCATGGTTTTCAGACAGAAGAACCGTAGTCTTTGACAGAAAGAAAATAGGTGATACAAACTCAACATTCATCAGTTTGCTTCCTGGAGGCAATTTCCAAGCAACAACTGTCAGGTGCCCTTCTGAGATGAAGAAGGAGGGATTTGAATTAAAGGAAAACAAGAAAGGATGAATTTGTGGGGTGTAGTATTACAGAGGGAGAAACTATACAGAGAAGGAGTTCTAGAGCTCCTGAGACTATGGATGAGTTCTAAATGTGCATACATAACAATAAGTGTCCTCTATTGAAGAAAGAACCACAAGAAAAAGTATTGGAAAACTTTCTGGAGCTCATAGAGGGCCAGGAATAGTTCATGCACCACCTACATTATAAAATTACAACAAATAGAGGCTGGGAAGGTAGCTTCATGCACCACCTACATTATAAAATTACAACAAATAGGGGCTGGGAAGGTAGCTCAGAGGTAGAGTGCTTGCCTTGCATGCATGAGGCACTGGGTTTGATTCCTCAGCACCACATAAGCAAAAAGAAAAAAGCCGGAAGTGGCGTTGTGGCTCAAGTGGTAGAGCACTAACCTTGAGCTGAAGAGCTGAGGGACAGCACCCAGGCCCAGAGTTCAGGCCCCATGACCGGACCCCCCCAAAAATTACAACAAATACATACAGCATCAAGTTAAAAGTTTCAGAAAGATATTCAGTTTAAAAGTATACTCCTACATTAAATGGTTATTTGAAATCAAATGAATTAGTACATAAAGTTCAATAATATTTTTAATGTTTAAATGTAAGTGACTATTTAAACAAAATAATGAGAGCAATGGTGTTGGAGACTTGAAAAATATGTGAAAATCAAATACAGAGCAACAATAGCCCAAATGATAAGGAAATAAAAGTGTTATGTGTAGTTTATATACTACATACTCTGGTATAATTTTGTTTGAAAGTAGACAGTGTTAAGTTGAAAAGGTAATATAAACCCCTAAGAAGTGAACAAAAATAAAAACAAAAAGGTGTAGTCAACCAACAACATATATAAAGTACAAATGTGAAAGTAGCCATTACCTTCCACCTTCCAAAAGAACATCAACATGATGGTCTCCAGTTATATCCATCTTCTTGCAAATAACATAATTTTATTTCCTTTATGGTTGTGTTTTCATGGTGTGTGCATATATGTGTGTATACATACGTGCATATATACAGATTTACATGTTTATATACATACATATATAAAGATATATACACACACATATATAAAGATATATATATATATATATATAACCTGACAATGAAAATGAAAATGTATACTGAGTTTTAAAAAGATATTTATAGGGCTGAGAATGTGGCTTAGTGGTTGAGTACCTGCCTAGCATGCATGAAGCCCTGGGTTCGATTCCTCAGTACCACATACACAGAAAAAAACAGAAGTGGAGCTGTGGCTCAAGTGGTAGAGTACTCGCCTGCAGCAAAAGAAGTTCAGGGAAAGTTCCCAGGCTCTGAGTTCAAGTCCCAGGACTGGCAAAAAAAAAAAGAAATAAAAAGGTATTTATAATAGTAAAAATAAGAGCATATATAAACATAGCATGGCTTTGAGATTATCTGTAGTTTTAAGCACTTAGTATGGGTCTTTGCACATATCCTTTGCAGCTACAGAGAATGGGGAACTACTATGCTTTTTGACATTTATGTCTCAATAACTAGTAGAATAAAGAGTCAGAAATTTTTACACATATAGGAATCTTGAAAACATTATAAACTAACTTTACCTAAGTGTGATTTATAAAGCACTATGCCCAGCAAAACAAATGCAAGCTTATCCCAAGGACATACTAAGCATTTGTGAAATTCAGTATCATAAAAATGGGTCTTAACAAACTTAGGAGAAATGAGATTGTAAAGTCTCTTCTCTTTCTACTAAACAGTTAAACTAGAAATCAGCAGACAAATATTTGGGAAAATATCCAATATTTAGAAATTAAATGTACTTGTAAAGGAAAAAAATGAGAAGAGAAAATTGAAAATATTTTAAATAAATGAAGACATGACACTCAAAATGTATGAAATTCATCTGAAGAGGAGATTAGAGAAGAAATTATAGAAAATGCTTATATTTTTAAAGTGCATTAAATAAATTATCTGAGTTACCATCTTAAGAAAATTCAAAAAAGAATGGAAATTTAAACCCAAATCAAGTACAGGGAAGGAAGGAAGTAAAGAGCAGGTACCAGTGGTATTGAGAATAAAGTAAGAGTTGAAAATCAGCAAAACCAAAACAAACACTGTAAGAAAAAAAACTCACAGAAATGATAAATCTCTAGTCAAACTGAATAGGGAAAAAAAGACAGAAATTGCTTATACTAGGAATAAAAATGAACATCATCATAGATTCTACACATATTAAAAGAAGATCCCTGATCTTGAAGAGTATAGAATGTAGTCAGTAGAACAGGTTCTATTTATAGGAAACAAAGAACAATTTAACAATGATTCCAATAATAATAATTAGAAACACCAATAGGCAATGTATTATAGGCCAAAAATAGTTTGACATACTTTATATATAGAAGTCATTGAATTTGCACAAGCCTTATTGGATAAATATTATTACTATATTCAACTCATCCAGAGGAATTTGGGTAATACAGATACTCAGACATACTCAGACGTTTTAGTAATTCAGAATCTGGAGGAAAAGTCAGGAATAGGAGGAGAAATAAGGATTTTACTGAGCTAGGGAAAGTGTCAAGGCAGTGCTAAAGCTTGAGCTTCATGATGACTACCAGCATTTTTACAGTATATATCTTGTTGTAATATTATCAAATACCTGGACTTTGAAAGAATAAGCTAGTTTAAATCAACTGTTCAACTGTCTGGACAAACATTTTTTGAACAGCTACTAAATTCGAGCCTCTGGTATCATACAAATGAACAAAAGATGGCTATCTTTGCTGTCATTGAGGTAAACACTATCAGGAAAAAGGTCACAATGTAGTTAGTTGTATATGTATGTAATATAGTGAAGCAGAACAAAGACTAGGTTATAATTATGAATTAAATACATACTATTACATTTGATCCTTCTTATTCATAGGTTCCTCACCTATAGATTCAATTATAGATGCATACTATTCCAGAAAAGATTGTATCTATACTAAATGTGTAACAATACATTTATTGTGTCATTCCCTAAATAATATAGTATGAACATTATATTTACTCAACATTTATATTGTGCTAGATTATATAAGTAACCTAGAGCTGATTTATAAGGAGCCGATATATAAATAGATTATAGTACTACATTGTTTTATTTAGGGGACTTAAGCATCTAAGAACTGTGAAACAATCTCTCAGGATACCAAGGGATAACTGCATATAAATTCCAGACAACATAAGGTTTGTGAGAATTATCCAGAGATAGAATCATAGAAAAAAAAAGACTTGGAGCTAAATTTTGAAATAGCCACATTTATATAAATAAAGGAGGGATAAAGGATATACCAGCTGGTGGTCAAAAAGTGAGGAAGACCAAAATGGGAATAAGCACACAGTCTGGCGATGGAATGCAGGCAATACTAGAAGACAATCAAAGAGAAAAGCAAACAAATAAAGGGGGCTAAAAGGATATATGCAGCATAAGAATTAATTTGCATCCAGCATTATTGTGAGAAAACAGAACTGACAACTTTCATTTGCAAATTCTAACGAAATCATTTTGCTATACTTTTATGGGAAAGAAGGTAGGAATACAAAAGGGAATACAGAGAATGCTCATAACAATAGAAAAAAATGTGTCAAAGATCATTTGAGATGCATATAATTTCATTACAACTCAAGAAATATCAGCAAAAAGCTTAATTACAAGACTTTATCTGATCTGAGATTATGATTTTTAAAAGGAAAGATCTTCTTTAATCAATTAAATAAACACTGCACTGTACCCAGTAACTACCAACAAACCGTATAGAAAACAGAAATTTCATACCCAAGAGTAAATAGCATGATCACTGTTACTCCTGTGGCCTTGTGAAATGCCTGCTCTGCAGTCACCAGGACGTCAGTGTGTCTGGGGGATATTCCCATTGCAATTTGTCAGCAAATTAGCAAATGTTCTTAGTGACAGGAGTGCATAGGCCAGGAATATACCCTTACCCTCATGCTTGGCTTAAATCACCTCAGCTCAATGTCTTACTGCCCTGTTGGCTCCAACTGCCAATTAAACAACCTCATCATCTGCAGATCTAAATTTGAACACAGGTATCAAGTTTGGGTGTCTGATGAAACTAAGTCCCTTGAGGAAGCATGAAGTAATCATTCCTACAATGGGGGAAAAAAAAAGGAAAAGAGAAAAGAGAAGAAAATCCCCCAAAGTGAATCTTCAGTGGTTTCTGACTCTACTGAAGATTCATAAGATATGCTGAAACAATATTCCACCCTACAGGACTCTGTTGACAACTGGAAACAAAACCTATCTCCTATGTCTTCCCTTGCTATTCAGCATAACCACTCCAACTTCCAATCTTCTGTCGACACCTAGTGGTTAGAATTATGTGAGCAGAAATATGACTTTTTTTTTCTTCAGGCGTTGTCTAGTGCTTCCTATTACACTTGTCCATGCTACATCAAGATTCCTGGTATGGCTCAGGATATAGTGGTGAAAGTGTGATTTATTTTATTGTAACTAAACTCACATTTGGTAGATTATACTCAGTAAACTGTTTCTACTTAGCACACATCAAAACCACACATCAACCACAGAATAAAACTAAGAAAGGATAAACAAAAAAAAAAACAGAATAAATAAAAGAATAAAACAGAAATTTTAAAAATCCCCTAAGGCAATAGTTTAAGAGGCTTTTCTAAGTAATCTTTAAAGTTTGAGCTATTTCTATAAAGAAATTACAAAAACTTTTGAAGACATAAGCTTTACGATAGCAATGATTTCTTTCAAAGTATTTCTCCATATCAGGCAGAACAAAAGATGTGAGCAATTAAATGAAGTTGATTCATGAAACATGAATATAGCCAAGCACAAGTGGCTCACACCTGTAATCCTAGCTACTCAGGAGGCTGATATTTAATGATCGCAGTTCAAAGCCAGCCCAGGCAGGAAAATTTGTGAGACTCATATCTCCAATTAATCGCCAAAAGCAGGCAATGGAGCTGTGACTCAAGTGTGAAAACACTAGTCTTTAGCAAAAGAGCTCAAGGACAGTGCTCAGGCCCTGAGTTCAAGCCTCGGGACTCTCTCTCTCTCTTCCTCTCTCTCTCTCTCTCTCTCTCTCTCTCTTTCTCTCTCTCTCTCTCTCTCTCTCTCTCTCTCTCTCTCTCTCTCTCTCTCTCTCACACACACACACACATACACAGACATACCAAAATAACCCATGAACATAGGGTGGTATTCTTAGTTGATTCTGGGAGTTATATTTGCCAGGTGGTTATGAAATATTTGGGACATACTTATAGATAAACTATCATTTATCTAAAACTCAAGTTTAACTGGATGACAACTATTTTATCGAGCAATCCTAATTAGAGTAAAACAAAAAAGCTAGCTGGGAAAGGTAGTTTTCTAGCAAAGAGTAAGAGTCTTTTTCTTTCTACCAGACCTAGGGCCTGAACTCAGGGCCTGAACTGTCCTTGAGCTTTTATGCTCATTGCTAGTACTATGCCATTTGAGTTGCAGTGCCACTTTTGACTTTTTTGGTGGTTAATTGGAGATATGAGGCTCACAGGCTTTCCTGCCCGGGCTGGTTTCCAACCGTGATCCTCAGATCTCAGCTTCCTGTGTAGTTAGGATTACAGGCATGAACCATGGGTACCCAGCTCAAGAGTCATTTTATAGAGGGAAATGTTTTTGTGTAGACTCAAACATTATATAAATATAAATGCAAAGCTCCAATATTAAAAGCATTTAACCAATTTGCATTTATTTATTATATGTAATAAAGCATTTCAAACTTACCATACTATGTAGATCCTTGACATGACAGTTTTCACAGAATTTCTATGCCCATTTCAAGGGTCACAGATGGTAAGGAATTAATACTATGGTCCACATAGACTTATACAGAAAAGCTAGAAGATGAATCCAATCCTCAAAATAGTTATGGTATCTCAAATAAAGAAAAAGTTGGTATGATCTTTGAAATCATACATAGTTCAATTTGGGTTTAAAGCCAGAGTGTAACATAATTCCCCCTAGTAGTGAGACATTATTCTTCCTGCATAGGCTTATCTTCATGTACTCCAAATCTTTTAATATCTAGCCACTTCTCTTTATAGCCCACTTATTTGCTTCAGATCTTTAGTAAAATCTTATGATAATCTAAAATTGTTCATTTAGAATTAATTTTGTCTAGATATTTGCACTTCACATTTAGAAAATGTTCTTGCAATACCCTTCTTTCCTGTTAACTATTAAAACCCTAAAGCAGTGACAGCTGGTGTTCATAACACATATTGCACTTTTCCTTTAACACAAATTTTATCTCCTACTTTTGGTCCATAAATGCTCATAAAAATTCCCTGAGAGTTTAAGATGCAGACTCCTAAACCTCACTCTCAGAGATTCCGGTTCTATGTACATCTGGAGTTGATGTATATTTCTTTAGCCCCATTGATATTACCTCTTTTCTTCTTACTTCCTACTTAATCTCATCCAAGATTCTACAGTGCTTCTGAAACTTCACTGTGTATGTATGAGGCACTAGGGAACTTGTTAAAACAGATTCTGGAATAGTAGTTTCCGGATGGGTTAAGAGATTCTGCATTTCTAATAAGCTCCTAAGTAGCTTTAGATTCTTAGCTTAATCCTAAGAATTTCCACTTCTTCATGAATGGAAGGAGGGAGGGTGAGCAAATGCAGCCATCAAATTCAATATATTATGTAAAAACTGAACTATGTAACTTGAGGGTGGAAATGGGAACAGGAAAAAATGGCTGATAATGATCTCAAAATATTGCACTTACAACCTAACATACATAATTGTAACCTCTTTGTACAACTATTTAATATTTTTTTAATTTTAACAGAATTTCCTCTGTTTTATGGAGTCAGGTCACAGACTGAATTCTCTGAGTTTATAAAACAATGTATCTGATCAATCCTTTTTTTACTGAGTAGTTAAAGAGACTTAGCTTAAGTATCCTCACTCCGACTCTCTACTCTAGATACTTGAGATTAACTAGGAGAAAAAACAGATGAATGTCTATGGGAGTCCTATCTAAAGCCATACCAAACCATTTCCTGGAGCTACATAGACAGTACCCAGCATCTCCTATGAATATATACATGTAAATGGGAATCCAAGCTCCTTATTGTAACTCTCAATAAGAATGGAATGCAAAGGAGTTCAATAATGATGGTAATGAAAAGGATATTGAGTTATACTTACTTTTTACTTGTTAAGAAGCCACTTGCTGTGTTCAGTTGGATTATCTCAAAATATCCCTGAAAGAGATTATATTATTGTTCTCATTTTGCTGATGAGAAAAGAGACACTGAGAAAAGCAGATAGTTAATACCTGATATACAAATTAAAACAAAGTTATACTTTATAAGTTGCATCCAAACTAAAAACTGAAACATTAAATGAAAGGTTACTCTTCCATTGGGTACTGAAGTATAACAGTCACTCTAGCAGTTCTTTTTAACAGTCATGTGCTGCCACCTAGCAATGAATGATTAGAACATACAAGGGGCTGGCTTCCAGGATGAACCTTGTTTTCTAGAAATGGCCAGAGTACATGCTTGTCTGAATCTATTAAATACTAAAAAGCTATTGAAGCATCCATTCAGGCAACTTAAAATTGTTCTCAAAAACCGAGTTTTGTGATCAAGTCAAAGAACAAAATTGTCCCTAATTTTTTACCCATACCCTTTATTATTCTTATCCTTACCCATCTTTTATCTTATTGTTATCTTATTGTAAACATAAAACCTTTCCTTAAAATAACACAGAATATTGTCTCCAATTTTCTAATATGCTTTAGATATGCTTAGTTGAGCAGAAAATATTTCCTCTTATCTCTACTGGTTTTATAATACAATTGTCTTTATAGAAAGAGCAAGGTACAATAGTCTTTGCATTTTGAACACTTAATAATGACTGAGTATGTATTCCCTAGTTTGCCTAAGCATGAGTCCTTTCTTGTTGAGAACTAGTGTTCTTAAGAATAAAAAGGAGCTTGTGTGTTTATAAGAAGACATTAGTGCCGGCTGCTGTGAGTATAAGATGAGAAAGAAAACCCTAGGGTACATATTAGCCTCTGAATAATCTAATAGTCTGGGAATTTGATCAACCTTTATAGCTCTATGACGTCTCCGCTTTGCCCCTGCAGATTAAGGACAAGACAAAAAAAAATAGAATGAAAGGAAGAAAGAAAATAGAAATGGAATAACAATCAACATGAATTTATTCATCTCTTCTTAGCTTTATTATAAAAGGAAAGAAGATTTTAGAACCATACATTTAAATTTGAAACTCACTTCCATCATTATATATAGTTCTATGATATTGGGCTGTTTACTAAATATCTAAATCTAGCTGAGTTTCTTTATGAAATGTAGAAACTATTTACTAGACAGAGCTGTTGGAAAGATATATGGTAGTAGGTATGAAGACTAGACGTAAGTCCAATGGACAGTAGAAAAAAAAACAAATAATTACTCTTAACATGATTAATTAAACAGCACCCTAAAAATTCACACAAAAGGAGGTTATTCTTAGGAGAGGATCACAAGAATTCAATAACTATGTGAATATGACCACATAAAATGATGCTTTTCTAAATGAACTCCAAGAAATGGAAACAAGAGGTTTTTATTGTCGTGTTTGCAGTTCTTTTTTTTTTCTTTCATTTTTCCCTTGGTTTATTCCCTTTTGTCACTGTATTTGATTTCTGTACCCTTTGTCTTTTTATACAAGCCTTTCTGATTCCGGGAAAGGAGAAGCACAGACGCAGTGGGACAAAGGGTGAACTAATTTAGCAGTGATACTCACTAGACACTATGTTGGAAATGAACTATACAACTTGAGGGGAAGGGGAGATGGGAGGGAAAAAACCTGGGAGAGAATGAGGAAGTGGGTGACACTGTTCAAAAGGAAAGTACTCAAATCATGCAACTGTAACTCCTCTATATATCAGCTTTACAATTATTTATTTATTTATTTTGTCAGTCGTGGGGTCTGAACTCTGGCCCTGAGTGCTGTCCCTCAGCTCTTCAGCTCGAGGCTAGCCTCTACTACTAGAGTCACAGTGCCACTTCTGGCTTTTTCTGCTTATGTGGTACTGAGGAATCAGACCCAGGGCCTCATGCATGCAAGGCAAGTACTCTACCACTGAGCACCTTCCCAGCCCTACAATACTTTTTTTAAAAAGCAGAAGAAGCAGAAGCAGAAGAAGAAGAAGAAATAGAGCAACACAATGAGAAGTACAAAATGTCATGTCAAAAACGAGCTTTACAATGTCGGTGTGGGGGGGGGGGGGGGAAGGATTGGGTGGGGGGAAGGGGGGAGGCTGGGAAGGGAGGTGAAGGGTAAACAAAGGAGGAGGCTGCAATGCTTGGTAAGAAATGTATGCATTATCCTGCCCATGTAATTGTAACCCCTCTGTACAGTATGCTCTCAAATAAAATAAAATAAAATTAAAAAAAAAAAAAAAAGAAATAGAGCAACACAAACTGTTATTAATGACAGCTGCTACCAGATCTTCATCTGTTCAACTTTCAACACACATGTATTGATCACTGTGGTAGGAATGCAATGAAGTCCCTGGAACAGGGAAAAAAATGGACAAAATCACTGTCCTCAAAAATTGATGCTTCACCTTTTGAATATCACAGTAACCAAAATTCTATGCCCAATTACTATAGTAAAACTCCTTCAGCCAAGATAATATTGCCCTATCAAAGAGTAAAGACTTTTTAGTCCTCATTAAACTTCTGTGTTCTATCTAATAATATTGTACAGTTACCTTCTTGAATCTAGAATTTCTCCCTCCCCTCACTTTCTATCACTCTGTTATAGAACTTCTTCTGTAACCCCTTTATTTTCTACAGTGTTAACTTTCGCCCTTTTCTTTGATACTCTCCACTAATGGCCCTTGATCTTTTCATGGAACTAGACTCATTGGAGGATCTGAAGAAACTAGGCACCCTTCCGCCAAAGGAGAAAATGCATCTACTTAGAGACACACACATTCACGGCCATTTCAGGATCTTCATTTCACAAACCTTTTACCTACTCCTTAAAGCCTCTCAAGAGGTTCCTATGGCTTTCCTGTTATCCATGTGTTAATGACCTTCCTGAGCAATAGGTCTGCTTTCAACAATTGGAAAATTCCACATGAATTTCCATAAAGCATTTAATGTATCCACATCAAACTCATTATCTTTCTTTATAAACATATTCTCTTAATTAAGCAGTTGTCCTAGGGAAGGTGGCAAAGCACCATTTTTAAACCAAGTAGACCTAGATTTAAATATAGCCCTGAAGCTCAGTAGTATACTTAACCTTTTTATGTTTTACATTCTCCACTTATAACATGATATTAATGTCTCCATTTTCTGTATTATTATGAGGAATTAAAAAGGTCATGGGAAAATACTTATCTAAATGCCTTCCATATAGAATATATCCAAAAATATTAATATTGTGAATTCTCAATCTAAGTGATAGTAACTATTTAGAAAGTACCTTGATCCAAAAAATGTAGGAATCGTCTTCAACCTGTCCACTTTTTCTCATCTAATCAGTATATGGCTATGCTATATCCACTGCTCACTTTCTTCATCCTTGACTTCAACCTCTTTTCTTCTTACTCTAGTTACGTTTGCCAACCCATTTGACCCAATTGTATTCTCCTACTTTCTAATCTATTCTCTATACTGTATCCAGAAGATAATTTCAAAGACACAAATATAATAATGCCATGACTGCTTAAATCTACTCATTTGCTTCTCATTACTTCTGTATCACTTTGCAGTCTGCTCTACAATCTTCATCTCAATCCTCAATGTAGTTCTGACTCTCCCAAACACCCACAGTTTTAGATTCTATAGCTCTATTTATGCTGTTTTCATTGTCTAAAACTTCCCCAACCCGCTACATCTCCTCTTAGCATTTGGCAAACACCTCATATTTCAAAACACTGTTCAAGCATCACCTCCAATACATTAGTTCTCATGGCCAACCACCTGCCATATTGTTATCACTGACCTCTTTCTCTTACTTGGCTCTAACAGATGATTTTTCTATCAAAAGCAAAAATAATAACACATGGTTCACATTCTGAAAAAGCTTATACTTATGACTCAACTAGGAATTTTGGGCTACAAGAAAATAGAGAGTAGTGAATTATTTCAAAACTCAGTTTTTTTAGTTTCTTCTCTGAAGTTTTCTGTGTACCACCCTACACTGTGTGTGCATGTGTGTGCGCACATGTTTGTTTGTGTATATGTGAGAGAGTATTTAGACATAAGGTTGGCTTTGTATTAACTTATTTAATCTTCACAAGTACTCTGGTAGATACTATTATGTTCACTGTAGAAGTGAGAAAAGTACAGCACTAAAGCATAAAAAGACTAAGAGATTTGTCCAACATGATCCACCTAGAAATACCAGTTTAAGAATCAAAGCCAATCTATGTGAAATAAGCCTAATATCTATACAACTATGGTATTATGGCATACTAACTTTCTAAAAAAGCGTAAGTAGAGGTGACTTAGGTCTTCAAACTGGTGTCTTTTATTAGACAAATTGAAAAAATCTTTTAATTATCAAATAATCTTTTGTATACATAATCTTTTAAGTTTGTACAAGTTGTACAAACTCACTAAGTATGGGTTCTTAGCTCCTTGGCTCCCTTCATCTTTCATCCAGTTACTTAACTTGAATCTAGACTTCACTTCTAAAATCTAAAAGTTCCTTTCACGTTACTAATGTTTGCAATGTAAAAGCCTAAAACCACCAACTTTTTCAGAGCATTTCCACATACTTTAATCTTATTTGAACTCAAGACTTACACTAGGGAACGTAAGTCTCAGAAGAAAAGTTTCTTTCCTCTTCCTTGGCTGTCTTCATTTTATCTAATGCAGTACTTCTTTGATTTCAAATCTCAGCTTAAGTATGGATGATATAAGTCAGATATACTGGCATAAATAAAAATGTATGCAACTTTAGAGACATACATTTTCAGCACCAAAAAGCAGTTTAAGAATGACAATTTGAGCCAGGCACCAGTGGCTCATGCCTGTAATCCTAGCTACTCAGGAGGCTGAGATCTGAAGATTGCAGTTCAAAGCCAGCCCAGGCAGGAAAGTCCATGAGACTCTTAGCTCCAATTAACCACCAGAAAACCGGAAGTGGCACTGTGGCTCAAGTGGTATACCATTTACCTTGAGCTGAAGAGCTCAGGGACAGTACCCAGGCCCAGAGTTCAAGACCCATGACCGACCAAAAAAAAAAAAGTCAAATTGAAATAAGAAATTTTTGTTTTTGTATCTTAATAGTAACCAAATGATTCTTGCCATAGAGAAGAAAAGAAAAACTAAATATAAAGAAAAGGTGTTTGGGACAGGCAATTTCCTGAGAATGAGAATTTTTAAAATGCTAGATGATACGTCCTAAGAGTCAAAGAATCTCATTTCTGCCTATTTTTAGCTAAAACATTCAAAGATATTCTTGTATATTCCAGATTCAGTATTCATGCTGGAAGAGATTTCAAATAGTATATGATTTGCAAAGTCCCCATTTGGACATCACTAATGGTACTAATTGCCCAAAGGTAAAATGATGTGTACTCCATGTTACCAACACAAAAGAGGATTCATTAACGGTTTATATGTTTGTCAGGGAAAAATGCTCAAAATATCTAACAGAGCTACTTCTACATCTTATAAAAATCCAATTGCCAGTAATTATGCTCCAAGGTATTATCCAACTAATTTGGAACGGCCAAAGAAAACTTTCATACAAATTAAAGCAGCTTTATTCTCAGTCACCAAAAAGTATACGAAACCAAAACTTCTTTAATAGGTAAAGATAAACAATGAAATATCCATACATTAGAATACTATTCAGGAATAAGAAAGACAAGAATAAGCTTTTCAAAACCACATAAAAACAAGGATGGTAAATGAAAAAAGTCAGTCTAGCATTGCTACATATTAATTCCATTTTATGACATTATAGAATATCGAAAACACAGCCAATAGATCAGTGATTGTCAGGTGTTTGGGGAGGTGACAAAGACTGACAGATGAAACAAAAGGGATTTTAACTGGAGTAGCAAAGTGTTCCAAATGACACTCTAATGAGATACACATGACAGTGTGAAGATTTTTGTTGTTAGTAGCTCAAAGTGTATCAGGGTAGAACATAGGCTGCAGTAAAATGACAGCAACCCTCTCAACTGTATAATAAAAATATAAAATAATCTCATTGAAGGAGGTGAGATCATTGACCTGATTAAGTTCGAAGTTTGTGTAAGCACTGTACTCTAGCTGCTATAATTGTTTCCCACAGACATAACTGGTACCCACTATACATGTATAGTTAACATGGGTTACCAGTTCCGAACTCACTATATGTGTAAAGTGAACTGAAGAGTTGAGTAACTGGATGGATGATGAAAGAAGCCACGTTTCTTACTCTGATTATAGAGAAGAGCCCATACTTAATGAGTTTATACAACTTGTACAAACTTAAAAGATTATATATACACGTATGTATATATATATGTAGATGAATACACACATATGTTTTTAAAAACTAATGGCTCTTTGGGAAAGTGGCTAATTCTGAACCTGGACCTAGGGCAGGGAATAAACGTTATCTTGAAGTATCTTGTAGTGTCAGATATTAAAGAAACACTTAAGTAAAATAAGAGATACAAAAGAAAAAAAACTGTGAACATGTATCAAAAAGGCAGAATTCCAATTAAAAATTCTCAATGACCGAAACAATTTGAAAAACAAAATACAGTATTGGATTAGGGGGAAACCGAATGAGGAGGCAACAATGCTGGATAAGAAATGTACTCATTACCTTGCTCATGTAACTGTAACCCCTTTGTACAGTATTTTCACAATGAAAAACTTAATTAAAAAGATAAAGAATGGAAATGTAAACCTAACACCCACAACCACATACAAACAGAAAGAACTGAAAACAAATTGAGGTGAACAAATTTCTTATGCAGAACCCCAACTTATGAAGATGCTTGCCCTTTAAAAACTTGGGAGTGTAATTTTTTAACTCTTTCAGCTTGGGCTGCACATAGTAACACCATGTAGTGAAAGAACAATTCACGGTGTAGAAACGTGGCAAACACTGAGTCAATATCAACAGCGGTAAGTCAAGTTCACAGTACTTGCCCTTGAGGTCAAATACCACCCCACCCACAAAAAAAAAAAAAAAAAATGGCCTGGTGATGCATTATGAAAACTGATGGAGGGAAATTCAACAAAACACCTGAAGAGTACGTCTTTAAAAGATCCAAATTATGAAAAGCCAAGTAGGCCTGAATAATTGTCACAGTCTAGAGGAGCTGGAGGTGATACGGTGACTACCTATGATGTGGACTCATATGATGCAAACCCTGGAAGCCGAAAAGGACATGAAAGCCAAAAACTAAGGAAATCTGGTTTAGTATAAATAACTTGTGTCTATCTTTTTAAATGCATTAACTTTAAATAATACGGTATTTACAAACAGGTCATCCGATTGTTTACGGAGCCTACTGAGTTCGGCACTGTCCAGGGAGTTAAGTGCCTTGTGCTGGAAACCAGAGACTCCTGAGAAATGAACAGCAATCACACAAGGAGCAGAAGACGCTGTCCGGGAGGCAATCGGAAAGGCTTACGAGGGGCCCCACACCATCTTCGGCCCCCCAGGACGTGGGCACCGGCCTGGTGCGGCGGCTCTCACCGGTGTGCGTACGTGAGGCGCGTGCGCAGCGCGGGTTCCGCGATCCTGCGCATCGACGCGCTCTGGAGCAGCTGGTTCTGCCTGGCAGCGTCCAACCCTGGCGCAGCCCGCGGGCTTTCGGCGCCGCCATTTTGGCGGTGGGAAGAGTGAAGTCGCGGGGCAGCCGGAGGCCGCGGCGGTGGTGGTCGGTACGGATGGTTTCCGCCTGCGGAAGCCTCTCGGAATTGGCCTGTGGTCGGATCGTAGCTCACGGTAAGGCCTGGATCCCTACGAAGCTCCCGTCGCGAGGCCTCCCACGCTGTCTTCCCGGAAGCTGTGAAAACATCCGCTTTGACCCCGGGGTCGCGAGGACCCGGCTGTGGCGGGCGGCGGGGGAGGAGGGTGGAAGGGCGGGGGAGTGGGCGGGGACGACGGACGCGGACCCGGGGCGCGTCCCCGCCGTCGGCCGAGCCCGAGTCCCTCACCGCCGGTGGTGCTCCGTCCTTTCGCAGGAAGCCTTTGCCGCAGGGGTGGTTTCGGCTCGGTCTTCGCCGCCGGAAATGGCCCATGTGAGTACGGCGGTCCCGGGGCGGGCCGTTGGGGCGGGGGCCGGGGGCCGGGGCCGGGGGCGTTGGCGCCCGGACGGGGCTGCGCTGTGCACACGTCCCGTTCAAACCCGTGTGTGTGTGCAGAGCTTGCTCTTGAACGTGAGTGTTTGCAGGCAGTTTCCAGCGCTTCCCCTCCTCCCCCCCCCCCTCCCCCGTCTCTCTTGGTGAAAGACTTGGTAGTTTCGGTGTCGAAAGTGCCCCTCCGAACCCGACAGTCCCCGCTGACACGCACCCCCCGAGTGTACCCCGAGTGCACCCCCGCGTGGTGACACGTCCTGCCCCACGGAGCTCGTACGGGAAAGGGAGATACAGACACCTATGGGAAAGACCTGCACGGTGTCACTTAATTGGTGGTTGTTGGCGGTGCACGTTCCCAAAAGCTTCCGTGCAGGTTGTGATCCGTGTGCGGAAGGGCCGAAGGGACCATGAAGGTTTGGAGTCATAAGGAAAAAAAGAGAGTGGGAGTTTGGGGTTACTCCACCTGAGTTTCGAAAGAGGAGTGGGGATTTTAGATGATCGCGGGTGGGTGGGGAGGACAGGAAAGTGGATTTAAAGAAGTCCCCTCCCCGTCCCTTTTAAAAATGACCCTAGTAAGATGGGGAAAAAAAAAAAATTGTGAGGTTGGGTTGTGAAGGGAGAACCAAGAATGGAAAGCCTTGAATACCAAGCTCAGCAATTTAGACTTTGGGGTTTTTGTTGTTGTTTTTTGAGGGTTTTTGTTTGCTTGCTTTTAGCATGATATAGATTCAGTTGGAATTTCATGCAGGAAGACTGATGTGGCAACGAGTTACAAAGTGCTATTACTGTAATTGGTAAGAGTATGAATATGTGAGATGCAGACAAGTCATAAGAATAGACGACTAGTATGGGCCAAATTGTGAGGTGAATTTTTACCTAGCTGTATTCTACACAGAAAGACAGTGTTGTAAAAGAAGCATGTGGTATTGTCAAAAGAGGTAACTCAGTTGAAATAGAGTACTGATTTGTGGACTGGCATTGTTTTGATTCAAGTGAATAAATTAGCTCATTTCTTCTGTTAATTTTTTTTCCCAGAATTTGCAGTGCATGTAATATCAGGATAAGCAGATACATGGGTCTCAACAATTTAGTTAACGTACATACTAAGAGTAAAAAATGCCCGTGCTTTAGAGACTAGGCAAACTTTTCAGTTTGGGGAATATATTTATAATATATTGTAGCTCTCAAGTTACAATCGTTGAGTGAATTTTCATAGATGGGATGACACCATGTTGTGTCAGACACACTACAAAATAATGTGTTAGGATGAAGGAATGTGAGCATTCCAAATAATAATAGTATAAAAATATGGGAGATTATAAGCATGTTTAATTTTAAAAGAAAAATGGATTTGAAAATAAGCAGATTTTCAAGCAACAACCTTTGTAAGTAGTGTGTTTTAAGGATACAGAATCTTAGTAGCTGTGCTCTACTTACAGATTCTTCTTCTTGTGTGGTGTTTTGGAATCCTGGCCTTTATTGGAAAAGATATAAACTCTTACCCAGATTAAGCTGCTACTAGTTTGGTTTAGTATTTGAATTGACAACAACAAATGAATGGTAGAGTCTTCCACACAAGAATTTATTCAGAATAAGAAAGTGTTACACAAAGGATGGCACATTGTGGGAGCAAAGGAGAGTACTTTAGGCATACCTGGAAAGGCAAAGGAAGGGCAAGGGTTTTTAAAGGCAAGATGAGGAAGGTTACACAAGTGACTCTGATCCAGTTATCCTTAGCCACAAGGATCAATACCAAGAGTACTATTGTTCTAGGGCTGAATAAACAGTTGCTGGTTAGCCATTCTCATAAAAGTATTTTTGCAGGATTTCAGTGACCTTATTGCCAGCTTGGGGGTTTGGCAGAGTCTTTTATAGCAACTCCTCTTAGGCAAATATACTTGAAGACTTCCCTTTCTCATTGTCTCCATTGTCATGTCTCAACATAAGTGACTGTTTTGATTCTGAAGACATTTACATTTTTTTATTATTCATAATGCTTATCAATGTTCAGTGTAGGTTGAACAAATGTCTATCTTAAAAGGTACACCACAGTGTAAAGATTTGTCAGAAACCATAACATTTCCCAAAATACATAATCTTAATCTTTCTGTCATTCTCAGGTGCTCTGTAACAGAGCCAGACTGGTTTCCTATCTCCCAGGCTTTTGCTCTCTAGTTAGAAGAGTTGTTAATCCAAAAGCCTTTTCAACTGCAGGATCTTCAGGTTCTGATGAATCTCATGTGGCCACTTCACCTCCTGATATATGTAAGTAAAAGATATCATTGCTTTACTTATTTCAAAATAATTTTCTCAATTTTTTTATAACAGCATTTTTTATTTTTCTCCCCCCCTTTTTTTTTCTTTTTGGTCAGTTGTAAGACTTTAACTCAGGGCCTGGGCACTCTCTCTGAGCTCTTTTGCTTAAGGCTACCACTTTACCACTTTGAGCCACAGTGCCACTTCCAGTTTTCTGGGGGTTAATTGTAGGTAAGTCTTGCAGAATTTCCTGCTCAGTCTGGATTTGAGCCATCATCCTCAGATCTCAGCCTGTTAGAAATACAAGCGTGAGCCAACAGCGCCCAGCCTTCTTCCTACCAAATTTCATCACGGGAAGACTTAACTATATACCGAAATGAAAAATTTGTCACTCAGAATATTTACAGAGCCAAGTGAATGTATAAGGATCTGGTGACTCACATCCGTAATCCTAGCTACTTGAGAATCTGAGATCTGAAGATCTAGATTCTAGTGCATCCCTGGCAGAAAAGCCCATGAGACTCTTACCTATAATTAACCAACAAAAAGCCAGAAGTAGAGGTGTAGCTGAAGTAGAAGAGTACCACCCTTGAGTGAAATCGCTAAAGGACAGCACCCTGGCTCTGAGTTCAAGCCTCTGTACTGGACAAAGAATATGTGATTATTTTGAGTATATAAATTTTATACATCAGTAAGAAAGAGACAATTGCTAGCAAACCAAGACACAAACAGGAACAGGGCTTTCACAAAAGAGAAATCCCACTGGATCCGTGGTAAGCATATAAAAATGTCTCATATTCACTATAAATACCTGAAACTATTAGTTCCAAGTGGCCTTTAAAACATATTGTTCAAATACTAACAGATTTATAAGATTCCAGCCAATCATTGTGACTAAAGCTTTGTTACCCAACTTGGTCTTTATCAGTATCATCCGAGACCTTCCTCAAAATATAAAATCTTGCTTTTCATTGTAGTTGTTACTGAATCTTGAAAGGCATTGAGGTAGTGTGTTCATGTTTGAGACCTTGTCAGAGTTGACCAGCAAAGAGTTGCATGATTGGTAAGTGGTGCATATTACTATGAAGAGAATATTTATATTGTATGTTAAGGAGGACTATGGTGGTGCTCAGTGAGCTCCCAGTGAGGCAGCTGTTGCCATTTTTAGTCATTCCATTCTGGTAGGGTATTAAATCATTATTTCATGACCAAGTAATGACACTTCCATTCTCTAAACCACTCCAAGTATTACACTCTGAATAATAAAACTAATTTTCTACCTTATTTTCTGAATCTTTAGATTTTTTTATAACAAGATGTTTTAATTTTATTTTTTTGTAAATAAGTAATGTGGATTTTTTTCTCTTTTATATTTATCGTCCATTTAATTCATGTAGGTGGTAAACATAGACTCATTGCATGTAATACCCAATTTTTTTCTCCTAGCTTTTTTTTTTATTTTGTTTTTGTAGTTCCAATTAGTTCCTTTCAGGTAGACCTCTGAAGGAGTTTTTATTAGTTTTCTTAAAATTTTTATTGTCAAGGTGAGGTGTTAGGGGGGTTACTGTTACATAAATAAGGTATTGATTACATTTCTTATCTAGCTAATTGTTACCCCTTCCCTCATTTTTCTCCCTCTTTTCCTCCTCCCCAACTTCCCCTCCCCCCAAGTTATACATGTTTAGTGAGTATCCTTGCTTCAGGAGCTAAAAAAAAATTTCAAAACTGGATACTGCATAAAATCTACGAGCAGCTCCAGTCTGGGCCATAAGAGTATCTTAGGAACTAGCACCTCAGGGAAAAGCCATGATTCCAGACAGGCCAACCCCTCCCCCACACCTCCAGCTCCCTCTCAGGGACTCCAAGCTGTAGAAAATAGCCACCTTCCTCCTGTGTGAGACTCAAAGCAGATTACCCTCCCACTGAACTAGTCTGGGAAGGAGGATCACAAAGTTCCCATGCCTATGAGGCAGAGCTTCTTTCTGCCTGCTCAAACAAATTCATTTAAGAAACTAACTATGCCATAAGTAAACTGAGTACTACATGGAAATCAGAGGCTCCCATCAAGAGACTGGATACAGACATTGGGGAGACACAAGATCCCCCAAATAAATCCACCAGCCTTTGAAGAACTGAATAGCTGAATGCCCTTTGCTGAGGGGAACTGGGTAACTACTTTTAAGTCTGGTGTCTTTCTTTTTAGATCTTTCTTTTTAAACCAGGAATATGTGAATATAAGGATGTAAGTTGGATACAGTGGTATACACCTATAATCCCAGAATTTGGAAGGCTGAGGCAGGAGGATTTTGAGTTTAAGGCTAGTTTGGGCTACATAACAAGTTTCAAACCAGTCTGAACTTCAAAGCAAGATCCAATCTGAAAACAAAAGACAACAAATTTAAAAATGTAGGCACTGTGTGGTGTGCCCGTGTGGCTCATGCACATAATCCTAGCTACTTTGGAGGCTGAAATCCAGAGGGTTGTGGTTTAAAGTCAGCCTGTGCAAAAAGTCTGTAAGTCTCATCTCTAATTAACCACAAAAAAACTGAGCTGAGACATGGCTCAAATGTAGAGTGCCAGCCAGGCAAGCAAGCAAAGCAGTCATAAGGACCTGAATTCAAAATCCCCATACTTGGAAAAACAAAAAGAATGTAAAATGATTATGGTATTCATGCTATTCTTTGGCTTCACTTTTTCTCATAATGCCCTATTTCCTAGACTCAGTATCAGCACATAAGGTTTTACTGTAATTTTTCTAGTGACTATCAAATACCTCATATATTAACCACTATTTTATTGATACCCCTAGTATTGGACTTCCCTTGAGCCAACAACTGATTGATTTAAAGCAACTAGTTTTGAAAACAACATAAAGCTTATTCTCATATAAGAAAATAGATTTCACAGATACACATGTTAGGTTAAAAAAATTGTAAGAGCTTTATTTGTTCAGTCTGCCAACGTACTGTTGAGAAGAAAATGATTCATTTAGTTGTTTCTCTTCAGGCTCTAGAACAGTATGGCCTGATGAAACTATGGGACCATTTGGACCTCAAGATCAAAGATTCCAGCTTCCAGGAAACATAGGTTTTGATTGCCACCTCAATGGGACTACATTACAGAAGAAAAGCCAGGTTCATAAAACTTTGCCCGATGTTCTAGCAGAGCCATTATCCACCGAAAGACATGAGTTTGTGATGGCACAATATGTGAATGAATTTCAGGTAAATTGTTAATATGTGTCTTTATTAATTTTACATTATCTAAGGATCCCAGTTTGAAGCTAGCCCAGGCAGGAAAGTACACTCTCCCAAGCCCTCAGAAATTGTGTTTTTTTTTTTTTTAAGTAAAATATCTCTTGGGCTTTTCTTTTAGTTTGCTATCATCTACACAATTTTAGAGACCTTAAAATTTTCTTAAGTTTTTAAATGCCTACGGAAATATAAAGTTGTCTGGAATTAAGCCCATAGACAAATTATAATTTCTACTTTAAAAGCAAACTTAATATCCTGCAACACAGAAATAATTTATATTTCAAACAACTAGTTATTAAAGAATTTATATTTATATAGAAATATATATTTATATTACTGTAGTCTCACAAATAGAGTCAAGATCATGTTGCCTGTTTCTGAATTGCTTCAAAATTATTATCATCCTTTTAATTATCTGCCAGAGTTCAAGTGGTCTTTTTTTTTTAATATGTTTTTTTATTGTGAGAATATTGTACAGAGGGGTTACAATTACATGAGCAAGGTAATGAGTACATTTCTTATCAAGCATTGTTGCCTCCTGCTTTGTTTCCCCTTCCCATCCCCCCCACAAAGTTGTAAAGTTTGTTTTTCGACATAACAACTTGTACATCTCATGTTGCAATGGGTCCACCTGTATCCCTATTTAAACAATTTGTTTCTTCCCTTCCCTCCCCAAATTATACCAACATCAAATACAGTGAAAACAGGGGTTATACCATGCCGGGGGTGGGGGGGTAGTAACATACAAGACAACAAAAAAATCACCTTGTAAATATGTTAGAAACAATAGCAAGAAAGAAAAACCACTTGAGACCACTTGAGTCCTTATCTTGGGGTTCATTTAGCCTGACAT
Organism: Dipodomys spectabilis; assembly: GCF_019054845.1. Lineage (NCBI taxonomy): Eukaryota > Metazoa > Chordata > Mammalia > Rodentia > Heteromyidae > Dipodomys > Dipodomys spectabilis. The sequence continues at coordinate 15,404,804 of NW_024870758.1, read as the reverse complement.
CAATTTATCTGACCTTTTCTACTTGTCTCAGACATATACTAGTTATTGCAAATAAGGGAAACCATGGGATCAAGTGGTCTTTTATTTTACCTCCTTTTTTTTAGGTACTGTGTGTGGCATGATAATTATGGAATGAGAATAATGTGGGTTCAAGGGTTGGTCTCTGCCAAAATGTTAGGACCTTTCCTGAGCTTTTTTATATGAAAAATTGAATAATAATTGCCAGCATAAGCCTTTCCACTATTATATCATTTGCTGGACTATTTTCCCTTCTGAATTTTTTGCTTCTATTTTATCCTTTACTTATTAAACACACATTAATATACACCTCAGATAATACCCTTTCAACCTTTTCCTGATTTTCTTGTAAAGCAAATTTCTTCCTTATATATGTGACCAGAATCTTCTTTAGCATTTTTCATATTGAGTTGCATTTATTTCTTTTATTATTTTTTCTACTACTTTTGATACACTGAGAATGAAGACCAAATTTTTATTTTTTTTTAAATTTTATAGTGCTTACTATAGTCAAAGTTCCCTAATAAGCCTTTCCTATAAAAGTTACATTATTGATTTGTTATTTTGGAAGTTAATGTTATTATTCCGATTTTATAGATTACAGCATAAAACAATTGGATAATATGGCAAAATAGCAGAAGAGGTACCAACTATAAGGCATAATTATAGTATTTAAACTAGTTTCTTAGCAGATTTCTGTTCAGGATGTTGATATGTTGTGCGTTCTGTTTTGTTTAAGATTTCTTTAGGGCTATCTCCTAATATTCATCAAAACTTTGTAAGCATATAAGAAAACAGTACCTCAATGAGAATTATTTTTCTAAAGTGTACTAAGGTAAATTCTTAACATTTTATTTGGATTCTAGATTTTGTTTACTTTTGTCCTTCTTCCCTATAGGGTAATGACACACCTATTGAACAAGAAATTAACAGTGCAGAAACTTATTTTGAAAGTGCCAGAGTTGAGTGTGCAATCCAAACATGTCCAGAATTGCTGCGAAGAGGTATACTTTCTGTATGAGACATTAGACATGTGTTAGATTATATTAATTTTTAATATGTTGAATTGGTTATTCTATAATAGTAATCATAGTGTTCTGTACATTAATACTTAGTTTAGTGCTTTGGCCATTAATGATTGTATTTCAAAGATAAAAGCTTTCATATGTATCCAATCTTTGATCTCATGTTCCAATTAGATAAGAATAGTAGAACCCGCCGGGCTGGTGGCTCACGCCTGTAATCCTAGCTACTCAGGAAGCTGAGATCTGAGGATCGCAGTTCAAAGCCAGCCCAGGCAGGAGAGACCATGAGACTCCTATCTCCAATAAACCACCAGAAAACCAGAAGTGGTGCTGTAGCTCAAGTGGTAGAGTGCTCGCCTTGAGCTGAAGAGCTGAGGGACAGCGTCCAGGCCCAGAGTTCAAGCCCCACGACCTACCAAAAAAAAAAAAAGAATAGTAGAACCCTAATGACCTTTTCCCTAAAACTTGCATAATTTCTTATCCTGTATTTATAATACCATGAGCTCATAAATATAGTACAAAGAAAAATCAGAACAAATTTATTTCTAAATTATATTAACAGCAATAATACTGCCTTACTCTTTAGAATTGATAGCAGTATTATTTCAGCTCATCCAGAACTAGAAGTGAACAAAACTAAGTTTGTTTCACTCCTTTCAAATACAAAGTGAATTTATAAAAATAGCCTAGTACTGCAGTAGTTTAACTTAATCATAATTTTTTTCTGAAGAACCTATTTTCATGAATTTTGTATCTTTCTAAAAATCAAATTATTTTCTTTTTGAGATTTTTATTCTTATTTTCAGATTTTGAATCACTGTTTCCGGAAGTGACCAATAGCAAACTAATGATTCTAACTGTAACTCAGAAAACTAAGAATGATATGACTGTTTGGAGTGAAGAGGTAGAAGTTGAAAGAGAAATGCTGCTAGAAAAGGTTATTCTTCCAATTTGCTTACTTAGTTTTATGATTCTATTTACATACTATTAAACTATTAAAATGATGAATGTCGGGCTGGGAAGGTGGCTTAGTGGTAGAGTGCTTGCCTAGCATGCATGAAACCCTGGATTTGATTCCTCCGTACAACAAATACAGAAAAAGCCAGAAGTGGTGCTGCGGCTCAAGAGGTAGAGTGCTAGCCTTGAGCAAAAGAAGCTCGGGGACAGTGCACAGGCCCTGAGCTCAAGCCCCAGACTGGCAAATAAATAAAAAAAATGATGAATGTCTTTCCAGCCTTAATTCTGTGAAGTATTTCAGTACTATACAACTTACATCTTTTCTGAGTTGACAGTTTAATATGCTACATTTGTTTGTTTTCAGTATCCTTGAAGAACTTAAATTCTGTTCATTAATTTCCTGGATTTTTCTCAACTGTATCATGCCTTCCTTCCCTCACCTCCTTTTTCTCTTTTTCTTTTCTTTCTTTCCCTCATTCCTTCTTCCCTTGACCTTTTATCTCTTCTCTGCAACTTTACAGCATATTAGGAATCTTTCAAACATTAGCCCAACCAACTCTAAGAAATAAGTTGGCCAGGCCCAAAGAAACATAGGTCCCATGGTTTCCCTTATTTGAAATTACTAGTATATGTCTGAGTCAAGCAGAAAAGGTCAGATAAGGTGATGTTAGGGAAATGAACCCTAAGATATGTATTCAAATGTTTTTTTTCTTTCATGTGATTGTTTCTAACACATTTATAAGATTATTTCTTTGTTGCTTTGTATGTCCCTCCCCCACGGTATAGCCCCTGCTTTCACTGTATTTGATGTTGTTATAATTTGTAGAGGGGAAGGGAAAAAACAAATCATTTAAATAGGGATACAGGTGGACCCATTGCAACAATGAGATGTACAAGTCGTTATGTCAAAAACGAACTTTACAACTTTGCGGGGGGCGGAGGATGGGATGGGAAGGGGAAACAAAGGAGGAGGCTACAATGCTTGATAAGAAATGTACTCATTATCTTGCCCATGTAATTGTAACCCCTCTTGTACAGTATTTTCACAATAAAAGAAAGAAGTTGTAACAGTAAACAGTCTAGTAGTAATATATAGTCCTGAGGCTGGACATAGTGGCACACACCTGTAATCTCAGCCACACAGGAGACAGATGATTCAAGGCTAATAAGCACCAGGCCAAACTCTACTGAAAAATAAACAAGCAAAATATCCTGGGTACATGATGTGGTTCAAGTGGTAGTACAGGCATAATGCCCTAGTTTGTTCCCCATTACCAACTATTGCTAGAAGAAAAGAATAATTTTGTCCTTTGTTTTTAACATAAACATTCATTTTGACACCTTTCCATACAATTTATTTTAAAATTTACTTTGTGAGTTAGAGGTTGAAGATCAACCCTTTGCTATTACCTGCAATACAGCAATGAATATCATTGTTACATATGATTTTATTCAGAGAATTACTAAAAGTATCATTTGCCTACCATAAAGATTATCCTAAGTTATATGCTGTTACCCTTGTTTACCCTAAATTTTAGCATTCTCTTTATCAATCTGGAGAATGTTTAATGATAATTTAAAGCCTAGTGATTTAAAATCATGTAATGATTTCTCTTTAGAATTGAGACTAGATTATATTAATTTCTTTATAAAATAGAAAGTAGTATTCCTCTGCTCATGTGACAGATTATTAATAACTCACATGGGCAGGCACTTTAGCAAATAACCTGAGTTGAAATTCTCCTTTAATGATTTCCTTGTAGAATATTAGGAATTACTATGTATTTTATTCTGTTATCATGTATTTTTATTACGTATTTTCTTTGGTTTAAAGGTTCTGTTTATAATAATATTTTTTAATTTACCTATTCATTATTCTATGAGAATGATTTGGCACTTAAGAACTTCACAGGGCTAAGAAATTTCATGTATTTAACATTCATAAGCATGTTAGTCATACACTCTTTAGCAAGGAATTTATTGAGGCATATTATATTTTTCCTCATTTTAAGTGAGATCAGAAGGTGCAATTGCAATTTAATAACAATAAACATTTTTACTTACAATAAAAATAATGTTTGGTAAATATATACTTTTCACCACTGGTATTGAGCTGCTGTAAAGCTCTCACATCTGCATTGCGTAGTACTAATTTTTGATGGTTTGATTCTGTCTCTAGTATGGTTCACAGTCAGTTTTCTGTAGCAAATTGTAGGGCTCTGAAATGACATCATGTTTTATCTTGAGATTAAAAAATGACAGAGTTAACAGGTTCTATGAAAGAAAAAAATATTTCCATGGAAGTGTGTTGATGATTCTAAATTCTTTTCCAAGCACCTATTTTAAGTATTAGGATTTAAACTTAAAATAACTTTTTCCAGCAGATGTCAGTATTGCTGTTGTTGAACAGAAATTTAAAGGAGAAACTGGCTCTTGAGTAACTTGGTATTCTTTTAATTCAGCTTTGTAAATGAGTTTTCTGCACTTGGCCTTGTAATTTTGGGTATGGTACATATGTTCTTAATTGATATGTATTATTTGTTACTATAATTGGATTAATAAAGTATTAATACTTGGATTAATAAAGTATAGCAATAAGTGAGGTAGTAAATATGGGCATTAACCTAGAGAATAGTTTTAGTTTAATGTTTAATATCTTCATGTTTAAAGTAGGTATTGGGAGAAAATAAGTTATCATTAAGTACTCATATCCATAGCAAAAATCTCTTAAGAGGGACAGCGTTTAATTTGCAACAACTACAATAAATTTAGTTTTGTAAAAAGAAAAACTTCAGACAAATTTAACGATTTTTTTTGAGCAAAGAATGCTTTAGGGATGAGTTAGCCTGCAGAGCTTTAATAAGTTTATAGAGTTCCACCCTGCCATGTAAACAGAGAAGGTAGTATTTATATATAGAAATAGTAAGATCTATGGTTACAGCTTTGAGCTTACCTTATGGTGCAATCAGTTGGGATCCTGTGACTAACACCCAGCTCTTAGTTAGAAATGTACTCATAACTTAGACTTCCTATTTCTATATATAGTAAGTATGATTGCAGTATGTTAAAGTGGGGTATAAGGTAGGGAGATAACTTCAGATAAAACAGTTTAAAAATCTAACCTAATCTAAAATAGAATGAGTATTCCATGATCCAACCAAAAGTCCTTTGCTGTTTAGAGGGCTGAAGAGCTATCCTAGCTATTTAGAAGTATGAGATACGGAGGATCATGGTTCAAAGCCAGTGTAGGCAAAGTTGATAAAACTCCATCTGCAAAAGTAGCAAGCAAAATGCCAGTCTGGAGATATGACTCAAGTGGTATATAGCACTTGCTGCACAAGCAAGCGGCCAGCTGAGCAAGTATACAGTGCCCTGAGTTCAAACTCTGATACCAGAAAAAGAAAAAACCACTAAAGAAGATAAAAATAGAATGAGCATAAGTATATGTTATATACAATATATTATGTACAATATAGATTCTGTTAATATTATTACATATGTTTATATGTTCTAATTCTATAATTTCTCAAATATAGTGTACCTACATAGAAAGATAATATACATTAATTAGAATATATGCATTCCTAAATACTGAACGTTAGATGTCTCAGCTGAAGAATGAGCCAGAAATCTGTTTTTCCTAGTACTTCATATTCCCCTTCAGTTCTCACACCTTTGCCTGCTGGGCTAAGCCTTTCAGCATCTTGCTTCTTCCTTGTAACCTTTTACTAAGGAATTAAGGTGAATGCTTTATGTAGGCTTTTTAACCTTTCCCTTTCTTCCAGTATTCTCTCAGAAATTCCAAATGCTTTGGTATTCCTCACACACTATGCTTGGGTTACTTCTTTGTCTTTACTTTGACAAAAAAATGTACCAAGAGAAAAAGCTAGAGCAAATGTGGATATTAATTCATTCATTTGTTCCCTTGCTTCTCAAAAAATTGTTCTTGTCTATTTTTCAGGGCCTAAAATTATTGCCTTAAATTTTTTAATCAGTTTTATGTTTTCACTAGGATGATTTTGTTGTTTTAAATAGTAAGTTCAGTACTTGTTACTTAAGCGGAACTGTGCCCTTGTTTTTAAACATTCATGTGATCATTTTTTTCCAGCCTTGTAACCTAGACTTAATATTGTTACTGTCTTTACACAACTTACACTGCTGAAACAGCTAATGCAAACCTCGTAGAAATTAAGATAGTACCCCTCTACCCTGCTACCCTGTGTATCTGGTTCAGTTATTCTCTCCTATGCTGGTGTTAGCTAACCCAGGACCATAGTTAGACTAGTACCATGCTGCTGAGCTCCATTCCCAGTTTAGTGAATTACAGATGTGCCATTGGCTGTGTGTTTTGAAGGACACAGTTTGTTTTTTAATTGTATTTTATTGTAAAGATGCTCTACAGAGGGGTTACTGTTACATGAGTAAGGCAGTGAGTATATTTTTTGTCAAGCATTGTTACGGGCATATCCCCCCTGAACATCCCAGATCTCATTTGATCTCAGAAGCTAAGCAGGATCAGGCCTGGTTAGTACTTGGATGAGAGTACACAGGATTTTTTTGTTTTTGTTTTTTTTTTGTACATTTTTTTATTGTAAAAATGCTGTACAGAGGGGTTACAGTTACATGAGCAAGGTAATGAGTACATTTCCTATTGAGCATTTTTGCCGCCTCCTTTGTTTTCCCCCTACCATCCCTTCTCTCCCACCTCTACATTAAGCAACTTTCTTAGGTTCAGATCTCTTCATTATATTGTTTTCCTTTGTTACTTAATATTCATAATGATACAACATAGCAGCTATACTTTATCACTTATGACAAATTTAAGAGTTAATACAGGAGAGATTTCATATTTCATAAAGTAGGAAATGTGGGAGAAAAATACAGAATTTGGACTTAAAAATTAAACCATTAACTTATTTTTTTGAAATGGTAAAAATTTTATGACTTTACAAGGTAGTTTATAATTTCTTTATTTTATATGAATCTTACTGTCTAAAGCAAAAGATAACTTAAAAATATAAAATAGTTTATAATGATATTCTATTAAATATTATTTATATCTTTTTTAAATGCAGTTCATTAATGGTGCTAAAGAAATTTGCTATGCTCTTCGAGCTGAAGGCTACTGGGCTGACTTTATTGATCCATCATCTGGTTTGGCAGTGAGTATTTAAATGCATTTTGAAAGTCAGATTGTAAGAAAATCAAAATGATTTATTTATTCATTCATAAAAGCTTAAAACTTAAGAAATAAATCTCATAATTTTATCCCAAGGAATACTGAGTCAGTTGCTTTCACAGTTTCTCAAGGACATCTGTCACATTGCCTTTTTTCTAACACTTACCTTTTCTACTAAAAATAATGGATATAATTTTTACCTGACAAGATACAGTTTTGACTTCATTGAATTAGTATGTTTACTTAGAAATTAACATTTATAAGTTAACATTTAATATAACATACTTGGAGGAAAATAACATAATTATATCCTTAGTGTCTTTGAGTTATAAGTAGTAATACAGTAAAAACTTAAATCTTCTTTTTTCTGATAGTAGTGTTTACTTAACGTGCTTACTTACCTGGCATTCTACCACTTAAGCCATGACGCTAGCTGTGCTTTTTCCTGGTTATTTTAGAGACAAAATCTCAATAGATATTTCTGCCTTGAAAGGCTTAAAATCATGATCCTATGGATCTTTCTCATGAGTAACTAAGATTAAATGAACCACCAACTCTTGGCTCATATTTCAGATTTTAAGATTAAAATATACACTACTACGTCGCAAAGTCAACTACAATATGGATAGACTAGGAATAGAAAGCTTTTGCTCTGGGCTTTAGTTGTTTATGTTTTGAAAATGATAAATTTGAATCATCATCGATGATTATCTAAATTACTTGCTTTTACAGACTGTGTAATGTTTTGGATTTACTTTTAGATAAAAAGGAAACTTGCTAGATAATTTACTATACATACCGAGAGTATACAGGTATTGAAGAAGTGATGTTAGGACAGATTAATAATTGCATGCAATCTTTTATTTATTTAATTTGGTAAATATCTGGAATACTAAAAATATATATGTTGTACTTTATGAACATTATTACTATGCTTTCTAATATAAATATTTATTTTTGTCTAGTTTTTTGGACCATATACAAACAATACTCTTTTTGAAACTGATGAACGCTACCGACACTTAGGATTCTCTGTTGATGATCTTGGCTGCTGTAAAGTGATCCGTCATAGCCTCTGGGGAACCCACGTGGTTGTAGGAAGTATCTTCACTAATGCAACACCAGACAGCCATATTATGAAGAAATTAAGTGGAAACTAGCAGTAGTGTCATTATGTTAGCAGTACTGTTTGTGTGCAATGAATTGAGCTATATAAACACAGTCAGACTTCTATGTTTCAAATACACTTATTTTTAGGTATTTATTTCAACATTTAAGGATTTACAACATTTGCAAGTGAGTTGAGATTTTAAAATCTCAAGTGTTAATCATTCATGTCAGTGAATACATGTTAAATATACCCACATTCTGAAGAATGTGGAATTAACATGTAATCAGCATATGATGTCTCATTGTTAATTCTCTACATTATTGCAAAAACCTTAGTTTTAATTATTTTTCCCAAAAATAAATCATACATGTGGTTATAACTTGTGTTTTTCACTGCAGTATTTTAAGAATATAGTTCTTAAGGGTTTTTTTAGCAGAGATATAATTTTCAAGCTTTTAACAAACGCAGTTGAGAACTATAAATTTACTGTAGACTTTGGGGAATTTGTCTTAATTATCTGTTAAACATTTTGGTACCAACTTGAATCTTTCTTTGAATTAATATGTGGGCAGGAAAAGAGAATAGATAGAAATAGTACATCACTATGTATAAAAGCCTATGAATCTCATTCTTAAACACACAAAAAATTTATTCGTTAGCCCTTAATTGAGACAGGCAAATATAATTCTATTTTCAGTTAAAACTAACTCTCAGCTACCAGCTACATAATGTCTCAGAAGTGCCTTTTGTTAATTTAGTTTTTGTCTTCTTTTCTTTGTTTTTTTAGTATGGAGGTTTGACCTCAGGGATTTGAGCTCATAGTGCCACTTCCAGTTTTCTAGTGGTTTATTGGAGATAAGAGTCTGACCGGCTTTCCTGAACTGTGATCCTCAGATCTCAGCCTCCTGAGATAGCTAGGATTACAGGCATGAGCCACCATGCCTGGCTAGCTTTAATTTTTTTTTTTTTTTTTTTTTTTAATGCTGGTCATGGATCCTGAACTCTGGGCCTGAGCGCTGTCCCTCAGCTCTTCAGCTCAAGGTTAGCGCTCTACCACTTGAGCCACAGCTCATAAAGCTCCAGCTTGGAAGTAGCACTGTGGCTCAAGTAGTAGAGCGCTTGTCTTAAGCTGAAGAATTGAGGGACAGCACCCAGGCCAAGTTCAAGCCCCATAACTGACTAAAAAAAAAAACCTCCGGCTTTTTCTGCTTATGTGGTACTGAGGAATTGAACCCAGGGCCTCATGCATGCAAGGCAAACTACCACTGACCCACCTTCCCAGCCCTGCTTTGCTTATTTTTAAGATGGGGTGTATCTTCTTGCTCAGGTAGGAAGCCTTACTTAAGCCTTTCTGTTGTCCTAGCATGACTGTTGCACCACCACACCCAACTTTTGTGGAGATGGGAGTCTGGTGTATTCTTCTGTTTGGGCTGGCCTAGAACCTGATCCTCACATTCTCAACCTTCCAAGCAACTAAGGCATAGGCTAATGGTGCTCAGCTCTACTTGTTTTCATAGTATTGTAAGCTAAGATTCATCTTTCACTAGTGAGTCTTTTGCAGTAAGAAATCTCAGGATAAAAACAACTACCAGTGACTTTGTTCAATGGATTTTTTTCTTTGTTTAATAAAATGCCTATTTTTAATCTACAAATGGTGGTTGTACAAGGGATTACAATTCAACATGAGCATCTTGATCAGAATCACCTCTTCCATCCTCCTCCCTCTACCGGTTCCCCCACTGGTCACATCAAGAAGTTTCCCACTGTCTTTTTCAAATATGTACATTTAGTATTATGACTATTCATCCATTTTTCCATTTTCCATTCAGCTGCTCTTCCCACTATTCCCCCATTCAAAACAGTTCACCTTTCTGATACTCATTACTTTTAACTGTTTGAAAATTGCTCAGAAGGTTAACACCATATACTGTAACTTGGTCTGCTTAATCAGGTATATGCTTATGTCCCTGTGTGTATGTTCACCTGGGGGTTGTGTTTTGTGTCTGCAATCCATATATGAGAAAAACATGTATCATTGGTCAATTGGGTCTAGTGTGCTTAGTATGATATTTTTCTGGTCCATCCATGTCCCTGCAAATAGCAAAATTCTATTCTTCCTGGTGGCTGAATAAAATTTGATTCCATATATATCCCGTATATAATAGTTTCTTAATCCATTTATCCATTGTAGAGCATCTGGGCCATTTCTATAACTTGGATATTGTGAATAGTGCTACAATGAACATGGGTGTATTGTATCCTGTCTCATGATATCTTGGGATTAATGCCCACAAATGTTGTTTCTGGATCATAAAGTAGTTGTATTTCTAGTTTTTGGAAGAATCTCCATACTGATTGCCATAGTGGCTGTACTAGTTTACATTCCCACCAACAATGTATTAGAATCCCTTCTTCCCCACATCCTGACTAGCATTTATTGTTAATATCTTTGACAACCATTCATTCTGACTGCAGTGAGATGGAATCTCAGTGTTTTGGTTTGCAAGAAATGCTTACTTAAAAAAAATAGGGCTGGGAAGGTGGCTCAGTGGTAGATCGCTTGCCTTGCATGCATGAGGCCCTGAGTTCCATTCCTCAGCACCACATACGCAGAAAAAAAAAAGCTGGAAGTGGCGCTGTGGCTCAAGTGGTAGAGTGCTAGCCTTGAGGTGAAGAGCTGAGGGACAGCGCCCAGGCCCAGAGTTCAGAGTTTGGCCTGTGACCAGACCAAAAAAAACAAAAAACAGAGAGATGGCATTTTCCCCCTTACTTTTATACCAGTACTTGGGTTTGAAATCAGGACCTCACCTCACACTTCCATTTGGTTTTTTGAAAGTTCAAGGCTGGTGCTCTACCACTTGAGCCACACTACCAGTTCCAGCTTGTGGCTGGAATATCAGAGGCAACCAGTAGATAGTTTTCTCCATGGATTTGTATTCATGATCTGACTTAAACCTTGATAATCAGATCTCAGCCTCTTTAGCCAGGATTATAGATGTGACCCACCGGCATCTAATGGATGATTTTAATCACAACTTAATTTTAAACTCTGCTTAATATGTAGCTTGATGGAAAGGTTATTCATGACCCAAACAGAACAAAGGATTTTTTTGGATTGTTTGCTTTGAGTAAGGCGTCTCAAATTTTAATTTTTTTCTAAAATAAATCAGACATGGTTATCATAACTTAGGTTTTTTACTTCAGTATTTTAAGAATATATTTCTTAATTTTTTTCATTTTTTATTGTAAAGATACTGTAAAGAGGGGTTACAGTTGCATGAGTAAGGTAATAAGTACATTTCCTATCAAGCAGTTAGTCCCTCCTTTGTTTTTCCCTACTGTCCCTTCCCTTTCACCTCCCCAACTCCTCCAACTTGTAAGGCTCATTTTCCCACATAGTGTCTTGTACATCCATTGTTATAATGGGTCAACCTGTATCCTTATTTCAGCATTTTGTTATTTCCCTTCCCCTCCCTAAATTAGAAGAAAATGTATATACAAGATGCAGGGCACTGGAATCAAATATAGTGACAACAGGAGTTATACCATGGGGGAAGAACATAAAAAAGAAACAAAAAAAAAATCACATAGTACATTAAAAATAGCAGTAACAAAGTCCCTATCTTGGGGTTCATTTCACTTAACATAATTTTATATGGTCATATGTACATAGCTTTTGACCTTTTCTGCTGTTACTGCATTGTTTATATAAATTTCCATCCTGTATTTGTACTTCATGATTATCAAGAAGTATATTAAGTATGGAACTTAAAATACCAGAATTTTAATTGTATACAATTCAAGCTGAAGGAACTTTAGGGTTAACTAATCCTAGCTGCTATATTTTATGGATAAAGAAATTTAGAAATTCATTCCATTGAACTCTGCATGCTCTAATTTTCTACGAAATTTTATTGAGATATAGATCTGAAAATTCAATTATAGAATGCCGTACTTCAAACAACTGCTCAGGCTTCAAGTTTAAAGCCTCCATTTCTTTCTTGGGCTCCCGTCACTTGTAACATCAACCAAATCCTTACATTTAAGCTAAATTCTGCCCTTGATTTCTACTCATTTCTTCTTATGATTGGCTCTTTTGTTCCAAAGCAGAGGAAGCAAGACTATCCTAAAAATAACCACTGAACAATAAGGCTGAAGGTGTGACTCAGTGATACCCACTAGCCCAGCAAGCAGGAGGCCCTGAGTTGAAATTCCAGTTATGCCCTTCCCCTCCCCCCCAAAAAGACCTCAGACTAGACATAGTGGATCATGCCCATAATCCCAGTTGCATAAGAAGAGATGAAGAGAAAGATTACAAGGCCAGCCTGGGCAAAAGGTAAGACCACTTCTCAATCAGTAAGCTGAGCATGGGTGGTATACATTTCCTAGCTACACAGAAACCATAGGTAAGATTGTGGTCAGAGACAGTACAGGCTGAAGTTTAAAGATCCTATCTGAAAAGTAAAGTAAAAGGGCTGAAGGCACAGGTGTATTTCAACTAGTAGGGCACCTGAAAGGCCTGGAATTCAAACCTCAGTACTGTAAACAAAACAAACTGACTTACATAGTGGGATCTAAAATCAGCTCAAGGATCCCTTTAGGTTCCACCATCTAAATGGAACCTCTGCTTCACTTGATTACATAATACACATCTCATTTTGTTGTTTTGTTTTTAAATTTTGCCTTCCATTCCTAAAAGTCAGATCTCAATTCTTTTCTGAAGTATAACAAAGCATACTAAAATAACCTCCATTCTTTTTTGGGGGGGGGAGGGTGGGAAATTGAGGTTTTGAACTCGGACTTCATGCTTGCCAGACAAGTGTTCCACTGCTTGAGCCATGCATCCATTGCTTTTTTGCTCTGGTTATTCTTTGCCCAAGTTTTCCCGGTCATTTTCCTATTTTTGCTTCCCTCTGGTTGAGATGACCCGCAAAACAACTTACTGGGTGTGATGGTGTCTCTGAACTTTTTGCCTGAGCTAGCATTGCACTGCAGTCCCTAGTTCCAGGGCACAAGTAGCTAGGGTTGCAAGTGTGAGAAAACAGTGCCAATTCTAACTTAACCTCTGTTCTTTCCCCGCCTCCTCAGTACTAATCACAGTATGATAAACTTCAAATACATGTAAGTTTCAATTATCCAAAAGATAGATTTTTTTAAATTTTTTATTGTGAAAATACCGTACATAGGGGTTACAATTACATAGGCAAGATAATGAGTACATTTCTTATCAAGCATTGTTGCCGCCTCCTTTGTTTCCCCTTCCCATCCCTTCCCATTTCCACCCTCCCAAAGTTGTGAAGTTCGTTTTTGACATAACAACTTGTACATCTCATTGTTGCAATGGATCCACCTGTATCCCTATTTAAACAGTTTGCTTTTGCCCTTCCCCTCCACAAATTATACCAACATCAAATACAACGAAATCAGGGGTTATACCATGGGAGAGGGACAAACAAAGCAACAAAGAAATCATCTTATAAATATGTTAGAAACAATCATAAGAAAGGAAAAACATTTGAATATTTATCTTGGGGTTCATTTCACCTAACATCGACTTACGTGACCATTTCTGCTTGTCTCAGACATATACTAGTTATTGCAAATAAAGAAAACCATGGGACCTATGTTTCTTTGAGCCTGGCTTACTTCATTTAATATAATTTTTTCCAAGTCTTTCCATTTCCTAACAAATGGGGCAATGTCATTCTTTCTGATGGAGGCATAGAATTCCATTGTGTATATATACCACATTGTCTTGATCCATTCATCTACTGAGGGGCATCTGGGTTGGTTCCATATCTTAGCTATGGTAAATAATGCTGCAATAAACATAGTCGTGCTGGTAGCTTTAGTATGGTCTTGTTTGTGATCATTTGGGTAAATGCCGAAAAGTGGGATTGCTGGGTCATAGAGGAGCTCTATGTGGAGTCTTCTGAAGAACTTCCATACTACTTTCCAAAGTGGATGAACAAGTTTACATTCCCACCAACAATGCAGTAGGATTCCCTTCTGTCTACATCCCCTCCAGCATCTGTTATTAGAGTTCTTGATTATAGCCATTCTAGCTGGGGTGAGGTGGTATCTCAATGTTGTTTTGGTTTGCATTTCTTTTATGGCTAGAGAAGTTGAGCATTTCTTCATGTGTCTATTGGCCATCCTTCTTTCCTCTTCAGAGAAGCTTCTCTTTAAGTCTTTAGCCCACTTACTTACTGGGCAGTTGTTTCTTTAGGATTTGTTTTTGGGGGATTTAATTTTTTTAGTTCCAGGTATATTTTAGATATGAGACCCAATGGCTATTGAAAATCTTCTCCCAATCTGTGGGCTTTCTTGATCTTGTTAGCTATGTCCTTTGCCAGGCAGAAGTTCTGCAATTTCATGCAATCCCATTTGTCCAACCTTTCTTTGATTTCCTATGTTTCTGGTCTCTATTAAGAAAATGTTGGCCTGTGCCAAGGAGACCTAGGGTTTCTCCTATTCCATCCTATAATGTTTTCAGAGTGTCTGCTTTGACTCCAAGGTCTTTGATCCATTTGGAGTTGATTCTGGTGCAGGGTGATATATAAGGATCTAGTTTTCGTTTTCTACAAGTGATTAACCAGTTTTGCCAGCACCATTTACTGAAGAGGTTATCTTTCTTCCATTCTTTTTTTTTTAATCTCCCTTATTGAAGATTAGGTGGCTATATGTAGGTTCATTTCTGGGTTTTCAATTCTATTCCATTGGTCCTGGGGTCTGTTTTTGTGCCAGTGCGAAGCTATTTTGATTACTATGGCTTTGTAGTAGAGTTTAAAATGTGGTATTGGTATTCCTCCAGCACTGTTCTTTCTGTTAAGGATCGTTTTTGCTATTCAGGGTCTTTCATTGTTCCATATGAATTTTTGGATTACCTCTTCTATTTTCTTGAAGAATGAGGTTGGAATATTGGTAGGTATCACATTGAATTTGTAGATAGCCTTGGGAAGTATTGCCATTTTCATAATGTTGATCCTTCCAATCCAAGAGCATGGGAGGTTTTGCCACTTTCTAAGATCTGTTTTGATTTCCTTTTTCGGGTTTTTTTTTGGGGGGGGGGGGTCCGGTCGTGGGGCCTGAACTCTGGGCCTGGGCGCTGTCCCTCAGCTCTTCAGCTCAAGGCTAGCGCTCTACCACTTGAGCCACAGCGCCACTTCCAGCTTTTTTTTCTTTTTGCTTATGTGGTGCTGAGGAATCGAACCCAGGGCCTCGAGCATGCAAGGCAAGCGTTCTACCACTGAGCCACCTTCCCAGCCCCAAGTTTTTAAAGTTTTCATCATAAAGTTCCTTCACTTCTTTGGTTAAGTTAATTCCTAGGTATTTTATTTTTTGAGGGACTATTACAAATGGAGTTGCTTTCCTGATTTCAGCCACGCTTTACTCATTGTTGGCATACAGAAAAGCGATTGATTTTTGAGGGTTAATTCTTTTTTTTTTGGGGGGGGGGGGTGTCCGGTCGTGGGGCTTGAACTCTGGGCCTGGGCGCTGTCCCTCAGCTCTTCAGCTCAAGGCTAGCACTCTACCACTCAAGCCACAGCGCCACTTCTGGCTTTTTTCTTTTTGCTTATGTGGTGCTGAGGAATCGAACCCAGGGCCTCCGGCCTGCAAGGCAAGCACTCTACCACTGAGCCACCTTCCTAGCCCTTGAGGGTTAATTCTATACCCTGCTACTTTGCCAAAGTTTTGAATCAGCTTGAGTAATTTGGGAGTGGAGTCCGTGGAGTTCTTTAAATACAAAATCATGTCATCTGCAAAGAGGGAGAGTTTTACTTCATCTTTCCCTATTTGGATCCCTTTTATGTTTGCATCTTGTCTTATTGCTGTAGCTAGGCATTCTAATACTAGATTGAAGAGAAGTGGAGAGAGTGGACATCCTTGTCTCGTTCCTGATTTAAGAGGAAATGGCTTTAGTTTTTCACCATTAAGTATAATTCTGGCTGTAGGTTTGTCATATACAGCTTTTATTGTATTGAGGAATGTTCCCTGGATTCCTAGTTTTTTCAGAACCTTCATAAAGGAGTGTTGGATCTTGTCAAATGCCTTTTCTGTATCATGTGGTTCTTATCCTTGCTCTTGTTGATGTGAGGAATTATATTAATTGATTTGCATATATTGAACCGGCTTTGCATCCCTGAAATGAATCCTGTTTGATCGTGGTGTGTGATTTTTTTGGATGAATTGTTGAAATCAATTGGCCAAAATTTTGTTGAGAAGTTTTGCATCAAATGTTCATCAAAGAAATGGGTTTATAGTTCTCTTTCTTTGATGAGTCCCCGCCTGGTTTGGGGATGAGGGTTATGATGGCTTCATAGAATGAGTTTGGTAGTGAACTTTCTCTTTCAATTTCATTGAAGAGTTGGAGGAGTATTGGTGTGAGCTCTGCTTTGAAGGCCTTGTAGAATTCCACTGTAAATCCATCTGGTCCTGGAATTTTTGTTTTCTTAAAGTGCTAGGAATCAACTCCAGGGCCTTGTGCATGCTAGACAAATGCTTTGATACTGAGCTACATCCCTAGCCTCTATCCTGAATATTTAAAGTTTTGAGAATATTTACTTCCACTTGTTACTGAAAGTTACAATAATCATTTAAAACTTTAGAACTATTTAGCAACAAAAGTGAAAAAAGTCATTAGATATACATACATGGAAAAATAATTTTACTTCCACTTTTAACAACAAACAAAAGTCACTTCCATGTGAATTGCATGTTGATATGTGAAAGAGTATATAATAAAGCTTCTTATTTTGTTAGGATTGTCAGTGGCCTTGGAGTGGATAGTTTTTTTTTAAAACAACCATACAAGGAAAAATTTTTCTGAGTTTGGTTGTATTGAAATGAACTTCTAATTAATCAAAAAATCATGAAGGAAAAATACACTAAAAGCTGAATATATGTACACATCCAACAATCCAGCAATATACATACCAATGAAAGATTCACATCAATGATACATAAAGAAGTTCTAAAATCAGTAAATGAAAAAGGGAACATATTTATAAAGATATACAAATGGCCAAGCCATCAGGAATGCAACTAAGTACAATATCATATCTGCATTTCCTAGAATAGCTGAAATGGAAAAGAAAACACCAGAAGGTGGCAGAGATACAGAACAACTTATGCTGTTGAGGTAGGAGTGTGAAATAGTAAAAGGGAAAAAAAACCCTTTGGAATACTGGTACGTCCAAGGCTTAGCATATCATAGGACCATCCTTTGCACTCTGAGACTAGATGCAACAGAAATGCATTCATATGTTTACCCAGCAATAATAGCTAAAGTTACAAGCTGCTTATGCTCATGAACACTAGAATGGGTGCATCCATTGTAGAGTCATCACGTAAACAGGATATGCTAAGTGTTTTGTAAATATTTGCAATAAAAAGTACACATCTGTCATGTTGAAAGAGCTAGAACCAAGTACATAGATATGCATATAATTTCATTATCCTAAGTGCAAAACCAAACTATGTTGCTAAAAATCAGAACTCATTACTGTGAGGGGAATAAGGTAGGGATACTATGCAGATCTGTAATGTCCCCCAAAGACCAGCCTGTATATTAAAACCTTGGTTCCAAAAGCCTGTGGGCATTTGGAAGGTGATAGAACCTTTCATAGGTGGGGCCTAGCTGAAGAAAATTAAGTTCTTGTAAGTGTGTCCTCATAAAGATATTGGAAATCTACTGCTTCCTCTTCCTCCCTGCTATCTAATGATGGTGAAATGAAGAGATTCTCTCCAGTGCTTCCTTCTGCCATGGTACACTGTGCTATCATAGGCCCCAACCTGAACTTAAACATCTGAAACTGAGCTGAAATAAACCTTTCTTCCTTTTCAATTGACTATCTCAGGTTTTCTGTCAGAGCAACAAAAAAGCTTACTAACACAAGAATTAACTGGAAAGACAGACAAAGGGTACTCCAGAATAGTAATAATGTATTTGTCTTTTCTGAATATGGGTGCTGATTGCTTGAGTAATTAAACTTATATGCACTCTTTTTTCCCCTAGGGTTTGAATATGGAAATGTCATCATTAACTCATATATTGAGCATACATTTTAGGAAGTTTGAGAAATTTGAGTAAACTGAGTTAACTAAAACTGAAGAGTACTTACTGGCTTTCTGTACTAGACCTGAAAAAAAAAAAAGAAAAAGAAAAGTTCATACAGATTTAAGCAATGCCCTGATGGCTCAGCATCAGTAATTGCAGAGATTTGCTCTTAGTTTATGTTTTCTCTTCATTGCTAGTTCCTCTCTCATTTCTTTGAAAACTGTGACTGTTTTACTAGTTTTAAATAAGTTTTAATAGATATTTGTTCAGCATTAGAATCAACATTTTATGAGAACTTTACTTTCCACATTTCTATTTGATTTATAGGACATAGAAATACTTGCATACAGAGTATGTGAATTTATTTACCCTTGTTTCAAGTTACTTTAAATGTTTCAGACTCAACCTTGGTGTCACACAATCTTAACTGTCAATTATAAGAGTTCTTCCCTCCATTGAAACTTAGTTAAATGACTGTTAGGGTCAAAGGGGAAACAGTTTTGGCACCAAGCAAACAAGCTGGGAAAGAGAAAGGGAAACTATTGCAGGGCAATAACTAAGTTACACTAATAAGATTTGTCCTATATTAAACTAGAGTGAGTTAAAATACCTTCTCAGAGTCAAGTGGTCACTCAGGGGAAATAAATGAACTCTCCTGGGATACTGGAACATGAATTAGTGACCTGGAAGAGGCATTTAATCTCAGATGGATGAGCACTTGGGTTTTAGATTGCTCTCTATTTGTAGTGTCCTTAGACTCAAATGCAGATCAACCCACAGTGTACTATTCTGCAGATAAACCCACCTCTACATTGACTCAAGTCAATTGTGTCTCCAAGTGGCAAAGATTATTTCAAAATCCTGAGAAATATAGAAATTTTGTTTAGAGCAATTTACATACCAGTTTCCTCCTCCTAGCAAATTTAGAGGTGAGAGAGTAAAGCGACAAAGAATCAAAATATGATTCAGAGCTTACCAGAGTTCCTATACTCTTTTTTCATTAATCCTGTTTTCCATTTTAAATTTGTTTCTTTTCACAGACAAATATTCTGAAGAAGCTTAGTGTTATAGTCACATTTCTGACATTGTCTTTTAAGGAACACTGAAAATTGCTGATATGAATCCCATGAATAACATACAGATATCAATATCATTTCAGATAGTAGATCCCTAGAGTTGTAGATACAGAGAAGTTTGTCCATCCAGCAGAAGGATTTGTTGCAATTTGAGGATTGATTTTAGCTCCTGGAATTTCAAGTATATGTACACATATATGTTTATTTATACACATATATGGATTATTTATATGTGTATATAAATGTATGTATGCATATGCATATACGTGTGTATGTATGTATGGACACGTGTATATAAACATGTACACCTTGTGAACAAAAATAACACCAAAATAGACATATATATGAGGTATGTAGCCTAATTTAAATGATCACCTTGGAAAAGAACCTCTAAATTTGAGATTGCTAACATTTTAATACTATTCGTTTAAAAGCATAATCTGCAATGGTATGTTTAACCAATAGGTGTCACTATATAATTACTTAGAAATTTCTCAAACAGTTTTGCTGGGGAAAAAAAATGGAGACTTCAGTTTTGTAAAGAATATCCTGCTCTGTCTATTCTGCATGCTTAAATTTTACACTGTTCTACTTAGAAATATCGATTGGTTTAAATAATACTAGTTTTAAGGAGTTGTACAAAGGGGTTTCAATTCAACATGTCAGTTTATGAGTACAATGCATCTTGATCATTTTCTCCTATAAGGCAGGTGCAGTGCTAATGTCATCATTTCTTGGCTTTTTACTCTCAGTGCTATCACTATTATTATTAGATGCCATTATTTGTGCTACAAAACTAATTATATGTCTTTCAAGTAAGAACTGAACTTGCCATGCACTGTCTTAGATGGCTCAATAGTTACATATGATTATTCATTTCATTTTTAAAACTGGGAGTTCTGTTTGTCACAGTGTGATGAATCACTGTTTAGCATAGTGTTCTGAAGCACAGAAGAAATAAGTGGAGAAGGACTCCTAGATTCTAATACTCAAGAACTATTAGGTGGTGGTCACTTTCTTCATCACCAGCAAGGCAGTGAGAAATCTTATTTAGCACTATGTATGTGTGGTCAAAAGAACTAATATAGACTCAAATTTAAATTAATTTCTAGTTGTTAATCAACCACTTAGTGATTCTTGTTCCATTTTATAAAGAACGTGAAGTATGAAAGCAAAAGTTAAATGAAGGGAAATTTTTAGTTTTTAGAAATGTTGTAATATGTTTACAGAATTATTAAAATGTATATGTGAGAAATAGAAAAAGATACATGAAAAACAGAACCAGTTAAATTTTTGTGTGACTACATAGTATTTAAAACAGAATGTGGGTTTAAGAGTGTCTTCTGAATTGTAATAGCAAAAGTAATTTTTTTTTTTTGTCAGTTGTGGGGCTTGAACTCTGGGCCTAGGCACTGTCCCTCAGCTCTTCAGCTCAAGGCTAGTGCTCTACCACTTGAGCCATAGCAACACTTTCAGCTTTTTCTACACTGTGGTGCTGAGGAATTGAACCCAGGGCCTTACGCATGCAAGGCAAGCACTCTACCAATGAGCTGCCTTCCCAACGCCCTGTTAAAACTATTTTTATGGTATAAGATTTCAAGGAATACAATGATTACATTATAGCAGAACACACAATTAACATGTTGGGCCTATCAATTTGATCTTGAACAATTATTTTAAGCATGCTGGTGTTCATTATCCAATCTATTTTGTTAAACTAGATATTACCCATGTCTTTGTCATTGTATGTTATCACTATGTGTTCTAGTTTGAGTATATGTACTTCTAATATTAATATGTTAGGACTTAAACCCCAAGGTGATAGTGTTAGGAAGCAGAGCTTTTGAAAAATTAATGACTTCATTAGAGCCAAGCCCTTATGAGTGGAATTAATGTTTCTAAAATAAGAGCCTCCAGAGAATAGCCTCCCATCTCTTCCATCCTTTTTCCACATCAGAATACAACACAGCTGTCCTCCGGGGAGGAAGCAGCAACAGGGCACTATTTGGAAGCATAGTGAGTCCTTTCCAGACACTAGATCTGCTAATGCCCTTAGACTCTTCAGCCACCAAGACTATAAGAAAGTTTCACTATGTATAATTTTTCCAATTTGTGGTATTTTGACATAGAAGCAGAAATGGAAGAAGGCAGTGTATGAATATGGAAATATGTATATAACTTTATATTTTTATATGTCAGAGTGTTTCTCAAACTTTGTACCTTTCTTTTGTTTTTTCCTTAACTCTACCCTCCACCAGTATAATCATATGTTCACTCTGAATTAGGAAAGTTTAATATTTATTCTAATGTCCTTCATCTCCACGCTCTAGTTTATGGATTGTGTAGAGGCTCTTGAAGGGAAATTGGAGTAGACACTTGAGGGACAAGTAGGCCTAGGAATCTTATGTAAAGAGCATAAAGAAGGAGGTGAAGTGATTGGCTTAGAGTGGCAAGGGAGTGGGAAATGAGGACAGACAGTTAGATTGAGACTGGGATAAAGGGAGTTTGGGGCTAAATGAGGAATTGCCTTATGTAGTGAAACAAAAAGGTTTTAAGTAGAAGTATTGCATCAGACTGCTTAAAAGATAGACATATACTGTATATGAAAAATAAGTGGCAAGAAACCTCCTTTTATAATGGGATACATTCAAAATAATAGGCCTAAATGAGGCTGGTGGCTCTGAGTATGAAATAATGCATTGCAGAAGAAGAAATGAAAGGACTTGCTGACTGATGACTCCCCATGCTTGCTTTCCACATACTCCTTACTTTCAGTAATACAAACAAGAAAGTGTGGCTTTCCCCATGAACTATTCAATAATAATAAAAATAAGCAATATTTCCATAATACTAAAGTACCCAGTACTTGCTACTGCTTTGCATGTAACACATTTATATGAGAACATGCAGCAGAAGAAGTCCGATGATGTCTAAGGTCACACAGACAAGGAGTAGCTGAGACAGAACTGGAACTTAAGCATTTGGGCTCAGGATTTAAGGTAATACCCCTCCTGATATTAACAAATGCTAGTTTATGGCATAAAGCCTTCTTCAATGTATTTGGATTGCAACTAAAATCAAACTAAATGAAACGATGAAGCATGTAGTTAGAGTTGGAAAGCTACAATTCAGAAAATAGTCATGTTTGAACATGTGGAGCTGAATACCCTGTATACCTTTTTCAGTTAACTTGAATATTTAAAACATTCCATTACTGAATGTGAGATTCAAATTTCACCTGTTGATTTTCCACGGACCAGGAAAAGGTTTGGTAGGGAAAGAGTAATCAAAGCAATGCATTTTCAGACTTCTTGGAGAAAGTGTTGACAGACTTTGTCATCGAGCTTCTCAGTAGTTATGTTCTGCTTATCTTTTGCTTCCTGGTACATTATAATATCTCATGTACTACATTAACTTCTGTTTGGTTGTAAAAAAAATCAGGCGGCTTATAGTATTTTCATGATTGTTTTTGAAGTTCCAAAATTAGAGAGGCATTGTGGCTTCCCTGGAGCTAAGTTGCAACCTGAGGTCCCAGCTTCTCAGGGACAGAGATAGGAGGATTATAGTTTAAATCTAGCTCTGGAAAAAAAATGTAGTAAGACCCTATCTCCAAAAACAAATTGGGAGCCAGCTGGGTGCCTGTGGCTCACATTTGGAATCCTAACTACCTGTAAGATTAGTAGGATTTTTCAGTTTGAGACCAGCCCAAGCAAAAAAAGTCTGAGACTCCATCTAAACAGAAAAAGCTGGGTGTGGCAGGATACACATGTTTTCCCACCTACAATTAGAAGCCTAAAATAGGCACATTGCAGTCCAGGCACTTGCTTGGGAAGGACCTAAGACCCTATCTCAAAAAATAAAAATAATAATGAGCACAGAAAAGGACTGGCGGATGGACTGGCAGTAGAGTGCTTGCTAGCAAATTCCAGGCTCTGGGTCTAAACCCCAGTACCACTAAAAAGCAAGAAGAAACAAATCAGGCATAGAAGTACATGCTTATAATCCTAGTCATGCAGGAGATGGAGGAAAGAGGATCTCAAAAGGTTAGCCCTGGGCAAAAAGCATGATACCTTATCTGCAAGAATAAAGCAAAAAGGTCTACAGTGTGGCAGAGTACTTGCCTTGTAAGCCTGCAGGGCCCTGGGTACCAACGTTTACCAAATGTTTTAAGATTCAGAAATCTCAACATTGCAACATTGTTTGAAATATTATGATGAGTTCAAATATTTAGACATCAGGAAATCAGAGTTGTTTGATATCATGGTTTAAAAAACAGACTTTGAATATTTGATAAAAAGAATTGAGTCTGGATATCAGCTTTGCCATTTGCAAGTTTGCTGATCCTAAGCAAGCTACTTTTTGTCTCTAATAATACAACTTTGTGAGAAGGATTACCAGAGACCACATGCACATGGTATTTATCTTTATTCTTATGGAAAAAGTCAATCAATTTTTAATTGCTAATATTATCTAATCTCTGGATTTGTGCAACTTTTATAAGATTCCAAACAGATAAGCTACCAAAAATACACTTTACCCAAAATATAGTACAAACATTTACAGATGTGTTTGACAGAACACCTTAGTATTTAATCAAACCACAAGTCTGGAGAGGGGAAAAAAATAAAAGCATCACAAATAATTCACTACATCCAAAACAAATAAAAGGGGGATTTCCACTGACTGTTCATACATAGATAGGGTGGCAAGTTAGGTAATCATGGAATTCATTGCTTTAGATTTAAGCGGCCATGACATGCCACAAATAATTGTCAGATGGTTTTATTGACATTTTGAATAGCTTCCTTTGGTAGATCAAGCTGTTACCTTAAAATCCAACACACAAACACTGGATTGAACAGAATTCTACTCCAAAAGTTTTCAGCTATCCATATATATGTTGTGAGAAAAAGAATTTTAAAAGCATCAATATTTACAGTGGCAGAGCTATTTGTGTAGTTTTTAAGATCTACCCTAGTACAAAATGGTTTTTTGTATGGTTTTCCTAAGTCTTTACAAAGATCAAACTATTTGTTCATATTGATGATGATAACATGTCAGTAGGAGCTTCAAAATTAGCAGTTTTTTATGCTCATACTATCTGTTGAAATTTACCTGTCATTTAATATTCACGAAAACAGTATGAGGAAAGTTTCAGTATTTTCAGTTCTTGAGAAGGAATCTAAAACATAGAAAAATAATATTTATATTCTTTAAGATCGCAAGGCTTTTAAGTGTTTAACTACAAATACAAACTCATTTTTTTCTGTAAAAATGCCAATTTTTCATACTATTCTTCCTCAGAAAAAGCACAATGGTCAAGCTTCTCACTTTAGAAAATGATATTTAGCTTATTTTATTGGAAGAAAAAAATCATGATTGAATCATGATTTAAGATGATTTGGACAAATGATTTTTTTAGGTTCCTATAAATAGAAAGACTTGATAGTACAAGCCCTCATATGGCAGAGGGATTAAAGTTTGACTACTTTGAGAAACTACAAGTTCAAGAAGCCTTTAAACTCTAGCTTTTAAAAAGAGCACTATTGTTAGACTTAAACATTAGATGAGATTAAAGTCTAGATTGGAGATGTAGCTCAATTGTATAGCACTTGACTAGCATGTGCAAATCCCTAAATTCAATCCCCAACACCAACAAAAAATAAATAGAAATGTATGAATTAGTTTAAAGGACAAATGATCTTATATCTAGACTAGCTATATTGTGATAAGAAGAATTCAGTATTTTCTATTTGTGACAAGTCAAAGTCAATAGCAATTGATTTGTTACCTATATTCAAAAGGAAAAGAAACACCAAATTTCAGTGGAATGTTACCGAAAAAAAAAAAGATTTAATTATCCCAACCAAATTTACATGAATTATTTGGGTCCATGGACTTCAGATTAAAAATCCTCTGCCTAACTTACTTTTTGTGAGCACACATGAGCAACAATTATTGTATGCTTTCAGCTTAGTCCATGCTTCTATCATAATCTTTGTTCTATTTAAAATAGCTTAATCTATCGTAACAAATTAACCTGGTGTCCATTTTGGTATCTAGCAGAATGGAAATCATATAGCACTAAGACAGAAGGCTATCCCCACAAAGTAATTCAAGACTCAGAGTCCTTCCACCTTATGGCTACATTATCTCCCAGGTTTTTGCTCGTGGTCACATCCCACTGATGGAGAAAGATGAACCAGATGAAGAAAGCCCTCAGACCACTCAAGATGGTCAGTCTCCCTGGTGGCACACATCACCATCACCACCCCCATACCCCTTTAGCTAGAACAATCACACGGCTCATGTGGGTACTGCTTCCTAGTAATAGCTCTGTCGTATAATAACAAACACAATAAGCTGTCTCCACAACAATCAGGATTCCTTTAAAACTTTTGTAAGGTAGATTTGGAAATGAGTTTTAGTAGTCTGTATCTTCAAACTCCTGAGATGAATCCTACTTGGTTTTGTGTATATATGCTTTCTTAAATTGTTGAGGAAGGGGAGCATGGGAGGAAGGGAGGGAGGGAGGGAAGAAAACACCCAGATGTCTTTGCTCTGTGAATGGAGCCTGAGCTGCAAACCCAGAAGTCATCTTTGAAGTGCCCTTCTCTTTCCCTCCTCAGAGGTGATCTGTCAGTGCAGTGCTGCTCTCTGTTAATTTTACATCCTAAGTATCACTTAAATCAGATTTGCCCCTACCACTGCCTTGCTGTGAACCCTCATAAATTTTCCCTTGGACCACTTCTATAATAGCTTCCAAACTGCTCTCTGCTTTTCAGATTGTCCTCACTCCCAAGGCCATTTCTCTCCTTGTATTACATGTACTTTCCAACCTTTAAAAACTCTTCCTTTCTGGTACAGAAAATACATAGCACACACCTCTTTACAGGCATACTGATTTATTTATAAGTTGTGTATAATTACTTTCACTACGCTATGTATGCATGATAAGATAAACATCTCATAAATGTTAAATAGCAAAAGCATTTTAAATGGGAGAGATTAAAGCATAAATAGAAATAGAAGTTCCTAAAGCCTTTCTCATGCAGTAGTAGATTATTTGGTACTTATATGTATCATCTGATACTGTCAAGATAAGAGATGCTACATGTACTAGAGGAAACAGACTTCCACTTCCTTGAACACAGGAGAAACTTAGAAGAGCTGTCTGGCCCAAATGACAGAGGATCAGAGAAATGTCAGTCACTTCAGTATGAAGTAGAAATGCTGATGGAAAGCTAGAATTTCAGGGAATTCTGAAGAACACTTGGACTGACCACAGATGAAAATGGTGAAAAAGAAAGCTGCTGCAGAGGTCTGAGAAGTGCTTTGAGAGACAATCTGGATCTCCATGACCCGAGGTTTTGCTTCACCTCTGCTTTTAAAATCTCCCCAATCTCACTCATCAGAAAACTCTACTGTTTAAGTGTACTGAGAAGGCATTTACCTTAAAGCCTCAGAAGGCACTGGAGATGATGGTGGTGGTCGTCAAAACCCAATCCCACATGATATACCTTGGGGCACAGCCACTAATACTCTATTATAGATTTATAAAGTACAAGTGAATAAAATAATAGAACAATATTTAATAATAATGATATTTATTTTTACTAGTGGGAGTGTTAAAGCCTTTCCTAGTATGCCAAAGTCCTATATAGTGTTCCCTTTATACTTTCCATAAATTTGGTTTTGAAATCACTATTCAAAATGGTGACATTCATACTAATTAACACAGCATGTAAGGATCTTCCATCTGCTTCCTATCTACATTTTCAGTGACAAAAGGAAAACAAAACAAAGGGAAAAAATAACCACAAGCAGTACAATAAAAAGCCTTTTGTTCAATGGTAACAAGAGGGTTTTTTAATTGTACTGTTTGCAGTTATTTCTTTTTTCCTTCTTTCTTTTTTCTTTTGTATTGTCATTGTTTCTGATTTCTGTACATTTTGTCTTGTATATAAGAGTATCTGAGTTGGGGAAGGGAAGGGAATCACAGAATTGGTGGGACAAAGGGTGAACCAATTCAACAGTAATACTCACTAGCCACTATGTTGGAAATGAACTTTATAACTTGCAGGGAGAGAGAAGTTGTGGCAGGGGAGGGGAGTGAGAGAAAACAAGGGAGAGAGTAAAACTGTTCAAAAGGAAATACACTCATTACCTTACTTATGTAATTACAAACCTCTGTATGTCGCTTTCATAATAAAATTCAAATAAAAACCTCTTGTTTCCATTTCTTGGAGTTTCTTTTGATAAGCATCATTTTATATGGTCATATTCACATAGCTATTGAGCCCTTGTGATCCCCTCTTAAGAATATCCTTCTTGGATGTGAGGGCGATCTGGCTGCAACATCTGTCACCCCATTGATCACCAGGGTTGATTCGGCTGATCTGGCTGGCTAGGCGGATGTCCCCTTCCTCCTCCACTGCTCCATGTGCATCCCTCCTGAAGCTGCGTGCTCGGTGGAAGAGGACGACCATCCCCGAGGACCGGAGGAGGAGGACCGGTCTTCGGTCAAAGGTATACGAGTAACTGTGCTCCCCTGCTAGAACCTCCAAACAAGCTCTCAAGAATATCCTCCTTTAGTTTCACTGTGTGAATGTTTAGAGTGCTATATGATTAGTCATGTCCAAATGTACTTTTTTTGTCTTTGACTATCCATTGGGTTTAGGTGTAGATTTATAGGCACTTTCTAATTTTTACAAATGAGAAAAACATGTAGCCTGTTTCTTTGTATCTGGTTTATTTCACTTAATATAATTATTTTCCAAGTATTTCCATTTCCTTACAAATGGGGCAATGTCATTCTTTTTGATAGAAGCATAGAATGCCATTGTTATATATACCACATTTTCTTGATCCATTCAGGAAGGGCATCTGATTGATTCCATATCTTAGCTATGGTAAACAATGCTGCAATGAACATGGTGTGCTGGTGGCTTTAGTGCAACCTGGCTTGTGACCATTTGGATAAATGCCCAGAGTTGTGATTGCTAGATCATAGGGAAGCTCTATGTTTAGTTTTTGAGGAACCTTTATTCTGCTTTCCAGGGTGATTGAACGAGTTTACATTTCCACCAACAATGTAGTAGCATTCCCTTTTGGCCACATCCCTGCTAGCATCTGTTATTGTTATTTTTCTTGATAATGGCCTTTCTAACTGGAGTGAGGTGGAATCTCAATGTTGTTTTGATTTTTATTTCTTTTATGGCCAGAGACATTGCACCTCTCTTCATGTATCTATTGGCTATTCTTATTCCTTCTTCAGAGAAGTCTCTCTTTAAAATGTTTTCCCCATTTATTAATTGCATTGTTGTTTCTTTGAGGAATTTTCTTGAGCTCTAAGTATATTTTAGATATGAGGCCCTTTTCTGATGCATAGTTAGTAAAAATCTTTCCCCATTTACCCTTGCCATGCAGAAGCTCTTCAGTTTCATGCAAAGAAAGACTCATTTCTTAAATCATAATCTCTAAACACGCCACTGTATTGATCCTTCTGTCCTGAACTATATTACCATCATTTGACTGATTTATTTCATTTAGCAATTAATCTCACATAATTTTGCAGTATTATGTAATGTTTTCAAGTATTTTTGTTTTCTATTGCCTCAAAAAGTCAGGCGTTCTGAATTATCGAGGATATAGTATTTTATGATTTCTCAAATCATCTTAATTAACCAAGTATGTCCAAAGACTAGGGAAATTTTCAGGGTTTTTTTTATTGATCCAGTAATTCATCAACAAAAACTGATTTTTAAATCTATTTGCATGAATAAATGAATATTTCCATTAAAAATGGACAACAACAGATGAAACTAAGATTTGCATGTCAAGCATAAAAATCAGATTTTAGTAGTTTAGTCCTGAATAGTAGTAGTCTTTTGGGGTACTCTACTGGAAAGAGCACTCTGTTGAGTGAAAACATAGATTTCAATCCTGGAAATTTCATAGATGTTTGAGGAGAAGTTGTGTTACCTCACCTTATATCTTTCTTTTTATCTTTTTTATTTTCTTTTTGTACCAGTGTTGGTGCTTGAAGTCAGGAACTGGGCACTTTCACTCAAGACTGCTGCTCTACCACTTCAGCCACAGCTCTACTACCAACTTTTTCTTGAGTAGTTAATTGGAGACATGATTCTCACAGACTTAACTGTATGGACTGGCTTCAAATGGTGGTCCTCAGATCTCAGCCTCCTGAGTAGCTAGTATTAAAGGCATAAATTACCTATGTCCAGCAGTTTATTCATTTCTGAAAGAATATAAACTTACTTATATTTGTCATCTGTTCCAACAAGAAGACAAAATCACTTCATTTACTTTGGAGAAAAGGTGTGGGAGAAAGAAAAGCATAAGAACTCTAAGTGATGTTAATGGAATATCTTTCTCCCTTCCTATGATAGGCAGAATAATGGCCCCACCATGGTATGCATATCTTAATGCCCAGCAATTGTGAATGCTGTATGTTACATAATTAGGAAGATTTATGATTGCTGAAGGTATTGGTGTTGTAAACAATTGACTTAAACAAAAGTGGTTATCCAAGTGGACTCAAAATCATGGGGTTTCAATCATGGAAAAGGGAGGCAGAAGAGTTTGTGTCAGATGATACAGAATCAGAAAGACTCAGCATTCCATTGCTGCCTATGAAGTGCTAAAAGTGCCATAGCCAAGGAATGCAGTCAGCCTTTAGAACCTAAAAGAGGCAGAAAAGACACTGTTTACTATTGCCTGTGAGGAACCACCCCTGCCAGACTGCCAATGTTAGCCCAACAGCACACATTTTGGATCTCTAGAACTGTTAAACAGTTATTATAGGTTTTAACTCTTTAGGTTTGTCATAATTTGTTAAGGCAGCAACAAGAAACTAATACAACTTCCACTGAAAGAAAATATAAAAATTTTCTAGTAAAGTAATATATGAAAAAAATAAATCAATATGACATGCATGAACAAGCAGCAGTCACTTTAGGGGCTGTGAAATTCTTTTATTAAAAAGCAGGCAGAGTAATTCAGCCAGATACATACTTATGATGTATCCACTTTCATCTTCTTGGTCTCAGAAGATGTATTTGTTTAAACATAATAAATATTAGAAAATAGCATTAACAACGTGTTCACTTTGTTTCATTGTCTGGAAGTTTTTTAAAGTGATTCCCACAAATAAGCTATTCATGCTATAGAAACTACTAACTTCAACCACTCAGAAGAAATATTAAGGGGAATATTCAAGACTTTTCTCCTCCCTTTTTTTGGAGATAAATGAACTTCACAAGTAAAGAGATTTGTCCAAAGGTCGTCAGTTTTTGGTAACCAAATATGAAGTAAAATATAATTCTCAGATAGTCCTCCAGGCCAAGGTCACTAGCAGATAGTGAGGAGAAGAAAGTAGAAGGAGATGAGATTCTAGAGATAAGAAAACCATGAAATGGGGACATTGATCCAGATGCAGTCTACTCATAAACTGACAAGTTGAGTTGAGACTCTTTGTTCAGCTACTTAAAGATAATAAAAAAAATTATAAGAAGAGACCCACCATACAGAGGAGTTTGGATTAACCTAAGTGTGCTAGGAAGCCATAAATCTACATAGTTTTAAATGCAGAAATTTAGTATATCTATAATAATGTAAGTAAATAAATTTAATTTTGTAAAAATACAAGAACAAAACCCATTCAAAGGTTACTATAGTAATTAAGATGAGAAAAAAATGCATCTTACACAAGGGTGGTAGAGAAGGTCATAAAAACAATGGCTGTATTGAATACCTACCCTGAAGTTATACATAATAATACTTGCTGATAAGGTAGCTGGATGTATAAGGAAAATAGTGGAATCACAGATTGTGGCTAAATGGGAAAAATTAAGGAGGGAGCAAAATAGGAGTACAACTGTTTCTTTTAAGTTCAAAACACCAATGAAATAGTTATATATACTTCTGACTCAACACTGAGGCATTTGTCTATGTGTTAAGCTTTCTGTTAAGAGTAATAATACATAATCCCTCCTATTACATAATTTATAATTAAGGGAGAGCTAAATCTTGGTGTGTTTGATAAGAGGAGTTCAAGATGTGATACAGGTA
This sequence comes from Dipodomys spectabilis, assembly GCF_019054845.1. Lineage (NCBI taxonomy): Eukaryota > Metazoa > Chordata > Mammalia > Rodentia > Heteromyidae > Dipodomys > Dipodomys spectabilis. Next base: position 15,373,288 of record NW_024870758.1, on the reverse strand, counting down.
CTAATTAAGTGCTACAAGAGTTGCCAATGAGACTGTAACTTACTAGGTAATAGGAAATAAGGATACCAGAGGAAGCGTTATTTTATTTTATTTTTATATATTTTTCATTGTAAAGATAGTGTATAGAGGCGTTATAGGTCTGTGAGTAAGGTAATGAGTACGTTTCCTATTGAGCATTGTCACCCCCTCTTTTGTTTTTCCCCTACCATCCCTTCCCTCAGAAGTATTATTTTAAATGGGTCTTTTTGGAGAGAGAAAGAGTCGGGGGGGTAGGGAGAAGCTCATTCTAGGGATGGAAGCTGCTATCAAAGGCAAAGCAATGTGGAAGTTTAGAGCGTGGCCCAGAAAAAGTATAGTTTAGTTTTGGTGTTTTTTGTTTTTGGTCGGTCTGGGGGTCTGAACTCTGGGCATGGGCACTATCCTTCAGCTCTTCAGCTCAAGGCTAGCGCTCTGCCGCTTATGTGGCAGCTGAGGATTCGAACCCAAGGCCTCCTGCATTCAAGGCAAGCACTCTACCACTGAGCCACCTTCCCAGCCCCTACAGTTTAGTTTTGATTCATCCGTCCATTCATTCAATGAGTTTTTGTTGAAAACTATGTATAATATTAGAAGTATGGCATAGTGTTCCCTGATGAAGATGTAATGATGTTGAGGACAAGAGCCCTATCTTTCAAGAGGGTTATTGATGAATAGTGATATTGAGTTAATTCAATGAGAATATGGCAAAGGGATATGAAAAATAGTTATCATTCATAAATTCACTAGTTATTAAGCAACTACAGTGTTCATTTTTCTAGAACTTGCATGCTGTTATATTCTAGTATAAATAGATATACTTGGATATACTAGGAAAGTAATAGTAATGTGCAAATGCTTCTTTGTTGGGATATAATTGTGATTATTTAGGATATATTTCAAATATGTCAAATCTTACACTAAAGTAGTTGGAGTTAAGACAAAAATAGTAGATGATAGCTATACTATAAAAGTTTCCAGTTCAAGAAGTTTGGCTTAATTTGGATGGTACTGAGAAGTTCGTTGAGGGATATTTAACCTCATGAGCTAAAAAATCAAAATTTAATTTGGCTGTTATAAATATAGCAGAATTCATATGGTAGGAAAGAAGTTTTGAATAATTTTCAGTCTCACAGAAGAAAAGTAGTGAAGCTACAGTTTAGATAAAGAGTGGGAGGTAGATCAAAGAGCCATTGAATAAATGAGAAGGGACAACTAATTTACTATTCCTTTATTGTTTTACATAGAAACTGAAATTCCCATGGGGATAGTAATGTCAAAGGATGCATGTTCTTTCATTGAGAAAAGCTTTTTATCCTCACAAAGTCAAACACAGAGTTACCAGACCTAGCAATTTCACTCTTAGGGATATTCACAAGAATTGAAAACATATTCACACAAAAACCTGCACCAGAATATTTTCAGGCAGCCTCATTCTCAAATACTCCTACGAGAAAACAATACAAATACCCATAAACTGATGAATGAGTAGAGAAGAATACTGTATATTTATGGAACAGATGTTAGCCAGCTTTAAAAAGAATGATGTGTTTGCATATACTACAATGAGAATAAACTCTGAAAAAAATACTGTGAAAGAAGTCAGACATAAGCCAGGCACCGGTGGCTCACACCTTAATCCTAGCTACTCAGGAGGCTGGGATCTGAGGATCATGGTTCAAAGCCAGCTCAGGCAGGAAAGTCCATGAGACTCTGATCTCCAATTAACTACCAGAAAACCAGAAGTGGTGTTGAGCTGAAGGGCTCAGGGTCAGTGCCCAAGCCCAGAGTTCAAGCCTCACAACCGAGAGGAAAAAAAAAGTCAGACATAAAAGGCCAAATATTATACAAATTTATTTAATGTCTATAATCAGCAAATTCATAAAGGCAGAAAGTCAATTAATAATTTCCAGAGAGGAAACTATTTGGAGGATTGAGCAGTAGGAAATGACTGCTGATGGATTTAGAGATTGGTTTGGGGCAATAAATATAAAATAAAATTAGATCACGATTCTGTGAATATGCTCAAACACACTGAATGATATGTTTGAAAAAAAGGTGTTAAAGTACTTAAAATATAATGGTATAGTAGAGAGCAGGAGGACAAATTAGGAGTAAGAAGAGTTTATGGACATTATAAAGTCATTTTAGACATTTAGATTGGAATACCTATTGAAAATGTTTGTCTCAGCTTTAAAAATGGGCAGATTTGAGTAGTGTCTGCCCAGATAAATTATTGGAACCATTGTTGTGGATAAAACATGGAAACAGAAGAGGTCAAGTCAATATAAAATCTTGTGAAATTTTATAGGAGAGCATCAAAGGACATAATAGAATTCCAGAAAGAAAAACTACTGGAGAAAAAGCAGTTATAGGAAGTAGTAATGAACTAAAATTCAAGGCCAGTGTAACAGAATCCAGAGGTAAATCAGGAGAAAGAATGAGGTATTGTGATAAGCCATGAGAGATGAGTGAGTTCATATAAACTCCTCAGGTAGGGTTAAGGATACTTGAAGCTATTAAACAGAGAAAGTCATCATTAGATTTGCATTTTAAAAATTAATCATCTTGGCCAGACTCTGGTGGGTCATGCCTGAAATCCTAGTCATGAGGCTGAATTCTGAGAATCGTAGTTCAAAGCCATCCCTGGACAGGAAAGTGGCATTGTGGCTCAAGTGGTAGAGCTATTCCTGAGCAAAAGGAGCTCAAAGACAGGCCCTAAATTCAAGCCCCTGGACCAGCACCAAATATATGTATACTTTTGGCTATACTGTGGAGAATGATTTGGAGGAGTTCAACCAAAGTAGTTCTGGTGAAAGAAACTAACTTGGGCTAGATAATAGCAATGTATCTGTAGAGATTTGAGATGAATTTTACAGAGGACATGAGAACTATGGGGAGAGTTGACTATAGTGAGGGAGGTACAGGGTTATGTCTCACTTTCTGCTTTCTAAAAAAAAGGGATGATGGTACTTTGGGGATAGCAAAGGAATCCATTGCTGAGTAGTCAGCAGAGAATGTGGCTTTCAGAATAAAAGCAGAGCTATTGAGAACAAAGTTATACATACAAGACTACTGCCCAGCAGAGATTTGAAATGAAGATGATCATTCAGAAGGTTCCATGCTATCATTGGTTGTTGAAGTGATGCAGTGAAAAAGACTGCTTAGGAATAAAGCATTTTCTCTATGTAAAAAGACAGTCTAGGCTGACAAGATTGATGGCATAATGAATTCTTAGGACATCAATCCCACTGTCATATATGAAGAAGCATGAGACACTAAAAAGGAGAGAGGAAAGAGAGAGGAGAAGAATGAAGAATAGGAGAAGGACAAAGAGGAGAGGGAAAGGAAGAAGTGAGAGAAAACAAGAGAAGTTGGTCAGAGAAATGGAACAATGGAGTAATCTGTTGTTATGAAAATGAAGAAGTGTTTTGATGGGAAAGGAATGAGTAACAAGGTCAAATGGCTTGGATCATGTTATGAGATTAATGAGAGTAAAGACAGATAAAGATTAGTCATTAAAATTCAGTGTAACTGCAAGGCAAAATTAATCATACATACTCAAATCTATACCCAGCCTTCTAAAGAAGAGGCATAATTAATGGCCTTTTTTTGTTGTTGTTGGTCTTGGGGCTTGAACTCTGGGCCTGGGCGCTGTCCCTCAGTTTTTCAGCTCAAGGCTAGCACTCAACCACTTGAGCCACAGCACCACTTCTGGTTTTCTGGTGGTTTATTGGAGATAAGAGTCCCATGGACTTTGTTGCCTGGGCTGGCTCTGAACCTCAATCCTCAGATCTCAGACTCCTGAGTAGCTAGGATTACAGGCATGAGCCACCAGCACTTGGCTAATGGCAATTTTTATTGACCAGTTTGTAAATGTTCTAAGAAGCCTTCGATGATGATAAGGGATCTGAAATTTGATGGGCTTCCAAAAATCTTTAATAATAAGTTTTGACTCAAAAGGTGTTTCCAAGATGGAGTTTCCAAACCCATATTCCTTTGCCTTCTCCCATCCTGCAACTTCCACTCAAAGAAGACCAAACAGTGAAAATAAGCTGAAAATCCTTAAAATTTCTGCTGGTTTCCAAAAGCAGAGAAGGTACTTCTGTTTGACCCACTAAATCTTTTGGTAGGACAAAAATGTATGTATTTCTTAAATAAAAAAGTTCATCTTTCCTTCTGTCATGTGCCAACTATCACCTCCAGCAGTCAAAAATTTATGCTGTAATTTCTCTTTGCTGGAGATGGAAATGGGGGTATATCAATTAGAAGTATAATAATAACCGTGAAGTAAATTATAACAGTTGTCAAACTATTTTGCAAAATTGTCATAATCCAATAATGATTTCTGTGATGATGGTTATCAGTGAGGTAATGATTTTCTCTTATTTAAGGTAATTCAATCCAAGCAGAACATAAATGTAATAAAAATTGAAAGGTACTCGTTATCTTGCCCATGTAATTGTAACTTCTCTGTACGGTATTCTCACAATTAAAAAAAAAGGAAAGATGAGAATTTGAGATAGAGAAGGGAGGGAGAGAAGAGGAAAGGGGAAGGACAGAAGCAGATGCTAAGGTCTTGTCAGTGAGTTCAGATTTGGGGACTAACAATAAATACTGGAGTTAACCAAGTCAAAAAAAATTTATACTTTCAGCTAGATCTACATTACATGCATTTGAAAGCTAGCTGTATTTAATCACTTTTTGTTGCATAAACTAATGATGTGGATAATGTTGTTGACTTTTTTATGCATCTCTTAATGAAAAGTCTCCAAGCTAAACCACATAAGTATCCTCCTACAGTGCTGCTAAATGATATGATCAAAGTCACATCAGAAGATGACAAATTATTCAGCAAGAACCTCAGCCCCAAGTTATCAGGAAGATAAAATGGGGCTGAAATATTCAAAGATGTCTTAAACTTGCTCAAGAAAGATTAAAGATGGACTGGGAAGGTGGCTCAGTGGTAGAGTGCTTGCATTGCATGCATGAGGCCCTGGGTTCGATTCCTCAGCACCACATAAGCAAAAAAAGCCTGAAGTAGTATTGTGGCTCCAGTGGTAGAGTGCTAGCCTTGAGCTGAAGAGCTGAGGGACAGCACCCAGGCCCCAGAGTTCAGGCTCCACGACCAACAAAAAAAAAGAAAGAAAGAAAGATTAAAGCATTTTCTGTTTGATTTCATATAGCTTAAAAATATACTGTGGGTAAAAGTTTAGCTGTTTACTGAATTTTTTTCCAGATTCAATTAACAAAGTTTGACTTTTGAGGTGTATGTGCTTTCCAATTAATAGACCATTTATGAGCCCTTACGTTCTTAGAAGTCATAGTTTGATACTAGTATTTTGGGATTGTACAGTCCCTCTACTTCTTTTTCTTCTTTTCTCTATAGCCCATTTTTTTGAGATATGCCATCCCTTGTTAGTCCTTCCACTTGGCAAGCTTGCAGAGAAAGGAGCTGAAACTTAATTCTATTCATTTTACCTCTTGCTAGCAGCAATGGGAGAAGATTTATTACAGGAAGAGCTTGAAAGTATTGGCTGAAATCAAGTTCAGGGAATATAGTATATTTCAATTACTTGTGTTCTCACTCTGTTCGTCAGCTACATAATCCAGTCCTGGGTATGCAGGCAGCGGTTCAAGTCTAATTATCTTAAGTTTTGATGTCCACAAATGCTCATGTCCTCTTCTTCGCTGTTCTCTCAGTAGTTCTACATGTTACTAACTCTACATTTAGGTAGGCAGCATAGTTGAAGTCTTACTTCCCATTTGTTTCCAGCACACTAGAAAAAGTGACAAATGACACTGGTAAAAAAACAGTCCACAGAGATGGCTTAGAATCAATTGAGGATCTTATTAATATGTAGATTTAGGCTCAATAGGCCTGAGGTGAGGCCTGAGATCTTGCACTTTCCATAGGCAGCTTCTTAGATCCACCCAATGGAGTAGGAAAAGCTTGGAAAATATGTTGTGGACTTTGATAAACATTAATTAAGAACTCATTCTATTTTTACATGAGATTCTGGCTTGGGCAATAATAAGATTCTGTGAGGTAACTTCTTATTCAAATACAGAAAGATATATTTGCAATGTACACCAGTGAGTTTCAAACATTGATTTCTCAAAAGAAATACCCTATAAAACTTTAATATATAAAACAGAGAAAGGTGGATTCGTAAGAAGTGGATCCCCTAAAGGCCTCCACTTGACTCCCACATTTCAATGGAATTCTGCTTTCCAGAGGACATAGACTTAAAAAAAAAATTGCTTAGGCTGCAGTTTATATCTCCTGGCCAGTACTACAAAGTAGTAGACATTCATCTAGTGCCTGCTGTGTGCCAAGAGCATAGAGCAGCCTATATTCAAGAAAGGAAGATCAATAATAAATATTAAACAGAATGAATGAATTACAGGTTGTTTTAGAAAGCGATTAGACCTAGAGACATGGAAGACAGAGTAAGAGAAATCAGGAGTCCTGTTCTGGGATAGAACAGTGCAAAAATAGGTAACCAAAGGAGATATCATTAAGGAAGTGTAAAGCAAAGACTAGGAGGTAACCAATCATAAAACAATGGCTTATGAATACATGGTAAAGAATTGTAACTTTGAGACACCCTATGTGAGGGTGTCTTAGAGTCCATCAGGAAACAGCCTATTATAACAGCTCAGCTTGTAGGAAGTTCTCCTGGCCCGCATCCCTTAGATCAAAGAAGGTTTGAAGTCATACATTTAGATCTTGCCAAAAATCAATCAAAAATTTTCAGTCAGTATCAGTTATTTGGTCATTCAACAATCGTGTGCTAATAATCTACTGTGTGAGGGACCTGTGTCAGGTTCCAAGGACGAAGAGCTCAAATAGCTAAGGTTTTTCCTACTCTCAAGATGCTTTATGTCTAGTCAGATGTGCACATACATGAAATGGCAGTCCCAGAACAGTGTGCTGAGTGCAAACCAAAATTAGGCAACTGGATAGTGAGAATCCAGAGGGCATAGACCAGGTACAGGGGCACAGACTATCTGTAGTAAAGGATGAACAAGCCTTCAGCAATGGCAACCTGCCCTCCATTCTAACAAATTTACTGGCTGAATAATTGCCCTCTACAAATCTGAAGCCATTTATAAATAGCAGGTTCCGATTCATGGAGGGCTTTTCCCCCCAAAATAATTGCTAATTGAGGCAAATTGTTACCTTCAGATATTCCTGGGCTCTGCATTAGTGAAATGTTTTTCTTCATTTACAGAGTAATTTATTTTGCTATACATTCATTGTGCATGACACTTCATCAAGCTGAAATGCATTTTCTTGATTGTCTGTGGAGTTACCCAGGAGTAATAAATATGTTGCTATATTTTGTAGGTTGAAAAATATGTTGGATGGAAGAGCAATACAGAGAGGGAGGGTACAAGGGGGAGAAAGGAAAAGAGACGGGTATCTAGAGAGAAAGGCAAAGAACAAACAAAAAGAAACCCTAGAGCCAGGAGAGGAAAGGCTTGTTCTTATTTTTCCATAAGACACAACACGCAGGCAATACTTATTCCCAAGTGATACAGCATCACTTATGCCAGGAAGGCTGAGGGTCAGCCTGCTGGTAGTCATTTCTGATGCCTTTGTCCTGAAACAAGCTGTCCAGAAGAGGAACTGGATTAGCAGCAAGATATCCAGCACCGAGATTTGTGTTTCATAGGACCCGACTTTTCAACTGAAAGATCAAAGAGGAGATCTCAGAACGGAAACCAGATTTCAAAGGATGTCACCAGAGCTGTGCATGTAGGCCTGGGTGATTCCTTTATTCTAGGATCAAACTCTGACTTTGCCAGGATATCAAGCAGACTTCCTCTGGCTGTGATGCTTCAGCACTGGGTGAGAGTGTCCTGTGCCTAGCATGCTATATTCTGCTTGTAGGAATTGGGATCACGTTGCCCTGAAGTTCTCACTTTATAGTACAGATGGCTCTAGTTGCTCCCTGCTCCTCTTTTCTCTCCATCTCTGGTTTCTTTGTCCCCTCAACCCTCTAGTCCAGGCAGACATAGGAGCCCACAATAGCTAGGATGTTTACAGCCTAACTGGACATTAATTAATACCTCAGCCCTTCAAGCTGAAGAAACTCCATGTTGGCTATTCCTAGAGCTGTGCTAGACGGTCTCACTCCTCTATTATCATAGACAGCTGTCTACATAGCCTGTCATCCACTACAGCACCTCTGAGGAGGACGGCTAAGACGTGGGGTACTGGGGAGAAGAACACATGCTTATCTTCTTGAATGGATTTATTCTATCTGCTTGTTTCTGTAAAAACAAATTGTAGGAAGATATCGTTTGAAGACTTTCTCTATGTGTTTTTTAGCCACAATCTCAAAAGATAACTATCAAACATTTCTTTCCTACCTTTAATAATATGTTGTATATAGATTTATTTGTCTATACTCTCAGTACTACTAATTTCCTCATATTCTGAATCTGTGTGTGTTTGCGCGCACACACACGCATGCACACAAGTGTGCTAATCCTCAGGCTTTAACTCAATGTCTGGGTACTGTCCCTGATCTTTTTTTTTCCTCAAAGCTACCTCTCTACCACTTAAGTCATAGTTCCACTTGTTGGTCGTGGGGCTTGAATTCTGGGCCTGGGCACTGTCCCTCAGCTCTTCAGCTCAAGGTTAGTTCTCTAACACTTGAGCCACAGTACCACTTCTGGTTTTCTGGTGATTTATTGGAGATAAGAGTCTCACAGACTTTGGTGCCCAGGATCCTCAGATCTCAGCCTCCTGAGTAGCTAGCATTACAGGTGTGAGCCGCCAGTGCCTAGCACCATTTTTGGCTTTTTTAGTAGTTATTTGGAGATAAGAGTCTCATGAGCTCTCTGGCTGGCTTTGAGCTAAGATCCTAAGCTCTCAGCCTCCTTTGAGTAGCTAGGATTATAAGCATGAGCCATACGTACTGGGCCATATTCTGCTTTTTAAAGAAAAAACATGTTCCTTAGGTTTACTATGCTAGTATAAAGTACTTATTCCTGTATTCTAAGTATATTAAATGTCATCTATCTGATCCTAACTCACCCTCAATAGGTGAATAAATCTATGCTCTGTATGATATAGGATTCTGATTAATTGGTGTATTTATTTGATAAACATTTAGTGAACATTTATTCTTATGACTAAAATAATTTGATATTTTGCAGCAGCATGCTTTCATATAGTTGTATTTTTCTCTCCTAGCTTATTAACTTATTCTTAGCTGTACAATGTTACATAGCATTGTTTTTCTTAATGTTGGGAAACGTATTTCCCATGTATTCCAGTAGTTTTGATATGAAAATGAGATAATACTCTCTTTTATCCCCATACTTTTAATGATGGCCTACTGTTTGTCAGGATTGTTGTTGTTGCAATTATAGCTCATGACTATGCATTATCAGCAGTTGTTATTTCAATCGTTCAATAAACTTGGAGTAGTTAAGGCTACTACTGTTTGGGACTACTTTGCCCAAGTGCAATTACTTTCTCTGTTCATACTGAAATTAATTTGACCTATTCAAATCCAATTGCAAAGCCTAGAAACATGTGGTTGTTTAAAACCTAACATCTGAACAATTTCTCCCTCTCATGTCTACTAAGTTCAAATTAACTCATAAGTTGTTCTATTTAACAGTTTTTTATTTGTTATTAAGTATTGTGTCAAATAAAAGTTTTTCTGCATCAATGACTTTTTCAGTCTTTATTGATTGTCTCTGATCAGAGAGAGCAAAAGGGAGCTCTGACATATTAAACCTACTAATAATTCATAAGCCTTCTCAGAACCATGATAATCAGATTCCTCACTAGTGAACTTTCTCTTGAAATAGCTTTTCACTTTTTTAACCCTTATCTTCCATTTTTCTATCTGAAGAGTTTATCAAAGGCAAAGATAACTGCTTATGAGAATAGGGTTGTGAACAGTTGCCCCGATATAAGCCAAATCTTTGTTAAGCAACAAGTTGAGAGTTCCGCTTGCTATTATGGATGATTTCAGAGCATGAAATCATTTCCTCCTTTTCCTGGCACACACCTAGACTTCATTTTATAGCCTCTTTGCTAGTTTGAGGGAAGCCCCATGACTGAGCCCTCGCTAACTTCCATTGTATTATGTAGTCATTTCTAACTCCCACATGGTATCACTTGGATATTAAATGGACTTCTCTCTTAGAGTCAGGTCTCTGTCAGCCAATAGAGATGATTCCCATAATCCAATAAAGAGACCAGGCTGCCAAGGTATGAAGTCGAATTTCTGGAGAGAGAAGAATTGTCCTGACTGTTAATCAGCACGTGGAGTTTGTAATTTTTACAGATGGGAAGGAATCTTTTGTGGATGCTAGAAGCAAGTCTCCAGGTAGATATTTACTATGTCAAATTCATTTTTTTCTTTCTCTGGATTGTTTTACTTATGGTTTCTATAGCATATACAACCTTTGCTGAAGTAGAACAACCCAGGAGTTAGAACCACAGTCGATGATTTCTCACAAGTAACTAAAACCAGTAACCACCATTGCAATAAAGATACAGAATAGTTTCTTCTCCTTCAGTATTTCCTTCCTACCCTTTGAAGCCAACCCTATGTAGCCATTGATCTGTATTCTATAGAATATCATATGAATGAAACCACAGAGTGCATATGCAGCCTTTGGAGCATGATTTTTCCCCTTCACACAGAGCATTTAAGCCTTTCTTTGTTTTAAATTTTCCCTTTTTAATTACTGGGTTGCATTCCACTATATTGGGATATGACAGTTGGTTATCCATTCTGCAGTTAAAGAACTTTTGGGTTGTTTTTTTAGATTATAGTTATTACAAATAAAGCCATACTTAATATTTTTGGACAAATTTTTATTTGAACGTGTGTGTGTGTGTGTGTGTGTGTGTGTGTGTGTGTGTGTTGGTCCTAGGACTTGAACTCAGGGTCTGAATGCTATCCCTGAGCCTTTTTGCTCAAAGCTAGCACTCTCTCTTACTTGAGCAGCTCCATAGCTTTTTGGTGGTTATTTGAAGATAAGAGTCTCAAGGACCATCCTACCTGGGCTGGGCTGGCCTTCAACCATGATCCTCAAATCTTAGCCTCCTGTGTAGCTAGGATTACAGATGTGTGCACTGGAACTCAGCTGAACATAGGGCATTCTTTCACTTGAATAAAAAGTAAAATTAAAAGAAGAGTAGTGGGATTTATATGCTATGTGCTAAATGTATTTCACTTTATGAAACTATCAAACTTGTCCATAGTCATTGTGGAGTTTTGCATTCTCACAAAAGTTCCATGTTGTTGTTCTTCCTTGTTTTGTTTTTGTAATTTGTCCATACTAATAGATGGTGTCATAGATTATTGCCATTTGTATGGACTTATTTTCCTTAACATAATGTATATAAAAGTCATGCACATCACCACTTGTAGTAGTAGTATATTAAGTGCTATTCCACTGTATAAAATACCACCCTCTCTTGTTTGGACATGTGTTCACTGATAGACATTTGGGTTGCAAAAAACAGCACATGAAATTGCTCAGAAGTTCATTGTCTTTTTTGTTAGTCTTGTGAAACAAGAGTTTGCACAAAAAAAATGGGTGAAGACAAAGTAGATGCAGTAGACAGATGGTCATTTGTCCAGGGTATAATTTGTGGAGGGGAAGGGGAAAAACAAATCGTTAAACTAGGGATACAGGTGGACCCATTGCAACAATGAGATGTACAAGTATTTATGTCGAAAATGAACTTTGCAACTTTGGTGCGGGGCTGGGGGGGGGGGGGAGCGGGGAGGATTGGGTGGGGAGGTGGGGGGAGGATGGGAAGGGATGGGAAAGGGAAACAAAGGAGGAGGCTACAATGCTTGACAAGAAATGTACTCATTATCTTGCCCATGTAATTGTAACCTCTCTGTACAGTATTTTCACAATAAAAAAAGCAGGGCAATAACAAATAGTTAAAACACTGGCACTTTGAGAATCTTATGATTAAGGTTGCTTGCTGTGGATGATCTTGTAGTTTTTGTGAACATTAATGGTAAGTTTCTCTTGGGAGAATACCTAGAAGTAAAGTTGCTAGGTAAAGGAGTAGGTTTATATTTAATTTTATTAGAAATATTGGAGCTCAATTTTGTAGTTTTTTTGTTGCTCTTGTTGTTGTTGTTGGTTTTGTTTTTTGTTTTTTGTTTTTTTTTGGTCGGTCGAGGGGCTTGAACTCTGGACCTGGGTGCTGTCCCTGCGCTCTTCAGCTCAAGACGAGCATTCTACTGCTTGAGCCACGGCGCCACTTTTGGTTTTCTAGTGGTTTATTGGAGATAAGAGTCTCATAGACTTTCCTGCCCAGGCTAGCTTTGATCCTGTCTGGGCTGATCCTCAGATCTCAGCCTCCTGAGTAGCTAGGATTATAGGTGTGAGCCACCTGCACCTGGCTTGTAGATCTTTTAAAGGGGACAATAAACAATGAAAGCTTTATGTGTCATAAAGCTGAATAGTGTCTATAAATAAGATTTCAACCATAGCCAGGTGCTGGTGGCTCATGCCTGTAATGCTAGCTACTTAGAAGGCTGAGATCTGAAGATCATGATTCAAAGTCAGCCCCAGCAGGAAAGTCCATGAGATGCTTATCTTTAATTAATCATCAGGAAACCTGAAGTGGTGCTGTGGTTGAGTGAGAATACAAATGGCAATTGCATGAGTTTTCAGTCTTTCCAAGGAGTGCAACAACCTGTGCTCCAGCAATCAACTCAGGGCTGACCTAGCTGGGCAGCATAGAATACATGTCTACCGAATCTATACATCCAGGAGGAAGGACAGCTGCCCAGGTAACTCAGGACCACTGTCCTTCCTCGCTAACTTTCAGTTCATTGAATATTATGACTAATAGAATATTAAGGCCTTGATGTATCTGGGTCATGGCATTGGTTCTCATTTCCACATGTTATTTGATAATAGAGGACCAAAAAGTCATTACAATATATTTGTGACCCAAATTTTCTCAATTGCCAGAAAATGCAATTTCATCTGTCCAGGGAAAGATGCAGAAACTGTGGAGTGGGATCGTGTACACAGAGGACTCAACACGGAATGAAGAATAGTCAAAATCTAGCTTCAGGTAGAGGCGTTCTGCATTGATCAGAAAGGTAAATCCTTCCTCATCACTGGCCATTGTGTGACCCATGGGTCACTCGCTTCCCAACTCTGCTAGATCACTTTGCACAGGGTTCATTTCAGAAAATAACACACTGATGAGAGACACAAAGTTTGCCTATGGTTATTGGTACCTGCTTTGTACAAAAAGAATGCTCGCCCCAATCTATCCTCCAAAGAACACACTCTCCTGCGTGGGAACCTGATTACAATGGTCTGATTAACCCACCAGGAGCTCAGACGGGTTTCAGTCAGTGCCAATTTACCTGGGCACTAGATTTTCAGTTAATCCTATCAAAGGTTGTAGTCTGGAGGGGGGATGAGATTACAAATCCAAACATATTGACACAGATGTCTTTTTTTAGGCCCGCCACACAGCCAAGATTGCATTTACATCTTGTAACAAAATCACAATTATCACAGACCCACCTCATTAGAAATTCAAAACCAGGATATTGAGAGGTAAGGGGGTGGGAGGATAGAGGGAGCTTAAGTGGGAAAGAAAGGTTCCTGGGGAAGAACTTCCTGCAGCAGTCTGCTGAGAACAGCAGGTCTGTGTTCAGCTGCTGTGGTTATTTTCTGATTAGGCAGGGTCCTCTGTCTAATCAGATTTTCCGCTCCTCTGCTATCCATCTTATTAGGGCTTTTCTACGTGTGCAGCTTAGGGTTCCTTCACAGTCACAAGATGATTCAAAGTAATGGCCAACAATGCCACTTTCTATGGGACTGTATTTATTAGGTTTATTAAAAGTTCTCTCCCTCTGAATACAGAAGAGGAGAGCTGTTCTTCCTCTTGTATTTAAGTCTAATGAAAAGTCTGGTTTTCACATAATCTAACAACAAAAATAGTCTCTTGGTTAAAAAAAATGCTTTCATAGGTCAGATTCCTACCCTGGAATAATGATCTGGTAGAATTTCTTCTACATAGACATATAGTGCTCATATCCTACTATGTGCCGGCAAGTGGACATAGAATGGTATTAAAAAAAAAAGGGAGATGTGGCCTGAAGCTTATCAGAGTTTATGGTCTCAGCCACAGAAAAGAAAATGTGTTTCTTTCATTGAAAAGTGCACAGAGGGAAGAGAGACAAGAAATAATCTTTTGTATTGTACTTCCCCTGCCAGAAGCAAAGTGGCTTTAGAAAGGAATGTCTTCCTCCAGAAGGGCCACGTGGGTTATGGTGATTGTTGCCTCTTCAGTTTCTAGAATATTTATGCAAACTGCTTCTGAAGATGACACAGGTTTTTTTTTTGCATGGTCTTTCTCTACTTTTAAACTTGACTACTTGGGGCCATAGGAGTGATGGAGCAATCAGTAAAAAAATAATAGTATATCCCCAACGACCCAGCAATCCCACTTTTGGGCATTTACCCAAATGATCACAAACAAGGCCACACTAAAGCTACCAGCACAACTATGTTTATTGCAGCATTATTTACCATAGCTAAGACATGGAACCAACCCAGATGCCCCTCAGTAGATGAATGGATCAAGAAGATGTGGTATATATACACAATGGAATTCTATGCCTCCATCAGAAAGAATGACATTTCCCCATTTGTTAGGAAATGGAAAGGCTTGGAAAAAATTATATTAAGTGAAGTAAGCCAGGCCCAAAGAAACATAGGTCCCATGGTTTCCCTTATTTGCAATATCTAGTATAGGTATGAGTCAAGCGGAAAAAGTCAGATAATGTGATGTTAGGAAAACAAAACCTCAAATATGTATTTTAATGTTTTTGTTTCTTTCATGCATGTGTTTCTAACGCATTTATAAGATTATTTCTTTGTTGCTTTGTATCTCCCTCCCCCACAGTGTAACCCCCGCTTTCACTATATTTGATGTCAGTATAACATGTGGAGGAGACGGGGACAAACAAGTCGTTTAAGGATTCAGGTGGACCTGTTGCAACAATGAGAAATACAAAATGTCATGTCAAAACCAGCTTTACAATGTCGGTGGGGGGGGGGAGGGGGGGTATGATTGGTTGGGAGGGAGGGGGGAGGCTGGGAAGGGAGGTGAAGGGTAAACAAAGGAGGAGGCTGCAATGCTTGGTAAGAAATGTATGCATTATCCTGCCCATGTAATTGTAACCCCTCTGTACAGTATGTTCTCAAATAAAGTAAAATAAAATTAAAAAAAAAATAATAGTTTAAAGAAAATATATTAAAATCCAAGACAACTGCTTCGCACAGTTGTACACAGGGTAATCTTTCAGATTCTATGAGTAGCAAAATATGGCTATTTAGCAGAGAAGGCAAATTCTACCCTATGGCTAAGAAGAATTGAAGTCCAAATGAAATGTGAGAAGAAAATTCAACTTCTCTTTAAATGCCATCTACAGATGGCTGTTAGCATGCCTTCAGCTATTTTACAAAGTCACACACTGCACAAGGACTTTTTGAAGATCACTTATATGTTAAATTGCTTAGAAACCTTTCTAAGAGAGATACCCTTAAAAATATCCTCTATGTGCTACTGAATACAGCCATTATAAGCAGAGAATTTCCCAGGGTTCAGAAAGGAAAAAAAAAAGAAAAATCTCCTATTTACTTGTGAGTTCTTGTTTCAAAAATCTCTGCTTCAGGAATAGAAATTATCCTGCAGTCCCACATTTATTATGGTGGAATCTCACATTTATGATGGTAGATGCAGAATCAGAATGGGAAGGACCGAGACAGCCAGAAGCTGTCTTTTTGTTTAGAGCATGAACTGCCAAAGACAGAAGAAAGTCACACAGGGATCCAGCTTTCAGTCAACCATGTGACACTGATCAAAGTCCAATTACAATGTGAAGGTGCTAGGCCAGACTCTGAAGGCACAGAAATAAGAGTTCCACTCTTACAGGCCTCAAATGTCCTTCCTAAAAGAATGTGTCACATCTCCAAAAGTCTGAGCTTCTCCTGCTTGTTCCTCCTCTTTCCTCATTGTCTGAAATCTTACTCTTAAGTCTTTGCCAGACGGTCAGTCACTTAAGATTTTGTTTTCATTCCAGTCCCTTAAAGAAAATATGAGGGAAAGCAAATAACCCTAGAGGAGAAGGCGGGAAACCCACACAGCTGGGTTTCTTGGGCCAAGAGCTCAAAGGATACTACAACTGATGCCAAGTTGGGCACCCTCCTACCTCTTCTAATAGAAACTGAGGTGAGTGGGGGTTGCAGTAAAGAGAGAGCACGTTCATGAACTAAATCCCACTTCTCAGAATTCCTTCTCCCCTAGAATGGATGACAGTCACACTGGCCTTCCAAGCCTTGCTTAGCTGTCACTATAAGTGGCACCCCCAGTCCCATGTGCTTCTGCCACCTTGGCTCTCTGATTTCTCAGTTAAGACTCAACCACCCTTCTTGCTGCTCTCTGTATCTCCCGTCTACTGCTAATAGCCTTCTGGGATATCACCCTCGTCTTTATATTTATCTTTCACTGAAATATGTTTTCATCTTCATTCTCCCTAGCAGCGGTGTAGCTTTTTTTAGCAGTACCACCTTCTCTAGTTCTTTCCGTCCTGTGCCCCATCACCAAGACTAAGCAGAGATGAGTAAATTAATTACAGCCACTTCTAGATTATTGTCCTTTTGCCTTCCTTCCACAACTAGAAAGACTCCCCCACCACTACCACCACCCCCGCCGCCACATTGGATTGCACTCTCTAACTAGCCTTTTTCTTGAATTTCTGGGTTCCTATCAAGCTCAAAATGATATCAGTCCAGGCATTATAAGTGCCAAGTGCAGAATCTGGGGTTATGAATCAGTAGTGGAATGTTTGCTTTGAATATGTGACACTCTAGGTTTGATTTCCAACACTGAGCATACATAGGTGCACACACATATGTCCCTACAGTGGTCTTTATCTTCTATTCCTTTCTCTGTCAGTTGTAGATAAAGTCAAATCATAAAAATCAAGTAATTGTAATAAAAGAAAGAGAGAGAAAGAGACGTATATAGAGAGAGAGAGAGAAAGAAAGAGATAGAGAAAGAAAAAGAAAGAGGGAAAGAGAGAGAGAGAAAAGAGAATGAAAGATACCAAGTTCAAGCTACCTGCCAGATGTTTGAACTCCTAGTTCAAACCAGCATAGGTGATAGGAAGCTCAGTACAGCAGGAGCCATGCTTCCCATTGTCAAACAACCTTAGCTTTGAGAAATTCTTTAATAAGCTGAAGACTGTATTCCTATAGTTAGTATTACTGATCTAGTCCTGCCTTTTGAAGCTCTATAAAAGAAATTAAATTGCTTCTTCCTTATGACAGCTCTCAGATCATTTGGAAACTTTTATCATAAGACTTCTTTAATCTATGTTAACCAACTCCAGGGCTTTTACAGTTTCTGAATATAGAACGTTTGGGGTTATCTTCACACATATAATTACTCTCTATATGGACATTCTTCAGATTGTACGTGTGACACATCGAACTGTATCCTTTGTTCTCAATATAATGTGATTGGTGGAACTACTCTTAAGCCTCTAGAGACTGTCTTTCCATGAACAAACTAAGAGCTCATTAAATGTAGTGGTGATGATGATGGTGTTAACAGTAAAGGCGGTGATCATTTCATTAATGATATAATACATTTTACTTTTCACAATCAACTAGTTAAAACTAGTTGTTTTATTGTACTGTTACAAAGTCATATCTCCAGCCTCTGCAAATACTGCTGACTTTTTTAAAATCAAGATTGTCCCTTTACTTTGAACTAGAGTTGAGCTGTCATTTCAACATAGTGAAGATTATTTTAGAGTCTGATTTTGTTGATATTTGTGTGTCATTCTTTCCAGCTCCAATTCATCTGAAGATGAATGAGCAAGTCTTCTATATCTTTGTTAAAGTTTAAGATTAAATATGAGGCAAGCATTGTTAAAGTTACAGGCCTATGAAAGGATACTAAAGAGTGTCCTTCAGGGTAGCATCTATCTATTAATCAGTATCATTTGAATACTATTGTTCATTCATCAATTTTAATGTGCCTCATTTTTCTTGTTTTTTTTTTTGTTCCCAAGGCTATCATGAAATTTGGCTGCTCTATATATATTTCATTTCTCATTTGTACCAATTTAATAACCACAGTTCTCCTCCCCCCAAAAGATTAATTTGGTATGAATTTATCTTCATCATATTTTCTGCTCCTTTAACAGAATACCACATATTGAGTAGTTCATGAGAATTGTATTTCTCATGGTTCTGGTGTTTGGGAGAGCTAAGACTAAGCTGGGGTCTGCACTCTGCCTTTGAGACAGCATCATGAGCATTGAGTTCTCTGAGAGGAGGAGCCGTAGTCTCACAGGGCAGAAGACGTATAACTCTCTTACTCTCTTCAAGTCCTTCCACGAGGGATCATTCTTTATTATCTTTAGTTGTACAAAGGAGTTTCAACTCAACGTAACAATTTATGAGTACAATGCATCTTGATCAAGGTCATCCCTTTCATTATTCATTCTCCCTCTTCTCTCCCAATACCATTCATGCCTGTAATTTTCCTAGTTTTCACATATATACAGTGAATAAAATGACGGTCTTCACCCACCCTTCCTTTCTTCATTCCCACTCGTCTATCCTCTCCTCTTGACTTCATCCCCTACCCTAACATCTCAAGTACCAGCAAATTAAGGGATCATTCTTAAGGATCTTCTAAGCCCTTTGAGCCTATTTGTCTTAGTCGCTTCCCAAAGGCTATACCTCTGTATACTGCTACTTTGAGGATTTAGTTTCAACATGAACTTGGAGGGATTAAAAGGATGTGAACTACCACAGACTTCTTCAACATATAAAAGGATGACCAGATTCTTCCCTTCCCTTCCCTTCCCTTCCCTTCCCTTCCCTTCCCTTTCCTTCCCTTCCCTTCCCTTCCCTTCCCTTCCTTTCCGTTCCCTTCCCTTCCCTTCCCTTCCCTTCCCTTCCCTTCCCTTCCTTTCCGTTCCCTTCCCTTCCCTTCCCTTCCTTTCCGTTCCCTTCCCTTCCCTTCCCTTCCCTTCCCTTCCCTTCCCTTCCCTTCTCTCTCTCTCTCTCTCTCTCTCTCTCTCTCTCTCTCTCTCTCTCTCTCTCTCTCCCCCTCTCTCTCTCTCCCTCTCTCTCTTCCTTTCCTTCCCTTTCCCCTTCCCCTCTCGCAAGACCACTTGAGCCACACCTTCATCTCCTTTTTCCATTGGTTACTTCTGGGGAAGGGTTTGCCTTGATGACTGGGCCATCCTGAGCTGCAGTCCTCCTGTACGTGCTTCCCTGTGTCACTGGGGAAGAAGACAGGCAAATACCACTAGATTGTCATTTTGCTTTCTGACTAGCTTTGGTAACAGGTGCACAGAAACTCATGCAGCCATGGTGTGAGATGGAGTCTCTTAACCTTTTGTGTTAGGGCTGTCCTTAACCCATAATTGACAAATTTCCCTTCCCCAAGTATCTAGGATTATAGGTATGAACTACCGTGCCTAGATACTAGATTCCTTTCATTTATAAACAATCTCCATTATTCTGTTAATAATTTATCTGGGAATCTTAGAATAAGTGGAATTCCACTGATTTCAGTGAGGAGAGCACTTTATCATATTCATTTTGTGAATGAGAATTGCATTCCCACCCTCAGTCTCTCCACAGTTCTGTCATTGGGGGAAGAACCTTTTCTCCTTTGAACTTCAGAACTCATTGAAATAGATTCACTCATGAAATAGATTCACCTAGTTTTCTGTTTGGGTTATTCCTGCTACCTGGTGCCCCAAGATACACTTGATTATAACTCTTTAGCAACAAGAGACATTGCTTATTTTTCTTGCTATCCTCTGCAGTGCTTTGCACCATGTATTTAAAGGATTGAATTGAACTTAAGTGCACAAAGGAAGAAAATTAGATTGGCCTGTGCAGTCTCAAAATCATTTTTGGTCAAATTGGATTTTTTTCATCTATTTTAGCATCTAATTTATGCACAGAGGAATCCATCCTGTAGTAATCTGATGTGGTTGTTGAAACTATCAAAGAGAACACATTCATTCTTCTGATCTGGTGATTTTTTAATCATATAATTACAGCCAGTTACATAGAAAAATAAAGCAATAGATCAAATTGCAGACTAATAGCAGATTAATGAATGGAATTATCCGTTGTCTCCTGCAGACTATTGCAGATAATCTATAGTTTCTGCCAAATTTATTCATTGATCTAACATCCTTTTGGTAAGTGGCAATAATAAAACTGAGTTTACCATGAGACATGTGCTGAATGAAGATGGAATAAAGGGGTGGCTACTACTGAGAAACATACCTATAAGACTACCAGCTACTATGTTCCTATTCTTAACCCAATTTCTTTTCTTCTCTTTCTTTTTTTCCAATTATTTTTAAATTATGTTTAATTAGCTTTACACAGGAGTCACCAGCCAACCTGTCAGTTTATAAGTACAATGCATCTTGATCAATGTCACTTCTTTATCTTTCTCCCCTTTCCCTCTCAACCAATCCCTCCTCTCCTATTTTCTAGTTTCATAGGATATACATTGCTTATTATCACTATAGCACCCTAACCTTCTTCTCTTCATTTTTCTACTCCCCCCCTTCTTCCCTTGACCATATATCTCAAGCACCAACTTCCTGGTTTTCATTTTGTTGAACTGTGAGTTTGTTTCTCTCATGAAGTTATACTATTTAAAATTCTCCCCTGCATAACCATGCTTTGATTAATATGTTTGTGTACTCATGCAAGTGACCTTCATATGTATTTTCTTATATGTTTATAAATTAGATCTAACTTCCACATATGAGAGAAAATATGTATCTTTTGTTTCTCTGGG
Organism: Dipodomys spectabilis; assembly: GCF_019054845.1. NCBI lineage: Eukaryota > Metazoa > Chordata > Mammalia > Rodentia > Heteromyidae > Dipodomys > Dipodomys spectabilis. The sequence continues at coordinate 15,352,377 of NW_024870758.1, read as the reverse complement.
CCTGACTTATTTCACTTACAATAATTTTTTTCTAGGTCTGTCTATTTCTTTGCAAGTGATGTAATATTATTACTCCTAATGGATGAGTAAAATTCGAGAGAGAGAGAGAGAGAGAGAGAGAGAGCAAGCATGTGTGTGTGTGTGTGTGTGTGTGTGTATACCTGTGTGACATTTGCTATATTTATTTGTCCACTGAGGGGCATCTGGGTTGTTTCTATACGTTGGCTATAGTGAATAGTGCAGCTGCAATGAAAATGCTCAACCCAAATTTTTCACTAGTAAAACAAGGCACAATAAACACATTATATCTTCCTTATGGAAATATACTGTTTTATTGGATGTTCATAAGAGCCTGTAATCTATCATTTTTTCTCCTTGCTTACAAATTTGCCTTGTACCAGTTTCCAGATATTTCAAAATCCCTAGAAATGAACATGTCAGAATGAAACTCAATCCTGTTTTCTAGGACTTTACAATGAAGCAAAAGGGACTTTATTTTAAGCAGTAAACTCTAATCAAAAGCAAAATAATGTATGTTCCATAATGATGTGAATATAAAACACAGGAGAGCACCAAGAGGTCACCAGATGTCTTCATGTGAATGGTAGAACTTTTGTGGAAACCGGAGGGATGATCGAGATTTCTAGAGTCACAGCAGGGGGTGTGACTATCCAGATTGAAGGGGCCCCTAAAGCAAAGAATAGCATGCTAAAAAATATAATCCATGATACCAGACAGCATTTTCAAACCTGTGGCCTATAAGAATGATTTCAATGGACCTTACTAGAGTTCTTCTTATATATTTGGGTAGAAATTAGACTATATTGCATCTAGAAAAGTTAAAATGTGCTTTGTAAAAGCTTTTCAATAAGCACTAGTATTAGAGTGTAGGATAAAATGTTTTTGTTGTTGGAGATTAATCTAACAAATTTTGGAGATACCTATCTAGAAAGCAGTAGTGTATGGGATGTTGTTGCTATCCAAGTAAAGTAACAAGCATCGGGGGCTGATGTAATTATGTCTAAGGTAAGAGACAGAAGAAAGGAGACAAGTTGGAGAAGCTACACAGCCTGTCACAGCACATCTCAGCTTGATGTCAAATAGCCTGTTAGAGGTGGTATTAGTAGGTATGAAGAGGAAAAAGGGTTTCCATAAACAACTGGTCTTTTAATATGCTCAAGAGAAGTCAGTCTATTGTAAAGTCAGTGAAGCTAAAGATTTAGGGGTCCTGTTTTTTGCAGGTCTCTTCCAAGGGTATATTCTGAACTTTACATTCTTTTTTTTTTTTTTACTTTCTTAAAGGGAGACTTCAAATTGTATGAGCTTCCGTATCCATCAAACCTGAGTCTGTTCCAGCTTGCAAGTCAATTTGAATGGTAACCTTTTCACAAAACAGGGCTATTCTGGCTTAAAATATGAATCTGAGTTCTGGATCCCCTGGGATAGCAGCTCTACAGCTTTTCCTTTCTCAGTCTCATGCTTTCCTTTCAGCTGGCACTTACACCTTCATAGTTAAAACTGAAACCATTCAATGCAAGTTTACTCACTGTCATAACAACAAACCTACTCTTACTGTCAAGATGTATACTATACAGCCAGACACTGATGGCTCCAGACTATAATCCTATCAAGTTAGGAGGCTGAAATCAGAAGATCATAGTTCAAAACCAGTGAGGACTCGCAAATATGTGAAGCTTTTAGATAGCAAGAAAAATCCAGAACTAAAAGCATGGCTCAAGTGGTAGAATGCCAACAAATGAGCAAAATTAAAAACTGAGCAAGAGCATGAGACCCCTAGTTTAAGGCTTAGTACCAGCATTAATGTAGAAAGAAAGAAAGAAAGAAAGAGAGAAAGAAAGAGAGAAAGGAAAGGAAGAAGAGAAGAAGGAAGGAAGGATGAAAGAAAGAGAGAGTAAAAAGAGAAAAAAAAAGGAAATGTATACTATAGCTATATTTGGGAAATAGTGAGTTTTATTTTTGTTAAATGATCATCTTTTGTGGGTGTTTGCATTACTATAGGAGAAATGAAAACAAACTTGTTAAAGGCAATTTGGTTTCCATTTCAAAGAGGCAGTTTTTTGCTAAATATTCTCTAAGTATGAAGGCAGACTTTTCAGTGTGTCCTATTCCTGTTGTGTTACTTTTCACTGTGGGCAGCATCTAAACAGCTCAGGTACATCTACAGGTATAGGAGAGATACCTTTGGTCCACCTGCTTTCACCCTTTGACATTTCAGGTCCCATCTAAAGAATGCTTCATCCTTGGCAACTCTTGATGGTATCAACAGTGACCAATGCATTGGTCTCTTCTTGCATCAGACTGCTCACTTCAACCTCAGGCATAGTCTGTGCCTCTGCTTCTCTCATCATTTGCATCCTTCTAGGAGCTAGAAAGGGGTGCTTTTTTCCTCTTTGGAAGTGGACTTGGGGTGGAGGGGAGGCTGCATGAGGCCGCTTTCAAGCATCTCCTTCAGCTTTCATTTCTCTCCCATTCCTGGATGTGATGCTACAATAAGCATCAGGTAATTTGAGAGGATTTTAGCCACCTCAGGCTACTCTTTCCTTCACCACCCCCCAACACTGGGAAAGTAAGTTTCAGACATCTATATTCTACACCTTACAGTTCTATCTGGAACATTCTAACATAGCCTACTCAGGTTAGATCTCAAAAGGCTTCATGTGACTACATACTTCATCTGTTCATTGGCTTTCTTCCCCTTATACTTCTCAGTGAGCCTAACAAGAACCTCACTCACAGTATTCTCTATTTTTATACTTTACCTAAGACATTGTCCTCCATTTCTTTCTGGGACAATAATATTTGAAATTTAGCTATACAATATAAAAGGAAAAAAAACAGATATTAGAAAACAAAAGGTAAATGAAGATAGGTGTTTTAGATGTCTGACTCACTATACTACAAATAAAGTAGCCATGCTATCTCTTTTTCTCTCTTTTTTGCCCCAGTGACATCAATGGCTGATCTTTCAATTACTCTGTGACAGCAGTCGCTATTAGCTTTCACGATTTCTTTATTTGAGTTATCAGTCTGCCTTATCAATATCTTCCTCTGAGATACCACTCTCTACCTACTCAAATGTATCAATGTAAATTCTGGAATGTAAACGCCTCTTCACCCCTGACACCATCCCTTCCATCATTCAGGGTACAGTAGACCTCTCCAAAACAAGTATTTCACATCCCATTCCATCTCCAGGTATCTCTTTAAGTATTTAATCTAGAGCAACCTACTTTCTTCTCAGGCCATCCCATTGAATCTAACACTCTCAATTTAACCAATGACTTCTATATTAGTCATCTGCAGCTGACAAAACTCAACTCTTCAAACATTTTCTTTTTTTCCTTCCACTGTTCCTTCAGTCATATCACTGTCCACAATCTTCTCTCGCTTGATCATATACAGTCACCTCCTAAAAGAATTCCTTACTTCACTCTCTGCCATCTTCCATTCATGTTCCAAACACTTCAAGGGATTTTATTGTGGCTTTAAAAATAATTTTCTGTTTTTAAAAAAATAAAATAGGCTCTCCCTTTCTCTCTGTCTCTCTCTCTTTACCACATCTCTCGTAATATAGCCCCCCAACACATTTTTTCCTACTAAACAGCATAGAAATAATTAAAGGGGATTGTCCATAATGACCCAGAACCAGGACACTGATGTAGGGACATAGCTTTGTGCATAGTAACTAAGCCAGACTAGTAAGCAAGATATCCACACATAAATAAGTCATATTTCTGAGTCATATTTCTCACTGAGGAAGAAAGCAGGATATGTAAATATGGAACAGTACACAAATAAAATTTACCTTGTGGTATTGGAAATACCAGTCTGAATTTATGGTTTCCAATATAGATTAATAGAGCTAAAACAAACAAATGTAAATATGTACAAATACATACTGTTCATCAGAAAGCCTGCGAGCAGCAACACCTCCACAGCAATAAGCACAGATCTTGGGTTTTAAATGTCATTCTCTAAAAGGATCCCAGGACTTCTCAGTGAAAAGGATGGTCTCAAGTCTGTGGTAGAGAGAATATCATGTTCCAAACATGCTTTGTGCCAGAAACTAAAGAAGTGATCATAAGATGATGGGAACATGTCAAAAGATCACAGAAGGCAGATTGAATGGACAAAATTTGGAGCTACTTTAGTATCAAAATAAAGATATTTAAAAACAAACTATCCCTGCAACAAATGAAAACTACTTAGACTATCTTGTTATAAATTCATAAAGGAATGTTGTCAATGCATTTTTTCCACAAAATACTTCTTAATTATACTAGTGGGTAAGAAAAAGGAATTTTACAGAAAGCCTTAATCAGTGGATCAAAATAACATCACCAGAAATGAATAGGTTGATCAAAGCTATCACTTGGCAGGATATACCATTATTGTTACAATAGACCTATAAAATGTAGATACCTATGCATGAATTGCCAAAGATTGTCTACAATATAGCCTACACATTGTAGTAATACATGGTTTTCAAAAAGTATAAGAAAAATTGAGTAACAATAGTCTTTGAGAAAAGCGAACTGTTATGTTGTGAGAGAACAGCAAAGCAAAAAATAAGGAGGCTTCCGGTAATATTCTTAGAGAAATTGAATCTGGAGTAGAAGATTGAAGGTTAAAATCACAGTAATGAATAGATTGCATCAGTAGTCTATAGGTACCTAACTTCTTCTCCCAATCACCTGGAAAAGCCTGGAAGCAAGACCCACTATAGCTGAGCAATCAGGCCAGATCATAACCCCAGCCAACACCTTGTTTGCTGCCTTGTGCAAAATTCTGAGATTGAAAAATTAAACAAAGCCACACCTAGACTGGGGAGCACAGAAACTCCAAGATAATAGGTTGTTTTAGGCTATTAAGTTTTGGATGATTTAAAAAACTTACATAGGACACCATCGCAATTTAGTTTTAAATCATTTTTTTTTGGAAAACCATATTTTTGGTGATTTTTTAGAAATTGTGTGTGTGTGTGTGTGTGTGTGTGTGTGTGTGTGTGATAATCCCTTCACTACATAAACTTTTTTTTTTCAGATACTCTTAATTGTATTTTCTGTGTTATGTGCTCAGTATGATGTTTCAGCATTCTACTTGCTCCTCTCACCATTCTTCTGTCAGACACTGATTTGCTTTGTTTCTTGAATAAATCTTGCTCTTCGGCTCTATTTGAGGGGCATGTATATATTATGTATATAGAAGTCTCCATTCCTCACATAACCGCTTGATCACTATTCTTTCAATCTGACCTTAATTGTCTTCTGAAGAACTCCTTCACCCCTCATTCACATTGCGACTGTTTTATTTGCATACATTTTTAATCTATCAATCCTTGATGATAAAGATTAACTCCACAGAAATTACCCTTCTCCTCTACAATATTGAACTCCCAGGCCGTAACTCATGCTTAAATACTCTTCACATAATCACTGCATTGATTAGTCTAATGCTTTGTTTTCAAAAACAAAATGTTGTTCCCTCCTACTCCCCAAAAGATAAAAGAAAATATGAAGCCATAGAAAGAAAATTCAATTATATATATATATATATATATATATATATATATATATATATATATCAAATAGGCTTGATTATAATATTTGTTTTCTGAGATCAAAATGGATTGTGCATATTAGCCAGAATAAGCAGGCCCCTGCTTGAATTTTCTGTATTACTTCCTGTTAGCTTAGTTCTCACATCTGGAAAGTTGATTTTTTTTTTTGCCTCATTCACTTAGTCCTTATTGTACAGTTATCCTAAACTGGTTTTATTTTATATGGTAAAATTCCACACACAGATAACGGCCTCATCTTCTAAGAATCCCAAACATTGCCTCCACATGGACACGGGCCATGCAGCCTGGCTTTCAGGTAGTAACGAGATGAGCTCTGGCTCTTCAGACAGCTATGTGCTTCCCTCCTCCTCCAACAGTTCTGCGCCATCAGGAAAGAAAGAAAAGAATGAGGGAGAAAGAGGGCCTAAAACCTTGCAGCTTGTTTCTGTCAGAACACATCAGTTTCAGGTCATGTTTCTGCAGCACGTGTGTCACAGAGCGAGCAAAAGCTGTCAATATGGAGAACAGAGAAGCTCCTTTGACAGATTCCATGTCTACATTCCAGAGCCATTACAGCAGGAGAATGCGTTGTTCCTCTCTGGTGAGCTGCCTCTCTCCCTGGGCTGGGTCTTGCAGCTGCAGTGTTGAGCTCTGGAAGAGGCTATGCCTCTGCTTGTTATCTACATTCACAGAAGAGAGCTGCTATATCCACAGTAGAGGGTAAGGGTGAAGTGGGACTCCAGGGAAACACAGCTCATTTCCTCAGGGGTGCCCCCTGACATGTCCTGGGCTCACCACGGGAGTGTGTTCAGTTCAACTCTAGAATCATGACAAAAGGAGCTTCAGAATGAACTCCCTTTTTACTGATAACCTCGCACTTCTGAAAGTAGCATTTTAGGAAGTAAGCAGACAAAATTCTGATGAAATGTATAAACTCTGCCTAATTGCTTATTCCCTTTAGATTCTGGTTTGTGGATACTTGGAGCCCGAGGAGGAAGGGAGAGTAATTTGTTCATTGACTAGGGTTGCACATTCTAAAACTGAAGGAGAAAACGGCAGCAGAATGTAGTCAGAAGCTCTTAATGAATGTTCTCTCAAACTTTTACCAAAATCTCAGAAACTCCATTATGAAGAATACATTGTTAACACTGGACAGAGCTAGTATGGATAGTCAAGGTAATGCCCAAACCTGGGGGGATTTTCCTTGAACTACAGGGATGAATGAACTAGAGAAACATATTTCATGAGAACGTATCATTGGATTTCTACTTTCTCACTTCTAGGATGCTGATAAATTTTGCGGCCTGTCCATCACTGACCCAATGAAGGTCTGGACCAGTTAGAGAAACAAGGAACCATCTCAGGATCACAAAGGTAGCAGGAAGTTGATGAAGGGGATGAAGTGTGGAATGATGAGTGACAGCAGAAGTCCGGACCACAGGGTGAACCCATATGTCAGAGATCCCAAGGGACAGTTCAGCAGAGCCCCATGATGGAAGAAACATACATATTTGGTAACCAGGCTTACTATTTTTTTCCTTCCAGGACAAAACAGTTCATTAATTTAGTTGGTTTTTATTGTGTTGCTACTATGTGCCAGACACCTTTTCAATGAACTTACCTTCAAGTAAGACACTTTTTTAAGAGCAATTATTGCTACTTAACATTAAGCTAAGAATGAGGACGTAGGGATTGTTGGTAGCAGACTTGTGAGGGGACTTGTGAGGAAATACTAAGAAATGAAGGACACCAACCTGGAGGTCACAGGAAGCACTGAAGAGATAAGCAACGTTGAACCTGAGGAGGAAGGGATGGAGTCAGAGCCTGAGCTGAGCATCTTGGTCAAAGGGGAACCTTGATTTTCAGGGAGAGAAGATGGGCTCTCAGAGGACTGGCTTTTATTCAACTGTGACTCAAGGTTTTGACAAAGGGAATGGCACAGTCAGGTTTATATCATTTAACAATTACTGCAGCTTCTGTATAGAAAATGTATGTAAAGTGATCAAAACTAGAGGAGAGAGACTAGTTAGGAGGCTGTTGCAAGAGTCCAGCTTAAAGACAGGAGTGCTATAGTTTGAGATATTGGCTATCTACATGTTAAAAGGCCAGTCAGTCCAAAAAAGTTAGTAAAACCTATCTCAAAGGACAAGCCAGGTTTTATGGTACATGTCTGTAATCCCAACTACATGGGAGCCAGAGGTAGAAGGAGCCATGCAAGGCTGGCTTACGCAAAAACACAAGACCCTACTTGAAAAATAACTAAGTAAAAAGGGATGGGGCCATGGCTTCAGTAGTAGAGCTCTAAGTTCATATCTCAGTAGCACTAGAAAGAAAGAGAGGGAGAGAGGGAGGAAGAAGGGAGAGCAAAAGGAAAACAAGGCAAGATAAATGAAAGAAAGACAAAAGAATAAAACAGAAGAAAGTAGAGCAAGCTGGTGAATAGTGGTTCTATTTGTTAAAGTACAAAAATCCGGGCAGAAACAGTTTAGAAGAAAGAAATCCAGAGTATGTTATGGGTAATTTGAACATATTTAGGCACGTGGAAGGATCCTTTAGGACCCTCCCAGGGGACCCTGCCAAGACAGGCAGGCACAAGAAAAACATTATTGTAAGGTTTATTAGAGAAGGGCCATAGCTCCCCAGGAGAGGGAGCACATGGTGTTTGCCCTCATCCAAGTCTGGGGGAAGTGAGGGGTGGAAGTGAGGTAAAATGGGTGGATGCATGGGTAGATCTGGGTGGAGGGAAGGAATGGTCAGCGGTAGGTTGGGAACTCTAGGGCAGGGAGGAGTTCAGGTCTGGGTGGAGCTGAGGATCAAAGGTGAGGATAATAATAACATCTTGTAAGATGTGTGTGTGTGTGTGTGTGTGTGTGTGTGTGTGTGTATGTGTGTGTGGTAGAGACTTGGGTAGGAAATAAACCTTTAGAGTTCATCAGTACAGAGTTAAAATTTAAGTCGAATGATCAGGTCAGATTATCTAGAAAAGATGATGCCTGCAGTGATTGATAGTCTGTTCACTCTGTTCTGTATCATCCATATTTTCTCCAATTCTATTAATAGGTGTTTTCTCTCGGTGTATATAAAAGTACACTCTACTACTACTCATCTCTATGATCTTTCAACTCTGGCTTGGGCACCCAGCAGTAGAGGAACCACAGGAGGTAAGACAGTGAATAAAGGATTTCAAATGAAACCAGAAGATTAAGATGAGCACTGAGAGCTGGTCTTTGGAAATAATACATAGAGGTTGATGACCTTGGAAAGAACAAGTGAGAAGACCAAAACCTAATGGGAGTAGATTCAACAAGAAAGGGAGGAGGAGTGGAAGTGGCAAGTTCAGACCAGCCTTCCAAAAAGCCTGACTACAGGAATAAGTAGAGAAGTGCGACAGAAGTTAGAGGGAGGCTCTAGTCTAGGTTCGTATTTCTTCTTTTCTTTTCACATCAAGGGTAAGGAGAAACTCACTTTGCTTCACTGTTATCACAGGATACTTGCCATTTGATTACACACTTCCCACTTCATTTGAGCTCAGGTGGGAAATCAAGACTAGATTCAGAGTTGGAAGAGCATTAAGATGAGTAGTATTAAAGCATTCTTTTATATCCACAGGGAGAAAACACTAATAGAACTGGAGAAATCATGGATTATAGGACAGAGTGGACATACTATCACTGCAGACAAAATCAGACTTCTGAAAGGTTTTATTGAACACAGTGACAGATACCATAAGACCCACAAAGCCTACGTACTACTGGCCTATTGCCAGAACAATAAAGTATGCTGTCCCCTGATATAGGAGACGGGGAAAAATTGGGGGAACAATGAATGTGTAGAAGTGAAAAGAGGAGCAACTCAGGATACAAGTGGGGACATAGACCTTAAATGTCTTCTTTGCAACTAACTGGGGTGAAGGCAGGTAGAGAGTATAAATAGTACTGGTAAATCTGGAAGTGGTTGATCTAGTTGTTTTCTTCCAATGGTGCTATTTCAGGAAATAAGTAAAATCATCCATGACAAGTGTGTGATGGGAAGAGAGTGTTGGATGTGATAATAGGGGAAATGGATTCATAGCATGGAGCAAAGGGGTAGGGTAAGAAAGAAATATTTTGTCATTGGACCAAGTACAACTGCATAGATCTTCTTTCTAATTAAAATAACATGGGACCGCAAATAACTGCTGAAGATAAGACAAAAGGATTATTGTCACTAAGACTGCAAAAAGAAAACAAATGGGACTTAATAATTGATGTAGGTTATCAATGTCTGGCAAAACGTATCATGTACTTGTTCAGTGACCCTATAACCTGGTGTGGTAACATGAGTTCAAAGGCAGCCTGAGCTCAATAATAAGTTTTAAGCCAGCTTGAGCTATAAAGATTTTTTGAATTTTTAATTTTATTGTCAAGGTGATGTACAGAGGAGTTACAGTTACTTATGTAAGGTAGTGGGTACATTTCTTGTCAAACATTGTTATTCCCTCCTTCATTTTTCTCCCACTTTTCCTTCTATACAACTCACCACCACCAGGTTGTAAAGTTTAATTCCAACATACTGTCTTGTGAGTATCGCTGTTGCATTGGTTCACCCTATAAAGGTTTATACTGAGACCTTGTCTCAAAAATTGGGCACTGGAATGTTGCTCAATAGGGAACTTGTCTAAAATGTGCAAGGCCCTGTATTTGCTCCCCAGTACTGCAGAAACATTATTCCTAATGACCCAGATATTGAATTTTCTGGCACTGCCCTAAGTGTATAAACATAAGTAAATAGATAAATGGCCTCATGCAAAGACTTTACTGTAATCCTAGTAAAGGCCAAACATATTGGTAATAATGCATATATTGCTAGCAGTAGTCCTCCAAATTAATTTTGTATAGTTATATGATGGATCTTATTAATATGTTAATTAGTAGATTAGTGTATGGGTTGAAACTACAATCCTGAGAAACATTCAGTTAAAAATATGATGTGTGGTAATTAATTTTCATAAAATTCACATACATAGCACTATGTTTGTTAATGCACATTTGGTAAGCATATAAAAAAGGGCTAGTATCACAAAATTCATGATAGCAGTGAACTGAGAGAAGAATGTAGCGAAATCTTATCAAGGTAAAGTGATTGGGAAACTTCAAATTCATTGGTGGTAGTTCATTATCTTTAAAAAGTAAGATATGACATTATTAATATTTATTAATTATGGGTGGCAGGTACATGGGTATTTATCTTATCCCATTTTCACTTCTAGGCACTTAAATGATTTTTGCAAGGTTAAAAACTATGGTAGTTTATAAACATTTTGAGATTAAAAAATAAAATCTGTTGCTAACCTGCCTTTATAGAAGACTGTTATGATGGTGGGAATCACCATTACTAAAAAAAAATAATTCCACAGTCAGGGGCACTGCCATGAGTGAGCAAGACCCTGTACTCCTTGCTCTTTATTAAGGGGTGTACCATCTGAGCCCCCCCACCTCCCAGTCCGTGAATTTCCTCTTTTGCCACACACATGGCCGACCGACCTCATCCTTTGTTTCTCTCTAGAACATTTTTCCTGTTTTGTGAGTGGGTTACAGCTTCCCTCCTCTGTGTCTGGCAAGTTCTTTTTGTGTATTTCAACTTTGCAGAATTCATCCCTCTACTGTAGTTTCTTGCTTATGTGAATCCCTCTGAGATTGCTGGCTCCTTAGAAGAGGGGCTGTGTAGAGTTTGTGCCCATAACTATTGCTGGCTCTATTCCTAGCACTCAGTACACATACTGAGTCTTGCATTTTTGCTGAGTTTAGTACATTCTGGACTCCACCAGGGCACTAGAGCAGGGTTGCACACTGGCAGGGTACTACAGCAGAGATCCATGCCTGGAGAGGGCACAATGAGGGGACAAAATGCCTAAAGACACCAGCAGAAAATAATCAAGACAAAAACATGAACCCTTTTTCTGGAGCCAGAATTACATTTGGAATCATCATTCTCTGAAGGTGATTTGCATGAACAACAAACAACAAAAAAATAGAATCACTGGATTCTTAAAAAGCAGTTGATCTATAGTCGTACCATTTCTTCTTGTTTTATCTAAATTTACAAGTAGGGAAAGCTGGCTTAGAAATCACTCAAAGTAGGAATTTTCTTTTATAGCCTCTACTCAAAATACCTGCATTTAACCATTTTTTCCATACATTAAAAACTGCTGAATATCAGCCCTATGGAAAACTTTCTATGGACATTTTCCTGTTGTTCCTATCTTGTCTGATTTGGGAAAATAAAAGAACCACATCATGATGGGAGAGAGATATGTGGGGATGTGAGAGTTGCACAGAGTGGAAACTACACCTCCATTAAGCTGGTTAACCCATCCATTGTTTTAAAATCGTTAACTCAGGGCTGAATGAGATTTCTAGAAGGAGTGGATTTGGAAATGGCATCTATAGCATTATCAAATAAATTTGGAAATGGATCAAGAACTTTTCCTTATGAATATAGCGATCCTACAATTTATTCTCCAAACTAGGACTTCTTGAAGAGTAAAATGCAGTGTTATTAAAAACTACACTAAGAGGAAAATGAGATCTTTGAACAAAGCCTGTTGAGCTCAGATACAGTGATGGTTGTTTTAAACATATATAAATATCCTAGAACTGTATATGACTTTTTAAAATAAGTTTTATATTGTGCAAATACTGTACAGAGGGGTTACAATTACATGAGCAAAGGTAATGAGTACATTTCTTATCAAGCATTGCTGTCTCCTCCTTTGTTTTTCCCATATCATCCCCGCCCTCCCATCTCCATGACTACACCCTCCCGCCCCCCACCAAAGTTGTAAAATTTGTTTTTCAACATAACATCTTGTACATCATTGTTGCAATGGGTTCGCCTGTATCCTTATTTAAACAATTTGTGTTTTCCCTTCCCCTCCCCAAATTATGCCAACATCAAATACAGTGAAAACAAGGGTTATACCGAGGAAGGGACATACAAAAGAACCAAAAATCACCTTATAAATACAAAAATAGCAAGCAAGAAAAAAACACTTGTATTCCTTATCTTGGGGTTCATTTCGCCTAACATCATCTTATCTGACCTTTTCTGCTTGTCTCAGACGTATACTAGTTATTGCAAATAAAGTTCTTATGTGCATTTTTCCTAAAGAGAGAATACTTTATTCCCATCAGAGCATTGAAATATGCCGTATGTTCCCTTAAAAGCAAAGAATAGAAAAAATGGCAGCTATCAACTAAGGGATAAAATAATGTATTTCTTGTAGCATAAATATTTCCATTTCCATTGGAAGATAAGGAGTTAGGATTATATATTTCTCCCTTCCTATGTGTATCTATTCAGTGACTGCTTGGGTGTATACTGAGTGAGGGTATTAAGTAATAAGTAATGAATAATAAAATGTAGCAAATGTAGAAGACATTGGCAAAGGATATAACAGCAAATACCAGTATTTAATACACAATGTGGCTGGTGATGTTGCTCAAGTGGTAGAACATTTGATTAGCTAACACAATGTCCTAAGTTTAAACCCCATACTGCAAAAATGAATGTAACATAGCTAGCATTCCTTCTATATTGATGAATGAAACAAATGAATCACAATACAATAAGCAAAGTAAAATCAACGTTGATGACCTTGATCTGAATGTATCTTGTTAGCACATGTTAAAAGGAATGATGTGACTAATTTTTGAGAGGCATAATGTTTCAGGACTCATACATCTGGGCCTAAGCCCACACAGTAGGTTATGACGCGCATCTACTTCTCTCCTACCTCATGCCTTGCAGAGCTCTCTATTGGAAGAGAATGTGTTGTTCTGTCATGCCCTGTCCTATGAACAGCATCTTGGCCACATGACATGCTGTGACCATTGAAATGAATCCATGTGGTTCACTGTGTTAAGCCTTGATTAGTATTGCAGCTTTCCTGCAGCAGTTGTGCTCTCTTTGCTCTCTAACAAAGAATAACACATTCCAGAATGCAGGTGTGCTTTAAGTCTTAATTCCAGAATGAAGAGGATCTATGTGTCCAACTTGCAGCTGATATGTAATGTGAGCAAGGCAGGAAAACAAGTAAAGCCTTTTCTTTTTAAAGCTATTGCAGGTCCTTAGAAATTGCTTTGGCTAACAGAAAGCACTGATGCCTAACTTAGCCAGCATCTGTTTCCTATGGCTTAAAACTCTGAGCCAGACACCTGCACATGGGTGTATTAATCATTGAAGGAGATTTCTCTAAAACCTAGTGGTACCTAGCTACCTCATGCTTCTTCAAGGTTGAAGGCATAAACATGTGTGTAAGGTCTTTTACAGTCAGATTTTTAATATGTCCTGTTTCAGACCTCCAAGACAGAACAAATGCCTCTAGTCATTGTCCTAAATCTGTAGTCACACTGAAATCCAAGAACATCTGAGCTTTAAAAACAGATCACCCCATAATGAGAACACAACCCCACCGAACAGGAGCCATCCAAACAGGATCATAACCCAACAGAAGCCATCATCTCCTGGGAACAAGATTATCTATGCAAGCCACTTTGTAGATCCAGACCTAGGATGAAATCACCCAAGGTGCACTTTGAATAAGACTGCATAGTTGCACATATTTCTTATTCCTTGCTTCGATCCCTTCCCCTTTTTTTGTGTCAATCCTGGGTACTGTCCCTGAGCTTTTTTTGTTCAAAGCTAGCACTCTACCACTTGAGCCACAGCTCTACTTCTGGCTTTTTGGTGATGATTTGAAGAGAAGAGCCTCTAAGAATTTCCAGCCTGGGTTGACTTCAGCCTCCTGAGTAGCTAGGAGTACAGGCCTGAGCCACCAGCACCCAGGTAATCCCCACCCCTTTTAAACTGAAAATTCACAAAATTACTCTAAAGATAGGCTGAAATGATTACTCTATCTCTTCTGTCGCACATACAATACATTAATGAATTTCCTTTCTCCCTTTAATCGGCATATTAGATGAGTAACTGGAATAGTTTGGAATCCCCAAGAATGCCCAAGAAATCTATAGTTTCAAAAACTCTAAAAGAGCCAGGCATTGGTGGCTCACCCCTGTAATTCTAGCTACTCAGGAGGCTGAGATCTAAGAGCTTCAGTTTTTGACTAATATATAATATTAGTCAAAAATTTAAAGAGTGGTAAAAAAAATTTAAAGATTGGTAAAATAAAAATATGCCCCACACTGTAGATACCAGTGTGCTGCTCCTTTTCTCATTGCCAGCTTTAAGAGGTAAGAAAGAACTTAGAGAAGACTTTTCATTATGGACTTCTTTTTATTTATTTATTTATTTTTACTCATCTCAATGACCCCAAATCTTCTATGTCCAAGACAAAAATCTGTTGCCTTCTATAATAGCTCAAGAACCAAGAGCCATAAGACTGGGTTTGGAAACCTAGAACCCAATCTCTAGTTCTCAAGGCTTATAAGCTTATAAGCTTGTAAGCTTCTGGCTTTGAAAGACTCTGACTTTGAAAGCACATCATATAAGCTTCTGGCATTTAGAGTCACAGTGTTGCCACATTACAGAACATACTTTTTGCCTGTTCATGATTTTTATCTGAATATAGCAGAAGAATCCTCAGCCACTTGTGACAGAAATACTAGAATTTCCACAATGAATCTTATTATTATTCCTATTGGTTTTACCGTTCATGACATTAGTAACTTCCTCAGAAAGATAAAAATACTTTCATCAAATGTTCTTTGAAGATGGCTGTAGCCATGGTCATCCTGTTTTACACGAACAAGATAATAGGTTATTGTTCACTGAGAAAAATCACTTTTAAAAAATTTAGAGTTTTGTTGAACATGGCGTCCAACAGGGATATGGTTCTGGAGGAAGTAGTGATCAAATGATAACAACATTCTATAAACATTGGAAAACATAGAATGAGCTGGAACTTGTGATCACTTAATTTTAGTGGATTCAACTTTTCATTTTATCCCCCACACAGGACCATTCTGAATACAATAATTTTCCTTCAATACCAAATGTGTATACACTACTGAGAATTCAACATATTTCTTATTTGTTGTTACTTTAGTTCATGAGCATGACCAGTATAGTGAAGGATCCTGGATAAATCATATAACTTCTCTGTATTTCCATGTCCTTGTTCATGAAATGAAATAGGAGTCTTGATTTAGTTACTTCTAAGGTCATTGCAACTTGTCAGATGTGTGTTCTTTTTTGCATCTACACATACATATTGGTGATTTGAATCTGTTGTGGGTGTCTTGGGCCAATTTGCCATTTCTTTTTCTTTTTTTCTGATTTTATACTTTAATTTGATTCTAAAAAATTATTGTTTTTTAATTGTGAAAATGCCATACAGAGGGGTTACAATTACATGGGCAAGATAATGAGTACATTTCTTATCAAGCATTTTGTTTCCTCTTCCCATCCCTTCCCATCTCCCCCCCTGGGGCCCCTTTCCCATCCCCTCCCCCCATGCCAAAGTTGTAAAGTTCATTTTTCGACATAACGTCTTGTACATCTCATTGTTGCAATGGGTCTACCTCTATCCCTTCCACAAAGTATACCAACATCCAATACAGTGAAAACAGGGGTTATAGTGTCAGGGAGGGACATACAAAGCAACAAATAAATCATCTTATGAATATGTTAAAAACAATCACAAGAAAGAAAAAAAAACATTTGAATCTTTAGCTTGGGGTTCATTTCGCCTAACATCAACTTATCTGACCATTTTTGCTTGTCTCAGACTGAAACAATTTGCCATTTCTTTTATGACGTTGATGCTGCTGGACTTAAAAAATTAAGTATTTTCTTTTATCTAATAACCTGTCTATTATATTTAAACCTAATACCAAGTTGACCTTAAAATGATATTCCTTCTTTGTAAATGTTGAAAATGCAGAGATGTAGACTTGCCAAGGGCAGTGCAGGGTAGGTGTGGAGGGGGATTTTCTTCCACCGGCAGACAGTGAGTTAATTTATGTGAGTAAAGAGAATGATCCCAAAGCAACTCAACAGAGTTTCAGAATCTGTTCTACACAAGGCAAGTGTATTGAATTCCACCATGTTCTCAAAGGTGTTTTTATAAGCAAGTGCTACGCAACAGGGTGGTGATGTTGGCCTTTCAGCTGGCTGAATAAAGGGGAGGAATAACATCAGTATAGAAGAGTCCACATACCCCCCATTTGACAGAACTGAGAAATGGTATTCATGCTTGCTTTGTGCTATTTGATTCATGATCTGACACATAGTGGACACCTCAAGCCTTCAGAAAGTAAATGAGCCTGCAGGTACAGCCAAAGGCCAGCATCAGCTCTCTTGCTGGAAAGTAAAATGGCTTTTCCCTTCCCAAGGATTTCCAGAATGAGCAGGGAGAGAAACTTCTAGCCATAGATCTCCGATGTTCTTCCACTGAGTTGATGTAAGCATTTGTGTTCATATTTACAAATGAGAAAGTGAGAGATCTCAAAGATAAAATATTGATGTAATAACGAATTTGGAGATGATGCTCCTATATAGATGTATACACTGCTGATGTAAACCTAAATTGGTAGCTGTTCTGGAGAGAAACTTGGCTAGATAGAACAAAATTTTAAATGCATACGATCATTCTACTTCTGTCTGTGATCCTCACCCTAGCTCCAAGGGTGTGCAGGTGCACATTGCATAATTGTTTATAACAGCCAAATCTAGAATCCACATTTAGAATATGATGAGTTTGGATCAGTGAGGAGCAGGTTTAAGTCATGGTCCTCCCATAAAACAGAAGCTGTTTAGAGAATGAAGTAGATATACGTGTACTGACAATAAACAGTCCCAAATATACTAATTATAAAAGGAAAATTGTAGAACTTGTTTTCTGCATATATATATATGAAGTCATACACATAATTGTCTAAATTATTTCACAATTGTGTGTGTATGCAATAGGAAATGTATAAAAGTATATCCCACAAATTATTAATAGTGGTTATTGCAGTAGAATGGTGAGACGAGAAAGAGGAAGATTTTTATCTTTCTCTGCTCAACTACTTTATGTTTTAATGCTCATGAACTGTCATGGCATACACTTTTTCAAAGAAAAAAATCACTAGAAACACCTTTTCTTTTTTACAGGGAGGAGGAATTGGTGAAATAAATTATGGTACCACTATAAAATGTAATACTAACCAACCATTAAAAATGATCTCCTACAACTCAACTTGCTGACAGAAAAATGTTGGTGATGTACTGCTGAATTTAAAAGCATTACGAGACAAAAAGGGCAGGGGTGCGAGCATGAGAATCATTGCAGTCCTTCCCACATTCGCTCTGGGCTGTGCTCTTTGTCAAGTCGGTATCACCGTGGTGCCCAGCAAAGCATCAAAAAGTGGCATTTGTTTGATTCTCAGCCCTCACATGCTTACACTGTACTGTGGGCTTGCACAGCTCATGGCTGGGCTCATTCATCCCCAACTTATAGGCAAGGATACTGAAGACCAAGGAGGATGTTAAACTAGTGAAGCTTGATTCAAATCCACATTTGTCTTCCCAAGTCCAAAGACTTGAAGGCTAGCCAACAAATAAAAATATAAATTAGGAAATGATTTATAGAACAATTATAGGGCAACAATATAATGAATTTAGTACAAGGGTGGATATGAAACTCATAGGAAGAAATCTTTACCTTGTCACAGCACTTGAACACCAAAAGGGAATGGGCTCTACACCAGGAATTGACTTATTTTTTACTTTAAGCATATATTAGGAAATAAATACTAGAAGAGTCATTAGTGACCATACTTCACTGTTTCACAAATAATAGTTTATAGCCTATTAGCAGGCCATAAAATCAAGGTTTCAGATCAAAAATCAAGGTTTTAAAAAATAATGAAATGGAATATAGGCAATATTAACACATAATAGGATGATACGTAGTGTAACAATCCAGATGTTCTATGAAACCCTTTGGTTGTAATTTTATAAACATAGAAACATGTACATTGATCCATACTGCTAAGTGTTAGTAGAAATGACCACCAAGAAACAACTGATTCAATTTCTGTTTATTCATCAGATGAGGACTCTGAGGGCTAGAGGCATTAGGTAATTCCTTCAAGACCATAGGGTCATTGCCTGCAGACCCAGATTCCTGCTGGTACTTTCTACCCACTTTCATTCTTAGTGTTTCAATATTCCCATCTTTCAAATGGAGCTAGTCTTATTGAGGCCACCTTTCTGGCTGGGTAATTAGGAAGATGACATTTGAAATTAGTGTATGTGTGTGTGTGTGTGTGTGTGTGTGTGTGTGTGTGTGTGTGTGTGATTGTGTGCTCACGCATGCATGCTGGACTTAAACTCAGAGCCTTATGCTTTCACTTGGCTTTTTTTTTTTTTTTTTGGTCAGTGTGGGCCTTAAACTCTGGGCTTGGGCACTGTCCCTGCTCTCTTCAGCTCAAGGCAAGGGCTCTACCACTTGAGCCACAGCGCCACTGATGGATTTCTAGTAGTTTATTGGAGATAACAGTCTTTCCTGCCAGGGCTGGCTTTGAACCGTGATCCTCAGATCTCAGCCTCCTGAGCAGCTAAGATTACAGGTGTGAGCCACTGGCACCTGGCTTGGCTTTTTATCAAGGCTGGCACTTTACCAGTTGATCCACACTTCTACTTCTATTTTTCCTGGTTAATTGGAGAAAAGATCTCAAGGACTTTTCCACCCAGGCTGGTTTTGAACCTCAGTCCTCAGATATTAGCCTCCTGAGTACCTAAGATTTATAGATAGGAGCCACCAGTGCCTTGTTGCGGGTGAAGTTATCTTAAAGTGTGTTCGAGATTATCCATTTGCCCATTATAATTTGTTTCACTTAGATGTATTTCCCATCATTCTTCTTTGTTCTGTTCCCACAGTGATTGGCCTGAGCTAAAAATGTCCATTTCTTAACCTAATTTCAACTTTTAAATTTTTGCTAGTCTAGTTTCCTCAAGAACAACTCTAAAGTCTTGCCCCATGGGTTTCTAAGGAAGGCTTTGTACTCATCAATCATGTTCTGTGTCTGGGCTAAGAGTAGCTCTGGATCTACTGAGGCTCTATGTCTGTATCTGATTTTTCTCTATCATTAGTGACTTTCTATGTGATTCAAGCTTTCTTCTTGCTATTCCTGTGAAAGGCATTTTAGATTTTTGCTTGATGACTGTCCTGTAAGTAGATTTTCTACTGGGCAAAAACTGGAATTATGACTATTCCTATGTAACATTTAACATAGCTCTGTCCCTAAACATTGACAGTAATTTTGTGATGTAACAAGTTAAGGATAATTAGTCTCCTTTACAGAGTCATATTGGATTCCTATCTATTTTAGTCCCATGTACCTACAATGTTAAGTAAGTGAAATGGTCATGTACTTCAAAGCTAAATTAGATGACAGAAATAAAATTTATACAATGTACAATAAAAATGCCATCAGCAGTTACTATGTGCCACATAGATACCTGCTAGATGCAGAAGGTCAAAGATGATGCCCCTGTCCTCAAAGGGCTAGCTGGAAGAGCTCTAACAACATTTTTTACAAGCTCACTGTGTACTACCTAAGAGATTTCCTCCATACATTATGAACTATGACTGTTGTCACTTAGATTTGAGGTGACTGAACTATGGCTTGAATCCAAGCCTGCTAATACAAAGTCAATGTTCACTCCATTTCACAGTTCTATCTTCACTGCCACATACTCTTTATTTTCTGTATTTATAGCACTGACTGTAAGATGTACCATTGGTTTAATAACATTTTGTAAAAATGTATACTATTCAAAAATTTTAACTTAGTTTAATTTGCAATAACAGTAGTATATGTTTGTAGCATGCAATATCATGTTTTAGCATTTGGTTGCACTAATTAAATAAAGCAATTACTAATTACTAATAGCCATCACTTCATACATCGTTTTGTGATGAGAACATTTAAAATCTATTTTTAACCATCTGCAAATAGTAAATATTTACCCTCTCAATTATAATCTATTAATAGTCAGATTTTGAGACTAACCTTTTTATTCTTTCTATTGAATGGTTCTGGATCACTCTGGATCTGGTACACAACCTGGAGAGGTCAGGAGGAGGAGAGGAAGAGACTGCCTAATGCTCAAGGACCATTAAACCGCTCTTCTTTCTTAGCCCACATGACAAACACAGGGGTGAGAGTATGAAGGAAAGAGGTAGGGAATACATTTTTCAACATCTTTCTTCCTCCAGGGAAATATGCAGCCCCCAACTCCTGTTGCTGAGCAGACATGCTGAGACAGAAGTTCCCTGGCCAAAGCTCCCTTATCACAGAGCCCCCAGGAGCCCTGCACCTGAACGCCCAAGTGCAGAATGCTAGACAAAGCAGCTCTGACATCCAGCCTTATGGGATGGTGGGTCCTTAGGGCCTTTAGACATTGTTTCCTTTCACTCAGACCTGAGGGGGTGTCCATGACAGGCTCAGACCTGACAAACCTCTGCTGGGCTCCCATCCAATCAGAAGCAGTTAAGTTTAAACATTTTTCTACAGAAGTTCCTTGGTCCTGGATAACTCAGGGGTTGGGGAGACGCAGGCTTTGAGCTTACTTTCAGCTCACTCAGAGCCCTAGCCTTCCTGAGTTTTGCTTTAAGATGTCATCTTTGGATAGTCTTATTGACATTGGTCTTCCACCAGTTTCTGTTTCATAGGATATAGATATCTTTTGTCCTGAAAAGGAGTGGGGAACATATCTTAGGATAGCTCATCAAAGCTTAAAGAATCCCATTAAGGACACAAGTATGGAAGTGTTTCACTACTCTGAATCTTCAGAATTAGGTGGCAAGAAAGAGAAAGTGACCCTACTTAGTCAACAGAAGGACTTTTCTTGGAATAAAAGAGGCTTTTTAGGACAAACAGAGGCTCTAAGGATAGTCATGGGCTCCCAGAATTGAAAAGAGGCTCAAGAAACCAATTAGCAAGGACAGGATGGCTCTTGGGATAAGGGATGGGCGCTGTATCTTTGGAGCTCTTGGCTTTTGCCACCAGCGTAGTAAGAAGGCAAGTCATTTTCTCCACAGAAATGAAATTCTTGTCAAATGTTCATTTTATAATTGAAACATGAGTTATTTATTTTATCATGTTTAGTTACTTGGTATTGATAAGTGAACCCTGGTCACATTTTGTCCTTAGATAATGCTGAGGTATTAGGGAAGTATTAATGTTTTATTTCACAACTGCAAAACACTTGAGGATGAGTAAAGTGTAAAGAAAAGAAGTTTTTTTAGCATGCAATTTTGGGAGCTTGGAATCCAAATTGGCTGGCCACACCTGATTAGCTGTGGTGCAGGCCACCATGGCCTATGGCATCAAAAATGTGAAAGCATGCAGAAGAAATCACATGGGGGACAGGAAGCCAGAGATTCAAGTGCCAGACTTGCTCTTTTTATACTAACTTACTTTCTTGGAACTAATTTGGGTCTTACAGAAACTATATTAATCCATTCCAAGAAAGACAGTACTTCATTCAATGACCTAATCACTTTGTACTGGGCCACATCTCCTAACTTTTTCCCACCCCAACAATGCCACTCTCAGGGACAAATCCCACAAACCTTTGAGATGACGCTTAAAAACATATCTAAAGCAGTGCAATAGGTAAAGAGGTATAGTGTTTGCAAGCTTTTTTTAAAGTATGTTGGATGCATAACAGTAATTATATTATTAGAGAATTATTACATTATTAGAGAATGATAACTCATGGCAAAGCCAAAATGAATGAGTCTTCTTAGACTTTTCTGTTTGAAATAGTTTAAAAGAAAGGGTTTCAAAAGTCATGATCTTCAGAGTCTCACTTCAAGATCAGTATAATTGGATTCTCCAGGGATAGGATCCCTGCATTATTTTGGCTTTTAAATCTCCCCAGGGCTTGCAGTGAACAGCCAGGGCTGAGCATGAAGCTCTAAAAGTCAGATGACTGCCCTAGGTTAACGACTGTACAGAAAGGAACCTCTACAACAATCATAGCCATTACCCTCACAAACATGCTCTTAACTGTTTATTATATTTATGCTTTTCATTACAAAAGTAATATAACCACATGGCAGGAAAATTGGAAAATATTTTTAAAAGGAAAATAAAAAGTTATTACCATAGCATAAGCAATGAGAGTATTTTGCTTTATTTTCTCCAAATACTTTTTTTAATGGATGTTTGCTTCTGGAGAGTATGACACACTGACAAACACATGACATCAGTGCTGCAGTTTTCATTTGACATTGAAAACTTCTTTAGGGCAATGGTTTTTGATGATACTACATCAAGCGGATGTGCAGTTATTGACTTAACTATTCCACCACTTCTGCCCACTTAGCTTCTCCTGATTGTTTTTTTTGTTGTTGTTGTTACAAATAATGCTGCAAGGAAGAAATTTGTCCCTAGCAGTTTTGCTATATTTCAGGCCATTTGCAGAAATAGAATTATTGGGTCAGGATATGTCTATTCGTATAGCCCTCAACACACTGAGCCAAATTGCTTTGCAAAACTGCTTTCACAATTTATGCCGCAACCAGCAATGGAGGTGAGTTTTGCAGCATTTGACCTCATAAATTTTGAGGTGCAGAGTTAACATGGAAAAATGTGTCAAAAGACAGCTAGAACTAGCAGAAGGACAATCTTGGTTCTAACTCTTGTTGCTAACTACCTATGATTCTGGGAGATGGTGCTTTATCGTTTGTGGCCTCATGGTTGTTTGGCCCTTCCTGCTTCTTGACTAATTAATGGCTGCCAATTATAATCACTAACAGTTGAGTAACACTTTAAAACTACCTAGTGATTGAAAAAACTGCCAAGTGATTTAAAGCACCCAAGACTAACTTCATAGGAATAGTTAGACATTGGACCTGGTCGTTCTTATAGTTTGAAAATGTCCAGGTGATTGTGCTGTGCAGTTGGCTTTCATGTGTTTCCCTTGCCCCAACCTCATAGGAAAGTATCACCATATACTCCTGCTTTCATATGTGAGACATGAATGAGCTCTAATCCTTCCTTTTTATGAACTTTATGCTCATGTGTCTTTGGCTTTACTGTCCTTTACTCACTTACAGGATCTCTCAGCATCCATCCACATGTGCTTTCCCTCCATGCACAGCCCTGCGGTTCTACAGCAATGGGTAGCACATCCTCTGCTCAGTCACCACTGCTTGTGGAGGCTCTTTCCACTGCTCCCAAGGTTGGAAGACAGTGTTGTCCACTGCAGTATTTCTCATGAAATCTCTTATACTCTCTTATGTGATCTTCCATTTTCTCCTGTTCTTTCAGCTCCCTCATTTGCTCATACAAGTACCTAGAATGAAACATCCTGAGTATCAAGTTATCCAGAGTCAAGCTGAAAAGGAATATTTCCTGGGTTGAGTGAAACATTCACCTTTTGACCCCCCAAAATGAGTTACCAGGCCCAAAGGATTAGTTCTTCAGCCAATGGGACCACAGAACAGAGAACCAAGGGACTTCCATGCAAATCAGACTCCTTATGGGCTACTTTGGTTCCCTGGTACTCTTTTTTTTTATTGTGAAAATACTGTACAGAGGGGTTACAATTACATGGGCAAGATAATGAGAACATTTCTTATCAAGCATTGTAGCCTCTTCCTTTGTTTCCCCTTCCCATTCCTTCTCATCCTCCCCCGGCCCCCCATCATATCCTCCTTCCTCCCCCTCCCCCCACCAAAGTTGTAAAGTTCGTTTTCCACATAACGACTTGTACATCTCATTGTTGCAATGGGTCCACCTGTATCCCTATTTAAATGATTTGTTTTTTCTCTTCCCCTCCCCAAATTATACCAACATAAATACACTGAAAGCAGGGGTTATATCGTGGGGGAGGGACATCCAAAGCAACAAAGAAATAATCTTATAAATGTGTTAGAAACAATCGCATGAAAGAAAGAAACATTTGAATACATATCTTAGGGTTCATTTCCTTAACATCAGCTTATCTGGTCTTTTCTGCTTGTCTCAGACATATACTAGTTATTGCAAATAAGGGAAACCATGAGACCTATGTTTCTTTGGGCCTGGCTTACTTCACTTAATATAATTTTTTCCAAGTCTTTCTATTTCCTAACAGATGAGTACAGAGAGGCATCCTTACTCTCTTACGTTCTTTAAAACGAAGCCAGTTTCTGTATTCTGACTTTCAATATCTTCAGCTAGACCCTAGATTAAACATTACTCCCCTATGCTGATCTAGCAAATGAACTTTTCACTTCATTTTAGATTATATGACTTTGCAGAATGAGAGTTCATGGGAGGTCTAATTGAATATTGGTCTCTGGCTGTCTTACATCAAGGACAGCATATGTCTCTGTACTAAGTACAACTGGTATTTAGGTCAGCAGCAAAACATTCACAAGGTCAGTAATTAGTTAAACATATTAAATCCAGGGATGGGTCCGACTCAAAGTATTTACAGAGCTTTAATGGTAGGAATAAGCCTGAAGCTGACATGTGTCAGAGCCACGCTGGGCTGAGTCATGAGTGAACCCAAACATATTCTCTCCCACCACTGAAGTCTATCAACACCTTGTCATCCAAAACATCTCAATGCTGAGTGACTCAAGCATGATCCCTGCCCTTAGATATCTCATCTTCTCATAGTACTGTGGGTCCAAGTTGCTCACAGTGTTGTGCTGTTGGAAAAAGCTAGGGTGGGAGAAAGCCAAAAGGCAGCTCTGAAGTAGGACCAACAGCAATCAGTGATTATCAATGAAGACAGGCAAAGGCTTAGACTCTGGTGCCAACTCCATGTGACCCAACAGTAATGCTCTTCTTATTGAGGATCAGACAGTGAGTCCACTTTGACTTCTTCTCAAAGATGAAATTATTGATGCAATTCATTTTTTCTCTTTCATTTTGCATCATGGTAGCATTCTGGGGGTACTTTGTTCATTTTGCCAAAACTCAACATCTTTCCTTTGCTGATACACATTCACTCTTTGGCAGTTTGATCTCTGATGCCTCCCCTAGGAGACCTCAGTGATGGCTTGAACTCTGGACCTGGAATAAAACATGATTTGGGAGGCCAAATTTCCCCCACTGCCTATGCAATAATCGCCTGAGAAATCTGTTTATAAATAACTATATCCTGATTTAAACAAATCTTTCTTCATTTTTAGGCCATAATTTTTTTTATTTTTATTTTTTGTGAACATACTGTACAGAGGGGTTACAATTACATAGGCAAGATAATGAGTACATTTCTTATCAATCATTGCAGCCTCCTCCTTTGTTTACCCTTCACATCCCTTCCCAGCCTCCCCCCCCCCCCCGCTCCCCCACCCAATCCTTCCTCCCCTGACCACCCCCCCCCCCACCAAAGTTGTAAAGTTCGTTTTCGACATGACAACCTGTACTTCTCATAGTTGCATCAGGTCCACCTGTATCCTTAAACAACTTGTTTTTCCCCGTCTCCTCCACTAATTATACCAACATCAAATATAGTGAAAGCAGGGGTTATACTGTGGGGGAGGGACATACAAAGCTACAAAGAAATAATCTTATAAATATGTTAGAAACAAATGCATGAAAGAAAAAAAACATTTAAATACATATCTAAGGGTTCATTTTCCTAACATCACATTATCTGACCTTTTCTGCTTGACTCATAAATATACTAGATATTGCAAATAAGGGAAACCATGGGACCTATGTTTCTTTGGGCTTGGTTTACTTCACTTAATATAATTTTTTCCAAGCCTTTCCATTTCCTAACAAATGGGGCAATGTCATTCTTTCTGATGGAGGCATAGAATTCCATTGTGTATATATACCACATTTTCTTGATCCATTCTTCTACTGAGGGGCATCTGGGTTGGTTCCATATCTTAGCTATGGTAAATAATGCTGCAATAAACATAGTTGTGTTGGTAGCTTTAGTGTGGTCTTGTTTGTAAACATTTGGGTAAATGCCCAAAAGTGGGATTGCTGGGTCATAGGGGAGCTCTATGTGGAGTCTTTTGAGGAACCTCCATACTGCTTTCCAAAGTGGTTGAACAAGTTTACACTCCCACCAACAATATAGTAGGGTTCCCTTCTGTCCATATCCCCTCCAGCATCTGTTGTTGTTAGAGTTCTTGATTTTTGCCATTCTAACTGGGTGAGGTGGTATCTCAATGTTGTTTTGATTTGCATTTCTTTTATGGCTAGGGATGTTGAGCGTTTCTTCATGTGTCTATTGGCCATCCTTCTTTCTTCTTCAG
Organism: Dipodomys spectabilis; assembly: GCF_019054845.1. NCBI lineage: Eukaryota > Metazoa > Chordata > Mammalia > Rodentia > Heteromyidae > Dipodomys > Dipodomys spectabilis. The sequence goes on along the minus strand of NW_024870758.1, from coordinate 15,325,585 downwards.
AGAAGTTTCTCTTTAAGTCTTTAGCCCACTTATTTATTGGGCAGTTGTTTCTTTGAGGATTTGTTGTTGGGGGATTTAATTTTTTGAGTTCCAAGTATATTTTAGATATGAGACCCTTGTCTGTTATACGGCTAGTGAAGATCTTCTCCCAATCCGTGGGCTTTCTATTGATCTTGCTAGCTATGTCCTTTGCCATGCAGAAGCTCTGCAACTTCATGCAATCCCATTTGTCCAACCTTTCTTTGATTTGTTGTGTTTCCAGGTCTCTATTAAGAAAATTTTGGCCTGCGCCAAGGAGACCTAGGGTTTCTCCTATTCCATGCTGTAATGTTTTCAGAGTATCTGCTTTGACTCCGAGATCTTTGATCCATTTGGAGTTGGTTCTGGTTCAGGGTGATATATAAGGATCTAGCTTTAGTTTTCTACAAGCAGTTAACCAATTTTGCCAGCACCATTTACTGAAGAGGCTGTCTTTCTTCCATTCTATTGTTTTAGCTCCCTTATCGAAGATTAGATGGCTATAGGTCTGTAGGTTCATTTATGTGTTTTCAATTCTATTCCATTGGTCCTGAGGTCTGTTCTTGTGCCAGTCCCAAGCTATTTTGATTACTATGGCTTTATAGTAGAGTTTGAAATTTGGATTGATATTCCTCCAGCAGTGTTCTTTCCGTTGAGTAGCGTTTTTGCTATTTGGGGTCTTTTATTGTTCCATATGAATTTTTGGATTGCCTCTTCTATTTCCTTGAAGAATGAGGTTGGAATTTTGATAGGTATCACATTGAATTTGTAGATAGCCTTGGGAAGTATTGCCATTTTCACGATGTTAATCTTTCCAATCCAGGAGCATGGGAGTTTTTGATTTTTAGGCCATAATTTTGAAAGTGACTCTCCCAGAATGTTTTTTTTCCCAAGTTAGAATGGAAAATATTCTTTCATCAATTTAACTTAGCTTCTCTCCAGTGTTTATTCTTTGCACTTCCATACCATGGTGGTCCTCATGGCACTGATCACCCCCTGTGGGGATTTTGAAACTTTTTCTATCTCTAATGCTTCATTACTTTGAGTATCAGAGGAGGGAACATTTTGATAAATTTTTTCCTTAGTGCAGTACTGTGGGGGTACTCCAAGATAAATGATTTGGGTACCCTGAGGTTCTCTCCTTGCATCTGTAAAGTAAATGGTAAATTAGATATGTTCTAAAGGTGAATTAAATGCTTTCTAAGATCCCATTCACCTCTAACTCTGTGACCCAAGAAATAGCTTTTTGGTAAAACTTCCAGAGAAGGCTGGGGCATTTAATCCTTGTTACAAGTATGTGTAGAACAAAGGGAACGAGCACATATAAAATCAAAGTCTTTCTAGAATAAACTACCAGTGGACCCCCTTAACCACTCCAAAGCTTTAGCTGAAAATGGGGTCATAAACTAAAGTAATGTGAAAGTGCTTTGAAAATAGAATCATATACAAAAATCAGGATTGCTGTTAGGAAAATAAAAAGGGGGATTCTTGGGTAGCCATTTCTCAGACTCTAGATTTTAACTCTTTCTCAGTTTAAAAATATCACTCCATAGAATTTTTCTGCTCCAGCAATGGAGCTAAAATTTATGAAGGGGAATAGTATGATAATAGTGATTTACTATTGGAGGAAGAGATGATTTTAAAATTTAGCTAACAAGAATAACTGATGAAAAGAAGGCATGTTGTAAAATGTACTGATTTTATAAACCCAAACAGGTTAGAAGTGTTATATGAAGAAATATAGAACTGCTTTTTAGCAGATCTCAGAAGAAAATACCCCAAGCCAAAGTTGTCATACTTCACATGCATGCTATGGTCCCACCCCAAGATTCTGGGAAATCTTAGAAAAATATCTGAATAGCTAAGGTCAAGTTCTCACAGCTGTGACAAGAATTAATAGTAGATGCTTAAAATATTTTCATATACTTCACTCCTAGTAGTTAAGTTAGAGGATACTTACTACAAACAAACATTTGTTTTGGTTGGATTTGATAGTTCAAGCCTGTGATACTAGCTACTTGGGAGGCAGAGATTATGGATCAGGGTTCCAGGCCCAACTCAGGCAAAACAAGGAAGTTAAAAGACTCATCTTGGTAGGCATCATGATGTGTATCTGTTATTCTAGCTAGAGAGGATGAGGATCCTTCATAAAACCTTATGAAATGGCCATTCTAATGGGAGTAAGGTGGAATCTCAGTGCTGTTTTGATTGACATTTCCCTTGTGCCCATCATCAAGAAAACAAACAGTAACAGATACTGACAAGGATGTAGCTAAAAGGGAACCCTAAAACACCAAGGGTGGGAATGTAAATTTGTTCAATCACTGTGGAAAGCAGCGTGGAGGTTCCTCAAAATCTAAACATAGGGCTGGGAAGGTGGCTCAGTGAATCAAGAAAATGTAATTGTGTGTGTGTGTGTGCGTGTGTGTGTGTGTGTGTGTGTTTTACTCACCCATTAGAAACAATGATATTGTATCATGTGTAAATAAATGGAAAGATCTGGAAAAAATTATGGCAAGTCAGGTCCAGAGAGACAAAGGATGCATATTTTTCCTTAGCTTGTAAACTTTCAAGTAAATATGTGGGGTGGTATGCAAGTGTATACAAATATATTACCTGAAATATCATAGGTTCAAAGGAGAACTCAAATATGCAATTCCTTAGAAAGGTAAAGTCAAAATAAACACCAGGAAGTGGTTATTTGAAAGGTGTTAGAAGGGATCAAGGAGAGAGAGGGGTAGATGAATGAAGAGGAGAAGTGTGAAGAATGCACTCAAGAATTTAATGTATATCCTTCCAATTTTTTTTTTTTTTAAAGTGAGGGAAGGGGTAGGTTGGGAGGAATGAGTGAGAACATTGAAAAGATCAACATGAGCAAGATGCATTATGTTCACAAACTGCTTTGTTAAATAGAAACTCCTTGGTATAACTACTTAAAAATAACAAAAAGATAGAAACATTTAAAACAACAAAAAATAAAACCCCAGATAATTCATGTTTTCAAAACAAGATTTCCTAAAAAAGACAGTGCACCACATTACATTAAGCACATGGAACTAGTCACAGAGGTTTAACACTAAGAGCTATCTTTGGGTAAGTATGGATAAGAAATAACAATCACATCACTCATCCAGAACCAAACTTTAAACTATGGGAAAAAAAGATGTATTTCCTTGGAAAGAATTAAAGAATAGGGCTGGGAAGGTGGCTCAGTGGTAGAGTGCTTGCCTTGCATGCATGAGGCCCTGGGTTCGATTCCTCAGCACCACATAAGCAGAAAAGGTTGGAAGTGGCGCTGTGGCTCAAGTGGTAAAGCACTAGCCTTGAGCTAAAGAGCTTAGGGACAGCGCCCAGACCCATAGTTCAGGCCCCACGACCAGCAAAAACAAAAACAAACCAAGAATTAAAGAATAACCAGGAGTCACAAATAAACTGGTTTACCAAGGTTGTTTTCAATCTATTTTTTCCTACTAAGAAAAATATAATAAATGTATTGTATCACTTCAAATGATATGTTTACTATTCCAATATTTGTTTCCATTGCAAAAGAAACTATGAAATGAAGGGAGGTACTTTTTATTATATCATCATTGGCATAACTCACTTCAAGTATAGATTAGATTTAGAAATCAGATTAATGGAATGAGCAATTTATATATATGCACACATACATACAGTCTTTATATTTCCTAATTTAACAAAGAAATGTTCAAGGGAACCTACAGACCTGATTGTTTGTTAATCCTCTCTTCTTTGATTTTCTGCAGCATGTGCAGTCTAGATGAATCATTTCCCAAGGGTGAATTATCTCGTGTCTTTTCACGCATATATTTCTTGTCTGTGCAACTGAAAAGTGAACTCTTGGTGCTAATCCCAAAGTCTTGAACCTGACCTGGGTACATTAATCATTGATTGACATGCACATCTTCAGGAAAAAGCCCAGTGAGATACACTTAAAATTTTTATTCATTGATTTACAAAATATACAATATTTACAACATTTATGCATTGATACAATATTGACATGGGTGTTTGAAGGAGTCTAAAAATAAATATGTGCCACATAGATTAATATACATATCATGGCTCTCTACACTTCAAGCCATCACCAATAGTGAGATTTAATGGAAAGTATAATGTAGTAGAAAAGTCAGATGGCTAACTAATCCTAGAACTTCCACATGACTGGCTCTTCCTTAATTCCTGAAGCTATGGTTGACAAACCATTTTCTTTCAAGAGAATTAAACAAAAGCCATTTTGACAGGTGTTTGGGATGCATGCAGCCATTTGTGCAGTGTCTGCAATAAGTTCCTGGGGGTTGGGTTTTTCTCCACCTTTGTGGACCTGGTCCCTGGACACCAGCCAGTGAGGTTCTGATGTGGTCGCTCCCTTGTCTCTTATTCAAATTGCATGCAGAACTTGGAAAATGTCTGTGGACTGTGACCATGCACAATTGGTACTTGTAGATATATATACAACATCAGATTTTCTTTGCCTTATAGCATCTTTAGATGCAGCATCAGTTGTCTACTCTTAGCAAGAGGGATGAATGAAGGATTCCCAACAGTAAGAGAAAAATATCAGCTGGGGTCACATGCAATCTTGTAGAAGCAGGGTAAGATAAACTCTACATGATAAAAATGAGCAAATTCCTAGAAGGGTAATTTGACTTTCTCATTGTGTCCACTCTTCCTGCCTCATCTGCAGGAAAGTGCTTCACCTCATTGAGCTTCCTAGAGCTTCAGAACCTTCATTTGTAAAGTTTAAATACTAGTGCTATTCCTTAGAGGGTTCTTGCAGGGATTATATGACCTAGCTATGTAAAGTGCTTAGCATAGTGCCTGGCACATAGGAGGTGCTTAATGCATGTCTTGCTTTCTTTCCCTTGATTCCTAACTCCAATTATAAGCACCTAAAGGAAATTGATAAGCTTACCAAACTCTGAATTAAGGCCATGTGATGTAATTTTGATTGTTTTTTGTATCAGAGTCACTGCTGTCAGTTCACATTTAGTCCCTGAGGTGGGTCTCATTTCTTGAGCCAAAGATAGCTTTCTGTGCACAGCAGATGACACTGTCTTCTGTATCACTACTGGTTCCAACCACATTACACACAAACATACTCCACAACAGAAATTCTGACCAGTGATGAAATCCACCTGAATATATCTAAGACAATACCACTGAGAAAACCATGAGCAAGAACCTTGAAGCAAGCACATTACTCTTGCTCACAGCACATTAATTTTTTTCCAACACTGGTGCAAGTATTACAGATAACTTTCCACAAACATATATTAAAAGCTTTACCACTGTTGAAAAATAAGCATTAAGATTTGATTTGTTCAGAATAAAGAACTTTTCAGAATATATTTTAGTTTCTGGTTATGTCATAAAAAATAAATAGTGTTTAAAGAATTTACAAGGAAGAAGAAAAAATTGTAACTTTGGATGTCAACAATATATGAAAGATGAACAGTCTATCCTCTATTTCAAAAGCAAGATCTAAAAGAAACAAAAGCATACTATTTTACTAGACTCTTTACTAGTCTTACAATCCACCTTTTGCTACTCTTAGCATATTCTGTTTTCCTTAGCTATTGGTCTAACGACAATTTAATCCAGAACCTTCATCCTAAAAAATCACTGGGTATGTGAAAGGAGAAGGTTCTTTGGCACTAAGAACTATGGATAATGAGGAAACTTGCTGAGCTACTTCTGGGCCCTCAAAAAACTAGAAGTAACCTTCATAGGTCTCTCTTTCATCCAAAATCCCATCATCTCTGTCTAAATTATTTATGATTAAATGGAACCCAGCACCGGGTAAAAGTAACCCCATCCAACTTTGGGACTCTGGATACCATTGGCCCAGGCTGAATGGAGGGTTTTATGGAACATGATTAATTTTCCCATCAAAGTGAATCTCTCCAATTATATAAAGAGTAAAGCATAAGTATTTCATGAATGATAATTCCATTAAGTTGGGGAAAATCTTTCTCTAGTCACCCCTACAAATACACCAAACTTTTATGATTGCCTGTTTTACCTCTCAGGCAGAGCAGAGGGAAATAATTCTTTGCCTCAAGAAAAAGAGATTGGAAAAATTAAAGTGAGCAAATTGCATAGAGTAAATTGCTCTTTGAGAAACTCGGTTGGAATCTAAAATGAAATAGTCCACCCATATTCAGATTCAAAGTTGTAAAATCCTAAAACAATACGTGAATTCAAAATTAGAATAAAACCAGTGGTTCTTTTACCCTTCTCCTGAAACACCATCTTTTACATGTATCCATATAACAGACTCTTCAGAACTCCTGCGGCTCATACGTGGATTCCAAATCAAGAACCCCAGACTGTACTACATGCAGAGCTCTTTCTTTCCTGGAGTAAAAACAACAGTTTGTGGTACAGGTCCCAGGGAATGTATTGGGAAGAGGCTGGCTCCGATTAGGTCTTGTCTGGACTGTAAATGACAACAGTGAAGCATGGCAATGGTACTGCCTGGCCATGATGACACCTGTGAGTGCTGTGATCTTATGTGCACAATGCTGCCAGGTCAATGATGCATGCATGACGAGAGACTGCCATGATCCGCACAGATCACTACTACCCATGTTGCCTTGAGCTGCTACACAGTGAGTCCTAACCATACCCACAAGCAGGACACAAGCACCGACATACAGTGTGGGTGCCCTTTTGTCTGATTTATAGGTGATGTGGTGGCAAATGTGGCATCAGTTTCATTTCGAGGGAGTGGCAGGTTACAGATATTTCCTTCACAGCAGGAGGTGCAGATCTAAAAGAAAGGAAGAAAAAAAAAAGTTGATAAGAAACTAAACAGGTTTTGGAAAAAGGCAAGGATTTTAAAGACACTGACTCCATCATGGCAAAAGTCAAAGGACAGAGATTTGTTCTACAAAGCAATCGCCAATCCCACATTTAGGAACCATGGAGATAAATGAAGCAGCATGGTCAAAATGAAAATAGCTCAGCTTAAATTTCAAGGAATGAAGATATTGTTTTTGTTTTCCTACCCTGTCATTGCTACAAAGTTTTGCAACATTTTTAGGCCTCAGCCATTCCATCTGTGAATTGGGGATTATGAAGCTTGCCTTTCTTTTTCAAGAAACTCTTCTTGACCACATGAGAAAGCAGTCCAGAGGGCAAATCTTCCTCTGCCAAGTTTTTATAGTGAAAATGGGGCAATAAGTAGGCAATTTATTTTGTTTATCACTGTCAGCATAGTTAACTCCGTTCTCTGAGCTGATATTCAAAAGGTTTTCATCTACACAAGTATTCCTGATTTATTCTGCTTTACTCCAGAATTACACAAAATAAACAAATCCAAAGGGTAATTGATAGGCCTTGGTTACTTTAGGCCATGGCTGTGGCCTAGTATGCACCAGCAGCTTCAACAATAGCTGGACACTTGTTAGAAACGCAGAAACTCAAACCTTACCAGACTTTGAGAACTACAGGCTGCATTTTAACAAGCTATGACCTGGTCATATTTATAGAATAGTTGATATCCTTTACAGTCATTGTCCTGAAACAATCTGAGCATTTGGTCACAACTGACATTGGCTAGGAAGAGTGTAGTGTTGAGAACAAAGACTGAAAGTCTCAAGTGAATTTGAAGTTGGTTTCTTTCACTTACTGACTGTGCAACATATGACATATGACCATACAACAAAACTTCTCTGGTCCTCCCTGTTCTCCTGCTAGAAGAATCAAGTAATTGGTCTACCTTTCATATTTCATATCCAAAAAAAGCTAGAAGGATATATTACATGTATATAGTTACAGTATCTAAAATTGAATGCTTAGCAATTTTGAGAAATTACTTGAAAATTGAGAGAAGGAAGTCTTCATAGGTAATGCTTTCTGAGATATACAGTAAGGAATTGTCCTGACCCTGATAAAGTTTAAGAGGTGCAAATCCACATGGGGGTTCTCTGAGCACTATCAAATTAGTCGAAATCCAGCAGAGACCTTCCCCAAACTCATACCCAGAAAGACACATGGAGTTATGAAAGCTAAAATGTATCAGCCTTCCCAGGTAAATGACTTGCTCTGGTATCTCCAGTGCTTTGCTATGATGGGCATTAGTGGTCCCTACTCCTGGCCCTTCTGGTAGATAGCTGATTTTCTTCTGAATGAGGAAACAGCAGTCTTATAATCATCTTCAACCCTCTTGGAAAGTGCTCATATACATTCATGTTCTTTTAGGGCATACATAAAGGAATCTTCTTTTTACATTGATGTAATGATAGAAGGCAGCCCGTATGGCCAGGGGCATCTGCTTGTGTGTACTGGCAGCTGTCTGAGGAAAAAGGCAGCTGCCTACACTGTACCGTCTTTTGCTTTGTTGCCCAGACCTTGTGGCCTTCATGCTCTGAGTCTCTGCAGCCAGTGGACAAGCACTCTTCTAGTGGTACACAGCGTTTGGTGACAGAGATGCTGTTTCCTGTGACTTCCATCGTGTGCTGAGTATAGCAGTATCTGGTTTCTGTGGACATAAAATATGCTTTAATTGAGAGGGGAATATTAGCTCTGTCTACTGAAAAGGCACATCGTAGCAGTGGCATGTAAACTGTCTCAAGTTTATGGCCAATGACAGAATTTACCTCCTAGAGAATGTTAATCTTTGTCTATCATAATCCTCACAATCTAAGATATACTGGTATCATTCTCTCCCTTTGAACTAACTTTATCACTGTCATGATTTTGAGGAAGTGAGTGATTCAAAAAGTTAATTTAAGTAGTCAGATACTTATTAGCTTTCAGGAAAATGAAGGAGTAAAAAAGTTCAAGCTGGGAGTCAGTAGCTCACAATGTAATCTTAGTTACTCAGGAGGCTTAGATCTGAGGATTGAGAATCAAAGCCAGCCTGGGCAGGAAAGAACATCACACTCTTATCTCCAATTAACCACCAAAAAAAGATAGAAGCGGAGTTTGTAGAGTGCTAGCCTTGAGAGTTAAAAGAATTTAGGCAGGTGTACAATGGTCCTATAGGAGATAAAAATCTATCACAGAGGATGTGTGTGTGTGTGTGTGTGTGTGTGTGTGTGTTTCCAACAAATTAGACATGGATTCATTTTAGCTGGAGAAAATGACTATTTTTAAGGATGAATTTCTTGCCAATGAATATGTTTGAATCCCAGGATGCCTGGAGGAAGATGAATGTCACAATGCAGGTGTTCTACAAACAAGGAGCACTGTATCTGCTATAATTTCTGCAACTTTCTGGGATAGTAGATGATGACCATGAAGGAGGTTTTATGAAGGACTATATACATCTTACAAATCTGAAATCCTGAGATTTCTTGCAAAATTCCATACAGAATTTCTCTACTGATAATTTAAATACTAGAGGGGAAAAACTTGGGCTTTGTCAGTGTAATTCTTTAGGACGTCCAGGCAGCATTCAGCTCTGTAAGTCTCGGATTTAGGAGAATGCAACCTCTCTCCTTTCACATTAGAAAAGAAATGAATAAATCTTAAGAAATGACACTGTGCTGTTTTTCATCTATATCTTGGACCTAACTTTGCATGCTTTATACATTTTGGATATTTAGTGGCTAATATGGAATTATGACCTACTATGATATTATTTATTAGGCAATAAAAATCCCCCACACCACATTCTGTCAAGATTCTGGCAGCTTTTAACCAGAGTTCTAATGCTAAAAGAAAAAAACTTAAGAAGTTTAAGAAGAATGAGCTAATATAGACCACATTGACCTAGTTCCAGCTATGAAAACGTAAGGATTTTATGAATCCTCCTAGACAACAGCACTCGGAAAAGAACCCAGAACAGCCTCTGGCTGAGTGTGACCAATGAAAGCACCTTTTTCAGGGCTGCACTGTTGTTGGCTCTTCCCAGGAAGGGCCTAGATCAGTGCCATCCCTTTTTGTTTAATATGGTATGGAGCAATTTGAGTGTAGGGCAAATAAGATCACTCTGGGAGTGAATAGTTGAAAGTTTGACTCCTGGAAATGGCATCCCAAAGCCCTCCAGTATATCTTAAAGTTGAAGCGATGGTGCTTTGCCTGAGGAGTTTGCAGAAGCTCTCATCTGGTTTTCTTTTAAGCTTTTGTTTGACAGTTTTTGACAAATGAATACCAGTGGCCTGAGATTTACTACATCTTCTAAAGAAGACTGGTTTACCTCTTTGGCATCAGACTCAATGGACATTTATGACCATATTTCCAACCCACACCCCAACTTCAATATCTGGAAAGCAATAAAAACAGGAATGTTCTTATCTCCTGTCTCCTCTTCTTGCAGACAACTTGGAGCAGTGCCAGAGGCTTTATTGCTCTAAATGTAAATCTGAGCAGATAAGATCGCATGCTTATGGAATAAATAAATCTCTACAAGGTTTCAGATTGGGAAATTAGGTTTGTCCCCCAAGTAACGAATTATCTTGTTTTAAGTGAGCCTTAAAATAACAATTGTTAAACTAACACCACCTCAATTCTGTTCATACTCTTTCTATTGCCTTCTTAACTTATGAATTGGGAGTTTATTTCACTGAATGAAAGCAGTGCCAACCACTGATGA